>NC_091692.1:63122500-64372500 GCF_041296265.1 Equus caballus | reverse complement strand
TAGAACATATTTTGTTTATGAAATTTGTTCAAGAAGAAGGGAATCACACATTTCTATAATATTATAGTATAATGTATATATAAATATAAACATTTTCCCAGAATTTATTAAAAAAATAGCTACTTATCTACAATATTAAATCATCAGATAAATTTCAAACCATAAATTAGGCAATATTTTCAACTACAGTACCATAATTTCAAAATGTAGCTGTACCTGATACTTAACATAACAACAATGAAAAAATTTCAAAAATCTCCTTCAAATATTTGACATATTTGGTATATTGGTGATGTCAAAAAGATTTTATTTTCTTCACATTGTTATTGCAGTATATAAAGAAGTTTCAATTATACAATAACCCTTTAAATTTACAGAGAAATTCTTATTATTTAGTAGTTTAAAAACAGAAAATTTATAAGTATTCACTTCTCTGACATCTTCCAGTAAGGATATTCCATCTAACAATTGGTACAGATGTTTCAGCAATTGGAATTATTCAAGAGTTTAAATTGCTATAAAGTTGTTTTCAGGGGTATAAGGAGGCAAGTTATTTCTCTCATTTTATTTATTTCTTTACTTATCTATCTATTTATTGGTAAATAATGATGAATTACACTTCTTTCGTATTACTATACAATAATTCTGAAATTCTTACCTGATACCACACCAATGCCATCATCACAGTCATAGTCAGAGACTTCACTATCACTTATTCTCTTTGACCCTATGAAGCAAACAATAGCAATAATTAAAATTGCCAATTATTAGGGAAAAAAAACCCTGATCAACCTGAAAAACAAATAAAAGGATTTTGAATGAAACACTTGAGAATTAAAAAATAGAGAGAGAAAGGAAGTCATTATGAGCTCACAAACATTTATTTTCACACATATTTCATGATGTGAGGATATTATCCTCCAAATGCATAAGATAAAGTTCCTAAATGGCTTAAAGCTTAAAATAATATTAAATGTTAAATAATATATGTAAGTGATTTGATGCTGACTAATAAAACCTATTGGACAAAAAAAGCTAATCAAAAATAGCAAAGTCAAGTCAGTTTTGGATGCTTTCAGACAAAGGCACTTAAGTGTAGATAAATTTCCAAACACAAACAATATGTTATTTTCAAAAGCATTCATGTGTCTTTTTCTAATAGGCATGACTAATAAATTAAATATACCCAATTCTTTTTTCATCACACTCATGAGAGGAAGCATAATTTAATACATCTTAAACGTCCTTCTACTTACTATTAGTTTACCTGTTTCTTTATTGCTTTGACACGAAAATGAGAAATAAATGACCCACAAACTGACTCATATATCTAAATGATGAACTGTGTTATGTTTTCTAAGAAATAGCCTAAAACAGAGCAGTAATAATTATTACCATTAAAGAGCTCTGTGTGTGTGTTTTCATTACAAAACAAATCTACAACAAAATTTTAAAATGTTAACCATGCTATGGGAAAAATAGCATCAAATTGAATTAAGCAGAGCTTTGATGGCTAAAGTGTGAAGACACTTAATTATGAAATATATCACATATATAAATAAACACATTATAATTTGTTTTTTAATATATCTTTTCTCCTACATATGTCTCAGTACTAGGCACACCCTACACAACAGAATCTTTTATTAAATCATTTTCCCCTTCCTTGGCATCAGAAAACACTTAATGATAAATGAAGTGTTGCTATTTCAAAACTGTCTACTTACACTACACATTATTCATTAAATAGACTAAGTTCAGTTATCAAAAAATAAATGCTTTCCTGTTAGGTTTATAAAACACTGAGCGCTCATGTTGTGAAAGCTGTCTAAAGCAGCAATAGTTAAACGTTCTAAGACTGCTCTCCAACATTGGCAGCTTCCTCTTAGACATACCGTATACATGTTTTTCTTTGTTTGTTTGTCTGTTTTAATGCCTGCCCTCTTGGGAGAGGGAGTCTTTACTGCCAGGAACTGCATTTCTTGTTTTTCTCCTTTTAACGGTTGGGTAGAAGACGCCTATCTGTTTTTACCACGTGGTCCCACTGAAGGAACTCACCTATTTTCCTTCCAAATCCTTTGGTTATAAAACTTTAGACTCAATCAAATTTGAAGCTCTTATAGCCCCAATTGATGTGGCAACTACAATTATCTGACAAAATCCCAACATACTGGGCGCAAAAGGATTTCTAGAATTAGGACATACATTCCAAATGTACTTGGAAGAGAAGATGAATAACACAGACGAAGCTATTAAGGAGATAGCTAAGAATTGCTACCCAGCTTGTAGCACGGTTTCACCTTGTAAATGCTCAAGGACGGGGTAATGATTAGTGTAATGTGCCAGGTACACCACAGAGCATAAAGATTATATGATTTTGGTATTGGTCAAGAATCAGATCTCTTTCTGGTGTAAGATAAGAATGACCCCAGCAAGAAACGAAGTTCATTTTATCAGCCTCTGTGAGTGGTCTTGTGTGAGTGTGTGCTTGGGGTCGGAGGTAGCAGGTATACGTGGTTTGTAAATGTTGCTTCTTTCCAAATCTTATTGATTATTTTCCTGATGAAAGTCTTGATCTATTTTGCTATTAATTCTACAGAGATTAAATATGTTGCAATTATTTTCTAATTGGATCTTGTGTTTTTACATTCTGATGAATTCAAGTATTTAAGTTTCATCATTGAATGTATCAATCTACTCTTTTCAAAGTAGTGCTTTAGTGTGCTGTTTAAGAAATCTTTCCTGAGCTTATGAGCTGAGAGATATAGTCTCTTATATTTTCTTCTGAAAATTTAAAAATTTTGCTTTTAGCATTTAAATCCTCATCCATCTTGAATTGAGTTTATATATGGTATGACATATGGATACAACTTCACTTTTTCCAACACATATCTCAGCATTGTTTATTTAATATTTCCACCTTCCCCTCAATGATCTGTGATGTCATAAATAAATGTATCCTATCCACCAGGATCTGTTTGGTGCTCTATTTATTTTTCCCAATACAGCCTACCTATCCATAAACCAATAACTCGCTATCTTTGTTATCATAATGTTTTATATTGAAAAGCAAATCCATCATATCTTGAATCATTCCCCTTTGCTCTTCCATATAAATTTTAGATTCAGGTTATCAAATTGCACAAAAACATCTTACTGGGATTTTGATTTGAACTGTGGTGAATCAATTTAGGGAGAATTGGCATGTATTATAGCACTGTTTTACTAGCCATGAAATATGACGTTCTCCTCATTTAAATTTCCATGAAATTTTTAACTTTGGCCACTCAAATTTTCCACATTTGTTGGATTTATCCTTTATATCTTATAATTTCCATTGCTATACGAAATATTGTTAAAATTATGTTTTCTAAACTAATTGTTCATATACAGAGATACAATTTTATTGTAAAATAATGTTAACCAACCACCTTGTTACAGTCTCTCTCTTTTTTTACTTCTAATAAACTGATTGTGGTTTAACTGGATTTTTCTATGTAGACATTCTTTCTTCCCAATCTTAACGCTTTTTTCCTTTCTTTTTCTTGTCTTTCTATGCTGATAAGCACAATGCAGGAAAGAAGCAGAGAAACTTTCATTCCTTTTTAAGGTCTGATTTTAAATAGAATTTTTCTAATATTTCCCCATTAAAAATGGTATCTGCTGAACTTACATTTTATCAGGTTGAGGAAGGTCTCTTTTAAATTCAGTGAGGATTTTTGCATTTTCATCTACAAGTGAATCTCGCCTGTTGTTTCCTTTCTTGTACCAACCTTTTAGTTGAGGTTAAAGGTTATACTGGCTCAATAAAAGACTGAGAATTTGTCCTTTTTTATTCCCTGGAAGAATTCATGTAGGATTGTTAAAAAAATCTGTTCTTTGAAATTTTGAGAGAACCCATCAATAAAACTATCATGGTTTGATGTTTCCTTTGTGAGACTATTTTAAATTACGAATCCATTTTTCAGTAGATGTAGAATGACTTCTTGATTCAAAGTGTAATAAGTCATATTTTTCATAGGAATTTGGTCACTTTGTCTAAGTTTGCAAAGCATTAGCTACAATGTTCATAAATTTACCTTATCTATTTATTTTCTGATGTCTCTATTACAGCTCCATTTGAATTCTGTACCTTCTTTTTATTCTGCCAATAAATTTCACAAAAAGTTTATTTTGTGATTCATTTCAAAGGATTAATTTTTGGGTTCCATAATCCCAACAACTAGCAATTTGTTTCTTACTTTACTGATTTCTGCTCTTATTTTTATGCTTGTACTTCAAATTTATTTCACTATTCTTTTCCTAAACTCTTAAATTGGATGAGTACATCATAATTTTCAGCCTTTTAATCTTTACTAACATAAGCATTCCCCCTCTGACTACTTCTTTGCATTACTCAAATATTTATATGTAGTATATTCATTAAAGTTCAGGTCTAGGTATTTTCTTCTTGAGTCTATAAAATACTTACCATACTTCATTAAATCTAAGACACCAGTGACAGAATGATGCATGACAACTGCAGAGAGAATAGATCTTGAAAAAAATGTTCATTAGAGTAGAAGGGTCTATTTTTGAAAATTTTCAAATGTATGGGTATAATTTATTTTTTTTAAAAAAACTGACATAGTAACACTGTAGTTGAAGAAAACAGCCTATATTTGTCAATTCTTTGAAATTTGTCAAAACATGAATTATTGAATAGTATATTAATAATTCTTACAAATGTTTCATGGATAACAGAGGAATATGAATCCATTAATTATTAGATGCAGAGTTCTTTATTTGACCATGAGATTAAACTTGTTAATTGTGTGATTTGGTTCTTTTTTTATCTTCCCTAAACTTTTGTTTGCTTGATGTTATCAATGACTGAGAATTATTTTGGAATCTCCTACAATGGTGGCAAATTTGTTAATTTGTCTCTCTAGTTTTACTTTATGTAAAAGTAAGTTGTTTCACTTACACATGGCAAGTTTAAAATTATTTCAATAGATGTAGAAAAATTATTTGAAAATGTCTAACCTCCATTCACGATAAAATGTCTCAGCAACTAGTAAGAAGGAAACTTCCTCAAACTGATAAAGGGCATCTAGTAAAAAACCTATAGCTAATATCACACTTAATTATGAAATACAGAAAGCATTCCCCCTAAGACAAAGAATAAGCCAAGGATGTCCACTCCAACTCCTTCTTTTCAACACTGTAAACACTGCGTGACAGTAAATTACAGCAACAAAAATATATGAACGGAATATGATTGGGAAGCAAGTAGTAACATTGATGTGGATTAAGGCTGCCCCAGCTAGAGAAGCCCAAGGTGACCTGGCCTACATGCCAAACTATATGACCCAGTGGACTTTTTTTTATGGTATGAATTAGGACTGCCCCAGGGAGAGAAGCCCGGGGCATCCTCACCTACATGCCCATCTATATGGCCAGATTCATATCTAAAGTTATATGACCGCACAATAACCAGACTCCACCTGCACTGAAATCATTTAATGACTTTTTACATCATCTTTTCTTTTTTTCCAGTAAAAATAAGACACGTACCCATGCCTTATAAAATTAGCCCTAACCCTCAACTCAGGGCAGCAGCAGGAGCTCTGCCTGCCTATGGGTCCTGTCCCCATGCCAGCGGGGGCAGCAGCACCAGCTCTGCCTGCCCATGGGTCCTGTCCCCATGCCAGTGGGGACAGCAGAAGCGGCAGCAGCAGGAGCTCTGACTGCCCGTGGGTCTTGTCCCCACGCACCAGCTCTGCCTGCCCATGGGTCCTGTCCCCGTGCCAGCGGGGGCAGCAGAAGCGGCAGCAGCAGGAGCTCTGACTGCCCATGGGTCCTGTCCCCATGCTATTCCACACTATTCTCTAAATAAAAGAGCACTACTGCCAGATCTTGAGAGTCTAAGAAATCTTTCTTTTGACTCCTCGGCTCACCGACCCCGCATCAACATGATCATGTAAATTAAAAATCCTGAGAAAGCTATAAAAAAGTTAAGAATAACAATTTAGGAAGATTGAAGGATACATAGTCAATATACAAAAATGAATTATATTTCTTAAACAACAGCAATAAATATTTGGAAAATTAATTTCAAAACCACTATCATTTATAAGAATATCCAAACACATGAAATACTTAGGAATACATTTAACAAAAAATGTGCAAAACATATTCACCGAAACCCACAAAACACTGCTGTATTAGTTTCTGAGGGCTGCCTGTAACAAAGTACCAAAAATTGGGTAGCTTAAAACAACAGAAATTTACTGTCTCACAGTTCTGGAAGGAAAAAGTTCAAATCATTGGGTCGGCAGTGCCGTGCTCCCTCTGATGGTGCCAGGAAAGAATCTTTCCTTGTCTCTTAGAGCTTTTGATGTTTGCTAGCAATCCTTGGTGTTTTTTTCACGTGTAGATGCATCACTCCAGTCACACGGCCATCTTCTCCTGAATGTCTTCATATTGTCTTCCCTCTGTGCATGTCTATCTCTGTGTCCAAATTTCCTGTTTATAAGGACACTATTCATATTGGATTAGGGCCTCCCCTAATAACCTCAAAAATGAAAACTTGATTTCCTCTATGAAGACTATTTCCAAATAAGGTCACATCCTGAGGTATGGGGGGATAGGACTTCAACATATAATTTTGAGGGAACAAAGTTCAACTCATAACAACCAATAACAAATTAAAGAAAATTTAAATAAATGGAGAGACTTTCATGCAAAGCTGGAAGCCAGAAGTTACTGAAATAACATTGTTAGAGTGTTGAGAAAAAATAAAAGTAATTCTAGAATTTTAAATATAGCTAAACTTTCCATTAGGAATGAAGAAATACAGATATATTCAGAAAAACAAAGTCTGTTTCCAGTTCTTTATTGAAAGAACTTCTAAAAAATGTGCACTTCAAAAATCTAGAGAAATTTATCCCAGAAGGAAGGGATGACATGAAAAAAGAAGAAAAAGAAGAGAAAGTAGTAAAAATTAGGTAAATCTAAACAAACTCTGTATGAACAAAATGACAATAATTATAATATCTACTAACCATTTATTTAGGTATTCTTTAATGTTTCTTAATAAACCTTCATAATTTTTACCTATAGCAGTTTGACAAAACTTTTGCTAGATTTATTCCTAGGTATTTGATATTCTGTTGCTATTGTAAATTATGCCTGTTTGTTACTGGTCTATAGAAATGCAATTGACATTTACATATTAATCTTATATCCAGACATCTATATTTATCTGTAGATTCCTTTCACATTTTGAGGTAAACAATAATGTCATCTGAAATAATGATAGTTTTATTTCTTCCTTTGCATCCCTAATGTTTCTAAATTCTTCTTGTCTTATTACTCTAAGATCTTTTACATTCTCCTGTTCTTGTTTTAAAGAAATGATTCTATTATTGGCCATTTAAAGATGAGATTTTCTGTATGATTTTCAGAGACATTCTATAAGAGTGAGGAGTTCTTTTCTAATTCATAATTTTCTAACAGATATCATTATGAATTTATGTTTAATTCTATCAAATTGATGTTTCCTTTGTGAGACTATTTTAAATTAAGAATCCATTTTTTGTTATTGAAAAATGAACATAGTTTTTCTCCTTTAATCTGTAAACGCTTTAAATCACATTTATAGATTTTTATAAAGCTGTTGGATTTCATTTGCTATTTTATATAGCTTTTTTTGTCACTTAGGAGTGAAATGAACCTATAAATCTCCTTTTTGGAATAGCTTTGTAGACTTTTGGTTTAAAACATATGTTTTCCTTGTAAATGAGCTTGGAAATCTTCCTTCTATGTATATTATACAAGAGTTTTATTAACCTGAGATAATTTGTCAAGATTTAGTACAAATTACCTATAAAAAAAGTCTAGGTCTAGCGTTTTCTCTAAAAAAAAGTTTTATTTCAACTTTAAACATATTGATAATACTTGTAGTTATAGGACTATTCAAGCATTTTATTTCTTAGTGAGTCAATTTTCTTAAATATTATTTTCCTAAGAATTTGTCCATATTATGAATATTTTCAAAGTTGCTGATATATAATTGCAGATGGAGTTCCACTAACTGAATTAAACTTACAGTAGTCCCCCCTTATCCACTGTTTTGCTTTCTGCTGTTTCAGTTACCCATGGTAAATCACGTGGTCCAAAAATATTAAATGGAAAAATTCCAGAAATAAAAAATTCATGTTTTAAATTGTGCATCATTCTGAGTAGCGTGATGAAATCTTGCACCATCCTAATCTGTCCCTCCTGGAAGTGGATCATCCCTTTGTCTAGGTATCCATGCCGTATACGCTACCTGCCCATTAATCACTTAGCAGCTGTCTCCATTATCAGACCCACTGGAATGGCATCATGCTTGAGCTCCAGGAACCCTTATTTTACTTAATAATGGCCCCAAAGCACAAGAGTAGTGATGTTGGCAATTCAGATATGCCAAAGAGAAGCCATAAAGTGCTTCCTTTAAGTAAAAAGGTAAAAGTTCTCCACTTAATAAGAAAAGAAAAAAATTGTATGCAGAGGTTGCTAAGATCTACAGTAACATTTATTAAAGCATATTGTTATAATTGTCCTATTTTATTATTAGTTGTTGTCATTAATCTCTTCCTGTGAGTAATTTGTAAACTAAACTTTATCATAGGTATATATGTATAGGAAAAACATAGTATATATAAGGGTTTGGTATTATCTGAGGTTTCATGTATCCACAGGGAGTCTTGGAACATAGCCCCCGCAGATGAGGGGGCTACAGTATTTTAATAACTACTTTACCTTATCTCCTCTTTTACACTCATATTATTTATCTGTGCCTAATCTGTTTTTGATCATGTCAGAGTTTTCAGAATTTTGTCTATTTATTTTTTTCTCTTATTTTTCTCTTTTGTTAGTTTTCAATTTCATTTTAGTTTGCATTTCTTAGAGTTGTATATAAATGGAATCATACAGTATGCATTTCTTTTGTTTGTCTTCCTTCACTCGGTATAATTATTCTCAGATTCATCCATGTTGTAGTGTATATCAATAGATCATTCTTTTATATTGCTGAATAATATTCTATTTTATGACTGTACCACAGTTTGTTTATCCATTACCCAGTTGAGGGGCATTTGGATTGTTTGATTATTCAAATCAAGTTACAATGAACATTCACATACAAGTTGTATGGACATATGCTTTCACTTCTCTTTGGTAAATACCTCTAAGTGGAATGGCTGGATTATATGGCAGATACGTGTTTAACTTTTTAAGAAAAACTGCCAAAGTGGTTTCCAAAGAGGCTATAACATTTTACACTCCCACCAGCAGTGTATGAGAGATTTAGTCACCTCCCATCTTTCCCAGTACTTGGCACGGACAGTCTTCTTCATTTCAGCCATCCTAGTAAGTATCTAATGGTATCTCATTTACACCTTCCTAAAAACTAATATTGAACATCTTTTTATGTGTCTATTTTCCACCCTTATGTCTTTTTTAATGGTCTTTCAAATCTTACATCCATTTTTTATTAGTTATCCGTTTTCTGATTCATGAGTTTTGACAGTTGTCTATATTTTGGATACAAATCCTTTATCACATATGTGATTTGCAAATATTTCTTGTAGTCTGTGGCTTGGCTTTTCATTATCTTAACAGTATCCTTAAAAAAAAAAATTGTTATTTTGAGGAAGTCCAATGTATCTATTTGTTATTTAATAGAACATGACTTTGGTGCCTATCTAAGAAATCTTTGCCTAACCAAAGGTGACAAAATTTTCTCCTAGGGGGTTCATAATTTTAGGGTTTACATTAATCCATTTTAGTTAAGTTTTGTATATTGTGTGAATAAAGTTTTATTTTTTTGGTTTTTTGCATATGGATATTCACAAGCTTTAAGACCATTTGCTGAAAAGACTATCCTTTCATCGCTGAATTGCCTCTGCACCTTCGTTGAAGATCAGTTATCCATATATGCGCGGGTCTATATCTGTATCTATTGATGCATTTGTCTGTTTTTATCACAATGTCTTGATTACTGCAACTTTCTAATAAGTTTTGAATCAAGTAGTATAAGGCTTCCAACTTTGATCTTCTTTCATCAAAGTTGTTTTTAGCAATTCTAGGTACTTAGCATTTTCAAATAAATTTTAGAGTCAGTTTGTCAATTTACCCAAAAACCGTGTTGGGATTTTTAATTGAATTGAGCCTACAGATCACTTTGGGGGAAACTGACATAACAATATTGGCTTTTCTGATGCATGAACACAGTATATCTCTTCATTTATTTAGCTCTTTTTAATTTTATCTTAACAGTATTTTATAGTTTTTAGTTTAGAGGTCTTTTACAACATTTGTCAAATTTATGGCTATTTCATATTTTTGACACTATTTTAAATGGCACTGTGTTTTTAAATTTCAATTTTGCAAATGTTCATTGCAGGTATAAAGAAATATAGTTGATATTGTGTCTTGACCTTGTATCCAGCATTCTTAATAAACTCACTTAATTATAATAGCTTTTGTAGATTCCATCTGACAGATGAACATGTTGTATGCAAATAAAGACCATTTTACTTCTGCCATTTCAGTCTGGATGCATTTGCTTTCTTTTTCTTGCCTCACATACCCGCTAGAACCCCCAATACAATTTTGAACAGAAGTGGGGAGAGCAGGCAACCTTTTCTTGTTCTGATCTTAGGAGAAAAGGTTTCAGTCTTTTACCACTAATTATGATTTAGTTGTAGGTTTTGATAGACACCCTATATCTATGTTTTTGAGAAAGTTCCTTCTATTCTACTTTGCTTAAAGTTTTTTTTTTATAGAAGGAGATGTTGGATTTTTCATAATGAGTTTTGAAATCAAGTAGTGTAAGGCTTCCAACTTTAACCTTCTTTCATTAAAATTGTTTTAAGCAATTCTAGGTACTTTGCATTTTCAAATAAATTTTAGAGTCAGTTTGTCAATTTACACAAAAAAGTCTTCTGGGATTTTTGAATTGAACTGAGTCTACAGACTCAATTTTTGAGTGAGCCTCAAAGCACCATAGTTGAATCTTTGCTCTTTTCCTTTTAAATCCGGTCTGACAATCTCTCTATAAACTTTTCTCCATGTAATTGAAGCTCTATTATTGCATGATCACATGTTTAGGATTCACATGTTCTCTTGATCAATTTACCCCTTTATTATTAGAAAATGACCTCCTTTCTCCCTGGTAATATTCTTTGCTCTAAAATCTAATTTGTCTGATATTAATATAGGTACTCCACATTTCTTTTAATTAGTGTTAGTGTGGTATATCTTTTTCCATTAAACCTCTTTGTGTTTTTATACTAAAAATGGGTTTCTTGTAGGCAGTATATAGTAGGTTTTGTCTTGTTAAAAAAAAATCCACTGACAATCTTTGCCTTTTAACTGGGGCATTTTGACTATTTACATTTAATGTGATCATTGATTTGGTTGGTTTACATCTATCAAATTGCTATTTATTTTCTATTTGTCCCCTCTGTTCTTCATTCCATTTTTCTTCTTTTTCTGTATTCTTTTGAATGAAATGGATACTTTTATGGTTCCATTTTATCTTTTCTGTTGGCTTATTAGCTATAATGCTCTGATTTGTGGTTTTAGGGCTTAAAGTATACATAGTTCATTTAATATAATCTCCTTTCAAGTGATATCATACTACTTATCAAATAGTATAGTATAAAAAACACTATAAGCATAGATTTCGATTTTTCCTCTCCTACCCTTTGTGTTGCTGTTGTCATATACTTTCCTTTTATATATGTTGCATACCTTATACTACCATCGCTAATGTTTTAACAGCCAATTATATTTAAAGGTATTTAAACAATAAGAAAAAATCATACATTTACCCATGCAGTTACCATTTCTGGTGTTCCTCCTTCCTTTATCTACCTCCATATTCTACTTTTCCATTTGGTATCATTATTCTTCTGCCCGAGGGACTTCCTTTAACATTGGTTGTAGTGCATGTCTTCTAGTGGTGAGTTCTTTTAGCAGTTGTATGTTTGAAAAAGTCTTTATTTTTCCTTCATTTTAGAAAGAAATAGGAATGGGCATGGAATTCTAAACCGACATTTTTTTCTTTGAGTATGTACAACTGTTTCCAATGAAAAATCTGCAGTCATCTTTATCTTTATTCTTCAGTTACATATTCTGTTTTCTCTGGATGTTTTAAGATTTTCCACTTATTATTAGTTTTAAAGAATTTAATTATGACGTGCCTTGGTATGTTCTTATTTATGTTTCTTGTGCTTGGAGCTCATTGAGCTTGCGGGATATATGGGTTTATAGTTTTTATCAAAATTGGACAATTTTCAGCATTATTTCTTCAAATATTTTTATCCTTCCTCCTCTCTTCTCCTGTAGAGACTTGAATTACCTGTGCATTAGGCAGCTTCGCATTGTCCATAGGTCACAGATACTCTTATTTTTTTTTAATTCTCTTTCATATTTATGTTTCATTTTGGATAATTTATATTGCTGTATCTTCAAGTTCACTTACGTTTTTCTCTGCAATGTTTATTGTTGTTAATTCCATTTGGGATATTTTTATTTCAGACAATGCCGTTTTCATTTCCAGATGTTTGATTTGGATCCATTTATATCTTCCATGTCTCTATTTAACATTTTTAAAGTACAGAATATACTTCTATAATTGCTTAATATCCTATCTACTAATTATAACATCCGTACCTGTTCTTGTTTAGCTTTGATTGATTTATATACTTTTCATGGGTCATTTTTTTCTTTTTTGCATGGCTGCCAATTTTTTACTAGATGCCAGCCATTGTGAATTTTACACTGTTGTGTATTGGACATTTTTTTTATTCGTTTAAGTATTCTTGAGCTTTCTTCTGCATATAGAAACATTTTGATTAGTTCAGTTCTTGCTTTTAAGATTTGTGTATGTGATACAGTGTTCAGTCTAGGGCTAACTATTCTCCACACCACTGAGGCCAGACACTTCTGTGTACTCAACACACTGTCCCACGAAATTTGATGTTCTCCACTCTCACTGAAAAAAACAGACACTATTCTCAGGCACTGCTACTTCTAATCTTTTTGGGTGGTTCTTTCCCCAGCCTTGGGTAGATTCCTCCATTCATACACTGATCAATACTCAGCTGAACATTTGAAAGGGACCCTCTGCAGATCTTTGCAGTTCTCTCTCTGTATAGTTCTTTCCTTTCCAGTAGTCCGTTCTGTGAACTCTAGATGCTTTGCTCTCGCTGTACTCTCAGCTCCATCTCCTTAGTTCAGGGAGTCCATAGGCTCCATCTGGGTTCTTTCCCTCTATGCTGTGTGTAGGAAACTCTCTTAAAGTGGTAGACTAGAGAAACTTTAGGGTTCAGTTCATTTATTTCCCTTCTCTTAGTAATTACTATCCTTAGTTGCCTGATACCCAGTGTTATTTGGCCATTTTTATTGTTGTTTGAGGTGGGAAGGTAAGTCCAGTGCCTCCTACTCCATCTTGCTGTAAGGGGTAGCCTTCCTAAGGAAACCTGAAAATTTAGTGTGCCATTCCTCAGACATTTTATAACTACTTTCTAATCTTATTCAAGAAAACTATTTTTAAAAATATAAAAGTTAATTACATATATATTTAAATATACTTAATATATTTATTATTTTAAAATATCTTTCAATTAAAATTGTTAAAACTGAGAGAAATCCCAGTGACCAGTTAAAAAATTTAACATCAATTTAAAATATCTTGACATATACTCAGTGCATGTGTGAATTTAAAAGTCATAATACATTGAAGTAATAAAACTAAATCTATTCCATTTTCCTTGAAAGATATAACAAAATGGCTAAAACATTTGTTGTAGTTTTAATTCAACATACTTAGAATTTTTAACACTACTCCTTCATAAGTCAAAAACATTGAAAATTGTATCCATATAAATTCAAATTTTCTGAAACAGTGAACATAATAATACGGTATATACTAAAACATGTGTCTTTGATGAAATAGTACTACACTAAAGGAGATAATACTAGACACACCTAAATCATGAATCACTGTATTTCAACAAATGTTTTTAATATCAAAATAACAAAGATGTAACATGGACATACTGGAAAAGTACTATCACCAGAAAAGGGAAGCTACTGACATTTTGTTTAGGAATTTAACATATGCACAATAGCCAGACAAAGCACAAAAACAACAAAACCAATTAAACTGTGCATATGGATACATGCATTAAACATTGCACATGCTAAAATTTACCTGAATTATATGAACATAAGGCTTTATCTGGAAAAAGAATGTTAAAATGATGTCAAAAACACATTTAAAAATCTTTACATGTAATATGGATATTGAAATCTAATTTCTGCTTTACAGTATAGACTGCAGATTAACATTTTTAAGTAAAAAAAGCCATACTAATTCAGAATAAAATAAGAAACAAAGCTCCATCATATCAGAATTAGTAAACAATTCAAATTATAAATTATGTTAGCAGAAACTCTGATTAAATGAAATAATTATAGGCTAAGAGCAAGCACAAATTAGTAAGACAAAATACATAAAATAAAAAATTAATGATAGACCTGCCCTGCATACAAATGGTTATAAATTCCGTTTGATAATACATGGTTATATAACATACCATGACACGTAAGAGGTAATTGTTACCCAAAGAAACTTAGCAGGCAAGAAGAAACTAATGAACCTAAACTGAAGGGATCTTAGAAAAACATTATTAATTTTGGAATTCCTGATTCTGGAAAAAGTATACTTTAAAATTTATTTCCTTTTGGAAGAGGAGAACTTTGAAAATTTATAGGGAACAAGTTATTTTTGACATTCTCTCTTGATAAAAAAAAATATATATATATATATAATTTATCAAAGTAAGTTAGCAGGAAACCAATTAGCTAAGTTTTTCTATGTATGAATATTTACAAAGTCTTAAGAGGTAGCAAAATATTAATAAGTTGTTTTTACTTTGAAAGATGAGCAAATAAATTATCATCTGAATATACATTAGACATGTAAAGGAATCTATGAACTACCATGCCACAAAAAATTCCAGAATAGTGAAAAGATGCCATAGACATGGAAAAATGTAAATATTTGTCCTGACACATCTACGTTGTTAGCCAAGGATAATAAATCACAGAATTTAGCCAAAGATAATAAATCACATCATTAGTTTCTAATGTTCAATTAAAAGATTTAAAATTTGAATGATACAATTCTGAACTTTATCTAACAAATAGAGAAGTAGTACGCTTGGCATTATCTTACATGACTGATCTGTCCCATTAGTGATCTACACAGTGGTGGACTCATAAAAATTCATTATATATTTTAAAAATCTATTGATACTCTTCTCTGAGTTTCCTTCTATTGCTTTCATATAGAGCTTGGTTAAATACTCACTTAAGTTTTTCTAATCCTTTAATATTTTAACTTTTTACATTTAAATTTCATTAAATCTGAAACTAATTTTGGTATATGATATAAGACAGTGGGTTGCTGCTAAAGGTTTAACAATTATCTCTCTGGGGGGGAAAAGCCTTGATATATAACATTTGCCAATTTCCGTAATGTAAATATTCCCATATAGCCACTTCAAACTATGAATATCACTGAATCTGAAAGGAAGAGATGTACACAACTGGCTCTAGCTCCAGCATACCACTGGATAAAAATTATTAACCATACCAAAATTAAAATATAATAGGAAGTAATGATCCTAGTGAAAGATACAAACATAAACTGAAAGTAAAAAGACTGATGATGCTTCAAAACGTCAAAAACTCTAATTATGTTACAAGGTAAAAGAAAACTCTGAGAGTAACAATAATGAAGAATCTCATTATCCAAAAAATAAAAACAATGAAAATAACAAAAGAAGAGATAAACATAGTTACAACAATCTTTCTAAACTAGAAAAAAAAGCAGATGAAAGTAATATAAAGAAAAATTTGTACAATCAATAGAGCACACATGTAAATAATTGATACTACAAAATTGTCATATGAAGAGGTGATCACAAAGTATCCAGCAAAAAATTGTAGGAAAAAGTATAATAGAGGTGTGTTACACAGTTAATAAAAATATCATGTTACTTTAAAAAAGATTTGTTATAGTGTATATAATTTAAAATTGTAATATCAATGAATTGTTATACAAATATTTCCTTAAGTGAACATAATTGTAAATCTAAGTAAATATCTATATTGAAACAGTATTTTACATGCTGAAACAATTAACATCTTTAGTAGTTTTAAAATTCTTTGTAGACATCTTTGTATCATGTTAAATACTTTTTATTAAAACACTTAGGATGATGATATTGATATCGATTTATCACATGTGCAAATTCGTGCTAATATAACATATCCAAACTCTAGAATTTAGAATGGATATATATTTAATAAAGGAAATATTTCTGTTGTGTTCTTCCTACTTTATGTCATTCTACTTTTTATGTTCTTTCACGGTATCTTGGAATCATGAAGCTTCATTCTTGGGTTCAGCTTCAGTAAAACTGAGTATATGCCCCATATTGATATTATAATACATACAATGCCTTTCTTTTTTAAGTACAGCAGGATAAAAGTATAATTTCATGCTTTTTTTACATTGACAATTATCTGAACATTATAGTTTAACGACAGGTTTAAATAACCTAAGTTTACTACGTTCATTTCCATTCGAAAACTATTATTTGAAGATTTTCTGTAAAGACAATGTTGTTAAGCAGACCCCCAAATGGTTTTCTGAAAGTCATTTATCTCGTTATATCAATTTTATAGTCAGGGTAGTCCTGTGTGGTGTTCCTTTTTTATTTTTATTTTTTTGCTGGGGAAGATTCACCCTGGGCTAATATCTCTGCCAATCTTCCTCTATTTTTTAGTATGTGTGCCACCAGCACAGCATGGCTGCTAACAGAGTGGTGTAGGTCTGTACCTGGGAACCAAATCCAGGCCACCAAAGTGGAATGTGCTGAACTTAACCACTAGGCCACCAGGGCTGGCTCTGATTTTCCTTTTTACCACATTTGTCTAGTAAATATACCCTTAGGAAAAGAACATAAAAGTGAAATAATCAGTACTACCACCAAGAAGTATAAGGTTTAAATAAGCAGGGCAGGTTTTCACTGCCAGAATTTAGAATAAGACATTTTAATGAGTTTAAGATTAATAGTCAAAGAAGTACACTACTTCTTAAAACTGTGAGAATGGCATCACTATAATCAATATAGAACAAAAGACACCAAACTTTTCAAACTTTTTCTCCACAGATATTGTAAAGTACTTAATATTTTAAAGTGAGATGAGAGTGAATATGGGTGTTTTCTGTCAAGGATATAGTTCCTTTGTCTTTTTAAAATTAAAATTTCTATTCATTACTGAAAATTCATAATTTATAAAAACAGCTTTGAAATGAGAAAAAAGGTGTCAAAATGTTTCAAGCTATTGATTAAAGCTTAAATTATTATTACAGAGATTTTATTAATAATTATTGAAAATATATCCCAGATATATATAATAATTTAATATGTAATGTGTATATTATATATATTTATATATTTTTAAAACAATGTACGTATTTTGGTCCAAACTGTGATGTCGAAAATCACTGAAAGGGATTTTTATGGGGGGAGGTGGGGAATAATTTACATATTGTGGCATTTGCCCATTGGAGACGATTATGGTCATGGCCTAACAAGAACATGTAATCTAAATGAAAGCAAGCCATTTCCCCCCTGATTTTTCCACTGCACTTTGCTGCCCTCCATAACACTTACTACATTTAACTTCTTCAATTCCAAAATACATGAGGCTTCATTTATAAGCAAGGTATGCATTCGTTTACAGGGTATAATGAAGGGAAACGCCTCCCCTCAAAACCTTTTTTTTTCAGGCTGCAGCACGTCAAGGAGAGACAATAAATCATGTTAAGATGTTATTGTGCTATTTCTTTCAGACTTCAATCCTCAAACTCTATTTAAAATGATAAATTTCCTAACCTAGCACTCAATGTTTCTGCAACATCTCATCATTCTATTCAGATTTTACGTCTTTATCTTCTCAAACTTAGTATTTACCTTTTTACCTCCATTTATTGAAATCTTACTTATTCTTCTCAGGCCTAGCTAAAACACTTATCATAGCTTGTACTATTGTCTCATACTTCTAAATTACTACAGCACTCTACATATGCTTACAATTTTAATTTTTATAACTCTCCTTCCTATATATGATTTAAAAAATTATACAAAGTCAAAGATTAAGTATGGCATGTTCATGTACTGGGATATTAATTGTGTTTTATTATCCTTACATTTTTCCCTTCCACACTTTAAAGAGGTAGCAAGACTTTTGTGTTTCTTTGAATTAGGAAGATTTACATTTTAGGATTAAAAGCAAAGTGAGATGTAGACATGTTACTTCCCATACTCTCGGCTTATTAACGAGATTATGATAGAGGAGAGAAAGAGAGAAGAGTGTAGAGGGTGCAGAATGAGGAGGCAAGCACTGCTAACAGTCAAGATTCCTCAGAATTACTAAGAAGACAGTGGCTAGAGAGCCTTGTGAATAATAAGGACCCAGGCTGTAGGATCTCTCCAGAGTCCAGTGATATTTTAGGATTCCATGCTAGTAGTTCCACGATACAGCTAAGAAAGATGGATGCTAAGCAGCAGAGCAACTAGCATTAGTAAAAAACATCTATGTATAGACTTGGACACAAGTAACCACTACACACTGGGACATGTCAGTGGAACTCAATAAGGATTAAAAATTAATGGGTCTTTCCTGAATGTTGTCCATCATTAGGGCTTTCTAGAATCTCTGTTGGGAGGTGGGAATAGGTAAGGAGAAGGACATTTGACTGGGAACAAATGTACCTAACTAAGAGTCACATTAAATATAATTTTGGGGGGAAGAAAAGGTATTTCATATGCAAGTTTGTAAATAAGAGTTTGACTTGTTACCGAAGTATAATGTATCTTTGGCTCAATCACAGTATCAGCACCATAAACATAGCAGGTAACTAAATATTTGTTGATGTAATTAAAATACGTGGATTTCAAACTAAAGAAAAAAAGACCAATCAAAAATAAATAATACTCTGTAAAATATTAAGCAAAATTAATAAGAAATTACATTAAATCTAAATGTATGAGTTATCCTAATAAAAGATAAATATTGTCAGAATGGATTTAGGAAGATCAACTTTACATTGTTTTCAATAGACAAACTTTAAACATAAGGACACAGAGAGGTAGAAAGTAAAAGGATTGGGAGAGATATACCATACAAAAAACATTAACCAAAAAAAGCTGAAGCAGCAATAGTAACATCAAAGTAGGTATAAAGAAAAAGCATTCCTGGATATAAAAAGAGACATTATGTAATGATAAAGTTATCAGTCTACTAGGAAAAATATAACAATTCTAGATCTGTAACATAACTTCAAAATACATATGATATATAATACATGAAGTATGATGTCCACAATCATACATGGAGATTTTAACATACCTCTCTCAACAAATGATACAATAATCAGACAAAGGATCAGCAAAAACAAAACTGAGCCACAAAATTAATAAACCTGCTGAACTTGACATACGTAGAACATGTACCAACCTATGACAAAATAAACATTCTTTTCAAGAACATTTACCAAAATTGATTACATGCATCACCATAAAGCAAATGATTAATTTTAAAGATTCCAAATTATTCAGAGTATACACTCTTATAAGAGAGGAATAATGCTAGACGTCAATATAAAAAAAAATCCTAGAAAATCCCTAGAGTTTGGAAATTTAACACAATACTCCTAAATAATCCACAGGTAAAGGAAAGCATTACATTAAAAATTATGTAAGTATCCTTCTGAAGAAATGAGAAGAAACAAATAAACTAAAGTAAAAAAAGAGAAATAAGAAAAAGAAAAATAGAAAAGAAAAACAAACATACAACCTAGAAAATAAACAAAACAAAAATGGTGTTTTTTGGAAAAGACTTTTAAAATTGATAGATCATTAGAAAGTCTGAGAAAAAAAAGGAAAAGGAACAAATTACCAATATGAAGGAAAAGAGGATGTCACTACACATCCAACAGACATTAACAGATAATAAAATGCTACTAGGAACAATTTTATGCAAATATATTTTTTAGAAGTTAGGAGAAATGTTCAAATTCCGAGAAAATTCCAACTTAAAGTTGACACAAGCAGACATAAAATTAAGAATAGTTCTAAATACGGTAGAAAAATTGAAATTGTAATTTAAATCTCATACAGAAATTACCAACCCCAATGACTTAAATGGATAATACTTCTAAACATTTAAAGAAATGATACCAATAATATACAAATTCTTTCAAACAATATAAAATGAGAGTACACTTCTAATCATTTTATGAGGGCAGCATAACACTAAAATCAAAACTTGACAGATATTACAGGAAGGAAAATAAAAGTCATCAAATAATAAAAGAAGGAACATTTTCTAATACTTTTTATGAAGGCCACATAACATTAATAACAGAAGCCAATTAAAGACAATCTTTCTCTCTCTCTCCTGAATACAGATGCTAAAATTCTACACATAATATCAGCAAATTGAATCCAGAGAGGAAGAAATAACGCATCATGAGCTAGCTGAGTTTATTACAGGAACACTAGATCACTTTAACATTTGAAAATCAATGCAATTTACCACATCAATAGAATAAAAGAGAAATGCCATACAGTTACATACATATATACAGAAAAAAATTGATAAAATTTAACATCCACTGATAATTAAAAACTTTCATCAAACTAGGAATAAAATATACCTTCCTGAATCTAAGCAAACAGAAATTTAGAGCAAATATCAAAGGTAGTGGGGAAATATTTCAAGCTTTTCTCAAGGAATGGGGAACAAAACATGGATGCTAACTTCTACTCAACAAAGTTACTTACACTCAGCATTTTATCATTGGACCTAGCCAAAGCATCAAGTAAGACAAGGAAGAGCAAGGTACAACAATTTGAAAGAAAGAGGATAAATTGTCATTAATCACAAATGACACAATGTTGTACATCAAATTTCAAAATAATGTATGGAAATGTTGTTATGATTCATTGAATAATAATAAATAATAAATTTTATTTCAGTATACCAGCATCAATTTAAACCAAATTCCTAGTTATAGATCTAATAAAGATGCGAAACCTCCACCTTGAAATCTATTAAAATATTATTTAAAGATATATCAGATTCATGGAATTCTTGGAATATTCATAGAATATATATCGAATTCTCTCCACTCCAGGGAAAAATTTCAGTTCTCCCTAGACTGATCAATGTAATTTGAATCAAAATCCCAGAAGAGTATTTGTGGAAAATAATCATTTGATACTCAATTTATTTGTAAGTGCAATAGGTTAAGAATAGAAACAACAGTCTTGAAGAAGAACAAAGCTGGGTTAATTACACTATCAGATATCACAATTTATTATACAGTTATAGTAACAAAGACACTTTGGTATTGGCACAAGAATAGAAAAGTTGTCTAATTGAAAGGAATAGAGTTCAGAAATTAATCACATGCTATGTAGCCTTTACAATAAATATGCTGGATCAAGCGGACATCCACAGGGTAAGAATGAATTTTGATCCCCACCTTGCACAAAATACAAAAATCAATTCCACATGAATTTTAGATTTAATGAAAAGAGTAAAGCTCTATTCTAGAAGAAAAATAGGAACATATCATTATGACCTTGAAGAAGACAAAGATTTTTTTACAGATCACACCAAAAAAGCACTAATCCTAAAGAAAAAATTGAAAACTAAAATACGTTAATATTAAAAACTTCTGTTGATCAAAAGATCTCATTAAAGAGTGAAATACCAAGCCATAGAGCAGAATACATTTGCAATTCACATATCATATAAAGAATTCAAATCTATAATTCAAAAAAAGAAACTACTCATAAATCAACAAAAAAGACAGACTCTAAAAGAAAAATGGGCTAGAAATTTGATAGGCTCTTCATAAAAGAGGAGATATAAATGGTCAGTTAAGCAATGAAAAAGTTTGTTAGACAAACGCGAATTGAAGCCATAATGAGATAGCACTGCACATCCACCTAGACAGGTGGATAAAAAGCATTAAAACACCAAAATTATGTTAGGATGTAGAGAAACTAAAACCTTTATTCACTGCTGTAGGGAAGTATAAATTGGTGCAGTTTTGGAAATTGCTTATCAATATTTACTGCAACTGAATACATGCATAGCCTATTATCTATCTATTCTACTATTAGGCATATTTAAAGTAAAAATGACCACATCTGATTTCCAAAAGGCATGTATAAGAATGTTCATTGCAACACTCTTAGGAAGAGCCAAAATCTGAAAGCAAACTATTAATCAACTGTAGAATGCATACATTTTTGTATATCTATAGAAAGGAATTGTATGTAGCAATGAAAATAAATAAACTGTAATTATACGGAGCAATATCGATGAATCTCATACACACAGTGGTAAGAAAAAAAAGCCAGATGTGAAAGAGTAATATATTGTGTAATTTCATTTCTATAAAATTCATATGTGTGTGTATTTCATTTATATGAAGTTAAAAAATAAAACTATTCTATGGTATTTGAAGTCAGCATAGTTGTCACCTTGGCAGAGGGAATAATTAGTGGAGGACAGTAAGAGGAAGGCTGGTGATGTTCCAT
Organism: Equus caballus; assembly: GCF_041296265.1. Classification (NCBI taxonomy): domain Eukaryota; kingdom Metazoa; phylum Chordata; class Mammalia; order Perissodactyla; family Equidae; genus Equus; species Equus caballus. The sequence continues at coordinate 64,349,767 of NC_091692.1, read as the reverse complement.
CTCTAGATGCAAGTGCTAGTTACATAGTGTGGTTACTTGGTGAAAATTCACCTGGTTGTACATTTATGATTTATACACATTTCTGTATAAACGCTATAAGTCAGTAAAAAGTATACTTAAAAATGTAGACTTCTGCTTCTGAGAATGGTAGAGTAGCTTATATCAAAATATAGATTATATCTCCTGCCAGTAATAATTTAAAAATCTGGACAAAATATTTTTAATTAAAAAAACTGTTTAAAGACACCAGAGAACAAACAAATGCAGGCAGAAATTGGTGAGATGACTCTTGAAATAAGAAAAGCACATATTTAAACAGCTTTTCCCCTAAGGGCCTTCTCAATTTGGTTCACTGCAGAAGAGTTACAGCTCAAGCAAAAAGCCTCAGTCTTACAAGGCTGAGGACCCAGAGATCAGAATTCAGAGTTGTTAGAGCAGCTAGAATTGTAAGGGAAATCCTGGAAAGCAGAGAGCAAGAGAAGGAGGAGACCCCAAATTACACACAATAGCCCCTCAAATCCTTGCCTGAATTGCAAACTGCAGAGGGAAAAACAAGAAGAAACCCACCAGAAAGCCACAGCTAAAAGGCTAAAAGAGCTGCAAGGGGATTTCAGCAACTTCCTGATGCACAGGACAGAGAGTTTGGAGTTTGTCTCACTATATTACAGGATTTGGGCCAACATCTTGGACTTTGCCTAGAAAGTTCACATCTTAGAAATAAGAATCAGAAACCAGACTAAGGACTATGCCTTAGAACTATGGAAGAGTCAAAACAGAAACACTCTACTCTATCTTCCATAGGTTGTAGGTGGTCCTTCAGTAATTTCATTGTCTGCTAATATAGAATGTAACATTCTTCCAAATCCAGAGTCTCTAAAACGTATTAAACATCATGTCTGGTACACAACAAAAATTAGTAGATATATAAAACACACAGAATGTGTTCCATAATCAAAGGAAAAAACAAACGTAAGTAGACTCACAGAAGACCAAGTTGTTGGAATTAGCAGACTTTAAATTAAATACTATAAATAGATTAAAGAATTTACAGGATTCTATATATATACATATACATATGTAATGTATGTATAATTCTGTAAATTCTTAAATATATTTACATTTATACACATATATGTGTTTATACATACACACAGACATAATAAAAGAATGGGTATCAGGAAGGATACAAAAACTAAGAAAACCAAATGTAAATCTTAAAATTAACAATATCTTTAATAGGACAATTCACAGTATGGTTTTCACAGAAAACTGGATATCGTAGAAGAAAATATCAGTCAACTTGAAGACAGTTGAAGAAAAATACTCAAACCTTAGGAAGAGAAAAAAGATTTAAAAATAGAGACTCAAAAAGCTATGGAACAATATCAAGAGGTCTTCATACATGTAACTGCAGTCCAAGAGAGGGAGAAGTAAGAGAATGGGGTAGAGAATTGGAAGTAACATTGACCAAAAAATCCCTCCAAAAAGCTGAAATCGTGAGAAACTTTAATTATGAAATCATGTCTTTTTTATCTTATACCTCTCAACAGCATCATTTTAGCTTTGTCTCAATGATTTGTTTCCATTCACTTTTCTTTGAAGAATTTTAGTCATGAGGATGAATGAAAATATAATAGATATGATGTTTTCTATTTTAAAAAGTGAAAAGGGTGATAATATTACATTTTACTAAGTAAAGAATTAACATTTGAGAAGTCAAAGAGATGAATCTGTTTGATATAAGACAAAAAAAGAATGAAGGACCAAAAAAATAAAACGCTGATGGATTTTTATAGTTCAAATTGTGATAATAATGGTTAATAAGATATCAAGTAGTAAACAAATTATAAAATAACTTCTGTCATATTTAAAAAGGAAGATTTTTTTCCCTTAAGACGCTATGGAACTTTAACTGAATAAAGGAAAAGAATATATAAAAATAAAAATTTATACATCAAAATACTCTTTCAAAAACAATCTCTTTATGTTTCGGGAAAGTAATGAATAAAGTTTCTCATCAATGAATCAAAAATAAAACTATATTAATACGTAAGGTATTTTGCCATCTAAAAAAGCAATCTCACTTCCCGAATTCTATTTTATAGTTTGGACTATGCATAATTCACAGTAAAATGCAAACACTAATAATAATAATAACAACAACAAAAACAACATCAGTTTATATTACTGAGATTATTTAACTCTTATAACCATCCTATAATGTAGGCATCATTATTTCCATTTTCTAAAGGGGGAAAGAGAAACATAGAGAAACGACCCACCTAAAGTCATACAGCTCTTAAGCGAGAGAGTCAAAATTTAAACTGGTTTGTCTGAGCAATGTTTATGGTCTTGGTTTCAACCACTTTGCTATAGCCTACGTATTCATAAAGTACTTGGCATAATGAAGGTGGAAATCATAATTTCAGATATCTACAGCTACATGACAAAATTCTACTATATTAGCTATCTCATCCTATATTTAAGATTCTAAGAGCTAAAATTAAAACATAACTGCGCATCATTTCGGGTCATACTGTGATGAATGAATGCCATTAGTATAACCTCATTTTAAGCATATCAAACAATTTAAAAGCTTCAATACCTATGAAAACACTAATAGATGCCTGTTAATACCCATAATAGTATCTTCAAATTCTATGTCATATATATCAGTCAAGATAATTCAATAAAGGTGTGAGAAATTTTACTGAAAACTTACTTTGCAACCTGCGTGTTGGGCTCTCTCCATGGAGCTGTCGTCGAGGCATATATGGAGAAGGGTGGGGAAGTGGCAATGAAGAGACATCATGGGTCTGAAGTTTGTACCAATGTGGTTCATCATCTAATAATGCTGTTTCTAATTCAATTAAAATCTACAAAGCCAAGAGACAAAGAACTGTTACATACCAATAAAATAGAATTCTGTTTAATGGTCTCATAACTTTTATAATAATGATAATTGTAATAGTAATGCTGTTAGGTCAAAAGCAAGGTTATATTGCAAAACTGTCAATATATTTTGACAATAATTAAATAAAAGATAAATATTTACAACTTCTTATTGATTTAATAGTTTTAAATATCTAAGACATTTATTTTGTAGACCCTTGATCAGCCACCTACCAGAGGCTGTTAAATTTGCCATTATCAAAATAACACTTTACTAAAAATTTGTAATAATAACTAATATATGTATATATGATTTTATAATTTAAAAAAGCATTTTTATTTACATTCATTATTTAACCTTTAGAAAAAGTCTTAAATGGGCAGAGAAAAACAAATTAGAAGTGCCTACTGCGTGTTAAGAACTATGTAAAATGTTATCTTAATTCTCAGAAAAAAAACCTACAAGTTTGATCTTTATTATTCATGTTTTACAGATAAGAATACCAAGTCTAAAACAAAGTCTGTCTTACTTAAATCTCTGTGTTCAACATATCCTGCTGCTAAGGATTCAAAACAGGAAAGAAAAAAAAGAACGGATTTCTAATATGAACCATATTGTAATATGGATTTTATAAGATGAATATTTAACAAATTTACAAAGAAAATCAGCCCATAGAAATAAATGACTCTTTTTATTTTCTTTTAGAGTCATGTGCAAATATGACAGTGTTTTTGCTTACGTATATGAGAACCGTTATATAATGACAAATCACTGTTTAGCTAAGGAGGTAAAGATGCAGAACAGCTAAGTTATTCTTTCTTTCTTCCTAAATTTGCCCTAGTCATTCTCAAAATTGCAGACACTCTGTTCCAAATGTTTACATACACACACACACACACACACACACACACGTATTTAATCCTCACATTAGCCCTGAGTTACATACTACTATGATTCCCACTTAAAGAGGAAACTGAAGCACAAATAGATTAAATAACTTGCTCAAAGACACAAAGCTAGGAAGTGGTAGTGTCGGGAATGCAGACTCAGGCAGCTGGTCCCAGACTTTGCTCCTAACAACTATGTTACCCTTCTTCCCAACTGGTTTACCACTCTTTGACTCTTTATCTAACAACACTAAGGTCAATATTTCTACGGATTGTTGTTTTTCCCATGAGATTACCATTTAATTTACTCAGGAAAACCAACCACACTCAAAAAAGCTGAAAGCAGTAAACTCTCCAATTGACTCTTCACGTTACAGCTAGAAGTATTTTTCTCAAGTACAAATGCAATCAAGCCATTCTCTTTCTAAAATCTATCATTTGTTCCCATTATCCACAAGATAAAATCCAAACTTCTTAATATGGTATATTAAGGGACATGATCTGGTGTCAGTTTAACCATCAAGTCTCATTTCTTATCACTTTTCTTTCCAATTTTAATACTCCAAGACCCCCTCAACTCTACTATCATGTTATTTCCACTGCAGGAAATCCACTCCCCTTGACTTTGCTAAATTCTCCTTTTTCTATGGCGCCTTCCCTGGACCACTTGCCCTCCCCTGCACGGCAAGTATGTGTATTCCTACTGCATTTTTCCTGCAACAGCAACTGCTATTCTATAATTGCTTATTCACTTGTGTGTATCCCCAGCGGATTATAAATTCCTTGAAAGAAGTAATATGCCTTATTCACCTCTGAGGTCTCGGTCCCTAGCATATTACAGGCACATTACGGGTCTTAAAAAATAATCCATGAATAGGGAAATGCAAATCAAAACTACACTAAGATATCACCTTACACCCATTAGAATGACAAAAATATCTAAAACTAATAGTAACAAATGTTGGAGAGGTTGTGAAGAAAAAGGAACCCTCATACACTGCTGGTGGGAATTCAAACTGGTGCAGCCACTACGGAAAACAGTATGGTGATTTCTCAAAAAATTAAAAATAGAACTACCATATGACCCAGCTATCCCACTACTGGGTATCTATCCAGAGAGCTTGAAGTCAGCAATTCCAAAAGTCCTATGCACCCCAATGTTTATTGCAGCATTAGGTACAATAGCCAAGACATGGAAGCAACCTAAGTGCCCATCAACAGATGATTGGATAAAGAAGATGTGGTATATATATACAATGGAATACTACTCAGCTGTAAAAAAGAACAAAATCGTCCCATTTGCAACAACACGGATGGACCTTGAGGGAATTATGCTAAGTGAAATAAACCAGATAGAGAAGGACAATCTCTGTATGACTCCACTCATATGAGGAATTTAAAAATATAGACAGAGGGAACAGATTAGTGGCTACCGGGGGAAAGACAGGGTGGGAGGTGGGCACAAAGGGTGAAGTGGTGCACCTACAACACAACTGACAAACAATAATGTACAACTGAAATTTCACAAGATTGTAACCTATCATTAACTCAATAAAATTTTTTTTTAAAAATCCATGAATAAAGGATTGAACTACTAGTGGTACAGTTGGTTCAGTAAAGTAAAATGATATATACACTATAAACCCAACAATATATTTGTGAAATACAAACCAACCTTTTATCATTCAATGCTGAGATATCTATAGGAATAAATGTGAAAATTGTCACAGAGTATTTAGAACCATTGTTTTTTATGGCATCAAAATTTTGTCTTAAAGCAGTGGCTAAATTCATTCTGTTAAAGAAATTATGTTTACTTTTTCAGATATTCAAACTATAAAATTTTACTGATAGACACATAAACCAAAGTATTCAGGGTGACATGAATAGTCCAAGCTTTAAAACAATTCCAGATACCTCTCCTAAGAATTCACTTTCTTCCTCTCGAACTCGAGCTTGATCCCAAAGGGTAATCTCCAGCATTCGTTCCCGAAATTCTCTCCGGTGGACTGGAGAATAAATGAATGTTTGGTTCCATTTGGGCTCCAACGTTTTCTTTACTGTTTTAGTTCTTCTCTTGTTTTTATCACTGAAAAAAATAAGAATATATGAACTTCTATAAACCTTTTTCTAAGTATTGCCCTAAAAATTAACTTAAAATTTCTCAAGAAATAAGCCAAGTGAAGTTTTACCATAAATGTATTATATAATACAAATATTATAATCTTTAAAATTATTACTAAAATTTATAAGGTATATAATTATATCACTTTATAAGTATGACAATAATAGCAATATTTCAACAAATCTGAAATTTTTCCATGACAGATAATCAAAAACTTAAATCTTTCTCAAAATCTAAATAAAACCAGACTGAAGAATCCTAACTGTTAAAATTTTCTAACATATTGTCCTACTGGAAACCTTCAAACTGGCAATTAACCAACAACATTACATATACGATTCACTTAAACTACAGAAGTCTTATTGTACAAAAAGTCTAGCAAATTGTGACCTTCACAACTTCACATCCATATAGTTTAGCTAACGAGCAACTGTAATTACATTTTATCAAGTTACTTTCTTACATACAAGAACTACATACTTGCCCATTTGACAGTTTTGGGTCTTTAAAAACATTGTAAAATTATCTGTATCTGAGGTAGCCACTATAATGTGGGATAGAAATGCAAGCTGGCAATCCTGACAGATGAGACTTCCAACTCAGAGTCTTCCACACTTTTTTGGACTATGTATCTCTATCAAAGGAATGTTTTTGACTATGTATCCCATTATATGCACATATATTTATGAATTATATACATGTATTACTATACTGACGTACTAATATATTGTGTCTATTGGTAAATATTAAAAAATGGGAATTAAAAATTAGATACAAATAAAAATATAAATATTTTATCCTAACTCCAATGGATTGTCTTACATATCCCCTCAGTACATCCATTCTTTTTGGAGATCATTATTCTAGCTTATTAGAGAGGATCAATGGCTGAAGAGGAAGAAAGAAAATCTTCTAGGAAGGAACCGTTAAGCTATCTAGAAAGCCTATTTGAAGTGAGAAGTGGACAATGAACTTCAAGTGGAACCATAGTAACTGCTACAAATTCTCTCAGCACAGTACAGTTCTAAGCGTGTTGGGAAATAGGAAACAGGGAGACGTAAGAAGGGATAAAGTGTCTCTGAATTGGGGAGGCTATGCAACTTCTTCTCTTAGTTGAATATAGGGCTTAATGTTTAATATAGGTTTGCCTTAAGTAATCCAGAGCACATATGTTTCTAGAGCACATACATTTAAGTGGCACAAAGCCACCTTAAAGCAATGTATATTTATTAATCTCTGAGGTCTTGGTAGGAAAATAATTTTGAAAGCTCATGTAGGAGATTTTATCTCTATTCAAATTTATGGAAGAGTGGTACTGTAAATAAAACTAAATAAATAATAGAAATAGTAACAAACACTATGATTTATGACTCGTTCTGTCACTGCCTCCCTTCATCTAAAATTTTAATGAATATTTACAAAGCTTCTAGTAATTATATTCCATCCATTAGAGAATGAAATATGAGACCCTGTCAAGAGATAACATTCCTTCCATGAAGGACAGGAAGAAAGCATTTAGCAGGAGCATTGCTGTCTAATTCAAGAATGCTTTATACTGCAATCGGAAAGGGAATAGAAGAATAAGCCTAGACTTGCTCTTAAGGAGTGAAAAAAGTTCTCAAAGAATGACTATATTAGAAAGGTTTTCCATACTGTGTAGGAGAGAGACTAGATAATCTCTGAGGTTCCTCATAAACCCACCGTACATGATTACAAATTTAATAAGGCAGATTAGTGTGTATAAAGCACTAATAAATAAAAAGAACCACAAAAATTATCATATCTTCAGCAAGTTAAAAAAAAGCAAATGTTTTATTTTTTTCTAGAAGTATAACTAAAGTTATCACAATAAGATCATGCTGTATAAGTCAAACACTGAAAAGCTGCTAAAAGTATTTAAAACCTACGATCAATAAGCATGCTATAGAGATATTTTGTAAATAGCAGCCTAACGATAATAAAATAAATAAGTGATCACTAGCAGCATCATTAAATTGTTGAGATTGTAATTACTTCTTTTAAAAATAAAATTTAATCTAAAGCTTTTTCTATTATTTTCATGTTACCAGTACTTTTGGTTTCCATTTAATTTAACTTAGTAATAGCATGCAAAGACTTGATATTTTTCCTCAAAATGAAAGAAAGAAATATATTTTGACTGGTAACCAACTTTACTTCAAGATATAAAAAAATGTAAAGCACATCCAGCTATTTCTTAGAGTACAGAGTACATTTTTGAGAAAACAGTGTTTTGAATGGCTTGGCTGCTATACTGACCTTTAGACTAAATCTCTTCTAAGTAGCCTCACTTGCCCCTCCAGGAATTCTCATTAACAAAATGACATCAATTGTTTTCTATGTTCACTTATTCAAATAATTTTTCTCCCAGAGAAGTTGTCGAGAAAAATGAAATAATTCATATCCAAAAGCATAGTTTTTCATTCATGCAAAAACTTGCGTCAACAGCAAAAAACAGCAATAACAAAAGTTGTTGAGATGATAACGTAGCTGTTTCTGAGTTAACCAGAGAATTCTTTTGTCTATTAAAGATAAAACCCTGACAAAATTCTATCAATAAAGTAAGCTACAAACTTGCTTAAATATTCTTCAAATTCCTGATAACTGACAAAGAAACTCAGCTAAAAAATAATCGGAGAATAAAATATTCAAATGTTTCTCACATTTTTTGGTGTTGAGAAAAGATAAAAACACTAAATTTGGAATATAAAGGAGTGGTTAAAAGGAACTTCCCTCACATTTTAGCTCTATCTGCTCAGAAAGTTCGTGGAGGGATGTAAAATAAAATAAAACTAAACAAAAACAGTCAATCAGGAAATAAATTCACTAATTTGAGAGACTTTTATCATCTTAAAAAGTAAGTATTTTTCTTCAAAGGTTTGAGTGAGTAGAAACCAAAGTTATGTGTGTGCATAAAAATAGAGATGGGGGGCTGGCCCGGTGGCGCAATGGTTAAGTTCACACGTTCTGCTTCAGTGGCCTGGGGTTTGCCGGTATGGACATGGCACCACTTGGCAAGCCATGCTGTGGTAGGCATCCCACATATAAAGTAGAGGAAGATGGGCACGGATGTTAGCTCAGGGCCAGTCTTCCTCAACAAAAAGAGGAGGATTGGCAGCAGTTAGCTCAGGGCTAATCTTCCTCAAAAAGAAAAAAAGTAGAGATGGGAATGCAGCATTTCCTGCAGGTTTTTATGATGGCACTCTAAGGATGCTTAGACTAAGCAACCTATGTGTGCTCTAAGAAGCCAAGTGACTTGGCCTCCAGGATGGTAGGGTAATATGGCTGTGACATCTGTCATCCAACTGAAGTTTAAGCTAGATGTAACCCTCTAGTTATGGATATCCTCCTCCTCCCTTGCAGTCCGAAATGTATTCCTCTCCGGAAGACAGCACAAAGCAAATGATGCTTGAAGAAGCTGATTCTGGGCCCTGTGGTGAGGTGTCTTTGATGATAAGGGGTGATGAAATATAAAGCATACTCACTAATTTTACAGAATACAGAGAAATAATACCTTAATAAGAGAAGATAGAAATTGTAGAGGAATATGATGAGTACCTTTCAGTAACATTTTCAGCTTTTTGCCTCTGCAGTTTGTGTTGAAAATGCATTTGATTTAAAAGAGGATAATTTTTAATGATTTTGATAAATGAAAATATACATTATTTAAGAAATAATCCACATAACTTAAAATAAATATTCAATAAAGTAATTTATGTTATAAACACTTGATATAAGTTTTAAAACAATCTCAAAGTATTTACTGTCACTATTTTGATTCCTAAAAGTCATTATGCTTATGTTAAACTTCATAAGTATATGACTGGTACAATAAAAATAAATGATACAAAATTGAAACATGAACTGCTATTAACATTTCTCTTTTATTTTCAGTAACATTTATTTTTGTTTTTATATCCCTACCTTCTGTCTGGAAGAAAGTAAATTTTAACATAAGGGTTCCTTGGCCTCCCATCTTCCCTGGAAGGGAGATCCTTTGCTCCCAAAATTGTAACTATTAATTGGTGACCAACCTTGTCAAACCATAGTTTTATCTGAAAAGCAAAAATATTCATTTATCAGCTTAAACATTTACTACCACAACATGTTTACATTCCCAATCTTGACCCCATTCTCTTACCCTAATATTAGCACAGAATATAAATTTCACTTAGTAAATTGTGGTCAGTTAAAATAAAAGGATATGCTATAATAACTTCAATGAATAGAGGAATTAATTCAGATATTTTGGTTCAATTGATAAATCACTTGGACTTTTTGTTTTCTTAATTTGCTTATCAACAGGCACATAATAATTTACACTACCATTATTAAAGACTTTATATACAATGATTGCTGTATGTCTATCTTTATGCAAGAATCACTGAAATTCATTTTGGTTCCCCAACAATGCTGAGTTGAGAATAAGTGCTTAAAGTGAATTGAATAGATAACTTGTTTATATGGCTTTCATAGGGAATTTTTAAGCAAATGCTTTATGTTATTCCACAGCAGAACACATTTCAAAGATTATAAGCAAGGGGGAATTATTAATAGCTTTAGTCAATAGACTCCTTAAGTTTGTTTTTAAAACTATAACAAGTTCATCTTTTAAAATTTTTCTTAAACAGATATAAAGTCTCTTTTTCATTTGTGAAAGCAAATGTATCACATCATTAAAATAATAAGGGTCTATTTTATAATTCAAGATGAGAAAATGTGAATAATTTCTCTATGCCATAATTAAGGATTGGAACTTCACATCCAGCTGCTGAATTCATTTGATTTAACAAGTGTCACCTCCCACACACACATCTCACACTCCCACACCTGACTAGCTGATTCTACCGTGTCAGGATCTGGAACTAGGGCTCTGACTAACATTTTGGTTCAGAACTCAGCACATCTCTGATCACTACCTCAAAACCAAAATTGAATCAGAAATTTGGAATTTGGAAATAAAATTATATTTATATAATACAGATAGTTTTATGGCTTATATATATTTTAATGGTTTAATTTTTTCCTGTTATTTGGATGTATGATATTTGTACATTTAAAAAATTTAGCATCAGTTCAACAAATTTAAACATACATCTCACATCAGTCTTTCCCTCTCCTCTCCAAAGCGGACAGTCAGTTCTGGGTCAGGCTCCAAGATACACAAATAAATATATATCATATACATAAAAATCATATAAATAAATATGTATATCGATGATATACTGGTAGTTCAGTTCCAATTCTAACATGGCTTTGTTGAGTGCCTCACTTCATATCTTAGAGAATGAGAGGCTGAGCAAGACTTTTGAGACAGAAAAGGAAGACCAATGGCCAGAAGAGTATATAAAATTATTTATATGCTTTTCTTTCCTGTCAAATGTAATTAGCCATCTTATAAGAATAATAGTAAGAAATATTTAAATTTTAAAAATCATTATTACTATTCTTTATGTTAAGTCTTTATGTTTAATGCTGGTATTATCTTGCTGTTGTGTAACAAAGTTTTCCTAGAGAAGTTGCTAAGTAGAAACAGACTCTAAACAGGTGTTTCTTGAACTGTGGTTAACAAACCTCCTGCATCAGTATTAACTGGCTTGTTTCTCACAAAGTTCCAAATTCCTGTGGCCCACCTCTCACCTACTAATCAGAATGGGGCCCAGGAATTTGCATTTGAACAAGTTTTCAGGTGATTCTCATGGGCATTAAAGTTTGAGAACCACTTGTCTTAGTCTAGGAGATCAACAACCTGAAAAAAAAGCCTCTAACATTTGCATGGGAAAAAAGTTCAGATATTTGCTTGCCTAGCAATGTTAGCACACAGATACCGATGAGGATAGGTGGAAAAAGAGACTAAACTATTCTTCTGACAAAAGATATGAGGGGGAAAAAAAAGTAAGAAATACAAGAATGTCTCATATAAAATATGAAACAAATGTTGTCAGATAGCAACATGGTTCATCTAAAATGTGTGACTAAAACCAGATTAATTTCTGATATTCTCTATTTTCTATAGCAATAAAAAAGCTTATCGTTTTATTTTTCCATGATATTAAAAATCCTTCTCTGAGAATCATGACATGAATATTAGGCACTTCAAACAGAAAAGGATTCCAAAAGGCTAAAGCAATTTTTTTCCAATAAACTTTACACTTGAGAAACAAAGAAACAATAATTATTATTAGACTAAGCTCATAAGTTAGGGAGCAAATTATTGATTTCTGTGAGGTTTTTTTTGGAAGGATTGAGACTAAGCACTTGTTGCCATCTCCAAAGGCAATATTTTGCTCCCTTAATAAAAATCATTACAGCTAAACATCTGAGATATATACTTCAAATGCTTGATAAGGAGTATTCTTTTTCGATTTTCTTATGCCATGGAAAATCAAAAGTATCACTTATTAATAATATTCATTTCTCATACAAACATATTAGGCATATGGCTTTATATTTTCACAATAATACTTTACAGTTTGTTAAATTATAATTTACAAAAATATAAAAGTTAAAATAATATAAATATGAAACAGGTACATCTTAATTTTACTGACTTCATGATCAAAATTACACTTTTTAATAAACTGTCTTAAGCTGGGCATTTGATCAATAGCTCTAATTTTCATTTTATATTACAGGATTTACATTGAAGTTTTTAATAGCTATCCAGTTCACATTATCAAAATGGTATTATTTTATTAGCTAGATTATTTTACCACATTCTTAAATTTCTTATCTGTGCTTTTTAAACGAATGGTTAAATATCTGTTCTCCAAAATACAAGAAATGTAGTTCCACAATTCTAGCTATGACATACTTCTTAATTTATTTCAATTTCATTAATAAAAACTTTGGTATCATTTTACTATAATTATCATTCCAGCTTTATGATATAACATTTGTAAATTTCCTAAGCAGAACCTGAGCAGCACGAGTAAATATTTTATACCATATATTAATTAGACCAATTCCAACTTAAGTTTTTAAAATTTAAACTAAATTAGTATTATCCAAAACCAACAACAAAAGAAACCATGCAGCAAAGCAAGGAAAGCATAATACTACTTTTAAAAATAAAAACTATATTGACGTTACTTTACCATAGAAGGGTTTCCTAATGAAAAGAGGCAAACAACTTGTACCCAAGTAGTACAGTAAAGTCAAATGGAATTACAATTACAAAATGTAAACAAAATAAACCCAGTACATTTTATTTGATTGTGATTTAGTTTTTTCAGAGTAATATACTTTCCAAAAGTATACATAATATGCATAAAATTCATATTTTAGATAAGGTACAAATTTATTTGCCAATCTCCTCAAGGAGTTATTGCTTGGAAAATGCAAGAGAATGATGTTAAGTGATATAATGAATGATTTAAAGAGACAGCAACCTTAGCATAATAAAGGAAGATATCAACAGAATAAAATTAGCTATTTCTATCAATGTACGTATATAAGTGGAATCTACATTAAATGCCACTCTGAAACCTATGAGTTTTAGTATCCAGTTCATCATATAAAATCACTAACAAAGATTGTCTCTTTAAATTTTTATTGTACTTTAATCCTCATGCATAATTTTACAAGGTGGCTCATAAAATGATTTGAAATTCAATAATATGGTTTGGAGCAACATACCAAAAAAAGTTTTCCTACTACGCATTTTCCAAAAACATACAAATCAGGGTTAAAACACAACTTTAGTTTCTATCAGGCAGACAAGGCCTTTACCTGAACCCTAGGAACAAAAGGCGTTGTTCTTCTACTAAGGCTTTGGCTCTGGTAAGCAAAATTAAAGAAAAAAGCAATAAAACAAAACCAAAAAGGACAACACGCTGGAACTAAAAGACCAAAAGTAAAAACAAACACAACTATCCCTTAAACATAATTTTCCATGACCATATATACCTAAATTAAGTACTTCAATGTAATGGATAAATTAATTTTGCCAAAATGCTAAACTATATAAAAACCGTATAAAATCTTAGAAATTTTAAACAAGATCTTTTAATGTAGTCAATATAACAGGAATTAAGACTGAATGTAAAATAACATATTTGGGCTCATATATTCTGAAAGAACGCGTGTGAATATAACTCGAGTCAAGAAATTTCAAGTTTCACCCTTAAACACTCTACAAAGAAAAAAATGATAGTCCAAGAAGTTAGATGAAAATGCAGTACGGAATTATTAGTGGAAAGTCATCTGTAGAATTGTGACTTATCCAAAATGATGTCTAACAAAAGTCTAAAAAACATTAGTCAAGTCAGCTTTAGCATTTCTTAAAAGAATAAACACAGTAAGATAAAAGTGTGCTGGGATGCACTGGATTAATTAGCTGATTCATACTTTAAGAATCTGTATCAGGTTCTGGTATTTAAACACTATTTTCAGACATTTATTATGTACCGTTTAAGATAACACTGTTTATTGCTAATCACACTTAATAATGACAATAATATCTCATTTCTTTATATTTTTCCAAGTTTTTACTGACCGCTTATTGCAAGTTTATTACCTCTAACAATGCTAGGTGGTATTTGCTATTATCTCCAATGTGTAGATGAAGAAACAGAGACTCAGAAAAAGACTAGATACACTTGTGAACACTCAAACAAAAGGTAAGATAGTGTAGAGGTAGAAAATAGAACTCAGTTCTGATTAAATCAAATCAAATCAAATTAAATTTCAAATTCTTAGAGTAAAATCAAATTTCCTTTCTCTTCTCACTTATTTTGTTTTCATTTTGAAACAGTTTCCAAAAGATACCACAAGAATCAGAATTTTGTGCCTTTGTTAAGGCCTGCCAACAGTTAAATCAGGGACAAAACCAGATGCATATCTCTGGGTTTGGAAATGGATTTCAAGGCATTTAACCTTGCTTCCTTCCCCAAGATTCCATTCCAGTCCTCACATTTCTCACGGATGTCTCTCTTGTCTAATTCAAACACTTGTATATGGTTAAAGGATTCAGACTTTTCCACTGCTACATGGATAATAGGTACTAGGCGGACCGTTGTCTAATTCAACCATCATCAGACGGCCACTAAGACATAAATCTAAAACCCAAAGGAAAGCAGATCCTAAAAGCAGATTATCATTCAATTATATGAGTCACCTTCTCTCTCTCCAACAACCAAGGCAGTCTTAAATCTCAGCTGTCTTCCTTTTTATGTCGAGACATTCCCAAAGGAAAAAAGGAATGTTTAGATATGGAGTGTGTTACTGATTTCTGTCTGCATAACCCTAGGCGGATAATTCTCTGGCAAATGGGGAAGGGATGTATGAAATTCATAGAGATTAAGCATGGTGAAGGAAGGGACTCTACTTAGAAATAGATTTTATTTTCCTTGTCCTCTCACCTGTTCTACAGTTTTAGACCAAAAATATCAAGGTAATGGAAGGTTTTTGCAAGTAAATATGACTTTATAAACTAAAAGATTTACTTTAAAAGGAATAGTACTTTGAAATAAACTAATCCTTTAAGGCAAACATTTTTCCATTTTCTAAAATGATTTCAAATGAGCAACACACAGATTTCTGAAATCAATTGTCTCAAATCTATGGCAATTTAAACCTAATCTTCACCCATAAGTTTATACATTAAACTTGGCTATAAAAACATATTTTTATTAGTTTTTTTCTAATTGAGGTTAAATTTAAATAATGTACGATTAACCATTTTAAAGTGCACACTTCAGTGGCATTCAGTGCATTCACAAAGCTGTGCGACCAGCACCTCCTTCTAGTTTCAAAACTTTTTCATCACCCCAGAAGAACACCCTGTATCTATTAAGTAATCACTCTGCATTCCCCCATTGCTCCAACTCCTGGCAACTACTAAGCTGCTTTCTGTCTCTATGGATTTTGGATATTTCATATAGGAATGGTAAAGTATTGAGTATCTCACTACAATTTGTAATTAATATTAATTCATTTACTTTAAGAATCAAATATCTGATAAATATCTGTAACAACCCAGCCTCATACAAATGAAGAATTTGAATTTGTATATCACAATTTATTTTGCGTTTTTAATGTCACTTCACACTATATACTGCACTAATCTCTTTAGGACATTCCTTTTATGCAATACTTCTGGAATAAAAAGGTCGTGACAATGACATATAAAAGAAAAAAGCTCAAAGAAAAAACTTTCATTTACGAAAGTTTTAAGAAGGCTATAGAGTTTCTAAGGAGATATAAAGGATACATACCTATTCTTCTGTTACTCATTCCCTTTAAATGGGCATATAAAAGTGATATGTACAATATTTACAAGCTCATCACTAAAAATGGAGTCAGAAAAATATTAAAACAAAATAACTTAGGGAAACATTGCAACCATAAATCAACCACAGACTCTGAAGTAAAATAAACTATAAATGTCAATAAGAATCAGTGTGTTCCTATAAAAAGAATTCTGAGCCATTTCTCACTTTTAGAAGAGTTGAAGGCTATATTTTATCTTAACATTCTATCAAAAAACTAGCCAAAAACTGCAAAATAATTTTAAATATTGAGAAGATTACAAAAGTGATCCTCTGAAGAAGGAAACTGCTAAATTACAGAAATCTCAAATTTTAAAAAGAATTAAAATGCGGGAGTGGTGACACTGAAAAGGCTAACATATAGTTCAGATGTCATAAACCTGAGCTCACACAGATTTTCTCACCAAATACATTAATGGAGCTTTCATAATTATGCCCTACAATAATAACAAGCAGCAGCACAATTCAAGCATGGAGAGGAAACACACTGGATAAACTTTTAAAAATCATTAAGAGCCTTGAGCATGAAAGTTTAAACAACAATTTGCATTATATGCGTATTTTCTATTTGAGAAAATATCAGTCCATGAACTGACATAAATATATTAACAAAGGTCAGCTCACACACTATACAAATTATCTTTGTTCTCAGGCATTAGAAATGTCATGATTTTGCAAGCGAGTTGTGAGCCCAAGTAAAATTTCACCAAAAGCAAAACTGCCCAAAGATAAAGTAGAAGGATATAGGAATTGTAATGTTGCCTTGCGACTTCCAAGGGGTTTTCCTGAAGGGTCATATATGTGGACACATACTTTCTCAACCTCTATATCATTAGAGCAAACCAAAATTGTCTCCAGTTGGAAGAAATAGGGTTAAATATAAGAGGAAATACCATATCCATAAGGGTATCTTGCTTATGTTTTCCTGCATGCAAAGAATGAATATAAAATTAAGTTTCATGAGAGTAAAATCTATGTCTATCTTATTCACTGTTGTATTCCCAGCTACTAGTATTATGGCTCACCTGGGGTCAGAACTTAACGTCTACTTCTTGAATAAATAATTACAGTTTAATTTGGGAAAGACATTTTGAAGGAAAATCTGGGCAATAGATTTCAATAATCTTAAAATTGTTCTTTTTCCTTTCATATTGTAATTTTACTTCTGGAAAGTTAGCCCAACAAAAGAATTTTGTTCTAACTAAATATGGAAGATTTACATTCAAGGATTTCCATGGCATCATTATTTATAACAATATAAATTAGAAACAAGCAAGATAGGCTATAAGAGCAAATCACGTTAAAATGGAGTATTAAATAGCTACTAAAATCATTTTAAGAGAAATTTTTAGAGAAAAAGGTTTAAAGAAAAAAGTACAATATATTGCTGAATGAAACAGCAGGTTTCAAAATAGTATACACAGATTTATTACAGTTTTGATTGAAAATTTATATGTAGTGAATGATTATATCTTAATGGTAGGATTATGGGTGACTTTTAAGTTTTATTTATCTGTACTTTCTAGATTTAACACAACAAATATGTATTATAAATATTATCTTACTGGAACATACCCCTTCCAAATCATAAGAAAATGATAAAATGTACACATTTTAAATTACAATTACATGGATTTTAAACCGATATCATTTATAAATCTAAATACTATAACTTTACACTATTACATAGACATTTAGAAGCAAAACTTAAGTTTACATTTCCCCCAAAATATTTAACAGTCTTAGCTTTCTACCGTATTCATTTTGAACCATGAGGAAAAACAGTTCAATTTAAAATTTCTCTAAATGTCTGCACTGTGCTCTTCACACTCCCCTCCTAGTCCAGTTTCTAATAGGGCCTTGGGATTTCAAAGGAGGTAACAAAGTGGTACTTACTTATTAAGGAAGTCTAACTCCCGCTCCCTCCTCCAACTGAAGCCAACTACATACACACACACACACACACACACACACACACACAGATTTATTTATGTGCAAGCATCATTCAGCCACCCAGAGTATTATTTACAGATGAACTAATTAAATAGAGCCATAATAAAATAAAATAAAATAAAATAAACAGCTAACATTTATTAGCACTTTCTAAAATGGAGGAAGAAAATACACATAACATTTGTAAGCATAAATGACAACATCTGTGCTGTCAATATATGTACAAGAATAAGTAGAAAGACACTACTTAGTGTGGAAAATGGAAAAAAGACCACTGTCCTCAAATGAAAAAGCCCACTCTGTTTATGAAAGAGAAAGGAAAAGAAAATAATAAAGAGAAGAAAATCATTTTAGTAAGACATTTACAATCTCCTAATAGTATCTCATCTTCTTTCTTGCATAACTTTTCTGTTATTGTCACTTTTGTAATTAAAATAGTCCTAGAACAGACACGTCTAATGACTTTTTCAATAATTTTAATATGCTAATTTTGTATATACTTCCTATATCTCCTTTTAATTAATGAAAATTCTTCAGCAAAAATCAACCTTCCCTTTCCCAAAAAAATAAAAAGAGAAATTTCGTACCGGATTTAACAAAAGGCTTTTTTTATTACTCTTAAAATATTAGTTTTAAGAGTACAATTTACTCTAAACTAAGAGAATAGTTTAGTTTTTAGTCACAACATCTTTTATCCAAAATTCAATGTCTGAATTTTGAGAATCTAAATAGTTCTTAACACTCACAAAATTTCCAGTTTAGTAATTCCCTGGTATTACTGTCCGTATTAACCTGTATGTTTCTAAAATGTAACTGGATAAATTTTAGTATTTTAATATACTTAAATGGTTTAAAAAGAGAATGACAACTGAAGAAATTAATAAAAAGTGAGGGCTTACATTCACAAAGCTCTTCTAATATGGACATAAAATGCATAATTGAAATACTAACTTTCATTATAAAATGTTCAAATTAGGGATCACTTAATATGAAATTACCTGATGTACTCAGTAATCTATTATGTATTTCCCCATTTACTTAGTTTTGCCTGTTGACAAAAGCATTTCAGAACAATATTCATACCCCAATGATTACTATGAAATTCACCCCAAATTTCCTTAAGTTTGAAAAGCAGGAAAGACTATATAAATATTTACTTTATCTTAAATACACCATCTTTGTACACTGTAGCATTTTTATTTCTCTTAAAAGTCGATGACAAATTATAGTCATTTTAAGGTATTGAGCAAAATCATGAGCTTGAATTTTGGAATAAAATTACTAAGGTAAAAAAGATTTTAGGTACCTTCACAAATTCTAACTCTCATTAAATTCCAGAAAAACTAACTTTAATAAAGAAAGCACTACACTAAATAATTAAAATTGAATTTCAATGAATTAAAATTACTAAGAATGAAAAAGTTGATGGTTAAAAGCAAATTATATTCTAAGAAAAACTTGGTTTACTAAAAACTAGCATCATATAGTAAAAACACTACTTGATATTCCAAAAAGAGAAATTAATTTAGTGATTACATACTGAAAGTTGTCCAGATAAGAACTGTGGAACATCCCTCAACATGCCAGGACTCATAGGAGAGGTAACGGAAATAGAAGGACGATCCATTTTTTGAGATTCGAATGAGCTAGAACCTGAAATGATAATTATACATGAAGAATAATAACGACTCTTCATTAATATTTAATAATCTTTATCACATATCTTTTAAATTATTTTTTAAATGTCCACAAAACGTCATTATACAGACCATTTTCTTAGCCACAATGTTTCAAATACACTGAGAGGGGTTTTTCTTTTAAGCTAAGTGCAGCTTACGGATTCTCTTAAGACCAAGGGTGAATCATTTTCTGTGCCAATTATACTAGAGACAGACCTCTACCTCAGGGCCTAGTTACTTTGTCTGCTATGTGTGCTAAACTCATATCTTGCAAAAAGATATTAAGAAAATTTTAAAATAGAAACTTAGGGAAGAAAAGCCAAAATGTAAATCAATACAGCAACTTGAAGATGATCTAAACTTGTAATGCTCGAAACATAAGTACTAGAAAGTTAATTATGAAATGTTTTCAATAAGTGACTTTTTTAACCATATCTGGAATTATAAAGGCAGAAAGGAAGAGAAGAGCTATGAAAAAAGATACAGAATAGTAGAAAAAGCAGAACCACAGTACCCAGAAGTTATATGTATGAATTTATTTCTATGGAGGGGAAGGAACAAATCAGAAAATTAATGAAAATGGGGGTATTGGGATACTGGGGGAATTAAGTGCCTGGAATTCTGGGTTACGCATTTTAGCATTAACAAAGTATCCCTGCTAAGCTCTTATGAGTGGGGCAATAAAATTGCATTTGAGAAAGATGACTTTACCACTTATTTAAAGTGCAGATTCAATTGAGCAAGATGGAAAAGAGTTAAGAACAAGTAGAATTCAATAAAATAACAATAGGAATAGTTGCAAAAATGGAATGGAAAGAGAGAATTCAGACAATATCACAAAATAAGAAAATGAGGGCTCAAAAAATAACTAGATATGAGAGATAAAGGGAAGAGGGGGGAAAACATTAAGATTTCAAGTCTTATGATGAGACATGGGGTCAAGAAAGTCCCCTATGTCTCTGTCTTGTTCTCTGCCCAGGACAGTGCTGACGTTCCATGGGACGTAGAACACTGGAGAGAAGTCCTGTGTTTGAGGGAAGGGGTGGAGAAGTTAATTTGGAACACAGTGATCCTGTGACACCTCCAAGACATCTAAGGGGAGATGTAAAGCAGGTAACTGGATATATGGATGAGACAAAATGTTGAGTAGACAGTACCACTAGAAATTAAACTGTAAAGTGTCTCCCTAATTGGAGGCACAAGTGGATAAAATTCACCTCCAGAGAGAGTATAGCACGGTGTAAAATAAAGGGGGAAACTCCAAGTCTTGGAATCAGAAGTAATGGTGATACTTTTTATAGTATTTAGAAATGGAAAGAATACTGACTTTATAGTAAGAAATAAGCTCAGTTTTATACATGTTAAGCTTCAAGTAACAGAAAGACACTTAAGAAAACATATTCTTTTTTTTTTTAAGATTTTATTTTTCCTCTTTCTCCCCAAAGCGCCCCAGTACATAGTTGTAGATTCCAGTTATGAGTGCCTCTGGTTGTGCTGCGCAGGGTGCCGCCTCAGCATGGCCTGACTAGCGGTGCCATGTCCGCGCCCAGGATCCGAACCAGCGAAACCCTGGGCCACCGAAGCGGAGTGCACGAAGTTAACCACTCGGCCACCGGGCTGGCCCCTAGAACATATTCTTTAAGTACTCAGGGATGAAGGGACAATGATAGAGCATTCTGATAATGTAAACTCAGGAGTCGTATGGCAATCAAAACCATATGAAGAGAAGAATTTACTGAGGAACTAAGGACAGAGGGTTAAGAATTGGGCCTTGGAGAAATTTATTCTTCAACGTTTAAAGGATAAAGGATTGAACCTAATTTGAGAAAGGACCCCTGTCTCCTCAGGAACAATTTTGGAATTGTAGCCTTGTGTCTTCTTAAATAGCTGTAACAAGATAAAGGGTTCCACACTGCTCACATAACATCACAATGATGTAACATAAGTGAATAAAAATTTTACCTACTTCATAGGATTGTTGTAGAAACTAAATGTGACAATGTAGGTTCAACATCAAGCACAGTTTCAGGCACTCAATAAAATGGGAGCAATCATGATGATGATAATATCAATATACATAATGATTATTATTATCATTACACTTGTACTTACTATGTTATAGTTTCATGTGATCGTAATATTATTTTGGATAAAATGATTTAACACCTAGCCAAAAGTACTAAGTCAAATAGGCCATATGACCATATTTTATAGTGAAGAGCTACGCCATTCCAAAAGGAGTTCACCTCTCTGGTAAAGATTTTTTTGAAATTTATACTCATAATTGTAATATAAAAGAAAATACCTATTTTAATAGTATATTCTCAATTATTGTGTGTGTAGAGAATCTGACCACTTCTCAACACTTTCATTGCTACCACCATGGACTAAGTCACCATCGTCTCACAACAAAAACACTAAAACAGTCTTCTCACTGATCTCCCTGCTTTCATTCCTGACTCCATTTAATCTATTTTCCACATAGTAGCCAGATTTTAAAACATAAGTCTCTCCTTAAAACCATTCTATGTAGCTCTTGGTTTCCCTCAGAGTAAAACTGAAAGTCTTTACAGTGGCTTGTAAAGTCTACACAACTTGGCTGCCCATTACCCCAATCCTCCTTCCTACCATTCTTCCCCTTGCTCACTCTGTTGCAACCCCACTGGCCTCCTTGCTTTTCCTTAAATGCATCTTAGGCTTTCCTGCCTTAGAACCTTTGCACAGCTGGTCCCTGAACCAGGAAAGCTTTTCCCCCAGATAGCCACTCTTTCAAATCTTTGCTCCAATCCTTCCTTCTCAATGTGGTTTATCCTGATCAACATATTTCAAATTGCAACCTGCTACTCTCAATCAAAAAAGAAATTTGGTTCACTGGAAAAAATTCATTTGTATTACATCTGAAATAGCACTCAAACACAAGTAATAAAAAGTGTGTATTTAACATTATTTAAACTTATACGTGTATTGTTCCATTACTATTCTAATGTTAAATCAGAACTATTATGGCATTTTCTAAAAACGTAAATTAGAATATACATAATTATTCACTAGATTGTCCCAAGTATTTCCCCACTTAACTGAGGGTTAGGTTACAAAGCAGTACATTTTAAAATCAGGGAAAATTTGAGGGGGGTAGAAAGTGAAACTTTTGAGAGTGATGGTATGTTTGTTATTTTTTATTGTGATGATAGGTTCACATGTATGTCAAAACTTATCTAATTGTGCATTTTAAATATGTACAGTTTATTGTAATATACCTTAATAAAGCTATCTAAAGATACACAGTAATTAAGATGTGGTTAAAAAAATTGTCTTCAAATATTATAAACTTTTGTACTTTTCTCACAATGACAAGAAATAATACTAAATTTTTCATCTTTATATGATATATTTAATAACAAGATTACTGCATTTCTTATTTTGTATTAACAGATAAAACACTTCATTTGATCCCTGTTGAATGACATTACTAATAACATTTTCTTCTAGAATAAAAGAAACTTACTGGACTCCAGTTGTGCATGTGTGCTATCAGGTATCCTAGGTATATCTCTGAAATGATAGAAAAGAAAAAGAAAACAAGAAATTGTTGCAAAAATTAATGCAACTGCTATTTTGATCATTATCAACCTATATTATAACATGGCAGTGTAAAAAGAACAAAATGTGTATGATGGCAGCACTATATAAATAAGAAAACAAAATTCATAGTACTTTATTGCTAATAAAAGTATTCTGGGCTAACTCCAACTACTTAAATTGAATTAAAATTCATATTTGCAAAAACATACACTTTATTTTCTATGTGCCTCACTAAACAATTATGCATTCTAAAAAGTTTCTGTATTCAACAAGATAAGTTTTATAGAAACATTTTAATTCTATTCTACGCTTTATTTTTACCTGCTGTTGTTCTAAATCAATAACATTAAAATTCAAAGAAAATATCTACAAAACAAAAATTAAAACATTCAGATTGTGATTGAAATTTTTAAATGTAATAACTCCAGAGGAAAATGCAAACATGTTTCTTGTTGGGATTTACAAAAGTACCTTGTAACTTCATTTACACCAAAAATACATACTCCTTTTTCTTTTTCTTTGAGATTTGCCACGATGGTTAGATAGTAATGGTTAAAATCATTCAGAGAATTACATAAAAGAATATTTAAGACATTAAATAAAAATATGATTAGTGGATCCTTAACACCAAGAAATATATTTGGTTAATACACTAAGCTGATACAGTGGTTTTACCACATTACAAAACTATGAAAAGACAAGATGAAAAATAGATACAATTTCATGTACCAGATTCATTACTTTTGAAAGGAACATTTCAAAAACTGTTACCAACTTAAGTCATTTTCTCCAGGATAAATAGGGATCAAAATAATATAGTCCAATCATTTCCTGAACACATAAAAACTGGACATTAGTATTCTACAATAAAGAATAATTTCTATATCCTCCACCCTAGAATGCTCTTACTCCGAACATACATGTAATAATTCACTGTCAACTTATATTTTTTATTGCTTTCTTTAGTTATAAGTATACCTTCTACATTGGCTTAGAAAATAAGCTTCTATAAAGGAAATACTTCTCTGATATTTAATGAGTAATTCTCATAATATAGAAACAAAGGATTATATTTATTGCCAACTTCTGAAAATTGTCCATAAATTTTGTAACAAATTACAAAAGCCAAAGAGTAATTGGCACTTGCTTATTTTTTGTCTGTTTCCTTAAAGATGTTATATTTTTCCTTAAATTGTTCCTTCTATTTGGGAATACTATGCCATTAGGCCTCTCCTTTCTATGTTGAAATCTCCATTTTGAAACAAATATGTAAAATTCATAGAATATAGTTGATACTCATTTTTACAATGTAGAGAACCAACAGTTCACGACATTTCCTTTAAAAGTACTTGCTAATATAGTCCCCTTCTACTAATGCTTTTAGTAGTCTACTAAGCTATGAAAATAATAGAAATAATAAACACCTAAATATTTCTTCTTCTTTTGTAATTGTATATTCTAGCATGATCAGATAAAGAGATGTCATGATTTTTGAAGAGGTACTTTTAATAAAGGAGAAAAGAGCATTGTCCTCAAAATTATTTATTTTTATAAAACAATCAGACATTTTTGGATTGCACATTACAAATTGTTTACTAATAGTCAACTTTATACATGTACGAAACCAACTCACCCAATAGGCCTTGAAACAACAAGCTCCACTTGTGGTTCGGGTTTGGATTCCAGAATGATGTTATATACTTCTTCAAATGTGGCTCCTTGCAATGGCCTTCCATTCCATTCTAACACTTCATCACCTATTGTGTGTGTCAGTAATGATAATCTCAGAAAGAAAAACTAATCCCGTAAAATGCATTTGAAACAAAAGCAATCTTAAGTGGCAATGAACTCCATAGAATAAAATCACCATTATGGAATAAAAAATATGCCGAAGAACAGCTCCAGTGGCATAAAATTTGATGACCAGGATGATTAGTATATTTCACCCAAAAGGACAAGTGTCAGAGGACAAATTACATGAAAGTTATCTTCTGTGTTTTCTATGATTTTCTCAGTGATGTCTTGTCCATGAATAGCTGTTAGTTGTTCTTGCGAGGGGCAGAGAAGTTAGGAACGACCTATGTTACCATCTTGGTGATGTCACTTCTTTCTCTATGATTTCTTGATAGAAATTCTAATTCTAGAAACTGTCAAGATCAGTTGCCTCTTCAAAGATTTTGTGACTCTGTGTTCTAGGTTTCTCAATATATATGCATCTCAGCACTTTGTCTAAACTCTCTTGTAAAAGACTTAATACTTAGCATCTTAATGAATTCCTCTCCAGGGCACTCCAGGATCTCTCCAATAGCATCCATTACCAAAGAGATAAGGAGTGATATATTTTAGGAAATACATATTTCCTAAAATAAAGCTTGTTTCCTAAATTATGCTGGAGTTTTTTAAAAAGGAAAATGAAGGCTTATGGAAAATAAAATAGATTAATACTAGACACAGACCAGGAACTTTCATCAGCAAAAAAAATAAGATGAATAAATACAAAAATCTTTTCATCTGATGTGATTCAAGAAACGTTACGCCTTTCTGCTAATGAACAAAGGTTTAATTTAAGTTAGGTTACCTCTTCGTTACTGGCCAAACCACTTCTAAATGAGGACAGCTTTCTGTAACTACTCAAGTTTAAGAGTTTAAATGTAAATAATCAAAGATAGAAACCTACCGGGTCTGAGATGTCCTACAGTATCAGCTAAACTTCCTTTTTTTACTTTGGTAATAAATGCACAGAGCCGACCTGATTCAGTCATCTTTCCTCCTACAACCTGTTTAAAAGAGGAACGTGTTAAAAAAGGCATATTGTTGAAATGAACATAGTTGAAGATACAAGGAAAAAATAACTAGACAATTTGGAACTAAAAACTATAATTTAATACACTAAAAATAATTTTTAAATAATATAGTGTTATTAGGAACTGAGTACATGTCCCCAGAGTGAATTCTTTACATATTCCAAATGTTTTACAATTTAATCTATTTGTTGAAAATGTTCCATACCTTAGAAAAAACTTAATTTGTAATTTCTATCTTTATTACAGAATTCTTACTTTTGTCATTTCTAAAAACACGTTATTACAGTACTGTATAATTAAATTAACACTTCTAGTTACAGGCTTCAAATAAAATAAAAATATAAATATTTGTTACTTTTACTATAATTATGATATCCTACCAAAATTTCGTTAGAAATCTCTTAGTCACATTGATAATGTGCATAATGATGGATTTTTTTCCTGATAAAATTACAGAATTTACTTAATCTCATCAGAATTAATGTAAACTTTAGACCATGTGCATCCTAATTTTTCTATTTTTATGTTTCTATTAATATATGTCTTTCAGAAAAAGAAAAAACAAATGTTAGCAATAATGCTGTGGAGTCATATGTGTACCTGTAAGACTGACTTCTTACAAAATTATTGCTTTGATTCTCATCAACTGCCATTTAATAAATATATCAACTTTATAGGAAGTTAAGCAAATAATAGTAACTAACTTCATTGACTAAAGTAGTTTTTTCTCTTCTAAATTGAGTGGAAGATAACTGAATTCATAAAGCATTAATTTATCTTATCCCATGTATTTATTCCTAAATTGCAGTGAATTACACTCAGTTGCAGTTCAGTTAACATTAAGTAATTATTCTTATGTTTGATTCTGAAAATTAAATGTATAGATATTATGGGCTGACACCCCGATGTTAATATTTAAAAACTTTCTTGCCTTGATAAACTTTAATAATAATAATTAATATTACTGACTATAATTATTATTATTGAAATCTTATAGAGTGCCAGGCACAGTACTAAATGTTTGTATATTGCTTTGTTTAATCTTATTATAACTACTCAGTAAGTAGTATTATCTCCATTGTACAGACAAGGAGTCTGAGGGCTAAGAGAAGCTTAGTTGCCCAGTGTCACGTAGAAGTAATTGCTGTAACTAGAAATCAAACCAAGACTTCCTAAGCTCTATACTACACTGCTCTAATGCTATACTGGCCAGATCTGGATTTAAATCCCACTTTCATTACCATCTTTGACTGTGGGCAAATTACACCACTTCTTGCAGCCTCTTTCTTATCTGTTGCGCGTGTTAAACAACATGATAGATGTATAATGCTCAGATAAATACCAGCAATATGGCAGCCACCCAATAATGGTTAGTTGCCCAACTCCACTTACACCCAAAGTTTTCTATCTCTCACTTACTGTATTCTACAGGACAACTTCTGTAGCAATGGCTTAACTCTAAAACATTTGTTCTTTTTTCATTTCAGGTTTTAATTCACCATATAGATGCACAAAAAACAAACAGAGCTCTATTTGCTGTACTTACCAAATAATTGTCTGATATTTTACAGTAAACTATAAATCAACATTTATGTTAAATCTCCTCACATAAGTGAGTTTCCAGACTTCAAACAGTAGTCTCTCTTTCTCTCTCTCACACATGCACATATACACAAATACACACACAGACACACATTTTGCTACACTAATACAGAAATTATATCCTTATGAAATACATATATTACATTTCCCACATTTGCATATTTAGTAACCGAATAAAACTATGATTTTAATAGACTATAAACAGATACAGACTAAATGGACAAACCGTATAGTAAAATAAGTTTGAGTGCTGTATTTAGAATTCAAGTATATAACTCAAACTATATTTTCCAAAATTATATATACAAGTATTATTGTAGAATAATGGCAACTTCCTAAATAATACTTGGAAAATGAAAAAGTTTTGGATAATGAGTGCAAATATTTGGAAAGTCTTGAAACTTAAAAGAAACCTCACTAAATTGGTGTAATAAAAAGAGTTACTATATCATTTGCTTTTCTGATACATCTGAAAGGAGTATAGAACCAAAATCTCATGTATTTCATCACATACCTTCAAGCCAAGCATTGCTCCTGAATCTCGAGGTACACTTCCATCTTTTAGACGCTTATTTAATAAAATGCGACCAATTAAACGATCTCCATCTTTAGATGGCTGCCACGTCACAGGGTGCTGACATATTACATCGACAAACAAAAAAATTAATGTTCTTTTATGACAAATGACCCCTTATCGTACAATCTCTCTAAACTTCAGATTTCCGAAGTGTTATGATTACACAAACCAGTTTGCATTCAAAACAGTGATCAAAAGGGCTTACTACATTATGCTTATAACCTCAATTTTATAATCTCAATTTTTTTCAAAGTCCAATTGCTTCAAATTCTTACAGTGCTCTGACATAATACTGAAGTTATATATGTAATCCTACAAAATCTAAAAAACTTAAAATACATGCAAACTAATTTAATTAGCTATATGCTGGAGATTAACTAAAAATTCACAGGCAGAAAAGATAGATTGAAATTCTGTGCAACTGAACTCATTTAAAAATGAGAATTTAATCTTCTCTAGAGTAAAAAGAATTTACTCTAATAAAGTAAGACTCGAGTAAAAGTTAAAAGGTCAAATTATATTAAAGCATAAAATTTGAGTCTATGATGAGGGTTTTCTTGAAATAGGTTCCTAGATTAAAATTATAAAAAATACATAAGCCCCAATAACTTTCAACTGAATCTGTACGGGAGAAATAGGCCTAATTCAAAGGTCAGGATAGATTATACTTGTCACTTTTTGGAAGTTCATCGATTGATGCTTTCAGGTCTTTGATCTATTTAGTAAATTAATTTTATTAGATAATCCAATGGTATTCATTATTAAATAACCTTGAAAATATTAGGAATTTATCTCTTTCTCAGGGCATAACCAAGTCATTTATAACTCATGATACCATTCCATTACGAATTATATGTCAAATAACAAAGTAAGTGATTTGTGTAATCACAGTTTCACAGTTATCTAAAAGGAACATGCACATCTTCATGCAAAATTTAGCAGGCAAAAGACAAGTTCCAGTCAATCACATCTATATGGTAAAAATTTTCAAAAGTCTCACTACACTCAAAGCAAAAATAATAAATACCCAAGCAAATGGCAATGGTTCTAATACTAATTACTACTACATTATAATGCTATGACAATAAAACAAAAGAGCAAAATGACAGTGAAAGGGAAAAAAGAAAAACAACTTTTTCTGTGCAAACAGACCCAATTATCTCCCTTTTGCCTGGGATTCAAACTGTTAATAATTTAATTTTCATCCCAAGGAAAATATATGCAAGCAATCAAATAAGCCAATCCAAAAAATTCTTTATATTTGTGATTTATATTAACATTACAAAGTTCTCTCATGCGACCATAGACAAAACATTCCTTTGTTCCTAATTTTTTATTTCATTTATTTTTTTGGTATGCCGTCAAACAACAAAAACAGCAAAGCAAGCAAGAAGTATTTTGGTTTGTTTGTTTTGGTTTTGTTTTTCTTTTCTGCACCTTAAGAAATGCTACATTGACCCTTGAAATGTCCTGTCCTTTTATTATGTTCCGTTTGAATGAGTGACAGAGAGCAAACGAAGACCAAATGAGCAGGTTAAAAGGCAGGCTCCACAATCTCAGTACCTTATCACTATGGCTATGCTCCTCGTTAAGGGTTGTGCTACTACAGGTATCTACCCCAGAGTCCTTAATCTGAGGCTCAGACCATTCCAAATCCTCTTCCAAAGAGTGGCCACCAAAGTACATCATTTTCTTTTGTTTCTCAGACCTGGTGTTAGAGTCCGACAAAACTGCCTGCTCTCTAGTTTTTCTTTTTCCCTTTTGACTGTCCCCTACAGGTGTGGGATAAAAAAAAATACAGAAAAGAAAACATGCAAAGGTATAAATAAAAAAAGGAAAAGTGAAATGATAACGGAAAGTAAATAGTAAGGCTCCACATGTCTCACCAAAGACATTGGGGATGCCTCACTGCTATGCCAAGACGTATGGTCCAACCAGTTGTAATCCATGTCTCCTGTGAGAGTCAGACAGACAAAGAGTGCAGTAAAGGAGACAGCGAAAGAAAGGACAGACAAAGACATTACAAACATTTTAAACTGTATGATCCTGTCTGGTTTCAAGAACTTCATCTGTAGCACTCACTGTACATACCAACAGAAAGCTAAGATTCCAAATGAGTGAAATTTATGGAATGCAGAGTATAAAGTCTTTATACTCTAGACAGACCCTATAGAACAAAAGTCCTGCAAGAAGAGAAAGGCTAATAACACACAGGAATAGAAATGAAAAAATTATATATTCTGAAAAAGAAAAAGACTATTAGCTATGTCTGTTACTCATGCTGTTTTCTTCTTTCCGGCCTACAGACATGAGTTTGTTCTCCAAAGACAAAAGAGCATTTTAAAAATTAAACAGCAGCTCGCCAATACCACTATAATAAAAAGCCAAGATAATTAAACTGTACTTCCTGAAATACAATATGATATTCTTTATAAATGCTGA
The DNA here is from genome assembly GCF_041296265.1 of Equus caballus. Classification (NCBI taxonomy): domain Eukaryota; kingdom Metazoa; phylum Chordata; class Mammalia; order Perissodactyla; family Equidae; genus Equus; species Equus caballus. The sequence goes on along the minus strand of NC_091692.1, from coordinate 64,318,934 downwards.
AACCTCCTAAAAAGTTCGGGGAGTTAAAAAGAATTGATTACACAAAAAATTAATTATGTATAAAAATGACAAAACAGATTTATTCAATTTCTATTAGTAAAAATAAACTTTACTTAAATATCACAAATTACTTAATATTACTTTGAAATAATTTTTCAACTTTTTTCAGAAATTGCATTGTCATAAAAAATAAATTTTCTTTTAAAATAATTTTGTCAGACAATTAATGTAGTTGGCAACTGAGAATGAATATCGATTTCCCAAAGTTTTGGGCTCCTTATTTGCCTTATATCTGAAAAAAGAATTTATTTTTAGTGCACATATATCTTTTTAAGCTCTATTTGAACGTTCATTTATTTAAAAACATTTACTAAACACCTTCTATTTGCGATGCACTGTGCTAAGCTCTAGTGTAAGAGGTAAAATAATGAGACATAAAACAGAGTGGAGATAAACACAGTAAATCATCCACGTCGATTAGAAGAGTACAAAACACTGAAAGAGTATAACAGGATCTAATTTAAAATTTGGGGTCAAGAATCAATTCTAAAGAAGTGATGTTTAAGATGAGAATTGAAATATGTAACCTAAAGGACAAGTAAGGAAACAGGCAGCTGGAAAGAGCATTCCAGGAAGAAATAACAACATGGTACTGTAAAAGAACTGACTGAACACTAGTGCGTCTCAACCAAAAAGAATGAGGGAGAATACATGGCTAACTAAGACTGGGGAGGGGGCGTAAACTAGGTTAGAGGGGCCTTTTTATACCATATTGAAGGTTATGAATTTCATTCATTGAAGGATTTTAAGCAAGATGGTGACATGAACTGGTTTACATTTTTAAAAGATGAACCTAAGTACTAAATAGAGATTGGTTGGACGATATCAGAGTTAAAACGCATTCGCAAAAGGGACAGGCGATTATGACTTGAGCAAAGGTGATGGCAATAGACATGGTAAGACAAGAGGCAACTGGGAGATATTTGGGAGGTAGAAATAAGAGTGTTAAGAAAGACTGAAGAGTCAAGGATAACTCCTAGGTTTCTGGGACTAACAACTGAATGGAAGAAAAGACGATTTATGAGAGGGAGAAGACTGGAGAAAGAGCACTTTTCATTAAGGAAGGAGTAGGAAGGAATTACTCTATTTCATAGAATCTAAGATGTCACTGACTGTAAGATTCATAGATATTAAAATGATAAAAAATGCATCTTAGAATTTATTAAACATGGTGATTGATTTTGGATATATTATTTGAAACAACTGTAAGTTATTCAAGTGAGCATATAAGAAATCAAGTGGTTAAGCTGTAATAAAGCTTAAAAGGAAGGTTTGAGCTGGAGAAATAAATTGGGAATTATTAACATACAGACAGGAGTACGTAGATGTTTTAGGAACAGAGGGTAAAGAAAGATATGAAGAGGACCCAGATTGAATTCCAACATTTAGAGTTTGATTTGAGAAAAAGAGAGAGACAGAACTGAGAAAGAACATGCAGAGAAAGAAAAGAAGGAGGGTGGGAGATGGAGCTCTCCAAACCAAATAGAAGAGAGTTTCCTACACAAGAGGAGAAATCAACTGTATTGAATGATATCTACACATCAGGTAAGATAAGGAACTGAAAAGGCTGTGTTTGATTTGGCAACACGAAGATCAGGAAGGATATTAGAAAAAGCACTCTGGATAGAACGATGAAAATTAAAGTCAGATTGAAGTAACTAAAGAGTCAAAGAGAGATAGGAAGTAGAAAAATTGTGTGTAGATGAATAGTTCACAAAGTGAAATCCCCAAAACAGCATGATCAACATCATCTGGAAACTTGTGGGAAATGCAAATTTGTAGGCACCACCTTAGACTTAAATCAATCAAAAATTCTGTAGGTGAGGCCTAGCAATCTGGATTTTAACAAGCACACCAGGTGATTATGGTCTCGCTAATGTTTGAGAACCACTGGAAACAATTCTTTTAAGAAGTTTATTTGTAAAGGATAATGAAGTTGTGCTGACGTACACAAAATTCAATTTATAGGAAAAAGAAATCCCAGTCATTAATCTGTGAACTAAAGCTGTGCTTCCCAATCTTTTCCATGGCAAAAATAGACAATTATAATTTTATGGCAACCCAAAAAAAAGCTGACGGTATTTGTAGCTCAAAAAAATCCATAACCCTTTCAAAATACATTATTGTTCCACAACAAAGCATTGACAAATCTTTGAGTTGGATAAAATATAGTATGGAGACTGTAAATGAAAATTCTTGGCTGGTTTATTTGCAAAGTTGTGAGATTTCAGCTCAAAATCTCTCTTCTCTCCCTATGCTTGCAACCTATCAAAAAAGTGGTAATGTAGTTCTTTCCTCTATAAATAACGGAAATCAGATGTTTAACTATTTGACACTAAAGCAAATATATTTGACTGACAAAAATAGAGTATCATATATGGTAGACATTCAGTAAACATTTGCTGAATGAGTAAAAATCAGCATTAATAAAAGAAATATGGTAATCAATGTAAAACATATAGAAAATAGTCCTCAACTTCTAGGACTATTAATATGTAGCTAATAATACTTATCACTTAATATTCTATTGTGTGTAGCTTCAAAGGGCAGAACTAAGAAAATAAAATATCCATCCTTTAGTCGCAGTACAAAAATTTATTGCTGGGCTTTCTATTTCTAGAAAAAGTAATAGAAGACACAAAAAGAACCAAATGGAAACTTTAGAACTTTTTGAAAAATAACTGAAATTAAACAAGCAAATAGATGGGTTCAACTGCTGAGTGGTGAGGACAGAGGAACAACAATGAACTCGAAAAAGAACAACAGAAATTACCCAATCTGAAAAACAGAGAGAAAATATACTAAAAGAATAAAATAAAACAAATAGAGCCTCAGGGACTTGAGGGATTATAACAAAAGATTCATGTCATTGCAGTCTCAGAAGGAGAGGACAAAGAAGATGGGACTGGAAAAGTATTTGAAGAAATAATGACTGAAAATTTCCCAAATTTACATGATTTACAAATCATGTAAGTAAGCCTACTGATTCAAGAAACTACATAAACCCCCAAAGAAGAAATATGCCAAGAAATCTGTTCCAAGACACATCATAATCAAACCAAAAATGAAAGACAAACTGTCTTGAAAGCAGCAAGAAAGAAATAACACCTTACCTAATGGGAAAAAACAATTTGAATGACAGTGGATTTCTCATCAGAAACCTTGGAGGCCAGAAGGAAGTGACACAATGTTTTTCAATTGCTGAAATAAAAGAAATGTCAACCCTGAATTCTAAATATGGTAAAATTATCTTTCAGGTCTGATTGAAAAATAAAGATATTCTCAGATAAAAAGAAACTAAGAATTTGTCACCAGCAGACCTACTCTAAAAGAACAACTAGAGGAAGTTCTAAAAACAAAAAGGAAACAAAAAAGAAGGAACCTGGAAATATCAAGAAGGAATAAAGAATATGGTAAGTAAAATTAAGGGTAAATACAATGGACTTTCCTTCTCCTCTTGAGTTTTCTAAATTATGTTTGAAGCAAAAACTATATATTTTCTGATGTGCTTTTCAACATATATAGAAGAAATATTTAAGACAATTACATTATAAATAGGGAAAGTTAAAATAAAGTGTGTAAGCTTTCCACATTTCACTCTAATAAAATACCAGCACCAGTTGGATGTATTAAGTTGTGCATTTGTAATATATTACATAGAGCAACCACTAAAAGAAAATTTTGCAAAGAAATATACTGAAAAACACTACAAATGAATCAAGATGCAATTCTAAAAAAATTTCCAAATAACCCATAGGAAGGCAAGAAAACAGAGAAATAAAAAACAGAGGGAATAAAGAGAAAATACAAAAGAAAATGGCAAACAAGAAAATGCTGACCAACATCCCTCATGAATATAGACACAGAAATCCTTAACAAAATATTAGCAAATATAATTCAGCAACATATGAAACAAATTATACACTCTGACCAAATGGGGTTTATTCCTGAAATGCAAGGCTGGTTGAATATTGAAAATCAAAGTAACCTATCATATTCCCAAGTTAAAGGAGAAAAAAACACATGATTCTATTCATTGGAGCAAAAAAAAAATTCATGATAAAAAAAACTCTCAGAAAACAAGGAATAGAGGAGAACTTGCTCAAATAAATAAAGAACATCAATCAAAAACCTACAGCTAAGACCATACTTAATGGTAAAAGGCTGAATGCTTTATATGAAAAGAAATTTCACCAAAGAGGATATCCTTATTTGTCATAGCCAAAAAGTGGAAACAACCAAAATATCCTTCAATAGGTAAACAGCTCAAGTAAAAAAATTATTGATATATAAAACAGATGGACCTCAAGGGCAATACGCTGAGTGGAAAAAAAAAATCACAAAATGTCACGTACCATATGACTTCATTTATATAACATTTTCTAAATGACAAAGTTACAGAGATTGAGAATAAATTAGCGGTTAGCAGAGGTTAGGGATGAGGGAGAGGAAAGTGTTACTACAAAGGGGTACACAAGGAAGATCTTTGTGGCACAGCAGTTCTGTACTTTTGCAATAGCTGTGGTTACATGAATCCATACCTGTGATGTCACCGAACTATCTAAACACATTGTTCTGATGTCAATTTCCTGGTTTTGATATTGTTATGCAATATCATTGTATTTGTATCAATATTTGTTATAGTTATACAAAATGTAACTATTGGGGGAAACTAGGTGAAGGGCACATAGGATTACTCTGTACTATCTTTGTAACTTCCTACAAATCTATAAGTATTTTAAAATTAAAAATAATGTGTTGCTGCCTTCACGGGTATTGATTATCCTGTCACTGGAAATGTTCAAAGAAAAGGCTGGAATACCATCTGTCAGCACGATGCAGAGAAAATCAGTGCTTCAGTTAGGACATTACACTAAAAGCATACTAAATCCTATCCAACTCTGATATTCAATGAATCTATTAGTGCAAGTTAAACATATTTAAATATGAAAACTGGTTAAAAATAATCAAAAAATTCACTTGTTAGGCTAAGATTTCTATTTCAATTACCTCTACTGAAAAATATACGCTAACTCAATAGTGTATGTGTTTGCATGTAGATGTGTGTGTGTATGTGTTTAATACATAGAAAAAGTTCAGATATTCTATTTATTACATTTTTCTACAGTCATTAAATGAATGCAAAGTTTATTAACTGTTTTATGTCACTGTTTTTCCTTACTTTAAGTTAATAAAGTCTTGGCAATTAAATCACATATTATACAAAGGTATTCTTCAACATCTTCATTTTTAATTTAACCATGTTTATACAGCTGCAGCATGTTGCAACAGGAAGAGTTTTATAGCTGGAGCCAAAAAATGTATATTAAAGTATTGGCTCCACTTCTTATTAGTTTTATGACTTGGGCAAGTCACATAATACATTAGGCCTCATTTACTCACCTGTATAAAAAGAGATTAATTATAATATTTCACAGATTGTTGAGATATTTAAATAAGATAATGGTCATGAAAGTGCTTTGAAAATTGTAGAGTTATCTGAATGTTCATGGTATCACCATCATCTTCATCATTATTAAAATGATCATAACTTTCATTCTAAATCTCACACCAGATATACAAGAGAAAGCATCTTGAACCCTCCAGAACACCCCATACTACCAGTTGAATTCCACCAATTAACCTTAGTAGCACCATTTGAATTAGAAAAATTACCCAACTGAACCCACCCTGAATTCCTGACTCACAAAATCATGAAAAAAGAAGGACTTCTGGCTTAGTGGCATGAAGTGTCAACAAGGTCTCTTCACAAAAACAAAGTACAAGCCTAGATGAAAACAATAATTGCATGACTGTGAAAAGCAAACAAAGGCACATAAAAAATTGAGAGAAACTGCTAAAGCTTCAGATTAAAGCAATAGAAGTCTGTTACCTTCTCACCTGGCATTGCTCCCATAACCTCCTTCTGGCACAGTACAAACAAGGGAAGAGGTCTACAGAAAGATCAATCGTTTTAGTAGTATGGAGCTGGCTGGGAAAACCAGCAGCTACCAGCAGATTTGCTACTTGATTTGGGCTGGGGGTGAAAACCTATGGCTTTGTCAGCTAGAAGAGGCAAACTCAACAGGAAATAAAGAGAGAAAACCTGTAGGTTTGCCGGCCAAAGATTGCAGTCCCACACAGAATGGCAGACCAGACACAAATTTGACAGGGAGACCTTGGAAATGAGAGACTCACAGAAAAAAAAGCTAGGCAAACTCTCTGCACATATCAGGCTGACTAAGAAACTACATCATGTTCAGAGGAGGTCCTGAGATAGCCTCATATAAAGTAACACCCAAGAGTGACTTGAGAACTGGCTGAACTTTGAATGTGTCCCCACATTACACACAGATTGATTGGCAGAAGGTGGAAGCCTTACAATTTCTGCCCAAATCTTTGGCTGACAATTAGGCTATGTAGACACAGAAGTAACCTATAAAAAGGTAGATATATACATATTTGAGTAAAACAAACTGAGCAGAGCTATCAGTGGAGATATACCACAGGAGGGGACAGATCCCACACTTTAAGTCCAAGTAAGCTGTTAAAAAATAAAAGAAAGGAAAGGAAAAGAAAAGAAAAGAGAAAGACAAGACAATCCTCCTGAAAATAAGTAAGAAACCAGAGCTATTAAAATATATCATCTAAAATGCCCAGTTTTCAACCAAACATTATGAAACATGCAAAGAAAGAGGAAAATGTGACCCATAACCAGGGAAAAAAGCAATCTTCTGATTCAGAGTGAACTCCGATGTTGGATTTAGCAGCTATTAAAAAGATTTTAAAGCAGCTATTATAAATATATTTTAAAAATGAACAAAACCATGTCAAAGAATTACAGGAAAATATAATGCCAATGACAATAAATAGAGATTCTCAGTAGAGACATAAAACTGTAAAAGGTATGAAATGACAATTCTAGAGCTGAAAAATACAATAGCCAAAATAAAATAGTCACTACGTTAACTCAACAGCAAATTTGAGATGGCAGACAAAACAATCAGTGTACTCACACAGCAGTAGAAATCATCCACTCTGAAGAATAGAGAGAAAAAATACACACACAAAAAAGAGAAAAGAACCTCAGAGATATCTAAGAAAATATCAAGCATATAAACATAAACATAATGGGATTCCTGGGAGAAAAACAGGCAGAAAAAGTAGTTGAAGAAATAATGGCTGAAAACTTCCCAAATGTAAGGAAAAACGTTAATCTACAGATTCAAGAAGCTCAATGATCCCTAAGTAGGATATATACAAGAGACGTAAACCTAGACACATGATAGTCAAGCTGCTGAAATCCAAAGACAAAGAGAACATATTGAAAACAGCAAGAGAGAAGACTCTCATCTCCAGAAAAGAATGGAATGACATATGCAAAATGCTGAAAGAGGAAAAAAATAAACTGTCAACCAAGAATTCTATATCCAAAGAAATTATCCTCCAAAAATGAAGGTGAGATAAAAAGATTTCCCAGATTAAAACAAAACCAAACTGTTTTCCCAGATTAAAACAAAACAAAAACTGAGACATATGTCTTTTTACACTGCAGGATCCAAGTGCCTTGCTTAGGAGCTAGAACTGGCTCCCTAAGTTTGCAGAATCAAATGAATAAAAAGACATTAATTTATTGTCATTTATAACATTATTTCTTTGGGGAAATGCACCTAAAGTTCAAAATTATAAACACATACTTCCTGTTTCCTCACTAAAAGTCAGAGAGTTTCCCCCTTCCACTATCTCAAGAATAGGATATGAGACTCAAATTCTAAGTTAATCAAATCAAATCCTTAATTACAAAGTAAAGGTCAGTAGTCCCATGAGAAATACATTTTTTCTTTAAAAAATTCCCAATATGTACAGAACAGGAAGTGCTTAAAGTGGCTCGTACAATACAACTTAAAACTTGATCTGCTGATTCTTCCAACAATGTGCACACACAGCTGAATACATGTACTGTGTTGTAAAATATAATCATATCTAAAATGCATTTGGCTTGAAGAGATTGCAAAGTATTATATTCATGCCCATTTATTCTTAACCGAGAATTTCAACATCTGTTTAATTCTCTTTTAGTTAAATTCTTTTTTTGATGTCCCTCATCTAACTTGTTCTTATCATCTTGGTCATTCATTAAAGTTCATGATTTTCATAGGTCCTACTATTTTATTCAACAGTCTATTCAATAAATTAATTAATATAATTATATATTTCAAGATTTGGACAAAAGGTAAGTATCAGGAGCATCTAAGATTCCTACAAAATTAAACCTTTACTTACACTTCATTAGGTCTCTGTTAAAAGAATTAACAGCAGTTTTGTATTTTAGGAGTCTATGCTTTAATTTTACTATGTCAGGCTTACTTTATTTGTTCCTGAAAAATATCTTAACCAAGCTAAGTCCTATAAAAAGAGGCAGATAAGCAGGTCCAGGGGGAATGGGGTTACAGATGGCAATAATTTAAGCTGCCCTTCTGCTTTGAAACACAACTCCATACACCCTAAATATTTCCTCAAAAAGCCCTTCTCATAGATACATCCTAGAAAGGAAAACAGACAGCTTCTAGCACAACCTAACAAAAGTGAAAGTCCATCTGATGTACAATTTTCTTGGATGAGTCAGCTGGCATAAATGCAGTCAAATTCACAGCACAAGTTTTTACTCATGTTCCACAAAGCTGCAATTCTAGTGATAGATAATGCTTTCACATTTCATGTTTCATACTCTAGTGCTATCAATTATTGACATTTAATATATTTTAGTTGAATGAAATAAAGAATGAACCAATTAATCAATCTACTGTATACTTCTTGAAATACTGAATGAGTCTTAGACTTGACTTTTTTGCTACTTCAATGCTTTTTTAACTCAAATAATTGGCTTGTACAACATTTGTAACACCATTAGGGTATTTGCACTGATATGCCTCTTATCAATTAATAACAATATGTTATTTTTTTTATCCATTGAACAAATTTCATCACCAAATTTTTAAAGCTGTACTAAATATCAATATCCAGGCATCATCTACTGAATTCTAATCCAACTTAACAAAGACATCATTTTAAGTTAAAAGTTAACATTTTCTATGTTCCAAACTACAACAACTAGTCTATAATATACTTCTGCTTTTAATTTTTCATTCAACTAGATAAGCAGCCTCTCAAATATTCCACAAACTAATTAAGATTTTTCTCTTGATACCTACTTGGTAGTTTCCTTGAGTGCTAAATTTTCCATTAAAAACAATCCTTTTTCTTTACTTTTTTTGCTTTCCTTTTTTTCTTTTCTTTCTTTCTTTCCTTTTTTTTCTTTTTTTTTTTTGGTGAGAAAGATTGGCCTTGAGCTAACCTCTGTTGCCAATCTTCCTCTTTCTGCTTGAAGAAGATGGTCCCTGAGCTAACATCTGTGCCAATCTTCCTCTACATTTTTTTTTTAAAGATTGGCACCTGAGCTAACAACTGTTGCCAATCTTCTTTTTTTCTTTTATTCTTCTCCCCGAAGCTCCCCCAGTACATAGTTGTATATTCTAGTTGTGAGTGCCTCTGATTATGCTATGTGGGATGCCACATCAGCATGTCTTGGTGAGCAGTGCTACATCCACACTCAGGATCCAAATGGGTGAAACCCCGGGCTGCTCAAGCAGAGGGTGCAAACTTAACCACTCGGCCACAGCCTCAATCTTCCTCTACTTTTTGTATGGAGGATGCCGCCACAGCATGGCTTGATGAGCAGTGTGTAAGTCCATGCCAGGGATCCAAACCCATGAACCCCAGGCCACCGAAGCAGAGTACGTGAACTTAACCACTACGCCACCAGGTCAGCCCCCAAAACAATTCTTTTTCTTTAAGCAAATGCTTAAAATAGTGTTTCATCCATAATTAACAAGGAAATATATTTGCAAACAGAAGGAATTACCACCTTGAACACTTTATATGCTGCAATTTGTCAGAAAACAAAAATTTTATTTTATTCCCATTTGCAAATCCACCTTCTAGCTACATACTTACAAATTAACTTTGAGTTAGTTTAGCTTCTAAATCTGCTTACATTTATGTTATATAATTTCAAGTCTGAAAGCTGCTTCACAATATGTATTTGCAAAATATAAAATTCTAATAAGGCGGAGTAGCTTTAAAGCATTTTTGGCCATGATCCACAGTAAAAAACATATATTTTACATTGTGAGCCTACAGAGTACACACACAACACTAAAAAAAAACGTTTTACAGATCAATTACCCTTATTCTGTGTGCTTCATTCTGATATTTTCTACTCTATCCTATTCCTGTCTTCCTCTTTTTTTAAAAACTGGTCATGACCCCTCAATTGGTTCTGAAAGTGAGGAGGGAAAGAGAGTAAGCGGAGGGACTAGGGATGGAGGGAGGTAGGTGGCAATGGCGGACTTTGCCCCAGAAGGGATATTTGGCATTGTCTGGAGATATTTTAGGTTGTCACACCTGGGAATGGGGTTGCTACTAGCATCTAGTGGGGAGAGGCCAAGGATGCTACTAAATACCTTATAATACATGAGATAGTCCCACAAAACGAACAATTATCCAGCCCTAAATGTCAACAGTGTTGAGGTGGAGAAACCTGTTCTAGATTATTTAATAAAGAAATAATAGACATATCGTAAAGGCAGTAGTACTTTTTAAAGCTTATGAAAGAAATATATTTTAAACTTTGAGAGAAATATCCCACATTTAAATTTAGAGATGATATGACATCAGCAATCTAAGACTTATTTCTTTCCAAAATCCACAGGCGAATTAAGTAAAAAATCAGTTTGCAATTTTCTAACACAACACAAAATATGGAGAAGTGAGAAACAAATATAGCATTGTGAAAAGCAAACTATATCATACTCAGTCAAGAGATGTGTTACAAATCACACAAAATGAGTGGAGATGACCAAGAGATGAACTCTCTCTTCTGAAGTCCTATAACCTATAGTACAATGGGCTTATATTGCTAATTATTTTAGACTCTTAATTTCTTGAGGGTAGAAAGAATGTCTTATTGATCTCTACATTTTCCATAAGGTCCAATCCAACACCTTGCAAATAACAGGCATTAGAAAATGTATTTTGCAGAAAAAGGAGTAAAGAGGTGTCTAGTATTTAGTGAGACATTGGATTACATCTCAAAATTATATCTCAACAAGTTAAAAAGTATATTCTTCTTAGCCTGGAAATACAAGCCTAGTTCAGCATGAGGCAGATCCTGGAAGAGGTGAAACCAACACAAATGACCACAATCCATGTGACCATGACTATACTTTCATTCAAAACTGTTGAAGGTTGTCTTGTAGAAGTCTTGACTATCACAGAACATTAAATAATTAACCTAAAAATGTTTTAATACCTAATGTTTGACAAGTATATATTCACTGATCCCTACAATTACCAAACAATGAACATACTATCTTATTTATAGATAAGGAAAGAGACCCAGAGTAGTTAAACAGTAGGACAAAATCATGCAGTTAGTGAATGGCACAGGCAGTATTTGAGCTTCTCTTTAACTCCAAAACCCATGCTCTTCCCATAAAACCTCCCTGTTATTGTTACACAAATAATGATCCAGTCACTCATAGACTGTATTATCAGCATCATTTAACAGAACATATTGAGCAAAATGACATCTACTATAAATTTGGGAGAAATTCTATGTATTTAAAATAATAAGATCTATCCAAATTGACAAATGAATAAGAGAAAAGCCAAAGCACCAATAAAGCTGAAGATTAAAAAAAAAGACTAGCCAATAGGCCAGCAGAGAAAAAAAATTTAAGTAAACTATAAGCTCGCTGTGGATTATCAATGGAATTTTATTACTTAAAGATCAGGAAAGATTCTGGTATGTAGTAGGAGCTATGCTATAACATACAAGGACCTGCAAAGGATCCTTCTGTGCTGATAATGTTGTCTGGTGCTGTTTATACACTGTTGGTTAACACTTTGGATTACTTGATCCAAATTTGGTTTTGCAAATTTTTGAAAGGTCGTATACAAGAATGAAAAGGCACAGAAAAGTAAAGATAATGAGAAATATGTCTCAGTTGTAAAACATACTCTTTGAAGTTATTTAGTCGAGGGGTAATAAAGCAAAAGGATGACTATCTTTTAAAAGTTGGTTGATTCTCATCAGAATGATGTATCCACATATAAATATACAGGAAAAAATGCCACTAATAAAAGTTCTTTAATTATTACGAAGAATTTTCAAACACTAGTTAACTACCAAGGATGGCTATGAATCTCAATGTTAGATAACTTTTAAAGCACCTATTCCCAAATCAGATTGACACTTTTCCCACAAGTATCAAAAATGCTATTCTAATGATGAAAAGTCAAAATATGACACAATTTAATCTCTTTCCCATATTATTCCAGTCTCTCAACAGCTACTTCTCCTCACTGAATACTACTATTGGGGGTAATATCAAACAGGAAAAGGTTATTTTATGTCGATTTCTTCCTCCAAAGCTGAATTAAATTATGATTGTCCACTGGAAATACATGTTGGCAGAAACCGTACTCTGTAAAACAAATTATTAGATAGATGAGAAAGAGGGCCTTCTCTAAGAGTGTCTACTAGGAGTTCAAGTTAGGGGAGAATACAAACGTGACATGTAGTTTCTTCCCATATTTGATCAAAGTTTTAGTTCTGCTAAATAGTATTACATTGGATTTTAATATCTCATAGACAGCTTTTTAATTACATGAGATTTTTATAAGTGTATGCTTCAAAATCCTGAAACAAAGTATAAGCCCTTGGAAAGATACCACATATAAAAAGCTTTCAAGCATTGGTTTGATGCATTTCTGTTTGTTTTTTTACATCTTGACAAGGTAAAAGTGAAGGCATTATTTTAGCAAAGAATAACAGAAGTACGTAACAGAATCTAAACCAAACCACTAAGGATAACGAAACTCTCTTTCTCTTACATTTTAGTACCATGATACACTCAGACAAATACGAACAATGACCAAACTGGAGATTATTAAATACACTTGAGGAAGTATTATACCTTCTCGGAAATAAATTTTCTATATGCTCCATGATAATATTAAGATCTACAGATTCTCTTTATAATCTTTATACTTTAATAAACAATTTTCTTATTTATAATTTAAATGCAATTTGTATGAAATGAGGCTGTAATATGATTTTTAAAATTGTATACACATTTTCCCCAAGCCATTTGTTGAATAATTTATCTCTTTCCTCTTGGTTTGCGGTGCTTTCCATGATTTTATCATTTATTTGTTTTAATATGCCACTTTGGCATAAGGATTATTTTGAGCTGAAGGCAATTGAGAAGAAGCAGTCACAATAAAAGCCCTCTGCCCTCCTCCTGTTTGCCTGAAAACAGGACACAAATTTTTAAAGGTGTCCCCCCTGCTGTCTCTACTAGGAAGGACAGAAGTTAATTACTCTTTCTCAGCCCAGAGACGGCTCCAGCAAAGTGTACATAACAAACTTTACTAGCTAGCCCTTATCTTCCATTAGTTCCCCTCTGCGTTTACCTTCCCACAATTTGCTGCCCTAGAAGCTTGAAGTCCTTTGCCTTTGTCTCGTCTTCTCTCTAAAAAGTTATTGCTCTGTTGTTAAAATACTATAAAAGCCCAAATTCTAACCACCCCTTTGAGTTTCTCATAGCTGAGTGCTCCCATATGCATGTGCAATGTACCCGATAATAAAAACATGCTTCTTTTTCTCTTGTTAATCTGTCTTTTGTCAGTCTAATTTACAAGGGTCCCAGCCAATGAACCTAAAATACACAGAGAGAAAAAAAGAGTTAAGCTTTTTCTTCCTCTATACCTTCCAGATTAACTGTAAAAATAGGATACTCCAAGGAACCAACTGGGATTATGATTAGAATATTAACCCCAAGAGATTGTTTGGAAAGAACCTGCATCTTTACAGTATTTAGCCTCCTCAATTTAGGAACATGAAATGAATCTCTACTCACATCTTCCTTTATATTACTCAGTAAAGTTTTGTAGCTTTCTTCATGTAGGCACTCCTTTCTTTTTAGCTATTTTAAAATCACATTTTCTGTTTTTAGCTCAGAATAGGAACTGCCTTTCATTTATATTTTCTAACTAATTATTTTTTGTGCAATATAAAATGATTCTGTATTAATTTCATACCTAGCTGCCTTCTTGAATTCTTTTATTGATTCCTGTTGATTCTTAGGAACAAGAAATCTATTATTCATCAAATAGTATCCGAAAATTGGTGGTGGGAGGGCATTGGCACAAGGGGTTCATGTTAGATACTCACCTTTCTGGTCTATTTTGACATACACCAAAATACATTACAGAAAGATTAAAAAGTTAAAAGAGTAAATAATAAAAATATGAGAAAATATACCGTTAAGTATTTAACTGTTTTGGGGATGAATAGAGAGTTTCTAAGGATAAAAGGAATGGGAAAAAATCAGCAAAGATGCAAAGACTTAGCTATATTAAATTCAACAGTTCCAAATGACCAAAAAAAATTAGTAGGTAAACATCAAAATGGGAAATACATTTGGAACAAATGACAGTTGAATGGGTAAAATCTTAACCATATGAAAAGCTCATAAATCAATATGAGGAAATACTAATTAATACCCAGTAAGAACATGGGCAGAAGCAACAAAAGGAACAGATAATTCATATAAAAAAAGATATCAAACACCAATAAACATACAAAACATTCAACTACACAATCAAATTGAAATAAAAAGGACAAAGAGAGTATTTTTTGTGGTCTATTCAACTGACAAAGATTTGGCATATCAAGACTGAAAGCTTATGTGGCCAGCCCAGTGGCATAGCGGTTAAGTTCTCATGCTCTACTTCGGCAGCCCAGGGCTCACCAGTTCGGATCCTGGGCATGGACCTACACACCACTCATCAAGCCATGCTGTGGCATCATCCCACATAGAAGAACTAGAAGGACTTACAACTAGGATACACAACTGTGTATTGGGGCTTTGGGAAGGAGAAAAAAAAGAGGAAGATTGGCAACAGATGTTAGCTCAGAGCCAATCTTCCTCACCAAAAAAGAGTATACCTTTAAAAAAAAAAAAGAAAAAAGAAAAAAAGACTGAAAGCTTATGGCGGTCAGCCCCATGGCCTAGTGGTTAAATTTGGCACACTCCTCTTCAGTGGCCCCAGTTTGGTTCCTGGGTGTGGACCTACACCACTCGTCAGCAGCCATGCTGTGGCAGCAACACACATACAAAATAGAGGAATATTGGCACAGATGTTAGCTCAGGGTGTATCTTCCTCAAGCAAAAAGAGGGAGATTGGCAACAGATGTTAGCTCAGGGCCAATTTTCCTCAGTAAAAAAAAGAAAAAAAGACTGAAAGCTCAAGCACATCTAATAGGAGTATAGAGTATTATAACCTCTCTGGAAAGCAGGTTGGTACTCTGAATTAAAAGCTTAAAAGAATCAAAGCACAAATACGTATTTGTGAAATACTCAGAGATATAGGCAAAAAAATATGTATTAAGATAACTATTATAATATTATTTATACTAGTAATTGGAAGCAACTGCAATGCCCCCAAATAAAGGAATAGTTAGCTTGTGATACATCCTTATGGTAGAATCTTAGTGCAGCCATTTAAAACATATTTCTGAAGAACATCTAATGGCTTGGAAAAAAGCTAATGATATGATAGCAATTGAAAAAACAAGAATACAATATTACTTATTGTATGATACCAAATTTATAAATCTATAAAATATATATGCATAGGAAAAAGGGAAGAAAACACAACAAAATGTTAACAATGGTTATATTTGAGGGAAAGGATTACAGATAGCTTGTATTTCATTCTTTACACCTTGAGGAATTTTTCAGATGTTCTATAGTAAACATATTGTTACTTTTAAAGAAAACACAAAAAAGTAAATTTACAACTATGGCTAATAGGTATTTTTAAAATATGCCATCAAATGATGCAAGAAAATTTTCAGAAACAAAGCAAAAGAAATTTTTTTTAAATCAATAGACTTTTCTTCTGCCAGAACAACAGAAGATATTCACTTTTTATAACTTGAAATTTCTTCACAAATCAGCATCATTAAAAAACTTTCAAAATAAAGGTAGTAATATCTATTAAATGTTTACTCAGAAATGCAACCTAAAAAGAAAACCCTATCTAATCAATTACAGGGAAATGTGTGATTAGAATATAGTGCTTACCTTTTTCACTTACACTCTCACTTTCAATCTCAACGTCATCACAACTTGTATATTCAGGTGTGGAAGCCAATTCCTCCTCTGAACTGCTCAGTGAAACCTGGCGCATTTTACCCCCTTTCTTTGATTTATGAGGCTTTGGTGGTGGAGGTCTCACGGACTCTGACTGGTCGGAACTAAGAGAATCATTCCTTAACATTGTTTCCATCTTTTCCCGTTTTGTTTTCCTTACAGCTGAGCTAGGATCTAAGTGGTGTTGTTTCCTTAGTGAGTCAGTACGTCTCAGGTCTGGTCTATCAATGGGTATTGGACTCCTCCGGGGGGTAGGAGGACTATGGTTTGTGGTCCTTTGTGGATAAGAACTTGGTCCCTGAGCCTCTCGAGTTCTTTCCATTGAATAAGATCGCTGATTTTCCAAGGCAGCTCTACGTTCAGATATAGATCTTTGCCTTGATGGTCGTTCCATCCTTAGCATAGAAATCCTGGAATCCTCCAGTTCAGCATTTGCCAAAGAAACATCACTATGCCTTCTCTCATGCCTTGCTCGAGACACTTCAGCATGAATACGCATTTGTTCTTCATAGGGCTGTGGCTTTACTGGATAACGGGCCAAATTCGGATCACTTCGATAGCGTGCCTGGTATTCCTCTTCTCTCCTTTGTCTTTCATATTCATCTCTGCTCTCTACATCCTCATCATCTGCAATATATTCTTTCGAATGCCTATGACTTCTCCTGTTGGAGTCCCTGTAATTTATATTATCAGATTCTTCATAAAATTGAGGTTCATGTTGAGACCTCCTATCAGCATAATCTGACGGAGATCTAGGCATCGCGCTATCCGAAGTAGCATACTGTGAATATTCCTCTCTTTCTTCCCTTTGGTCGTATCTTCTATTCTGATCTCTGGACACTGATGGACTTCTTTTCCTAAGTAACCAAAGAAAAAGAATGATAAGAAAAGCAACATTTAAACAATTTTACATTTTATTGATTGACTGGTGGGTTGAATTTGATGGATAAATTCAAATAGTTCTTTTGCTTCTTTTTTTAAAATTTTATTATAAAGTCATGCCAAAACAAAAGTTTTACTGAAAGTTTCAGTTTATTCGGTTCAAATACGAAATTGAAAAGGTATTTTTGATATGGTTATTACATGCCTGACACACTTTATATGGAGTATACTTATGCCCTGAAATTAGATAATATTTTAAAATTTTTTTAAAAGTTACAAATTTTTTAAAAATTTCATTTAGAGATTGTTTAATTAAATACATTCTAATTTCCCTAAAATTCAGTGTGGACTCAATAGCAAGTTTTATAACTATATATAAGTATATAAATTTTGGAAACAGAAAAAGGAGGTAAAATGTGATTTGTTAAATGAAAGCAGTATTACCTCATTCCCATAGACCAGTAAGATAGCTCAACAACTCTCACTTTTGTGCCTTTGTATTTCCCCAGCACAATACTACTCATCCTATTTACAGTTACCTAGTTAGCATTCTGTACTGTCCCAGTAGACTTTAAATTTTGAGGCAGGAAGGAATGCGTCTAATACACTTTTGTAGCTCTAGTATCTATTCATTCATTCAACAAATATTTATTTAGGGCTTACTATATGCCAGATATGATTTTGGTTGCTGGGAATATAACAGAGAAAAGACACATAAGGTCCCTGCCCTCAAGAAGTTTTCTTTCTAGTGAGGGAGACAGACAGAAAGCATATAAGCAAATAAGGTAATTTCATATAGTGATAAGTACTATGAAAGAAATTTGAAATGGTAAAATTATGAAAAGCGACTGAGGAAACCTACTTTTGATAAAGAAGGTCTTTCTGAAAGGGTACATTTGAACTAAGACCTGAATAATGTAGTTATATGGAGTATAATCCACTTATATAAAATATACAGTAGAGGAAATATTTTGCGTATTCTCATTAAGTTGCTATTCTCTTTTCTTTCTTTTTTTACTCAAAGCTATTTTATAAAATATAAATCTACTGAATTCTTAATTATTGTTTTATTAAATCGAGGATTTTCCAAGGTAGTTCCTCTCTAGAACCTACCTAAAGCTTTTTCACATATCCTTCCCTTTCAAAAGATTTCATGATCCCAAACTGGGTAAATTCCAATTCCCCATTATACTTAGTTTCAGCTGGGAGTCAAAAGAAAAATAAGCAGATTAAATCAGAATGGATGGATGGTTTTATAATATTATCAAAAATACTTAAGATTGTTAATATAAATTAATCTCTAAAATGCGGAATGTAAGGTCATATAAGAAATTGAAGTAAGAATCTTCACAAAATGTTAAGGGAGAAATTGGATATTTTGAAGGCAGTTCAAACCTAACAATGGCCTTCTTCCTCACTGCACTTCTTTCCTAGGTAATCTTATCTCTTTCTATCCAGGAATGACTATAACACTCTAAAATGTTAAGTTTCATGAGGATGGGCAACCTGGATCTAAGGAGGCTGGCACACAGTAGGTGCTCAATAAACATCTGTTGAATTAAAGAACTGGTTAATTATCCTTTAGCATATCTCTACTTTTCATGGCTTGCTCTTTTCTTCTATACTCAAACCCACTGATTTGCTAAAATAGTCCAGTCCTTCTCGTTCCCCAACTGCTGTCATGGCAGTAACAGTACCTTAAGTGAAAGGAAGGAACTACTTGTTTTAGTGGTGTAATTTAGCTCTATTATATGTTAATTTCGCTTTTGTTGTTGGGCTTTAGAATCCAACCATTGTTTATAAAATGACTCTTTGACAAAATGTATTTTGAGTGTCAATCACTTTACAAATAAACATTTAGAAAAAATCTCTGTAAATTAGGGATATCTACTAATGTATTTAACATCACACTGAGTACTATAGGACAGAGGCAAGGGGAAAAAAGAAACACTTCATTCCCTGAGGAATTAACCTAAGTTTTTGAAAGTAAGTAGGTATAAACAAAGTGAACATAGTAAGCCTTTATAACACAGGAAATATATTCTATTTTATTGATAAATAAGAATATTTAATTATAGACTTCAGTTGCAAAAGAAAGTCTATTACTAACTACTCCTTAGCAAGCCATCTAAGTGCTTTTTAAAAATCATAACTTAGGAAAATAAAATTCAATATCAAATCCAGCAATCAACTTTGTTCTAGAGATTATGAATTTGCCTGAAGCGTGTGAATCATACTGTAGATGCTGATTTGTACTGGATTTAAGTAAAAATAGAACAGTGATCATGATTTCTAAAATTGGGATGACAATTGTCATTGTTACTTAACATAGAATTAGGTTTTTAAAAATACACTTTAAGGTATAGTACTTATAGTATATTAAAGCTATGCTAGAAGCAAGGCAAGAGTTATTCTAAGAATACTCTTACCAAACAATGAAGAATCTGCTACCAATTACTCCAAAATATTACGTCAAAACAATTTTTACCAACTGTATCATGGATTATTTCATATATACTCTCCTTTAAATTAAAGCTGTTATATTTCTTAGACACTACGTTTTTCCAGGAACTGTAGAAAATCCATGAAAATTCAAGTACTATAACTCTAATCTCTATCTTCATTACTGGCCTTTATAAACAAGCCTTAGCATTTATTATTATCAGCTGGAAAACGTTTAATAGGCAAAAGGACTTAAAGATAATTTTTACACTTCTCTACTCTAAACAATCCTAAAGCATATAACAGTACTTAACCCATAGGTTGCAATTCAAAAGAATGGAGCAATTCATCTAAGATGTTATATTTCACTTAATCCTTCAAAGACTCTGAGAAATTAAGAAATAGAATCCAAAATTATGCCTCTCTTTAGAATAAAATGTATGTGTGACTTTGTACAGCGCCTTAATCTTACTCCTTTACCTCAGCCAATCCCTATTTCTGATAGAACAATATCAGCATAGATTTATCTCCACTTTATATTTACCTAATATCTGTTCATCTTGCTTCTCTTAATTGAAAGGTAGGTTGTTACAATCATTTTCTCTTTCACCATATTATAGTGGTCTTAACTGGAGCCAGTTTATAAAAACTCACATACAGAAATACCCTAAATTGACTTTAATAAGTAGCATTTCTGTTCATTACTTATAATTTTTTGTCATATGGACTAACAATTCAACCTATTTTTAAATATTCTAGCTATATATTCACACCCGACACTCCATTATAAACGTTATTGTAAATAGGCATAAGAGTTTGAGTAAGAAACTACCAATAGTCTCTTCAAAATGCTACGTCTAAAAATAAAACTGACTGATAGGAAAACTCCAAATAAAGAGAGTTTTTCCCCAATTATAGTCACTTTCACAATTTACTAAAGGCAGTCTCAATTTAAACGTTGTATACTAATTCATCACATTTTTACCATAGTTTCTATCTTAATATTTACAAGCTTTACCATCCTATGTGGTTTGTGTTATACCACTTACAATACTGACCATATATACTATAAAATAATCATCCAGTCTCTGAAAACATAATCCAGTAAACATTTGAAAACATTTATAAGGACAGTGAAAGGTTACATGGAAGTTAAGTTTTAATATTCATATATTTTTAATAACACCTATACAATTTTTAAGAATCATAATGACACTGAAAATAGAGTGAAGAATTTAAAGATTACTAATTCTACAGATTCAAATTTATGTTATTACAATTAAGCACTACCTATATGAAAATCTTTTACTCATAATCTTTATTAGTAAAGATCATTAAATAAATGGCATTTTATAAATAAAAGAATAGAAATCACACTTGAAGAATCAATAATCTGAAAAAAAAAGCCTCCACTTTTTTAAAAGCTTTATAAAGCATGGATATTGCTAAATAAATTAAAATGATACTTCATTAACTCAATTACGTAATGCTAACCATATAGTTTAAACATAACACTGCAATCAAATTCTGAAATTTGAAGTTATCAAGACACATTAAATCAAGGATTTAACAGAAGTGTATGATCCTGTAAAACATGAAATATATAAGCTCCATTCCTACAACTCCTACAAAATCTTTTAACAAATCAAACAATTTATATTCATCAAAAAAATAAGATCTTTTTTTAAATATCACAATATTTAACATATTTTTATAGTTTTACCTTTTGCTCAAACAATGCACATCTGTCGAGCATGAAGCATCATGTTGACAAAAATACATCAGCACTGTGCCAGGCAGTGCTTTCATTTAATCCTTCTAGCTCTAGCAAAATCATAGGAGCCATCCTTAATCAGATGATTTGAAAGTCTCTACTTGCTTGCAATCATTTTACTTCAAAACTCAATTACTAAAAAGTTACACATAAAACAACACTCATTCACGGATGGAGTCATAAAATCCCCTAGTGATGGGCCTGTTAAGAAAAAAGTTATTCTTTAATGCTGTTACTATGTGGCTGTATATAGCTCCAGGTCAAGTAAGAATGTACCCTGCAAGGAGGATTATGGTACTTAGCTGATTAGTGCCTCACAATACTGAACACCAAATGCGTCCTACATCCAAGGCATTTCTGAGCACTATACTTACAACGGACAGATTCAGAAATCTGTAAACCACGTTCTCCTATGTGAATTACAGTATTTTCAAAATAAAATTCATTGTGCTTGTTACTAAGTCTACTGCACTGCTTTCACTATAGAATGCATAGTGATAATAAAATGTGATGGCTTCTCAATCTTTACTAAAAAGAGAATGCTTCCCCAAAGGTACAATGGGACAGGAAGTAGTAGTTTCTGTAGAAATTTAATAAAAAATAATGTGTTCCATGAACTAAGAAGTTGGTTAGACACCCAGTTTAAATCAAGCTTTGCTCACTTTATCACTTAACCTCTCAATACCTCTATTCAGTCATCCAAAAAAATTAAAATAGAAAAGAAGATAATACCACAAATTCCTTAGATGTTAATATTATACTTCTAAGAATTATATTTAAGTGATTCCAAATAAACACATAAAATTGAGAAAAGACCAGTGTTTGAAGAGTGGAGAGACATGCAAAAGTGCTGTGCTGTTTTTTGGTGTCCTGAATTTTAAGTCTGAAGGTCTAGGAACACATGGTACCACCATTCAACTATTTGTGCAGTATTCATCTACAGAATTCTCTCCTAGAATCAAATAGAGATCTAGCAGAGATTGGGAGGGGAGGTGGGAGGAGCAGGGACAAATAAAGTCATTTTTACCCTCTGAGATTCTTAACAAAGACCTGTAGATTATTCAAGCAGAAATGCAATAAAAACTCAAGATAATTCATCTTCACAGGAATATTAACCAATAATAAAATTCAACCATTTAGACCTCACGGTTCATATCAAACTGAATAAAAAATTCACAGAAAATATTGATTCTTCCAAACTTATAAGTTCAAAAGATTTCAGAAACATTACAGTTGATGCTATGATAGCAAACCTTCTTGACTTTGCCTTCCATTCACTTTTACCACTACAGTGAGTTCTCTTGGCGGTGTTCTCCCAACTAGAGTGCACACTCTGCTGCACTCTGCCTACTCCTCTACCATTAACCTTGTTTCTAGCTGCTCTTATTTGTCCACCCCAGACTTGCATTCATGTAATTTCTAATACCACTACCACTTTCCCTTTACTCTCTACTGATCTTTCTAAGTCTACTATTTCCTCCTCCCTACCTTGGAGAGTTACATTGTCCTTTTAGGACTATTTTCCCCTTTTTTAACTCTTTACTTCTACATTTTTTAAAAACTCCCTGGGTAAATGCTTTCCATGGATTCAAATTTATGAGGACTCAACTTAAGGTTTAAAAAGTTTTCATGAGAATAATAATAATTTTAGTATTTAGTATTTAGTCCTTCAAAAGTACAAAATAACAAAATGATTCTAGGAATCAAATAGCAGTTTAAATTAACTTTTATTTTATTCATGACAAGATTTTCAACTTATATTTGAAAGATGAAGACCTTGGATATTCAAATCTCTAGGAAATGGTGCACAAATGATACTCTCATATAGGAACCCCCTGTCGCACTCCGTACTCCCCACTCTCCCTCCCCAAACCGCCATATCAAAACAGACACAAAGACTGGGAACCATTCTATACTAGCAGATAATCTAAACCTGCAGTGATTTTATTTTCCTTCTTTAAGGTGCTCTATCTGAGTTTAGGGCAGCCTTAGAAACAATCCTACAATAAAGAAAGATTTCTTGAAAACAATACAAAGAAGTCAAAGAAGTACAATGAGTAAGATGGAAGAAATAAAAGAGGAAAAAAGTATAAATAAGTTTAGCTAACAATTATCTTCCAAAATCAGTGAAAGCCCCCAGAAAGACTATTTTATTCCATTTTTCCCTGAAATCTTTTATATTCTTTTAATATTACAGTTCCTTTATTGAACTCCAATGACTGGTTTAATACACTTATTCCTCCTTTTTGTATTTGCTCCAAGGAGACAACTTAGAGATTTTTGGTTAGGACCTACAATCACAGCTATTCAGAAAAGACAAATCTCTTTCTATAAAAGGAAACAAACACATCTAGAGGTATACAGCAAAGAAAAAGATAGGTGCTGCTTATCTGCAAACCAAACATGTGCATAATTTATTTTCACCTTAAGTGTTTATTTCCTTATTAGGAAAAAGAATCATACAGTGCTTGAAAATACAGATAAGCAGGTTTAAGTAGAAGCAGCATTTTCCATCTCAGTTAATGGCAATTCTTTCCTTTCAGTCACTCATCTCAATCCATGAGAAAATTCTATTGGATATATCTTCAGAAAATATTCGGAACCCAAACACGTCCACTAGTACAAACATGGTTAAGTCACCGTCATTTCTTATATGAATTACTGCAAAAACTTCCTAAATGGTCTCCCTGCTTCCACTCTATCTTCCTGCAGCTCGGTCGTGACACAGCTACAAGAATGTAAGTCAGATTGTATCACTAAAATGCTTGAAACCCTTCACTAACTCCCCATTTTGCTTACAAGTCCTGTGGGATCTGGCACCCAGTACTTTTCTGGCCTCTTCCCCTACTGCTCGCCCCTGCTCACTCAGATCCAGCTGTGCTGGCTTCCCTGCATGCTCTCACTTTAGGACCATTACTCTGGCAGCTCCCTCTGCCTGGAATGCTTTCCCTCCAGATCAGTACAGTAGAGACACTTTCTAGTCTTCCAGTCAGTAGAGAACTTCTTCAAGTCTTCCCTGAAATCCCACATTCTTAAGGAGGCCTACCCTGATCATTCTATTTAATAGTTCAATCTCTGCCTCCACCCCTAGCACCCTTAATTCCAATCCTTTTAACGTGCTTTATTTTTTTATCTTTTACATAACATTTATCACCTTCTAATTATGTTATATTTTTTATTTGTCATGTTTACTGTCTGTCTCCTCATTTGTAAATTTTACAGGCAGTAATCACTGTTTTGGTCACTTTATTTCCAAATGCCTGGCACACAGTAGGTACTCAAATATTTATTGAATAAGAAAATAAAGTTACATAGCCAAGGGATTTTTTTACATTGTGTTAAAAATAAATTTCATTTGCCCAATTAGACCACCTATCTACAATACTAACTTGATAGAATTAGCCAAAACTCACACTACTTGTTTTCTTTAATTGTATTTTACCTTGAAAAATAAACTCACAAATTACCCAAAATACTACTCTCAAGTGAACAAGCAAAACATGTGCCTTCAGTGCAGGAGTCTTGAGAATATTTACCTCTTAACTCTCTCAACTACTGAATCTTTTTTGTGCTATTTTGTTGATATGTAAGAGCAACTTGAGAATTTAAGTGGTTTTTTTCAAAGATGTGAAGAAAACTGCATTGTTTGAGATAGGGAGAGGTGAGGAGTCAAAGAAGAGCTGTTTCTTAGTAGCAGAACAAAAAGAATCTTTGAAAAATAGAGGTACATCTCTGTCAATTAGCCTGCCACTAATCTGCATGAGAATACAGCTCAATCAAATTATTTCAGTGAGTGACAGTTACAAAGAAAGCACTTGCTAAACAAGAGTTTTCTTGGAAAAGAATTCGTGATAACCAAATCAATACAGTACTGTTTGGTGCAACTACCATGACAAAACAAAGTACATTTTATTTAAATGTGGGAATTCTCATTATACCAGTATTTGTGGCAAGAGAATTTTTTCTGTACAACTCCTGTATGTTTACATGCCAATAAATAGACACATAGCATGCTATACATCTCCATACAAACCTGAAGGAACTGACATAAATTACTTCTACATGATCTGCACATTCAGATCTGACTCAATTAGATCAATTAAAGAAACACAATTTATCTTTCAGTTCACAGAATGTTCTTTCTCTAAGAGAGAAAACAGCAACTAACATCTGCATCCCAGCATGATATGCTGGTGTTCCTTAGCTATCTATACTAACATTGCATTGCTTCAAATTAAGCACCAACCAGCCCCACTGTTTATATATTGCAGTGTACTCCCTTCAAGATAGATACTCTTTTTTTCCCCTTTTTTTTAATTGCCATAGCATTGATTTACAACATTATATAAATTTCAGGCGTACATCATTATATTTCGATTCCTGTGTAGACTACATCATATTCACCACCCAAAGACTAATTATAATCCATCACCACACACATTTGCCTAATTATCCCTTTCGCCCTCCTCCCTCCCCCCTTCCCCTCTGGTAACCACCAATCCAATCTCTGTCTCTATGTGATTATTTGTTGTTGTTTTTATTTTCTACTTATGAGTGAGATCATACAGCATTTGACTTTGTCTCTCTGACTTATTTCACTTAGCATAATACCCTCAAGGTCCATCCATGTCGTCACAAATGGCTGGATTTCATCGTTTCTTATGGCTGAGTAGCATTCCATTGTGTATATATACCACATCTTCTTTATCCATTCATCCAGGTTTCCAAGTCTTGGCTATTGTGAATAATGCTGCAATGAACACAGGGGTGCATGTATCTTTACACATTTGTGTTTTCATGTTCTTTGGACAAATACCCAGCAGTGGAATAGCTGGATCATACGGTAGTTCTATTCTTAATTTTTTGAGGAATCTCCATACTGTTTTCCATAGTGGCGGCACCAGTTGGCACTCCCACCAGCAGTGTATGAGGCTTCCCTTCTCTCCACATCCTCTCCAACCCTTATTGTTTCCTGTCTTTTTTAAAAATTTGAGTTCATAATAGTTTACATCATTGTGAAATTTCAGTTGTACATTATTTCTTGTCTGTCACCACATAGGTGCTCCCCTTCACTTCCTGTACCTCCTATCCCCCTTCCCCTGGTAACCACTGAACTGTTTTCTTAGTCCATGTGCTTGTTTATATTCCATATATGAGTGAAATCACCTGGTGTTTATCTTTCTCAGTCTGGCTTATTTCACTAAGCATAATTCTCTCCAGGTCCATCCATGTTGTTGCAAGTGGGATGATTTTGTCTAAGATAGATACTCTTGATTCCTTAATTCTTTAAGACCAGGAAAATACTATAAAGTGGACTCTAGCAGATTGTCCTCAAAAGTGGCTGTCTTCAAAAATGGTACATATACAATTATACCTTGGAGTACCATTGTTTTCACTCTATTCCCAGCCTCAGAAAGTCTGCCCAAAATCCATGTATCTACATAGCATATATCTAGAAAAGCATTAAAACATGCTGGAAATTTTAAGGAAAGTTTACGGAGGAGAGAGAGAAGATAGCATTGTATCTCATAGAGCAAAACTTCCATAAAACATCCTCTTTTTAATTAATAACTTGATAATTGTTTAAATTAATAATTTAATAATTCTGCTCTTTTCCCTCAAGCAATTCTCCCTTCAATAAAGCCCTCTTAGCCTCTTACCTGCTTGTCCCCGACACTCCTCTACAAATTTCCTCTGCCAGTGATGTACTACAGCCAGGAAAAAAATTGTAATGCTTGCTAGAGCTAGGGCCCAAGTAAGTAGAGACAGAATGCGATGGAAGACACTGGCAGGGCTGAGCTTTGTGAAAGAAGGCTGTTAAATTTCAACAAGTGTTTTTGTGTGGTTTGATAATATTTAAAACATGATATGCTCTCTGTTAAACACCACATTAAAAGAAGTATATCAACAAAAAGGCATGCCTGAGACTATAAGGATGATAAGACACCAGATTAGATATTGGAGTCAGGACTGTCTTTTGAATGTGGACATGTTTTTTAATATAAATTCCCCTAGATAAATTATGGTTTTTTTTACCACTTTTATAGCAGTTTCCTCAGCAATCTTAAAGGTAACTCACAGAAAATAATACCACACTGTGAAACTACTTGCTTAACTTTTCACTTATGTAGATTCTCTAAAAATCTGTTAGGTAACAAGCTAAAAATAGGTGAATTTTTGTATTACTTAAAGTATTCTGAATGAAGAAAATAGGAAATGTACTCTGCAAACAACTATAAGGATTATTTGTTGATTGGTCCTCTTTCTTCTATTTTCCTTCTTCCTTGGAAGGGAAGGAATGTCTCCTCCTTTCTCAGTTTTGTGGTTTGGATTGAATTGGCCTCACTTGCCTTAGAGGTGGAGCCATGATTAGTAGAGTACTATCCCTTCATGTACCATCCCTACTCATAATGACTGGCACAATGACCTACGCTGGTCCGATCACAGTGACTCCTAAGGGCATTTGTCTGACAGCGCTGAGACATAGATTTCCTGTTTTATGATGGAGAATTCATGTAACTCTCAAAGCTACCGGAAGTCAATTTAGGGTCATGAGTTGGAGGAGTCTTCTCAAAATGGGGTCAATATCTACTTAGTGACAATAAAAATAGGAAGAAAGAAATTATGTCTTGAGTCATGTTATGTGAGAATCAGGATCGATTCTCACTTGAAACAATGCGTACCTCTGGTAAAACAATATCAGGTAAAACAACAAACTTCCTTTATTTTTTAAGCCAGTCTCAGTTGGGTTTTTTATTATTTGCAACTAAAAACTTGGCTAACACAGAATCTGTGATACAGACTCTAAATAGTCTGTATGTTACTTTCTCTTCAGCTGTCATGATGTTTATGGACTCTGTTTCTATGGAAATTGGTTTTTCCTTTGTGAAAAGTAAGTACTCTGAGACCCTTATGTATGAAAACCATGTGGTTTTTTTTAAAGCATTTCCAATTTTACACTAACAGCAGTCATTTAATGAGATAAAAATCTTCTCTGAGATAAAAATCACAAGATTTTATGTTTAATATTAAATTTCATACAATAATTATGACATTAGACTTGTTCTATTTAATGCTAGAAAGTGATAAAAACAAATCACACTCAACAAGTCTCAAGCAACAGCAACAGGCTGCTTTTTCTAAGTAATTCACATTAAACTATCCCCTACCCAACTTCCAAGCTAAATCTGAAACAGACAAAGACGTAGATGGCACGTAAAATCTTATCTCTATTACTGATAAAACTGACATTGGAGAATTGGCCTGTATCTATGTAAAAGTGGGCTTCCTAATACTAAGCCTCAGAATCATACAAACACAACTATCCAGGGACAGACAACACTGGTCTAAGACTATTTATTTTATAGCCTGTCCCTGTAAAACTTAAGGAAGGAACAGAAGAGAATGCATGTTCTCTTTGAGCAGCTTGTTCCCAAGAGAAAGAGAAGAGAAAATGAAAGTGCTACTTGTGCTACTTCCTTATCTTCACGGGCAGAGTAGAACAGGGAGTACAGGGAAGCTAGGAATACTATTCTAAAGCAGCTCTCTCCACATGGAAGGAAACATAGGAGTAAGGAAGGAGGGTATCCACCAAAACCCTAGAACTAGAATTTAAGTCTAGAATTGTGTTAAGGTAAAGCAGCTCCAATGAACACAGGACTTCGTGATTTAGGGTTCAAAATAACACTTTGTTTAACCTGTAAGTTGATGAGGAAGTAGTAAGGATTTATAGATTTATAGTGTTCATAGGATTGAATCAGGACCAAAGGCAAAAGAGAATGTGGCAAACATGGTTGACTACTGAATATCGAATCTCTTTTCTTTCTTAAAGATAAAATCTTATTAAGAGAAACAGTGTGCTTAGTCTAGAAAATCTACTTTCAAGGCTCTCTTGGGCTAGGGGTGGTCATGTGACATAGTCCTGGCCAATAAGATTTGGATAGCAGTTTACTTGGTAGCGGTTCTACAAAAGCTATTTATTCCTAATGAAAAGAAATAGAGCAAGCTGGCGTACACCTGTCATAATTTGCCCTTTCTCTTTTTTGACTGAAATGTGGTCCTGCTGCCTAGAAATCAACAGCTCTCTTTTAACCATGAGTTTGAAAGCCACACACTGTGGGTAGCAGGACAGTCAGCAAAAAAGAGCATAGGTCTCTGTTGACTTCCTTGAGCAGTTGTATCATCCTTGAGCTATTTATCTCCAGACTTGTGTTTACGTGAGAAAAACATAAACTCCTTCTTTATTTAAGCATTATGGTTATGAGATTTATGTTACATATAGCTAAACACAATGCTAACTGAGGCTAGAGAGAGACTTGTCCCTAGTGAGAATTCTAAGGCATCTGGGTCACTAGTAACCTGGCTGCTATTTCAAAAGAAAAAACAAGTAAATAAGAGGCTGCTATAGGTGAAAAAGGTCTAAGAACAGAAAACACATGTAGGTTGTCTAATAAAGTATAAGCCAAGGGGAGAGTAATTTCAAATGAAAGAGGCAGAATACTATAGCACAGGTCATAATTCCTTATCCAGTGTCATGCTGGAGCCAAGATCTACTATAAGCATCTCCTCCCAACTCTGCATTCAGTGATGTCATACTGGTAGCTTAAAATCAGCCATATTGGGAATATTTACATCAAGAAAATTGGCAAATGCCATAAATCAGTATTTTTTTCTTTGGAGAGCTTATTGTCAAATATTTACCAGCACAGCACTGCTTATTCCCCGTTGCTCAGCTAAACAAGAGCCTAGAAAAAAAGTGCAATGGTTAGCCAAATGGCTATGATTATTCATCTTGAGAGTTCAATTCATTACTGCAAAGAATACCTAATGTAGGGGCTGACATTTAGCAGGAGCTCAGTCACTGTTCGAGAAAGGAAGAGAGTAAGGGAGGAAGAAAGAATTCTTTCTCAGTCATTGATAACTATAAACCTAATTTTACTTTTTGAAAGAACTAAAAATCAGAAATCAAACGCCTTCAGTTTTAATTTAACAGCAGCTGAAAATCTCTGCAATTCTTTGAATATGACATTCTACTCCGATCCTACCCTCTTCTGTTTGAATTACATGTTGTGACAGAGTTTAAATGTATTTATGAAAGTAGAATATGTTAAAGCTTTTAAAAATCTTGCTAAGTATGATTTCTAAAGGTCCACTGGTCAGTGTAATGACAGTAGGCAGGGAAAGAGGGTAGACAGGGAAGCTGCCTTTAAAGTTTCCCAGTGGGTCACGTAGAGAAAACTCAAAGTATTTACCGCTAGATGGCACTAGATTATATAACTGAGTCTGCATCTTGAGGTAACCACAAAAAAGAACTATTCTCATTTTTCATTATTCTAGATTTCTATATTATGCAAAATCCTTTTTACATTATTTTATTTATTGGCATTATTTATACCATAATTATTTGCACAAAGAATTTGAAATGGCACAAAAAATAAAACATAGAAAGCAGTTAAGTAGAAATAGAAAATCTGGAAAACCAAAAAAGAAAGCAGGGTAAAGATTAAAAAGGGCTCATGTAACATGATAAGCATTTTGGAGTTTTACCCTGTAGACAATGAATAGGTCATCAGATGTTTTGTGTTAGGAAGTTAACTCATGCAATGGTCTTGTTAAACCAAGGGACAGGAGAAGTCTAGTGGTAGGAAGATCAATTGGATTATTCCAATGATCCTGGTAAGAAATTATGAGGTCCTTAACTAAGGCAGTAGAAGACAGTGAAACAAAACAAATCTAGGAGGCTAAATCTGGGAAACTTTGTGACAGATTAGATGTAGGAGGTAAGGAAAAAGAAAGAAACAAAAGTTTGCAAGTTTTTTTTCTTGAGGGTCTAAATGAATAAGATTTAGAATAGAGGGAAAGGTTTGTAGGAAAATATATGTTCTATTGTCCAATATTTAATAAATAACACTGAACAGTAAGAATCTGGTAGTGTTTCTCCATCACTGAACAAAATATGTCCTAACTAGCCAACACAAGCATCTTTGTCTACTTGGTAGATTATATTTCTATAGTGGATATAAATGCTTGAACACATTATACCATAAGTTAACATGTGTGATGAAGAGTAGTATTATTTTTTGACTTATTGTTTTTATTATTATTATTATTATTATTATTGTGGTGGTGGTTTAACTAAACTGAGCACTGACTATGTACTAGGTAGTGTTCTGGGCATTTTACATATATCCACTCATTCATCTTTCAAAATAATCCTATGAAGAAGGTAGTACTGCTATCATCCCCATTTTTCAGATATGTAAACTGAATGCAAAGTTATTTACCCCTCCTAAAATAACATAGCTGGTAACCGGCAGAGGAGGAATTTAAAACTAGTACGAGAAAAAGCTGCCCTTACAACTGTCAGCTTCTTGTTGGCCTAGTTGCTATCAGTTAGGCTCTGGTATGCCCCTGGTAAATGTAAACAGTTTCAAGGAACACCAGACAATGACTCTCTGCTACTAATATGGAACAAGGAAAAAACAATACCACTCCACCATCAAGTCTATAAACAGAGATAAAAGCAAAGACACTGGGCAACCAAAATAATCAAACATTCCCCTCCCCTAGCTACAAAAGAGACTACTGCTTCTTCAGTAACAACTCTACTGCTGTTCTGTTCCTCTCACCTCCTAGATAAAAATTAAGATACTCAAACTGCCTCTGCTGTCTAACAGCATCCAACTCAACATAGACCCCCATTTCTTTGAATCCTCACCCAAATCATCTATTATGAGCCCAAATCCTATAACAGGCTTCCCTTAACCTTTTCTTGCTGAGATGCCCCACAATTTCACAAGGTGTGTGGCCTCCCTTGCTATAGTAAATAATAATATTCAACTTTATTTGACTAGAGATATGTTCCTGGTTGTCTGGCTGATGGACACCAATACTAGCTCTTCAGGCTCCAAGGCTTAAGCTCTTAAACACTATGCTATATGTGAACACTCCTCATACATGAAAGGTACTTGATATCCTGGAAACTTGTCAATCTCAGAGCCAATTAAACAGCTGGGAAAACAAATAAATTCTAAAAACTAAAACTGATAGATTTGGTTAAAAAAAGTAAGCACTTGCAGTTAAATGCTTAACCTATATGCCTAATTAATAATGAAAACACATGCGATGTTACATAAATCACATTAACTTTTTTGTCTTATTCCACAATAGAACTGTACTATATTCATAGCTGCTTATAAAGAATGAAAATCTGATCACCACTTTAACTAAACAGTAGGCAGAGGCAGTTTTAAACTTAGCTCTGTGATTAGTAATGTGACCTCAGTTTCCTGATCTATTAATGGGAATAAGAAATGTAATAAAAGTTGAGTGAGGTAATACATGTTCAGTATTTAACACAACGCCTGGCACACAGTAAGTGCTCAATGATGAAAGGTATTATTTTTGGATATTTCTGCTAACTGGGAATGCAGAGGCCAATTGTCTGAAAAGAAAGTGTTCTTTCCTTTAGTTGAACCTAGAAGAAATGTTGAATTAAAGAAATTTTGTCAAGCATATTTTCCCACATCTTTTTCTTTATTCCTAGTTTACTTCCTAGTGCACCTTTTCCCTAAGCCCCCAAACGCCTAACAACAACAATGGTCATTAACATTTATTGATTACTTCCTATCTGCCAAATACCATACATGGTGATTTACTGCACGATCTCATTTACTTCTGACAAACAACTCTGAAAAAGGTTTATTATAATACCCTTTGCACAAACAAGGAAAGTGAAATTCAGAGACATCAAATAAAAGAAAACAATTAGGGAGTAACAGACCTTGAATTTGGGCCCAGTTTTACTCCAGAACCTGTACTCTTAAAACGCTTCAGTACTTTATGTGTGCGGTTTAGCAAACTGTCTCAGCTTGCCAGGGAATAAATATGAAAATGTTATTATTTTTCTCCAACCTGTGTATTCAACTATCTTTCCCATTCCATAAAGACATCGAGAATAGTTCAAGCATAACCTTCACTGATGTCGACTTCACCTACAGGAAATTCATTGTGGTAGATAGTGCTGGAGTCCTGTGTTATCAACTTTTCCTCCCCTTCTGGGCACACAGAAGACTGTACTTCTCATTCCCCTTCCAAATGGAAGAGGCCAAGTTATTGATCCCACCCAGTGAGCTCTGAGGGAAAGTGAATCATTTCTGGGCTGAGCTGGTAGAAGAAAAAATCCATGCCCAATTCTCCACTCTCTCTTCCTCTGCCTACATGTACTAGATAGTGCAGTCGCAAGATGATAGAGTTGGTATGGCAGAACCACATGGGAGGCAATTGCTCTGGAGAGTCATGCTAACCCACAGTACCATACTATACTGCACTACATACGAGCAAGAAGTAACTTTTTTGATGTTAAGCATTGAAGATTTGCTCATTATTGCTACATAACCTTGCCAAACATGAATAATACACTTACACATTCCTTTCCACCCCACATGGAAACACAGGCTGCTCTCTGCCCATGCATCCCCCACTCCCACTCTTTTTCCAATTACCTTTGCCTCTGTTGAAATAGGCACAAAGATAGATGGATCAATAACTCTACTGTCTAAGTAGATGGCTAACCAGGGAATAGAACGCTATCCCCTTCCTGTTATAGCCTCTAATCACTACAAGTAACTCAGAGTACCTTCACTTGGTTTTTGATGGAGAGGGATAGCATATTCCTTTCCAAACTAGTGGAAAGAGAAGGAGAAGGCCACTGCTCTCCCCAGGAGGCTCCAGATTCATTATTCAGGTTGCTTTATTCCCCCTTCTCTCTCCCCAGTCCTCTCTTACATTATGGAAAGTGAAGATTCCACTAGGGGTGATGGTTGAAAGTAGCTACCAGTTTATCTACTTTTAGAAAACCCTGAGAGAAATGTTGAGCCCCAACTATTGGCAGGACTTTTGTTTAATGATGGGGTACTTAATGCTTTTGTGTCCACATTAGGCTTCAGTCCCTAATTCCAAAGCAACAAGAAAAGACCCACTCCATAGCCTATTACAATTATTCAGTGTCTCATGTTATCCCATGCTATCATTTGTAGTATTTATTTAAGTTTATTCAATACTGAAAATTTCTTTAAGCCACAATTACCTATTTCAACTGTACATTATAAAGCACCACTCAAATTGAACCCATCATACACATGTCTGAATGACAAAAATACCCTTCTAGAGGGCTTCTATTTTCCCTTCTCTGTAAAACGCATCATTCAGATTAGAAAATGAAGATCTCCTCTAATTCTACCCTACTATAATCACATACTATATACTATATTGTTGTAAATTATGATGCTACAATACTATATACTTGTTGTAGAATTTTTACTATACTATCCAGCTGGGAGAAATATATCATGATAACTTTAGGTAACCAGGTTCTGAGTTAAGGTGATATCAGCTCATCTCTGTGAGCTGATTTCTCCTAATTTTACATGATAATCTAATGTTTTACTGTATACCAACATTAAAATGAACGGGAAAGTTTGCTTTTTTACTTTAATATTTAAAATTTAAGAAGCATTTTCCTTTATGATTGAATAAAGGCACACATGATCCAATGACTACTACAAAAATAAATAAATTCTATAAATACATAATACAAAATAAATAAAGTTGGTTAATTAACATTAATAATTGATAAACAATAATGTCAGCAGCAATTTTTATTTGTTGGAGAGTTTCTGCACTGTCTATTGTGGGGTTTGGCAATTTTACAAAATAATATTCTCCTGGCTGTGTTGAAATAATAGGGTCTTGAATTTTTTGGTCTTCTGGACAAAAAAACATAATTACACAAATATGAAAAGAGTAATTATATTATTTGGGTTTTCTGATGTACTCTCAAAATTTTAAATTGTTCCTTAATAGCATTTATATAAGAATATACACATATCTAAGTAATATACAAATGTTACTTATTTTCCTAATATAAATGTATTCTAAAAGAATTTAATAGAACTAATAACTGAATACATACAACTTTTTGATTCTTCAAAAATAGAGATTAGATTTAACTCCTCTCTCCTAATAAATCCTCATAGTTTTTCCTTCTTAGTTTCCGTACATTGGCTAGATTTCTTGAAACCTGAATGAAATACTAGAAATTGGTAGATTTTGTGAGAGTAACAGATTCTTAATCATTCAATGGGATCTTTCTTTTCCCTTAAATACAGACTATCAACAAACATTGAAAACTTTCAGTTCTAATTTATCTGATAAAATAGCAGTGCAATAAAATAAACTGTCTAGCTTAAGGTAGGAATATTTTAGTAATTTAATTAGCAATCCTATAAAGTTTCTTTCTTAACACTAATTTTTAATGTATAAAACAACTGCATTAAAAAAATTATGCAGTTTAATCTGAATAAAAAATTATAAAGGCAATATGCCCTTAATGTTAAAAATTAAAATCAGAAAGTGTATATTAACAAAATGTATTTAAGCAGTAAACAATAATTTATATATTCTGTTTCACTCAATTTTTATTCCTTCATACATATCTTAATTTCCTACTGCCACAAAGCATTTTGCTAGACATGACTGGGATTAAAAGCGTTAATAAAATAATATTCTCTGTATCTCTTAGTGTTTTCTGAGGATATACATAAAAATGCTACGAAGGCCTCGCCAGGACAATGTCCCCTGCCTGCTTTAGCAATAATGTGCAAACATTTCTGCAGTTCATCTCTAAAAGCTAATCTAATAATCAATTAATACTGCCTTGGGCTGCAAGTCCCAGAAAATCCATCAAACAGCATTTTTAACAGGAGAAGTATTCATTTATCTCGCACAAGGAGTCAGTCCAGGGCTGGCACAGCACTCGATGATGCCGACAAGGCACCAGGCTCTCTGTAATGTATTGCTGTACAATCCTGGACTTTGAATACTGCAACTCAAGCATTTCTTGCATGTGTCAGGAAGGAAGAAGGGAGAAGCCAGAGAGGCTGCACTAGTGGACCATGTTCTCTTTGTGCAGAACTGAGTCACAAGGCCACTGACACTACAATGAAAAGATGAGCTTCTCATTTCGCAGCTTCTGTAGTAGAGAAGAATCTATAGTTGTAGGGAACATTTAGTGAGATCACAGAGAGCATCTACACACCTTGTGATCTGTTGACTATTATTTTGTTTTTCATTTAAATGTAATTCTAAAAATAATAAATTGAATAGAGTATAATAATAATTTCATAGTAAAATTAAAAATAGTAAACATTCAGACGTCTAGGTGGGGAAGTAATGATCATCAAATACTGTGAAATGAAACTAAAGGCTAATATACACAATCTCATATATACATATATCTTAAAATAAACCAATATATCCCAAAGCAAAACTTAAGCCTCACGGCCCAACAAAAGTGGTAAATGAAGACCTCAAAGATAAGTATTATATTAAATATTCAGTTAAATGTTAAGAAATAATTTTGCTATAATACATATGAACAAAAAGTTGCTTAAGAATAATAACAAATAAGAAAAGAAGTGAGCATGGTTATACATGATTGAAGAAGCATTTCAACAAATCAGAAGTGTCCTATCTTATCCATTTCAAAATAAGAAAATGGCTCAATAAAAGATTCTGAGGCAGGAGCCATATCCTCAGAGTCTTCGTTAAATGTAGTATATGTAGTAAATGTTATACAACAGCAGAAAGTACTCTGTTAGCTATCATCAAACTTCTAAGAAAAGAGTCTGCATGTTTGAAGGGAAAAAACCTCAAAGTTTAATGTAATGATATTAAATGTCTCTACCTGTTATATGAATATCTAAAGGGGAAAAAAAACTCAGCTTAAACTTCTTTGGAAAGCTTTTTAAAGAGATCTGCATTATCTATACTATACAACCAACTTAACGATGGTAAACTATTAATGGAAATATTTAATTAATGTTTATTGTAGCTAGTATTAGATATATGCTGTATTTATCATAAGCAGAATTAATGCTTTGGTTATTTATAAAAAATGAATGCTTTTATACATATCCTGATAAATTGCAAAAGGTGTTCAACTTTCTTCTTTTCTTCTGCCCTTTTATCCCCTCTTTTCAAACTGAAATATGAACTTGATCCTAACAAATTAAACAATTACAACTGGAAATTATTAATGTGAAGGAGAGATGATAACTTCTGAATAAAAAATGTCTTTGAATGACTTTCTAATGCAAAAGTCACAGATAAAACACAGTTTTGTATTACTAGGTGCCACGTTAGTAAGTTAAAATTTGTATGTAAAAAATGCCTTGTAAAGTGCAAAAGTTAAATATTAATATGTAATATTATCTATGATCTTTCAAAATTCAAAGAAAAACATTTTGTGTGTATTTAATTTATTGATAAACTGCTAAAATTACTTCCCACGTCCCTACATAAGACTATTGCTATTATTCTATTCTGTATATACTGTATTCCATACTATATTCTGTTTGTCTCTTGTGTTTCTTAGTTCTATTGGGGCTGACTCTCCTCATGCAAACCAGTTACTATGGCATAAGGAAAAAAAACAGCATCCAGTCTTGCTGGAAGTTGCAAGCACTGTCCTACAGTCAAAATAGCCTCTTCACTCTCTAAGAAAATGTTTTGGGGGAAAAAAGTCATTAGTATCTTCCTATCTTGGAGTAAGGGGGAAGGATATAGAAACTGCAGTGGAAGACTACTCTAAATACCCATCTGCCTGAATATCATCTGCAGCATCTACACAGGAGGGATAGAGAGCTACAATCCAGATGTCTCTCATCTTTTCTTGGCTTTTTGTGGTGCTGAATCATGAACTAATTAATCATTCTTCTAAAAGTGCAATTACATTTTCATGTTTTGTTTGTCCTTACAGTACAATCCATAATATAGACAGAAAATGAAATCATAACAAATATTAAGTCCCATTTTGTACATCACTTTAAACAATTTCTTTGGCCAAAATTATGTCATCCTTTTAATCTTCAGCTTTTGGGTTACATGTATGTGTATATACACACATACATCGTATATAAAAAGGCATATGCACATATAAATACGCAACTGATCTGTAGTTAGCAATTGTGAGAATACTGAAATCAAACTATTTTCTGAAAACAAAGAAAAAGAAAGTATACCCAGCTGTTAGCCACATACTTGAAACTCATTGTTCTAACTATGTAGAATGCAACTTTTTATTTACATTATTTTTCTTAGCTTATTTAAACCACTCTTATTTCAAGGAATCATCCCCATAACTTTATCAGACTTTTTCACATTTTATGGACATTACAAATATTTTTGGATTATCAAAATTATAGGACAACTAGCAAAACATATAATAACAAATAGCCTATAATTCTTATTAGAAATACATATACGAATGGAAAATTTACAACCACTTTAAAGTCAATTTCCTTGGCTCTAAAAAATCAATAAGGAAACTAACATGCAACTATCTGATTTCCTTTAGACCTACCATATTACTTCATAAAGAAGAAAGTTTTAAAAGAATATTAAAAGAGTTGTTCTCTAAATACCTTACCCTTGATGCCTGAATGTAAAAGTTTGCATCAGGTGTGACAGTAGACAATTTATAATGTAAAACTATAAAGTCTAATGAGCATTTAAAAATTAATTGTCCAGAACTCTGACAAACTGAATAAATAACTAGGATGTTCTTTAACATTTATCTAAAAGTCACCAAAGCTTGCCCGACTCAAAGACATCATAGATTTAATATAGAAATTCATATAACTAATACATTTTATACTCAAGAATTAGCTGTCTTATCCAGTAGCAGATAATAAGAAAAAATATAAGATTCTAAAAATACTTTCAGATAAGAAGATCATGTGCAACAGGGCAGATCCAATACATTTCAATCATTCACATTAAAAATATATGACTTACCTACTAAACCCCAAGCCTACTTTCTTAACTCCGCTTCCTTACAGTTGTTAACAGGAAATATAAGTGTAAATTAGAAAGTCATAGTCACACAGGAAGACTAGGTGTCTACAAAAGATAAAGAGATCAGAACTAGGGTACCTCCAGTTCCTCCACCCTCAACCAAAAACCAGAGCATTTGGTCTTTGGCATTCATTGGAGAACTAAACAGGCACCGGGGAGCTACATTGGAAGATGATCCTTCCTCCAAGATAGTGTACATAGCAGCCTCTGTAACAGGACTCCAAATGGCACGCACACCAGAGGAAATCTACTGAGCTGTCCATGACTTAGGGACCCCAAGTATGATGGGATGAGAGTTTTGTCTGACAATTTATTATCAACACCAAGTACATATTACATTTTAAAATTAAGTAACCATTTCATAAAAATGTTTTCTTAAAATGAAATCATATTTTATTCTTCAGCTCTACAAATAGAAGTTACAGATGCAAATCTTGGAAACTTTTCCATTTGTGTAGTTAAGTAGTCATATGTGATTGAATAACTACATTTAAACAGGGAGCACTCCATAAGTAACATTATCTTCAAGTATAAAGAAAAACTTCTGGAAAAGTGAGTGAAAAGAAAAAATATTAATACCTCATTAGATAAGATATTGGCAAATTTCCCAATATCAAACTATTGCTATCTTTGGAGTATGTAATCCATTCAATAATTGTATTTTTCTACATTCACCCTCTTTAGCAAAGTTATATGTAAACGTTTATATTTAGATCATTTTTCTTTTCAACATATTCCTCATTAACTACTCTATGAAATATATAGATTCCTCCTTCTCTAGACAAAACAGATAATTCTTCTGATATGGTAAAACACTGAGATCTATAGACAGTCTCTAAGTCTCTTTATTTCAAGAAGATATGCATAATTTTTGTTTCTCCTTATGGTAGACACTGTTGGTGTCCTTCCCAGACCCCTTTCACCAGGCTGATGAATCCTTCCCCTAGCTGCTGTGAGTGTTCACTGCTATAATGGCATGTACTTCCCGCCTTCAGCAAAGTGCCCTCCTCAACTAAAGAGTCACTTCCAGATTTTAACCCTCTTGCAAGGGCCCTTGCAAGGGCCACAGCAGATAGTCTTAATATGCAGCTAGATAGCTCCTGAAAGCTTATAAAGTAACGGTCTACATTAAAAGAAGCAGAGATGCCAGTACTACCCTGGAAGATTACAAAGGGAGGGCTCAAAAGAGTTAGTGAAATATGTATGCTAGAATAGTTCTGCTATATAAGACTGAGAAACACACTGGCTGACTATGTTCCTCAGGCAAACCCAGGGGCCATTTCATTTACCAAGTTGGTACAAGTACTCTGGTAAGCGGGACATAAGCATAGCTGAAAAGCTAGTGGTGGCTGTCCTCTGTAGGCCCAGGCTAAGGATAGAAGATGCTATTAGAAAACTGGGCTCTCTAGCATCAATGGGGATGATAGGAAAGGGGAATGACCAGACCTTTTCAGGGTTGGATACAGAATCTAAGTGGACACTTAATATCCAGGGACCTAAAGCACCATCATGATCCCTGACTCCCAAATAGAGTAGGGGCATACAGTGTCAGATAAGAAATGGACTCCCAGCCTATATCTATCTCACAGTAGACCCACCAGGGATTATTTCCCTGATTTCCAAACGTATAAGCAGAATGGACATACTTAGCAATTGGCAGAACCAAAATATTGGTTTTTTACCCTGGAGAGTACCTGTGACTCCACTACAACCACTAAGATAGTAAATAAAAAACAATTTGCATTCTGAGGGAAACGTCAGTGATTAGTGCCACCCTCAAACACTTAAATAGTACCACATTGGTGGTCCTTATAATATCCCCATTTAAGTCACCAGTCTTGCCTTTGTAAATCCAAATGAACCACAGAAGATGATAATATACTACTGTAAATATAACCAAGTAGTAGCCCCAGCTGCAACCACTGTGCCAAACATGGTATCTTTACTAGAGTTGATGAGCACAGTTTTAAATATGTGATGTGTTGTTATTCACTTGATGAAAGTATTCTTTCACTATTGGAAAGGAGAATTAGAAGCAATTCACATTCACATAGGCCAAATAACTGTATATATTCACCAAGAATGTGTTAATTCTCCTGCTCTCTGACATAATATAGTCAAAAGGAAACCTGCTACCAAAATGGTCCACAGAACATTACTTTGGTCCACTATATTGATAACAGCATGTTAACTGAACCAGAACAGCAACCTGAGGGTAAGCCACATGCACTCCAGAAGGTGAAGTGAGAGAGAAATCTCAGTAAGTTTAAGTTTTTAGGATTTCAGTAATATGAAACATGCCAGAACATCTCCAACACAAAGTAATGTTGATTGTACCTTGTACCTCTAAACACTAAGAAAAAAGTCTGAAATTTGTTAGGACCCTTGGGTTTTGAAGGTAAAATATTCTGTACTTGAGAATATAGTCATGCACTGTGTAATGATGTTTCAGTCAACGACAGACCACATATACGACAGTGGTCCCATAAGATTAGTACTATATAGCCCAGGTGTGTAGTAGGCTATACCATCTAGGTTTGTGTAAGTACACTCCATGATGCTTGCACAAAGATGAAATCACCTAAGGATGCATTTCTCAGAAATTATCCCCATCATTAAGCGACACATGACTGTACTGCTCTGACCCATTTTGGCAGAGAAAAAAAGAAGCTGTTTGTTTTCAGTAGGGCCCAGAGCAAAAAAAGAGATCTACAATGGATCTAGTTTGCTATACAATCCCATATAACCCATGGTACTAGAGATAGCTACAAAAATATGCCATGTGGAGTCTCAGGAAAGCCCCAACAGGAGAAACGTAACATAAATCCACAGGATTCTGGAACAAGGCCATGCTATCAAAGCAGAGAACCATTATAAAAACTGCTTCTGTCATGCTGTTGGGTCCTGGTAGAGATGGGACATCTGACCTTGGGACATCAAGTGACCATGCATCCCAACGAGCCCATCACGAGAGCACCAAATCATAAGGTCAGACAGGCTCAGCAGCATTCCATATCTGGGATTGGGGTTGAGCAGGTCCAGAGGACACAAGTAGCTTACTTGTTACAAACAGGTGGACCAGACTACCAATCACTTAACACTATTGCATCAATATATCCTCTGAACTTCATATTCACTTGCAATCAGCTGAAGAAGAAAGAAAAGGGCTGGGCCTGGATAATGAATGGGCCAGCTCAGTATGTGAGTGTAAGCTAAAAATGGAGTGCTGCTGGACTTCAGCCCATTCAAGGTTGACCCTGAAAAGCAGTGATGGGGGGCTGGCCCCGTGGCTGAGTGGTTAAGTCCACGCTCTCCGCTGCAGGTGGCCCAGTGTTTCATTGGTTCGAATCCTGGGCACGGACATGGCACTGCTCATCAAACCACGCTGAGGCAGCGTCCCACATGGCACAACTAGAAGGACCCACAACGAAGAATGTACAACTATGTACTGGGGGGCTGTGGGGAGAAAAAGGAAAAAAAATAAAATCTTTAAAAAAAAAAAGCAGTGATGAAGGGAAATTCTCTCAATAGGCAAACCTTCAGCAAGTATACCTGGTTATCTACTTTGTATGAAGAGAAAAAAACATATACGGACTCATTGGTAGTGATGAATAGCTTAGCTGATTGATTAGGGGCCAGAAAAAAAGCAAGACTGGAAGATCAGGGACAGGGAGTTCCAATAAAGAGACATGTGGATGGACCTATAGGAGTGGGCTAAATGTGTGTGGATCTTTGTGTTGCCCATTATATGTACCAGGGAACATCTGCTACAAACAAGGCATTAAATAACCACATAGAGCAATGGACTGGTCATGAGATCTAAGCCGGCATCTGTCCGCACCAACCCCACCCACCCTCATAAGTGAAATAAAGCCATGGTGGCAGATATGTAAGCTATTCGTGTGCCCAACAGCAAATTCTACTCTCACCAAGACTGATAAAGCTACTGCTTCTGCTGAATGTCTGACCTGTCAACCACAGAAACCCCTCAATATGATTCCATCCTTCAAAGACATCAAAATGGTAGTAAGTTGGCTGCACTGGATACCTTCCACCATGTAAAGGCCAGTAATTCATTCAAACAGGCATAGATACCACTCAGGTAAGGGTGTGCCTTTCCTGCCTGAAGTGCCTCAATAAGTACCACTATACATGCACTCATAGAGAGCCTACTTTACCTTTATGGGATATGACACAACATACTTCAGACCAAGCAAAGAAAATATATCTCTTTTGTAGTGGTAATGCAATGGGGACATCAATCATGGAATCCACTGATCCTACCATGTACTGTGGCATCCAGAACCTTTCAGTCTGATAGAGTAGAATTGTCCTGTTAAACATACAGCTGAGACTCCAGCCTGTGGTGGATACCCTGCAAGAAAGGTACACTATCTTTTTAGGATATAGTATACTTCCTAAATCACTGGCTAGCATATGTTGTTGTGCCCCTCAAAAGTAGAATACACAGGCCAGGAACCAATGGGTAGAAATAAGAGTGGCCCACTAACCATTACTGCCAGTTATCTACTTGGGAAATTTGTAACATATTGCTGCTTCAGGTTCTATAGGTCTAGAGATCCTGGTTCCCAAAGCAGGGAATGCTTCATCAGGGACACACAACTAAAGCTATGGTTACTGCCTACTCACTTTGTGTTCCTTGTGCCAGAAAAGAAAAACCACACTGGCAAGAGTAATTGACCCTGATCACTGTGAGGAGGTAAGATGGTGGCTACAAAGTGGGGGCAGTAGCATATGTCTGACATTCAGGTTATCCACTGGAGTGTCTCTTCTTATACACAAGTCATGTCGCCACTATTAATGGGAAACCATCATAAGGACATGAAGACGTGAGGCTTAGACTCTGCAGGGATGAGGATCAGAGTCTACACACCAGGCAAGTCAATTAGATGAATAGAAGTGGGGGGAAAAAAGGGAGTTGACTAAGTATCAGTTATAGCCACAGGGTCAACTGCAGTGGTGGGGGACACAGTCATCCTTGTGTAAGTTTTTATCGAAATTGTGAACACAGAATCCTGGAGGACCTGTGCCTGAATGGAGTAAACTTAATTGTCAGAGGCAATTGGCTCCAAATGGTGCAAAGGATATACTAAAGTACACATTGTTGGTGGTCTGCCCAAATACCTTTTGTCAGGCCAGTGCAACCATCTTCCAGCTGCTGTGAGTGTTGGCTGCTAATTTCTCACAGCTACCCCTGTTCGCCAAAGAAATGCCCTGAAATGATGACAACCATCTCATCCATTTCAAGAATAGCTTTTAACCTGTGAGTAACTGAGACCAAAGTATACAGATAGAAGGA
This sequence comes from Equus caballus, assembly GCF_041296265.1. Classification (NCBI taxonomy): domain Eukaryota; kingdom Metazoa; phylum Chordata; class Mammalia; order Perissodactyla; family Equidae; genus Equus; species Equus caballus. The sequence goes on along the minus strand of NC_091692.1, from coordinate 64,274,254 downwards.
ACAACTCTGAGGAATGATTCATGCTCATCAGTCATCCCCCAACCCATGGCTAGACAAAGCCTGAGACACATCTTTGTCTAGCTCTTCCCTATCCTGCTTCACTCATTCTCTTCTGTTTTTTTCCTGAAAAGCACACACTCAATAAAGCATATACACCTGAATTCCTGTCAGGCTCTGTTTCAAGGCAACTTGCACTAAGATACTCCTCTCTTTCTTTTTATAACTCTTAGCATAAATTCTATTAAACTGGACTTTTCAAGTGCAAGGTAGCAAGAAGAAAGTACACTTCAAGAATAACATTAATTAAGTATCAAGATTCTGACTTCTAGTCCTCAGGCCCCAGATTCTACACAAACTAAAAAGGAAGTGAGAGAGTCAGTCATTTGTAAGTAACTTTTCAATTAGAGCAGAATCAAGGTGAGACAAAACACCTAGTTTAAGAAGGGTTCTTTGAACCCAAATTTTCCTTGTAGTGAGTTGACAAGTCACAGTATAAGTTCTACAGGAATAAAGACCTTGGAGACTGTCTTTTTTACCAACTTCCCCCTCAGTGCCCATAAAGCATTCAGCAAATTGTAGGTATTTAACAAATATTAGTTGAAAGAATCCCTAAAAAGTACTTGACAGCTGCCTTTGTTTAAAATAGATGTTTTCTTAACTTGTTGAGGGAAGAAAATTATGTATACTCAGTGTCCTAGAAAAGAACTTAGCAAAATTTAAGGCCTACGCCAGGGTCAAGGTTCCAGATTAAAATTCAAGGATATAGCTAAGTTTTGTCTAAGGCTGTGCAAGTTTCAACAAAGGTGAAAAAACAGAGAATAAAGAATCTGAATAGAAAACAGTTGTGGAAGGAAAAAGCCAGCTAACATTTCAAACAGTGTATAAGGAAACAAATCAAGAAAAACAGGAAAAGGAGCAAAGCAGTAAATGACAAACTGAGGGAAAGCATCAAAAACATAAACACTCTGAGGTGAAGTGCAGGTAACATTTATGTCCCTATTTGATCAAATCCCTCTGTTACTCTTGCTATAATAGAACCATATTTGGGGCCCAGGGCCATTTCAATCCAGTTAAAAGAAGGAAAACAATTATCAAACATCCTTGCAAAGGCTATGAATTCTTCTATGACCCTGTTTGCTCTTTCTTGCATTTTTGTTTTTTTCGGCAGTCTGTATATTCAGATCCACATTATCTATCTACTTCTCTTTCACTTAACTAACCATTATGTTTCCTTCTGACCAGCCTCATTCCACTAATATCAACATGCTCGCATTGAGTGCCTGCCGCAGTAGAAATGTCTCAATTAGGAACAGAGCCCTAATCCATTCTGACTGCTGTCCTTAGAAAACTTGGAGACACAGAGAGATGCACAGGCAAGGATGCACACACACAGAGGAAAGAACATGTGATGTCACAGGAAGAAAGCAACCATCTGCAAGCCAAGGAAAGAGGCCTCAGAAGACATCAAACCTGCAGACACTTTGATCTTGGCCTTCTAGTCTCCAGGCTGCGAGAAAAAACTGTCTTGTTTAAGCCACCCAGCCTGCGGTACTTTGCTACAGAAGCCCTAAGCAAACTAACATAGATGAGCACATTTTTTAAAAATATTTTTAAAACATATAACAACCAATGAAATTAAAAATAAGACAATATGAAAGCAATCAATGCCATTATGAAAAGTAATTTCATGTGCTCATCGTGGAAATATAATTAGTTTAACCTTTTAGGAAAGCAATTTGGCAATAATAGGAGCCTTAGAAAAGTTGATAGCTTTTGACCTCGTAAATGGACTTCAGGGAATCTTTTGGAGTGAAATTCTGAATAGAAAAAAAGATATAGGGGGGCTGGCCCTGTGGCCGAGTGGTTAAGTCCACACGCTCTGGTTCAGCGGCCCAGGGTTCAGATCCTGGGCACGGACATGGCACCGCTCATTGGGCCATGTTGAGACGGTGTCCCACATGCCACAAGTAGAAGGACCCACAACTAAAATATAAAACTATGTACCGGAGGGATTTGGGGAGAAAAAAGCAGGGAAAAAAAAAAAAGAGAATGGCAACAGTTGTTAGCTCAGGTGCCAATCTTTAAAAAAAAAGAAAAAAGATATTAATATTATTATTAACTTAGTGTTTACTATTTATCAGGTCATATTCTAAACGGTTTACATATTTTAGCTAATTTAATTTTCATGAAACTCACTGTCACATTATTTATATTTTAGTTATATTTAAAATGATAAAATCCAAGGCATTTGCTGTTAATATTTTGGTATATTTTCTTCAATTTTTTTTCTATGCTTTTTTCTTTTTTATAAAACAAAAACATCTATGTTCTTTTTTTCACTTGACATGGAAGGAAGTCAAAAAGCATTATTCCACTATCAAATCACTGAAAGCATAATGAAGGTCAATAGAAAACTTAGGATTATGTTTAACATGCAAGATTTTATGAACCCACATAAAACGAAGTTAAGCTCTATTTCTTTGCCTATCCTAATCTCATATATTTTTTGGCTTTGTTTTTGTTTATTTTCCACTTCAATTATAGCTGCAATAGAAGTAATGGCAGTATCCAATAAGTATAAGGCATAAAGCTATTTCTTAATGCCAATCCTCGAATGTCTACAGATGTATAATCAAGTGTAACTACAAATAGGATTCAAACAAATTTGGTGAAAGCAGTTTGAGAATTTTAAACAGATGTTGAGACTTCTGAAACATCTGAACCATCTGTAAGATTTGATGAAGGAAGAGCTAGCTGATCAGGGTAACAAGGCTCACCTGCATTTCTGCAGCTAGCGGCAATAAAAGAGAACACCAGTCTTTGAGGATTGAAAATCTTACTCTCATTCACTTGCTTCCATCTTGTTGCTGACAGTGGAGATTTATACCAAGAGAAAACTGTCAAGTGCAGCTTTTTCAGTGTTTAACAGTAAATATCAAATAAAAGAGACAATTCATAAAGTAGCATCATGTATGAGAGAAGAAAAAGCAAGGAAATATTCCTAAGAGCTAGTAAGAAGGAGGCAACTATTTCAGATGTGGAAACAAATTTAGAGATTTAGCATTTATTGTTTCTAGAGATAAAAATCAAGAAGAAATTCATTTCCTGATAAGGGAGTGTGTAGGGAAGGGGGAAATTGTGATAACTGATTGAGAGTAAATAAAATAATCCCCAAGAAATAGCATTAAGGACCTAGATGAGTCCAAATAGCCTAACTTAATATTACTACAGACAATGCAGTTTTTCCCGGCAATCTGGAGACTTTATCCATGAAAACGTTAGACCCTGTGTTCTTTAAGGCCTGTGCTACACCTGGTACTCCTGCCTATTTCAAAGGCCTTTCTTCACTGATACAGGGAAGTTTTATACCTAGCTTAAGGAAGGAAGGAAGGAAAGGAGGGAGGGAGAGAGGGATGCAGGAAGGGCACCTCCTGGCAGCAACTATGATTAAGATTGTCCAACTTTTTTTATTGAGGTTTTGTTCTTGAATCAATTCATTCCCATTTACGAATGCATTGAACTGTTATTGCCTGAAAAACTTGTTGAAAATACTTTGGCATTACCTCTTAAAGTTGAACATATGAATGGAATATATCCAACAGAAACTCCTACACATGTACAAAAGGAGATATATACAAGAATGTTCTTAGCAGCATGTTCACAACAGCAAAAAATTTAGAAACAATCCAAATGTCTATGAGTGCAGGAGTGGATTAAAAACTGTGATATAGTCATACTATGGAATAGCATACAACAGTCAAAATAAATGAGCTGCCACAACCCATATTAATATGCTGCAATGTAAAATTAAGTGGAAAAAACTGAACAATAAAGTTTCATAAAGATAAAACAACCAATGTTTTTAGGAATACATATACATATAAAAAACATAAAAAAGGAAAGCAAAGGAATGATGAATATGAGTTCAATAAAATAATTGCCACAAATTGGAGGAATCAGGGAAATGGGATAAGGTGAGGAAATGGTTAGATGTAAATTATTGCCACGGTTCCAGCTCTTGTTTGGTATGGCAAGTTCATGGGTGCTTACTAAATTATTACAAAATAACAGGTTCCTGAATAGCTGGTATCAGGTTTTCCTTCTTGCCATAAACAACTATAAAACTGGGCAGAATAGATAAAACAATCACTTTAAAGCACTGGACATGACATAGGTTGAGATTCTTGAGAAAGCAAAAGCATATAAGGTAAGCCTCACACTAGCCTTCTCCTGGAAACAATTTCACAACTATAGCATAAGGAATTTGAGCCCAGGCGGACAGCATGGAGCTTACTGGGCATAAGAAACAGTTCTGTTGCTAAAAAACAGAGATTAGAATTCAAGTTTGCTAACACAGTGGGAGCTTGTGATGCAGGTTACTACAGAGAAGGGAGCTAAGAGAATAAACTCCAGAAATAGGTATAGAGTTTTCACTCAGGTTCCTGCCCAAATCCTAAGCTATACAAATGATAGTCTTTCTGGAGCCTGGTAGACTGCACCTGCTGAGGCTGAGAGATGAAGAGAAATTTCAGTAGGCATTTAGTATTATGAAACTTTCTGATCAAGCAGTCTTGGCGAGAGACTTGTAAAAATCTCAGTGCATTCAGTAGAGACCCCAGAAAGGTCATGCATTAAGAATAGGAAACCATACCCTAGGAGTAAGAGCTGTGCCCAACGACAAAGGAAAAAGTAAACAGTACTGTCCAAGCAAAGCCTAAAACCAAGCTTTGACAAGATCAAATTTAACAGCCTGACCAAAAAAGTGTTCTTTAGATGAAAACATAATGTAGAGTCTCCATAATGCATCATTTATAATGTTTAGCATACAATCAAGTATTAAAAGACATACAAAAAGGCAAGAAAATGAATCCACAATCAAAAGAATAAAAAGTCAACAGAAACAGTCCTACAGATGACCAGGATATTGCAATTAGCAGACAATAACTTCAAAACAACTACAATGAACATGTCAAAGAATTTAGTGGAGAGGTGGATATGGTAGGGAAACAGAGGGGAAATTTCAGCAGATTAATGGAAGCTTAAAAAAAAAAATCCATGTCAATTCTAGAACTGAAACATACAATGAAGTTGCGTGAGGAGAAGCTGCATGAAAAGAAGTTTGGAATATATTGCACATGCTTAACAGAAGAATGGAATAAAAAGAGAAAAGCGTGCACTCAAAACAGATTATTAGTAAGTACAGACTGAGGACAGAAAGAGCGAAAAAAAGGAAGGAAACAGAACGGAGCATGTGAGATTGGTGGGTCAATATCAAACAGTCAAACATACATGCAATTGGAGTCATAGACAGAAGGGGGAAACAGATGTGGCAGAGGAAATATTTGAAGAGATAATGATCAACATTTTTCAAAATTCACGACTGATGTCAACTCATAAATCCAAGTATCTCAGTGAACCACAGGTGAGAATAAGTACAAAGAAAACACACGTAAATACCTCAGATTCAAATTGCTGAAAACAAAAGACAAAGAGATATATTAAAATCAACCAGAGAAAAAGGATAAAATACCTATAGGATAAAGACAATAAAAATTACAGCTGACTTCTCTCCATACACAGTGGAGGCCAGAAGACAACTGAATGACATATCTTAAGTGCTGAAAGAAAAAAATGTTCACCTAAATCTATATCTAATCTGTAATTAAATACACTTCCAAAAAATGAACGCAAAAATAAAGAGTTTTTTAACCTACAAAGACTGAAAGAATTCAACATTGGTAGACGCAATCAACATAAAGTACTAATAGAAGTTCCTCAGGTAGAAGCCAAAAAGAGACACATATCTGGAGAGAGGAATGAAGGTAATGAAAACCAGTAAATATTGTAGGTAATTATAAAAGGCTTTTTTTGAAAATCAAAATGTTGATAATTTAATGCAAAATTAACAATAATGCATGGTAAAGTTTATAATATTTGCATACAGTAAAATATATAATGACAATATTACAAAGAGCAAGGGAGGTAAAAATGAAATTATACTGTTATAAGGTTTATAAATGGTATATGAATGTTATAATATCAATTCATGGTAGAATTATAAATCAAGAATGCATATTATAAATCCAAAATCAACACTTTTTAAAAAGTTACAGTTAAAAACCTATGAGGAGATAAAATGAAATGCCAAAAACTTATTAATAAATCAAATCAAAGGATATGAAAAAAGTAAAAGAACCAATAGAAAAAAAGAGAGAAAGAAAATAGCAAGCTAACAAATTAAGCCCAGCTACATCAGTAATTACATGAAATGTACATGGACTAAGCAATCCAATAAAAAAAACAGTGAGCCTAGGGAAAAATCAGGATCCACTCATATGGTTTCAAATACATACACACACACAGACAACTTAAAATACAAGGAAACCAAAAAAATGGAAAGGGATATTCTACACAAATACTCATCAAAAAAAGCCAAAGCAGCTACAATAATCTCAGACAAAATATAATCCAAGAAAAAAATCTTGCCAAAGTTAAAGAGGGAGATTTCACAGCAATAAAGGGTATATTCATAAAAAACCATAATAATTATAAAAATTCATGCATCCAATAACAGAAGAAAATACATGAAGCAAAAAATGGTAGACTAATATAAGAAACAGACAAATATATAATCGTGGATGGAAGTTTTAAGACTCTTTCCTCAGTAAATGACAGAAAGCATACAAAAGTTAATAGGACTATAGAAAATTTGAGACCATAAGAAAATTACAAGCCAATATCCCTGATGAGCATACAAGCAAAAATCTTCAACAAAATATTAGCAAACTGAATTCAACAGTACATTGCAAAGATCATACACCATGATCAAGTGGGATTTATTCCAATGATACAAGAATGGTTCGACAACCACAAGTCAATCAAAGTGATATACCACATTAACACAATGAAGAATAAAAATTATATGATCTTCTCAATTTGCAGAGAAGCATTTGACAAAGTACAACACCCACTTCATGATAAAAACCCTTGACAAAATAGGTATAGAGAGAACATATTTCAACATAATAAAGGCCATATATGACAAGCCCACAGCTAACATCACACTCAACAGTGGAAAATTGAAAGCTTTTCCTCTAAGATCAGAAACAAGAAAATGATGCCCACTTCTGCAGCTTTTATTCAACATAGCACTGGAAGTCCCAGCCAGAGAAATTAGGCAAGAAAAAGAAATACTGTATCCAAATTGGAAAGAAAGAAGTGAAATTGTCTATTTGTGCAGATGACATAATATTGTATAGGGAAAATCCTAAAGACTTCACCAAAAAACTGTTAGAACTAATAACAAATTCAGAACCAAAATCAGTTGCATTTCTATACACTAGTAACAAACTATCAAAAACAGAAATTAAGAAAATAATCCCATTTACAATTGCATCAAAAAGAATAAAATACCTAGGAATAAATTTGACCAAGGAAGTGAAAGACCTGTACACTGAAAACTATAAAACACTGACAAATAAAAATTGAAAAAGACACAAATAAATGGAAAGACACTCCATGCTCATCGAATGGAAGAAGTAATATTGTCAAAATGTCCATGCTACCTGAAGCAATCTACAGATTCAAAGCAATTGCTATCAAAATTCCAACAGCATTTTTTATAGAAACAGAACAAACAATCCTAACATTTGTATAAAACCACAAAAGACGCCCAAATAGCCAAAGCAATCTTGAGAAAGGAGAACAAAGCTGGAGGTATCACACATCCTGATTTCAAATTATATTGCAAAGCTATACTAACAAAGAGTATGGTACTGGCACAAAAACAGACACATAGACCAATGGAACAGAACATACAGCCAAGAAATAAACCCATGCATATATGGTCAAATGATTTATGACAGAGGAGCCAAGAATATACAATGGGGACAGGATAGTCTCTTCAATAAATAGTGTTGGGAAACCTGGACAGCCACATGCCAAAGAATGAAACTGGACCACTATCTTACACCATACACAAAAATCAACTCAAAATGGATTATAGACTTGAACATAAGACCTGGAACCATAAAACTCCTAGAAGAAAACACAGGTGGTAAGTTCCCTGACATTAGTCTTGGCAATGATTTTTTGGATTTGACAACAAAGCAAAGGCAACAAAAGCAAAAATAAACAAGTAGGAGTACATCAAACTAAAAAGCTTTTGTACAAGAAAGGAAACCATCAACAAAATGAAAAGGCAATCTATGGAATGGGGAGAAAATATTTTCAAATCATATATCTGATAAGGTGTTAATATCCAAAATACATAAAGAACTAATACAACTCAATAACAAAAATATAAACAATCTGATTTAAAAATGGGCAGAGGATCTGAACAGACATTTTTCCAAAGAAGACAACAAATGGCCAACAAGTCCACACCAGGGTGATTAATGATTAACATCACTAATCATCAGGGAAATGCAAATCAAAACCACCTCACACCTGTTAGAATGTCTGTTATTAAAAGACGAGATAACAAGTGTTGGTGACGCTATGAGGAAAAGGAAACCCTTGTGCACTGTTGGTGGGAATGTAAATTGGTTCAGCTGTTATGGAAAACAATATGGAGGTTCCTCAAAAAATTAAAAATAGAACTATCATATGATCCAGCAATCCCACTTTTGATTATTTATCTGAAGGAAATGAAAACACTAACTTGAAAACTTATCTGCCTCCTCATGTTCACTGCAGCATTATTTACAATAGCCAAGACATGGAAGCAGTCTAATTGTCCACTGATGGACTAATGGATAAAGAAAATGTGATATGCATACACACCCACACACACAATGGAATATTATTCAGACACAAAAAGGAAGGAAATTCTACCATTTACAACAACATGAATGGGCCTTGAAGGCATTATGACAAGTGAAAAAAAGTCAGACAGAGAAAGACCAATACTGTATGATCTCACTTATATGTAGAATCTAAAAAAAAAAAAAGAAAAATATGAACTCATAGATATGAGAAAAAATGGGTGGGTGTCAGAGGTGGGGGAGGGGAATGGGTAAAGGTGGTCAAAAGGTACAAACTTCCAGTTATAAGATAAATAAGTTCTAGGGATGTAATGTACAATGTGGTGACTATAGTTAACAATACTGTATTCTATATCTGAAAGTTACTAAGAGAGTAAATCTTAAAAAGTTCTCATCACAAGATAAAAACATTTGTAATTATGTGTGGTGATGGATGTTAACTAAACTTATTTTGGTAATCATTTTGCAATATACACATACATCAAACCTTTATGTTGCATTCCTACAACTAATACAATGTTATATGTCAATTATATCTCAATTAAAAAAAGAATTAAGATACAAAAACAAAAGTTAAAAAATTAAAATATAACCATGACCCAAGGAATGCGAGAGTTAGGAGCAGCTCCCAGCTGAGAGTCAGCAAGGAAACAGGGATCTCGTCCACAACCACAAACAACTGACTTCTGCCAACAATCTTAATGAACTTGGAAGCGGATTTTTCCCATGACCTTCCAGCTAAGAGCCCAGGCTAGGCAACACCTTGACTCAGCCTTGTGAGAACCTAAGCAGAGAACTCAAGATGAGCCTGCCTGGAGTTCTCACCTATAAAACTGCAGGATAAAAAATGGCTATTGTTTTAACCCACGGAGCTTGTCATAATAGTAAACTAACATATGATGCACTCATATTGAGTGTTTTATAAAGTAACAAATCTTCTTTGTATTAGCCAATATGAACAAAAATTAATAGAAGGAGAAAATTAAAAGATTCATATGGCCATGCAGGTGAAGAACTCCATATAATCTTTGGACAGTATTACCAAATTGTGGCATCACTTTTCACTGAAACTGCTCATCTATATATTTGTTGCAATTCAGTGGTAAAGGATATAATAAGCATTTCCTTAGCTCTGTGAGCTTTATGTGAAACATGGCAAGATTCTTTGAAGCACACATTGCTCTCAGTGTATTTTCATCATCAGATTTACTTTTTGTGCAAATGGTTTTATAACATGCTGTTTAATTTCTTGAGAAAAGGTAGCATATCTTATTTTTATGTTTGCCGTTTTGTTTCAAAATTAAGATATAACCACCAAAACCCAAAGAAGTAATGTTCAAAAATTCATTGCAAAAAACACATTGTGGCATTGGAAAATTTATTAATTTAAAACACAGGCCATGCTTACAAATAATTATCATCAAATTTTCAGTACACACTTTTCCTTATACTGTGACTGATAGCAAGTGAAGAATCAATTGGTGACTACTCTCAGAAAGCGGAATTTCTTCTTTAGCTTACTCACTCTCATCACAAACATTATCAAGTTTCCTTTAAAAATTCTCTGTGAAAATTATCTCTCAAACGATGCTCATCCAACTAAAAATTGAAGACTAAATATGATGGCTTTTGTCTCTTCATTGTATCTAATCAGACACTTTCTCTTACAGTCAGATCAGTCACATCAATCTCGCATTTTCTGTGAAGAAAGCCTGTGCACATGTTGCTCATATTTTACCATCAGCAATATTCATTAGAATGTAGATGAAGTAGTGGTAAAGAAGGAACATTTAAAAGTTACATATTCACTATATATTCAGATGATACACAGAATTTAATTAGAACATGAGGTTCCCAAACAGCCACTGCACAGCTGGCCATCCAATGATATTTAGAAAACTACAACAAATTACAGAGAATGAAGTTGGGATTACAAAAGAAGCTACAGATATAATTTCTGCCATCATAGTGTTTAACAAACACAATTTAAAATATTAAAGAACAGATTCCTCTTTTGATAATGGCCAGGCAGCTCCCATAGAACTAACTCTCACAAAGATAATAAGTTCTGGACAAAATATGAACAACGAACTAATTGAAGGCCTTACAGATAACAAAAGGAAGACAGACACTAGGGTGCAATTGACATTTGGAAGAAGGGAAAGACACTGGGTGAGTTTCCCAATTTTATGAGTTTTAGACAAATCCACTCAATGCCTGGAGGCTAAATCTATGTTAGAAAACTCAGAGTCTTACTAGCTTGAAAACCAGAGAAAGGAGTTTGAGCAAAAAATAAAATTCGAGTATAACACTGCCCAAATCTCATGCAAGCACAGGAAGGCTTCAGTCAGCTCGGCTAAAATTAAAATAAATAAACTAAAATTTCAGCTGCTGTACCTCAAAGTCTGTACAAAGTCTGGAGCGCAAGCTCAGCCAAGTTAACTTCCTGCTTTACAGTAAACAGCATTCTTCAGAACAGATTTCAGAATCTCTATACAGCATTGTTAAATATGTCCAAGATACAATTAAAAGTTACTTGGTATGTTAAGAAATAGGAAAACATGATCCATACTCAAGAGAAAAAACAATCAACGAAAATTGAGAGATAACCTGGATGTTAAAAATTAGCAGAAAAGTATTTTAAAACTACTACAATAACTATTTTAAGTAAAGGTAATATGCTCATAATCAGTGAAAAGATAGGAAATCTCAACAGAGAAATAGTGACTATAAAACATAAGCAAATGGAAATTTTAGAACAAAAAATAAAGTGTCTGAAGTAAAAAATTCACTAGATGAGCTTTTCATCTGATAGCAGATTATGAAAGAAAGGATCAATGAAATTGAAAATTACTCAATCTGAAGAAAAGAGAAAAATTGAAAATATTACAAGAATTTCTGGTATAGTTTATAAAAGACCTAAGACACAAATAATTGGGGAATCAGAAAGAAAAGAGAGAGAAAGGAGGATAGAAAAAAATGCTAGAACCTATTAAGTTATGTAAAAGATATAAATTTACAGACAAAAAACACAGCAAACCCAAGAAGGTAAATATAATAAAGACCACATATAGGGATATCTCAGTAAAACTGCTACAAACAAAAAATTAAGAGAAAATTTTAAAAGCCACCTGAGAAAAAAACACAACCTGTTATCAAAAATTTCTTGCTTCTCATAGAAATTATGGAAGCCTCCTTAAACTGAAAAAGTTTAAAAGCAAAAAATAAAGAAAAAGACTGTCAGCACAGAATTCTACATCCAACAAAAATATTCACAAATAACGAATACTAAAGAAAGATTTTTTTCCAGATAGTAAATGGAAAAGTGAATATCCGCACTTCAAGAAATGCTACAGGAAGTTCTCTAAGCTGAGGAAAAGATACATCAAATGGAAACTTGGATCTTCAGGAAGAAAAACAATTAAAATGGTAAGAAAGAGAATATGATAAGAACAGTAGTCAGTGAAATAGTAGACAAACAATAGAGAAAATCAACAAAGCTAAAATAATATATATACAAGATACACTCCTAGGTAAACTGATCAAGCAAACGAGAAAAATCATGAATTACAAAGTACCAGTATCAGAAATAAAAGACAGATTATCACTATAAATTCCACAGACATTTAAAAAAAAAAGGAAAATTATAAAATTTATAAGAACAAATTAATCAACTTAGATAAAATGGCCAGTTTCTTGAAAAACACAACTTACCTCAACTAACAAAGATTAAACAAAATCTAAATAGTCTTATTTATCTTAAAGAAATAGAATTCTTCATCGAAACTTTCACACAAAGAAAACTTCATGTCCAAATGGTTTCACTGGTGAATTCTATCACATACTTAAGGAAGAAATAACACCAATCTTACACCAATTGTCGACAAAATAGAGTAGAATTAAAAACTCCCCATCTAATTTTATGAGGTCACAAAAACCCTAATGTTAAAACCTGTCAATGACATTTCAATAAAAGAAAACAGTACAACAGCTCTCATGAACATAGATGAAAAAATCCTTATCAAAATAGTAGAAAACTTAAACCAGCAATATATATAAAATGGACAATACCCCAGACCAACTGGGATTTAACTCAGAAATGCAAAGTTGGTTTAATGTTCAAAACTCAACTAATATAATTATCAATATTAACAGAATAAAGGAGAAGAATCATGATCATTTAAAAATAACTGCAGAAAAAGCATTTCACAAAATGCAGACTCATTCATGATTTTTTTAAAAATTGTTAATAAACTAATGAACTCTCACAACTTCTGTTTAACGTTATCCTATTAGTCCTAAGGATTATAATAAGACAAGAAAAAGAAATAAAAAACATAAATATTGGCAAAGAAGTATAACTGTCTCTGCTGACAGATGATATGATTGTTTACACAGGATATTATAACAAATCTACAAGATAACCATTAGAACCAATATGTAAATTTGGCAAAATCAAAAGATTCAAGGATAATATTAAAAATAAATTAAATATTTACATACTAGCAGAAAACTAGAAACTAAATTTTTTTTTAAATTCCCTTTACAGTAAGATCAAAAATGTTAAATACTTATGAAAAAAATTAACAAAAGTCATTCAAGACCTCTACCCTTAAAACCTTAAAACTATAAAACATTCTTAGATAAATTAAAGTAGACTTAAATAAATGAAGAGATTTACCATTGGAAGACTCAATTTTGTTATTTCTCCCCAAATCAATGTACAGAAATACAAAGCAAGCCCAGACTTAATCCTAGTAAACTTTTAAATCAAAATCAACAAGCTGATTATTAAATATATATGAAAATGCAAAGGACCCAGAATATTCAGTGTATCTTAAAAAAGAATACAGGTGGAGAACTTACACTACCTAACTTCAAGATCACCACTGGAGTATTGCACAAAGACAAACAAATAGGGGCCAGTCTGGTGTCACAGTGGTTACATTTGCACACTCCACTTCAGTGGCCCAGGGTTTGCAGATTCAGATCCCAGGCGTGGACCTACATATGGCTTATCAACCCATGCTGTGGCAGCAAACATACAAAGTGGAGGGAGATTGGCACAGATGTTAGCTCAGGGACAGTCTTCCTCAAACAAAAAGAAAAAGACTGGCAATGGATGTTAGCTCAGGGCCAATCTTCCTCACAAACAAAACAAAACAAAACATAGACAAATAGGGGCCAGCCCCATGGCCTAGTGGTTAAGTTCAGCATGCTCCACTTTGGCGGCCTGGGTTTCTTTCCCAGGTGCAGACCTACACTACTCATCGACAGCCATGCTGTAGCAGGGACCCACAAACACACAAAAAATAGAGGAAGACTGGCACAGATGTTACTTCAAGGTAAATCCTCCTCAAGCAAAAAGAGGAAGATTGGCTCAGGGTGAATCTTCCTCAGGGGTAAAATAAAAAGATAGGTAAATAGCTCAACGGAAAAGAACAGATAGCCCAGAAATTTAACCACACTCATACAATTATTTAATTTTTCACAAAGGTGATAAAGCAATCCAATAGGAAGTAGAAATCTTTAAATCTTTTCAGCAAATGGTGATAAAACACTGGATATCCACCTGGAAAAACATGAATCTTGACCTCTACCTCACACCATACACACAAAAATTAATGTGACAGATCATATACCTAGATTGAAAAGCTAAAACTCTAAAGCTCTGGAATATACAAAGGAGGATAGTTTCAAGACTTAGAGACTGGCAAAGGATTTTTACACAGCACCCAGAAGAAAAAAACCATAAGAGAAAAAAAAATAGATAAATTAGGTTTCATCAAAATTAAAACTTCTGCTCATCTAAAGGCATTGTTAAGAAAATAAACAGGCAAGCCAAAGACTGGGAGAAAATATTCACAAAGTATATATATCTGACAAATGACTGATACTCAGGGATGGAGAAAGAATGTCTACAACTCACTTATAAAAACAAAAACAACCTAATTTTTTTCTAATTTGGAAAGACACTTCACAAAGGAAGATGTACAAATGGCCAATGAACATATGAAAAAGTGCTTGACATTGTTAGTCATCAGGCAATCACAAAATAATATCATAAGTAGATGCCATTATAAAATCACCAGAATGACAAAAATTAAAAAGACATATCATCAAATCCTGGAAAGTGTGTGGAACCACCTAAACTCTTAAACATATTTGGTGGGAGTGTAAAATGTACAACTCTTTTTAAAAATGGTCTGGCTTTATAAAACTAAACACACACCTACCCTGTGACCCAATATTTCCTATTCTAGGTATTCATCCGAGAGAAATAAAAATATATGTCCACAAAAAAGACTTACTGTGTATGAGACTGTGGTATATTCATAAAATAGAATACTACTCAGCAATAAAAAGGAAAAAACTACTCACACATGCAACGACATGGATGAATTTTTTTTAATTATGCTGATTAAAAGGCTTTTATAAAAGAGTACATTCTATATAATTCCAAGTAGAGGAAGTTCTAGAACAGACAAAACTAATCTATACTAGGGAAAAAAACCAGAATAATATTTGGTTCTGGAGGCTGCAGGGAGCCAGTATTGACTGAAAAGAAGCATGAGGGATATGATGTGTGCAAATTCAGAGGTTAATAAATATATAGTCCCTAACTCAAGAAGCTCATAGTATAATGACTTTACCAACATCACAGTCAGTAAGTAGCAGACCCAAAATATGAACACAAGTCCTGTGTTCAATACTTTGCATTGTAAAGCTACCCCAATATTTGTAGAAAAGTCAGGAGCAAATCAATCCTTAATTAAACATGGCAACCTTCCTTGCCATTTTCCATTACCTCCAGCTCTAACATTTCAAAGCTGACACAATGGGATGGAAATTTAAAGGAGTCTAAGTGAGAAGTCCTGAGTTTTATTTAAATAAGCAGCTGAAAATTGCATTTCTTTTGTTTGTTTCTAGGAAGATTAGCCCTGAGCTAACTACTGCCAATCCTCCTCTTTTTGCTGAGGAAGACTGGCCCTGAGCTAACATCCATGCCCATCTTCCTCTACTTTATATGTGGGACACCTACCACAGCATGGCTTGCCAAGCGGTGCCATGTCCGCGCCCGGGATCTGAACTGGTGAACCCCGGGCGGCTGAAAAGCAGAACGTGCGAACTTAACTGCTGCGCCATCGGGCTGGCCCCTGAAAATTGCATTTCTTAGAACCTAATGTGGGTCCCATGTCCCACTTTCTAAACCAGAGCTGCTCCACTTTTACCTGCTTTTACATGTTTAGATTCTGAAGTGTTCTCTGCTAAAAACCAAAAACCATAGTTTGAAAAACACTAGGCAAAATAACTAGCCCTCATGTTTTAAAATACAAGTTTTAAAGTGCAATCGCTTTTTCCATTTTTCCCAAAAGGAAGTGCGCACACACGTTTCTAAGATACTTAAAATTTCTCAAATTCAGAAGCTAAACTCAAATTGTGGGTCAGTCCTAGGAATTCTTTTGTTGGGTACATGAATCTTTGTGAGACATACATAAATGGATATGAAGATAGCCCATAGCACATACGAAATGTATTCATTTTACTATTCAGTGAATAGTGCCAGAATTAAACATAAAAAAGTTTACCAGTAATTATCTTGTTTCAGTTTTCTAGGAGCCTTAATATGATATAGAAGTTGGTAATAAAAAAAAAGCCTAGTTAACATTTACTTGTCAGTCATCAACAAAGGCAGTAGCTTTATAAAAAGCTCTTTCAATAAAGGAAATTCTTAAAGACTGTATATCAGTATCAGATTAAGTATCTACACTAACAATTGTGGTATATAACTAAGGTCCACAGTAAATATTCTGGTAAAAACATTAATGATAAATCTCTATGAATAAAAAGTCATTTTCATTGGAAATATGAAGACAATTGTTAAGATAAACTTTTATGTCTATTAATATATAATTATTATTTTTATAGCAATTATATACATTTAACAAAGTTTATATAGGTACATAAATATATGCATGTGTGTATAAGGGCACATGTGTGTGTGTATCAGACTATTGGGTGCTTTATACTTCAGAATACAGACTGTTCATGCAAAACATTCCTATCATGAAAAACCAATTGGGCTGTGCTCGTACCAACTCCAAACAATGCACACTGTGCAGACTGCACTCTCAGAGCTATGAAAAGTAAGCATGCTGTTCTTTCGATGTCAAAGTAGTCATTAATGTGCCGTGATGAATAACAAGTGTCTGTGCCAAAAATCCTGAACACAAATTGATAGCTTCATTATAAACCAAAGTACTAGTAAACGCTATGCAAAACACTAAATACTTCTGGTCAAAAACACTACCAGACCAAATAATTAAACACATTTTGCAAAACCAAATTTTATTTAAAAGAATTTTTTTTTTTTAGAACTGTGGGAATGTTTCAGTGGAAAAGAGTCCATTTACACTAGGTGAAGTCAAGCTTTACATTTCATTTTTATAATTAGAGTGACCCTGTAATTTATTGTCAAACACTTTTGAGAGAGAAAAATGGTACTAACAATAATTAGTGGAGATCAGCAGGCATAAACTGCGACTGGTCCAGGCAAACCAGATCATACAGTTAATGTACTTGGAATTTAAAAAACCAACGAATCCAAATATTCCTTGGCCTACTAAGTTTTTTTAATCTTACTTTTAAATATGAAATTTTGCATATCTCATTATATGTATATGGAAGGGAGAGAAACATTGTCTTTAATATCTTTTCTGAATAAATTCCAGTCCTATTATGCCCCTGTGTGGCCAGCCGGCAAAGCAAATTCACAGTCACACATTTGGTGACAAAGAAATAATTACTTCTGGAGAAAAATACATATTTCTTCACTGTAAGAGAAAGATTACTAAAAATCAGCAAATGGAAAAACTTAGAGAATACTAAGCACATTTTTCCAAAAATTTTATCACAAAAGATAGTTATCAATATCATGTTCATTTGAATATTGCTCAAAGCAATTGATTACTAAATGCAGTGAAATCTGTTAAAAATATACCTTCTAGCATCCCTATATTTATGTTTGCTTCCGAAGACAAGAGCACAAAATTTAGATTTCATAGTGAATTTAGTACTTGAGGACTTTTTTACTGGTGACAAAAGCTATTATCTTTGTATCCTGGTTAATTTAATTTAGGAAAAATGGGTTTACAGTAAGAGAACTTGATAACAAGAATTTAAGTTAAAGAAGCATTTCATCAAAACCTATCAAATGGATTTATGAAGGATGCAGTCACTGATTCTTTTCTTACTGGACCTTCAGTCATTTCATTTTAGCTGTAAAAAAAAGACAGGCTATGCTGCCACCTCCTTTATGCACTAAAATGGTACTCAAAAACCACAATGATAAGAGAATAAGCTAAAAACTTTCCATTTGAAACATAAGGGTTGTGCTATGGTTTCCAACAAAAAGTTGGTCTAAAATATTCTAATGATTTTCACTCACAAATAAACGTCAATTATTCATTAGATAATAAAATACTTTAACAATCTATATTAATCTCTGGTTTAGTGATTTATGATACATAAAATATCGTTGGTGTTTTAAAAATCTTTGCTCCTTTGACAAGCTAAACCTGGAAATGTTTCTGGAGTAGTTATTATGGGAGATTTTCATCTTTTAACCTTTTATTGCTAACATGTCAAAGAAGCAAACTACCCTCCCATCTGAAAACCTGATGAAAGTTGAGTTGCAGATTTAGGGATAAGATTACTTACCTAGGAAAAGTCTCAAGAAAACTCTTGAATGGGTCCCCTTTTAATAATATATTGTCTACAATTGATGTATATTACTATTCTAGTAATTTCTCCTAGAAAGCAATTTAGAATAAAATATAATCTAATTGTCCATATCTATGATGTTATTTTTCTATCCGTTTAAAAATCATAGTTAATGTCACAATACAAATACTGAATATTCCATTTCAACTAGTCCAAACAATTAAATGATTACTATTAGCGTAATAACAACCAAAACTGTTATTTCCAGAGGTGATAGTTATATAAGTGATACTTCAAACCTCAAGAGCCTTAAAGTCTACAAAGTTGAAAGGCCCATTATTTCAAAACATTCTTAAAGTTGTTGTAAGATCACATCTTCTGATGACATACTCAGGTCATTCTTTTTCCATGATTTTTTTATTCAAGAATTATTTTTTAGTCTACATTTTACTTTGTGATTCAGTGTTAACTGAAATTTGATGGCTAGGTACTTGTATTTTTTTAAAGAATCTAAGCAGAATAAGAATTTTAAAAGACCATTGTATCTCATTTGAACACCAAGTAACCAAAACATTAAAATATGTGGAGGCACTAATTGGTGAGTTTATATAAACTTATTTTCACTCTTTATACTTCCAAAATAATAACTATTTGTATAACTGGTTTTGACTGATTTTAAAAGTAAATCAAGTAGTTGATTATTTACAAAGATCAATAAATCTACATGTGAAAAAATGCCTTCTGTTTTTTGAAGACTAAGAAATTAAGAACATATAAAGACGGATTTTTCCCCCAAAACAGAATAAATTCTTCATTGATTAACTGGTATTTTTGGATAATTTTAGATAAAAAATCAAAATACATTAAATAAGATTGGTTTTACAGAAGCATTAAAAATTTCACAATGTAATATTTAATCGTAGCAGCATAAAATTCCAGATTTTCAATCATGAGAGCATTGCAATTATAAGCATGCCAATGATAACTGAAACTTGAAGCCAAAGCAAAAGCATGGTGATAGGGATGCACACAATTCCTTCAAAAAATAGAAATTATCATATTTTAAAACTAATAACATCTACTTTAATTCCATGCCATGCCGTTAAGAGCACAATTTCTAAAGTGAATATATAACCAGACCTAATAGTAATACTTTTAAACACATAAATTCTTAGCATAAAAAAAAAGAGAGAGAAATCAAATAAGGAAAATATTTATAAAGGACGAGTACAAATCCTAAAACTCTCATATCTTCCAGTCACGGAATTTTGAAGAAAGCCATACTGCCTCTTTTATTTAAATATAGCATGCAATACAGATTATTTTTTATCATAAATTACAGACACACAAGCGATGTAAAAAAAAAAAAGCCCAGTATCTTAAAATATAGATAGCATATTATAGAATGTCATAGCATTTCATATAATGCTACATATTTTAAATTAGTCCAAAAACTACATAGAAAACTATCAAATCAGTTAATTGAACAGAACTGTATTGAGGAAAGAAGTGAAATTTTATAAAAAATAGATATGTTATTCTATATTCAAAGAAAAGGTCATAGACATATTTATCATCAGGAAACATTTTAAATGCCAACAAATTTTAAAAGCCTCCTTTTCATTTACTAAATTAGGATATACACTGTGTAACAGCTATTTTTTTTAATCTCTATAATAGGCTGCCTCACATTGTTCAGAGATCCTAAAAGGAAGAGACCAGCAAAACCATTCAATATTCTATAAACTATTTGTTCTCCCTCAATTTCCAGAAGGTTTCAGTGCATTATCATGGTCATAGAATTTCTTTCTCCACATATATTTAGTTAAAATGAGGTCTTTTCTAATATTAGGTATATAACATTAAAAATTCTCAAAAGGCAAACAACTCAAACGAGGGAAGAACTGGGTGAATCAACAGCATTCTTTAACAGGCGCTCTCTTTTAGTGTAAGCCAGAAAACCATCTAAAACATATGTTCATAATTTAACAACCTTCACCACAAAAAAAGATCAGCTTGAAAAAGCACTATGCATTTATAACAAAGCATCTTTCCAAAGCAGGCAACCTAATACAAAGCATTACTAGCAGTTCCACAATACAGCTTGTTTAAAAGTGATTATTGATCCACCCTGCATAGAGAAATGTCTGAGACCTAGAAAACATCTTCCGCATGTTTTACGAAGAGCATGCATGATTGCTAATTCACATTTTCCAACAAATCACATATGATTATATAGCCCCATCCCTATATATGCAATGTAATCCCTGCCATGATCACAAAGAAAAAAATCTATCAGACATTTTAAGTTAGTCATTTTATTTATTAGAAAATGAAATCATGAAACAGCCTGTATTATGTTTCAGAGGTCAAGCTAGTTAAATTTAAGATTTTTTATGCTTTGAAGTAAGCTTATTTTCCTTCTTCAAATCAATTAGGAAGAACACTACATAAATTTTTTATTTATGATAAAAAAGACAACACCCTTATGATACTAACATTGCAATACAGAACAATTTAATACAGACATAGGATTATTATTCTGAAAATATCAATACTAAAAGAATATAGTTTAGCTTTACTTACCTTGCATTGTTCAGTGTTTGTCCAAAAAGCTCATTTTGTAAAATATTTGGGGGGGATGAAAAAACCCCATGAAAATGAGATAAAACAGAATTGCAGACCTGGCGCAATGTCTCAAATTGCATTTTCTTTTTTTTTTCTTCTCTTATTTTTCCTTACCACCTGTCTTTAAAGTCATCTATTTGCAGACACCATCAAATAAAAATATGCCAATCAAGTTCCATATTTCTCCTGAGCTCTGTAAAAACTGTGCTTAAATGAGCAGAGGTTGATAGTTAATTGTACAGTCATTATTCTTCTAATTCAGTCGTAGAAGACTCAGTACCCGTGCGGCTTTCGGCTTTCTCCTGACTGTAGCAAGAATTCTAAACAGCAGTAAGCTTTTTGGGCATTCCCAGCTGAAGTGCGAAGCTGAGCTGCTTTCATGTACTCTACTCATATTTCTCTAAGCCTATTAAAAACACGCAATAAATAGATGCTGTCGTCAGGAGTTTCAGCACATCTGGCTGCTAGCAATAAAATCTCAGAAGTAATAAAAATGGGGACAAGGTATCTTCTCAATGTTACTACTGAGTAAGGGGAAGAGAAATTATGCATTTCCTAACCCTTTTTTCTTTCTCTGAAAAATGAATAACTCCAGCAACAGAGTATATAGGTCTCTTCAATGTGCAGGCTGCTGCATAGGACCAGAACACTCTAAAAATAAGTGGTATATCCTTCTTTTGATATCATGAAGCAATAAAAATGTCAGACAATAGGACTTCTATTGTCTGCATTCATAATACCATACTTCTTAAGAGAGATTTGAAAAATACGTAATTAGTCATCTTAATTTATTATTTAATTTTAAAAGTCTTCATTTATTTATTTTTAAGGAAAAGTAAATAATGTTAAATCTGGTCCCTTTCTATAGGCCATACATAGTGCCTAGATGATTATTCATGTAATTTTAGAAAAAAATTATACCCTATCAATTAAAGTTCACTTAAACAGCACACATTAAATATGAACTTTATCACAAATCAAAAAAACACAGCCAAAGCCAGAAAGACTTTATCAACTATTAGTAATTTATTTCAGTAATGATGAGCACAGCGTTTTTCAGAAGAAGATATTTCCCAAAGGCTCCAATAGTCTTAGAGTACCCCAGATCACTATTCATTCTCAATGACTAATTCTGGTTTAGATAAAACCTTAGGTTATTCTATATCCAGGTGCATCCATCTTTCCACAAAAGATGTTCTAAAAGTAGCATTTAAGCCAAATTTTAAAAATCAACTCACTTATAGAGATGATTAATATATGTATTGATCTCTCATTGCTCCTAAACCATGACATTTCTTTAATAGATACATCCCTTTTAGCCACTTTTTACCTTAACTTTTAGCCCTAACCTCCTCTATCCCCTTCCACATACATATCACTATTTATAAACAGACACTTAAATACACTTAGAAGTTTTTAAAAACTGTTGAATTCTGTTTTGACATGAATAAACATGTCACAAAAGAACATGAGATAAACATGTAATATAAATTTTTAAATGACACAAAATAAACATTCAATAATATAAAATTGTAAACAATTAATTTATTCCTTTTATAAACTAAGATGTTAAGTTACGGATTTGTCCTCAACTAAGAGTGTCCCTATTTTGCTTATTATTTATTATTTTAGATTTTTATAGGTGCACACTAATCTATTTATGAAGCATATATATATAATAATCATAAAGTATTTTTTGGTTTATAAAGTACTTCTAAATTTGTTTTTTCAATATCCACAAATTGTGAGTAGACGGTATGTAGCTATTGCTTTATAGATGAAAAGAAATTGAGGCTTTAATAGTTTCAAGACCAAATAGCCTGTAAAAGATGACAGAGTATTTGAATGAAGGTCTTTGCTTTGGACTCCATTTCACATGCTCCTTCCCTATCATTCTATCATCTGTATATGTGCACATAGGAGCACACACACATACACAAATATGCACATCTATTTGTGAATAGATCAGTCTCTATAGATGAACAGGAGCAAACATCTCAAATTTTTTAACTCACAAGTAACTTTACATGGGTTTCTTCCATTTAACTGAAACACAAGCAACCTGATGTGTTTCAAATTTCTCCGATCATAAGTTGACTTTTTATATCTATGAAAGGTCTTTTGATATAAGTGGAAGCATATACATTTTTAAAATTCTTACTTTCAAAGCTCATACTATCTGTGATGAAATATATATATATATTTCCCCTAGTGAGCAGGTTCAATTTTTGTGAATAATCACAGTCCTTTTGAGGCAAGTCTATTAAATAAAGTGATTACACTGCAAAACACGCTCAGTTGTTAAAAAAAAAAAGTTTCTTAATTGGATCTGAAGGCAAGGCCATAGGAAGAGTTTCAAAAATGGTCTAAGCAATGGAAACCTCACTGGAATGAGCCTTACAATGACTTCTTTGAAAGAGTACACAATATGGCAACTGCCTTCTTCAGAGCCCTATTTTCCAGCTCTCACTACACAACACATGATACTGGTCAGTTTTTTTTTTGTTCCTTCAATATCCCAGAAGTGATTTCTTCCACTTTCCCACCCCATTACCACCTTTCACCTGCTCCTACTCATCCTTTAAGGGCTCAAATGTTACTTTGTCAAGAAGACTTTCTTTGACCTATATTAGGTCCCCCATTATGCACTTTCATTGTACCCTCTACTTGTTTTTCATAGCACTTGATAAAAGTATAACTATATATTTACTTGAAAAAAATGTTTACTGACTTTGACCCCCAGTTCCATGAGGTGAAGGCTCACATTTGTTTTATTCACCTAGCACATTACCTAGTACAGAGTAGCTGCTCAATAAATATTTGTTGACTGAATGGATGTCTAAATTTTATTGAAAAGTTAATTATTTTCTATTCACATCCCATAAGTAGGATAGGAAACCACTCAGGGCTTAATTTGGTTCTTAGTTTCTGTGTTTGTTCTAGCATACCACATCATGTTATAAGGTCCATAAATACAAGAGCAACCAATATTGGTAATCAAAAACATTGTGCTTTGGATGGACTTTGTAATTTGTTATGAATTTCCAGAATATTATAGAGAAAGCTTATAGCTAATATTTGTTTTAAATTTTCTATGCACTGAAGGATCACGAGTAACATAAATATTAGAGACTTTTATGAAGAGAGATAAAAATGGCATTTGGAGTCAAATGGCCTGGATTTAAGTACTGACTCCAATCCTAACTAGCCATAATACCTCAGGATTTTCACTTTATATATCTGAGCTATGGTTTCTTCAAATGCAAAATAAGCTACATCACTTATGTCATAGGGTTATTATTGTATTAAAGTCTATTATATATATAAATGCATTATATAAACTCTAAAGTGCATAGTACTTGGAAGTAACCTCACTATGAACTGTCTAAGGAATCAAATCATTGGGACCAGGATTCTAACAATTATGTTCAGGTATCTTTTATTTAGCATATTTATTCATGTAACAAATATTTATAGAATTTTGTTGTGCAAAGTTCCAACCCTCTGTCTGTTAGATACCAACTGTATGCAATGCTTATATTTACTCCTTTCCGGAAATATTAGATAAACTCAGAATCTCCTCCAAGTAAGGTCAGATCCATATTTACACTGAGTCCAGCAGAGAGGCATGGACTCTCACAAATGGTGTAGATGGTGGCAATTGATTTCTCCATGGCCATTCTATTAGAATTATTAGCACCTCACAGAAAATGACAATGCTAACTAGAGTTCTTACAGAAGAAGAAGTGTTAAGAAACTTTTAACGGCAAAGGCAATTTAATTAAAGAAGATACCTAAAAAGCCAATCAACACTTGAAAATGTTCAATCTAAAAGTTATTGAGAACTCAAATAAAAATAATAATAACATAATGAATTTTTGCCTATTAAATTGGCAAAGTATTGGCCAAAGAGTCAGAGAATGAGCACTTTCATGTTTATTGGTAGGACTATACACTGGTAGAAACTTTTTGAGAAATATTTAGCAACATGCAGCAAAAACTTTAAAAATGTTCAAAATCTGAGAGAACATTAGAAGAATAAACACCAAATGTTAATACTGATTATCTCTGGGTGAGAACACCACAGATTTTTTTTTCCATTGTACTTTTTGATACACTGGCCATAAGAAAAGCCCAAAGTTTAACCTACCTACAATGGAAAACTCTAAAATTACAATGAAATCAATAACCATAATATATTAAGTATGATCTTGGCCCATGAACTTTTGCTTAGCAATGCTCAAGTAAATGAAATACTAGATTATTAGTTTTTACATGATTAGCTATATCCATTAGCAATGGTATCCTCTTCTTTATCAATAAGTTCATAAAATTCTCTAATGACTCAAACTATTTAATTAGTACTTTGAAACATCCAAATGAGATGAGAAAACAAAGCTTAGCACTGACTTCTTTATATCATCCTCAAAAATATTTGAAGTATTAGCTCTTAAACTAAATTATTTAAGAGCCTCGTTTACAAATCCCTAGTGGCTATAAGCTAAATGTCTTAAGAAATTTAACACAAACTCAAAAATTAACTGAAAGAATAAAAATTGTGAAATTATGCGCTTCTAAATTGAAAACAACACAGGACTCTTACTTGATAAGACATAATCCCTCATGGCTTATTTAAATTTTATAGTTTAAGAGTACCAAAGTATTTCTATTAAAATGCTCCATACATGCCAATATCTAAACACAGCTAATCATTACTGAACCCATATGATATATAATATATATAATCCATAACAAAAATCTTTAAATGCTAAAGAAATTTTCCATTTTCTTAAAATAGACATCTGTAGTTCTATCTATTAACTGAAACAACTACACTATCTCTTCTGTCGCTTTATTATTGTTCCATTGACTATCTGAAGGATCTAACTGATAAAAATCTAAGGGTTATGAGAAAGATGGTCCAGAGAACAAGGTGTCTTCATACGTTTTCCAAATTAAAGTCTTGCAACGTAAATATTTCCCTGAGGTAAGAGCATAGAACTATTCACTTCAGGGATAAGAAATAAAAGGCAGATGACGAAATTTGTAACAAAAGGAGAAAAGAATACTTTTCATTCAGTAAAGGCAAACTAGCCTGTGCTTCAACTCAGAGTGGATCATTACAGTATATCCATGGATGGAAGAGAGGAAGAATAGCCCAGATCTAAATAAACACACTACAAATCTAAAGATTTCAGATAAAAATCAAAAAAGTTTAGTTCAAAATACCTACAGCATTTTTCATAATAAGTTTTTAAAAATGTATTAGTGCTCAGTTGTTTTCTGATGTACAAAAAATTCTGTAGTATTTCCTAGGGCTTGAACTCTGTATCTGTCTGACTATTGACCAATGCTGCAGAACAGACTCCTAATAGTTTCTACCATCTAATTCAGAAAGGAAAGGGGTAGCACAGTGAAAACCTCCACAGATGTATGAAGCCCTACGAACATTATGGTCTCTCTGACTCCTCTTTCTAGGCCAGAAATCTTACTGGGCTAATTTTACTGTGCTTTGATTCAAGCAGCATTATTATGGGAGGTATTACAGGATTGCTTCAACAATCCAGTGCCAGAACAGCTCTGACCAGAGCAGTTCCCACACCTACAAGCTGGCAACAGCAGGAATATCTTCCCCATTGGATGCAAGAATCAGGCTGTAGAGTACCAGTCCTAGATTTAAGCTCCAGAATGAAAATATCCAGAGTGATTACCTGCTTTGACACCTAGAGATTCTACCTGTTAGAGGAAAGAGAAGCAAGATCTCTGAAAACACAATTTGGTAAGTCTCTCCAATGTTAAGACTGCTAGTTCCAAGTAAATATTCCCTTGATAACTATCAGGAGAACCATAGAAAGCAATACTACAATTTCAGGGAGCTACATCAGTATGAATAAGATCCAATTCCATCTCTAATAGCTGCATTCACCAGGAACCACAGTATAAGGAATGTTTATAGCTTCGGGACTCCAAGCATTCACACGTAAGCTTGCAAAGTGCCTCCATAAGACACCTCTGCTACCTAGTAACTTCCAAGTGTCCCTCAATTCTTCAGGAAAGAATACTGACTGAACATTGTTATCACATGAATATTAGAATAACAATCATTGGCACAACTATAAACATGTTTTAGCAAAATATGGGAACAAATGAAATACTATGCAATAATACTGGCCTCCAACAGTTCCCATCCACACAATTCCTTTCTTTCATGCAGTTTCTCTCTACTGATTACACTGTGAAAAAAGGAGGAAGTGGAGACGTCATAAGTACACCAAAATATTATCTCACTTTGTGTGGATGCAAGGAGATCAATTAGAAAGCTAATGCCGTAGTCAGATATTAGCTGGCTTTGATTAAAGTGATCACAGTAAAATGGAGACAAAGGAAGACTAAAAAGATAGATGCTGAATCAACAAGCCATAATGATTGATTTGTCACAGGGGTGGGAGGTGGTGTATGAAGGTCAAGAGAGGAGTCAAAAATGACTCTTAGATTTCTCTCTTAAGTAACCAAGCAGATAGTCTTAAAATTTGCTGAGACAGAGAATGATAAAGGAGGAGCAGACTGAGGGAGAAGGAAGGGGAAGATGATGAGTTATCGAATTTAAGAAGCATGTAAGATACCTAAAAAGACAGATAAGTAAGCAATTGGATATGCCACTCTGGAGTTTAGAAGAGAGTTCTCAGCTTAAGATACAAATTCAGGAAGCAATTGCATGTTAGCAATGATTTCAACCAAGCGAGTAGCTGAGATCACTCAGAGAGAAAGTTTAAAACGAAGAAAAAATCAAAACAAAAAAGGTCTACGGGAACTAAGCTCCGCATTAAGTCATCAGGTAAAGACTGAGCAAAGGAGAAGGAAGAGGAGTAGCCACAGGGGGAGGAGGGAAATCAGGAGACTGCGGTGGCCTAGAAGCCAACGAAAGACAACATGTTAAAAATGGTATGATGAACTCTGTGTTACATATTCTGTCAGCTGGAATTTGAAGGATTGCCACTGTGACCCTGTGCTTCAGAACAATTCTCCTGAAAATAGCTCTTTTAGTCTAAAATCACTCACTCCATAGGACCCAGATCTAGCCTATGAATATGGACTGGGAGCAGACATCTAAGCTTCCTTCATCAACTCCCTTTCCTCCCCTGGTGAAAGTAAACAGACAAAATTTTCAGTCTTAGGTTCAACCAAAGCAGGTTTATTTATTATGCAAATAAACTCATGCAAATCTACGTGTATTTTGATACAAACCTAGAAACTTAGAAAATACAATTAGACATGCCTGGCCTTTAGAAATGGACAGAGATCAAGATTAATCAGAAAACCCAGCTACTTATGAGTGAAGCTGATTAAGCACCAAATTTGAAAGTAGAAAAGAAAGTATAATGTAAATAAGACCTATTCTAATTTTCCATCCAGCTCACACTTTTTCTTACATACTCCTTGCTAAAATACCTAGTTTATTTATTATTAAATCTATTTTAGAAGCCTCTTGATTCTAAGGAAAATTGTAATAATAAATGAATAACATTTATTTTATGCGTGAGTCAAGTCACCAGTGATTTTATTACTATATTATTTCCTATCTTAAACGAATCTCCCTTGATCCTACATTCCCTTCTAGGTACTGCCCCATTTTTATGCTTTTTTTCACAGCAAAATTTCTTGAAGAAGTTGTCTATGGTTGTTATATCTACTTCCTCATTTCACATTCTCTTCTCAATCTATACCAATCAAGATTCCATCTCTAATACTCTCTAGAGCTTGCTCTCACCAATGACCAGTTGCCAAATTCAAAGATAATTCTCTGCTCTTCTCTTAACGTGACTTCTTTCCAGCATTTGACACTGATGCTTTGCTGTTCCTGGCTCTTAAACCATTTTTGCCTTTTGCTCCTGAGACATTCTCCTGACTTTCCTCTTGCTCAGGGGCAATTTTGTCTGTCTTTTGCTGGCTCTTACTCTTCTCTTAGACCTCTAAACATTGGAAACGTCCAAGGCTCTATTGTGGCTATGTTGTAGACCTCTTCTGTTCTTTCATCTAGATGCTCTCCTTAGGTGACTTAGACTCCATGGCTTTAAATATCTTCTACATGTTATATGTTTGCCCTCGTCCTCCCCTAGAACTCCAAACTCATATAACTGTCAGTCAACTTGACATCTCTAAATGGAAGTCAAAAAGTCATCTCAAACATAAAATGGCCAGATAGAATTCCTGATTTCTTCACCCAAACCTGTTCCTAATCAGTTTTCCTATCTTGGCACAACACCATGATTTATCTAGCAGTTATCTTTAATATCTCTCTTCTTTCACACTCTGCCACACATATCCAATCTCGCAGTGGTTGGTTCTGTCAACTCCACATTCAAAATGGAACACAAATCCAGCAACATTTCCATCTTGCTACCAAAATTCTAGTTCAAGCTACCAACATCCCTCTCCTGGACTACTTCAACAGCTTCCTAACTTCTCTCTGCATCAATTCTTGTTCCCTACAAACCATTCTCCACACAACAGAATGACCATACAAACACAAATAATACCATGTTCCTTCCATGTTTAAATCTTACAATGGTATCCTATTACATTTAAAATAGTATCTAAACTCCCTCATTTACAGAAAAGAAGTGAGATGCGTTTTTTGTCAAAGTGGTTGGTGACAAAGTCAGAAAGAGCATCCACATCTCCTTACTTACAGTTCAGCGCTCCTTACATAGTACTACAACGTCTTTGTCATTCAGCAACTCCTTATGAAGGCTCTCATTTAAAATGTAAGCTAATTTTACAGTTATGTGTCCCCAGAATGTAGAAAAGAAAAAATGATATGAAAATACAAATAAAAAGACAAATTTAGGCTTTAGACATAAACATAACTCCTAAATCTCATAGTTTTTTGAGAGAATAAAACCCAAAGATGCCCTAAAGCGCTGGATCAAAATATATTCAGGTAGAAGGGGGAAATGTTGCAATGAAAAAAATAAAATTTTCACCATCTTTCCCACTCACATAACTCTAATTCTTATTAAGCTAAGTCAACCAGAAGAAACAGGTTTCTTACCGCTTTCCAGACAGATTTTAAAACATACCTCAAAATTTTCAACCACGCCAAGTAATTTATACTAGTGAATTTCATAAAATGAAATTGGAAAACAAAAGTGAAAAACAGTTATTTTACATCACAACAACTTTGAATCCATATATTCTATAGTCTTGCAGTCTTGGTTGTATGAAAAATATAAAGTTTTTCTGAGAGATGTAACTAAAATTTGTCAATCCTGCTCTGTCAACAAATTGATCCTCAGGCAGAGAAAAGAAAGACTAAAATAGTTAAAGCGATTGGATAAATAGAAGACTCAATAAGAATTTGAAAATATTACTCAGGAAAAATAAGTTGAAAACTAACGTCTAAGAAATAGGCAAAAAAAATGCTCTGGTGAAAATACAGTAAAATAAAGAACTGAAAAGGAAAAAACAGAAAGGGGTTGCATCAGTAGAGAAGGGGAGGTCACCCTTAAGTTTAATTTTCCAGTTCAAGCACTGTGTAATTAGGTAAGCACGGTGAGAATTGTTCCACCAACAACCTTCAAACCAACCTTGAAAGACCTTCTTTCCTGACAAAGAGCTCCAAATCATACCTCAAAACTTCCAACTGTGCCAAATAATAAATACAAGTATCTCTCAGGTACATATCACAGAAATAAAAACAGTTGATTACAGGTAATAACAATTTTGATTCTCAAGACTATTTATTTCTGCTGCATTATTTGTTTGAAAAAACTACAGTAGCCATAGATTGCTAAAGAGGAAATCCACATGATTCTATATTAACGTTCCTAACAACAAACTGTATCCCAAATCTTAGGACAACAGCAATTTATCATGTATTGAGCTATCTTGAGATGCGTGAGACTAATTCATTCTTCAGGACTCCTAGGGATAGAAGAGATCAGACAAAATTAAAACAAAAAGACTTAAGAGAAATATGTGCTAATACCATTATTAACTGACGGACACACATAAAAATGGACATACATAATTAAAACTAAAATGAGATAACTTCCATTATTTCTTACAAATGAAAAAAACATTTTAAAATCTCCTCCTGAGTTTTAAACCAAATCGCTCAATGGCTACAGCACCTTTGCAGGTAAAGCTTATAGTCAAAAGACGACAGAATTGTTTCAAGAAAAACTCTGTCCTAATCCACTAGATATTAGTCATATTCTTATCTATTCTCCTAGAAACTAAAATCAGCAAAGATCTTTTGCATTTGCTTACCATGAGAAGCAGAGGAAATAAACCACATAGACAAACTCAAGAACAAAGCCAGAAATAAAGTGAAAAATAGGCAAGGAAGCTGAGAGTTCTGTACAGTTTAGGTTATCTTATATAATCCTGTCCATATACAATTAAATACTCTATTGGTGATGGAGCAGGCTACTACTAAAAATTTACTCTCTGATATAGCAATTCTCAAAAGTATAGTCTAGTGACCTAAGAGAGGTCTCCAAAACACTTTCAAAGGATCTGCAGGGTCAAACTTATATTCAGGACAATAACTAAAATGTTATTTGCCTTTTGGACTCTCATTCTCTCATGGATGCACAGTGGAGATTTCCAGAGGCTACATTAGGTATGATATCTCACCATACTGAATAAAGAAGGATATAAAAAAAATCCAGCAGTCTTCCACTAAATCAGATATGGGATTCGCAAAAATGTAAAGTAATGCCAATTTTCTCACTAAAGTTTTCTTTGTTTTTGAAACATGCTATATTAGTTTTCCATTGCTACAAAACAAATCACCACAATCTTGGTGGCTTAAAAAACATACATTTATTACCTTACAGTTTCTATAGGTCAGGAGTCCAAGCATGGTTTAAAGGGTATAATCAAGGTGTTGGCTGGGCCACGTTTCTTTCTGGAACTCAGGGTCCTTTTCCAATCACATGTGATTGTTGGCAGAACTCAGATCCTTGTGGCCCTAAGAGTGAGGTCCTCTTTTCTTGCTGGCTGTCAGCCAGGGGATGCTCTCAGCCCCTAGTGACTCCCCCACAGATCCCACCCACATGGTCCTCTGACAGCCCTTTCACAACATGGCAGCATACTTCTTCAAAGCCAGCAGAAAAATCTCTTGCTTTCGACCAAATCATAGTCTCACATAATGTAATGTAATCACAGAAGTGACCATCCTCTAATCTCTGCCATACTCTATTAGCTAGAATCAAGTCACAGCTTCCGTACTTACTCGAGAGAAGGGTAAAACTCACTGCAGGTCAACTTAGAATTCCGTCTACTCCATATGGTTAATTAACATGCAGTAGGTTTATTGTTATTTTTAAATTAATTCATAAAGATATATTTTAATTTTTCTCAGTTTTTGTTTCTAATATGGTAAATATTAATAAATATAATCCATGCAAACAAAAGTTCTTTGAGGTCTTCAATCATGTTTAAGTTTGTAAAGTGGTCGCTAGACCAAAATGTTTGAGAACCACTGCTCTAATCTAAGCTGCCTCTTCTATTTGACACATGATGAAAGATAAGAAAGTTTATGTTCTGTAAGTAGTGTTCCTATTTTAAAACAAATAAGCAGTAGTCATGTTCTCAATAGAAAATGAAATCTAAAATTGACAAAATTATTAGTTATTCAACTTTCATATCATTTAGCTTGAAAATTTTAACTATAATCATTTATTTTTGTAAATGTTTAAATATTCCCCACCCAATCCCATACTTTCACAATTTCAGGGAATTGCAGGAGCTATGTTCTTGAGTAGATAAAAATAAGCAGGTTCTGTGCATAACTAGAACAGGGATTGTTTATCTATAGTAACAAGCAGGAAGGCAGAGAATGGGAGCGCAGATGCTTCAGTGTAAATGAGTATAAAAGAATTCAAAGGCTCCTCCATGATGCTGATACTATTATTCATGTTATTATGGATTGATAAATTTAGATGCCTGAATCCTTGAACAATTAAAGACAGCAAATAGCTAAAGATAGATATTTACCTTTATTTAAATTTTTGACTCTAACTCCCTATTTTTTAACTCTAGTGAGGTACACTAGACCTTGTATGAGCCTTAACAAGCTTATTCTTGCGCCTTAAGCTTCAGTCTTAATGAGACAAATCTAATGGTTGGCTCCTCGGTCTCACCCTTCTTCCCCTTTGATCATCCAAAGGATACTTCCCAACTGTTTCATCCCAATCCTGCCTTATCAATTCAGCTATAAGAGATGAAAATATACAGCAAAAAAAGTAGAAGTAGGCATTTACCTCAAACCAGTTTCATTTATTGCCGTTTTATTCACTTTACTAAAAGATCTAAAAAATACTTCTACATTCACTAACCCTCACCTTTGGCCACCTCAGTATGGCAGTCCAATTTTACAGCCCTTATCCATTATCTCCTTGGCCAATATCAGGACTGCTTTATTTGGTGTATATTGAGAAAGCCAAAGGGTAAGGGGAGAGGTGAGCAAGATCCCCAGAAGTCAGTATATAACATTAATATTGCCAAAAAAGCCAAACTAGAAGTAACGTACCCCCTTAGTTCACTGTGCAGACTCACACATATACTTCTACTGTCAAAAATATCTGTAAAAAAAAAAACTGTGGAAAGGATTATATGAGCATATATGCTAATATTAGTTAAGAACTTGTTACAATTTATTAAACTTAATGCATGTGTCATTTGAGTAATCCAAGATATACACTAGTGTTGAAAAGAATTAAAAGTCTCAAAAATGGTCATTTTGGTATAAATCAATAATTTTCTCAGGATCAGCTTAAAAAAAAGTGCTGCTAGCTAACAAAACCACCACTATTGGCTAACCAGGTTACTTCCATCTTAACATCTTTCTAGCTTCCTTTCCTTCTACTTTTATACTAAAGCATTTCCCTTGATATAATTATCAAGACCAAAACAAAGCTATATTTTACAAGCGAACATATGGTTCTCAAAAGAAGGTTGTTAAAAATGAATTTATAGATACTTTCAAGAAATAAGTGGAGTCTCAGTCACTTAAATGTCACTGGTTAGGAGAATGGATATTAGCATATAATATTTGAAGTATGACTGAAAAGCCACTACTTCACAAGTGACAAATATAGTCAAGTCGTACACTAAAGGAAGTGGGTAACAACTTCCCTAGACTCTGAATGAGAAAGACAAAACAAATGGACAGTAGGCTAAAAGGCAAAACTATAAAGCAGAGAAAAATAACCATGATTGAATGTCTCTGCATGAAAAGTACAAAGTCACCAAATCCAGCCAGAGACATAAAGAAATGGTAACTGAAATTATTCCAAAGATACTGGCAGATATAAAAGTGAGTTGAAATCAGAATAAAATATAGTTCTAAGATATACATCAGTATGGAACATGGAAAAGGGTAAGTTGGAAAGAAGTATTCTATCAAAATGTCTTATTCTGTCTCCAGCATTTTAAAAGGAAGAAGATAGAACAATTTTCAAATGATTAGTGAGACATCCCCAGAATGAATACAGCTGCCATGGCTTATAAAACTAGACTCTAAAAATATCCATATGCTCAAGAATAAATAAGTAACCTGAACAGTTCGATATCTATTGAAGAAATGGAATTTATAGTTTTAAAAAACCTAGCCACATGAAAAGTCCAGGCACATGACATCAGAGGCAAATTCTACCAAACATTGAGAGAAGAAATAATAACAGTTCTACACAAACTCTTGCAGAGAATTCAAGATAGAAGATCACTTCCTAACTCATCTTATGTGGCCAGCACTCCCCGATACCAAAACCAAGATGTTACAAAGAAAGGAAACTACACATCAGTGTCCTTCAGGAAAATAAATAAAAATTCTCTAGCAAAAATATTAGGAAATCAGGGGCCAGCCTGGTGGCGAAGAGGTTAAGTTCATATGTTCCACTTCAGTGGCCCAGGGTTCACCAGTTCAGATCCCAAGAGTGGACTTACGCACCGCTTATAAAGCCATGCTGTGGCAGGCGTCCCACATATAAAGTAGAGGAAGATGGGCACAGACGTTAGCTCAGGTCCAATCTTCCTCAGCAAAAGGAAGATTGGCGGCGGATGTTAGCTTAGGGCTAATCTTCCTAAAAAAAAAATAATATTGGGGCTGGCCCCGTGGCCAAGTGGTTAAGTTCGCTTGCTCCGCTGCAGGTGGCCCAGTGTTTTGTTGGTTCAAATCCTGGGCGCGGACATGGCACTGCTCATCAAACCACACTGAGGCAGAATCCCACATACCACAACTAGAAGGACCCAAAATGAAGAATATACAACTATGTACCGGTGGGCTTTGGGGAGAAAAAGGAAAAAAAATAAAATCTTAAAAAAAATAATAATAATAATATCAGCAAATCAAATCCAGCAATATATAAATAGAATAACACCATCATGACCAAAAAGGGTATCCCAGGAATACAAGGTTGGTACGAGATTTGAAAACAATCCCTGTAATGAATTATATAAACAGACTAAAGAAGAAAATCTTATTATCAACTCAATAGAGGCAGAAAAGGCAACTGACAAAATTCCACAGCCACTCATGATAAAAAAAAATTCTCAGCAAACTAGTAATAGAAAAGAATTTCCTCAACTTCATAAAGGATATCTATGAAAAACCTACAATGAACATGACATTTGACTGCGAAAGACTCAAAGCATTCACCAGAAGACTCTCACCACTTCTATTTAACATTGTAATGTAGGCACTAGTAAGTAAAATAGTACAAGAAATGGAAATAAGCAATTTACATATTGAAAAGTAAGAAATAAATCTGTCTTTTTTAACAACAAATGTTGGAAAGGATGTAGAGAAAAGGGAACCCTCACACACTGCTGGTGGGAATGCAAACTGGTGCAGCCTCTATGGAAAATAGTATGGAAATTTCTCAAAAAATTAAAAGTAGAAATACCATACAATCCCACTACTGGGTATTTATCCAAAGAATTTGAAATCAATGATCCAAAGAGATTTATGCACCCCCATGTTCACTGCAGCATTATTCACAATAGCCAAGATGTGGAAGCAACCCAAGTGCCCATGTCTAGATGAATGGATAAAGAAGATGTGGTACATATATATATATATATATATATATATATATATATATATACACACACAATGGAATACTACTCAGCCATAAAAAAAGACAAAATTGTCCCATTTGCAACAACATGGATGGACCTTGAGCGTATGATGTTCAGCAAAATAAGCCACACAAGAAAGGCAAATACTGCATGATTTCACTCATATGTGGAAGATAACAAATACGTGGATAAAGAGAACAGATTAGTGGTTATCAGAGGGAAACGAGGATCGGTGGGGTGGGTGAAAGGGATAAAGCGGCACATATGTATGGTGATGGATAAAAATTGGACTACCGGGGGTGAGCACAATGAAGTGTATTCAAGAACCAATAAACAATAATGGACAATAATGGACACTCGATAAACACAACGTTATAAACCATTATAATCCCAATAAAATTACTTGGAAAAATAAAAAAATAATAATTCACTCCAAAAAGAAAAAAAGAAAGAAAGCTGTCTTTTTTACAGGTGACATAATCATCTATGTAAAAAATCTCAAAGAATGTAAAAAAAAAATAGTGTGGTACTGTCACAGGATAGATAAATAAATAGGACAGAGTAGAGAACTTGAAAATACATATATAGGAACATGTTATAAACAGAGGTGACACCAAAACCCAGTGGTGTGCAAATGGATTGCTTAATAGCTGCTTCTAGGAACACTGGCTCACTATATGGAAAAATGAGAGGAATAAGCCAGGACTGGCCCTGACAAACTGGGACATAGGTCACCCTATCCCCAAATAGATTCAAGAACATGGAAAACAGCAAGATATTAAATCAAATTCTTTAAAGTGAAGCTAAAATGTGCCAGGTCAAAGCAAACAGGCACAAGAGATGCTTTCAAAATATGTTAAAGCACTTAAAATATTCCCATCATCGCAGGTATCTAAGAAACAACAGAATTCTAGAGATCAAGCTTATATGCTGCAACCTGTAGTTTAGTTCTTTTATGCAAGTTAACATGTTTTTACAAAGACATTACCAAAAAGATGAGTCTAAGAGGCAGAGAAAAATATAGTACTGGATTCCATTAAAAATTCTACTTTTGCAAACACAGCATAACTATAACAGGTAAAAGGTATGGAAAAGATAACAGGTTATCTCTTTTCAGTGGTTCAATTTATTTCAATTCATTCAATTCAATTAATATTCAATGAGTGCCTACTATTTCTAGAACCTAAATTAGGCATGTATGGGCACAAAGACGTAAAAGACAGTATGCTCTCAACTTGCTCAAAATTTAGTAAGAGGGAAAGAAACTGCTAACAAGTGTACTGAAGGTCAGATAGTGGTCAGTGCTATAATAAAGGTATCCTTTATAAAGAAAAATATAGTTCTTGCTGGAAAAATATAAGGGTAGTCTTCATGTAAGTAGGGACACTTGAGCTGGGCTTTGAAGAAAAAGTAAGACTTAGGCAGAAATACCAAGGTACCCCCTCACTTAAGGCCCTTGGCACTTACTCTTTCTCTGCCTGAAATGTTCTTCCCCTAGATATCCACATGACTGACTTCTTCACCTCCTTCAAGTTTTAACTCAATGCTAAGGCCTTCCCTAACCCCTAATTTAAAATTGTTAATCATTCCCCCCAAGACAGACACATACACAAAATCCCTTTCTCTCTTCCTCTGTATTATTTTCCTCCATAGCACTCGTTGCCAGGGCCTGGGAGATGCCAATACCAGGTGGTGCCACTCACTTCTAAGTGAATGGTGCCCCCTGGAATTCTGCTCTGCACAGCCTGTACAGTCAAATGCACCGGTCTCAAGTTACATTGCTACCCAGTGTACTAGTTATTTCTTATTTTTTTGTCTTCCCCAACTAAAAAGCAACCTCCGTGAAGGATTTTGTTGATTTTGTTCACTGCTATACCCTCAGCACCTAGAAAATCTGTCTGGCACACAATCAACACTCAACAAATATGTGTTGAATTAGTATATGCATAGCTAGAACAGAATGCTAGATAAGAGGAACAGCATGAGCAAATACTTGAAATTTTAAGAATGAAAGCTGTTTTGTAACTCATTAGTTATCCGCTGTGGCTAGATTATAGGTTACATGGAGGAAAGGAAAAAAGTGGTGGGAAATGAGGTTAGAAAGGACAGATAACAGTGAGCCTCAAAAAGTAGAATGATAGAATTTTTAATCAGAAAAACCTATATGGCAACTGAAACTCTATCTCTAATTCTGGAATCTTAAGAAATCATTTCAATATAAAAAAGGGCATCAAACCCCACCTTACAACGTCACTATGAAAATTAAAATTAAATGCCATAAATTTTTTCTCACAGAGCCTAGAACATAGTCAGTATGCAATAAGTGTTAGTTCCCCTTATAAAACTTAGGATTTGAACTTTAAGTACAAAATGGGATGGTATCAAAGGTGAGCAAATGAGTGACTTCATCATATCTGTACTTAAAAATCATAATTCTGGAAACAAAGTAGAATATGGAGAACAGCAAATAAACTGAGAAGTAGGAAGCCAGAAAGAAAGCAAAACATAGTTAAAGCCTAAAGAGGACAGTGACAATATCCATATTAGAAAAGAAGGGTTGAATACAAGAGATATAAAACATATGGAATTGACCAAAAACTTTAGCAAATATTCATTGAATATGAAAATCAAGAGGAAGAGGATTAGAAAATAATACCTAAGTATCTTAACTTGGGCAGCAGGATGATTGACGATGGAATCAGCAGGCCTAGGGAATGACAAAGAAGCTGCTACTTTCGGAGGGAATAGACATTTAGATTCACAAATTTTGGTTTTAAAGTATTTGTGGAACAAAAGGTAAGACTGTACAATCTGCAGTTGTAAATACGAGTCTGGTATATGGAGATCTCAGATTAGAGATAAACATTTTGGAATAAATATCATATTTGAATATTAAAGGCAATGACCTGAGAAGTCCTGTTTTTCATGATTTCAAATGCCAACCTAATCCACTTACTAGTCTATAACCAGCTCTGCCAACTAGTTCGGGTGGAACAATCACAGAATTAAATCATTTTGCTTTGGAAATGCACCTTCGCCATCTGGTGGCAAAAATGATAAGTACAGGTTTATTTTTAATCATTCAAAAGCATTGAACCCTTGTTATCATTTGGCTTATCAATTCCATTTCCAGCAATACATTACAGGGAAAGGATCTTTCATTATTCATTTCTATGATAATTGCTATTTCTCTTCTCACTTTTTACTCTGGCCACTAGTACGTTCAAACTATATAACTGAAAGAAATATTATCAATAAAAACATAACCTTCCCACTATCTATCCAAAGAACTTGAAATCAGCAATTCTAAAAGTCCCACGCACCCCTATGTTCATCGCAGCATTATTTACAATAGTCAAGACGTGGCAGCAACCCAAGTGCCCACCAACTGATGACTGGATAAATAAGACTGTACACGCACACACACGATGGAATACTACCCAGCCAGAAAAAAGGATAAAATCGTCCCTTCACAACAACATGGATGGACCTTGAGGGTATTACGTTAAGTGAAATAAGCCAGATAGAGAAAGACGAACTCTGGATGACTCCACTCATAGGTGGAAGTTAAACATAGAGACAAAGAGAACTGATTGGAGGTTACCAGGGGAGAGGGGTGTTGGGGGGAGGGCACAAAGGGTGAAGTGGTGCACCTACAACATGACTAACAATAATGTACAACTGAAATTTCACAAGGTTGTAAACGGTCATAATCTTAATAAAAAGTTTTATAAAAAAAAACATAACGTTCCCACTCTCCAGGACCTTCCCACTTCTTCATAATTCACTCATTGCATTATCCAATATATACTACAGGAAAGTTAAATACCTACGAAATTAAATGTATTACTAAAGCTCATGTTGCCAAGTTTCTTGCTTTGAACAACTAATAGTTTGGATTGTTTAGGTAATAAAAATGAGGTTTTTGAAACTACATACATGGTTTGAACAGATTGATCAATACAACAGTACAGAACATCTATAAATATACCCTAACATTCAATAATTCAATATGTGATAAAAATGGCACCTCAAATCAGTACAGAACATCTATAAATATACCCTAACATTCAATAATTCAATATGTGATAAAAATGGCACCTCAAATCAGTGGGAAGAAGATATTCATCACTCAATAAATAATTGTAGGACAAAGGGATAATTGTGTAAAAAAAGTAAGGTCGGATCTGCACTTGACACCATACTCTAGCAAGTTTCAGGCAGACCACTGTTTACTTCTACAGCGTAGAAGTAAAATCATAATAGTATTGGAAGAAATCACAGGAATGTTTTTTAATCTTAGTGACAAGAGGGCCACAGAAAGGATTAGACTAGACATTTCTCCGTTTAAGATATATAAATGGCCAAGAAGTACAAGAAAAGATGATCAGTATCATTAGTCATTAGGAAAATGCAAACCAAAACCACAATGAGATAAAACTTCACGCTCACTGGGATGACTATCATCAAAACGACAGGAGAATTGAAAACATATGTCCGCACAAAAGCTTGCATAACAGCATTATTCATAATAATGTGGAAAAGTAGAAACAGCTCAAATGTCCATCAACTGATAAGAGGAAAAAGGTGATATATCCATACAATGAAATATTATTCAGCCATACAAATGAATAAATTACTGATTCATGCTGCAACACAGACATTGAAAACATTATGCTAAGTAAAAGAAGCCAGACAGAAAAGGCAACATATTGTATGATTCCATTTTTATGAAATATCCAGAATAGGCAAATTCATAGAGATATAAAGCAGATTAGCAGTTGTCGGGGAGCTGAGAATAGGGGAGATGGGGAGTGACTGCTAATGGGTACAGTTTCCTTTTGGGGTGATGAAAATGTTCTGGAATTAGATAATGGTAATGGTTGCACAAATTCATAAATATACTAAAACCCACTGAATTCCATAATTTAAAAGGGTGAATTTTTTCAGCAAGTGAATCATAGCCCCATTTTTAAAAAATGGAGAAGCATAAAAGAAAAAATATTCCATCACAGTAAAAGACACGTTTATTATGTTTATGCATTAGAAAAAGAACAATATAAGCAAAGTCAAAATATAATAACAGACTGGTAAAAAGTATTTGCAATCTGAGGCAAGCAGAATTCTAAAATGACC
Organism: Equus caballus; assembly: GCF_041296265.1. Classification (NCBI taxonomy): domain Eukaryota; kingdom Metazoa; phylum Chordata; class Mammalia; order Perissodactyla; family Equidae; genus Equus; species Equus caballus. The sequence continues at coordinate 64,232,912 of NC_091692.1, read as the reverse complement.
CCCACGATCCTGCCACCTGGTGTACATACCTTGTGTTATCTCCTCCCCTTGAGTGTGGGCTGGACCTCTGAATATCATGGGCTATCACTCCCATGATTAGGTTAAATTATATGACAAAAGTGAGGTGATTTTGTGGTTACGATTAAGGTCCCTACTCAGTTGACTTTAAGTTAACCAAAAGAGTAATTATCATAGGTGGGCTTGATGAAACAGTTTAGCCCTTTAAAAGAAAGTTTATAAGGTCAGAGACAGAAGTCTGAGAGATTCAAAGCAGTGCAGACATTCTTCTGTTGGTTTTAAAGAAAAAAACTGTCATGTTGTGGGGAGGGACAAGTGGCACAGAACAATGAGCGGCCTCTAAGAGCTGAGGAAGGCAGTCATACAACTGCAAGGCACTGAATTTTGCCAACCATCAGTGAGCTTGGAAAAGGACCCTACCCTGAGCATCAAACGAGGTGGGAGCCCCAGCCAACACCTTGATTGCAGCCTAGTGATACTCTGAGCCAAGGATCCAGCTAACCTGTAGAAACTTGACCCACAGAAACGGTGAGATAATGAATTTATGTTGTTTTAAGCCACTAGGTTTGTGGTAATTTGTTACACAGCAATAGAAAGCTAATACACAATTCATTCCACAAAAGTTATTTTCCATAATGTAAATGAAGATCCTAAAAATCCAGTTAGAAAAGGACGATCAACTCAATAGAAAAATGAGCAGGATATATAAACAGAAAGTTCAAAAAGAAAAAAGAAATATAAATGTTCTTAAACATATGTAGAAATGCTCAACTTGACTCATTTATGATATAAGAAAGACTAAAAGTATAATGGACTATTGTTTTCCACCAATCAGTCTGGTAAAGATCAAAAGTTTTATAACATTGTGTGGTTAAAGCGTTAGAAAACAGGAACTCTAATAATTCTTGATAGAAGTACAAACTGGTACATTCTCTATACTAAGCAATTTGGCAATGCCTGCAAAAAATTAAACTGCACATAATCTTTGACCAAGTGATTCCCCTTTCAGAAATTTTAGTTTATCTCACAGATTTAATCTTAAACAAAATTATAAGTATGCACATATATATGTTTACACACATATATGAGATTATTTGTTACAAAAGTTTATAATAGCAAAAGAAATGGCAATAACCTAAGTGTCCATCAATAGAGATGAAATAACTTTGACACAGTCACTAAAAATAATGATGAAGCACACTCATTAGGTAGTGGTAAAGAAAGCCCTCCGATACAAGCAATCAATAGTATTAAATGGAAAAAAAAGATAAAATACTCTGCATATGTTATCATTTTAAAGGAATAAATATATATATTTACATATATTCCTATATTTGCAAAGAATCTCTCTAAAAATACAAACAAAAATAGTAACAATGGTTGCAGAAGAAAAAGAAACTAAGTGGCTAGGGTATGGAATAGATATGCAGAATACAGAGATAATACACAAAAGAAGAAACACACCTTGAAGGATAAGAAAAATCCTTCCCCATGAGCACGGAGTCTTAAAATTTACTCCAAAAACAAGAATTCAAAGAATATGTAAATCAAAAATTTCAGTAATTATGGAACAAGATCTTAAACCATATTTTAAATCAGCATAGTGATTTTTCAAGTAGCTATCAAAGTCCTCTATAGCAATAATACTAAGTCATTCTGAACAAAATAACTTCTAACATTTGCTGACAAAAAATTAATTTAATTTAATCTAATTTTACTAAAAATATGTACTTTTCATATGTTATTTCATTCTCTATCTTCTAACCTATGAAGAAAGGTAAGAAACTTTTTAAAAATATCAAAGTCATGGTAAGCTTTATTATCAGAAAAAAATGGATAACAGAATTATATGCTATGAATGAGTTCAGAAGTTGTTGCTCCTGTCTCGGTACCCAGTTTAAGAGGTATGAAACATAAAATTCTATTTACGTCCTTTTTTAGACAGGGTGATTTTCTTATGGTCTACTGGGAAGATCAATTTTGATATCCAATATCAGACCAAAAAGCATACAGCCCATCCTAAAATACTTTTTATATATGTGCCATTATGTAGTCAAATGGTGAGACATTTAACAGTTTTCAAATGGCAGAATTTAACTCATGTTCTATCTATCTCAACCTTAAGTAGCAAAAATCCTAGTTCAACCATCTTAGACTTTGTATTTTCATGGCAAAGTTTTGTTTCTCTCCATACACCTTTTATTTAAGTTAACTTATCATATAAATTGCCAATTGTTACGTACAATATATATGCCAATAATGTACTTCTCTCAATAAGAAACTCCTTTCATTCATTTATTCAAAAAATTTCTATTGATGGTCATCTTTCCCCCCTTGGAGAACAGCTGAGCAATGTAAACTGTTTTTGAAGAGACAGAAAAGTAAAACAGATAGGCTTATAGTATTTGAGTCCATAACTCCAATCGTTCATAAGGTCTATCCTCATTCTTTTTCTGGGGTTCTGTCAGACACTCCAATATCCTTATAATTCATCCTCCTTTTTCCTTAAGCTATTTTATATTCCATTTATTCAGTATTTCAACAATTAGTCACTGAGCACCACTATGTATCAACTATTATGCCAGGTGCTAGGAATACATTGATGAAGATACACATGACTCTTGCATCACGAAATTTGCTTAATTTATTCAATTCTTCCCCCGCTTTTGTAGAGAAAATTTTCAATGTCTCACAGTTGATAAGCACTGCTATTAAAATACTTTTTAAAATGTCAATGAAGTTCTTCTGTTAATAGAGCTAATAATCTACTTTTTAAGTGCACAAAAAAAACCCTGGAATTGAAAATGTCTAAAATCAATTTTAAAGAGCAGTCATTTAATGTTAAAGAAAAGTCATGCTTCACAGAGTGACATGTAAAATATACCTTCTGTATCTGTAAGTATCATTTTGTCATCTTTGGGTCTTCTTAAATAACTGTACCAACTTTTGAAATAGATATTGTTACTTCTTCACCAGATATTAGTATCATTTTTGAATTCATTGTTCAATGACTACGAGCCCTCTGCTCTAGTGGATAGTAAACAAAACAAAAATTTGGGGCAAGTTACACATTCATCAATAAAAATGCATTTTCATTTTTAGCCCTTGCTGATGAAATGTTTATTGTAAAGTTTTTTAAATTACCAAATAATAAAATATATAAACAGTTGTAGGTTTACACTATACAATACATGACAATACCACTGTAGGAGAAACATCCAGAGTACTTTCTATGTATTCTACAACAAGATTGTTTAGCCTCTATTTCCTGCACTTATTTCACATACACCTAATCAATAATTTCCAAAGTCTCCCACAAATCTTACTTCCTGCATCTCAAATGCTAAAGAATGAGCCATGACAAAACTGTCATGTACACCAAAGGGCAAGTGGGGCAGCAATGTCAAATACTTCTCTCCCCACCACCAGAGATTTTTCAATCACACTTTGTTTTGTCAGCAAGTGCCTTGCATCTTGTTCTTAAAAAAGAAATGTTAGCTATCTTGTGTCTGAAAAGTTGGGAAAAGATGGATTATTGCCAGTTGTATTTCAGATGAGAACTCTGATCACTGCACGTGCATCCCACACAGAACAAAACCATGTCAGGAGCTGTAAGTACAACGTGGAGACCTAGCAATCTCATCCTAGCTTATTTTATTGCAACTGATAATGAAATATTTCACGTAAAAAGTACAGGACAAATGCCAACTTTTGCAGGCTGCCAGGAGAGCAGTGGTAAACTGGGACTGTCCTAGGCAAACTGGCACATATTGCAATTCTATTTATAGGTCACTTAACTGAAGGAAACTTGAGAATGGTTCGAGTTTAATTCAGTTGAAAATAGGAATAAAGATTTTTTTCACCTAAATATTAACATTAAAATTATTAAAGTTATTTATCCCAAGAGAACAGACGGACTTCTAAATAGCCAAACAAATTCTCACAATATTTTAAACATCTTTTTTTTAAAAAAGAGACATAATTTGTCTTCAGAGCTCATATATTCTTAAAGAATCTTAAGCATTGGCTATATGAGAACATGTTATTATATATCTTCAAGTCTACTGGCTGGTCATTCTGCCAATAAAAGACAAACATGCTACAGAAATTACATCGGTCACATGAAAGACATTAGTATTACAGTTTTTACTCATTTATCATCTACACTAAGCATTTGTTGAATGTGCATAAATCGCTGGAAGTAGCACCAAATGGATAGCCATCTTTGTTGCCTTTTTGTTTCATCTGATATTCTAAAAAATATAAGAAATATCTAGGAATAAAGACTATGAGGCCACTTGCTTCCAAATTGTTAAGATTCTTTTTTCTCCTAAGACAACCATCAGAGTTTTACCTTTTCTGGTTCCTTAGCTCTTTATTGTTTAATCTTTCTTAAGTATAATTCAATTCCTTTTTAAACATTATTTCCCTTTACATCTGTTTATCTTCTTTCTGTCATCTTCATGTTATTTTTCCCTCATCACCTATCTCAAATAACCATTTTGAATAAGATTCACGAGAATTATGCCAGCTTCATAGGACAGCTCATAGAAATAATCTACAAAGTCTGTAAATCATATGTAATCCATGCTTAGTAAATTCTAAATACAACTGGTTTGGTTCTAAGTCTACTAACAGCATTCAATAACTATATGCATCTCTGAATCTTGAAACGAGTCATTGTTGAAAGGCTGACTATGAAGAAAAATTTATGATTTCTGATCCAATTTCACAATAAATCTTAAAACACTTAGCCCAGTCATATACCGCATAACGACGTATGGGTCAATAATGGACCACATATACAATGATGGTCCCATAAGATTAGTACCATATAGCCTAGGTGTTCAGTAGGCTGCACCATCTAGGTTTGTGTAAGTACACTCTCTGATGTTCGCACAACAATGAAATCACCTAATGACGCATTTCTCAGAATGTATCCCCATCATTAAATGACACATGACTGTTCCAATAAAATTTCAATGAAACAGCAATTTAAAAATGCAGCAAACATAAGAGAGTACACTTTAAAAGTTCTCATCACCAGAAAAAAAATTGTAACTATGTGAGGTGACAGATGTTAACTAAACTTATTGTGGTAATCATTTCATAATATATATATATCAAATCATTATAATGTACACAAACTAATGCAATGTTATATGTCAATTATATCTCAATAAAACTGGGGGGAAATTTTTTAATTTTAATGTAGCAACTATAAACACAATTCCCTTTTAACTTTTTTATTGAAATATAATTTACATTCAGTAAAAAGTACACAAATCTGAAGTTTAACACTAACTAGCTATTGCCAAGTATATACAACTAGTAATCCATATCCCTGTCAAGATATAGAACATTTCCTTTACTCCCGAAAGTTCCCTCATCAAAAGCATTGTTATGATTTCTCCTACTATAGATTTGTTTTGTGTCTTCTTGAATTTCATATAAATGGAATCACAAAATATGTACTCTTTTGTGTCTGACTTTTTTCACTCAGCACAGCAGTTTTGAGACTTATCCATGTTTCTGTACATGTAAAGAGTTCTCTCTTTTTATTGATGAATAATACTTTTATTTGAATATACCACAATTTGTTTATCCATTCTCCTGGTTGATGGACAAATGGGAAGTTTCCGTCTGGGGGCTCCTAAGAATAAAAGTTCTATTAAACATTATTGTGCAAGTATTTTTGTAGACATATGACTTCATTTTTTTGGGTAAATACCTAGGAGTAGAATTACTGGGTCACAGGGTAAGTGTATATTTAATCTTATAAGAAAATTGTCAACCACTTTCCAAATGCTTGTACCATTTCATGTGTTTCACACTCTTACCAGCAAAGTATTAGTGGTCCAATTGTTCTGAATCCTCACAAACATTGTGATGTCAGGTTTTTTGTTGTTGTTTTAAATTGTAGTCTTCTTAGTGGATGCATCAAAATACCTCACTGCAGTAGTCTTGATTTGCATTTCCCAAATGACTAAAGACGTAGGACATTTTTTGTGTCTTTATTAGCCATTTGTGTATTTTCTCTTATGAAGAGTCTATTCTAATTTTTTGCACTTTTTAGGGGTTTCATTTTTATTATTTATAAGTGTTCTTTATATTCCTTTTTAAGCTACATAGATTGCAAATATTTTCTCTTCAAATTTCTTGAAATATAACTTGGTTACACATTTTCTTAGTATCTTTTGATGATCAAAAGTTTTTATTTTGATGATACCTAATGTCATTTTTTTCCTTTTATGATTAGTGCTTTCTGTGTTCGTCCAAGAAATCATTGCCTCCCCTAAAGTCATGAAGATAGTCCCCTGGAGGATAGTTCCCCCTAGAAACTTTATAGGTTTAGCCTAAATTAAGGTCAAGAGAATTTTCTTCTATATTTTCTTCTAGAAGTTTTATACTTGTAGGTTTTATGTTTAATCTATGATCCATTTTCAGTTATCTTTTTATATGGTAAAAAAGTAAGCTTCAAATTGCATTTTTTCAATGGATATTCAATGTCCCACTACCATTTGCTGAAAAGACTATCCTTTCTCTACTGAATCGAATTTTGACTTTTGTAAAAAAATTAGTAGTCAATATGAGTGAGTCTATATGTATATACTCTCCATTCTGTTTCATTGATCTATTTGTCTTTTTTTATGCCAATACCATCCTGTTTTAATTACTGTAGATTTATAATGTCTTCAAATGAGGTAGTGTTAGGCCTTTAACTATGTTCTTCTTTAAAAGCTGTTTTGGTAATTCCAAACATTTCTATATGAATTTTATAGTCTATGTGTATATATGGATCAAATTGGGGAGAAATGACATCTTAACAATATTGAATCTTTTAATCCATGAACACAGTTTATCTCTCCATTTATTCAGAGCTTCTTTTATTTATTTCATTGTTTTCAACATACAGATCCTGCGCATATTTTGTTAGATTTATACTCAACTTGTTGGTGCTAAGGTAAATGTATATCATTCGTTGGTGCTAATGTAAATGTATTTCATATTTTTAATGCTCTCATAAATCTTATTTTTTTTTAATTTCCGTAACCCAGTTGTTCCTTCTAAGGATTTAGAAATGGTTATCTGATTGCTGACTTTATATCCTGTAACCTTGCTAAACTCTTATAGCACTTTTAGAGACTCCTTTAAATTTCTATATAGACAATCACATTCTCTGGGAATAAAGAGGATGTTATTTCTTCCTTTTCAAGCTGGTATACATTTTATTTTATTATTTTTTTCTTATTTCACTGACTGCAAACTCACCTACAGTGTTGAATAGATATGGTGAAAGTGGGCATCCTTGCTTTGTTTTTTGATCTAAGGGGAAAGTATTCAGTCTTTCACCATTAGGTATGATGTCAGCCACAGGATCATCATACATGTCTTTGATCAGGTTGAGGAACTTCCTTTCTACTCCTAGTTTGCTGAGAGTTTTTATTAAAAATGGATGCTGAGTTCATCAAATGATTTTTCTATATATATTGAAATGACAAGTGGTTTTTCTATTTTATTAAAATGGAGAGTTACCATGATTTTCAAAAGTAAAACTAACTCTACATTCCTGGGATAATCCCATCATGATTTACTAGCCTTTTTATATCTTGAGGAATTCAGTTTGTTAAATTTGTTTAGAGTTTTTGCATCTATATTTATGAGGGGTGTTGATCTGTAGTTTGGTTTTTTTCTTCAAATATCTTTGGTTTGGGCATCAGGATAATGTTGATTAAGAGAAAGAGTTGAGAAATACCCCATCCTCTAATTTTCTAGAAGAGTTTCTGTAGAAATGGCGTTATTTCTTCCTTAAATTTTGTTAGAATTTACCAATAATGTACTTAGGTCTGTAGTTTTATTTGCGGGACAGTTTTAAATTACAAATACAATTTCTTTAGTGCATATAAGGCTGTTCAAGTTATCCATTTCTTCTTGAGTGAGCTTTGATTATTTATATCTTTCAAGGAATTTGTACAGTTCATCTAACTTGTTGATTTTATAGGCATAAGGTTTTTTAAAATATTTCCTTGCTAGCATTTTAATATCATTAGAGCCAGTGGTAATGTTATCTCTCTTGTTCATGATATAGGTAATTTGAATCTTTTCTTTCTTTTCCTGATTAGTCTATCTAGAGGTTTAACAATTTTATTAATCTTCTCAAAGAATCAGCTTTTGGCTTCATTGTTTCTATTTTCTATCACTGTTTCTCTGCTTTCATTGTTGTTTCCTATATTCCGTTTACTTTGCTTTTATTTAATTTGCTTTTATTTTCCAAGTTTTTAAGGTGGAAACTGAGATCAATGCTTTGAGACCTTTCTTATTTCCTGATATATATATCTAGTGCTATAAATTCTGCCCAAAGTATGGCTTTAGTGGCATCCTACAAATTCTGAGGTTGTGTTTTCATTTCAATAAAAGTTAAAATGTTTTCTATTCTCTCTTTTGATTTCTTCTTTAATCTGTAGGTTACTTAAAAGTGTGTTATTTAGCTTGTAAATATTGGGGGATTTTCGAGAGGTCTTTCTGTTACTGATTTCCAATTTAATTCCATTGTGATCCGAGAACACTTTTTTTTTTTTTTTTTGAGGAAGATTAGCCCTGAGCTAACTACTGCTAATCCTCCTCTTTTTGCTGAGGAAGACTGGCCCTGAGCTAACATCCGTGCCCATCTTCCTCTACTTTATATGTGGGACGCCTACCACAGCATGGCGTACCAAGCGGTGCCATGTCCGCACCCAGGATCCAAACCGTCGAACCCCAGGCCGCCAAAGCAGAACGTGTGAACTTAACCGCTGCACCACCGGGCCAGCCCCGAGAACATATTTTTTAATACTTGAATTCCTTTCAATTTAATGAGACTTGTTTAATGGCCAGGATATGGTCTATCTTGGCAACTGTTCTGTGTACCCCTAATACGAACGAAGATTGTTGTTCAATGGATTATCCTACAAATATCAATTAAGTCAGGTTGGTTGATACTGTTGTTCAATTTGACTATACCTTTGCTGATTTTCTGCCCACTTGTTCTATTGGTTATTGAGAAAAGGGTATTGAAATCTCCAATTATAACTGTGGATTTGTCTATTTCTCCTTGTAGTTTTATCAGTTCTTACTTCACGTATTTTGAAGCTCTGTTAATATAGATAAACATTTGGAATTTTTATGTCCTGTTGATTAACTGACCTCTTTATCATCATGAAGTAACATTCCTTATTTCTACTAATATTGTTTGCTCTGAAATCTACTTTGATCTGACTATAACCACTCCGGCTTCCTCCAACTTATGAGTAGTATTAGCATAGTATACCTTTTCCAACTTTTTCTTTTAATTATGTTTGTCTTTATATTTAAAGTGTGCTTCTTGTAGACAGTATACCGTTGGCTCTTCGTTTACTGCCAGTCTAAAAACCTGTGCCTTGGGATATTTAGACAAATTATATTTAACATAATTATCAATATGGTTAGATATATCCACCAATCTTGCTCTTTGTTTTCTATTTGTGTGATGTGTTCTTTGTTCCCTTCTCCTCCTTTTTCTGCTTTCTTTTGATTGAGTATATTTTGTATTTCATTTATGTCATTTGTTGATTCATAAGCTATAACTCTTGTTTTGTTATTCTAGGGTTTAAAGTACACATCTTTAACATATCATAGTCCCCTTCAAACAATACTATACCACTTAATGTACACTATAAGAACTTTGCAATAGTGTATTCCAATTCTCCCCTCCCAAACTTTATGCCATTGTCATCATGTATTTTATTTTACATATAGCATAACCCCCAAAATATACTATTATTTTTGCTTAGTCAATTATCTTCTAAAGATATTTAAAATAATTTTTTAAAAGATTATATATTTACTCATGTATTTATCACTTCCATTGCTCTTCATTTCTTGGTATAGATACATATTTCCATCTGGTACAATTTTCCTTCTGCCTAGAGGACTTTGTTTAACATTTCTTACAGTGTAGTTATGCTGGTGATAAATTTTTTCAGCATTTCTATGTCTGAAAAAGTCTTTATTCCCTGCACTTTTAAAAGATATTTTCACTGGGTATAGAATACTGGTTGATGGCTTTTTTTAAAAACCTTTGGGGTTGGCCCAGTGGTGCAGCAGTTAACTGCGCACGTTCCGCTTCGGTGGCCCAAGGTTTGCCGGTTCAGATCCTGGGTGCAGAGATGGCACTCTTGGCACACCACTGTGGTAGGCATCCCACATATAAAGCAGAGGAAGTTGGGCCTGGATGTTAGCTCAGGGCCAGTTTTCCTCAGCGAAAAGAGGAGGATTGCCAGCAGTTAGCTCAGGGCTAATCTTCCTCAAAAAAAAAATAATCTTTCCCTATTTTAGAGGTGTTTGCTCCATTCTCTTCTCTCTTGCATTATTTCCAATAAGAAATCTGTTGTTGTCTTTATCTTTGTAAACATGTCTATACCTAAACATGTCTTTTTCTCTGACTGATTTTAAGATTGCCTCTTTGTCACTAGTTTTAAGCAATTTGATTGTGCCTTGCTGTAGTTTTGTTGCTATTTCTTGTATCTGGAGTTTGTAGTGCTTCTTGGAACTATGGTTTTATAGTTTGCATGAAATTTGAAAAAAATTTGGCCATTATTTCTTCAAATTTTTCTTAGTACTCTCCATGCTCTCCTCCCCTTCAAAGACCCCAAGTACCTATATATTAAGTACTTGATATTGTTCCAGAGCTCATAACACTCATTTTTTTGATTATTTTGTTCAAGTTTCATTCTGTGTTTCATTTTGGATCATTTCTATTAATTTGTCTTCAAATTCACTAGTCTTTTTTTCTTCAGTATCTAATTTTCCATTATCCCTATCACGTGTATTTTTTATTTGAGATATTATAATTCTCATCTCTAGAAGTTCAGTTTAGTATTTATTTTATATCTTATATGTCTCTACTTTTAAAATTATAAAAATATAATTATAATAACTATTTTAATGTTCTTGCCTGCTCATTCTAATTTCTGTGTCACTTCTGGGTTGGTGTCTGGTGTCTGATTACTTTCTCATTAGTGATTGTGTTTTCCTGCTGTTTTGTATGCCTGCTATCTTTGACTGGATGCCAAATACTGTGAATTTTATCTTGTTGGGTGCTGGATATTTTTGTGATCCTATAAATCTTCTTGAAAGTTGTTCTGGGAGGCAGTTAAATTACTTAGAAATGGTCTGATCTTTTCAGGTCTTTCTTTTAGGATTTGTTATTCTGTCCCAGAGCACTGCCCAATTTAACTAATTATTTTCCAATGCTGAGACAAGCTTTTATAAAATACTCTACCCAATATTCTAGAAATCTTGAGGTTTTCTCTTCAACTCAGGAAGACACGTGGGCTCTGCGTATACTTCTCTCCCTGTGCAAGAGCCTGGAAACTCTCTCTAGGCAGTATGCTAGGACAAGCAAGGGGCTCACTTTATTTATTTCCCATCTCTCAGATATTACTCTCCTTCATTGCCTCATGCCCAATTTATTAAAAAACATTGTTTCAAATATTTTGTCTGTTTTTTTTTCAGATGTTTCAGGTAGAAAGGTAAATCCAGCCCCTATTACTCCATCAATACTGGAAGCAGAAGTCTTAAGCATATATTTCAATTATTACTTTTACTTTAAAACAATCAAATGTCACAAAGATACTTGGAAGGCCACAAGTAACAGACGATAAAAAAAAATTACAGTGATTACCAAACCAGTAAAATATTCATTATACTTAACTTGCCCTAAAACTTTACATTTTAGATTCGAAGTAATTGCTGAATATTTTTATCATTCTCTTGTCATCACTTACATCTGGTAGCATTTTTCACCCTCTAACAAAATGCACGGGGATGTAACTGAGTCATATGACACTGTTTAGTTTTCCACTCTTGCCTAATTAAAATTCCTGACAAAATCACAATGAAGTCTCTCAGTACCTTCATTAAGTGTCATTATTTAAGCAGTAAAATGTAGAAACAAATAATTAGGAATCTGTAATGCCTATAAAATATTATTTCTTTGTAGCTATGCTTCTTAAAATGCTTCATAGTCCATTAAAAGAATGCAAATATTTTACTTTTTCCTATCACATGTTAATTTTTGCTTCACAATAGAATAAGGAAGTAAGAAAAAATAGAGAAAGAAATATTGCATTAATATAATTAAAAGATCAGAGTCAAAATGTCCTTATTGAAGATTTACCTAACATGTCAAATATATGCAATTTTAAATATGAATCATAGGGAAATTATTTGAACCATGTGGTAACAAGTAATATCTATATTGAATTTCAATAAATATTTGTTGAATAAATGAATTGTACTAAGCAGTTATAATATGAATAAAGATAATCCTCTATTAATTGAACATATTACTATCAGTTATAGGAGAGGAAAAAAATGGAAGAGAATACTTTCAAGTTTATACCACAGAGGAGAACCTTAAAATACAACATAAAGAATTTTAGAACTGGAGGTCTTTTTGAGATGTGGTAGACTGCCTTTCCTATTTCAGAGATGAGAAAACTGAAATACAGAGAAAAGATACACATCTACAAATGATAACAGTAACGGGAAGAAGTGAGAACAAGACCCATATCTTCTGACTTCCAGTTTTTCAATTTCTTCCACTATACAAATTAGCCATAACATTTCTTACTTTTTAACTTCTCTCAATGTTCTAGGAAGTGCTAAATAAATAGTAAAATATTACATAAAAGAAAAAAATAATTGTTTCCTAAATTTCATTAATTGCCAACTATAAAAATTATGAAGCATACAATTTTTAAATAATTTCAAATGTAAAAAAATCAACTAAATGTTTAATACAGTTTAACTTTCATTTTTCTGCAATTTCATTTTCTTAACAAAAAATACAGTTTTAAAAATGGTTATTTCACTCATCCTCCTCTAGATCCCACCCTTAGATCCTCTAGTCCAGTGGTTCACAACCCTCTTCCACCCCAAGATCTCTTAGTAAAAGAATACATTTTTAACATCCCTTTTAATACCCTGAAAATGAAATTCAGAGGTAAAATATCCTAACCATCCATATAATTTTTAAGATAGACATATATATTCCTAACTGTATAATAAAGGGGAAATAAATAATTTATAAAAAATAAAATATATTTAAGTAAGTAAATGCTCAGGCATAATGACTCTAGATGTCATAGTAAAGCAATCAGATGCTTGCAGCTACATGAATGTAGTCAAACTGCCACCAGGTAGCTGGCGTGGCGTCCACCTTCTGTCCCCTACTCAATAAATGTGTCAGAACAATAGACCAAAATGTGGAATTATGTTGCCTCTAAGAACCACAAAGCTTCACTAAGTCTTATGTTTCCAAGTGGTAGTGTTATAGAGGACAACTGCCACTGAGCCATTAAAGGAGCTGGTGCTTCCCTTCCTAATATATTTCTAGATGCCTTTGTGCCTTGCTCCAGGTCTGCTCCAGCAATATTGGCACCACGTGGGAGTTTGTTAGAAATACAGACTCTCAGGTCCTACCTCAGACCCATTGAATTAAAATCTATATTCTAATAAGATCATCAGGTTATATGTCTGTAAATTAAAGGCTGAGAAGCCACGGGGCACTCCAGGAGACATAGCAAGGGAGCGGGTAAGCAAATTGCACATAACAAAAACATGGTTATCTCAAAACTCATTTTGAATTGAAAACCTCTAACAATGTTTTGCATCTACATTCATAATAAACATTTGCCATTTTTATGAATAAATGAATTAAGTAAATACTTATTAACTCAAAGCTAAGGTCTAGGGCCAACTTAGTATTCATTCATTCAATAAACACTAAGCGTCTATATGTAAAGCACTGTGCTAAAACCTGTGAGAGAAGCAAAAAATCATAAAGCAGGTCAAAATTACTGTAGCATGTAGTTAAAGATTAAACTAAAGCTCCTTAAAAGAAGGACACGTAACATACTTTTCTATCTCTCAAACATAGTTCTAGGTCCATAGAGATTTAAATTTAATTGAACCAAAGCTTCTCTTTTTGAGGCCACTGTATGAGATGGTATTGAAGATACCTTATTGAAGAATGGTATTGAAGAAACAAATTACTAATAATACTTCAAACTGGAGTTACATTCCTTATCGGTAGCTCCATTACACTGTCCAACTCAAATACTGCTGGAAGACTCATTCTGGTATGAAAGGAGAGAGATGTTGAGAAAGAGGCAGAGAAAAGGGAGAGAGGGAGGGGACCAAGAAAATAAGCCTAACGGAAATAATTTAAAGAGTAACAAAAGAAAATGAGCAAGGAAAGGAGAAAATTCAGCAGCACTGAGATCTAACTAGTCTCTAGGGCAGGAGTTGACAAACTTTTTCCATAATGGATCAGAGAGTAAATATTTTGGGCTATGAGGGCCTTATGGACTCTTGTAACTACTCAACTCTGGAGTTGTAGCTGAAAGCAGCCACAGACAATAAGTAAATGAATATGTGTGGCTGTGTTCCAACCAAACTTTATTTATAAAAAACAGGTGGCAAGCCAGATGGCCCCAGAGGCAAAGTTCACTGACCCTTTGCTCTAGGGGAAAGAATTCAAAGGGTTCATAGATACATGCCTAACACAATACTGTAGAATCTGCATTTAAAAATAATAAATCAAAAGATTTTTTATGCTTATGACAAAGGGAACTGAATTATTTTTGAAGAGAAAATATTTTCCAAATAAAAGTTTATACAAATTACAACCAATTCCATTTTCTAGGCATAACTACCAAATCTGATGTTAAATGCTAACTTCTTCCCTGACTAAAAGTAATTCTTATAAACAAAAGGAGCTATTGGTTTGACTTAAATGAGGTTCAGAAAGAAAAGATATAAAAACAGGATATTTTGAGTCATTAAACTATACATTTACTCATAATTGCAGCCCAAGAACCCAGGAAAAAGAGAAAAGAAAAAAAGAAACTGCTATATCTTGCTTCCCCACAATGGGTCAGATTATACTGTTTATTCAGGCTAGTAATTTGTCAATGAAAGAAGTATTAACAGATAATATTGAAAGTGATATATCTGTTCATTACCACCTTCTTCAAAGATTAGAGATATGCTTCAAGCTTCCCTACAATGACGAATTAATTACTCATAAATTTGTTGGATTTTTTTTTAACATCCACAACTTCCTGATGATATGCATTCCAAAACTTAATAATCTACTAAGTGACCCAGTGTTTTAGTATTTCCTTTTATTCTTCCTAAACCTAAGTTCCAAAGGAGACTATCTCATGCAGCTATCTAGTTTTTGAAGAATGAGTGTATATTCCCATTACCCATTTTATTTAGTCCTTCATTCATTCATTTCAAATCCTATCTCCACTGGTAATCCTCTATTTTTTTCATCCAAGTTCATATACCTTGACCATTCTAGTTGCCATTTTACAGACTTTCTTGATTTCTGAAGTCCTTCTGTAGCAGACACTGCTACTGTCTCAACCTACACTGCCTCATCATTCGCGGTTCCCTACATAACAGCGTCTTCTACTGTATTTGTAATACTCTGCCTGAGTGCTTTCTCTGGTCAAAGGAACATGCTTGGCCAGTGAGAAGCAGAGTTAACATCCCCTTGGAACAGCCCTAGACCAATAATAAAGAGAGTTATGGATAAATACCCCAGCTTCCTTGCCCATTATAAAGGAGAACTCTGAGGTCATTATACTCTGTCTCCCAGAAGTCACAGTAAGATTGAGACACAATTGACAAAAGAGGCAACGTGCTCTTGAATGAGCCTGGTATTCTGTTCTTTCTCTTAACTGGATCATTTCCCTCTCCCCTACACGTGGTGCCTGGGATTGCCATCCAAATAAACTATTTGCACTAAAATCTTTGTTTGCTTAAGGTGAACCTCAATCTAAGACAGTCCTCTAACCTTAAAATTCTTGGGTTCCTAAGATTTTGCACAGAGATGTGTTCATAGCATTCCAGCCATGAAATCACCACTGTTTTACCCAAAGATAGGATACACTGTCTGTTTCACTTTTGCTAGGTTTCAAATGAATTAGTACAAGCATCATTTTATTATTCTCCCAAGACACAGCAACACAGTAGGGTGATGGTTTTAGGTACCACCTAAAGTGACTCCCAGTTATCTATATCTATAACTGACAGCTCAGAACCCATCATCCTATAAGTACAGTTTTGACTTGTTTTCCACAAATGCATGACTTTATACTTGTTCACCCAGAAATGTACCTGCCACTTCCAGACAACAGAAATAGTATAAAGAAGAGTTTTTCTTCTCAATTTTCCATTCAAACAGAGGAATATGGTATATAAAAATAATCTTTCCATGAACAATTTTCATTCTTCCCCTTCCAAAGGTAGAAATAGAAGAACCATAAACACTATTTTAAAAGTCTAACACTCTGAACATGGAGAAGCCCATAGAACTGAGCCAAAATAGTAATAACACTTAGCCCATGGATACATCAAACTCATAAAACCCTTTCACCTATATGTATCTGCTTGGAAAACCACCTCATCCTTTCGGCCAAGGTAGAACCGTTGGAGACACTGTTAACCTTCCCCATTTTCTTAATTCCACTTCCTGTTAGTCTCCTCAATCCAGCCTCTCTAAAGCATCTTAAAAACCATCTCTTCTTCATTCCCATTGCTCTTATCCCAGTTTGACTTTGCTATGACAATAACCTCCTATCTAAGTTCCCTGTTTTATTTCACTTTATTCTGGAAAATCTAATAACCTGACACTTCCTCATCAAACCTAAGATTGTTCAAACCCATAGTAGCTCAAGTCCTGAACATCAGTTTCAGCATTTATATAAAACATACGGATGTTTGCATTACATTTAGACAATTCATTGTTGCCTAAACATCTCATGTATTTTTATTTCTGTTTGGAAAGAAGATTAAAAATAATATATTTACCTAAAGATTAAGCAAAATGTTTACCTGTCTGAAGCTATGTCACTGGCAATTTGGTGCGTCACTCCTGACCCATTTTTAATAGAATCCTGTCTTGTGAGCCCATGAGATCGACTTTTCTCCACTGCAGGTACAGATAAGTCACCTGAGGGTCCTTGGAACTGAGCCTGCTCATGTAGTTTTGCTTTCTTCTCCTGAGGCGCTTCCTCATTCCGCAGTCCTCGGAGAACCTTTTGATCAGGTTGCTGTGGTGTATTAGATCCACTATTATAAAACCATGCTCCTGATTTAGTGAGGATTTCTTGTTGTTTTCGGCACAAATTACATACCCACATAACCTGCATATGAATACATAGGGAAAAGAAATTAGTGTTTCCAAAAATTAAAAACAAACAAAAAGAGAGACAACAATTCAAGCCAACAAAAACAATTAAATGGTTATCCTTTCTGAATGTAATCCAGATTAACTGCTACCAGTAATTCATTCACATACTCTTTCTTCTACTTTTGTCCAAGAATTATAACGAAAGACACAGTGTTTACTGGCAGTAGAAATACCAAACTAGACTGCCAAATTACTAGTTGTTTATTTGTATTCTTTAACTAGTTTTTCTTTAAATTAGGGGCATAGTGTAGTATACAGAAATGGATTTTGAAGCTAGACAGACTTGCGTTTAAATACCAACTGCGAGATTAGAACTTTTGCAACCTTCAACAAAATACTGAACCTTCACGTCTATAAAACTTAGCATCTTTAATGATAAAATAGAGAAATCGAAATGTTAATTCTTACTTTCCTGTATTGTTTTGAGGATGGAAGATTAGAAATAATCTAAAAAAAAATAGTCTAGCACAATGCCTGGGTGGATGTTTAGACTTTCAGTAGATTACCTACTAATATTAGGTTAATCTATCACCAATTATATTACAGGCTTTTTGAGGGGGTTTTCATTTCTTTTAAGTAGACCCTAATCGCTAAAATAAAGCTAGGAAAATTGTTGATGCTCAGTAAAAACTATTTAATTACTCATAATTTGTAGGAGGACATGGGCTTTTTGATATTGTGATAAAAAATAAAATTTGCATTTTAACCATTTTTAGGTGCACAGTTCAGTAGTGTTAAATACAGTCACACTGTTGTGAAACATATCTCCAAAATTTGTTCATCTTGCAAAACTCAAAATCTATACCCATGAAATAGCAAATCCCCTTTTCTCCCTTGCCCTAGCCCCTGGTAACCACCATTCTACACTCAATTTTCTAATAGATATGCTTTTCAGACTCCAGGAATCTAAGAATATTATAACTAAGATCTGTGTACCAGAAAACCTTCACCCTCTTCTGAAAAATCTTTTTCAATTAATCAGAAAAAATAAAATCATATGTTCATGAAATGAAAGGTGAGTTCATACTTCAAGTGAGTGTTTTCTGATGTTTCGTTTACTCAAATACTGAATCTTACACAGCTCTCCAGATTGCTAAACATTTTCTCATAGTGTAAATAAACCATAATGATATAGATAACTAAAGTAAAAGATTCAACATGGTGTTTTCAACTGACACAAGGATGTTTTTATAAAATACCATTTAAATTTTTTGCTTAATCACCCATTATTCCAGTTTATATTGTTTGTATAGTCCATATCACACAACATTGTACTTGATCATTTTTTATTAGTTTGTTCCCTTTGAATTGCACATACATTTCTTTTATCTCCAACTAAATTCAAACCTGACTGGGTGCAAAGATATAGACTTTGCATAATTATTTGCATAATTAGTCCTTATAACTCATAGAACAGTAAGACTTTCTAAATGCTTACTGACTTGAATTAATTTGAACTCCTTTTGGAGGAGATATGATATCTGATATTATTGCACTGAGATTTATGTTTCATTGATTTCCAAAACAATTAGTCATCAATAACATCAAAATAAGTGACTATTTTATTTTTATAAGTAAATAGGAAAGTATTTTGGATATGAAAATACCAAAATCTTACTCAGATTTTTAAAATACAGCTCATAGTTCAAATTTCTTTTGGTTTGAAGACACACGAAATATAAACATACCGAACCCATCAGTAGTCTCAAAAATCAAATTTCAACCAAGATCTTCAGGCTTTTGATGCCATCTTGTGACAAATGTAGGTATTGCAGATCTCTTTTAAAAGAGACACAAAATAATGCTAAAATTGTTTGAATTTCAACTTTTCTGTGTTATTTTAAACAAATTACTATTCGTGTTATAGTGATAATATATGCTATATGATATATAATTCAAGGATATTAATATAAGTTCAAGAGTATTAAAGAATAACATCCTTTTGTGCCTGGTAATTGACAATGAAACAGAAATGAGAATTTATGACAGACAAGTATCCAATCACAAACACCTGCAGAAACAACCTATTGTTGCTTCATTACTTGTCACAAGGTAAGTGGGTTACTTAACCTCTTCTAGAGCAGAGATTCTCAAAGAATATCCCTGGGACAGCAGCAGCAGTATTGCCTGGGAACTCATTAGAAGTGCAATCGCATAGGTCCCCACTCCAGACCTACCGAATAGGAAATTCTGGGACACGACCCAGAAATCTGTGATTTTTTTTTTCTGTCAAATCCTACAAGTGATTTTGATGCTTGATAAAGTTAGACAAATATTGGTTAGGGGAGAAATTCCCAACTCAATATGTTGAATGGGTTACCTGTGTTCTCCTCAGAGTGGCTCTGTCAGGCCATGAACCCTGACAATTTACCTCAGAATGAACTATTCACCACACAAATAGTAATAGCATCATTTCTCCACAGCGCACAATGAAAAAAAGACCTGGAAGCATTAGGGGCTTTGTTTTCCTCAACTGTTAACACCCAGTGGATATTAATATAAGAAAAATGAGTGTAGGGCATGAAGGATTATGTTTGATTCTTATTAAAGACTCTGTATTAATACCCTTCCTGTACTCTCTGGGCATCCATATTGGTTGCTATTTTTCTGACTAGATCCTATGCTCCCTCCTAAACTGCTAGCTCCCAGTATCCTTCTATCCTAATACCCAATTCACTTTCCTTTTCTTCTTTAACTATTTCCTCCCACTCTTAGATTAATCGTTTAGTTATCTTTAAAGCTTAGGAAGCCTAAATCCACTCTCTTCAAGTAGTACAGGGGACTGAGACTTTCACTTGAAGAAGCCCTCTATACACATAGCAACTTAATTTGTAAATTGATGAGACTGAACTACATCTCACAAACACATACACACATACATGCTATGAGATGAATTTTCACTAACTGTCTATTAGAGATAAATTCTGTGTCCATGGAAAAAAATTTAACTAATTTGGGAATAAAATCACAGGGCTTTTGTTAATGGAACCCTTTAACCAATTAAGCTAACCATCAAATGTATCTTACGATGAAGACTGCTAAAAATATCTTAGTAATATATATGCCTGTAAATCACCATGGTTAGAGCCTACTAGTTTTGGTGGTCCTCATAATTACCAAAAACATTTAGGCTCTGATAATACAAAGACATAAAGGATTCAAAGTTATAAGATATTATTAGCTTCAGTTCTAAATATGCCAAATTTTTCAAAGTAATATAGCAATATTAAAAAACGGGATTTTCACTAATGACCCATATTTTTCATTTATTGCCATATCTTACATTCCACAAACATCCTTGATGGAGTTGAAAGGGAGGAAAAAAACTAAGTAAAATAGAAATACCTCTTTAAAACCATAAAAATGGTAAATGCAATAGCTACACTAAATAGTCAAAGAAAGCAAAAAACAAAATTATGTTAAGTGCATACAATAAATTAAAGAAATGTAAAGCTCTGCAAAATTATGTGATTTTCATCTAAATAGGGATAATAAATAAAAGAGTAATTCAGAGAAGGGAAGAATTACTGGTTAGAGACCGGTGCTAATGAGACAACAAGCCAAGCTCATAAGATCAAGCTAACTCTGCACAGATAAAACAATTTGCTAGACTCTACCTCTAATCATTGCCAGCCTGCTTATAAATGTGTACATGAGTCAGACAAGAGTGTAAATTGATTAGTTTAACCTATCGCATGACTAGAAAACTGTAAAATGTCCTGGTAGCTATTAAACTTACTTCTTTTTTCTCTTGGAACACTACATTTCCCAATCTCCCTTGTAGTTAGAGATGGTCATGGCCATATTGGCCAATGGATTATAAGTGGAATGATGTGTGCCATTTCCATGACCATTAAAAAATACTCATATTCTACCATCATGCTCTTTATTCAAGACCCTAGGGGATAAAAGAGCCCCCCAAAAAAGAAGCCTGGGAACCTGAATGAGCACTTGGAAGAGAGCCGTCTGCTGATCAGCCACACTAGTGTGGACTTCTCGTAGTGAGAAATAAACTTCTATTATGTTGAGCTACAGAAACTTTTTGAGTTTATCGTTTACAGTTGATAGCACTACCTTAACTAATCTTTTTAAAGTACATATTGTAGTGAATGTGTGTCACCAGCACAGTCTTTGTATGTGAAGAACAATGCATGACTAAAGCTTGCATGTAAAAGTCCTTCAGTGTTGTTGTGGAGCCAGCTTTCACTGAGTCATAAGAACCAGTTGCGCACATTTCTTCTCAGCACCATATTCAGTAATGTGAGTTAGCTTGAAACAAGCCCTGGTGGGTCTATTTACACAAAGGAACTGGCAAATGCCACAGATTAAGGCTTTTTCCTATAGAGAACCAGTTGTTAGCATTTATCAGGACACCACTGAATATTACGCATTTACTATATTAACCCAAAAGATTAAAACTACATTCAGCGTTAGTAGACAAACTTGGGTGAAGCTATAACTTACCATAAAAACTAATTCAGCCCATAAAATTCCATTTTATTTATAGATGGACAAACAACTATTAACACTAACTCATTAATTATTTCTTCATTCAAACAATATTCACTAAATGCCTAGTGTGTGCCAGACACTATGCCCAGAGCTGGTGAATACAGCTCAACAGACAGAGATTTTGCTGTGAGTTTAAAGCATAGTGGGGGAGACTGTAACAAACAAATAATTGCACAGATATGGTTTATATTACAATTATGATAAATGCTATAAAAGGAACGCAGGTTTTCAAATATATTCCTTAAGCAATTAAAAGATCACTGTAATCTTTATATAGTAGGCTTCTGGATTACAAAACAGAAATCAGAAATTTTAATTCATCTGATACCCCAAGACAAACAGCAAGACTTTCCCAGATTCCCCATGAATGCAAACATGGCACCTCTAGCTACAGCCACGTTTGTAGGCTGAAGCAGGAAAGTTTGAGAGTGTCTTCCATAAGCCTCTCAAGAGATAGCAGCAGTACAGAAGAAGATTTAACCTGGAACATCCGCAAGTCTCAGTTGTTATAACTCTTCTCTGTTAGCTGTTGTCGCTTTGAAAAATTACTTGCAAAGAAATGGAGCTTATTTCTCTATTTTTGATATAATTTTCCTCAACAGCAGACTAGCCAAATTTTTTTTTAAAGCCACCCACTAAATTTTAGTCTGCTAAATAGCTCCTTTGGATAAATTCTCTATTTATGATATTTCTACCTGTTCCTTTACTGTTTTCCAAGAAACTGTATAGGTGTTCTGTGTGGTTTCTGCTGCTGAAACCTCCAGCTCATCTAATTCATGGTCTGGTTCTTCTCAACTTAGACAGGATTGTGCTCCACTATTGACCTGATCTCACTTCAGCTCTGAAGGTGCTGCTGATTCCTCTTAGTTCCTAAATAATCCTCTATTCAGTTGTGGCCCAAGCTATCCATTCTGCAGCCTTTTCTGTAAAGTCACCTCATCCCTCATTATGGGGGGAGTGACGTGACAGGGACATGCAGCTACTTTTTGTCTCCTCCATGCCACAATGGAACTAAGGACAGTTCTGGAAAGCTAATGCTGGCCCTTTCTTAGCCTAACCATGACGCACTGCCGAGTTCACTCTGAAGTACTTATGCCGGAGGTGGGTGCTAGGGCATCCTGAAAGGTGATCTCTTCCAAGAACCTCAAATATTTAGAAGGATAAAAGCTGCCCTTCAATTTAGCCAACACGCATCCTCCTCCTGGGTCAAAGCCTGGAAAGAGATTAGAACATACCTCTGATCATTTCCTGGCCTTACCTCTGTCTTCTTTCTCCTTCCCCACAATGTACAAGGATAAAAGAGGTAGGCTTTCCTCAACTTCCCTTTTCCGTATACCTAACACTTTCCCCCAAGTACCTTCAGGCTTGAAGTAATAAGCTTCAGGCTTCCTATTTCATCCTTTCATAGCTTCCCTTAACCCATCTATCGCCTTAATGGCAAAAAGGAAAAAAGAAGCCAACTTACCGATAAAAGAATTTAAACTGAGAGGCACTTCAAATATAATACACCTCTTACACTGTGATTTGAACATTATCAGCTATATTCAGAGATTAATATTTGCCAAAATACAAAGTAAGGAACAGATCTATACCCAGAAAGAGAAGTACTGGGAGCTTCAGGTTTCTGGTAAAATGGCTGATTTCTCTGCTCTGGGCAAGAGGTGTGGGATGGGAGGCTGGAGAGGATAGAAAAGGAATCTAGGGTAGGTCTTTAGGGAAGATGACAATGCTAACCAGAGTTGATGCTACTTGAAGAAACTATTTTAAAAGTGCCAAGTTTTGCATATATCAAATTTACTGAAGTCAGTATCTAAAAAAATAGCACAAATCAAAGGTAGGAGGCCCTGAGGTACATATCAGAAACTAGAGAACAGAGTCAATTTGGAAAGTCAAAAAGAACAATCTGTGTAATTGCTCAAAAAAAAACCACTACTGCCTATGGTTGAACTTCAACATGCTATTCATAGCATATTAGTAGTAAGCTAGTTCCTTTGAAAAGAAACAGACAGCAGTATCATAAGTATTGAGAGATTCATTCACTTTGTGAGTATGCATCAAACAGAGTTATCAAGTGAAACTAAAACTGGTTTCAACCAATTAAATAGGAGAAGTGAAGTGGCTAGATCATTGAATATTGATTTCCATGAACTTACAATAAATAACCAATTAAATTAGAAAACTGAGCTATCAGATAATTGAGGAGCAATTTCAACAGCTTTCATCTCCCACGTTTTTGCAATTTGAGATACCAAATATTAATTAAAAGAGAGGAAATGGTAACGAAAATGAAAGACAATTAAATGATTGAAAATACAATCATTTACTGTATTGCCATGCAATCGATATTACCAAAAATTTTAGATCTCTGTTCTACTAATTATCAAAACAAAACACACAATTGCGAAAAAAAAAAAAAAAAAACAGAATGCAATTTAACTGACAAAGCCTCAGGGAAATTATAGAGAATTAAAAATTACAGTGAGCTCTACCACCCTGCCTAAACTTGAACTTCTATGCCTCCTTCTACTTTCCCTAACTCTCTATTTTCTCTCTACTTTTTTAAGTAGTTTGTTTTATGCCTTGATATAAATCAACTTTTAACATTTTTCTGCTATATAGATAGGGCTTTTATAGAAAGATTTTTGTTTCTGCACCCAAAATTTTAGCTTATAGAAATAAATGAGTTCAATTAAAATTAAAATAGAAAAGAAGTGAAAGGAGATGAGTAGGGCTGAAGCTGCAGGCCCACTGTGCACTCAGTCAAAAACCAGGCACCAGTGGCTGAGAGCATAGCTCTTTTGGAATAGAAGAGCTAAAAGTGCTCCGTGTAAAATGAGAATCTGGAGTTAGGTTCACTTCTTGATGCCCAAGACCTTCTTTATTAATAAAAGGAGCTTAAAAAATGCTGTAGAAAGCTAACTCAAGCTACAGATTCCCTGGAGCCATGGGCTTAGGCAAATGGGACACAGTCTGGTAATAAGACACTGAACCACAGTCTTGGTTTGTATACATGAATTTGCACGATCACTAATTTAAAATATCACTAATATATTAATTTGCAATATTACTAAATATCAAGATGGAGGCAAGTTGAAGACCTGGTTCTGGATTGGAGAACCCAGACGCTGCATGAAGGCAATCACAAAATTGTTAATAAGAAAGGGATACGCTCAGGGGAAAGAAGGAAGGGGGAGAGAGAGAGAAGAGCACAAACTACAGTGAAAACTTTTTAAAAAAATCCTTTCACACACACACACAAAAATTGGGGTGTTAGACGGCTTTACATTTGACTTCTACCAAACACGGAAGAAATAAATAATCTCAAATTTATTCAAAGCATTATAGAGAGACGAAAAAAAAGAAAAATTCCCCAACTCAATTTGTGAAACTAGAAAAATTTTAATGGCAAAACCAGAAAAAAGGAGTGAATTACTTTCTTACATAAGTGAAGAGATACATTCTGTGGGGATGAGAAGACCAAATATCACAAGGATGTCAGTCTGGCCAAATTAAATCTACAAAGTTCGATGCAATTTTAATGAAAACTCCTACCACATTCTTCATGAAATTTATCAAGCCAATTCTAAAATGAATATAAAACAGTCAAAGATAAGAAAGATCAAGATAATTCTGAAGAGAAATAACAGTTTGATGTGAATTAGCTCTACTTATTATAAAGTGATAGAAATTAAGACAGGGTGGTATTAGTCGAGAGACGGTAACTAGATCATGGACCATAACAGAGGCTCTAGAAACAGATTCTCATATACGTCAGTGTTGATATTACAAACAAGTGGAGAAATGATGCACTATTCAATTAATATAGCTGGAACAACTGGTTATCCATACTAGAAAAAAATAAATAGATTCACACCTCACACCATATTAAAAAAAAAATCCATCCCAGATGGATTAAACAATGAAACATGAAAGGAAAACTTCAAAACTTTTAAAACAAATGTCAAGATTATTTTTATGAAATCAGGAAGACAAAAGATTTCTTAACCCAAATACAAAACACACAAACTATAAAAAAATAAATTATACTGTATTAAAATGTTTAAACACTTTTGAATTGTACAATAATAAGATAAAATAAAGTAAAAAGAGAAACCACGATCTAGAAGTTTTATTGCAATGTATACAGTTAACAGGAGATATGCACTCAGAATATATGAAGAACTTCCATAGTTTAACAAGAAAAAGACAAACATCACAGTAGAATAATAGGTCAAGGAATGAATATACGGTTCCGCAGAGAAATCCAAGTGGAAAATAAACAAATAAAAAGGTGCTTAACCTCATCAGAAAATGCAAAACAATGTAATGTAAAACAAGGAGTTACGATTTCGCTCTCTTCAGTTTGGCAACATTTGACAATACCAAGCACTGGAGAGGAAGTAGAGGAAGCAATACTCACAAACATTCCTCTCAGGATTGTCAGTTACTTCAACCAGTTTAAAGAGCCATTCTACAACATCTAGTCAAACTGAAAATGGCTATCTACATACTCTAGGACCCAGAAATCTTACTTCTACCTGAAAGAAATTCTCAAGCAAGCACAAGAAGACATGAACACGGATTTGGTTGAGCACTAGTTCTTTTAGAAGAAAATTTAGATAACCTAAAGTCAACATGACAGGGGACAAACTATAGCATATTCATGCAGAAGAATTACATGCAGCAGTCAAAATGAATGAATGAATTAGACTTAAATGAATCTAAATTTTGCGATAACAAAATATAGAGATAAAAAGCAAGTTTCAGGAAAATATATACAGTGTAATATACAGTAAAGTTAAAAACCTTACAAAATAATACTATATATGGCTTAGCAGTATATATGTATAAAGTTAAACTATACAAATAAAAATGTGTGGGAGGATGAGTATTCAAGATAACTGCTGTATCTCAAAAAAAGAAAAATAGAAAATAGAGCAAAATGTCAAGATTTGTGGAACTGGTTGGTATTATTCTCTAACTTCCCAACATGTTTGAAATATTTCAAAATAAAAACACGGAAAAGAAAAAAACAGTGGGAGGAGATGGAAAATGTATAGCTAGGAATGTTAGATTAGTAACCATTTAAGGTTAATTGGACTATTGAAAATATTTACTGATATTCGTAAGCACACTGAAGGTAAATATATATTTAACATAAGTATATTAGTTAACTAAGAACTAATTACTGAATTTTCATACAAATATATTTTGTAAAATACAATATAACTTTTAGGGTTTTTCTTTTTTATGGGAGGGTATGTATAAGGGAGTCAGGCAATTATATCAAAGGTAACCAATTAGCTGAACATCTTTTGTAGAGTTGTTTTTACTTTTCTTCTCATCAAAGCATGTGATTTGTCTTATGAACTTTCTGTTCTAAATTACATTTTATCAAAAAACTACAAGATTGGCTGCCAAAGTAAATTAGACATTGAGAAGAATTTAATTGTACATTGATTAGCAGAATTGGTAATTGTTGCCTTCATAATAAATATTTGACTTTTTATCCTATCTTAATTCATAATTGCATTTTAAGATTAAATTTCTCCAAGTAATTTTTACATAAAAGACAACTCTTGAAACAGTAGCCAGCAAGATTAATGAAAGTGAACATTTCTGCAGTTATTAAGTTTTCCCGCTAGTCTGCGCTATAGCACTTTGTTCAATCTGGGGACCCACTGGATTCTTGGATATTAGTACCACATTGTTAACCTACCTTTTCCCTAAAAATAAATTGTTTCAGTTAAAATATAGTAACTTTAATAAAAATTAAAAAGTGAGTTGAAAGAGTATCATTATTCTATATTATAAAAAGTGATATTAATTAGGACAATTATTTTCCATTGCATATTGACTTAAGGATTCAATAGAGTAAATACAAACAGACTATCAACTGAAAGTTTTCTTTTCCCTTATTTAAAAGAACTTAAAAGTTATGATGTATAAATTATAGAACTACAAAATCATTTCAATAAATTTTAAGTAAAATTATGGTTTAAAAATGAGGGGAAGCAAGTTTAATTTTTCTTAAAATGGAAAGCATATTCACCTTGATGGTTTCATTTAAAATGGAGAACAGAACACAACAATTTCTTTTTTTTTTTTTTTTTTTTGAGGAAGAATAGCCCTGAGCTAACTACTGCCAATCCTCCTCTTTTTGCTGAGGAAGACTGGCCCTGAGCGAACATCCATGCCCCTCTTCCTCTACTTTATATGTGGGACGCCTACCACAGCATGGCGTGCCAAGTGGTGCCATGTCCACACCCGGGATCCGAACCAGTGAACCCTGGGCTGCCGAGAAGTGGAATATGCTCACTTAACCACTGCGCCACCAGGCCGGCCCCAGAACACAACCATTTCTGAAGAGGGCATCTAATAAAAGGAAGGGGTCAAGAGCATGATTATATTAAGGCTAACAGATGGTGAAGAAGATGATGCTTTATCTAAATTGAAGAGAATTGAAGGTGTAAAACTAGAGGCAATACTAACAAAATACCAGTGAAATACAGTAATATGAAAATCACTGTAGAACACTCTTCAGGGGAGAAATTCTTAAGATTCCAGAGAAAGAAGTTCAAAATATAAAGCTTCATTTACCTATTTCTCAGATTCTCGTTAGTAATTCCTTAAAACTTTAAGGTTAATGGACAAAATTATTTAGGTCCTTGCGAGTAAATTTCCAGAGGCCATGCACTACTGTATGGACTTCCTTTTGAAAATTATCCTTTTTGCTCCTGTAACCACTGAAAGGCAATAACATTACTAATCACATACAGTCGTCTGACCTACTTCAAAGCAGAGTTCAATGTAAAGCAAGTCCAACTTGGCCCTCCCAAGGGAGATTTACTATCTTAAGAAGATAAACAGTATCACAGGAAAAAATTAAGAGAACAGACATATTTAGCTTCAGTGCATTTGTATTTTGATTCATCTCAAACTTCACAAGGCCAAAACTGAATTCCAGACCTTCCCCCCAAAACTGTTCCATCAACAGTTTTACAGCAGTTAATGACAACTCTCCATCCTCCCACTTGGTCTTGGGCCAAAAATCTTGGAATAATTATTTTTGTCTCATACCCCACATACATTCCACCAGAAAATCTTTTTCGTTCTACTTTTAAAACACGTCTACAGAAATAACATCTCACCACCTCCACCACAACCACCCTAATCTACATCACCACTATCACCTGCCTAAATTTTTGCAATAACTTCATGACTGGTCCCCCAAGTTCCATTCTTTTCTCATTCTCCTCATTAATCTATCTCAACAAAAAGTCAAAGTAAACTCTTTGAAACGTTTTAAAACGTAAGTTACATCATGTCATTTTTTTGGTCAGAACCTTTTAATACTCCCTATTTTGCTCAGAATAAATGCCAAAGTCCTTACAATGATTCTAAAGGTCCTCTGAGATCTCATTCTCTAACCTTGTGTCTCACTATTCTCACCCACTTGTTCTGCTCCAGCCACACTGACTTCCTTGTTTCTCTTCCAACATATCAAGCATACTCCTACCACAGGACCCCTGTATTCACTATTACCTAATCAGAACTGCTTTTCTCCTAAATATGCGCAATACTAACTCTTTCAAGTCACTGCTCAACTGTCACTTTTCAAGGCCATCCAAAATAAATTCCAACACCACCACAAATTAAGTATCTAGATTTAATTTTCTCCAGGGCACATACACAGTCTAATACTTATACATCTCATTTCTTGGGTGCGTCTCCTAATTAGAATGCATTCTCCAGGAACGTAAGAGATGTTGTCTATTTTAGTTCACTGCTATATCCCAAGTGCCTAGAAAACACCAAGATATGTTCAATGAATGAGTGAATTAATATATTAACAATAAGTATAGAACTGTTATACATTACTTTCTTTAAACTGTTTGCTTCTTTATTTTAATATCATGTCTCCTCAGGCAAGGGAAACAAAAGAAAAAATAAACAAATGAGAGTACATCAAACTAAAAAGCTTCTGCATGGCAAAGGAAATCATCAACAAAATGAAAAGACAACCTGCCAACTGGAAGAAAATATTTGCAAAACATAAACCCAATAAGCGGTTAATTTCCAAAATATATTAAAAAACTCATACAACTCAACAACCAAAAACACAAACAACCCAATCAAAACATGGGCAGAGGACCTGAACAGACATTTTTCAAAAGAAGATATACAGATGGCCAACAGGCACACGAAAGGATGTTCAACGTCACTAATTATTAGGGAAATGCAAGTCAAAACTACAAAGAGATATGATCTCACACCCATCAGAATGGCTATTATTAAAAAGATAAGAAATAACAAGCATTGGAGAGGATGTGGAGAAAAGGAAACTTTCATATACTGCTGGTGGGAATGCAAGCTGGTGCAGCCACTATGGGAAACAGCACAGAGATTTCTCAAAAAATTAAAAATAGAAATACTATATGATCCACCTATTCCACTTCTGAATATTTATCCAAAGAACATGAAAACACTAATTCAAAAGATATATGGGGCTGGCCCGGTGGCACACTGGTTAAGTTCTTATGTTCTGCTTCGGCTGCCCAGGGTTCACCGGTTCAGATCCCAGGTGCGGACATTCACACTGCTTATCAAGCCATGTTGTGGCAGGTATCCCACATATAAAGTAGAGGAAGATGGGCATGAATGTGACTCAGGGCCAGTTTTCCTCAGCAAAAGAAGGAGGATTGGTGGTGGCAGATGTTAGCTCCGGGTTAATCTTCCTTAAAAAAAAAAAAGATATATACACCCCCTATGTTCATTGCAGCATTATTCACAATAGCCAAGACTTGGAAGTAACCCAAGTCCCAACAACAGATGAATGGACAAAGAAGATGTGATATATATACACAATAGAACACTACTCAGCCATAAAAAAGGCAAAATCATGCTATTTGCAACAACATGGATGGACCTTGAGAGTATTATGCTAAGCTAAATAAGTCAGACAGAAAAAGACAAAATATTATTTCACTCATATGTGGAAGATAAACAAACACATAGATAAGGAGAAGGGATTGGTGGTTACCAGAGGGAAAGGGGGAAGGGGGAAGGCAAAAGGGGTAAAGGGGCACATACATATGGTGACAGACAGAAACTAGACTTTTGGTGGTGTACACAATGCAGTCTATACAGATGCTGAAATATAACAATGTACACCTGAAATTTACACAATAATAAACCAATATGACCTTAATAAGATAATTAATTTAAAAATCTGTTTGCTTAGTAAATTTCTATAATTCAAATATCATGGGCTTTCATGAATTATCTTTAAGAAAAAATAAAATAACACAAGAACTTTCCAAATTCAAGTACTATTATGAAATACATTTTTCCTGATAAAAATATTTGTTTAGTAAAATTCAAAATGCACAAATATTTTTATGTGCACTAAAACTGCCTAAACATTTAAACAAAAGTAAAATATGATAGCTTACCTCACAGGTTTCCGAGCTTGTTCAATCAAGGTCCTACTTTTGATCTAACCCAACTGATTTTAGAATGTTATGGGGGGGGGCGGGGACCATATTTATTTATTTGTTTGTTTATTTGTTTTGGAGGTGATAGATATGTTTATCACCCTGATTGGTGACGGTTTTACGAGTACCTGCATATGTTCAAAAGCCATCAAATTGCATACAATAAATATGTGAAGTTTTTTGTATAACAATCACACCTCAAAAAAGTTGTTAAAAATTTAAAAAGGAAACTGCAGAAACTGCCTGTTATAAGGAATTGGGTAAGCTGAGAATGCCAAAATGATGTATTAGACATGAGTGCTTCTCAAAATGTAACGTGCCTTCCGATTACCAGGAGGTCTTGCTGACAGGCAGATTCTGACTCCTAGGTCTGGGGGAAGAGGAGTGGGGATGCTGAATTTTTTTAAATCTCCCAAGTGACACTGTCACTGCTGATTGGCAGACCATACTTTGCAAAGCAAGGCTCTAGATTAGACTGGATTGCAAGTAAAACTCTAGGCTCTAGCTCAAATCCTCATACTATTACTAATAACAGTACCACAACCACTACTGCCACCATTGCAACTGCTACTATTGCTGAAAACAACAACAATAAATAGCATTTCTTAAGTTCTCACTATGTTCCAGGCACTCTTGTAATTCTTGTATATTTGTTATCTCATTTAATCTATAGTGATTCTTCTCAGTAAATGGATGAAGAAATTGAAGATTTAAAAGATTACGTCACATAGACAAGGTCTTCCAGCTGGTAAGTAATGCAGCCAGAATTCAAACCCCAGTCTCTTAGGGATATTAGATTTTTCACATGAAGTCCATGTTAAGTCTCATTATTTCACTGGCCAGTGTCAAATCTCCTTGGCTTACCTCCGATTTCAGCCACAGCTATGATGGACAGTGGTGGCCGCAATTGAACTCAAAAGAACTTCACACCCACTGGGATGGATATAATTTTTTTTAATGGAAAATAACAAGTGTTGGCAAGGATGTGAGATATTTAATGGAAAATAACAAGTGTTGGCAAGGATGGTAGGTATATAAAATGTTGTATTTACTGTGGAAAATAGTTTGGAAGTTCTTCAAAAATTTAAACATAGAATTACCATAAAACCCAGCAATTCCACTACTAGATAATACCCAAGATCATTGCAAATGTACATCCACATAACAATTTATAAGTGTACATTCCCAACAGCATTATTCATAATAGCCAAAAAGTATAAACAACCCAAATATCCTTCAATTTGTGAGCAAATAATGTGGGGTATTATCCATACAATGAAATATTATTCAGCCATAAAAAGGAATGAAGTACTAATTCTTGCTACAGCATAGATGAACCTTAAAAGCATTATGCTAAATGAAAGAAGCTGGACACAAAAGGTCACTTATTGTATAAATTCATTTATATAAAATGTCCAGAATAGGCAAATCCATAGAGAAAGCAAGCAGGTTAGTGGTTGCCTGGGTGTTGAGGGAGATGGGAGAGATTGCTAATGAGCACAGGGTTTCTTTTCAGGGTGATGGAAATGTTTTAGAATTAGATAATGGTGATAGTTGCACAATATTGTATATATACTAAAAACCACTTGAAAATGATGAATTTTATGCTATGTGAATTTTATCTCAATTTAAAAATTAACAAAAATATACCTCTTCTAAAGGAAATCTCTGGCCCCGATGGCTGTGGTCGTTTTTGTGTGTGTGAGGAAGATTGCCCCTGAGCTAACATCTGTGCCAATCTTCCTCTACCTTATGTGGGATGCCGCCACAGCATGGCTTGATGAGCAGTGCTAGGTCCGTACCTGGGATCTGAACCTACCAACCTCGGGCCACCAAAGTGGAGCACACAAACTTAACCACTAAGCCAATGGGGTGGCCCCAGGTTTTTGTCTTATTTTGAGTTTCTCCACAGTCAGATCCTCAGCCAAAGATCTGAATGCAAAGTAGTTTGTTTATTTGAAAGATGATCCCAAAAAGTACAGTGAAACAGTGGAGGAAGAAAAGCCAATAAACGGCCAATTAAAAAGCAGGTCATTTCTGGGGGGCAAATGGAGCTTGGTCTTGATGAACCCTCTCAGAATCACCCCACTCGGGGGCAAGGCCGCTAGGGTATTTATTTAGTAGCTCATTGGCACTTCTGCCCCTGTTCTTCAGGTTAACCCTATTCCCTTGGCCATAAAATGCCCTTAGGCAGAGAGATGCAAGAAACCATTGGTATGTTCAGGAACCATTTGTGGGTATCATCTGGTACCCATATAGAGCTAAAGACCTATGGGTAGGGCACCTATAGCAATTGCTACAATTTTACAGGTGAATTCCATCAAACTTTTAAGGGACTATTAATTCCTATCCTATAAAAATTGTTTCATAAAATTAAATTTAAAAAGGAACAAAAGCTATACAGTTCATTTTATGAAGCAAATGCAATTTGACATAAGACAAAAAAAAGCATATAACAAATTCAGTCACATATATGTAGAGCCAAAACATAAACTAAAACTTAAATAACAAAATCCAAGACAACTAAAAAACATGTCATATCACCATCAACTACAATTTAACCCCAGGAATGTAAGGATAATGGAACATCAGAAACCTAGTTATGTAATCATTATAACAGATTAAAGAAGAAAAATCATGCGATTATCTCAATCAATGAAGAAAAGCATTTAATAAAATTCAATACAATTTTATGGTTTACAGTAACTCATAAAACCAGGAATACTAAAGTAACTCTTAGAAAAACTAGCATTTCTTTAACTTGGTAATAAAAGCAGGAATAAAAGGGCATTTGCTTAGGTTGGTAAAGATTATAATTCAAAAACCATCAGCAAAAGATATACTTAATGGAGAAGCTTTATATATGAACAATTAAAACTGCACTTTCTCAAATTCTTCCTTAGAGCAAAAAGTAGTATTTTTGCAAGATAAAAGTAAACAGAAGAATCTGAGATATCAACAAAGCCATAAGACAAATAATCAAGAAATATAGATGCTGATTGCTTATAGGAGATAGAAATGAGACTTCAGTTCAGTTATGTGATGTTGTTAATGATCTTGATAACTGGATAAGTGGTAAATAAACTAAATTTGGAGTTGTTGCAGGTCAATAATCTAGAGTTAATCTTTAGAAAATATTCTCAAATCGGACACTAGCATCACCTCAATGGAATAGAAACTGCCGATGAACAAATTCACCTAGCAGTCTTATTCTGCATGTAATCATGATTTTCTTAACTTAATTTCTCAATACATCTGTAAAGTAGTCATTATAGATAATTGGCAAATAGTGACAAGAAAGAAATATGTGGACACTTACTGTTATATATACATGATGTATACAATACACTTGCAGACGAGATATTGATATAAATGGAATTACGTCAACAGCTAGCACCAATATTTGCTTATATGTGCAGTTTTCTTCTGTGTCCAGAGAACACTAGGGATGCTACAATTGTATACCCATGACGAAACAAGCTACTGGCTAAACAAACTTTGAAAGAAAGGCATAGCAGAATCTAATTCTGATTGCACTTAATTCCAAAAGACATAATTTGAGGGTAAGAAGCAGCTGAAATTATCATTTTTAACTGGCATTGTTCTTTAGAAAAATATCTTAATTGCTAATAAAGTAGATCACATCTTAAAAAGTGTGTTTGTGATATGCTATTCAATAATAAACTAATGCTATTTAATAACTTACAATTTGTTAAAATCCATACAGAGTTAACTAGGCAGGTATGGGAATATACAAGGAAATGTCCTCGCATATATAACCCTTCTGGGAAAGTGACTCCAAACTGTGAAAGAATGCCTTGCTCCAGAGAAATTCTGCTCTTGAGACATTATTGTCAAGCAACAGTATAAAACCATCTCTCTTGTAGCATCCTCTATTTGTAAAACATTCAAACCCTAAAGAAAGCTACTAATGTTATAAGAAAAAACTCTGGGTATTAGCAACCTGCAAGCACTAATCAAGATTGGTTTTGGAAAACTTTTATGAATTAATATTGTTCACTGCTAAAGCTAGGAAATCTTACATGACAAAAAAGTTATTATTCTGCTCCACAAGTGAATAGCTAAAAAGATATTAGCTGATAAGTCCACCAGTGCAATATTATTAAAGCTTTATAGATAATACCATACTTTATAGAGTTCATAAAATTGCAGGGAGCCTTGATCAGCAGGTTGTAGCTAAAATTGTGGTAGATAGAATATATTATGTACAGACTGATTATAGACATTTCCAATCATTCAGAGTTATACTGAAACCAACGTAACTGATGAAATTGTGGCAGACAGAGACCTGCCCAGGAATCAACCGATGAAGAGATTTCAAAACTGTGAATACCAACATTCAGGTCGTTTTGGGCTTAGTTGGCAATGTATATGAGGATCTCCATGAATGGAGTGGATTCAGTGAGTAATCACAAGAAACAGCCTTATGAGTAATACCTATACTTTAAACCCTACATTAATAACACTCATATTCATAAAGAAAGTGCTCCCAAAAAGTTGGGTCCTTATTTAAGTATCAGATGTGATCATTAAAATGGGAAATATTATTACTATAACATTAATGTTGAGTAAATGCAGTCCACTATCCATAGCTTTTGTCACATTAAGAAATCACACTAAGTTCATCAAAGGATGTGTATTAATATGATTATTTAAATTGAAAAATAAAGTGAGACTTTTTCAGAAATTTCCTTTTGGCTAATTGGTCTGATGACAAGGACTAGTTATGCCTATTAGCTCATATGTTCCATATTTTCTATCAACTGAAAAAGCTAAATATGCAGTTCTAAGATATTATAAAAATAGCTTAAAACATGTGAAAAGGCAAAATAATCTTATCCATATAAATTATAATTGCCAGGGGTACTAAAATTAACCTTTTCCAAATCCTTTTTAGTATATTGGTTTAAACAAAGTGCCTCTAAGTGAAAAAGCAATAAGTGAAATGACTAATAAATAGTCATTTGATAAATTTTGGTAAAGCCTTTTCAGTATGACTCCCAGAAACTACAGACTGAATCACTGACTGAGTAACGAATCATTTTGTGAGCCTGGTGTGTTCAATTCTTTGCTTTCAACAAACTGAAGGAAAACCTAAATGAATGATCAGCTGATATATAACTTAAAATAATTTTTGATGATAGATTGCTCTCCTTTTTGTCATATAACTTGGAAAGAGTTCAAAGAAGTGAGTGAATGTTATAATCAAACACTTATTCACATCTAGCCATTAAAGTGAACAAATTCACTTAGCACTTGCATCTGTAAAAATTAAAAAAATAGAAATCAAATTGATGCTGAATTCTATCTTGGTCTGTAATAAGTAATATTCACACGTGTTTATGAACAAGGTTTAAAAGAAAACCAGTCCCATCCATCC
Organism: Equus caballus; assembly: GCF_041296265.1. Taxonomy (NCBI): domain Eukaryota; kingdom Metazoa; phylum Chordata; class Mammalia; order Perissodactyla; family Equidae; genus Equus; species Equus caballus. The sequence goes on along the minus strand of NC_091692.1, from coordinate 64,196,197 downwards.
CATTAAAAAATGAATTTCTAGTAAAATTTTCTTATATTTAATAATTTTTAATCAAAATTTGTATTTATGTTATTTTAACCAATTGTGAATTAATAATGACCTAAATGAGTGGTAAGCTGATCTGTAATTTAAAATAATTTTTGATGATAGTCTACTATTACCATTAATAATTAAACTCAATCCATCAGAAACTTTTTAAAACTTTAAGCCTTATTGCCATTGAAATGTTTTAAATATATAACTTGATATATATATTTTATTGGAACAGAGTATAAAAAAGTTACTTTTACAAGATTTCTAGTGAAAAGTATACTACAGGAGGATAAAATAGTATGAGGGAAGTGGAATGTAAATACATTTTTGAAAGAAAACTTTTAACTATTAAAAATGAGTTTGTTCATTGTTTGTTTGATTTTTAAGAATAATGAAAGTTATCAAACTGATAAATTATTTAGATTCCACAGTCTGCATTTTTAAAGGAGCTACAGCAGTTTTACTGTAAAATGTCAGTATTAATAATATGCTAAAAATTATACCCTCTGCAGCCATTTAAACATATGATGAAAATGTTAGGTGTCATCTTAAAGATATGCGATGTGGTAAAAAGCTTTTAAAAAGTAACTCAGGGACTTGAAATAAACATATTTCAAGATCAGTGTCTGAACTGCCATCTCAGCTACTGCTTATAACATTCAGCCTCCTCCACTCCCAAACCCCAGGCTAAGCAAGTTCCCCGATATACAGCCATCTTACTTTGAGCTAAAGTGTACAGTATCTTCTCAGCAGAGTCATGCAGACTGTGGATCACCATCCTCTAAAATAAACCCTATAAGCCAAGCCTTGCCTATTAAGGCATTTCTTCCTTGGCCAGAAGGCATCTAGGGTAAGTTAGCATGGCTTATGCAGTAATACCCACTAATATTCTATTTAATCACCACTTATAAAATTGTTTTTGTGAGAAAATACATTTTGAATCCCACCTTGGCATGTAAAGAATATATATTTTTCCCCTTCTTTTTCTTCACTGCCCCACAATTTTAATAACAGGGACTATTATGACAAGAGGTGAAAGCTGCATGTTCCTGAAAACTAACAGGATGCTAGCTTCCTATGTCGACCTAAAATGATATCTATCTACCACATGCAGTTCCCATCCATTCAGAGGTAAGGCACAAAGGACACATAGGCTCTCTGGGCCAGAAACAAGGTTTATATTTATGAATTATTTCTTTCTTAAAGATGTAAGCCACAGCCTTTCTGTACAAAATTTTATTCTTCACACTTATTCTATCTTTGGAAATCTAGCATTCATGACATACTGATTTCTGAACATGTTAACATTGAGAGAAAGGCAGTGCTTCAAGTTTTAAAAGGAATTATATTTAGAGTCAGAGAAATTAGTGGTATCTAATCCTGAATATGCATTAGAATTATCTGACTAATTATATAAAAAGAAACATTCTGGGCATCACCCTCAGATATTCTGATTCAGTCAGTCCAATGTGCATGAAGATGTGTAATTTTTTTAAAAGTTCCCCCAGATAATTCTGATAAAACCAATTGAAGGACAAACATCAGGGAACTCCTGAGATAAATCATCTAAGATCTGAACTTATTACTTGGGGGACTTTGGGCAAATTATTTAATCTATTTGAGACTCTGTTTTCTATATTAAAAATGCAGACAACTGAGTCCTTGAGGAGAAAAGACTGAGTCTTATCCAGTTGTGTAATCCCTGGGCATGGTACCTGGTCATTAGCAGCTTCTAAATAAGTGTTGTTGATATATTGTATATATAAGTATCCTTAGATACAAGTAAATTCTATATATACATAAATTCAATATATTCTTAAATGCAAGTAAATTCAATATTCAATAATAGGAATATATGCATATTATTTGGGAATTTAAAATTCATGGAATATATTTTAAATACATAGCATAAAGTTCTCAGTTACAAAAATTTGTTTCTCTGATGCTCTCACCTGACAATGCTCATCAACTGGCACATGAGTGCAGCAGCCGTGTGTGTGTTAATATAAGTATAAGGTCTGTGGTAGTATTGATTATAATAGCTACAACATTTAGGAACTCTAAAAATGGAAACACATCTTTCATTTTTAGTGAAAACCAGTAGAAAATGACTTAATATATGCAATTCTGCTTTGAAGATAGTTCTTCAAGAATATATCCCTTTTCATCTTTTCAGAGCTACCTGTGGTATGCAATTTGAAAATGTATACTTTGGTATTAATACTATTTCTTTAATATAATAAATATTGAATATTATCAAATAAATCTTCATTTTTTTATTAACAATCCTAATGTGCATCTACTAAGCAAGAATTTGATGCCATGAAAAATACATAAAAATTCCCAGTGCATCCATCTGAAATGGATTCTGGTAGTAATATTTAACGCAGAGACAATCTGACAAGTCTACAGATAAACCAGAAATAACTTAGCTTCCTCACATCACCTTTCACGCTCAACATCTCCCACTCCCTAGAAAGTTTACAAGCCTAAATGGGGCCATGCTTTTGCCCCTTGCGGCTATCTATCCAGCATGCTGAGGCAGCTATATGTTTATTCTGTTTTTTAATTGTGTAAGATGACTTTAATAATGATCAAGTCAAAATAAAGAAGGCTATATTAAACCTCTTTCCCCCATAGCTCCTATAGAGCACAATCATTTATAAAAATGAATATACAAAAAGAAAAACACGAAATTGAGAAATTAAAATAAAGCATTTGCCATAGAAGTAAAGAAAATTATTTCTCTCAGCTTATTCTCTTCTGCTAATTTTAAAACAGTATTAGGGAAGACTTACAATATCTTTTAGTAATGCAAGAGGATCACTAATCATACATAATCATTACATAACAAAGAGAGAAAAGGAAAAAAGCTCTTGCCCATTCATCATTCATTCAGTCTACAGGCACTGACTAAGCACTCAGGACTAATACCCAGCCAGTATATGAAAGTATGGGAAAACAGCCATTGTCTATTCTGATTAGTCAGTCATATATTCTGATTGATTGGTGTCCAGGGCCTGTTGATTGTTAAATAATTTAAATATCAACTGTGTATTTCCCATCTCTTAGTAATTGTGTTAAATGTTTATGATAAAGAAATTAATAAAATGCAATCTCTGCCTTCAGGAAACCAACAGGTGAGACATATAGGTAAGCAAATAAATCATGGTACAATCTGATAAGGACAGGAGTAACAACGTATAGAAGATACTGAGCAAGGACTGATAAAGCCTATTAGGATTAATGAAGGAAGAAATATCTAGGCTGGATCTGAAAGAATCTGTATGAGTTTGTTAAATGGACAAATTAAAGAAGGGGACTCTAGACAGAGGAAATAATGTGTAAAAATACACAGAAGCATTAAAGAGAATAGTAGTTACCAGCTTTCTCTTTACCTTGTCCTCTCCTCAAACCAAACATATTTAATCAAATCAATGATCCCTGGATGTTCAGGGACTCTATCTGGTTCTTGTATAGGGTACTTTCAGTGTATTCCTAGTGAACATTAACTTTTAATTGGCCATGTCCCTGCTTTTTCAACATCATAATAAATTCTAATACTATGCTATTAGATTAACATTAGCCTCACTTGGTGCCAACTTCAACTAAATAAGCATACCCTCAGTTTCAAGAAGTTCAATGTGCTGGCATTTTCAAAAGGCACACAAGCAACTTGGCAAATTCTCTTATGATAAATACCTAAAAATAAATTCCAGACAAAAAGTTAAGCCAGCGACCAATGCACATCCTGCTTAGCAGACACAAGTCCCTGAGGAATCCCTACCTATTCACTGAAAGCCCAGGTCAGTTACTCTGTGGATGGTTAGAGCTAATGCAGATCTATTCTTAGAGATCCAATTTGGTCAGCTCCCAGGTTGATTACACTCTGGTGGGCTCTCAGATAGTCTGGATTCAGAGAGTCTGCTGCAGTGAAGCACAGGGCTCCAGACCAGAACATACCTTTCTCGTCTATGCCCATGCTAATCTAGTTCCACCATCCAATATAATAAGAACAACCCTCAAGATATATATTTATGACACTTAAAGACCTAGTGTGTTATATAAAGAAATAGACTCTGAGCCAGTAAGACCCTTCATTAGACTTAAGGAAAGTACTATGTTTTGTTCCCGGAGATCTGGAGTCCCTGAGATATAGATAAAGAAATCCCTTGTAATGCACACTGGGTAAGGGAATACAAAATAAAGAGATGACTTTTACAATATCTCATTAAATTGTTCATTTTTATTTTCTAATTTCTCTTAATACCAAATGACCAGACCAAAATAGAAAACTGATGTTAATAGAGAAAGAATACCTGGCCTGATGTAGCCAGTTTTTCTAGGTTCTTTTGATATGCCTGAAACAATTTTTAAAATTTTAAGTAATATTGAAGCTTAAATCAAAGTGATTGAAATTTAAAATCTTTCCACTTCAATTTTGGTTTCATGATGCTGTCATTTCTTAAAATAATAAAATAATTATCTCACTTTATGTCTTTTTTATTATTTCATCTGCTCACTTTGGGTTGAGGGCAGGGAAAATTTAATGATATCATGAAATATCTACTTAATCGCTTAATTATTCACATATTCACAAACAGTTATTGAATACTTACTACTATTTGCCAAGCTTTATGCTACTTACTAGATATACAGTGATAAAGAAAACAGACAAGTTCTTTTCTCATGGGGCTTACAGTATAGTAGGGAGATAGACAATAAACAAGTAAACAAATACCTAAGCAAGATAACTACATATGTGTGCTTTGTAGAAAATTAACAGAGTGATACAATAGAGAGTAAGTGGTACTGAATGAGAGTAACACCCTATAGAGGATAGTCAGAGAAGGCATCTCTGAAGTGATGACAGGTGAGCTGATACCAAAGATGAAAATGAGCCCTCCATGTGGAAAGCTAGTGAAAATGCATTCCAGGTAGAAAAAACAACTTACGTATATGGCTACAGGTAGGAAAGGGCTTGGTGGCTTCAGGGACGGAAATGCTTGAGGAAAAAAAAGCAACGAGGGGAAGGATGGAATGAAATGATGTTAAAGAGATAGTCAGAAGCCAGATCATGTATTACTTTCTGTTTATGCCCTAGTAAGAAGTTGTGCGAGAAAGCACTTCAGGGATTTAGGCAGAGGAATGATATAATCTGATTGCATTTTGAAAAAGATCACTCTAGCAGATGTATGGAAACTGGGTTGGAGAAAAGAAGCAGAAAGACTAATTAGGAAGCTATTGCAGGACTCCAACTGAGACATAGTAGTGGTTTAGAGTAAAATGATAGCAAAAGAAATGGAAAGATTAGAGGAAAAAGCCAACAGGACTTGGTGATAAATTCAAACTATTGAGTAAGGAAAAGAAAGAATAAAGTATTACGCCTAAGTTTTTGGTTCAAGAACAGGATATCCAATGATGCTGTTTTTGGGGTGCCTATTAAGTTTGAGAAGCCTATTATATGCCCAAGGAGAGATGTCAAGTAGAGAGTTGGATGCATGACTCTAGAGTGCAGGTCACGACTAAAACATATATTTAGAAAACAGTAGTTGCTATGGACTGAATATCTGTCTCCTCAAAATTCATATATTGAAATCCTAACCCCTAAGTTGATGGTATTAGGAGGTGGGGCCTTTTAAGTCATGAGGGCAGAGACTTCACAAATGGGATTAGTGCCCTTGTAAAACAGACCCGAGAGAGAACCCTCACCCCTTCTGCCATGTGAGGGCCCAGCAAAAAGACGCCATCTATGAACCAGAAAGTGAGCCCTCACCAGACACAGGATCTGCCAGCACCTTGATCTTAGACTTCTCAGCCTCCAGAACCGTGAGAAATAATTTTCTGTTGTTTATAAAACACCTTATCTATGGCATTTTGTTATAACAGTTCAGAAGGCCTAAGACATTAGTATATAGATGATATTTAAAGCCATTCGAGTGTCCCATATTCTACTTTCTTATCCTCAGAATTTGGTTTATTCAATTAATCCTATAAGTGAAATGGAGGGGCACGCTAAGGAAAACAAGCCAAATAATTCATGATATCTTTTTGTCCACAAAGGCCTACAAGATTCTGTTCAAGCTAAATATCACCTCTAGTATAAAATAAAGACAGAAAAAATCTTCATAGAAGAGGAGTCATTTTTAGTGACAAAATTCAATTTGAGGCCATTATATTATGCTTCAAGAATCCCCTAAGCCCTCCCAAAAACATACCAAAATGGTGTTTCCATATAAAAACCAATCCTTAAATTAAAATTAGTCAAGAATTAAAATTGAGCTAAACCTTTAGTAACTCTAAAGAAAAATAGGTTCCCCAGATTCATTCCAGTCAATTCATAATTGCTCGTGATATGTCAAAATTATTCCAAGGTAAGTGCTAAAAGAAACCAAAGCCACATTCTCTTCAATGCCAGAATATAGTTTTGTGTTTCTTCACATTATTAAAGAACTTGGATAAGTCATTCTCTCAAATAACTAGACTCACAACAAGCATAATTTCAAAGCTAGTAAACTGGCCAGGTCTGTTCATGCTAGTGATAAAATGGAACAAATTATTTGTTGTTGGACTGTTCTTTTCTTTACAATGTGGCTTTATGAGCATCAAGTCTCTGATATCAAAAAGCCTATATTATCCATTGTTTTGTAGAATTCCATCTTGACTACAATATAACAGATACTAAAGCTCTAAAAATATTCTAATCACCACAAGTTATCTCAAGGCACTCAAGTCAAAACTCATATTAAAACCAGTATGATGGGGGGACTGGTCCAGTGGTATAGTGGGTAAGTTTGCACACTTCGCTTCAGTGGCCTGGGGTTTGTGGGTTCAGACCCCAGGCATGGACCTACACATCGCTCATCAAGCCATGCTGTGGCAGCGTCCCACATACAAAATAGAAGAAGACTGGCACAGAGGTTAGCTCAGGGACAATCTTCTTCACCAAAAAAAAACACCAGTATGATGGCACATTAAAGTAATCTGACAATTACTCTGCCTAGACAACAATGTATAAACAATAACAAATTATTTTAAATGCAAAGCTAAGCTCACAAAGGAGGAAAGTGTGAGGTACCAAAAAGGAAGTTGGAGTTACAAACCAGATCGTTGTGCTCAAAAATGTGTGGTTTGAGATTTTAATGCCTATATATGGACAACACAAGGATTAAAAAAATAAAGCCAGGGGCCTATACAGGCTGAAGAGTTGAATCTACAATGATGCACAATTCAGGGTACTGAAAACTCCATCTTTTCAGTGAAAGATAAACAAGGAACATTTCGTGCACAGACAAAGGAAAGCACAAGGAAGCACGTCTCTGCCTGTACTCTGGACTAACAAAAGCAATGTCCCCTGAAAATCAAAACATCGTCCTGCACTTCATACAGGTTTGTAATTTGCAGCATAATCCAGGAACCCACAAGTCCAAAAGTTATCAAGAAAATTGATGACAGGACAGAAATTTTACAAAGACACTTGAAAGAAGAAAAATTTTAAACCACATGAGAGACACACCATTAACAATGGCTGCAAAAGATTCCCATGGACTGAGGTTCCCTGAAAATAAGTTCACTGGTCAAAATTACAAACCACATGAGGAAAACTCTACCATGAATGATGAGGAGTCACAAAAACAGAATCTAAACCTAAAGAATTTCAAATAAAAGAATAATCTGCTATAGATTATACATATATTTAAAATTATTAAAGATATAAAGGAATGAATAAAAACACTAATGATTAAACACACACAAAATAAAATAAAATTTCTAAAAATTAAAAATATGGTCATTAAGAGACATTTGCTTCTGCTTATGATGTAGAACCTTACAAGAGAAAGTCCCTCCCACCTTAAAGACAAAAATGATGCAGGTAACCTACAAAGTCCTAGTTTCTTTAAGCCCTTCAAAGAACCAAGATGAAAAAGGAACCTACTGAACCTAAATACCAAAAAGTAACAAGCCCTTCTGAGGAAAAAGCAAGGCAGCTGGGAAGAGGAAGATGGGGGCAGAGCAGAGAGAAGAGGGGGAAGCCTCCACAGATGTAGGTGAGAAGATACAAGCTGAACTTTTAACAAATGTTTAAACACTGAGTGTGGGTTGGTGTGGCCATGTTAATATCCCTGCAAACCCCAGACACAATGGGCGTCTGAGCCCACCTAGAAACTCTTTTCCATGATCCATTAGCAGCTTCTCACAGGAGAGATTGGTGGCAGGATAGGAAACTGAAAGATAGCCCTTCCATGACACAGCAGTGAGGCTAGAGAACTCAGAGAAGAACCCCACAGTGCTTCAGGTCTTATGCTGGGTAGTGGACAATAAGCATTATCACTGAGGAATGATCATGGGACCTGAGGGAGACCCCTGCCGAACAAGGAACAGGCGCATGAGGTCTACCAAAGCCTTAGGATGAAGAAAGAGATTTGAGAAACCCTGTAGACGAGCCAGAACTTGCACTTAGTACAAGGTGTTATTATCTGCAACTGGAGGAAAGGCAGGAAAGTGTAGCGAGACCCCCTCTGAGGAGCAAGTATATAGTACCTGTTGAGATGTAAGGGCAGGAAAGGAGAATTGAAAGAAAATTTGCAGATAATCCAGCCCTTACAAGAAATAACAAGCAGCAGCTGTCTACTGTTTCACATAAGAAATAATGGACGGAGTCCAGACGACAATAGAAGAACTAAAGATGTTAAATGTTTAAAGCGCTAAAAGAAAAAAAAAACATTCGACCCAAATTCTTCATCCAGCAAATGTATTCTTCAAAATTCTGGATGAAATAAGGACATTTTCAGACTCATAAAAACTGAAATATTTCATCTCCAGCAGACCTGTACTACAAGAAGTATTAAAACAAGTTTTTGGCTGAAGGAAAATGACATCTGGTTCTAAAAGAAGGAATAAAGAACACCAGAAAGAAAATAAATGTTAGTAAAGGATTGTTGTTCAAACTTATTTTTAAATACGTGCACAGACACATACAAATCCATTTTAAAAAACTGTTGACTGCTTACGGTTATTTTAAATAACAATGTAATGTGGGGCTGCTAGTATATTTGGTAAAGTATGCAAAGTACAAAAAGCAGGAAGGTGGTCATTGGAAGTAACCTGATGTGAGTAAGATCCTTACATTATTCATGAAGTAAAAGAATATTTTGTAAGTAGACTGTGATACGTTAAAGACGTACTATATTGTAATCTCTTGAGAATCCATAACAAAAATAAAAGAAAGAGACATAACTAAAAGGTCAATAGAGGAGATGAAACAAACTATTTAAAAAAAAGGAAAGAAAAAACTTGCTTCTCCCCAAAGAAGACAGGAAAAAAGAAAAAAAGGAACAAAGAACAGAGAGGACAAATAGAAAAACACACCAAAGACAGTAGACTTACACATATCAACAACTACATTAAATGTTAACAGACTCATTAAAAGCAGAGAGTATTGTAGACAAGACACAAAAAGCTAGACCCATCTAGATGTTATTCATAAGAAATTCATTGTACACATAAGACCTGTGGTGTACTTATTTACTTGTTTTATCAGTTACTAAGGGAGGGGTGTAAAGTCTCCTAATACCGATTGTGGATTTGCCTACTTTTCTCTTTAAAACTTCCAATAAAGACAAAGACAGGTTGAAAGTAAAAGGATGGCAAAAGATTTACCATGAAATCCCTAAGCATAAGGAAGCTAGTGTAGCTATATCAAATATCAATATCAGACAAAGTAGCCATCAAAATTGAGTGTTACCAAACATAAAGAGAAGCACTTCGTGATAATAAAAAGGTCAATTCATCAAGAAAACAACATTCTTGAATGTGAGTAACCTAATAATAAAGCTCTCAAACAGATGAAGCAAAATTGGAAGTATGAAAGTACAGAGTAAGGAAAGTAAGGAGTAGGAGTAAGAGTAAGGACTAAGGAGATTTTAATACCTCTCTCAGTAACTTATGAAACAAGCACACACAAAAATCGGTAAGGATTTAGAAGTGTTGAACCACACCATTAACCAACTTGATCTAACTGATATGCCTGAAACAATACTTTCAACAACATCAGAAATCACATTCTTCTCCAGTGCACATGGAACATTCACCAAGAAAGACCACATGCTGTCTCAATAAGGAACACAATCTCAAGAGTATGCTCTCTGGCTGCAATGGCATTAAATTACAAATCAATAAGATATCTTTAAACAATGCCCAAATATTTAGAAATAAAGCAACACATTTTAAAATAACCTATAGGTCAAATTAAAAAATCAACAAGGAAATTTTTTACATAGTTTAACCTAATGACAAAATGTAAGCACACATAATTTACATGCTAAAGCAATTCTCAAAGGGAAATTTATAGTTTTAATTGTCTGTGTTAGAAAAGAACAGTATAAAATGAATAAGGCACGTTTCCACTTTAAGATGCTAGGAAATGAAACAAAATAAACCCAAAGGAAGTAGAAGGAAGGAAATAATGAAGATAAGAACAGAAAACAACTTAAAAAAGTAAACAAAACAAAACAATAAAACCAAAATTAACTCATCCCTACCAATCATTGATTGTGGAGAGAGAGAAAACAGAAATTATCAGTATCAAGCATGAGAGAAAGGACATCTATACGGACCATATCCAATATTGATGGCTAATCAGTGGATATAATGAATAGCTTAATGGCAATACATTCAACAGCTTAGATAAAATGGACAAATTCCCACAAAAACAACTTAACAGGAAGACACAAGAAATAATCTATAGTTCTATATATTTTTTTAAAAATTGAACACGTAATTTTAGAACTTCCCATAGAGAACTCGAGACTCAGTTGGCCTTACTGGTGAATTCTATCATATGTCTAAGAAAGAAATAACACAAACTCTTTCAGAAAATCGAGAAGGAATAAAACCATTCATTTTATGAGGTCAGCATAATCTTAAAACCAAAACCAGAAAAGAACATAGAAGAACAGAAAATTACAGGGGCCGGCCTGGTGGTGCAGCAATTAAGTGCGCACGTTCCGCTTCGGCAGCTAGGGGTTCACCGGCTCCGATCCCGGGTACAGACATGGCACCGCTTGGCAAGCCATGCTGTGGTAGGCATCCCACATATAAAGTAGAGAATGGCAGGCACAGATGTAAGCTCAGGGCCAGTCTTCCTCAGCAGAAAGAGGAGGATTGGCAGCAGTTAGCTCAGGGCTAATGTTCCTCCAAAAAAAAGAGCAGAAATTTACAGACCCATACCCTCATGAACATAGGTGGAGAAATCTTTAACAAAATACTAGTAAAGCAAATTCAGAAATGTATATATTTTTAAGAATATTATATCATAACCAAGTGAGTTTTATCCCAAAGATGTAAAGCTCTTTATGAAAATGAAAGATTTCGATTTACCACATAACAGATTAATGGAGAAAAATCATGTGATGATATTGATAGAAGAAAAAAAAACTAAATAAAGGCAAAACCAACAAGAAAAATATTTTATGGTTTCTTTTCATTGTCCTCCTTGGTCTCTATGCGAATTTTACATCAGGTTAAAAAAAAAATTATCTGCCTTTTTATCCCATAGTTCAACCCTATCTTAATCACTTCTCCATTAAGCAGTCAAAAATTTCTCTAACATGTCTCAGTGACTGTCTTTAGAATTGGAGCTGGCCAAAGAGAGGTGAATGATTTATAACCTTTAAGACCATGAAGCAGGAAATTCATATATCAAGAAACCTCCAAGCAAAACTGGGATAAATCTGCAACAGAAATGGAAAACATGTTTGCACAGGGTGGATGGGGGCAAGGGGAAAACCTTGAAAGTAATTATACAATTGCAAAGTAAATTTTAAAATATAACAAAATGACAAGTTATATAGATTATTTTAGTGAATATATTTTTATTTCAGGTTTTTTGAAGGTTCTAGCTAATGCAATTAAACAAGAGAAATAAACGAGAAAGGAGGAGGTAAATTATTATTATTTTCAGGTCATATGGTTTCATACTGTTAAAACTCAAAAGAAACAACTGAAAATTCTGATAAACAATATAATTTAGAAAGGTAGCTGTGCACAATATTAAGACACAGAAATCAATGTATTCCCAGGTAAAAATAAGCAGAAAATTAAAATATTTCACTTATGATTTTAAAACAAATTATTGAGAAATATGCAAAATTAATATAAATAATGCTATTGAAGGATATAAAGAAGGATGAATAACTCAAAAACTATATTCTATTTTGAACATGAAGACTTAATATCATAATAATGACAATTCTTGCCAAATTTATCCAAAATTAAATGTGATGGCAGTAAAAAAATACCTATATTATTTATTTAGGACTAAATAGATTGATTCTAACATATAGAAGGAAAAATAAACAAGCAAGTATAGCAAAGAGAATATCTTTGCAACTCTAGGGTAAGCAAAGATACCTTAGGCTACAAACATCACTAACCATAAAAGAAAAAATTAATAAACTGGACTTCATCAAAATTAAAATTTTCTGTTCTCCAAAATGCACCATTAAGAAATGAAAAGGCAAGCCATACACTGGGAGAAAATATTCTCAATACATATATCTGATGCCAGTATTCAGAATACATATAGGGAGAACACCTGCAAATCAATAAGAAAAAGACAAAAAGAAATTTTAAAATAGGCAAACATTTAAGCAGACGTTTCACAAGAGAAGTAATATGGATGGCCAATAGACACTAATGATGCTCAACATCATTAATCATTGGAAGTAGATATAAAATCCAAACCACTTCGCACCCACTAAAATAACTTAAATGAAAAGACTGACAACACCAAATGCTGGTGAGGTTGTGGAGCAACCAGAACTTTCACATATTGCTGATGGAAGTATAAAATTGTACGTGAACTTCGGAAAACCATAATGAAAGTTAAACATATACCTAACTTCTTGTCCCAGCAATTCTACTTTTAGGTATTTATCATCAAAGAGAAATGAAAATATATGTCCCCAAAAAGAGCTATAACACAAATGTTTATAGTAACTTTATTTATTCTAGCCAAAAAAAAAAAGACAACCCACATGCCCTGAAACAGGAGAGCAGATAAACAAATTGTGGCATATTCATACAATACAGTAATAGTCAGGAATAAAAAGGAACAAACTTGACATAGGCAATAACATGGATTAATTTCTTAGACTTTGAACTGAGAGAAGGAAGACAGTACTTACTATATGATTCTATTTATATGAAGTCCAAGAACAACCTAACCTATCTATAGTAATAGAAGTCAGAAGGCTGATTGCTTCTTGGGAGAGGCGGGTGAAGAACTGACAGGAAAAGGGCATGAGTGAACTTCCTAGGATGATGGGAATAACATATATCTTGATGAAAGTGATGGTTACATGGGAATATACATATTTTTCAAAACTCATCAAACTATACTTAAATCTTGTACATTTTATTGTAAATTACACTTCAATTTTTTTTAAGGAAATAAAAGAAATAGCCAAGAAATTTTTGAAAACAAAAGAAGAGCAATGTGAAGAAACTAGCTCCAGTGGTGTAACATTAGGGGTGGATGGGAGGGATTTGATGTAATCTGCCCCATCAAAAGGTTTACAATTGCCTACATATAGAGATTACAATAAACAGGCCAACTTTTAGTTAGTTTTATTATTTTTTTAATATTCTATACAGACAATACTCTCTTCCTCCCCATATTGCCCCTAGCCAGAGTGTCCCAGTCCCACTGCCACTCCCTAATATGCCACTGACCAATACTACAAGGTACTAGTAATATATATTAAAAAGATACAGCTGTTAAACTACATAGTACTCGGTACTGGCTCAAGAATAGAAAAATCAATGTGCAGAGTAAAGACTCCAGAAATGGACCATAATGCATATGGGAATTCTATATGTGAAAAAAGTGGCTGTGTACATTAGTGGATAAAAAATGAATTATTCAATAAATAGCATTATGACAAATGGGTAAAAATATGAAATAAAGTTGGATCCATACCCTATAACCTACACCAAAATAATTTCTGAATGCCAAAGCCCTACATACTTAAAAAATTGGAAAAGACAACCTAACAATTGGGAGAAAATATTTGCAAACAATATATCAGATAAGGGGTTAATATCCAAAATATACAAAGAACTCATACATCTCAACAAGAAAACCAACAACCCAATTAAAACATGGACAAATGATCTGAACAGAGATTTCTCCAAAGAAGATATATGGATGGCCAACAGGCATATGAAAAGATGCTCATCATTAGCTACAGGGAAATGCAAATCAAAACTACAATGAGGTATCACCTCACTCCAGTCAGAATGGCTATAATCAACAAGATAGGAAACAACAAGTGTTGGAGAGGATGTGTTGAGAAGGGAACCCTCGCACACTGCTGGTCGGAGTGCAAACTGGTGCAGCCGCTATGGAAAGCAGTATGGAGTATCGTCAGAAAATCAAGAATAGATCTACCATATGATCCAGCTATCCCACTGCTGGGTATTTATCCAAAGAACTTGAAAACGCAAAGGCATAATGATACATGCACCCCTATGTTCATTGCAGCATTATACACAATAGCCAAGACTTGGAAGCAACCTAGCTGCCCATCAAGGGACGAATGGATAAAGAAGATGTGGTATATATACACAATGGAATACTACTTAGCCATAAGAAATTATGAAATCCGGCCATTTGTGATAACATGGGTGGTCCTTGAGGGCATTATGCTGAGTGAAATAAGTCAGAGGGAGAAAATCAAATACCGTATGATCTCACTCATAAGTAGAAGATAAAAACAATGACAAACAAACACATAGCAATGCAGATCGGACTGGTGGTTACCATAGAGTAAGGGGGGGAGGGCAAAAGGGGTGATTAGGCTCACATGTGAGGGGATGGACTATAATTAGTTTTTGGGTGGTGAACATGATGTAATCTACACAGAATTGGAAATACATTACAACGTACATCTGAAAGCTATATATTATTATAATCCAATGTTACTGCAATTAAAAAAAATTTTTTAATTAAAAAAAATTGAATGCCTCCAGCGCGCACACACACACACACACACACACACACACACACACAAAAGCCATGATAGAATATGGAAGAATTTGTTTTTGTAATCTTGGAGTAAAGGTTTTATTACATGTGAGATAAAATCCAGATGCTAAAAAAGACTGATAAATTTGACAAAAAGGCAAGTAAGCATTCTTACATACAAATAAATAAAAGAAAAAAAATGAACACCTGGGATATTTGCAGCATATGTTATAAAGAATTACATTCTTTAACATATAAAGGACTGATATTAAAAAAAAACACTAATGCAAATGAGCAAAGAACGATATAGAGTAAGAAAAATGCAAGCCCCTACATGATAAGGAAAATATGAAATCAGAACTAAAGTCTCCTCTTACTAAAGAAATAGAATTTTGATTAAAAGGAAGCTATGAAGCAGTCACTTAGATTTTAGTAAACACCTCATTAGTTACAAAGATCCATTATTTGAACTCAGACTAAAATTAAATGTGTCAATTCAAATGGGATTTTCCTATACTCTACTTCCCTTATGAGTTTCATCCTCCTTACATTTCCTGACACTTAGTATCAAGGAAGAAAACAGCTTTCAGATGTACTACAGAACCTGTCTTTATCTTTAAAAGTATAAATCCCATCTCCACATTTGCATATACTTTAAGTTTTTAGAAACATTTAAAACATCATTTTGAAAATAAATGCACGAAGTCATAAGACATTGTTATAGTTAGTATGGCTAACAGTGATGGTTCATAAATTTTACTTGTTTATCATTTAAGACATAAATTACTTTGCAGTGAACTTGCTAAACAAACTGTTTCTAAATGGTCATGCGGAAAAATAAACATGCGAAATTATCATAAACATTTTGAAAAGGAAGTAGAACTATGGAGTTTTGGTTTTTTTTTCCTTTTCTGCCTTCTTCTAGCCCCTTTGTCCTCCAATTCTCCACTTAAAAACATAGTGCAACTTCTATTGCTTGATAAAGTATCTTGCTTCAATGAGTACATATTAATAAAACTACTTTTGATTATTTTAGAACCTAAACACAATGCAGAGTTTTCCTCTTCTTTGAAAGCATGAATAGACAGTACAAAGAAAAGGAAACACAAATGGATTCCAAACATGAAAAGATGTTCAACATCACTCATAGTAACATAATTGCAAATTAAAATTATAATGAAATTGGTAAAGATACAAAAGTTGGATATATTGTGTTTTCAAGGATGTGGAAACAATCATTCGCCATGCTATTAGTGGAAATATAAATCAATACAACGGTTAGAGAGGGCAATTTGGCATACTGATCAAAATTTCAAATGTTCTGCAATTCCATCTTAAGGAATTTACCTTACAGGTTTACTTGCACGTATGCAATGTGAGAGATATATATAACTATATTTATAATAGCAAAATATTAGATATAATCTGGTTAAATAAATTTTGGCATATCCATACAAGATAATAATGAATTCACTAAGTTAAATGTGATAATTCTATATGTATCAACATAGAAAAATTCCCAAGACATACAAGTAAGAGATAAAATTAAGCTGCAGACTATTTGTGTAAAAACTGTATGTCAATATAATATCTCTTAGAATATATAAAAGAAAATAATAACTGGTTGCCTATGGGGAAAAGAACTGAGGTACTGAAAAATTGGAGGACTGAAGGCCAGGGATGGAAAAGAAACGTTGTTTTCATTATATATACTTTTCTATCTTTTGAATTTTGTACCATGTTCCTACATTACTTATACAAATACATAATCTTCTTTAATGTAAGCATAAATATTTTGTATATACCATAACATGGCAGTGATGAAGAACTATATTCTAAAGACTCATAGGAATTGGAGGATAGGGTGGGACCAGAGGAAGGAGTTAAGGGAACTGAAAGTGCCATTTAGGTGGAAGGGCGTTGAGGGCAGAGACTGCCATAAAAGAAGAAGAAAATGGAGAAAGGGATCATGAAAATGAAAAATGAATTTATTCTGCCAGGGAATAAGGACTCACAAGCAGCTCCACACAAAAAAGAACTGGCCCATAATGAGTTCTCTCCAGGCTCTGTCCTGGTCAGATAAATTAAACCTAGGCCTTGGAGAGATCAAGCAGAGCCAATGGGGGAAGAATACATCCAGGACCTGTTAGATCACCGCTGGACCCAACAACTAAGAGTATCACATGGCAATCATCAAGCCAATACTATACATTGTTCTATTTTATCTTTTCTATTAAATATAATAAATTCTCCTGTTTATTTTTGGAACATGATGGTGGGTTATACTTTCCTTTTTAGTACTTAGGAAAGAGGGTCCTCAGAGTTGTGGGGAAGGAATCAATAATTAAACATAACAACCCGATACTTGTATACTTATTTATTACCTCTTTTTTACAGATAAGGAAAGTGATGCTTAAAGTTATAAAGTAATTGGCCCAAATACTATAGTTAGCAAAGTGATAGAGCCTGGCTCAAAACTCAGGCATTCTGAGAGCTGAGTTTGTGTCCTTAACCATTTCATGTTACATCTCACCTTACCCCCGTTAGGCCCTCTCCCACAGCTCACTGTTAGATGGAAGTTGTCGTGAGAATGAAATGAAATAATACGCGTTAAAAAGTTTATGACAGTGTTCTTCATACATAATGATTGTTTAATAAGTCTTAGCTGTTATTATTAATAAACATCTCTTCCTTGGTTTCCTAAAGCTCTTTCAACTCCGTATCTCCACAACTAAAATCACTGCCTTCCCTCTCTGCCGTAAATATGCCCTCTATCTTCCATATGCTGGATTCAGCACAAATATCCTCATTCAATGCAATAATCTAGTTGTCATCCTGGCTTTTTATTCAACCACCAAACTTCTCAGTTTTAACTCTCAACTCTCAAATCTGTCACCCCATATAGATACTGACACTTTCTATTTCAGGGGCTCATAAACTCTCATCTATGGCGTTTAACAATAGCCCTTCCTTATCCATGGTTTTGCTTTCCATGGTTTCATTTACCCATGGTCAATCATGGTCCAAAAATATTAAATGGAAAATTCCAGATATAAACAATTCAGAAGTTTTAAATCACATACCATTCTGCATAGCGTGATGAAATCTCCTGCTAGCCCACGCCATCCTGCCCAGGACATGAATCATCTCTTTGTCCAGCGTGTACATGCTGTCTATGCTACCCGCCCATTAGTCACTTAGTAGCCATCTTGGTTATCAGATCAACTATCATGGTATCCCAGTGCTTGTGTTCAAGTAACCCTTATTTTACTTAATAATGGCCCCAAAGTGCAAGCATAGTGATGCTGGCAATTCAGATGCCAAAGAGAAGCTGTAAAGTGCTTCCTTTAAGTGAAAAGGTAAAAGTTCCTTACTTAATAAGGCAAGAAAAAAATCGTATGCTAAGGTTGCTAAGATCTATGATAACTTTTATTACAGCATATTGCTATACTTGTTCTATTATTAGTTATTGTTGTTAATCTCTTACTGTGCCTAAGTTATAAAATTAAACTTTATCATTAGCATGTATGTATAGCAAAAAACATAGTATATACATAGGGTTAAGTACTATCGGATGTTTGAGGCATCCACTAGCGGTCTTGGAATGTATTCCTCACACATAAGGAGAGAATACAGTAGTTAAGGGAATCTCATAGAGGATAAATAAACAGGTCTCATTTTCAGTTACAGATTGGATGGAATGGTATACATAATTGGAATAACTCAAT
The DNA here is from genome assembly GCF_041296265.1 of Equus caballus. Lineage (NCBI taxonomy): Eukaryota > Metazoa > Chordata > Mammalia > Perissodactyla > Equidae > Equus > Equus caballus. The sequence continues at coordinate 64,177,408 of NC_091692.1, read as the reverse complement.
CAAAGCAAAAGTTATCCAAAAGATGGAAAAGTAGCAATATATAATCAAAATGTATGGCCTGTCCCTGCGCTCAAGAAGTTAGCTATGGTGCAATTGTACTTTGTAGTCGCTCCAACTTCCTCTAAACTGTCGTAGCCAAAATGAGTGTCACTTTAAATCAGTTCTTATTAGTAAGATCAACTTCCATAAAACTTCAACATATTATCCTTGTCAGTATTTTCTCTCATCATATATATATATATTTTAATTTCCTTGAGATATTTCATTTTACAGACATTTTATTTCACAAAATTTTCACACTGTGAGTTTTTAACCCATTTTTATAAGAGACTTAAGTCAGATTTTCAATGCTCACTTCTGTATTTACTCAAAATATGCAAATAACCAGGTGAATGATTTTTAAAATGATAAATTTCCACTAAGCTTAGAGTGTATAACATATTCAAACAAATATTCAGCAGCCCCTCTCTGTCTTTTGATTTACTCCCTGCCTTCTAGATGTATTTTCTTCTAGATTCTTGTTGAATGGTATGTTGTCTAAATAAGATAGTCCAAAATACTCTATATAGTTGATGAGAAACTCTGGATGTTTGTATTGCTTTCCTACTAAATGATGTAAGAATTTTGGGTTTTGTCAGGCTCATAATAAAAGAGGCAGAATAGTAGTAGTAGTATTTAAACTTGTGATTTTATTATAAGAGTTAGCCCTGACAAAGCTGTTATATTCAGTTTCTAGAACAATTTTATTAAAGTCATATACATGTTTTTGTATTAAATATAAATGCAAAAGCAAATAATCTACCACTGTTAAGACAATATTTACTGGAATGCAGCTCCACACAGCTATTACCTAGATGAAATGGAACAATCAAACATACTTTAACTTGAAAATGCTTTTAAGTATATGCTAAATTGCAACTCCGTAAGAGAATAACAATGGGCAACTAGATAAACACATAGGATACGGAAGCCTGAATAAGGTACTTAAATCAGAAAAAGCATCAGATTGCAGCAAAAACAAAGAGCACTTTGCTCTGAATGTCATAGCTGTAGCTGCAACCCAACAGATAACCTTTAGCTTTATGCTTCTGAAATGTGAGAAATACTATAGGTCATGTATCATCCTTCCACACCCTTCATTTCAATAACATACCATTAGTAACATCATTTTTTAATAATAAAAGTTAATAACCTGTCAATAACAAGTGAAATTTTTACTTATTATTGTCTCAAGAGATATTGGCATCCTAAAAGAACTGTTGTAAAAAGAGAGAGGAATAATTTAAGATCCTCATTAAAGTGGTCTTTGCATAAACAGATAATATTGTCTCTAGACAGTGAAATGATCATCACTTTGTTCCAAAAACTATAATTTCACTATGCTCTCACTAGACACTAGCAGGTCAGTATTTACTAAAAGATGAACAGATATATAAATGTCCTAATCTATGGCAAATAATGCACCATGGAAGTTTAGTTTACTTATTTGTTCGACTCATCCTAACAAGTCTGAGAAACATCCAAATTACATTAAAAAAAATTCAACCTCCTTTGCTTTGATTCTATGTGAAATAGAATGTATTCATATTTAAGGAAATATTCATTCTCTAAAACCAACACATTCATATTAATTTACTGTTTGCAACCTGAGGTAATTTATATGTAATACATGAGCAGATGTGTTAAGTGATCCTAATTCTTCAAACATTTATAGAGATAAAAGCAGAGAGATGAGTATCTGGCCAATGATCAAAACATGTGCTTCTTTATTCCACTTATATATTTCTGAAGAACACCTCTAGCTGTTTGTATGGTTTCCCTCCTATACACTGCATCTCCACTAACATTTCCATTAGGAACGATTTTGGCTATAAGTGACAGAAAATCTGGCCACTGATGGCAGAAACAAATTGGGAGTGGGTAGTTTTCTCACACTGGAGAAAGGTTTCTGATGGTGTTGAATCAATGGCCCAACAATGTCATGACTAATAACTCAAATATTCTTGGCTCTTCCCTCGTCTTCACAAATGGCTAGTGAAGCTCAAGACATCACTTTTGCCTTAAAAGGCAGTGCCAGCTACATCTTTCTTTTTTATCATGACTTCCTAGAAGCCCTCATAAATTTTCTTATACCTCATTTGCTAGAACTGTGGCACAGAGCCATTCTCAGTTGCAAGGAAAACTAAGCAATTTTATATTTTTCAAGTCCTTCTATCGGGGGTTGCAAGAGAGAAGGAAATTGGAAATGTCTGTTAGGACAGCCATTAAACAGGGTCTAGAACAGTCTGCTCTTTCAACTTCTCAACATTCCATACATATATTTTACATGTAGCAATTCTCCCTCTCCCTAAGGGAGATAATCCCAAAGTTCCATCTAGTCATCAAATCTAGCTCTGAATCTAGGATCTCTGAGGTAGAGCAAATCTTTCCATCATGGCCGAGTGTGGATCATTGTGAACCACTGACCTATACGCTGAAAGACAAGTTATCTATTCCCAGTACACCCAAGACACAATGATGGAGAAGGAACAGGGTAACTGCAACAAAAACTCTCATTCAAAAACAGGAAAAATGAGAAATATACAGTGGCCAACTGTTCACAGCACACAACAATCCCTACATGAGCAATACCTCAATTTCCTTGGATATCCTATCTGGCAGCCCCTGATTCAGCTACCCAGGAGGTTCTCCCTTGACTTTTGTCATTCATATTCCCTGGTTCTGCCCTTTGGGAGTATGTCCCTTGTCCATTATCCTCCTTAGCAATACATGAGATTTGCATTGGCAAGTGTACCCTTCTTGCATTTTGTACAGCTTTTATCTCCACTGCTTTATATGTATCATACTGTTACTATGAGCACAGGGTATTGCCTTAGAGGTTGAATAGTCAGAATGTTTGCTATGCAAGCTTGGGGTTTCTTTAGCCACTAGCCACATATGGGTATTTAAATTTAATTAAAACTAATTAAAATTAAAAATTCAATTCTCAGTCACACTAGCCACGTTTTAAGTGTTCAATATCCACATGTGACTAAAGCTTACTGTATTGGATGAAGATATAAAACATTTTCATCATTGGTGAAAGTTCTATTGAACAGTGCTGCATAAAGAGTGTCATAAAAAGGCCTGTTGAAATTTATTTTAATGTTCCAAATACACATAAAATTAGTATACTTTAATCTGTTAGTCAATCCATGGTTTAAAATATAGACTGGCACATTATGAAATCTTGTCAATACATGAAAGTCATTTTCATAGCTGAGTTATCACAGTCTCATTTCCAGGATAGGTGTCAGAATTCATTATGAAATCTACAGACAATAATGAAAACATTATGTATCCTGTGTTAACTCTGGACACAAAATTAGCACTAGAGATTCTAAAGGCAGTGGATTGCCTAATTTGCACTACTTGAATTGCCTGAATTGCATTACTTAGCTAATAAGGTTGGCTGGCAAAAACTGGTAAGGTCTCTAGGGAACCTGCTGGAATTGAGGATGATGCACAGTCTGGGAGATGTCTAAGTAACTGACCTGAACATCTTCAAAACTGCCTTAAAAGTTTGGTAGAATTCTTATAGGTAAAAAAAAAAAAAAAGGAAAAGAAGGTAGTCACGTTTATCTTTTCTTCTGCTCAGAGCTTTCATTCTAAACCCACATCAGTATTTGCCAACATCCACATTATCCCCAACCTAGTAACTGAAGACTAAAGAGAATAAAAAAGCTCCAATTCGCAAAAAAGAAGGCACTCTTTAGAAGATCTCAGCTGAAGGATGTTCTCTTTGGGTTTTAAGCCAATTTAATTTGGAAAACTTGAAAAGACCTCAAGTTTTAGTCTGACTCATCAAAAAATCAAAATAGAAGGATTTTATCTATATTTGCAGGATGTCGTCAATCTCCAGAGCAGATCCAAACTCAAATCAGACTTCTAAGGGCAGACACTAGCAGATTATTAAAATCTAGCCTGTAGTCAAATTCTATATGCCTGAGTATTTTTAAATTATAAACACATCTAATATTCAACCTGAGAATATAAGATAGACATTTTACCAGTCTCTAAAACATATTGTTAAGAAAAATTAAAATACATTAAATATTTAAATCAGTTGTAAATATATCCTTTGGAAGATCCATGTTCAATATTATTGTGACTTGTTATTACAATACTAACTCAGAAGTTTCTTTTAAAAATTATGACCACTACAATGATGAATTTAGGGAAGTAAAATATGAGCAAAGAAACTCTTATCACACAGAGGAATTCTATAAGATCTTCTTTAAAAAAATAAATAAATAAATTCTAAAGAGGCAAGCTTCTTTAAGTATCAAATAATCAAATTTTCCTCTATAATATAATAAAATGTGCTTTTCAGTAAATCAGATAGCATGCTTAAAATATATCTTAATGTTTAGCAATTATCATGCACTACAACTGTAACAAAACATTTAGAAGTATATAAATTAAATACAACTATAAAATTAAAACTAGCAATAATAACAAGAAAAAAATATTAGACAGAAAAAAGACTCTAACCACTTTGTCCTCCTGGTGTGAATATCCACGAAAGCAAGTTAGAAAGGACAGAAAAGACAAAACAGGAAGAAATAATTAATCCCATTCTTAAAACAAATAAGAGTCTTTAAGAGTTTGTTAGTGAAATAAAAATTCTGAAAAAGTCTAAATTACATTTTGACTGGAAGATAAACTTTTTAAGAGGAAAATTTTTTCCATACATTTCAAACAAGAGCATGTTATAAACAAGAATATGTTAAGGTAAATAAACAGAATAATTTCTATAAAAGCCATTAAATACCCAAACATCAAAAAGAATGCTCTTTTCACAAATAAAATCTTAATCAAACATTCAATTAACTCAAAGCGAGAAACTAAAAAATGTTAAAGAAAAAAGCTTTTATGTACAAAAACAATAAAACACAGCATCACTATTTATCTTTAATTTCATCATATACTATCAAAAGTAGACAAGATTTAATATGAATTAAGCGTATTGCTTTGAAAAGTTATTTCTGTCCCACTAATTTAGAAGTCTTCTAAACTTTATAATTAAAAAGAAAAAATTTAATTAGAAAAAGTCATTAAAGATAAAATATTATTGATTACAATTGGTAATTTTGGGTCATAGTTTCCCAATATTATAAATGTGGAAAAATAAAATAAGAGATATGATTTGGCCAAGAAAACATATTAAGATATGCTAAAATTAAAAACAGTTGCATTTCTCTTTACTTAAATATAAAATATTGATAATAATAGTAAAAATGATAATGTAATAGTAAGATCTGATATATTACAAGAACCTATACATTAAAATTAAAATCATGTGTTTTGAGGTATCACTGCTTCTCTAAAATATGGGTGGCAGTACATAATACTTGTGACTAAGAGGAAGGACCTTGCAATCAGACAGACTTATCTTAAAATTACACCTTTTTTAAATAAGACTTTTAGCTGTATATCTTCTGCAATTTTCTTAAGCCCTCTAAGCCTTTACTTCCTTATCTGAAAAACAGGGAATTATTTACTTCATAAGGCTTTCTGAGAATTAAATAAAATAACATGAAAAGCTCTCAATACAGTGGCTGGCACACAGTTCTCTACCTGATATTCTAGCCTATTAACACATAGGATATTGCATACAAGGGATAGGAGTGCCTCCTTTACATTACTGTGTTCTTGGCTGTTTCATTTGTTACAAATATTGAAACTAAAGATCCTATAAAAGCTATTGTACACAGTAAAACTAAAGATCATATAAAAGCTATTGTACACAGTCAAGGACACCTATTGCCAATCATTTAGTCCAACAAAAATCATTTATGGAGCACTCATTACATATGCATCAGGCACTACACTAGATTTCCGAGACATAAAAAAGGAGTAAAACAGCTAAATGTAGTGAGAGATAAATAAGAACAAATCATTGCAGAACAGAGACATGTTATGAAAGCAAGAGAATAACAAAGCACTACGGAAACACAAATGATTAAGGAAATACTAGCATTTGGAGAAAGGATTAAGAGCAGTGTTCTGGGAAGTAATGAGGTCTTCAAAGAATAATGAAGAGAATGTCGGCCAGACCAGTGACAGAGAACGTTTTATGCAAAGAACATGGAATATACAAAAAGCACAAACAAAACTGGCATATTGGGAATAGAAATAGTTGAAAATGATTAGATTATAACTGATACACTTGAACTAAAGTCTCCAGAGTTAACTACATTAATATCTAGCAAAAACTTAGAAGCTAATACTTTCACAAGATAACTCACATTGCAGAAATTTTAAAAAAGAAACAAAATGAAGTCATAACTAATGAATTTGCTAATAGTTTGCTAATAGCTAATCCCTCTTAACAGATAAAACAAGTACAATTTTAGCTATAACATATACATGAAATATTACTGCCATCATATCTTTATTATCTTTCAATAGGAATAAAAAATAAACACAAAAATCTATCCCATGATTTATAAATAAGGCATAAGCTTATCAGCTACTATTTACTGAGTGTTCACTATTACAATGTGCAGGCTGATTGGGAGGAGACAAATCTGGAAAAAGGGAGAACAATTAGGAAGTTGTTGAAATATTTCGAGTAAAAAACAACTGTGAGAGTGGTATGTACTACAGTAGTAGCATGAAGAATGGAGAGAAGTAGATTGACTTAGGAGATACTGAGAAGTAAGGTTCCTTAAGACTTGATTGAGGAACAGGAAGAGTAGAGAGACTTTCAGAGACTGGCTTCGGCAACTGGGAGAACAAGAGGACAATTCTTTGAATGAAAAAAACACATGAGAAGCAAATTTGGGGAAAATAATGAATTCAGTATAGACAAGGTGAATTTGAGGTGCCTATTTATACATCCAGAGATTTTCAGTAAGCAGCTGTATAGGTGGATCTGGAGCTCAAAAGAATAATCCGGCTGGTGGAATCAATCTGTAAATCATCAGTACATATATAATATTTGAAGCTATAGGAGTGAATAAAATCTCCCAACGAAATTGTTAAAGAAAAACTGAAGAATGAGAATGATGATCCCTGATCAAAATGGTTCTTCTCTTTGAACTGGCAAGTCTTTCAAAGAATAGAAACTTAAAACAAAAGGATTAGCTATGTCTTCTAATCAGATTTTAGTAATACAATTAAGTCAGAAGTTTCAATGTTTTGTCAAAAGTGATATTAATTTCATTAATAATCAAACTGGAATTGAGTTGCTCGAAAATCAAAGGTAATGTATAAATGTAAAATATCATCAAGGACTTTAAGACAAAGACTGATTAAAATCTCACATGAAATATAAAAAATAACCTGCTGTAGAGGAATATTTTTATTTTAGACATATGGATAATTTGGATTTAAAATGTTCTTTAAAAATGAATTTTCACCTGAATCATTTAGATATTTACTTCAACTTTACACTTAGTCTGTGTTTTTTTTTTTTTTTTAAAAAAAAGACTACATGATTCAATTCAAAGATTAAAGATTAGGGGTCGGCCTGGTGGCATAGTGGTTAAGTTCGCATGTTCTGCTTTGGCAGACTGGGATTCAGGGGTTCAGACCCCTGGTGCAGACCTATGCACCGCTCATCACACCACACTGCAGTGGCGTCCCACATACAAAACAGAGGAAGATTGGCACAGATGTTAGCTCAGCAACAGTCTTCCTCAAGCAAAAAGAGAAAGATTGGCAAAAGATGTTACCTCAGGGCCAATCTTCCTCACACACACACCAAAAAAAGATTAAAGATTAAAATAGCTTTATATATTTTACATACATATTCATTATGGCAGACTCAGTTTATGTATGCAATAAGGAATATTCAACCCAATATACAAATATGACTAATTGAATAAGAAAACATATGTGAAAGCATCCCTCATGATATCTGACATGTATAGTAGCTAAAAAGGAATCTAGTAGCACAAAAATTATTGCAAAACACTTTTATAGCACTCACTGTGTGCCAGGTTTATGTCTAAGTGCTTCAAAAATATTAATTCACTTTATATTCACAAAAATCTTGTGAGATAGGTACTATTACTATTTCTATTACAGATGAAACTGAAGCAGAGAGAGTAAGCATCTTGTACAAGGTCACACAGCTAGCAAGTAATAAAGCTGGAAATCAAACTTAGTCTCACTTCAGAACTTGGGCTAGAGCCACCACACTATGCCACCTCTATATAATGCCAGTGTCCCCTGCTGGCTTTATATATATTTTCTATAATTTAATTGATCAATTAATTATTTTAGGTCATAATTATTAGACTTGAAAACCCTAATAATTTAGAGTATGTCCAAAAGTATTTATTTAAAATTTATTGTATTTTATTTTCTAAAATAATTTTATACTCACCATCTTTTCCTTATAATCAACTCTCCCAATGGCCATCCTTACTGTTTTATCACTTCTGCTGATAACTAATCACACTCCCTCTCCTCAAGATCAATTTACTTTAACTGTTAATCTACCTTCTCATTATCACTTATTGATTCTATTATTCTCTTTCCTGTTATTTCCTCTTGATAGTCATAGCACCTTTTCAGATTAAATATGGCAATTTTATCTGCCAACAACTATTCTTTATGCAACTTTCCATTATTAGTTCCCCAGTCACGTAGGAAATTAATGTCAGTTCCCCTCAGACTCCTTCTCTAGATATTCAATCTTCCTCCTACTACTTCCCCCTCTGTATTGCCAAAAAGAAAGATCCCTCCCTCTATACCAGTGCTGTATACTTTTCACAGTTAAACTGCCATCACTTGTCTCTTTTTGCCTACCTTCTGTAATCAATCTAAAACTACCTGTCTTTCATACCACTACAACATTGTTCCATCTCCTCTCTCAAGCCTGGCCTCTTTTTTCAAGAACTGCAACAACTAGATACTGCCCATGCAGTTTATCTTTTTGTTATTCATCTACAAGTTTGGACTGCCATCTTCAAGAAAACATTATCACAGGACTGAGCTGCAGCAAGGAGCTGGATCAAAAGACAAGGCCTATCCCAGAATAACAAGCCCATGATAAGTATACCAGAGTTCTTTCTTCCACTCATTCACTCAATACACTCAACAAGTATTTGTACTACTGACCTATTACATGCCAAACACATAGACGCCTACAGTAAAAAGAGGAGTCAGAATGATGTAATTAATTAATAATAAAATGTTGACTGCTAGATTAGAAGTCTATAGAATCCATTGAGGCACAAAAGAGTGAGTGGTTAATTCACATGGGATACCCAAAGAAAGCATCATGGAGGAGATGATGCTTAAGTCCAGAAAAATTAGTCAGTGTTCACCAAGTGGGTAAGGGTTGTGGGTAGGGATGGGCTCTAGGGGGAAGCAGAGGTGTATTTCAGATTAAAGTAGCAGGGTAAGCAAAAGCATAAGAGATAATAAGCAGTGATAATTTAAGAGAAGTGCAGGTAGTGTACTTTGGTTAGGGCACACAGAATGGAGCGAAGCTTATGCCTCGAGTTAGGCAGGGAATAAGTCATAGGGAGAGGGCTCTTTATGCCATTAGAAACTTCACTCAGGAGATAAGGAGTCATTAAATAGTTTTTAAGCAGAAGATAAAATGATCAGATTAGTATTTTAAAAATATCACCACAGCAGCATGTAAAGGATGTGTTTGTGGAATCCATGCTGAAGCACAAAGACCAGTTAGGAGACTAACATTAGTCCAGGTGATGGAAAATGACAGCCTAAATAAGACAGCAATTAGTAGTTTATTTATATAAAGAGAAAATCCAAAACTTGGGGGAAAAGAGTGGTAAAGGACAGAAACCTGAGATGATTCCTGGCTTTCTGGTTTGGGTGACAGAGTGGATAGTGGTGTCATTCAAAAAGTTGAAAATTACAGGAGAGTAGATCTGAGGGTTGTTCCAGCAACAAAAAATACATAGTCTGTTCTGGCCTATGTGAAATTCAATGGTATTCAAATGCACATATGCCAATAACCAAGCATACCTTTCACCTGCTATATAGCAGTAGTCTGCAAATATTTTTTCTCTTCTATAAAATAAATCTCTAAAACCAGGTACCTTTCACACATTTTTAAGAAAGCATTTAGATTTTAAGTTTAAATAGTTGGAAAAGATACATTTTCAGATATGTTGTGTATTGTAGGTGTACTTTAATTATATTTTTATCAAATCTTGGAGCTGCAGATTTATCTCATTCAATATATGGAAAATGTCTACTATATAACCTGTTTGACAAAGCAGTCCACATTGTCAAATCATCAGGCAAATCTGACTATCAAAAAGAGTCTGACTTCATTTTTAACTTCATATCAATGTCTTATTATAGGTCACCATGACAATCATCTTACATCAAAATTCTAATTCTACAAAGAGAGATGAGGCACCAGAGTCTTGCCAAAAGTTTGTTGCCTGAATGAAATAAGCTCTGCTCCCTTCTATATTTCTTACAAAATTTCCCATGGCTTGGCCCTCATGGAACTCTCCCTCAGGACAACGCATTCTGGAATTGTGACCTTGTTTGGTGCCCCAGAGATTTTTACATGCTGAGTAAGTATATTATATAAAGACTAGATTCAGCCTAGGTAGGGTTGAGGAGCATGATTTTCTTTCAAAGAGTAGAAGAGCAATTATAAAAGTGAGCTGAAAAGAAAAATTCACAAAACACAAAACTATTCTCAGGTAGGTCAATTTTAATAAAAAATGAACGAATACACATGGAAATCTTTGCCCTTGAAGTTAGGCACACCCATCTACTCTCCAGAAAGCCTTCCTTCGACAGCAGGGGTATACTACCTCACTTTCAAGACCACTACCATACAGTATAAAGTATAAATCCTTAGAGTACAAAGAGTATAAACGCCTTAGAGTATAAAGAGCCCATGGAATGATCCAGAGATTCTCAAAGAAAAACAACCTCAAAATGGTAGCTATAATAGTATTGGTAAGCTTACTTGCTCTTTAGGTAACACTTCCCACAGTGAATTATGCTACACAAGTGACGAAAGTGAGGGCTGAAATAGATGAAAACTATACAAAAGATGCAATATGGAGAGGAAGTAAGCTCATGTAAATTTGGTGAAAATGTTTTCCTTTATGCTTGATTTGAAACATTATTTTGCCTCCTTGCACAATGTTGATATGCACTATGAGGTATAAAATGTCCTAAGATTCTGAAAGTTAGACTGTTTCTCACAGTCACTATGTTATCCTGCATGATTAGAGAGGTTGACATCAATGAGGGGAAACAATTCTTTCTTCCTTTTAAATCCTATAAATACTTTCTAATAATATTCTCACAGGTTCTAGGTTATTCAGCCTAAAGGCTTGAAATTGAGGATTCACCTGATGCAACTACCTGCTTAATGGTGGTCCTATAAATTATATAATTCTGATAAGCTTGCCTGCTTTACTTATTCCTCGAATTCCTATGAAAATAGTTTTCTAAAAGAGTAGTGCCCTCAACATTCCCATGTTATACGAATGTGAGATGAGATAAAAACCAAAGCTTAACACACAATATCCTAGATATAGTAACATAGAATTAATGAAGCTTCTCAGTTTCTTTTTAAAAATTACTTAAGCAGTAGAAACATTTGGCTATATGAATATACTTTCAAATACTTCAAGAATTATAATCTAGTATTAATTTAAAAATCATAAACTGTCAAACTCAGAAGAGATCTTAGAAATTATTTAGATTGATGCTTTCATTTCACAGATTTTAGAACAGAAGCACTAAGACATGAAGTGACATGTCAAACAAAAGTCACACAATACCAGGACAGGAACGAAACTTAGTTTTCCTAATTGTCTCAACTTATGCCATCCTCTTCCTAGAGAATGTCAAATTTTTCCTGATATAATGGTATGTAGTAATCCTATGAATTCTAAAAGAAAATTCATATGCAATATGCTTGCCTTGGGTGTACGGGAACTAAATGTATATTGCATTAGAACGCTAGCTATAGACTCGCAGGCAATCACAGAGACTTGAAAATTTAAAAACAAAAACTGCCTAGAGGATTGCAGAAATATTCTAATCATTATTCTATCTCTCAGTGCACAATTTAAATACTAATCATTAAAACCACTCATATAAATGATACTTCATGACCTGGTTATACAGTAGGATGTCTATATTATTCCATTCTTACCATCTGATATACTGAACACACATATAGCAATACATTTTAAGGGACTTGCTTAAGTATCACTTTCTTCTATAACCATTCTGAAGTTATAATTCATTCTGCTTAAAATCTGATAATTTATGGTGAAAAAATCTACATCTGTTACATTTGTAAATTAAACAATTCTGAAAACCATATATTCTTTATTTTTTCAAAATTAGATTACCTGTTAAGCAAATGGTAATCTATTTTTCCCACCAAAAAGTAAAAGAAACAAAAAATTAATGTTGTCACATTTTGAAGCTTAAAATAATCCTCATTGTAAATTACCTTTAATGTCTTTCCTACTAGAGTCACCATTCTATGATTACAAAATAATCTGGCCCTTACGAAGCCATTATTTTTAAATTTGACTAACTATATAGCTTTAATTTATTAAGGGGTATCATCTTAAAAGGAAATAAATGAAAGCAATATATCATAAAATCTTATTGTACTGGTAATTCCATATACTCTGCACTTCATCTATTCTCTCTATATCCTAAATGTACCTCAAAAGAGTTTTTTAATTGTTAAGGATGGCTCCACATGAAAGAGCCTCAAAATTAAAACACAAGATCATTTTATCTTGTTCTCTTAGAAGATTACTAAAATAAATTTTACATAGCTTTATAATTAAATTTTAAGCTATAAAATATTTGTATTCTCATTATTTAACTTCATAAAAATTTCACTGAACTTAATCTTTCAGGGCTATAATCAATCAAAAAATGTATTCAGCATCTATTGAGAGCAAAAGCTTGCTTGTATTACATAAGGCAATTGAGCATATGTAGGATGGCTCACTCTGAAAAGAGAAATTGAACTCAACGTTCTTTTCATCAAGAATATAGACAACCTTATGTACATATATATATATATGATTACATATATAAAGAGAGAAATACACTAATCATTATTTTATCCCTCAGTGCACAATTTATATACTAATTATTAAAACTATATATATATATATATATTATACAAAGGAATGCTTTCCCAAGTACATTATGAACGAAAATATAAAAAAAACCTAATAAAAGAAATCCAGGACTATCTTCCTTGAGCTAAAATTTAGATATTTTTTCTTATGTTTTATTCCCTAACACTTCTATTAGATCTAAGAAAAAACATGAGAAAAGTGGAGAGTCCTGCCTCTGGTTCCTTCCTTCTTCCATAAGCCATCCCCATGAGGCTAATCCACAACACAGAGAGTTTTATAGTTGATTACAATACAGCAGATGTTTCAAGAAGCATTCCAATTTTTCACTGTACTTAATTTATTGATTAAAACTTTGCTCAGCATAAAGGGACCATATGTTAGAAACCAGAGAATATATTTTCAAGCAAACTATAAAGAGATGTCATTAGAGACTTCTGTTTGTGGCCTAAATAGGGTAGCAAGGACTAGATTTTTCCCCCTGCCTGAAATAAACAAACAAAAGACAAAAATATATGAAAGAAGACATCAGGCAAAAAAGGACAGTGATTGCTGAAATATGGGAAACAAACAAGACAAGCTATACAATTGCCCCAGGTTACTGCTTTGAGAGGCTTTCCCGGCAGCAGGGCAGTACAGAGGAGCTGAAGTTCAGCTTGGCAGACATCCCGAGTTGAAGAACAAACTGAGAGTCTGAGGAGGCCAATACAGCTGGATTTCACAGGACAAGATGCCAGAGAAGAGAAAGCTGCACAGAGGGAGAACCCCAAAGATATGCAGAGAGTCCTTCAAGTATTCAGCTTAGCAATGATCAGTGAGCACACATGTGAGAAAATACCCAGGAGTGGGGAAAAAATTGTCTGAAAAGATTAGAGAGAACAGTGGACATTCCCACCAGCAAGACTGGAAAAACTCATGATTCACAGGGCATTAGTTAAAGTACTGAGGAAAGTCTTGCCTCAGTAGAAGAGAACAATTACTGCTAAACTGAGCACTGTTCCAGATCCACCTAACAAAGCACAAAAGCAAGATGTAAAAGTATTAAATTGTCTCCGTGTAACTTAACTCCATTCCCGTAACAAAGCTCCAGAAGAGTCATAGGAAAGCAAAAATATCTAGTACCCAACAAAGTAAAATTTACAATGCTTAGCATCCAACAAAAGATACCAGGCATGTGAAAAAGTCAGAAAAAAACATACCATAATGAGAATAATGAATCAAAACCAACCCAAAACTAACAGAAATGTTGGAATTAGCACAGGAGGACATCAAAACAGTTACTACAGAGTGTGTATTCTACATGTTTGAAAAGTTAAGTAGATCATGGAAGACATAAAAAAGTCCAAAAGTGAAATTCTAGAAATGAAAACTATAATGTCTGAGATGAAAAAATACACTGAATGGTATTAACAGCAGATTTGACATTGCAGAAGAAAAGATTAGTAAACTTTAAGGCATAGCAATAAAATGTATACAAAATGAAAAATGGAGAAAAGTAAAGCTGGGTTTGAAGAAAAGAACATAAGTATGGGTAATGGGAGTCCCTGAAGGAGAAGAGAGAGGAGGGGGTCAGTAAAAATATTTGAATAATGACCAAAATTTTAAAAAACCCTATGAAAACTATAAACATATAGATCTTTTACTCAAAAAAACTCCAAACACAAGAAATATGAAGAAAAATATACCAAAAAGCATCACAATTAAATTGCACAGAACCAGTGATAAAAAGAATATCTTAAAAGAAATCTGACGAAAAAGACACATTATATACAGAGAAACAAAGATGAGAATGGTATTGCACTTCTATTTGGAAATAGTGAAAGTGAGAAGACAGTGAAGCAACGTCTTTAAAATACTGAAAGAAAATAACTGTCGACCTAGAAATTTACACTCAGCCAAAATATCTTTTAAGAAAACAAAGGCAAAATTTTCAACAAAAAACATGGAAAGCATTCATCACCAGCAGACTCACACTAGAAGAGATATTAAAGGAAATCCTTCAGGCAGATAAAATATGATATCAGATAAAAATATATGTCTACAAAAAGAAATGAACAGTACCAGAAAAGTAATGACAAGAGGAAATATACAATATTTCTTTTATTATTTAAATCTCCTTAAAAGATAAACTTTTAAACAAAAAAGAATAACACTGTATTGTGGAGTTTATAAAATAGGTAGAAGTAAAATATATGACACCTATAACATAAAGTCCAAAGGGGTAGAAATGAAAATACATTATTATAAAGTTCTTATACTATACTATACAAAAAACTGTATAATATCAGTTAAGGCTAACTATGATAATTTAAAGATGCATACTACAAATCCCGAAGTAATTAATAAAATAACAACAAAGAGTCAACAAAGCTAATGAGCCAACAAAGGAGATAAAACTATATCATAAAAAACATTGATTAATCCAAAAGAAGACTAATAACAAAACAACGATCAGATGGTACAAGTGGAAAAAAGCAAAATAATATAATCAAATCTAACCATATCAATAACAACACTAAATGTAAACTGTCTAAACACTCCAACTAAAAGGCAGAGACTGTCAGGCTGGATAACAAAGCAAGTCCCAACTACATGCTGTCTATAAGAAAAGTATTTTAAATATGAAGGCAATTAACTTAAAGTAAGAGAAAGAAACCATAAACTATGTTAATACTACCAATAATATATTGGAGTGGCTATATTAAGATTAGATGAAGTGGATTTCAGAGCAAAGAATATTACCAGGATTAAACAAAGTCACTTAATAATTATAAAGGGGCCAATTAATTAATAGGACATAATAATCCTAAATGTTTATGCACCTAAAAATAGAGCTTAAAAATACATAAAACAAAAACTGATGGAACTGTAAGAAGAAATAGACAAATTCAAGTATAATTGTGTATTTCAATACCCCTCTCTTAATAATTGATAAAAATAAATAGCCAGAAAATCAACAAGGATATTGTAGTCTTGAACAATTCTATTAACCAACTTGACCTAATGGACATTTTAAAAGACTGTCAAAAAAGAGTAGAATACACATCCTTTTCAAGTACACACAGAATATTTACCTACCATAATATGGGCCACATAATAAGTATCAATACATTTCAAAGGATTCAAAGCACACAAAAAATAACTAGGACCACAACAGAGTTAAATAAAAGATCATTAACAGAAATCTCCGGAAATCCCCTAATACATGGAAAAAATAGCATGCTTCTAAATTATTCATGGGTCAAAGATGAAAAGGAAAATATCGAAGTATTTTTAACAGAATGAAAATGAAAAGACAACATATCAGAATTTTGGGGATGTCACTGAAACTGTACTTAGGGGAAACCAACAGCATAAGAAGAGACATCTCAAAGCAATGACCTCAGCTTCCACCTTAAAAGACTAGAAAAAGAAGAGAAAATTAAACCCAAAGTAAGCAGAAGAAAATAAATAATAAAGATTAAGGATGAAATCAACAATAGAGAAAATCATCGAAACAAAAAAACTGGTTCTTTGAGAAGATCAATAAAATTGATAAATATCTAGCCAGACAGAGCAGGAAAAAACAGACAACACACAAATTACCAATATCAGGAATGAAAGGGGTGGCATCACTACAGATTCTACAGATATTAAAAGAATAATAACGGAATACTGTGAACAAGTTAATGCCAATAAATTCGACAACTTATGAGGAACTGGAAAAATTCCTTGAAAGGCACAAACTACCAAAGCTCATTCAAGAAAAAATAGACAACCTAAATAACGCTATATCTATTAAAGAAGTTGAAACTGTACTTAAAAACTTCCCCAAAAATGAAACTGCATACCCAGGTGGCTTCACTGGTAAAATCTACAAAACATTAAAGAATAAACAATACCAACTCTACAGAAACTCTTTTAAAACACTGGAGAAGAGGAACTACTTCCCAACTCATTCCATCAGGCCAACATTAAAATGATACTAAATGATACTAAACACTAAAATGATACTAAAACCAAAGAAAGATATTACAAGAGAAGAAAACTACATACACTAACCCTCATGAACATAGAAGCAAAAATTGTAAACAAAATTTTATCAAATCAAACCCATTAATATATAAAAAGGATAATCCATAATAACCAAATGGGGTTTATTTGGAATACACAGTTGGTTTAACATTTCAAAATCAATCATTGCAGCTCACCATATTAACCTCAAAAGATGGAGAAAAATAAAATCCAACATCTATTCCTGATGTAAAAAAAAAAAAACTTCCAGGAAATTAGTAATAGACAGCATCCGTGAAAAGCTGATAACTACCATAATACTTAAAAGTGAAAGACTGAAGGCTTTCTCCCTAAGATCAAGAACAAAACAGGAATGTCTGCTTTCACCACTTCTATTCAGAATTGTACTGGAGTTTCTAGCCAATCCAACCAGTCAAAGAAAGGGAACATAATCAGGTAAACCAGGGGGAAAGACTAGGAAAAATAAAGAAAAGTTGTTAGTTCCAGACAAAGCAAAACAATAAGAAAAGGGGAACAATGAAAAATGGAGAAATGAAATCACACAGAAGAACAAATTCCCATAGGGATGTCTAAGCAATGTATGTAAAGACATCAGCTTCCTATTTCAAAACTACCTAAGTAAAGAGCTGAGTGATAAAATACTAGTGAAAAGATAAATGCAAATTCTAAAGAACTTACTGAGACAAATATTTTAAACTACTACTTTTGCTAATTTCAGCAGAGCATTCTTTGGTACCTTAACATATAGAGAAACTACAAAGATCTAGTATAAGCGTGACACAGTTCCTTAACATTTCTTCTTTAAATTCCATAGTCTAATGTTAACTTCCTTAATATTAAAAACAAAAATAAAGGGCAATGTAGCTTAAAAAGCTATAAAACTACAGAATGCAGAATCTCAAGGACAGAAAGAGCCTCTTTGAAAAGGTAAAGAAACAGGGGCCAAAGGAACAACAGATCTACAAAGTCTGCAAAATTATATGTAGCCATGGAAAAATCTGTGTCAATTCTAACATTAATCAGTTGTGCAACTTTAAGAATGAACTTTAAGGGCTGGCCCGGTGGCGTAGTGGTTAAGTTCACATGTTTCGGTTCGGGAGGCCCAGGGTATGTTGGTTCAGATCCCAGGCACGGATCTACACACCACTCATCAAGCCATGCTGTGGCAGCATCCCTCATACAAAATAGAGGAAGATTGGCACAGATGTTAGCTCAGTGACAATCTTCCTCAAGCAAAAAGAGTAAGGCTGGCAACAGATGTTAGCTCAGGATCAATCATCCTCACCAAAAAAAAACAAAAAAAAGAATGAACTTTAGTCTCTGTACATCTACACCTGTGAAATAAAGGAGTTAGACCAATTGAACACTCAATTCTCTTCATTATCTTTGAAAGTCGAAAATCCTGTGATTCTAAACAAAGTCATAAGCTAAAGGACATAAACAATGAGACAACTATCTTTTTAATTCAGAGGAAAATATTTTTAATTTGTTTTAATCTAAAATGAAGACACTAGTGAAGGTTTTTGTTCATTGGTTAACCTAAATATTAATTGCAGTTGTCTTCTTCATTTTATTCACAGTAGTCTTAACTATCAAAGAATCAACATCTGTGATTTTCATTCTGTACCTTGTTTGAGCGTAATGACACTCGACCTCCACAACGAGCACAGAACTTCGTTTGGCAATAGGAACAATTATGGCCACATCCATCAGCAAACTTTGTTTTGTGGCAGATACCACAGGTTGGGGCATCCCCCTTCTGCTCTTGCTGCTGCTGTGACTCTTCTCCCATCTTCTTGACCTGCTCCTTATACAATTCGAACTGCTGATGAAGTTTTCTACAGAGAAAACAGATAAGAAAAATCTGATTTCTTGATGGTCTCAAAAATACTAGTTACCACGATTTGTAGACACAATTTTATATCCAAAAATTCCATAGGATCAGAATAAAGAATAAAAATTTAACAATCTTCTGATTATAGAATAACATCTTGTATGGCATATTACATCATGAAAGTGCTACAACTAATTCTGCTTTCTGATACACCTGTTCATTTAAGAACCAATTAATACAAGGTATGTTTATAGAAATATTTCTTTGAGTTAAATTATAAAATTTCTACCTACAATTTCCAATATATTTTCAGTCATATGCCCTAAAATATTTACAATATTATTTTCAACAGTTTAGCTTCAGGAATAGGCCGAGCTTATTTAACTTACACAGTGAAACCAAAACCTATGAGCTTCAAATCATTGAGACAGAATCTCACTCAGAGTGATCTTAAGACTCCAAACGGAGGGAAAAGCACTGGATGAGTGCTCTCACTGATTGTTTAAATCTGCTCAACAATCTGCACATTAATTGGCTGTAAAAACATTGTGAAATATTAGAAGCCTACCAAATAAGGCTGTACAAATAAAAGGCCAAGTTATATTTTAAAAATAAAATAAAAGGATAAGAAAAAAGATGCCTCTACTCTAGTAAAAATAAAAAGTGATAACACTTCTCACTTCCATTGCCTGTATAAGAAAAATTTAAAATGTTTTAAAACTATAATTAGTTCTGCTTAAGATTTACAAAGTTGTAGGGGCCAGCCTGGTGGCAGAGTGGTTAAGTTTGTGTATTCTGCTTCAGTGGCCCAGGGTTTGCCAGTTCGGATCCTGGGCACAGACCAACCGACACAGGACTCATCAAGCCATGCTATGGTGGCATCACACAAGAAGAACTAGAAGGTCTTATAACTAGGGCATACAACTATGTACTGGGGCTTTGGGGAGAAAAAGAGGAAGATGGGCAACAGATGTTAGCTCAGGGCCAATCTTCCTCACCAAAATGTGGGATACATCAAAAAAAGAATTTACAAAGCTGTAGATAATGTCACTCCCATCCTAAAAACGAAAAAAGGCTAAATAATTTACAAAATTATAACTTTCTTGAGCCCATCAGAGAGTTGAAGTTATAAATCAAACAAATAATCTGAACTCCAAAGAGCAACAAGTCCCACCAAAGAGAAATAGGACACATTGTTCACCTTAGTCAGAGCACAGGAGAAAGAGGTGGCCACCATACAGGCAGCTAAGAGAAAATCTGTAAAAACTTTAATAAACTGTAGAAGACCAGGTGTGGGCTAACATGAGTTTGGAATAGCTAGGGGCCCAAACTCAAGAGAAGCTGACACTTGCTCACAAGCACTTTTCCACAGGCCTCCACTCGTTGCTCATGAGGAAGATTGTGAGCAGGGCACAAGAACAAAGAGTGCACATGTGCAGATGTAAAAGAGGTGAACAGTGGCTGCTGGGGCAAGGTACAATTTCCCAGACTCTCTCTCCGAAAAAAGCCAGTTACAAGCTGCAGGGAGAGGAACTAAATTCTGTCATCCCCAGGGCAAAGGCAAAGATCCATTGCAGCTAGGGGAAAGATTGAAGGAAAAAATCCTCTACCTATGAAAGAGGGGCAGGAAACCATTGTCAACCAAGATCCTACCCACAAATCAAAGGCCTTTTATCATCAGGGGAAGAGTAGAAACTCCTTCCCCAAACCAATCAGAGACACAAGGCAGATTTGTTTTCATGGAAGAAAGGGCTAAGAACTCCAAGCAAGCGTCATAAGTAAGGCTCAGGTGGACAGGGCCTATCAAAGACAGAAGAATAGAACGCCCTTGGCCTCTACCACAGGCATAGCAACAAGAAATAAGCACCCTATCGCTGGGGAAGGGGCAGGAGCATGGGGAGAGACTCCTTCTCTGAGGTACAAATGGATGGGAATGGCTGAAGGGGTAGCAAAACTCTGAAGAAAAAATAGTAACTTCTGGTACTCCTGCACACATCCTAAGCACAGGGCAACAGTAGCCTACTGATAGAGGAAATTGAAGAGTGTGGTGCACAAAAGATAATGATAGCAACAACAAAATCCAAACCTATCTGAACTCCTGACTTGATTGGTGATTTAATCCCTAACACTAACAGTATGAGAGAAAAGGCATAACCACTTTAAGGCATAAATACAGTTCAAAACCACGACTCAGGGAAAAGTAACAAGAAATAAACAATTCACTGTCAAGAGATAAAATAATACATAATCAATTAGATTCAGAGATGACAAGAATGATGGGATTATCAGACACAGACTTCAAAATGATTAAAACTATTAAGGTAAAGGATATATAGAAAAAAAGTGGACAACATGCATGAACAGACGGGTAATGAAATAGAAAGATAGAAACTGTAAGAGTCAAATGGAAAGGGTAGAAATAAAAAATATGTGATCAGAAACGAAGAATTTCTTTGATGGGCTCATGAAGCAGGCATGAGGAAAAGGTCAGTAAACTTGAAAATAAGTCAATAAAAATTATCCAAACAAACAGAAAAAAAACAAAAAACAAAAAAAGAGTAAGAGAAGAAGAAAAAAGAACACAGAACATCCAAGAGCTAAACTGATCTATCATGTGAAATGAGAGTCCCAGGAGAAGAAGAAAGAGAAAACAGAACAGAGGAAATATCTGAAGGGATAATGACCATGAATTTTCCAAAACTAATGAAAGGCACCAAATCACAGACACATGAACCTCAGAGAATCATCTGTAGAACAAATAGCAAATACATACACACACACACCCCTAGACACATAATAGTCAAACTGCTAAAATTCAAAGAAAGAACTATGAAAGCAGCCAGAGAAAATGACACGTTATGTACAGAGACCCAGTGGTAAGAATTACAAAAGATTTATTCTTCATAAACAATGCAAGCTAGAAGACTTTGGAGTGACATCTACTGACAGAAAAAAACTGTCAACCCAAGATCCCATACGCAGTGAAATTATGCTTCAAAAAAAATGAAGGCAAAATAAAGACTCTTAAGAAAGAAATGTTGAAAGAATTCACTGTCAGAAGACCTTAACTACAAGGAACTTAAAGTAAGTTCTTCAGGCAAGAGTATGATACTCCTTGGAAGTATCATGTGAAAACCTGGACCTAGACATAGAAATAATATTCATATTAAAAAGAAAAAAGCTTCAAATCAGTTTCCAAAAAATAAAAAAGAAGAGAAAGTTAAACCCAAAGAAAGGAGAAGGAAGGAAATAAGTAGAAGAAATCAATGAAACCAAACGCTAGTTCTTAAAAAAAACAACAACAATAAAATTGATAAACTTCTAGACAGAATGATCACTAAAAAGAGAGAAGCTAAAAATTACCTGCAGCAAAATGATAGAAGAACATCACTACAGACTCGACAGTTAAACAAAATTAAATATAAAACATTACAAACCACTTCCTTGAAAGACAGAAACCAGCACGCCTCACTCAAGAAGAAATAGATAGCCTGACAAGTCCTATATCTAGTAAAGAAATTTAATTCATAGTTTAAAAACCTTTCAAAAATAAAACTCTGGTTCTAGATGGCTTCATTAGTGAATTCCACCAAACATTTAAGGAAGAAATAATACCAATTCTACATAATCTATTCCATTAAATAGAAGAGCAGGGAACATTTCCTAACTAATTTCCTAAGGCCAGTATTACTCTGATACCAAAACAATACAAAAATATAACAAGAAAAGAAAATTATAGACTAATATTCCTCATGAGAAACTGCAAAACTCCTCAACACAGCATTAGCAAGCCAAATCCAGAAATACGTTAAAGAATAATGCATCACAAACAGATGATGTTTATCCTGGGAATGCAAAGATGGTTCCATATTCTAAATTCAAGCAATGTAATTCCCCATATTAACAGACAATGGGGAAAGAAACATATAATTTTGTCAAAATATGCTAAGAAAGTACTTGACTCTGCAAACTAGGAATAGACAGAAACTTCCTTAATGCAATAAGGGTATCTACAAAAAAAGCCTACAGCTAACATCATACAGTATTGTGAAAGACTAAATGCTTTCCCCCTAAAATCACAACAAAGCAAGGTGTCCTCTCTCAGTACTCCTAATGGACATTGGACTGGAAATACTAGCCAGTGCATTAAAGCAAGAAAAAGCAAGAAAAATAAAAAGCATACAGATTGGAAAGGAACATAAAAAACTGTGTGCATATGGCAAAATTGTCTATGCATAAAATCCCAAAAAAACTACAAAAAATCTCCAATAATAGATAAATATGTTTAGAAAGGTCACAAGATACAAGCTCAATATTTAAAAGAAATGTATTTTTATATACTAGCAATGGACAACTGGAAATCAAAGTTTTCAAAAGTAATCTGCAATGTCATCAAAAAAAAGAAAAAACTCAGGTATAAATCTAGCAAATATGTAAAGGCTTTCTATGGTGAAAACTATTTAAAAAATCAAAGGAAATCTAAATAATAGGAGAAACACACTGTATTCATCAATGAGAAGACAATATTGTTAAGATATCAATTCTCTCCAAATTGATCTATTGATTCAATGTCATTTCAATCAAAATCTCAGCATGAT
This sequence comes from Equus caballus, assembly GCF_041296265.1. Lineage (NCBI taxonomy): Eukaryota > Metazoa > Chordata > Mammalia > Perissodactyla > Equidae > Equus > Equus caballus. The sequence goes on along the minus strand of NC_091692.1, from coordinate 64,153,844 downwards.
TTCTTTTAAGAAATTGACAAGCTAATTCTAAACTTTATATGAAAAAGCAAAATTCCTAGAGTAGGCAAAATATTTGAAAAAGAAGAAAAAGTTTGAAGGACTTACACTACCTGATTCCAAGACTTACTATAAAAGCTACAGAAGCAGTCAAGTCAATATGGTATTGGCAAAGAATAAACACATATACCAATGGAATAGAATAGAGTCCAGAAATAGTCGGATACTTAAATGGCTATTAATTTTTTCTTTAAGTACCAAGGTAACTTAAAGGAGAAAGAATAGTCTTTTAAGCAATGGGAAATTCACGTGTAAGAAAAGTAACTGGAAATTCATGTGTAAAATAAATGAGCCTGAACTCATACCTTACACCTTATACAAAAATTAATTCAATGTATTACAGAACTGTAATCAATAGACTACAGAACTAAATATAGTGACTAAAACTATAAAACTTCTAGAGGAAAATATTGAAGAAAATTGTGGCCTTTGGTTAAACAAACACTTCTTAGGTAGATTAGCAAGTATTTCTTCAATAGGATGTAAAACGTATGAACCAGAAAGCAGTCACTGGCAATATATAAATGAATGAGCATGACTGTGTTCCGATAAAATATTATTTATGGACACTGAAATTTAAATTTCAAGTTATTTTTATAGTCACAAAATATTATCACTTAAAAAATTTTTTTCAAGCATTTTAAAGTGTAAAAACCATTCTTAACTCACTAGTTATACAAAAACAGGCAATGGGCCAGATTTGTTTTTCAAAACTCACTGAAACGTATACCTCAAAGTAGTGAATTTTACTGTAAATAAATTATAACTCAAAAAAACTGACTTTAAAAAAGTTAGTTTCAAAGCGTTAACCTAAAGTCAGTAGGTAAATTAAAAATAGGGCTCTATGAGTGAGTCCTTCTATCTACTCAATCACAAAAGCACACTTCCTTTTTCATACCCAGTAACAATAAATTCAAACAGCTATGCCAGTTTTATTAACTTTTCCTGAAATTTCAGATAATACAGTATTTTTCCCTGATGATCTCCCAGCAAATTTAAGTGAAGCTCTGCGAACACAGCAAGCACGACTACAGGAGGTTTAGGTTCATAAGCATGCACCAGAACAGGCATGGTTGTAAGGGGACCATTGAATGAGCTCCGCATCAAAGCTTCTTTCACCATTTAGAAGAATTATCTTTCGATGTGTGAGATATATTGTATATTTCTACTGTACACCTGATGATACACTTATGTTCTCTGGCATAAGTCTCAGTAAATGGGGGAACCTCATTGGGAGAAAGAGAAAGAAGGCAGGAAGAGGAAAATTAGAAGGAGCAATGCTTTATCCCAGTTCTAGAAGCACTGGGGTACGAGACATGTTATCAAGGTACACTAGAACCAAAAGCAGAAGTCTAGTTAAGTGAGAACTATGCTACAGGATAGTGCCTCGAGGGAAGTGGAAGCCTCATTTCACACACGGGGAGAAGGCCAGTCACATTAATAGCAAAGTTAGAAATTATACATCCCAAAGTGCTAGATTAGAACTATTTAAAACTGTCTTACGTGAGTACTGTAGTAATCCCAGAGACCACAGCCTTATTAAGGCTGCAAGATAGGATCAAATGGTCCAAGTTGTGGGGAGAAAAGAGAAAGAAAAGTCAGACAGGAGCTGACTACAATAGTTTGAAGTAATAAGAGAAGACTTCTGGAGAGATTTTGTGTATTCATCCTTCCAGTCCTGTAAAATGAGAAACTAACACATGTAGAAGTGGTGGTGTACAGGCAGATTCAGAATCTAAATTACATTCCTTGCCAAGAAGAGCATACTTCCCTTCCCATTTATAAAAATAAGCAAAATTCTCTGTTTCCTCACCCCAGTTGCTCTCCAACCAAGCTAATCTAGTTTCCAGTCTACTTCCTAATTCTCAAATAATTTAGCAATGGGTGTCCCTGCAGCTGAAATTAATGGACAAATTTTTTAGTCTTCCTCTTGCTGAGTTTTCAACACTTGAAATTAAGTTCAATTACATTCACTGCCCCCTTGGCTTTCATAACACTCTCCTGGTTTTCTTCCCATATTTACAGCCTTTCATTTTCTTTCTCCTTGAAGGTCAAGACTCAGGCCCTCTTCTCTTTTCACTCTATAGAGTCTTTTTAGGCAGTCTTACCTATACCTAAGGCTTCAATTTCCACCAATATATAAATTACTTATAAATATAAGTCCCCAGCATGGACTGCTCTTCTGTGCTTCAATATTCAATTGTCTAGCTTCAATATTCAATTTGACAAGCAGAAAGTCTTCAGTGCTACCTGAAATTCAATATGTGCAAAACTGAACTCATAATTTTCCCATACAAACCAAATTCTCTTCCAATGTTCCCTATTTCAGTAAATGGTGCCACCATTCAATTATAAAGACCTGAAATCTAGAATTATTCTGGAAATCTCTCTCTCTCAAATGCATAATTTATCTATCAAGTCCTTTCGATTTTACTTCCTGCGTATGTCTTGAATCCTTCCACTGGCCTCCACATCCACTGTCAATACCATAGGCTTGTTATCATAAATGCCCACCAAGTCTTCTAGCTGAGCTACTCACATCCACACTTGTCCCCTTCAATCTATTCTGTACACTTCAAGAAAAATCATCTTTCCTAAAACAAATTGTCATCTCACTGCTTAAAATACTCTAATGGCTTCTGATTGCTCTTAAGAAGAAAAAACTTCTTATGAATACCTACAAAGCTTTGAATGTTCTACCACACATTCACCTCTTCAACCTCATTTTTTGCAGTTTCTTTCCCTTCTTTCTGCTAAAGCCATTCTGGCCTTCTTTCGACCTTTAGACTCATCAGGGTGCATCTCATTTACAGGGTCTTTGTATTTTATACATGCTCCTGCCTCCACCTAGAATGGATTGCGATATACACTTTTTTTCTTTCTTTCTTTCCCCTTTTTAAACCTTAGGTATCCAAAATAGAATTGATCATAAGTTTGGTAGAACTGATCCATGCTTGGCTCCCATTTTAATTAATTATTTTCCCTTCCCCAATGTGATTTCCATTCCCTCAGACAACCAGTCTTTTATATTTACATAAATGGCATTAAGCCATTTATTTATTTCTGCTTCTTATATTTGTCACTTAATTTACGTTTTTATATTAAAATCTAAATAGATAAACTATAGCTAATGCATATGGTGCTTATTGTGTATCAAGTAGATAGGTACTACAGTTTATGTGCCACATAACGACGTTTCAGTCAATGGCAGGCTGCATACACAACAGACAGTGGTCCCATAAGATTAGCACCATATAGCCTAGGTGTGTAGTAGACTATATACCGTCTAAGTTTGTGTAAATACACTCTATGATGTTCATACAATGACAAGATCACCTAATGACACATTTCTCAGAACATATCCCCATCATTAAGTGATTCATGACTGTGTTATTATTATTCCTATTCTACAGAGTAGTTATTTTGCTCGTGGTCATACAGCTGGTAAACAGTTAAAACCAGATTCAAATTCAGTGTTGCTCCAGAATCCACACCCTTAACTGCCATAGTTTTTGTACCTTGTTCACAGATTTTAATGACTGTATAATATTCCCTTTACAACTACAACAATTACAATTACAACAATTCCCTTTTACAACTCCATTTTATGCATCCATTTATTTTTAAAAGTTGGTCCTTTATAATTCATTACTATATAACATTTTTGTAATGACGTATTTATAAACCCATATATGGTTTTCTCTGGAATACATATGAAGGAATATAATACACATACTCAAGTTCACTAAATATTTCTAAACTGCACTCCCAAATGGCTTAACCCAGTTAGCATACCTGCAAGCAGGGTATGAAGGTTTCAGTTTTCTCTTGTCCTTTCCAATATATGATATTTTTCAACTTTTTTAATTTTTGCAGCTGTGATAAACATCAATTGATGTTTCTTTTTGTTTTTAAGTTCACATTTTTCTGATTCCTAATGAAGTTCAGTAAGTTGAACTTCCCCTCCTATGAATCGCCTATTCATTCCATTCTTTACCAATACTCTATGGAATTTCCTGTATTTTTCTAGCTGATTTGCAGGAGTAGCCTATATGTTAATCCTTTATAAATTAAGCGTAGCAAATATCCTAGTCTGACAATTGACTGTTAATTTTGTACACAGTACCCTTTATTAAATAGAAATCTTTAATTCTGATGTAGTCAAATAGGTCAATTTCTCCCTTCACGGTTTGTGGTTTTGGTGACTGGCTATAAAAAATCCTTACTCCTAAGTCAATCACAAAAAATTCTCCAGTTTCCTCTAATAGCTTTATAATTTTTCTTCTTACATTTAGGCTTTTAATTGATCTGGAGTTTCTCTTATTTGTGATGTGATGCAAGAATTTAATTTCAATCTTCTCCATAAAGCGATTCCATTTTCCCAGCTCCATTAAATAGTCCATCCTTTCTTTCACTGATTTGTGATGGCCATCTATCATATACTAGGTTCCCACGTGTGGATAGGTCTATTTATGGACTCTGTATTCTATTTCATTGGTTTTTGTGTTTGTTCCTACTCCAGAACCACACTGTCATAACCAAACTCCAAATACAATGAAAGATCTAAAAGATCTTAAATATATAAACTTGAATATTTAAATTTCCAGTGATTTAAATCAGAAGTCAGCAAACTTTTTCTGTAAAGGGCCAGATATTAGATATTTTAGGCCTTGCAGGCTACAAAGTCTCTGTCACAACTACTCAACTCTGCCATTGTGATGCGAGAGCAGCCATAGATAATACATAAACAAATGAGCTTGGCTATGTTCCAATAAAACTTTATTTACAGAAAGAGGCAGCAGGCAGGACTTGACCTGCAGGCCATATTTTGAAGATCCCTGATACAGATTAAAAAAGTCAAAGATGTACTCATATTTAATTCAAAACTTTTATTACAAATAAATATTTTAAAGACATATAATAATATATCAATTTAGAAATATTGCTTTTCTACTTTCTTATTTCATAAAGCTATTTAATCCAAATTTTTCATATGTATTTTCTACATTGATGTCTCCATCGACACTAAAGCAACTCATTGAACTGAGTATTTTCCAAAGTAAATTTTTTTCACTTCTAAGTTCTCTGAGAAAACAGAACTTTTTCAATTCGTTAATTTTCCTGGTAATCCTACTGTTCCTGGTAATTTTATATCCAGCCACATAGATTTTGTTGCTGTTGTTGTTTTCCTATTCATCTTATAGGTGTGCTTCCATGATCTCTATGAGCTAATCACTTACATTATTCCTGTTTTAAAGTAATCTTTGAAAGGTTTACTACAACTTCCAACACTAGCCATTGTGAGGTCATACACCTGAGAATTTCTAGATTGATGCTAATTTCTTTATCTCCTCTTTCACAAATTCCATCAGGTAATCTCTATAGTTAAAGCTGTGTTTGCTTGAGGTCCTTTCAGGATAATGTGTCTTCTCCAAGCAGTACTTTGTAGTTCAAACTAAAGAAATTGAGAGCTTCTCATTATAAGATAAATTTTATAAGAACTCAAAATAAAGCAACTTCTTTTTATTACAGGGACAATTTCAGGGGGTAAAAAAGGACTCCATATATTACAGAATATACAGCACTTTGGCTTTGTAACTTGCTCTGATATCTGACAAAATGGATCCTCCTCTCTGTTCTTCTTTTTGAAAATTGCTTTGCTATTTGTAAAATATTTTTCTTCCTATAAGTATTTTAGTCCTTTTACCCAGTTCTCTTGAAAATCCTGGTGTAATTTTTATTGAAATTGCATTACATTTATAGATTCATTTTAGGAGAACTGATATCTACAATGTTGAGCCTTCCCTCCTGCAAATATGGTGAGTTCATTTATTGCCAATCCTCAAAAAATGGTAACCACCTATATGGCTTTACAAGTGATATTTTTAACTCAAATTTTTCCACCTTAACTTGCAATCCACGCCCAAGAGTCCATGGAGAGTCCATGGATATATCAATTTAATTGGCTCCCTTTGTAATTGTTTATATTTTATGCATTGAAAAACATTATTCTGAGACAGAGGATATAGGATTCACCACCTTGTCAAAGGCATCCTTATAAAAAAACAGATTAAGGACATCTATAAGATATTCTCAGGTTCTATATGTTGTTTCAGAAAAAAAGTAAAAGCAAGTTCCCCAATTTCATGAAGCCGATCTAACCATGATACTTTCTACTCTTCACTTCCATAACTCCTCATTATTCTCACTGGACTTCAGTATCACTTCCTTGGGAAGGTATTCCTTAACACCTCCAACTATGTCAAATCCCTCCATCAAATTTTTTTTTTCAAAGATTTTAGTTTTTCCTTTTTCTCCCCAAAGCCCCCCAGTACACAGCTGTACATTCTTCGTTGTGGGTCCTTCTAGTTGTGGCATGTGGGACACTGCCTCAGCGTGGCCTGATGAGCAGTGCCATGTCCGCGCCCAGGACTCGAACCAACGAAACACTGGGCCGCCTTCAGCGGAGCACGTGAACCCAACCACTCAGCCACGGGGCCAGCTCCCCTCCATCAAATATTTTTAAAGAATTACGGAATATTTCATTTCTACGACTGCACCATTTATTCATATATATGATTATGTGATTAAGGTCTATCTTTCTAATTAGAGAATATAATCCATGAGGATTGTTTTGTCTGTTTCTGCTCTCCATTTTATCCCACTGACTGGCATAATGCATAGCCCATAGCCAATTTCTCAATAAATATTTACCATTGGTTGAATTAATGATGAACAAACAAATGTGCATTGTGTGTATACTATTTAATAAGAGAAGAGCAAAAATATAACATAAAGTTGAATATGACCCAGTCCTGTCATCAGTAAGATAAGATAGACATACACGGACAAGTATAGACATGAGATGGATGTAAACAAACTATAACACAAGGCAAAATGAAACATATACTAAATAAATATATAAGAAAAATGGTACTGCATCACAAAGAGCCGTTAATTGTGAATGGTCTTGGCATGACTTCATAGAAGTGAGACATTTTTTAGTTTTTAAACATCCTGCACATCTTGGACTTGAAGGATATGCAAAATTGTGATAGGCAGAAAATGAAGAATGATTTGACCTGAAGTATTTCACACAGAAAGCATGAAAACATACGGAGAATTCAGGAAGCTGAAAGTATTCTCATTTGGCACAAAGTGTGCATGAAGGAAGAAGGGGAAGAGAAATGCAGCAGAAGAAGTGGAAAGGCAGCTTGGGAGAGAATATCTTGAATTCCATGCTAAGGATTATTTCCCATATTATCTGATATCCAACTTAATTTGCGACATCACAAGTTACAGAAATCAGTACAACAAAGCTAAGAAATATTATAAAACAATCTCAAATAAATCAGATATTTGGTTCACTCTTTTTAGGCTAACAATATTTCTCCAAAACAATTTGTAACTATTGCACACACACACAAAACCCACATTGAAACACTCTTTATATCAAAATTCACATGTAGTTCTTTAGATAATATTAATCCTTTATCTTTAATATATATCTTTCATACAAATGCCTTTGTTTCCATTTCAGGATGTCAGCATAACAAACATCCAAAAGGCAATGAAATTCGGAAGGTCCCAAAACACTTTTATATAACCACTAGATATACAATCTTTGGAAGTGAGATGATTATTCCATTCACAAGATGAAATAATCTTGATGTTAGAGAGTGAGATTTAAAATAAGTAAAAGTACACTCATAGCTTATTATTGACACTACGAAATGATTCATCCTCAATACATAGATACCCCTCTCTGATGCCAGGAGGAAAGGGTGTTTCATTGCTTCTCTGAAATTTGTTTCTTAAAGAAAAGTATTTAACAAACACAATTCCAAAAAAAAAAGATAATGATAAATATAAGAAACGTTTCAAGACCATTATAAATATTCTACCTTCAACTTCTTTCTGCTTAACCAAAATAAAGTAACTCTTTGAAAAGACATTAGGTTGTGAAACATTTTTATGCACTGCTGTCTGGGTAAAACCCATGTGCTCATCAACTAAAAAAGGAATAATAAAAAGAAAAGGAAAACCCTGATCACATTATTTACATTTTTTACAATTTGTGTGAACTTAATTGCATTTAATCTCAAATTGGTGTAGATAATTGTAATCTCGAACTGTTGCATGATATAGCAGCACAATTGCTATTTATCTTGCTGCCTACTAAGATATCAGAATAAGGAATAATAATAACTAATCAAAATAAATATATGAGAACATAATTTCAAAAGTTGCATGTAAATTGCAAAGTTGTAAACTAGTAAAATATATTCACATGACATTTTACAGTGATTCCTAAATCTTGCTGATCATCAGAATTACCTGGAGGACTTTTGTTTTAAATAATGCAGATTCCCTGAATCCATCCAAAACCTACTGAATTTAAACCTTTGGAGTAGGGACCCAAGAATCTGAATTTTTAAGAAGCTCCCAGATGGTTCTCAGAACTGCTAGCATACAGAATCATTTGTGATTTGAACCCTACTTTGCTCTAAAGCTTAATCTATGGCTGCTCCTCCTCTAACATTTACACTAGAACAACAACGTTCTCCTACAGTTCTCCAAGCACATCACGCTTTTTCACATCTTTGCAAGTGCTGTTTCACCTACTAGAATACAATTTACTTATTTTTTCATGTAGTACACTCTTTATCAGCATTCAAGACCTAGCTCAGATTTCAACAGCCCTGTCTGATCCCCACCAAGCAGAGCCAAACATTCACTCTTATGTTGTACCTCTCAACAATATATTATATTGTAATTATTATTATGTATACTGTCTGTCTAGGACTATTCATCTTTTGCCTAGCACAGTGTCTGAAACATGCTAGATAATTAATGTGTGCCTTATTTAAAGTTGATTTGAGGTATTTTAATAAGCAAGAAAAATTCAGTATTTCAAGGAAATCTATGGCAGAGGGGAAAATAATGATTTATCTTTAAACATAATTTGAGTCCTGGTTTCACTATTAGCTATACGAGACTGCTGCCAAATTTCTTAGCCTTGGTACCAGTGTCTACACCTGTCAAGTTGGGATTTTAATATAGACTTCATAAAGTTACTATGACAAGTAAGATAACATATAAAGGCAACCTAGCTCACTGTTTCCCCATTTCCTCTTCTCGTTTATGTGTTCTTCATATCTGGGCTTAGACTTGGCTGTTTTCCTTACAGAAGAAACTTCTTTTGCCCATGTTCTACATTACCTATAGTACAATTCAAACTTTTAGTATTGTCTGACTGTTTAACCTTTTTATCTTTAGAGAAACTAAAATTACGTATCTGACTAATCAAATAGAAAACTATACTGCTATATTCTCACTCTTCTTAATTATCATTATTATTCCAAGGTTTAAGTTGATCAGATATTATAAAGCTTTTTCTTGAACGGTCCAAATCTGTGAAACTTTAACTTTAATGTATGTCTTGATTATTAACAAAACTGAAGCATTCAAATAAATATCATTGTAATAGTGATTTTCCTCAGAGAATGAATTTTAAGTAGTGCTTTCTGCCAGCATATAGTTATAGAATGTTATCATTAAATGTAGGCAAATACTTCTAGAGTAATTTTCAGACTGCAGATTGCAACCCAATAGTAGGACATAAAATCAATTTAGCTGGCCTAGACTCACAACTTTTTAATGAAATAGAATAGACAGAGCATTGGAAAGAGTGCAAGTAAGCATTTCATGCAAATCTTTTCTGTTACACATGTAAATATTTGTATGTAGGTATGTGTATACTGGATTACAGTGTAAAATATATTTCTTTTTATGAATAGAACTTTAAAAAAAGTACAAAAGGCACTTCTTTACTAATCAGCTGACAGAAAGGACTAGTTTCCTTTTATGATTAAAGAATAAACATATGTCATATAGATGGCCATTCCAGTCACTTACTATGTCTCTCATCTGAACTTCTAAACAGATCCCTATGTGACTATTATAATTCTAATGTTTGTTCTAAAATACGATTCAGATGATATCATCCTATGTGCTGTTCCTCTGCCTGGAATGCCTTTTCACCCTTTCTTGGCCATATACAGAGGCACCAAAACAGCATACAATAGGGCACGCTCAAAAAACAGTACCTATAAATAAACGGGAAACTGGAGACTACAGACCCTGACATAGTAACTAGCCTCTACTTTTTGAAAATATTTTAAAACACCTAAAGTACTTCACTTTCACAAAATTATCCTCCAAAGTAATAGGAAAAAAGTAATGGCATCAGAATGTATACAGCAACACTATTCCTAGTAGCCAAAAACTGGAAACAATCCCAAATGTGTATCAATAGTAAAACAGATAAATTGTAATACATTCAGATACTGACATACAGCCATGATAATGAATGAAATACTATATGCAATCACATGGCTGAATCTCACAAACACTATGTTTTGTTTTAGTCAATTTACCTAAACTGAAAAAAAAAAAAAGTTGCCCATTTCTCCCACCCTCCACCTTCCACCTCTGGCAATGACCAATCTGTTCTCTGTATCTATGAGCTTGGTTTGTTTTGGGGAGAGTTTTTTAGATTCCACATATAAGAGAGATCATATGGTATTTGTATTTCTCTGACTTATTTCACTTAGCATAATGCCCTCAACGTCTGTCCATATTGCCACAAATGGCGAGATTTCTTTTTTTTTTAAGATTGGCACCTGAGCTAACATCTGTTGCCAATTTTTTTTTCTTCTCCCCAAAGCCCCCCAGTACATAGTTGTATATTCTAGTTGTAGGTCCTTCTGGTTGTGCTAGGTGGGAAGCCACCTCAGCATGGCTTGATGAGCAGTGCCATGTCCACGCCTAGGATCCAAACCAGCAAAACCCTGGGCTGCTGAAGCTGAGTGCACAAACTCAACCACTCGGCCACGGGGCAGGCCCCAAGATTTCATCCTTTTTTAGTGATTGAATAATATTCCAGTGTGTGTGTGTGTGTGTGTGTGTGTCTGTATGTCTGTGTGTATACACACCACAATCTCATTATCTATCATCCATCAATGGACACTTAGGTTGTTTCCATATCTTGACTATTGTAAATAATGCTTCAGTGAACATGGTCCATATATCTTTTCGAGTTAGTGTTTTCATTTTCTTTGGATAAATACCTATAAGTAGAATTGCTAGGTCATATGGTAGTTCTACTTTTAGTTTTCTGAGGAACCTCCATTCTGTTTTCCGTAGTGGCTGCACCAATTTACAATCCCACTAACAGTGCACAAGGGTTCCCTTTTCTCCACAACCTTGCCAACACTTATTTCTAGCCTTTTTGATAATAGCCATTTTAACAGATGTGAGGTGATATCTCACTGTGGTTTTGCATTTCCCTGATGATTAATGATGTTAATGTCAATCAAAATAATGCAGACCCAACAGCATACATATTGCATGATTCCATTCGTATACAGTCTAAATATAAATAGGCAAAAATAATCTTGATAGAAGTCAGGATCAAAGTTATTACCCTTTGGGGTGGGAGGTAGCCCTCCGTGGAAGGGAGCATAAGAAGGAAATCCTAGAAGTGTGGTAATGCTCTGCTTCTTGCTCCCAGTGATGGTTTCCAGATATGTTCACTGTCTGGCAATTCAATGAGCTGTGGATTTCAATTTGCACACTTTTGACTACATTTGTTACGTTTTAATAAAAACTTTACTTGGCAATAAGCACTTTGCTACTTTTATCAATTTTTCTAAATGCCTTTTCTAAACAAGCAATCTATCATTCATAATTTTTCTTTATTTATCTATCCCTTTCTTGAGCCAAAAGGAATTTAAGGTGGTTCTAAGGTATGTGACAGATGCAGTCAGTTTTCATGCAGATTGAAGAATATCTATGGTGGACCTGGAAACACAACTATGTGCAGGAACTGCCTTCATCATTTCACAACTCCAAATCAACCACTTTGACCAGTCAAGCACAAATAAGAAGTAGATAGCTTACAAGAAAAATCTTTGCCCATGTCCTCCTCCATCTTCAGGAAAAGTAGAAAGAACAAGTGGAATTTTTAAAGTAAAATTAAATTAACAATATTCTCAAAGACCCTTCAATTTTCATTGCCATTACCCTTCAAAACAACAAAATCAACCCTTTTTGGGATCCAGAAGTTCTCCTTTATGAGTTAATAATAAGCTATCCATGCATTTAGAAATTCACCTCTGATCCTAGACTCAGCTTTATTGCAAGTTAACATGATTACGTACAGCAAAGGAATCATGTGATGCAGCCTTATCATCCATCAACAGGTACAAGCAGTCTTTCCAAAACATGCTTCTAAGAAATTCTCTATGAACTGAAACCTAGAGATTCAGTATTCTGGAAGAAACAAGAGAGAAAAACTGCTCCAGAGTCTTGAAGGAAAAGACTCTAATAAGTCATGTTAAGAATTAGCTTTTCAGTAAAAGCCTCAAAATGTTGATTCTTGGATTCACATTTTGCAACTAAAAAGACACAGTTTTTCCTAGACTGTTGGAAATCTGCTCCATCAACAGACCTTAAATAGGAGAGTCTTAAAGAATTTTCCAGAAGTAAATTATCTTTGGGTAGAAACAGCTACCCAACAACTTTTGGATCAAGCAGATGACAAACCAAGGTAGACAGCTTCCACCCAAGAACAGAAAAAGAATGATTTTCTGCTATTTCTGCTCCTCCTTTTTAAAATTATTTTGTTCACTCTTTCTTTTATTTATTAGTATACTTTGGCATCTTTAATGATCAACTAAAGGTTTCTTAGTATGCTTTCACATATTTTCACTGTTAGCACACTTTTAATCTCCTTCAGTCTTTCACTACCACTTAAGAGAATGCAAAAATCTCCCTCTAATCCCACTGACAAAATTTAATAGGTGTTCCTTGAAACACCACCTATGGCAAATTTCCTTCCTTCCAGAGGACACTTCTGTATTTGAATTTTCTTCATTTTATTAACCTTAACCTTCAGCCTTGTAAAAATTAGATCTTGATCTCAAGTCATTCCAGCAGTTTCAGGAGAACCAACAGTACCAAGAGCAAGGACTACAAATATTGGAGTTATCCTTACTATAGTAGAACTCTTTTGGCAAATCTTTATCTTTTGACATCCTGAAATTTCCATCTCATTGCAATAAATGAAAATCAAATGTAAACTAACTGTAGTAGATGTTACTAGTGCTTATTATATAGAATCAACTCTCTTTATGATCACATGGAAAGACTTTCTAGACTTCCTTGCAGTTAGTTAAGAGCCTGTGACAAGCTTTGGGCAATGAGCTGTGAGCAACAGTGCCCTATGTCACTTCTTGTCTTACACAGTTAAGAATAAGTGTGAGTTCCCCATTTTTTTCTCTTCCTCTGATGCAGTAACCCTTGTAGCTATATGTTCCAGTTGGTTTACCAACAAGATGGAAGAAGCCTGGATCCCTGAGTTGTCACTTGGAAGAGAAGCATTCTATAATCCTATAAATAAGTCTCAGTCTTTTAGTGGGCCTATGCCCCTGGGCTGTGACCTTCAGAAGTGTTTCTCAGCTTCTTTTCCCCTTTCAGTGAGACAGGAAGTCTCGAGGGAACTGTAGTTGGATATTTCCCTTCTCTCATTTTGGTTAGGCTTTGGTAAAGTAGTTTCCCTTGAGAACAAAAAGCTCTGAGAATATTTCGAAATGGTTATTTTTCCCCTTCCCCTGCTAGACATATGAGATAATTTTTCACAAATCTTCACCATGAGAACCTGGTGGGGTTCCTGGAGGTAAAACTCACAAAACTGGAGAGGAATGGTTCTCTAAGGCTTGGCTCCCAGGAATTTTTAACTCTTAAGTTAGTGCACACTCAGCTTTCAATAGTTCATCAGTTATAGTTTAAGTTTTCCTACCAGATCCTAGCTCCAGTGGTTTCTGCTCCCAATAAGCTGTGATTCTTTTTATTCATTTCTCTCTCCACTTGTCAGGGCATTGATTGGCCCTGTGACCTCAATTTTGTGATGAATCTAAGAAGAGTTGTTGGTTTTCAGTTTGTTCAGCTTTTTTCTTGTTGTGATATAGGAGTAATGACTTCCAAACTCTTTACATGTTGAAGAGGAAACCAGAAGTCTCCTCAATATTGTTTTTAATTGCCTATCAGCATGTCATGTCTTTCTTCCACTTAGATGTGAAATATTTGAGAACAGGGACTACGGTGCTTTTATTTCTGGATTCCTAGTACCCTGCACAATGTGAGAATTCTTTCCAGCTCAGTCACGGCCTTGCTCATCTGCTCTCATCAGACAGCGTCTCTCTAGGTTATGTTACACAGTCTTCCAGCTTTAAGTACCACACTGACAACTCCAAAAGTTAGATCTCCAGTCGATCCCTATCCCTCTTTCAAAACTGGCTAATTTATAGGCATCTTGAACTTTAAAAGTTTAAAACTTAAGTTTTAGTTTCTATTCCTAACTCTTCATCCTTTCCCCTTCTTGGTCACAGCTAATGGCATCACCATTCAATTAGTTCTTCCAATCAGAAATCTGACAGTCATCTTTGGTTCTTCTCTCTTCCTTACTAACTTCCTCTAAATCTACTCCACTAACAAATCATGTCAGTTCAGCCTCCAACTATATCCCCAATCCACTTCTCTCATTTGTCATTGTAATCAACCTACTGTAAGTCATGATGATCTCCAGCAGAGTCCTTCACAAAAGCTTCCTCATTGCTCTCTCCACTTTTATTGTCAGCCACTTTACTAATAGAGCAGCAAGATTGATCTTAATAAATAAATTAAATCATGTTATTACCATTTTTAAAACTTTTCAATATCTTCCATTTATATTGAGACTCAGATCTAAATTCCTTATCCTTCTCTATAAAAACACTGCCCTATCTAGAACAGTATTTTTATACTACCTCTGGAACCTCATCTCTTGCCACACTCCATCTTGTCCACTACGTTACAGCCACACTAGTCTTCTTTGTGTTCCTCAAAACTTTTGCTACCTACAGACTTTCACATATGATGTTCCCTATGCTTATATTCTTTCCCTTAGCAGTTTTTCCTATTAAAAGACCTCATAATCAGAGAGGATTACTATATTAAGTGGTTGTCTGATTCCAATGATTCAAATTTTAGATTTCCCTAATATTTCAAAAGTATATTTATTATTTATCGTGTTACAACATGAATAAAACTATTATATGCAAATTCAAGATAAATTAATCCAACTGATTTTATTTTTTGCTTTTTCTCCCCAAATCCCCCCAGTACATAGTCGTATATTCTAGTTGTGCGTCCTTCTAGTTGTGGCATGTGGAATACAGCCTCAACATGGCCTGATGAGCGGTGCGATGTCCACACCCAGGATGCGAATCGGTGAAACCCTGGGATGCCAAAGCAGAGCACACAAACTTAACGACTCGGCCACAGGGCCTGCCCCCAATTGATTAATTTAATTAATTTGTGTTAGAAAGCCTTCTTCCTTACCTTTGATATTGTGCTAGATATTGGAAATACAAAGTTAAAATAAGAGTTGCACTACAGAGCATTTATCATTTTTTCCTAGTATGCTCATCCTTAATACTCCAGGGACTTGTTTTACCCTTTACATACGACCTATATTACATTGTCTTTATACACAACTTTTCCTCATTTTGATGCTGATGCAAAAAATAGTGAAAGAAAGAAGAGAAAGTAAAATTAATATTACTTAATCTGTATATTAAGCAGTTTATGCAAAGGCTGAATAAACTGACAACTGAATCAAATGGCTCAATCAATTTTCTATGCCTCAAAACCTATGGAAAGTCAAAGTTGGATACATTGTTCTACTTATTCAAGCCCAGGGGCATAGGCCCACTAAATGCCTGAGACTTATTTATAGGATTATAGAATGCTTCTCTTCCAAGTGGCAACTCAGGGACCCAGGCTGCTTCCATCTTGTTGGTAAACCAACAATTTCACATGAATTACCCAAGTCAAAATTAGTAAATCTTCCTGTTACATTAAAGAACTACGAAATAAAAAAACTCCAAAAGTACATACCTCAAGAAACCTACATTATTATAGCTTTGAATAACCACAAAACGGGATTTATATAAATTCATTAAAATGAAATTACTGTTCACAAAATATTAGATTTTTAACACTATCTGATGAAATATTTACTGAGTTATTCTACTGTGAAAATATTTATACAGAATGTGAAAAAACATAAGTCCTACTTTTTAACAAATGCTTTAATACTTAACAAATATTTTTACACTTTTTAGAAATTAAAATGAATACCTGGAATGCAGCTCTTAGAAATTATTTTATGGATGAATGAATAGAAAGTAAGCAGATAGGAAGTTATCCCATTCAAACAGTAGTCAAAGGGATAAAAAAATGAGATGACTCAGAAAGAAGAAGTCTTAGAAGTCTGATTGAATAGAAGAAGAATAAAAACAGAAAATTTGGAAGTAATCCTGGTCTGTGGATCAGAAAGATAAAAGGAGACCTCCCAGAAAACTATAAATCAGAAATCTTCAGCGTAACAAGAATGTAAGATGAAGAAGATAACTATTGAAAGAATCTATTAATTCTGAATTTTTAAAACTGTATAAATCACAGAGCAACAAGAATAAATTAGTTATCCAAGAAACTTTAATGAAATAATACTTGTTAATCAAGAATTAATTTCTAAAACATTTGAAGGTACTAGTCTTTTCTCCTACCATCTTCCCATCCAAAAATCAAAGCATATTGAATTATGTTTATTATTGCATTAAAGCTATTTCTTTTCAAATTTGTCTTGATCTTTGTTTATACCAATCAAATGTCACTTTGTTTCAATAATTAGAGATCACTTTTTAAAGTTACTAACAAAACAGTATTTTATTTAATGCCCATTGTAATTTACTAAATAATATAACAATCTTGATTTTTCTGAAACTCACAAACAAGATAGATAACTGAATTCATTTAAAATTGAGGCAAAGTTGTATCTAATTATATTTTGCTATTGATTTTACTACTTTATTATAAGTTCTGGAGCCTTAGAAAAAAATCAGCAAAACAATGACATTATGTGCCATTTTAATACAATATTTGCTGATTAGAAAAGAGATTATTAAATTTATTTCTACTCCTTGTAATACAGTATTGTTATATCATAAAAAGATAAAACATGTGTAATCAGTTGTGAAGAAATATTTACTGAGTTCCTATTATGGATCAGGCACTTGCTAGATGTCAAGGATGAAAGAGTAGACAAAACAAACACAGGTCTTTTGAACAAGCTCAAATACAGGAACAGTTCCAATTTAAGAACTACGTATCAAGTATCAGTAGTAGTATATCACAACATTGTTTTACTTCAGTTGCAACTGAAACACTGACAAAGTTTAAAATAAAATGCATAAAAGGTAACATAAAAGAGGGATTACCCTCATCAATAACAAGACAAATTACCCTCATCAATAACAAGACAAAAAGATGTGTATCTTCTAGTTTGCATTAAAGGCAAAATGTGAATGCTTTTCTGAATGTTTCGTCTTAGGGCTCCTAGCAGTCATTCTTGTTCTCTCCTAGGGTATGTGTCACTTCTCGATCTGTCCATTCCTATAACCAAACCATCTTCTCCATAGACATAACTCCTACTGTTAAAAAGTGCAGAGGCTGAGTGATAAGAGCATTTCTGAGTAAGACGGTAGCGGTAGTTATCATGGGGAGACTGAAATTTAAATTGATACAATCTTTCTCACATTTTCATCGTTACCCCCACTTCACAATATAAATAATATTACTTGCACAAAGTTAAAAAGATACAAATGTGAACATCTTTTTAAAGAATTTTTTTAAATCTGCTAACAACTAAAATAAATAGAATTGACTTGTTTTTAATGTTTCAGGTCAATGTGAGAATAAACTGCTGCATTTCCCAAATTAAGTTTCATAACCTAATGAAATGTTCAGTGAAAACAAGATTCAGTAGTCAAATAAGCTTAGTAAACATTGTATATTTTGACACCTTTGGAGCATATGTAGACACTCTGACAGATTACAATAAAGAAACCTGCTTAACCTTTTTTTAAAGAACCTTTTTAAAACTATTTGGCCAAAGATTGAATTTGGGGGTTAATATCTCTTAATGTCCCTGGAATTACTTTTGAAGAAAACACACTTAGGAATATATTGCATTATTGGAGAAACATATTTTACTGGATAAATACAGTTTACGTTATTTAGAATACAATTAGGGGAAGAATTACCTCTTTGTTTTCACTACTCTATAAATTATCCTTGTTTTCTTTTTAATTTCCATGGGATAAAGGAAGGTGAAAGTATCAAACTCATAACCTAACAATTTTTGTTTCTTAGAATACTATTGCAAGGACAGTATTTTAATACATACTCTTCAGTATGTTATACTATCAGAGATAATATTTAGTCTATTACAGATCAGCTTACTTACGTCTGGGCCTCCTTTTCATTTTGTTGTTTTTGCTGGGGCTGAAGAACGTTATTTACCAGTTCAGTGATCCCACTAAAGGGAAACCACCTGTTTAAATAAGCAAATAATGTGACTGAATAACCAAATGAATAACAATGTAGGTCAAATGTTTTCTTATCCATAATAATAAAAATACACAGGCACAAAAGCTACAGCCAATGGAAATGTGAGCTCCAATTATCATCCAGGCAGTCAGAATGTAGGGAAACTAAGTTTGAACACTTAACCAGTCCACAAGCAGACAGCAAAAAAACTACATCCAGTCAGTATGTGGATGAAGTAAGAAGCTGCAGGCAGCTCTCTTACAAGCCAGAGAGTCAGAAAGCAGAAGACACACTAGCTGCAGCCTATCCAGTATTAGTTTAAGCTAATACCATCCAAGGTGCAGAAAGCAGAATGTGGCAAAGGTACAGAAGTCAAGCCTACTGCACTCTTAATACATTTACTTACTGTGTCGGTTGTGGTTTGTGTTCTTCTTTGACCCTAAAAAGATAAGTTTGCACAACTGAGTGCACTGTACTCGGAATAAATTTCTATCTACAGATGTGTGGTCACATAAAAATGAAAAATGAGGTTTATTACATAGAAAAGCTTAGTGCTTTGCTATATACTGCAATGACACATTTGAATTAATTTGACAAAAAAAAGAGAAGTTGAATCATTCGTTCTTAATAGAGAACTGATATTAAAACTCTACTGCTGTTCTAATGATTCCAGCCAGATTTAATCCTCAAGTTTTCTGAATACTTTTATTGATATTGATATTGAAGTTTTTAAAATAATTTTAAAGTACTATATTAAACACAGTTACATTTGGTTTACTGAAGATAAATAGAATTCCTCTTTTTCTTTTAAATTTCTTCCTTAATATAAGTTGAAGTAAAGGTATAAATGTTTTAAACAAAAGCTAGGGTTTTATAAACGTATTCTAAAAGCTTTACAAATGAATTCATTTACTGCTTAAAGGAGCAGATAAAGGATTTGGACAGTTATGTATCCAATACACCTAAAAATAGCTACTAAAATAACTATGTATATTAAATTTAAAATATTCATAAACTAAAGTAAATTATTCATATATCTATAATAAACTAAAAATGCATTTAAACTATAATAAACTTAGCACTTCACTGAAATAGCACTGGATATTTAAAAAGTAGAGAAAGATCACACACAAGGGTGATGCCTCTGAAATTTGGCTTCCCACACTTTGCATAGGACTGGTCCTGAGAGATAAACTTGTGACTCAGTGAGTAGTTGCTGAGCTTTTCCTTTCCCAAAGAAAAGCTCAGAATTAAAAATTGGTCCCCAACTCTAGAACTTCCACTAGGAAATTACACTAACACTGTAAATTAAATTCTCTTTAGATCAAATTTATTTTCTTTGCTGGCATGTTCCTATTTTTAATGATATAAACAATAAACAAAAAGGTATACCCTTAAATATTTTTGCATCCCAATGAATAAATATAATTGGTAATTATATAACTCTATATTAACCAAAAAAGAATATCCTGTGTCCTCTGCATAAACTTCAAAAAGTATAATAGTTTTACCCTAGAGCTAAAGCCACATTCTTTAGTATTTAAATATAGTCATACAATGGATTAATAATAAAAGATTGTATTAGTACCAAATATCATATAAACAAACACAAGCAAACTATAGTGACATCGGAATCTATCTAGAAAACTTATCATTATATTCCTTTGAGAATAAGACAAAAATTTCTTAACATTTTAGAACAAAACAGATTCCATATAGATAATGACAAAGAAAGATTACCATACCAGCTCACCAAAATGGAGATCAATTCAAGATTACCCTTCACCAAACAATATGTATGTTAAAAACAAGTATGGAAATAAATATGTAAATCTGGAGAGGATATTGTTTTAGAAGTCTGGCTGATATTCTGCAAGGAATCGTGTTGTTCTTAATTTGTGACAAAAGATTTTATCATAGACAAATTGATATTAACTTACAAATCAGTTTCCAATTTCAAAATCTTTACTTGAAAAAAACCAACAGAGATAAAAATTTTAATCACTAATTGAGGAATTATATCTGGGCTTTGTAAAATATCTATACATAAAATAAACAATCATTTGCATCAGCTTCCCAAATAAAATATGTATCACAATACAGCAAAATAAATATTTACCCTGTCTTTAAACACAATCAAGAGTATAAAATTATCCTCCTTTTTCCCAATATTTTAGACAAAATCAAACCTCAAAGTATCTGATCATAATTAAAATTCACATTGAGATAATAATTTAAGAACTGGTAATATAAAAAAGTAATTATACGATTGAGTTCTTTGACAATACACTAACTTTATTGACAATGAACTCCCACATCCCTTCATTCCAAAAAGTGTATGAGGTGCTTCCAGTTTCCAGTCTGATACACAAAGAACTTGGAAAATATCATTCCCATCTTTACAAGAAAAAAAGCTCAACAAACTAAAAATTAACAGCTCTTCTTAGAGCCCTCAAAAAATTTCAGGGCAAACTGCTGCCCTGAAAACTAGAGAAATAGACAAGTGGATGCAGAATATCACAGTTTAGCAAGAGTACAGGCCCAAGAGCAGAAGCCCACACCTGGAGCCAGTAACTATAGGAACACTTTTAACTATAATTGACTAATTGCTGAAGACTCAGTGTTGACTGGATTGAGAGTTTAAAATTCCAAGGGGTCCTGGTCTTAGGCACACCACCACATTTCCATAAATTTTACCTCCAGAAGCCTTGCTAGTTGCTCACTGTGAAGATAGAGGAAAATCTCCTGCATCCAGCAGAAGGAAGGGAAGTAACCATTCTCAAACATTCCCAGAGCTCTCTACTCTTCTTAACAATCCTGAGCTCAAGGGAAAGTATTTTACCAGAGCCTAACCAACTGGGGTTTTACCAAAAGCAAACAAACCTGAGGGAGGCAATACCTAATTATATCCACCTCTAGCCTTTGATGTGGGAGAAGGAAAATACCAAACTATAGCCCTCTCTAGCCTTCAACATGGGGAAAGGAAAATACCCAACTCAGGCTCACTAAAAGATAGAGACCTATTATAGGACTATTGAATGTTTCTCCTGTATCAGCAACACCTTACCACCAAATCAGTAGAGTTCCTGCATAATAACATGGGATTACAACTAAAAGAACTGCAAGCTTTAGTAAAGAGCACAGGGAAACCCAAAACAGAAAGGAAGACAAAAATAAAGACAATAGAAGAGAGAATTCTGGAAAGACAACGGAGTAGAAAGCAACAGAAATCTAACTCCCCACCTAGAAAACATGGCAGATTCTGTCCAATGTAACCATTTTGGAAACATGGAGTTTACTGAAGGCTTTCAACTTCAGGAGAAGGCTTGAACTGTACATTGCAGTTAATTTTAGTCAGTTTGAGCTGTGGGCATAGTAACAGCTACCCATCCCCCAACCCCAGCCACATGGCAGGTAGCTCTGCACCTGTTCCTGGGGCAACCTGCACAAAGCTTGCAGGAGCCAGGGTGAGTAAAAAGGACCATGTCCTCCAAACATCAGAGATCTGTGCTCTGATAGGTGATTACTACTTCTCATCTCAATGGTGCAGACAAAGAGGTGGATGGCCATTGTTGTTGCAACTCCCCAGCATTGTTGCAAGCTCCTCCCTCTCTGGCTAAGGTAACCTCCAGGATATTTAAAGGGCCAGCACATTTCCCCACTTTGTCTTTCAATTTTTCCACTTCTGGGAGCCAGAAGACTAAAATATTCAAAAGCAACTGCATATACAGGAGAAAATAGAAAGTCACCACACATGCTCAGGGAAAGGTGTGGACTCAGAAAACATCTGAGAAAACCTTAAGTTTATAGTACAGGCTGATCCTCAGCAAAGAGACAGCCTACAAAATAAATAAATAAATAAATAAATAAATAAATAACAGAAAACAAGACCTGGTGAAAGAGGAGAATCTGATTTCCCGAGTTACTGCATTATTAGATTCAAATGTCCAGTTTTCAAGAAAAAATCACAAGACAAACAGAGACACAGGAAAGTACGGACTTTCAAAGGAAAAAAGGATGAACAAAAACTGTCCCAAAATAGACCTCATGACAGATCTACTAGACAAAGATTTTAAAACGAGCACCTTAAAGATGCTCAAAGAACTAAAGAAAGATGTGGAGAAAGTCAAGAAAACCATGTGTGAACAAAAAGAAACCAAAAAGTAATTCTGGAGCTGAAAGTACAATAACTGACATGAAAAATTCACTAGAGGAATTCAAAGGTAGATTTGAGGAGGGAAAAGAACAAGAACCAAGAAAGTTAACAATGACACCATGGAAATTATTGAATCTGAGGAACAGAAAGAAAAAAGATTGAAGAAAAGTGAACAGAACCTAAGGTATCTGTGGGACATCATCAAGTGGACCAACATAGGCTTCATGAGGGAATTCCAGAATGAGGAGAGAGAGAGAGAGAAAGAGGCAGAGGGAACAGTAGAATAAATAATAGCTGAAAACTTCTAAAATTTGATGAAAGATATTAATAAAAATATTCAAGAAGATCAACAAACTCCAAGTAAGATGAAATCAAAAAGACCCAAACTGAGACAGAATAAACCAGCTAAAACTAACATATACAGAATACTCTACCCAACAAGAACAGCATACACATTCTTCTCAAGTGAACATGGGATATTTTTCAGGATAAACCATATGTTAGGCCACAAATTGACTCAATACTACATACTACTATTTACAGAAGTAAAAAGGAATATGAGAATACTATGAACAATTGTATGCCAACAAATTGAACAACTTAGATTAAAAGGACAAATTCCTAGAAATACATAACCTACCAAGAAATCATGAAGAACTAGAAAATCTGTATAGATCTATAACTAGTGAGGAGATTGAATCATTAATCAAAAATCTCCTGAGAAAGAAAAGCCCTGGACCTGATGCCTTCACTGGTGAATTCTACCCAACATTTAAATATGAACTAATACCAACCCTTCTCTATCTTTCCAAAATATCAAGAGGAAGAAACATTTCCTAATGTATTCTTTGAGGGCACCATTATCCTACTATACCATACCAGACCAAAGCCAGACAAAAACCCTACAAGAAAAGAAAACTACAGACCAATACCCAAATACCCAAAGCAATCTTCAGATTCAATGCAATCCCTATCCAAATCCCAATGCTTTTTTTGCAGAAATACAAAAACCCATCCTAAATTCATATGAAATACAAAGGATCACAAATAGCCAAAATAACCCTGAAAAAGAACAAAGCTCAAGGACTTACTTTTTTATTTCAAAACTTACTACAAAGCTATAGTAATCAGTGTAGTACTGACATAAAGACAGACAGAGACCAACAGAATAGAATAGAAAGCCTAGAAATAAATCCTCACATATAAAGCCAAATGGTTTTTGACAAGGGTGCCAAAATCATTACATGGGGAAAGGACAGCTTTTCATGAAATGGTGCTGGGAAAACTGGATATCCACATGTAAAAGAATGGAGTTGGATGCTTACTTAATACCACATGCAGAAATTAATTCAAAATCAATCAAAGACCTAAATGAAGAACTAAAACTATAAAATTCTTAGAAGATAGCATAAAGCAAAAGCAGCACAACATTGGACTTGGCAATGATTTCTTGGATATGACTCCAAAGGCACAAGTAACAAAAGAAAAAAATAGACAAATTAGACATGACAAAAATTTTAAAATTTTGTGCATCAAAAGACACCATCAAGTGAGTAAAAAAGCATCCCACAGAATGGGAGAAAATATTGACAAATCATATATCTGCTAAGTGATTAATACCCAGAATATACAGAGAACTCCTAAAACTTAACCAAAGAACAAACAACTGAATTCAAAAATGGGCAAAGAACTTGGATAGACATTTTTCCAAATAAGATATACAAATTGCCAATAAGCACAGGAAAACATGCTCAAACTCACTAACCATTAGGGAAATGCAAATCAAAACTACTGTGAGATACCACCTCACACCCATTAGGATGGCTACTATCAAAAATCAGGAAATAACAAGTGTTGGTGAGGATGTGGAGAAACTGGAACACTTGTGCACTGCTGGTGGGAATGTAAAATGGTACAGTCACTGTAGAAAACAGTCTGGCAGTTCCTCAAAAACTTAAAAATTACTAAATGATGCAGCAATTCCACTTCTGAGTATATATCCAAAAGAACTAAAAGCAGGGCCTTGAGATATTTGTACATCAATGTCCACAGCAGCATTATTCACAATAGCTATAATATAGACACACTCCAAGAGTCCATCAATGGATGAATGGTAAGCAAAATGTGGTATATACATACAAGTGAATACTATGCAGCCTTAAAGAGGAGGGACATTCTGACATACTACAACTTGGATGAAACTTAAGGATATTATGCTAAATGAAATAAGCCAGTCACAACAGGACAAACACTGTATGTTTCCACTTATATGAGGTACTCAAAGTAGTTGAAAGCATAGAGACAGAAAGTAGAATGGTGGTTGCCAGGTGCTGATGGAAGGGGGAAATAGGGAGTTATTCTTTAATGGGTATATAGTTGCAGTTTACCACATGAAACATTCTTCAGATGGACAGTAGTAAAGATGGCACATTATGAGTGTATCCAATATTACTGAACTGTACACTTAAAAGTCTTTAACATGGTATATTTTATGTTTGAGTATTTTATCACAATAAAAAATCTAGTAATAATGTAAGGACAATAAAGGAAATTTTACCCTCTAACACTAGAGCTACAACAAACAGTAAACACAGCCTAACTCCCAGACAGAGAAATGTAAAATCTGACACCAAAGGGCCATCTACCTACATTCCTTTAACCCAATAAACCTTGTCTAGCTTTCAACAAAAAAAAATACAAGTCATTCTGAAAAACAAGAAAAAACTCAGTCTGAAGAAACAAAGTATACATCAGAACCAGACTCAGATATGGCAGAGAGTTTAGAGTTATCTGATTGGGAAAAATAATTGTAGTTAATATGTTAAGGGCTCTAATGGGAAAAGTGGACAACATGAAAGAACAGATGGATAGTGTGAGCAGAGAGATAGAAAGTTTAAGAAAATATGAAAAGGAAATGCTAAAAATCAATAACACTGTAACAGAAACAAAGATTGCCTTTAATGGACTCATTAGTAGACTGCACTCAGCCAGGGAGAGAAACAGTGAGGTTGAAGATTTGTCAATAAAATCTTCCAAAAATGAAAAGCAAAGAGAGAAAAGAAAGAAAAAGATGACAGAGAATGTCTAAGAACTGTAGAACATTTACAAAAAGGCATAACATAAGTGTAACAGGAACAGCAGCAGCAGAAGAAAGAGAAATGAATAAAAGAAATATTTGAAGTCATAATAACTGAGAATTTTCCAAAATTGATTACAGACACCAAACCACAGATCCAGGAAGCACAAGGAACACCAAGCAGGAATAATACAAAAAATTTACACCTAGGCAAATACTATTCAAACTGCAGAAAATCAAAGACAAACAGGAAATTTTGGAAGAAGCCAGAAAGAAGACAAACACCTTACCTACAGAGACACAAATATAAGAATTACATCAAACTTCTATTCAAACACCATGCAAGCAAGAAGAAAGTGGAGTGCAATATTTAAAGTTGTGAAAGAAAAAGATCCACCAACCTAGAATTCTGGATCCAGTAAAATTACTCTCCAAAAGTGGAGGAGAAATAAACACTTTCTCAGACAAACAAAAATTGATGGCATTTGTCATCAGTAGATCTGCTTTGCAAGGAATGTTAAAAAGAGAGAAGAAAAGGGGCCAGCCCAGTGGCACAGCAGTTAAGTTCACACGTTCTGCTTCTTGGCGGCACCAGGGTCACTGGTTCGGATCCCAGGTGGGGACATGGCACCACTTGGCAAAAATCCAGGCTGTGGTAGGCGTCCCGTGTATAAAGTAAAGGAAGATAGGCATGGATGTTAGCTCAGGGCCAGTGTTCCTCAGCAAAAAGAGGAGGATTGGCAGTAGTTGGCTCAGGGCTAATCTCCCTCAAAAAAAAAAAAGGGAGAAGAAAAGGATATAGGTTGGAAATTTACATCTACATAAAGCTGGGAAGAGCATTAGAGAAGGAATAAATGAGGGTAAAATAAAATCTTTTATTTTCCCTATTCTTAATGTATCTAATAGATAAGTTTGTTCAAAATAATATAGTAACATTGTATGTGGTGATTATAGCTTATGGATACATTAAATGAATTGATAGCAATTTTTAGGGTATAGGAGGAAGGAATTGGGAATACTCTGTTATAAAGTACTTGCACTACCCATGAGGTGGCATGGTGCTATCTGAAAGTGGACTTGGATTAGTTGTAAATGTACATTGCAAACTCTTCAGCAACCACTAAAAAATATTTTTTAAAAAAAGAAGCTATAATTCAGAGACTGACGTCAGTGTCATGGTGGAGTGAGCTTGCCCGGGACTCTCTCCCCTCCAACATACAACAAAAAGGAGCAACCATATTCCAACAGAAAATATCCTAATAGCAAAGGAATCGCCAAAGAGTCACGGCAGCCAAATGACAGAGGGCGGAGAGGCTGGAGCTCCCCTTGGAGGAGCTGGAACGAGGTAAGAGAGAACGCTCCATCCCCTAAAGACTGGGGTCACTGCTGCAGGAGGCTCCATGAGGGAAGGAGTGGTGGAGGGGTCGTGCATCCGCAGGATCACCCAGGATTCCCTAGTGCACTTGCAGCCTAGAAGGAAGCCCTCTAACAGGGCAAAAGCTTTTGCGTGGGTGACCTTATCAAACTAGTACCCCAGGAGACCAGATAGCGAGAGCTAGTGAGGAAACTGAGGACGGCGCCCAAAAGAAAACACCCTCCCCCACCACTGTGCTATACCACCCATCTCATCTGAAGGTGAAGGGCTCAGAATACATGGCTCTTGACCCCCATCTAGTGGCGATAGGCTGTAACTGCAAGGGGCAAAACCCATAGTTCCAGCATCAGGCAATTCATCAAAATGCCAGACCACAGGGAAAACAATAAATACCCAGAATTATGTCCTGAGGACTCAGAAATAAGTAAACTAAATGACAATGAATTCAAAATAGCGATCGTCAAAAAACTCAATGAGGTAAAAGAGAATATAGAGAAACAATTCAACAAGTTCAGGAGCTACTTCACAAAAGAGATTGAAACTATAAAGAAGAATCAATCAGAAATACTAGAGATGAAAGACACAATGGAAGAGATAAAACAAAATGCAGATTCCCTGAATGCCCGTGTGGACACAACAGATGAGCGAATCAGTATAATCAAAGATAGACAGGTTGAATTGCTCCAGACAGAGGAGGAGAGAGAACTGAGGCTAAAGAGAAATGAAGAAAGTCTCCAAGAAATATCTGACTCAATGAGGAAATGCAACATAAGAATTGTAGGTATCCAAGATGGTGAAGAGGAGAATGGAGCAGAAAGTGTGAACAAAGAAATAATAGGAGAGAACTTCCCAAATCTAGGGAATGAGAGAGAAATGTGTGTGGAGGAAGGTTTCAGATCTCCTAGATTTGTCAATGTAAAAAGACCTACTGCAAGGCATATAGTAGTAAAAATGGCAAAAATGAATGACAAAGAAAGAATACTCAGGGCAGCAAGGCAGAAGAAAATAACCTACAAAGGAACCCTTAGACTATCAGCAGATTTCTCTGCAGAAACCTTACAAGCTAGGAGAGAATGGAATGACATATTCAAATCTTTAAAACATAAAAATCTTCAGCCAAGAATACTCTATCCAGCAAAAATATCCTTCAGACATGAGGGAGAAATTAAATCTTTCCCAGACAAACAAAAGCTAAGGGACTTCATAGCCACGAGACCACCGCCCCCCCCCCCCCCCCACAAAAGAAATCCTCAAGAAGGCCCTCATACCTGAAAAAAGGGAAAACGGGAGAAAGGGGTCACAAAACACAGAGTAAGGAGACAAACAGAATCAGAATAGGATAGGAAATATTAAACTATAGCATTAGGATAAAGGAAAGGAAAACACCAAAAACAAAGACAAACTTGTCACTTTAATCACAAACTCACAACACAAGTTGGAATAAGATATGAGAATAATAACTTAGGAGAGGAGGAGGATAGGGACTGAATCAGTTTAGACTATGGAAATAAGAGGCCGTCAGAAAGTGGACTATGTTATGCACGAGATTATGAATACAAACTTCAGGGTAGCCACTAAACTAAAAAGCAGAACAGAGACACAAAAAATAAATGAGGAAAAAACTAAGAAACACAGCATAAGAAACTGCAGTAATCAATGGGTAGATCAAAACACACAGGACGAGAAACAAAGGAAGTGCGGGAAAACCGGAAAACTAGTGACAGAACGATAGCATTAAGCACTCATACATCAATAATCACCCTCCGTGTAAATGGATTGAACTCTCCAATAAAAAGACACAGAGTGGCAAGATGGATTAAAGAACAAGAGCCAACAATTTGTTGCCTCCAGGAAACACATCTCAGCTCCAATGACAAATACAGGCTCAGAGTGACGGGGTGGAAGACAATACTCCAAGGTAATGGCAAACATAAGACAGCAGGTGTCGCAATACTTATATCAGACAAAGTAGACTTCAAGATAAGGCAGGTAAAGAGAGACAAAGAGGGGCAATATATAATGATCAAAAGGACACTACATCAAGAAGAAATAACGCTTATAAATATCTATGCACCCAACACAGAAGCACCAAAGTCCATAAAGCAACTATTAACAAAGCTAAAAGAAGATATCAAAAATAACACAATAATAGTAGGGGACCTCAACACCCAACTCACAGCATTGGACAGATCATCCAGACAGAAAATTAACAAGGAAACAGTGGAATTAAACAAAAAGCTAAAACAATTGGACTTAATAGACATATATAGAACACTCCATCCAATAACAGCAGAATACACACTCTTCTCAAGTGTACATGGAACATTCTCAAGGATAGACCATATGTTGGGAAACAAGACAAGCCTCTATAAATTAAAAAAATTGAAATAATAACAAGCATCTTCTCCGATCATAATGCTATAAAGCTAGAAATTAATTACAAGAAAAAAGCTGAGAAAGGCACAAAGATGTGGAGACTAAACAATGTGCTATTGAACAAGGAATGGATCACTGAAGAAATTAAAGAAGAAATCAAAAAATACCTGGAGACAAATGAAAATGATAACATGCCATACCAACTCATATGGGATACAGCAAAAGCTGTATTAAGAGGGAAATTCATCGCAATACAGGTACACCTTAACAAACAAGAAAAATCCCAAATAAGCGATCTCAAATTACACCTAACTGAATTAGAAAAAGAAGAACAAACAAAGCCTAAAGTCAACAGAAGGAGAGAAATAATAAAAATCAGAGCAGAAATAAATGCTATTGAAACAAAAATGGAAGTAGAAAGTTAAGAAAGAGCTGGTTCTTTGAGAAGATAAATAAAATTGAAAAGCCCCTAGCAAGACTTACAAAGAAAAAAAGACAGAAAGCTCACATAAACAAAATCAGAAATGAAAGAGGAGAAATAACAACAGACTCCATAGAAATACAAGATATTATAAGAGAATACTAAGAAAAACTATACACCAAAGAAACGGATAACCTAGAAGAAATGGATAAATTCTTAGACTCTTACAACCTCCCAAAGCTAAGTCAAGAAGAAACAGACAATCTGAACACACCAATCATAAGGACAGAGATTGAAACAGCAATCAAAAGCATCCCAAAGAATAAAACCCAGGACCTGACAGCTTTCCTGGGGAATTCTACCAAACTTTCAGAGAGGATTTAATACCTATCCTTTTCAAGCTATTCCAAAAAAAAAGGGAGGATGGAACACTTCCTAACACATTCTATGAGGCCAACATCACTCTGATACCAAAGCCTGACAAGGACAGCACAAAAAAGGAGAACTACAGGCCAATATCGCTGATGAACATAGATGCAAAAATTCTCAACAAAATTTTGGCAACCTGGATTCAGCAATACATCAAAAGGATCATATATCATGATCAAGTGGGATTCACATCAGGGACACAGAGATGGTTCAACATCTGCAAATCAATCAACGTGATATACCATATCAACAAATTGAGGAATAAAACCCACATGATCATCTCAATGTATCAAGAGAAAGCATTTGACAAGATCTAATAGCCATTTATGATAAAAACTGTTAACAAAATTGGGATAGAAGGAAATTACCTCAACACAATAAAGGCCATATATGACAAATCCACAGCCAACATCATACTCAATGAGCAAAAAACTGAACACCAGCCCCCTGAGAACAAGAGAGACAAGGATGCCCTCTATGTCCACTCTTATTCAACATAGTACAGGAGGTTTTGGCCAGAGCAATTAGGCAACAGAAAGGAATAAAAGGAATGCAAATAGGAGGGAAGAAGTGAAACGCTCACTGTTTGCAGACGACATGATCTTATATTTGTAAAACCCCAAAGAATCCATTGGAAAACTTTTAGAAATGATCAACAAGGACAGCAAAGTTTCAGGGCATAAAATAAACTTACGTAAATCAGTAGCACTTCTATACTCTAACAACAAACTAACAGAAAAAGAACTCAAGAACACATTACCATTCACAATCCCAAAAAAAACAATGGAATACCTTGGGGCGGAATACCTTTCACTTGGAAGTGAAAGACCTATACAATGAAAACTACAAGACTTTCCTGAAAGAAATTGATGACAACATAAAGAGATGGAAAGACATTCCATGCACATGGATTGGAAGAATAAACATAGTTCAAATGTCCATACTACCTAAAGCAATCTACAGATTCAACACAATCCCAATCAGAATCCCAATGACATTCTTTACAGACATAAAACAAAGACTCCTAAAATTCATATGGGGCAACAAAAGACCCTGAATTGCTAAAGCAATCCTAAGAAAAAGAACAAAGCTGCAGGCATCACAATCCCTGACTTCAAAACATACTACAAAGCTACAGTAATCAAAACAGCATGGTACTGGTACAAAAACAGATGCACAGATCAATGGAACAGAATTGAAAGCCCAGAGATAAAACCACACATCTATGGACAGCTAATCTTCAACAAAGGAGCGGAGGGCCTATATTGGAGAAAAGAAAGTCTCTTTAATAAATGGTGCTGGGAAAACTGGACAGCCACATGCAAAAAATTGAAAATTGATCATTTTTTTTCACCACACACCAAAATAAACTCAAAATGGATCAAAGACCTAAAGATTAGGCCTGAAATAATAAGTCTTCTAGAAGAGAATATAAGCAGTACACTCTTTGACATCAGTTTCAAAAGAATCTTTTCGGACACCATAACTCCTCAGATGAGGGAAACAATACAAAGAATAAACGAATGGAACTTCATCAGACTAAAGAGCTTCTTCAAGGCAAGGGAAAACAGGATTGAAACAAAAAAACAGCCCACTAATTGGGAAAAAATATTTACAAGCTACTTATCCGACAAAGGGTTAATCTCCATAATATATAAAGAACTCACACAGCTCAACAACAAAAAATCAAACAACCCACTCAAAAAATGGGCAGGGGACATGAACAGACATTTCTCCAAAGAAGATATAAGGATGGCCAATAAACACATGAAAAGGTGCTCATCATCGCTAATCATCAGGGAAATGCAAATCAAAACTACACTAAGATATCACCTTACACCCATTAGATTGGCAAAAATATCCAAAACCAAGAGTGACAAATGTTGGAGAGGTTGTGGAGAAAAAGGAACCCTCATACACTGTTGGTGGGAATGCAAACTGGTGCAGCCACTATGGAAAACAGTTTGGAGATTTCTCAAAAAGTTAAAAATAGAAATACCTTATGACCCAGCCATCCCACTACTGGGTATCTATCCTAAGAATGTGAAATCAGCAATTCCACAAGTCCCATGCACCCCTATGTTCATCGCAGCATTATTTACAATAGCCAAGACGTGGAACCAATCTAAATGCCCAGCAACTGATGATTGGATAAAGAAGATGTGGTATATATACATAATGGAATAGTACTCAGCCATAAAAAGGGACAAAATCGTCTCATTCGCAACAACATGGATGGACCTTGAGGGTATGATGTTAAGTGAAATAAGCCAGATAGAGAAAGATGAACTCTATATGACTCCACTCATAGGTGGAAGTTAACATATAGACAAAGAGAACTGATCGGTGGTTACCAGGGGAAAGGGGGGGGTTGGGGGAGGGCACAAAGGGTGAAGTGGTGTACCCACAACATGACTAACAATAATGTACAACTGAAATTTCACAAGGTTGTAAACTATCATAATCTTAACAATGAAAAAAAAAAGTGAAAGGAAACCATGAACAAAACAAAAAGACAACCCACCACCCAGGAGAAAATACTCGCAAATTGCATATCTGACAAGGAGTTAATTTCCAAAATATATAAAGAGCTCATGCAATTCAACGACAAAAAATCAAACAATGCAATCAAAAAATGGGCAGAGGATATGAACAGACATTTCTCCAAAGAAGATATACAGATGGTCAACAGGCACATGAAAAGGTGTTCAACATCACTAATTATTAGGGAAATGCAAATCAAAACTACAATGAGATATCACCTCACCCCTGTCAGAATGGCTATTATTAAAAAGACAGGAAATAACAAGTGTTGGAGAAGATGTGGAGAAAAGGGAACCCTTATACACTGCTGGTGGGAATGCAAACTGGTGCAGCCACTATGGAAAACAGTATGGATATTTCTCAAAAAATTAAAAATACAAATACCATATGATTCAGCTATCCCACTACTGGGTATTTATCCAAAAAACATGAAATCAACAATTCAAAGAGATTTATGCACCTCTATGTTCATTGCAGCATTATTCACAATAGCCAAGACGTGGAAGCAACCCAAGCGCCCATCAATGGATGAATGGCTGAAGAAGATGTGGTATATATATACAATTGCTCAGCCATAAAAAAGACAAAATCGTGCCATTTGCAACAACATGGATGGAACTTGAGGGTATCATGCTAAGCGAAATAAGCTACACAGAGAAAGACAAACACTGCATGATTTCACTCATGTGTGGAAGATAAACAAACATATGGATAAGGAGAACAGGTTAGTGGTTACCAGAGGTGAGGGGGGTGACGGGAGGGCGAAAGGGGTAAAGGGGCACGTATGTACGGTGCCGGATAAAAACTAGACTATTGGTTGTGAACACGATGCAGTCTATACAGAAACTGATATACAATAATGTACGCCTGAAATTACACAATGTTATAAGCCAATATGACCTCAATAAAATAAGGTACAAATTTCCAGTTATAAAATAAATAAGTCCTGGGCATGTAATTTACAGCATGCTGACTATAGTTAACAGTAGTGTATTGCATATTTTAAAGTTGCTAAAAGAGGAGATCTCAAAATTTCTCATTACAAGAAAAAAATTGTAATTATGCACAGTGATGGATGTTAGCTAGACCTATTGTGGTGACAATTTTGCAATATATACAAATATCAAATCATCATGTTGTACACCTGGAACTAACACTAATAGGTTGTATGTCAATTATATCTCAAAAAAAGCTTATCCTGTACAGTGATTTTATTGCCATCTTCCTTTGATTTCAAGTTGAGAACTCAGTCATCGTACATAACAGCTCTGTGACCATTCACCTTCCATCGTTCCCCTCTGCACTCCCCTCAAAGAAAATGAAAAAGGATGATGGTAAATATCTAAACTTTCCAAAGTGGCCAGATGGTTTGTGGATAACCTTGGAATAGTGTTTTACCACCACTGAAAACCCTTGTCCATTCCCTTCAATAAGTAGAGAAATGTGTGCTCCTGCCCGTATTTTGTAAAACTAGAGAAAAAATACATCATAGTTAAAAAGAAATAAAGCAAAGGGGGAGACTAGGGCTTTGTTACTTAAACAAATCTGACATGCACCACGTGATATGCGCACTCTCGTGCCGCATCCCGTAAGAAGCACGGTTGGGCCTGCTTCAGTTATCATGATCATTCTTCAGCAAGACAATCAAATCAAAAAGGTGTTTTGTAACATCCATTTGGCCCAACTTTAGATATTTGAGTGCCTTTTTGTGTATGGATATATTTTCAATGATTTGAATCAATTATTTTAATTAATTGATTCATTATTATTTTTAATTACAATTCTTCATTTTATATATAATTATTACATATTATGTACATAATAAATTACAATTAATTATTTTAGTTGATTGATTCAAGTTGAGGTATGGTATGGACTCAAAGTGAAGGGATGGAAGACAATACTTCAAGCTAATAATGAACAAAACAAAGCAGGTGTTGCCATACTTATATCAGACAAAGTAGACTTCAAAGCAAAACAGATAAAGAAAGACAAAGAGGGGCAGTATATAATGATAAAAGAGATGCTCCACCAAGATCATATAACACTTATAAATATATATGCACCTAACACAGGAGCACCAAAATCCATAAAGAAACTATTAACAAAACTAAAAGGAGACATCAACAGCAATACAGTAATAGTAGGGGACCTCAACACCCCATTAACACCAATGGACAGATCATCCAGACAGAAAATCGACAAGGAAATTATAGAATTAAATGAAAAATTAGATCAGATGGACTTAATAGATATATATAGTACACTTAATCCAAAAACAGCAGGTTACACATTCTTCTCAAGTGCGCATGGAACATTCTCAAGGATAGACCATATCTTGGGAAACAAAGCAAGCATCAATAAGTTCAAGAGGGTTGAAATAATATCAAGCATCTTTTCTGAACATAATGCTAGGAAACTAGAAATCAACTACAAGAATAAAGCTGGGAAAGGGCCAAAAATGTGGAGATTAAACAACATGCTACTGAACAAACAATGGATTATTGAAGAAATTAAAAAAGAAATCAAATATTATCTGGAAACAAATGAAAATGAAAACACACCGTACCAAATTATTTGGGACACAGCAAAGGCAGTCCTAAGAGGGAAATTCATTGCAATACAGGCTCGCCTCAATAAGCAAGAAAAATCTTACATAAACAACCTCAAACGACACCTTAACGGAATTAGAAAAAGAAGAACAAA
Organism: Equus caballus; assembly: GCF_041296265.1. Lineage (NCBI taxonomy): Eukaryota > Metazoa > Chordata > Mammalia > Perissodactyla > Equidae > Equus > Equus caballus. Next base: position 64,118,209 of record NC_091692.1, on the reverse strand, counting down.
CAAAGCCCAAAGTCAGTAGAAGGAGGGAAATAATAAAAATTAGAGCAGAAATAAATGATATTGAAACAAAAAAGACAGTAGAAAGGATCAATGAAACAAAGAGTTGGTTCTTCGAAAAAATTAACAAAATCGACAAACCCTTAGCCAGACTCACTAAAAAAAAAAGAGAGAAGTCTCAAATAAATAAAATCAGAAATGAGAGAGAAGAATCACAACAGATACTGAAGAAATACAAAGGATCATAAGAGAAGACTATGAAAAACTATATGCCAACAAATTGAACAACCTAGAAGAAATGGATAAATTCCTAGACTCATACAAAGAAATAGAGAATCTGAATAGACCAATCACAAGCAAAGAAATAGAAACAGTAATCAAAAAACTCCCCAAAAATAAGAGTCCAGGACCAGACAGCTTCTTTGGAGAATTCTACCAAACATGCAAAGAAGATTTAATATCTATCCTTCTCAAACTATTCCAGAAAATAGAGGAAGATGGAGCACTCCCTAATACATTCTATAAAGCCAACATCACCCTGATCCCCAAACCTGACAAGGACAAGACAAAGAAGGAAAACTACAGGCCAATATCACTGATGAACATAGATGCAAAATCCTCAACAAAATTTTGGCAAACCAAATACAGCAATACATCAAAAAGATTATACACCATGATCAAGTGGGATTTACACCAGGGACACAGGGATGGTTCAACATCCGTAAGTCAATCAACGTGATTCACTACATTAACAAAATGAGAAACAAAAACCACATGATCATCTCAATAGATGCAGAGAAAGCATTCAACAAGATCCAACATCGATTTATGATAAAAATCCTCAATAAAATAGGTATAGAAGGAAAGTACCTCAACATAATAAAGGCCATATATGACAAACCCACAGCCAACATCATACTCAATGGACAAAAACTGAAACCCATCCCTCTCAGAACAGGAACAAGACAAGGGTGCCCACTTTCACCACTCTTATTCAACATAGTACTGGAGGTGTTGGCCAGAGCTATTCGGCAGCAAAAAGAAATAAAAGGAATCCAAATAGGCAACGAAGAAGTAAAACTCTCACTGTTTGCAAGCGACATGATCTTATATATAGAAAACCCCAAAGAATCCATAGAAAAACTATTAGAAACAATCAACAACTACAGCAAAGTTGCAGGGTATAAAATCAACATACATAAATCAGTAGCATTTCTATATGCTAACAATGAACTAACAGAAAAAGATCTCAAGAACTCAATCCCGTTCATGATTGCAACAAAAAGAATAAAATACCTTGGGATAAATTTAACCAAGGAAGTGAAAGATCTATACAATGAAAACTACAAGACTCTCTTGAAAGAAACCGACAATGACATAAAGAGATGGAAAGACATTCCATGCACATGGACTGGAAGAATAAACGTAGTTAAAATGTCCATACTACCTAAAGCAATCTACAGATTCAACGCTATCCCAATCAGAATTCCAATGTCATTCTTTACAGAAATTGAACAAAGAATTCTAAAATTCATATGGGGCAACAAAAGGCCCCAAATTGCTAGAGAAATCCTGAGAAAGAAGAACAAAGCTGGAGGCATCACAATCGCAGACTTCAAAACATACTACAAAGCTACAGTAATCAAAACAGCATGGTACTGGTACAAAAACAGATGCACAGATCAATGGAACAGAATTGAAAGCCCAGAAATAAAACCACACATCTATGGACAGCTAATCTTTGACAAAGGAGCTGAGGGCCTACAATGGAGAAAAGAAAGTCTCTTCAACAAATGGTGCTGGGAAAACTGGACAGCCACATGTAAAAGAATGAAAATCAACCATTTTTTTTCACCATTTACTAAAATAAACTCAAAATGGATCAAAGACCTAAAGATTAGACCTGAAACAATAAGTCTTCTAGAAGAGAATATCGGCAGTACACTCTTTGACATCAGTTTCAAAAGAATCTTTTCGGACACCATAACCCCTCAGATGAGGGAAACAATAGAAAGAATAAACAAATGGGACTTCATCAGACTAAAGAGCTTCTTCAAGGCAAGGGAAGACAGGATTGAAACAAAAAAACACCCCACTAATTGGGAAAAAATATTTACCAGTTACTTATCTGACAAAGGGTTAATCTCCATAATATATAAAGAACTCACACAGCTCAACAACAAAAAATCAAACAACCCACTCAAAAAATGGGCAGGGGACATGAACAGACATTTCTCCAAAGAAGACATACAGATGGCCAATAGACACATTAAAAGATGCTCATCATCACTAATCATCAGGGAAATGCAAATCAAAACTACACTAAGATATCACCTTACACCTGTTAGAATGGCAAAAATATCCAAAACTAAGAGTGACAAATGTTGGAGAGGCTGTGGAGAAAATGGAACCCTCATACACTGTTGGTGGGAATGCAAACTGGTGCAGCCACTATGGAAAACAGTTTGGAGATTTCTCAAAAAATTAAAAATAGAAATACCTTATGACCCAGCCATCCCACTACTGGGTATCTATCCTAAGAACCTGAAATCAGCAATTCCAAAAGTCCCATGCACCCGTATGTTCATCGCAGCATTATTCACATTAGCCAAGTCATGGAACCAACCTAAGTGCCCAGCAACTGATGATTGGATAAAGAAGACATGGTGTATATATATACAATGGAATACTACTCAGCCATAAAAAAGGACAAAGTCGTCCCATTCACAACAACATGGATAGACCTTGAGGGTATTATGTTGAGTGAAATAAGCCAGACAGAGAAAGACGAACTCTGTATGACTCCACTCATAGGTGGTAGTTAACATATGGACAAAGAGAACTGATCGGTGGTTACCAGGGGAAAGGGGGTGGGGGGAGGGCACTAGGGGTGAAGTGGTGTACCTACAACATGACTAATAATGATGTACAACTGTAATTTCACAAGGTTGTTAACTATCACACCTTAATAAAAAAAAAATAAGAGCCAACAAGGTGTTGTCTACAAGAAACTAATTTTAAATATAAAGACACAAATAGATTAAAAGTAAAGAGATGAGGGTGAAAGGTTACAGTAAAAGGGCACATGTGTACGGTGACAGACGGTAATTAGCTGTTGGGTGGCGAACATGATGTAGTCTACACAGAAATTGAAATATAATGATGCATACTTGAAACTTATATAATGTATAAACCAATGTTACCTCAATTTAAAAAAAAAAGTAAAAGGCTGAAGAATGATATAGATCATTCTAACAATAGTAAAAAGAAAGCTGGAGTATCTACATTAATTTCAGATAAAATCAACTTCAGAACAAGTAAAAGGTAAAGAGGGGCATTCCATAATGATGAAGGGGTGAACTCCCCAAGAACACGTAACAATCCTTAATGAGTATCTGCCTAACAACAGTGTCAAAATATGAGAGGCAAAAATTGATAGACCTGTCACAAGAAATAGACAAATCCACTGTTGCAGTTAAAGACTTCACATTTCAATCAGTAATCAAAAGATCCAACAAGAAGAAAATCAGTAAGGATACAGCTAAAAAGAATAGCATCATCAATAAAACGGATCTAACTGACATTCTATAATACTTCATCCAATAAGAGCAGAATACACATTCACATGGAACATTCCCCAAGATAGACCACATTCTGGGTCATAACACACTAATTAACAAATTTAAAAGAACACATATTATACAAAGTATGCCTCGAGTTCGCAATGAAATTAAACTAGAAATCAATAACAGAACTGTAGTGGAAAATCCAAAAATATCTGGAAATTAACACATCTCTGAAGAACACATGGGTCAAAGAAGTCTCAGGAGAAATTTGAAATATTTTGAGCTAACTCAAAATGAAAAACAACCTATCAAAATTTGTGAGATGCAGCAAAATTAGTGCTGAGATGGAAATTTCTAGCATTGGATGCATATATTAGAAAAGAATCTAAAATCCATAGACTAAACTTCCATCTTAGGAAACTAGAAAAAGAAGAGCAAATTAAATCTAAAGCAAGCAGAAGAAAAGAAATAACAAAAATTAGAGCAAAAATTAATGAAATTTAAAACAGAAAATCAACAGAATCAACAAAACCGAAAACCACTTCTTCGTAAAGACCTCACTGACAGGGATGGGGAAAAAAGTTGCTGTCCTAAGTAACGTTGGGAAAGGATATTTTAAGTGGATAATTGTAAAGCTAAAGAAAAAAAAGAACTATACATAAACATTGAACTCTAACTGGTAAATGTGTTTTCACGCTGCACAGGTTAGCAATTCTGAAACAATAATAATACTGTGTTGAACAATAAGTAAATAAATTGTAGATAACATGAGCCAGTTTTCCCACTGTCAGAGAAAGAAGTTACCAATAAGCAAAGAGATGAGGTTAGAATGAACCTTGCCTGTGGTACTGGATTTAGAGTCAAATATATAGCCTGAAGTCATGCATACTTACTATGCATGATTTACTGTGTGTTATACATAGAGACGATAGACGATTAGATAGATAGAGATAGATAGATAGATAGGCAGATATATAGATAAGTGTTGTTGAGTTAGTATACATACATATATATCCTTGTTTTAGGCCTGAAGGGGTCTAAAAAGAGTGACACCTCAGGAGCAATGAGCACACCTAGCATCAGATCTTGGTTTCTAAATACCATTTTCCAACCAAGGAACCAAGGCTATTTGGAGAAATGGCTGATTTTCCAGTTAAGCAGGAAAAATACAAAATTAACCTAGATTATATTATGATGCCAGAAAGTGAGGTAGTACACAAAAAAGAAGAAAAAAAGATGGAACATATCAAAAAGACACAAAGCCAACCTGAAAGAGCTCCCAATGGCCAAAGGCTGGAATGATTTGAGGACAAAATAAATAATAGTACTGATTATAATCACCCCCAAAAATAAATATCCATGAATCCATAGTGATATAAATAAATAAATGGAGGAGAAGGGACATACTTTCCTTACAGAAGAATTCCAAATAACAAACACAAAAGGTATGAGGGAAATAGAAAATCACCACTAGAACATCACAGTAATAACTGCTCAAAACTTAAAGGAGAAAGAAGATATTTACCTAGCCTCAAAATATCTCCCTCAAAATATTTATTACTAACCACTGTGGTTTTAATGTATGTCCACAAATTCTTTGATATTCCTCTATCAAAGTAAATGGAGTTTAACTCCTCTCCCCTTTAAATGGGGACTGAAATTAGTGACTCACTTCTAACCAATAGAGAATAGAAAGTGAAAAAATAGCAACTTTACAGTGGAGAAACTTGACAGACACCACCCTAACCAGGTGATCAACGTTAACCCCCTAATAGGATGTGAGACCACTGTGGAATTCTTCCCAAAACTCATAACCCCAATCTAATCATGAGAAAACATCAAAACAAACGCAAATTGTGGGGCATTCTATAAAAATATCTGACTGGTACTATTCAAAATGTGAAAATCATGAAAACAAAGAATGATTGAGAAACTCTCACAAATTGGAAAAGACTAAGGAGAGATGACAACTAAAGGCAACTTGGTATCCTAGATTGGATCTTGAAACAGAAAAAGGATGTTAGTGAGAAAAAATGGTAAAGTTCTGGTAAAACCTATAGTTTAATTAATAGTATTGTACCAGTGCTATTTTCTTTGCTTTGATAAATAGACCATGGTTATATAAATTGTTAACATTGCAGAAAGCAGGTGAGGGGGATACAGCAACTCTCTGTACTATCTTTGCAACTTATCTGTAAATCAAAAAGTACTTCCAAATGAAAATTTGAGAAAAATAAAACCTTCCCACAAAGAAAACTCCATGCCCAAATGGCTTCAATTGTGAATTCTACCAAAAATTTAAGGAATAAATAATACTTGTCTTTCACAGATATTTATATTTCACAAAATCACACTTATCTTTCAAAAAATAGAAGGGGAAGGAACACTTTCCGTCTCAATTTGTGAAGCCGGTATTATTACTCCGATACCAAAACTAGAAAAAGTCAATTCAAGAAAAGAAAACTACTCACTAATATCCCCCATGAAAACAGATGCAAAAATCCTTAATCATTAGCAAATTGAATCCAGCAATATATAAAAAGGATAATACATCATGACTGCGGCAGGCCGAATCTACGACAACCTACAACCTGAAAAGGAGAACAACAAACTGAAAAACAAGTACCATCTGAGCAGGGTTTTAAAATAGACAAGATGTGCCAGTTATTGAGTTATTATTTCACGGCTCCAAACCCAACTTACACTTGACCCTCCAACTCTGGTGCTGGGACATTACCCACCACACTTCTGCTTTGCCAGCTGGCTCCATGTTAAGTTCTGCCAATAGGAGGTGCTAGTGGGAGATTGCAAGGCTGGAGAAGAAAAAAAGGACTTGTTCCTTCCTGTTTTTTCCTGTGTGCTTTCCTCCTGCTTCATATTCTTGTGAACAACATACTGAAGCCAGGTGCCTGAGGGTTACGTAAATATTCAATCAGATTACCTTTCAACCTTGTTATTAAAAGAAGTCAGTCTTGTAAATTTTCTGTTTCGCTGTTCAATCTGAGGAATAACTCAAAGGTCACAAGGATTTATGAGCTTGTTTTACAGAAGGAAGAATACCTTCAAAGATCACCAGATAACCAGCCCCAAGGTGCCTCTGACACCCAGGAGTCAGATTGCCCAGGGGCTTATTGGGAGTGAAAGAAACACAGCTTACCCTTTTGTTTCTCCAAAACTCCTCCTGCCACATCCTTTAACTCTCTAGAAACCCCTGCTGCCTTCTCTTCTTAAGGCAGATTTGAAAGAACCCATGCTCCTGCCTTCTGTCTTGGCCAATTCGAATAAACCTTTCTCTGTCTCCAAACACCGATGTCTCAGTGTTTCGCTTACTGTGCATCAGGCACACAAATCTGAGACGAAGAGCTTTGGTATCAATACTTATAACATCCCTTCACCCTGGGAGTAGTAGGTCCTCTCCATATCAGTACCTGAATTGGCTTTTGCACTTTTCCAACATTTTCTGAGGCACCAGCACCAGCTAGTTAGTGCCCCTTTTCAGAGACCCAGCCACAGGGGCCCATCCTCCAAGCTTCTAAACTGGAATAATTCCGATCTCTTCTATTTCCCCAGTCCTAGAGGTGGAAGTAACTTCCAGCAATTGCTGTTTCTGTGATAATTTAGCATCCTCTTCTTGACGTTTCAAGTACATGCAACCCTACTTAATTCTTTACATTACTTTTTCCATGTTCAAATTACTGTTGTGGTTTCTAGCTCCTGACTGAAACTCCATTACTGATACAAAGATTAATTTTTTTAAATAACTGTGACAAATAACCTAAGGAAAGAAAGATATTAGGAATACAAACCAAAAACAAAAAGATCACATGGAGATATTAGACAATTAAAAATACCTAACAGCTGAAGAACAAATCAGTTAACTTAAAGTTCAGATTGAAGAACTCTCTCAGAAGTTATCAGGAAAGGACACAAAGAAAGAAAATATAAAAGAAAAATTAAGATTCTGGAGGATAAAGGTAAAGGTGAAAACATTTAGCCAACAGGAGTAACAGAGAAGAGAAAATTTTTCAATGAGGGGAGAAAACATTTGAGGAATAATGGAGATAACTTTACCAGAACTAAAGATGAAATGCCTCAGATTAAAAAGATGTATAATTTTCCAAACAGATGAGATAAAGAGCTCACACTAGGTCAAATTTTAATAAATTTTAAAGAATATAAAAGTCAGGAAAAAATTCTATAAGATTACAGCAAGAAAGAAAAGATCGTCTACAAAGAAAAACAATCAGACACATCAGACGCTTTGGAAAGAAGAATTCAAAAGACCAATAGTTTTTTAATTATTGAAGAAAATAAATCTTAAATTCAGAATGTTTATATCCAAACTGTCATTCAAATGGGAGGGTATAATTAAAATATTCTCAGTTATACAAGATCACAAAAGGGTTGCTACACAAAGACCTATATTAAAAACAGTGAGTACTTGGAAAAACACTCTTAAATAACAAGAGAATCAAAACCAGGAGATATAGGCAAGAAGTACGTGGAGGAAGGGCAAACAAACATCTTAGTAAAATTTGTTATTGTCTATTTTTTAAAAACTGTCTATTAAACAAAAGCAAAAGTATATTTTAAAAAACTAAACTAAAACATTATACGATATCAACATTGTAGGTCAGGGAGAAGGGATTTTATACCAAAGGAACATGACAGTATGTTAAGATACTTGTCTTATTAGAGAGACAATGTAGATATTGATATATTTAAGAAGTTAAGAGATGTAAATAGACATGACCATGGGTCTTAGGATAAGGGTAAACACTCCAAGAACAAAACTAGAGTTCAGCAGCACTCCTGTGGGCAGCTTCCCAATAAGGTCCACAAGAACCCCACTGGCTTCTCAGCGGTGAGTTCAGCAGCAACAACCATCGATGGATTTCCAGTGAGTTCTGAGGGTGTCCATCTAGTTTCCTACAGAATTCAACAGCACTTCCCACAGCTGACTTCATAGCAGCTTTCCAGCAAGTCAGCCAGTACCACAGCCTACTTCCCAGGGAGAGAGCGAGAGCCAAAGATGATGATGGAGATAGATGATAGACAGGTAGGTAGATAGGTAGATAGATAGATAGATAGATAGATAGATAGATAGATAGATAGATAAACGGACAGATAGATAAAACCTATACAATATAATTAATAAACCAGAGCTATCATGCTCAAATTATTAGATTAACCATGAGTGGAGTTACGAATAGAAGTATTTGGTTTCATTCTCTCCCAAAAGCTCCCCCAGAGAAACAATGATAGTGTTTTATTTGTTTGTTTGTTTATTAATTGAATTGGTTAGGATCCAATGGCAGCAAAATTTAGTGAGTTGCAAAGCAGACAGACCAGTGGTAACTGACTTCAGCAGTCCTGAAAAAGCTGAATCCTAAACCAGCAGTGAAGAAAGCAAAGAAGCAAATTAACATCATAGGACCCCAGAAGGCTCAAGAATTGGCCTTCTTGGGGCTGGCCCCGTGGCCGAGTGGTTAAGTTCACGCGCTCCGCTGCAGGCGGCCCAGTGTTTCATTGGTTCGAATCCCGGGCACGGACATGGCACTGCTCATCAAACCATGCTGAGGCGGATGTCCCACATGCCACAACTAGAAGGACCCACAACGAATAATATACAACTATGTACTGGGGAGATTTGGGGAGAAAAAGGAAAAAAATAAAATCTTTAAAAAGAAAAAAAGAATTGGCCTTCTTAGTAGAGAGTAAAAGTAGAACTAAAAACAAGTTGAAAGTCTCTTTAAGAACAAGATCAGAACTCAGATTCCCTCACTCACTCCATGCCTCTCCCTAACCTCAGCATAAACTGGACAGCATCTTCTCTGGAGAGACTAAAACAGAAAATGACCAAACCAGGAGATACCACGCAGACATGAGGACAGGGGCAATATACTGAACACAGAGAAATTAAGGGAAATCTTATACAATGAATGTTAAGATTCTAGCTTTTTTCTCCAATCTGGTCCTCAGTGCGCTAGCAGCCAGGCATATGCCCTCTAGCATGAAGTCTGAAAGATTCTGCTCTAGGAAATCTAACTAGCTCAAGAGGAAATAATTATGCTCCCCAAGAAAGAAGTTCAGCTATACCACAGACTGTTATTGTTAGATCTCAGTAGGGAACCAATATCTAAAGAAAGAGGAGGTTAAGGATATTACAAAAAAATATTAAAATAAACCTAAGCCACCAAACATTTGTAATATCAGAACTACAAACAGAGGGGAGAAGGGGTGAAGAAAACAGACCACATAATGAAAGATTTCTACTCTCTAATATAAACGTAAAAATCAACGAAATAAGACAGAACAGACACCAAACACTTTGTCTCTGCCTCTACCTCTACCAACAGTACTTGAAGCTACTACTACCACCTGCCCACATCTATTCAGGATCGTCATTTAATCGGTACCTCAGTCACTTTGACTTTCTTTCAGTTCCTACAAAGGGCCACGCACCTTTCTGCCACAAGATGTGTGTAAATATCTGGACATATTCAGGGGAAAATATGAACGTTTCCATAAACAACCACATAATTTTCCTATATAATGCCAAAATATTTTAACACTTGGTTACATCTATAAGTGAACTGATTTTTTTGCGTTTTACTCACAGCAAACAGATCACTGTTTTAGAAATTATGGCTCTTAAACTCTAGCTGCCTCCACCTTTGCCTATGAGAATGAGACACTATACTTACGAACAATGGAAGAGAACATTTGTCAAACTGTTAGTCAATAAAGCAGCTGTCAATGAATGCTGAAGCCTTTTCCATATTAGAGTTGGTCAACAAATGTTACATAATCAATCTGGATTATATATGTGGCAACTTTTCAATGCCAAATTTTTTCCCCCTGACACAAAAGACGTTCCTTCACTGCCAGATGGTATTTGCCCAGGGAGTGCAAGCTTAAATTTTTTCTAAGTTAAATATATCTATAACAATAAATTCATAATGGAATGTAAATTCAAGACAAAATGATTTTTAATTCTTCTTTTATGTTAACATGAGCAACTAAATATTGAGCGCATCACTTAAAAACTATAATCTTTTCTTCATATGTCTTTTCTCAAATTTCTTTTGCTAGTTACTCAAGTTTATCGTTATCAGTTTGGGGTAAAAATCTACTTCCTAACCATTTTCTGGGGGAAAAACAATAACAACCTTTTAATGTAAATTTAATTGAAGTTCCAAAGTATTGATTTTATGTAGGACAACTGATGAAAAGAGAACGGGCTCAGGAGAATTTCGACAGACATAGTTGCTATTTCTTAGCTATGTTACTCTGTATTTATGTGATCATGAGCAACTTATTTTATTTCATTGAGCCTCTATTTTTAATTAATAAAATTGTGATAATACTAGATAAAGGATATTAAGAGGATCAAATGAGATATTTGGAAAGTGCCTGGCACATAGTGGTTATTCGATAAATGAAAGTACCCTTTTCAAAAATGAATTTCCTTTTCAAAACTAAATTAAAAAATTTAAATAATTCCTGACTTTAAAAAATTTACATTTCATTTCTGTGACGATATTTACCTAAGGGAAAACAATATGTAGATGGGAGAAAGACTGGAAAAGAAACTTTTCAGATATTTTCTAACTTCTGTATTATATATTTGAAAATAAATCAATAAAATTTAAATAAAAATAGTAAGCCAATGTATCCAAAAATATTAATCAAATAAATGTAGCACATAAAGTCCTAACAATTTTATGTAAGTGAGCCCCCTGAAAGCAGGAATTATGTCTTGTTCTTCTCTGGGACCCTAGAATTTTGAACAATGCTAGCCACATAGTAAATAGGCAAAAATATCAGGAGGAATGGATGCCTGGTTGAGACTTCTATGTACATTTTGGTCATATTTATATGGTAGCAAAAATAAGACTGAAAATGGCTCTCTATAGTTTTTAGCTACCTAAATTACGTAACAGAATTGAGTATAACAACTTAATTAACTGTGTTATCAAGGAACCCAAAATAATTAATCTCCAAATGATACGTTTAATGTCTATACATAGAGGCACAATCTAAAAAATACGGTTGTTTGTCATAGCAACAAACTTTTTTTAAAAAAACTATCATTAATTTCTAGAGAGTTATAGAGAAAAATACTTTTCTCAAAAATCTAAAAACTGCTCACAAAGAATAGGGTCGTTACTTTTTACAACTGAAAAATCCAAGTAAATCATGAAGAATAAAAACCTCTCTTTCCATAGTAGAGTAACAAGAATGAATAATTCAGATTGGACAAGGCAACAAAATAGTCCATGTTAGAAGGGTATCTCTATCTAATTAAATGAATACACACAATGACACAAACACACATTTTTAAACTCCTTGGCATCATCACAATAAATCATATAGCCTCGGGTCCAGAAGAGATGTTAAGATATTATATAGAAGATTAGCTCTAAGGTTTTTGTTTTTTTTAAAGATTGCCACCTGAGCTAACAACTGTTGCCACTGGGGTTTCTTTTGCTTTTTTTTTTTTTTTTTTTTTTGCTTTTTCTCCCCAAATACCCCCAGCACATAGTTATATATTTTTTCAGTTGTGGCATGTGGGACGCTGCCTCAGTGTGGCGTGATGAGCGGTGCCATGTCTGCGCCCAGGATTCCAACCGTATAAACCCTGGGCTGCCGAAGCGGAGCACGCAAACTTAACCACTCGGCCAGGGGGCTGGCTCCTCTAAGGTTTTTTTTAATGCGTAAGATTTTAAAAAGTCAACCACAAAATATATCAAAATATTATTAGTATTTTTCTTAGAGTGGCAAGACTGTGGGTGATTTTATCCTTCCTGCCTCTATTTTCCAAATTTTCTCTAGCGTAATTATATTTTCTCATAATTAAATATATATATAAAACATTTAAGATAACATCTAGTTTGAAAAAGAAGAAACGGTTCAGTGTACCCTATGCTCACAGGCAGTTTAAAGATTAAACAATCTTACACATATACATGTAAAATCCATTTTCAAAGTCCTCAAGAAAGGGGATTTAAAATTAGCACCACCTGTTCAGCAAAGGAACTTGCTAAACAAGTTCCTTCTGCCATCATCACAAACAACAGAAATAAATCGTATGTATATGTTCTCTGATCTTTTGAAATCTTTTGGCATTCTCTGTGGGGGTCATTAGAGAAGAAATGGTGATATAACTCAGTATACCAATCTTGTTTAAGAAACCTAATCTGCTCTCCTATCTTCTCTCTTCCACTACCAAATGGAGCACTGCCCACAGGCAGTTAGCCAAGCAGCCAAGTGAAGTGCTCTAGCCACTCAGGCATTTGCACATGTCTAAAACACTTTATATCCTTTTATGATAAAATTACTCAAAACATAAAGAAAGGAAGTAGCAGCAATAAATCATGCTGGCATAGCACAGGTTATTTATGCGGAACAGGATGGCTGACAAAGGAACCTGCTGCCACAACATATGAAACCGCTTAACATAATGAGGTTTTTCAGAAAAAACTTAAAAGGAATAAAGAAAGGCACTAAGTATCTGATTCTGTCCACAAGATACTTTCAAAGAAAATGAGGATGATGAGGGATTTGATCTGACATATTGGAGGTTAATAAAGAAACAACATGATCTCTCAATTTGATTTTTCAGTTTTTATATGGAGTCAAGCAGACTGGGGTTTGAACACTGGTTCCAATGTTCACTACTTAGGCAATTGCTTAACCATTTTATAATCTATTTGTAAAAATGGGAACTAAAATAGCTATCTCATAGACAGGTAGTTAAGATTAAACAGTGTAACAGATGAAAATTCATGGTGCATGTTTTATTACTCTCTAAACTTTTCTATATGTTTGGAATATTATAAAAACACATGTACAATGAATGGTACATAATGGGCTCTCAATAAATGTTGACTCACTTCCTTGTTACAGACAGAAGAATTAAACAAGAGTTTTTTTAGCTTAAAAAAAAGGAAGGGGTTGGAGGAAGGCACCAAGCTCAGACAATACCTCCAGACAGATTTATCACATTAAATGAACATCATTTGATGATTTTCAGCACAAGGGTATAAAAGGGACTTTTCTCAATGTCTAAGAGAAAGGATCATAAATAGGAAAACAATGATCAATTAAATTCAAAATAGATGAAGTTGATGTTGATGGTAAAAAGGAATCTGCTTCTAAGGACCCCTGTAGTTTAAATGACTAGAACTTACAAAGCCATAGTGATTAAAACAAACAAAACCCATAGAATAGATAGTATTACAAATCAGAGAGAAAAAAAATGCAGTTTGGTTGATGATATCACAGAAACTAACTCACTGTATGGAGAAAAGTGAAATTATATCCTTACTTTACATCAGGGGTTGGCAAATTTTTCTGTAAGGGGCTAGACAATAAATATTTTATGCTTGCAGGCTATACAGTCTCTGCTGCAACCACTCAACTCTAGCATTTTAGCACAAGGCAGCCATAGACAATACATAACAAATGAACATGGCTGTGTTCCAATAAAGCTTTATTTATGAGTACCAAAAACTGAATTTCATAGAATTTTCACACATCATGGAGTGTTATTACTCTTTGATTTTTTAATCATTTAAAAATATAAAATAATACTTAGGTCATGGGTTGTATAAAAATTAAGCCAGATTTGGGCCATATTTGGACTGTGGGCTGTAGTTTGACAAGCCCTGTCTCACACCACTTAAAAAAAAATGAAAAAACTCAAAATGGATTAAAGTACTAAATGTGAAAGATAAAATTATAAAACTAACATATCAGAATAAAGAAAAACATCTCATTGACATCCTGGAATGAATAAAGATATTTTACAATCAAGATGAAGTAAAAAATTTTGCATTTGACTACATTAAAATTAAAGATGTCTGTTTAATGAAGGACACCACAGGACACCTACGATAACAGGTAGGTAACATACGGCAAGAAGATACCTGCAACATTTAAAGCCATTAAAGTTCTAGACTATTCAAAGAATTCTTACAAGTCAACAAAATAGTGAAAAGAAATCCAATTATATTTGAATACTGATTAATGCTATTTACTCTCTGAATAACAGGGGGAAGATTATGTTTCTACTTCATTGTTTAACAAGTTTCATTATCAGAAGTTCTTTTCCTTTCTCACTGTGAAAATTCTTGAAGGAATAATCTAACCTCCAATGAATACATGTATGTGTATAATGTGAATAGTGGATGCCATTCACCTGTGGGATTTTATTCTATTTTAGTACACAAACATCTACATAGTGATTCACTATGTACCAGGCACTGGTCTAAGTAATTTACAAATATTAGCTCATTGAATCCTCTTAATTCTCTAAGGTAGGTACTATTATTATCCTCATATTAAAGATGAGTCATGGGGCCGGGCTGGTGGTGCAGCGGTTAAGTGGGCATGTTCCTATTTGGCAGCCTGGGGTTCGCCGGTTTGGATCCCGGGTGCAGCCGTGGCACTGCTCGGCACACCATGCAGTAGTAGGTGTCCCAGATATAAAGTAGAGGAAGATGGGCACGATGTTAGCTCAGGGCCAGTCTTCCTCAGCTAAAAGAGGAGGCATTGGCAGCAGTTAGCTCAGGGCTAATCTTCCTCAAAAAAAAGATGAGTCATGAGTGGTTTTCATCTTTATACTTATCTGTATTTCCTAACTTTTAAGCAATGCATATCTATATATAAATATAAACAGAAGTATAAACAAAATGGTGTAGAGGAAAATATTGTGCCCTTTTCAGGAGGGAGGAATGTGGAGGGCTTAAGAAAAGTAAAGGATTCAAATGCAATACCTAAAGGCAATATTTTGACTTATTTCAATGGAACTTGAGTTCATACTTTGTCAGACTCTTTTATCTAATTATTATTTCCTGCTTCAATTGGCTATCTTTCTTCTTCATCCTGCTATTAATATATACAATGCTTTTAGGGGAAGAGATAGGTATGTAAAGAACTGAAGGGTTTTGTTTGTTTCAGAGCAAAATGAAACCTTCTAACTACAAAGCAAAGACATCCATCAACAAATATTTTTTAAGCACCTACTATATCAAGTATAGTTCTAGGCACTAAGGATAGAGCGGTAGCCAGGACAGATAAACACTCAGAATATCCTGCCCTCAAAGAGCTCACATTCTAGTTCAAGAGCTACATTCTAACCCAGAACACTGCTAAGGCAGAAATAAGAAAATGGATTTTGAGCCAGCCCTGATGGCCTAGTGGTTAAAGTTCAACACTCTCACCACTTTGGTGGCCGGGGTTCATTTCCTCATCACAGAGCCACACCACCCGTCTGTCAGTTGCCATGCTGTGGCAGTGGCTAATCTAATATAGGAGAACTAGAAGGACTTACAACTAGAGTATACAACCATGAACTGGGGCTTTGGGGAGGAAACAAAAAAATAGGAATGGCAACAGCTGTTAGTTCAGGGTGAATCTTTGCCTGAAAAAAAGAAAACAGATTCAAAATGGGACACTTTGCTTTTGTTTGCCTTTGTATTCATACAATAGCATAAAAGTAGAGGATAGGATTCTTTACATTAACTAAAATAGTACCTTAAAGTTTATAAAATGCTTTCCCATGCATTAATTTGTTTAATCCTCACAACAACATACAAAGGCAGAATTATTTCTAACAAAGCCCAATTTAACATACTGAGAACCAAAGCTCATATACAGATCTTCCTCCACTTATGATGCAGTTACATCTGAGAAACTCATCATAAATTGAAAACATCATAAGTCAAAAATGCATTTAATACACCTAATCTACCAAACATCATACCTTAGCCTAGCCTACCTTAAATGTGCTCAGAACACTTACATTAGCCTGCAGTTGGGAAAAATCATCTAACATAAAGCCTATTTTATAATAAAGTGTTGAATATCTCAAGTAATTTATTGCACACTGTACTGCGAGTGAAAACAGGATGACTGTATGGGTGCAGGACGGTTGCGAGTGTGTCAGTTGTTTATCTTCCCGACTGCATGGCTGGCCGGGAGCTGCAGTTCACTGCCTGCCCAGCACCGCAGGAGAGCCCTGCTGACATCGCCAGCCGGGGAGAGACCAAGGTGCAAGGTATGGTTTCTACCGAATGCTTATCACTTTCACACCGTCTAAAGTCAAACTAGCATAAATTCAACCATTGCAAGGACCATCTGCAGTTTAAATAACATCTTCGAGATCGCAGTTTTAAAGATAGGTATATTGATCAAAAAAATCAGAATGAGTGAAAATTATCTATACTAATTCAGTTATTTACCAAATATTTATCGAGTATACAAATATTTACTGAGTAAATTAGAGTCATTAATTAGACTATTAGAGTCAATCGTTCATATATTTGTATTCCTCACTAGGGTATGAACTCCTTAAGAACAGAAACCATATCTTACTCATTTTTAAGACCTAACACAATGTCTGTCATATAATAAGTATTAAATAAATCTTAAAAGAGTGAGTGAATTATGAATTTTCCTATATTTTGATACATTAGATGGTACATAATCAAAACATAGGAGGTATATTTAAATTAAATATACGTGTTAAGTCTCATGAGGATGTTTCTTTCAGACATTTTTATTAAGGGAACTGCCGAATGTTTAGTACCTGAATTTTGATTCATAGATTGAAAATAATCAATTTATAATAAAGCATGATTATAAAGCTGTCATCCTCCTCTGTTACCAACTAATTGCAGTCATTCACTCCTGCCAGTTTTCCTTTGATCTCTGCAGAAAATTAATAGCATAGTCATTCAAAAAGAAGCAATACACTAGCAGAAGCCAAGAAACATAATAATAATAATAACAACAAAAACAAAGTAGTCCAGGCAAATAAAGACCTGCAACTGCAAAGATGTGGATGTCAGCTAAGGATTATTACAAATGTGTACTATAACACACAATATATAAAACTACAAACAAGTTTAAAATCATTCCCACTAGCTTTTTCAAATAAAGACAAGACAGTTGAATGATTTTAAATAAAGCACATATCAATACAATAATACAAAAATATTGATATCCTTTGGCAGTTCATCAAAAAAATAAAAAGAAGTTCTCAATTTTACAATGGAGAACTACTGATTTCACTTACTATAAAATAATGATAGTCAACTTAAAACAGAAAATAGTAATCAGTTAAGATCATTTTATTCAGTGTGGAAAAGTAGTTATTTATGCTTTTTCATGCTTTAAGTTTAGATAAAACATACTTTAGATGCTTTAAATTTATGCTAATCTAGTGCCTTTCAAAACCTAAATGCAGCAGCTTCTTTGTATAACTAGGTACCTAATTTGCAACTCTTTTCCTGGGTATTGGTTCTCCAAAGTTACAGAGAAACTGGATAGATACTCACTAGACCTATCTAACAATTTCACAATCCAGTATTACTTGTCTTCTTTGTAATTAATCCAATATTATTGCCAAATTACGTACTTTATATAAGGAATAGAAATGCACTGGGGAAAATAAACATAGTGAGAAAACAAAAGATTAAGAGAGCAAAAAGAAACTATGCCTAATTCTAGACAAGATGGAGCAAACACACTCCACCCTATTTCTCCTACTAATTACAATTTTTAAACTCTCAATAAAATTTGAAAAGCAACTAACACTAAAACTACAAAGAAAAGAAGGTGGGCTGGATAACCTCGAGACTCAAGGAAAAAACTCTGGGAGTGAGATTCCCGAGGCCTTTTGTTTGTTTGTTTATGTATTTGTTTTGCTTCCTAAATACCCTAACATAAGCACTAGAGACACACAACCCAGAAACACTAACAAGCATAGCCAAAAAAAAAGCCCCAAGAAAGCCTGTATCTCTAGTCAAAGGACCAGGAAAAGGGCAGCCCAGCAGAACAAACATTTTGACTGTACCTCCCTATTCCAGGCAAACAGCATGAAAAAACTCTTCCTCCCTACTCCTGCTACAGCAATTATGAGCTGAGCCCTGTCCAGCATCCCCATCCTGAATAACAAGGTAGTACCCACTCCTGAACTGTGAGAACTGTGGGAAGAGCCCTGTCTTCTACCCTCATCCTGTAATAATGAACCAGGCCCTCCTCCCCAGCTACAGATTCCGAGTAGAGCCTGTCTTACATCTTTGCCCTTCAATAATGAGATGGTACCCCTTCCTCCTCCCACTGGGTGATGCAGTCACAGAGCTGTGACAGAGCCCTGTTCTCCATCTCCATCATGCAATCATGAGGCAGAACTCTAGTCCCTCCCAATTGGAGAGGGGAGGAAGGATTACTGAGAAGAGAGAGCTAGAGAAAGGGATTTTCTAAATCTGCATATGAAGTCCTAGGCAGATCTATGAGCACTCAGCGCATAAAACTGACCAGAATCAACACAGCAAAAGATACCACCCAGGTAAGATTTAGATTGGCCTCTGGACGACACATAAGTAAGGCAAACCAGAAGAACACTGTAAAGTCTTCAAAAACTAAACTGACATTTTAACCACAAGCCAAAAATATGCACCAGGATGTGCATGTTGAACCTAAACAGGTTGAATACAAGTGAAGACAAAAAACAGCAAGCAGAATCTCATAAAATCATATACAAAAGATGCAGGATACAATCAAAAACTACTTGTCATATTCAGAACTATGAAAATCTCAATTCAAATGAAAAAATACAATCAACAGATGCCAACACTGAAATGACACAGATGTTGACTAATTCTAAGTATTTTAAAGCAGCAATCATTAGGGGGCCAGCCCAGTGGCACAGCGGTTAAGTTTGCACGTTCTGCTTTGGCAGCCCACAGTGCACCGGTTTGGATCCCAGGTGTGCACCTATGCACTGCTTGTCAAGCCATGCTGTGGCAGGCATCCCACATATAAAGTAGAGGAAGACGGGCAAGGATGTTATCTCAGGGCCAATCTTCCTCAGCAAAAAGAGGAAGATTGATGGCAGATGTTAGCTCAGGGCTAATCTTCCAAAAAGAAAAAAACTATAGAAAAAATAAAATGGAATACTAAAATATGTTCAAGTAACCCACAAGAGAGCAGGAAAGGAGAAATCAGGGAAAGAACAACAAAAAGAACAACTGGAACACAGGCAAAAAAAAATCTAAACCTAAACCTCACACCTTATACAAAACCTAACTCAAAATGTCTAATAAATCTAAATGTAAGATGCAAAACTATAAAACTGTTAGAAGAAAACAGGTGAAAATTTTCATCCACTGGGGTTAGGCAAAGATCTCTAAGACATGACATCACATCATGATCCATTAAAAAAGCATGATCCATAAAATAAAAATCAATAAATAGGACTTTAACAAAATTAAAAACTTTTGCTCTGGAAGACCCTGTTGAGAAGTTAAAAAGACAGATCATAAACTGGGAGAAAATATTTGCAAATCACATATGCAACAAGGACTTGTACACCCAGAATATATAAAGAATTTTCTAAACTGAATAGTTAAAAAAAAAAATCTAATTAGAAAATGAACAAAAGATGGGAACAAATACTTTCCCACAGAGGCTATACAGACAGCAAATAACCACATGAAAAGATGTTCAACATCTTTAGCTATTAAGGAAATGCAAATTAAAGCCATTATGAGACATCACTACCTATCTGATAAAATGACTGAAATAATATACTGACAATACCAAGTGCTGACAAAGATGCAGAGTAACTGGATCTTTCATACTTTAGTGATGGGAATATAAAATGATACAATCATTCTGGAACACAATTTGACAATTTCTTTTAAAGTTAAACATACATTTACCATTTGACCCAGCAATCACATTCCTGGGTGTTTTTCCTAAAGAAATAAAAACTTCGGTACACACAAACAACTGTACATGAATGTTCATAGTAGCTGTATTTGTAATAGCTAAAAACTGAAAATAACCAAAATATCTTTTTACAAGTGAATGGATTAAAAAAACTGTAGTATATGCATACAATAGAATACTACTCAGCAGTAAAACTCGGCAAATGAACCACTGATATAAGCAATAACCTGGATGGATCTCAAGGACATTACGCTGAGTGAAAAAAGCCAATATCAAAAGTTTACATGTCGTATGATTCCATTTATATAATACTCTCAAAATGACAAAATTATAGCAATAGAGAACAGACTGGTACTTGTCAGAGGTTAGGGAAATGAAGTGTGTGACTATAAAGGGGTAGCATGAAAAGAGTTTCTTTGTGGTGACAGGACAGTTCTGCATCCTGATTGAGATGGTAGTTACATGAATATATAAATGTGATAAAAAATTCCATAGAACTGTACATCAAAACAAAAGTGCATGTGAAATCTGAACAGTCTATAATTTAGTTAATAGTATTGTATCAATATCAATTTCCTTGTTTTGCTAATCTACTATGGACATTTAAGATATTATCATTGGTGGTGACATCAGCAAAAATAGCAGAGTAAGAACCTCTAAAAATTATCTCCTTCATAAAAGCAGTGAGAAAACTGGGAAAAACTGTCAGAATCAACTTTTGCAGAAGTCAGAAAATTAACCAAGGTCTTATAGCAACTAGAGAGCATCTATTCAAGATAAATGGGTGAATCTCAGCAAGAACAGCGAGCTTTGTAGCATTTTGACTTGCCATATTCCTATCCCCCACTCCCACCCCGTCTTCATTTCCACAGTTGCCTTGAAAACCAACAACCCACAATCACTGTAAAAACAGCAGCCTGGCAAGCACCAGAAGGGGAAGAATGGGTTTGGAGGTCCTTCAAAGCTTCATTTCCCAGAGAAGTGTCATTATTTGACTTGTCTGTGGGTACTCTGCAAGACCCCACTTGGAAGGCTGTCTTTATTTTACCTGACTTGGAGCTTGCCCAGTACAAAAAAGCATTTGCCCTGGAGGGCTTTGTCAAAAACAGCTAGAGGCAGTGGATAATAACTGGAGCAAATAATAGACTAACCAAAAAGTTTAAAAGGAATGACATATCCATGGGGCTTTGCAAAGCTCTAACACATTCCCAGGACTCTAGAAAGCCACACACTTGCATGGGACTGCGCCCTTGCTCAAGAAAGACCTGAGAAGTTCTCACTTTGGCTGAGCTTTGGGACTCTGTGCAAGCAGGAAGTGAAGGTGAAGGCAGAGTTGTCAACCTGGTTGACTGAGTGTTGAAGGCATACCCCAACACCCACACACAGCCCCTTAGCAAACATTGGGAAATTTATTGGTTCCATGCATTTAAGGAAATCTTTGTCTAATTATAAGCTGACCACTAAACTACCAAGTAGAGACTTCAGTATACAGACTTTACAGAATTAGTTCAGAAAAGTCATTTTAAAAAACCCCAATAAATAACAAAAACAAACCCTGGGAGGGGGGGAGGATCTGATTTCCAAAGCTGCCACAATATATTATTTAAAATGTCCGGTTTTTATCAAAAAATTATGAGACATGCAAAGAAACAAGGAAGTATGACCCACATACAAGAAAAAACCAATCAATAGAAATTGTCCCTAGGGAGATACAAAATCTAAAACAATCACTCAACTGAAATACTAGATATATTAATTATATTTACAATATAAATATTATTAATATATGTAATTAATAAATAATAAAATACTAGATAGGTTAATTTAAATCTTTCCACATCTAAGGTTTCTATCACTCAGATAAAGCTCAATGTTTTATCACAGCCAGAATCAGCACCAGAAGACAGGATATCATCAATGCACTAGAAATAAACAAAAAGAATTATGGTATCCTTTTTTTTCTATACTTAAACCAACATTTTACATTCTTTCAGTCACTATATCCCAAGAAAGACATTATATGTAGTTATAAAAGATTCAGGCAAGATGAATTGATATCTGTGAGGGAATGGGGTGAAATTGGAGGTCAGATTTTTAAAATTCAATCTGAAAAAAGTGAGACTGAAAGGAGACAGAACTAAAATCCAACTAACTATTAAAAGAATGAACATAGTAAATAGAGGACAAGGGACTTCTATTCAAGTTTAAGGAAACAAATTGAGAATAAGCATAAAGAAGTAATACCTTATATCACAAGGTTTGAAAGTAACAAACCAGGTTCAAAAGTAACAAGCACTGCCTGCCGTGTCACAGCCGTATCCCACTGAACGATGATTTTTAGCAGGGTTCTCCCTATATACAGATAGATCTTGGGGTTTCAAGTAAGAATAAGTTTCTCATCACAAAACAGAGGTACTCCTCCCTCAAAATATGATAAAAATATAAAAAAAAGGATTTTAAAAGGTGACTAGTACCTTGTAAGAAGTGTTTAGCAATTGGGGGTGAGGACACATATCTCTTTTATTTTGAGACTGGCATTACGAAGGATAACTCTAAGTTCCAATGAATCATTCAAAGATATTATTGTTAAAGACAATATTTTAGGCTCAACAGAGATGAGATTGACTGAACATGGCAAGTCTTCTGTTTTTGTTATATATTGACCAATTGAGGAACATACACACCAATGAGTATTTCCATCTCTGCTTGATGTAAATTGAAAGAAATGAAGAAATTATAACACATAAGCAAGTGTGTTTAGTATCCATGCATTCTGTAATTCTAGTCTTCCAACATCAGTTAAAAAGCAGCAAGACTCTTGGCTACCACACGACCAAGCCTAGCAGATACAGCTAAGAAGTAAGTTGTCTCCCTGACTGATGCTGACTTTAGTAGTGACCTCTGCTTCATAGTCATCATGGTAACAGTGTAAAATTAGGTTTTAGCTCCCTAGACCTCTAAATCCACTGTAAGCTAATTTAAGATAAGAACAGATGTACTGATCTAAGCCTAGGTTTGTGATATGAGCTGTATTGGGACCATCAAAGTGCCACAATAATATTTTAAATTATTAATTTAAAAATCCTAATAAATCTAATGATGCCTACACACAGAGGGGGAAGGCAGCTTAATGAAGGCAGATGGAAATGTCTAGTACCTCACGGCTGCTTTTTATGTTCTTCTATACTTTACAAAAGAAAAAAATCAACAATAGTACCTTTCTCAATTAATCAAACAAGTATACTTTGAGCACACGTGAAAATGTTTCCTTATGTATTATCTTATATGTCTACTTTATATACATATACTTATTTATGCCTATACTTATTTCAAAAAGGTGTTAAATTGGTTTTAAAATAAAAGCATTTTGAAGTGGTTCATAAGGAAATTTAATGGAAAGGGTAGCCTTTGGGGTCACAGTTCTAAGAAAGAAGGCTACCTCTAACACTTTCTAGCCATGTGAAAAAATTTAACTTACTTTCATATTTCAAATACAGGTAATAATATTGTCCTTGTGAAGTGCTGCAAGGAATAAAAATAATATATATTAAGTAGTCTAGTATTGTGTCAAAAAAAAAAAAGAATTGGGAGTCAAAAAGACCTAAATTCTTTTTTTTAGACTTTTTTAAAATTTTTCCTTTTTGTCCCCAAAGCCCCCCAGGACATAGTCGTATATTTTTAGTTGTGGGTCCTTCTAGTTGTGGCATGTGGGACGCCGCCTCAGCATGGCTTGATGAGCAATGCCGTGTCTGCGCCCAGGATTCGAACCAGCGAAACCCTGGGCCACGGAAGCGGAGTGTGCAAACTTAACCACTCAGGCATGGGGCCAGCCCCAAGACCTAAATTCTTATTCAGTCCCTGCCATTCCTAGTCATTGGGGCAAGTTACTCAATATCTCTGAGACTCAGGAATTTTACCATCTTAAAAAGAGGGATAACTTTTGAGGTTGCTGTGAGAATTAAATGAAATAATGCATGAAAAGTGTTTAGCCCAGTGCCTAGGACATAATAAACAGAAATTTTATTATGGTTGCTATTATCCAGGAAGAGTAAAAGATATAAACACAAATAAAAGGCAAGAGCTAATTAGTAATTGGATATGAAACAAAGAAATGTAATAAGATACACAGCTCTCAAAAAAAAAGCCAGTTCTCCAGTAAAGTCAAAAGTTTCCAATCTCTGTTAAGAATTTGTCATAAGGATCTTCATATAAAGAGCAGTGAACAAAATATTAAACAATATCCTCAGTAACATTACCCCAAAACATGTAGAAAGGACATAGCTGTCATTTTTACAGGACTTCAGTAATTGTCAAAAACATAATATTGAATTCGTTTTATGGGAGGTAGAGAGATATACTTAGATAAAAAGCTTTCTGGTGATCTGTCTTATTATAGAGATCAATTTTGGAAACTTGAGAAGAAAAAGAGTTGCCGTAATCACCATGATTTAAGAACACAGCTCTGGAATCAGGCACACTAGGTTTATATCCTGATTTCACCACTACCTGTGATACCTTGGACAATCTCCTTCTCTCTCTGAACCTGAGCTCCTTCATTTGTAAAAATGGAAATTAAAAACAATACCTATGGGGCTGGTTCCGTGGCCGAGTGGTTAAGTTCGCACGCTGCGCTGCGGCGGCCCAGGGTTCAGATGCTCGGCACAGACATGGCACTGCCCGTCAGGCCACATTGAGGCGGCGTCCCACATCCCACAGCTAGAAGGACGGGCAACTAAGATATACAACTATGTACGGGGGGGATTTGGGGAGATAAAAGCAGAAAGAAAAAAAAAAAAAGATTGGCAACAGTTGTTAGCCCAGGTGCCAATCTTTAAAAAAAATACCTACTTCACAAAGTTGACATTAGAATAAAATGCAGGCGATACACATAGAAATTCCTGGTTTACATATTAAAAGTGCTCACCAATGGTGGTAGTAGTAGTTGTTTTTAAGAAGAAGAGGAGAAAAAGAAGACGAGTTTTAATATGCCTTTGAGACAACCTGCATATCAACTGTCTCTCCCTAGCTTTTGGGAAAAATTGGGAAAACAAAATATTCAAGGCTGTGATGGCAAAGAGTAGGTTGTCTAAGTTAATTGGAAGATCATTACATTTTAGCTACCAGACGGTAAAGATAGTAATTTATTGTAAAAAATAAAGATCCTACCTTGAACATCCCATTTCTGCATAAAAGCAGACCATACAGCATATCTGTAGTCAAAGCCAGGACTTTTTTGAGAAAAGGAGCTCTAGCTCAAGTTTTAGAACAAATATTTAGTTGGAACCCCAGATTTCTGGACCCGAATCGATGGAAGAGATGGTCTTAGTCTGGATGATCTTGAGCATAGGGCTTACCGCTGAAAACCACGTTCTATCATGTCAAAGAACACTCCCATTCAGGCAAGTGACAAACAATGTCCTGGTACCAGGACAGGATGGAGCATAGGGATAAGGTTTTGCTTCTAACACTATTTGTCCTTAATTTGTTGGCAACTTGCTGCCACTTGATTTGGTCCTAACACAGTATATAATCCTCTATTGCACATTTTTCTGACCAAAAAAATCATTATCTCAATGAATTCAATTTTTGTAAGATTATAAATAAGAAGATGAGTAAAGATTTCAATATCTACACATCTTTCAGTCCATTCCTCTTGGCCTAGTCACTTCCAAATGTAGCACAGGATCAAAGGTGCTGCAATAGAGCTTCAAATGCCCATATGCTGCTGAATTACGCTTTGAAATCCCAGTATCCACAGTGGCTTCAACAAATTAAGTGCTAAGCCAGACATCTGAGAGTAACGTTGTTTGGGGACTCATGCAAAGGTTGTGATGGAATTTAAGGGCTTCTACTGTAAATCTGATTTAGTTCAGACCCACTCTTTCAAGGCTTTGTATGTAGGCTTCTAAAGTTGATCACAACTATATGAAGCGGTCTCTGAATAAGTATCATCTGAAAGCAGCAAGGCTAAAAGTAAATTTTATGCACAATGAGATTCACACTTTTTAACTTGACCCGCAGTAGAAATACATTTTACATTTAGCATACACAGTTACATAAATGCATGTAATGAAATTCCATGAAACAATACTTACTAAGTACAATACACAATGACATCATCTATTCTTTTCAATTTACATCTTTGTTCTTAATTGCTATTTGTACTCCTATTAAATTGATTTCATGACCCACAGTCTGAAAAACACTCCTCTACAGTAACTACACATAGATTAAACCTTATAACCTTAGGCCCAGTCCATATCTTCTGAGTTCCTCATGACTTTCAGAATATCCCCTAAAGTTTAGGAGACCAGTTAAGACTTAAAAATAGCCAAACAACATGAGGTGCCTTTATAATCACCTATTATACATGCAGATGTGATAGATTGTTGGGTCATCCTGTAGGTTTCAAAACACTGTAATTCTATGTCTAAAGAGCAAAGGAGAGTAAGTCAGAAGAGGGAGGTTTATTCGGGCCAAAGGTAAGCATATGCATTGAGCAGAGAAAAGGAAGTGAACATAAAGTAGACAGAGAGGCAGGAGGTGTGGGACCTACTGGGCTGACAAAGGAAGCAGAGGAATGGAAGATAAATACAATCAGAGCCAGGAAAACAAGTAGAACCTGAAGCAGGAGGCTAAATGGAGCCAGAGCCAGAAGGGAAAGCAGAAACAGGCACACAAGAGGAAACAAGGCCAACAGAAAATAATGTGATATGCCAGAAAGGAAAAAAGGCTGATGGCATTTGGCTGCCTCATGCATGAGAGCAGAAAGGCATGGAACTGTGCTATTATGTGTGTTCTCTCGGGCTATCAGAGAACTAGAACTTTATACGCAGCTACAACTCACTGCAGTTAAAAAAATGTGGTCTTTGTTTATTATGCTCTATTAATTAGCACTTCTTTCCTACCAATAATTTTGACCTATTTTTATTAAAAATCCTTGACTGAGTAAATAAACATATGTTCTTTATCTATTTGACAATTTTCCACTGCCAGAATTTAAAATCAAATTTAATTTCTGCCACATTGTTTTATAATTCTTTGCAGGTCCAGTTTCCCAGTTTCTTTAATACTTCGTGCATACAACAATGCTATGGTGAAAAGATACATTAAGATTCATATTACTAGGAGCTACCTTTTTATTTATCTTTTTCTTATTCTTTATTAATAAAAAATTATATCCAAGAGAGTTCAATGAATTAGTGATGCATTTAAGTATCATTTGGCAATACTTAAGCTTTGTCCTTGAAAAATAACTGGAGAGCATTTTTTCTTTCTTTTTTTAGATTTTTTTAGAAAAGAACAAGAATTAGTAATTATGTAACAAATTAAAGGAAAGTTCAAGTGGAGGTCAGATTTAAATTTACCAGAATTAGTCAGATATTTACTCTTACGAGAAGAGCTAATTCATTGTTGTTGTTAGTGCCCTCAGGTGGAATCCAACTCCTAGCAATCCTGTGTACAGCAGAGCAGAACCCTGCCCAGTCTTTTTGCACCATCCTCTCACCCTCCAGTGCTCTATCAGACAGTGCTTGACTGCTATTCATGGAGTTTTCATGACTAATTTTTTCAGAAGTGGGAGGTCAGGCCCTTCTTCCTAGTCTGTCTTAGTCTGGAAGCTCTGCTGAAACCTGTCCACTACGGGCGACCCTGTTAGTATTTGAAATATCAGTAGCATAGCTTTCAGCATCACAGCAACACACAGCCACTAGAGTACAACAACCAACAGATGGGTACTGTGATTCCCTGACCAGCTAGCTGTCAGTGAGAGCATCAAATCTTAACCACTACACCATTAGAGCTGGCTACAGCTAATTTACTACCTGGTAATTCACCAAAAGCTATTCAATACAGTTCATCATTAGGCAAATGTACCACAAAACAAATTTTTTAAAAGGCCCACGTGGTCGTTGCTGTCATATTAATTGGTGAACACCTAAACTAATTGGCAAAGCCTTACTGACAAATTTCAGTAATAAGCAAGTTAATAGAATTTTTTAAAATACCAATTTAGATAATTAAATATTTCATAAAATAAAATTTATATAGTACTAATAATATCCTCAACAATTTTGAAATTTAGAAATTGACCCTAGTCAGTTGACTTATTAAGCAGGACATTATAAAAATTTTTACAAAAAAAGGTTTTTGTAAAAGAAGAAAAGATATGAAAATAAGTTCAATTAAAAGATAAATTTCAGAACAGCAATTCAGAAAAATCTAAAGGAGTAAAAGGTGTGAGTACCCTACAATCCAAGAATGTACAAGCATGTTCACTGCCACATGGTTTGTAAAAGATAAACATTGAAAGTAACCTGTTCATACGGGATAGGTTACCAAAAACAACAACAAAAACCTCCAATTATTTTGTTTGTGTGTTTGGGTTTGGTTTTTCAATTGAGGTATAATTGACATATAACACTGTGAAAGTTTAAGGTGTACAATGTGTTGATTTGATACGTTTATATATTGCAATATGACTACAGCCTTAGCAGTAGCTAACACCTGTATCATGTCACATAATTATCATTTTTGTGTGTGTGTGGTGAGAACATTTAAGATCCAGTCTCTTAGCATCTTTGAAGTATATAATACAATACTGTTGACAAAAATCACTATGCTGTGCATTAGATCTCCAGAACTTATTCATCTTCTAGTTGCAAGTTTGTATGCTTTAACATCTCCCCAATTCCCCCACCCTTCAGCCCCAGGCAACCACCATTCTACTCTCTGTTCCTACAAGTTTAGCTATTTTCGATTCCACATATAAGTGATATCATTCAGCATTAGTCTTTCTCTGTCTGACTTATCTCACTTAGTATCATGCCCTCAAGGTCCATCCATGTTATCACAAAAGGCAGGATTTCCTTCTTTCTCATGGCTGAATAATAATCCATTGTGTGTATATATA
Organism: Equus caballus; assembly: GCF_041296265.1. Lineage (NCBI taxonomy): Eukaryota > Metazoa > Chordata > Mammalia > Perissodactyla > Equidae > Equus > Equus caballus. The sequence goes on along the minus strand of NC_091692.1, from coordinate 64,088,989 downwards.
TATACACCACATCTTCTTTATCCATTTATCCACTGACGGACACATAGATTGTTTCCATTTCTTGGCTATTGTGAATAACACTGCAATAAAAGTGGGAGTGCAAGTATCTCTTCAATATCCTGTTTTCATGTCCTTTGGATATATGTCCAGAAATGGAGTTGCTGGATCATATGGTACACTTCCATTTTCAGGTTTTTGAGGAACCTCCATACTGTTTTCCATAGAAGCTAAAGCAAGATACATTCCCCTCAAAAGAACACAAGGGTTCCCTTTTCCAAACATCCATGCCAACAGTCGTTATCTCTGTTCTTGTTGGTGATAGCCATTCTAACAGGTGTGAGATAATGCCTCACTGTGGTTTTGATTTGCATGTCCCTGATGATCAGCGATGTTGAGCTCCTTCTCATGGACCTGCTGGCCATCTGTAGGTCTTCTTTGGAAAACTGTCTATTCAGTTTCTCTTTCCATTTTTTAATTAAATTGTGTTGTTTTGTTATTGAGTTCTTTATATATTTTGGATATTAACCCCTTATCTGATATATGATTTACACATACTTTCTCCCATTCCATAGGTTGCCTTTTCATTTTGTTGACTGTTTCTTTTACTGTGCAGAAGCTTTTTAGTTCGATGTAATCTCAACTTTTTGTTTTTGTTGCTTGTGCTTTTGGTGAAATATCAAAAAAGTCATTGCCAAGACCAATGCCAAGGAGATGCTTCACTATGTTTCTTCTAGGAGCTTTGTAATATCAGGTCTTTTATTTAAGTCTTTAATCCATTTCAAGTTAATTTTTGTGAGTGGTGTAAGATAGGGGTCCAATTTTATTTCTCTCCATGTGGTGATCCAGTTTGCCCAGCACCTATTTACTGAAGGGAGTATCCTTTCCTTACCGTATTCTTGGCTCCTTTGTCAAACATTGGTTAACTGTATATGTAGGGGTTTATTTCTGGGCTCTCTGTTCTATTCCATTGACCTATGTGTTTGTTTTTATGCCAGTACCATACTATTTTAATTACTATACCTTTGAAACCAGGAACTGTGATGCCTCCAGCTTTGTTCTTCTTTCTCAGAATTACTTTGGCTATTCAGGGTCATTTATGGTTTTATACAAATTTTAAGATTGTTCAATTTCTATGAAAAATGCCCTTGAAATTTGATAGGGATTGCACAGAATCTACAGATGTCTTGGGTAGTATGGACATTTTACAATATTAATTCTTCCAATCCATGAACATGGTATATCTTTCCATTTGTGTCTTCTTCAATTTCTTTCATCAAAATCTCGTAGTTTTCATCGTATAGCTTTTTCACATCCCTGGTTAAATTTATTCCTAAGTATTTTATTGTTTTTGATGTTATTGTGAATGGGATAGTTTTCTTTATTTCTTGTTCAGATATTTCACTGCTACTGTACAGAAACACAATTGATTTTTATATGGCGATTTTATCTCCTGTAACTTTTCTGAATTTGTTGTTTAGTTCCAACAGTATTTTAGTTGATTCTTTAGGATTTTCTATGTGTAAGATCATTATCGTCTGGAAATAATGACAATTTTACTTCTTCCTTTCTGATTTGCTTCCATTTTATTTCTTTATCTTGCCTGATTGCTCTGGCTAGGACTTCCAGTACTATATTGAATAAGGGTGATGACAGTGAGAACCCTTGACTTGTTCCTGATCTTAGAAGAAAAGCTTTCAACGTTTCATCATGGAGTATGATGTTAGCTGAGGGTTTGTCGTATATGGCCTTTATTATGTTGAGGTATGTTCCTTCTATTCCCAATTTGTTGAGGGTTTTATCATGAAAGAATATTGCGTTTTGTCAAATGCTTTTTCCACATTTTTTGAGATAATCATATGATTTTTATGTTTCATTCTATTAATGTGGTATTTTACATTTATTGATTTGCATATGTTGAACCATCCTTGCATCCCTGGAATAAATTTCACTTGATCATGGTGTACGATCCTTTTAATGTGTTGTTGAATTGTGCTAATACTTTATTGAGAATTTTTGCATCTATATTCATCAGGGATATTGATCTATATTTTTCTTTTCTTTAAGTGTCCTTATCTGGCATTGGTATCAGTAAAGCTGGCCTCAACATGAATTTAGCAGTGTTCTCTCCTCTTCAATTTCCTGCAAGAGTTTGAGGAGGATTGGTGTTAATTCTTCTTTAAATGTTTGGTAGAATTCATCAGTGAAACTGTCTGGTTCTAGGCTTTTCTGTGTTGGGAGGTTTTTGATTACTGATTCAATCTCCTACTCATTGGTCTTTTGGATTTCCTATTTCTTCATGATTCAAGTCTTGGTAGGTTGTGTTTCTAGGAATTTATCCATTTCTACTAGATTATCCAATTTGTTGGCATTATTCATAGTAGTTTCTTATGATCCTATGTATTATTTTGTGTGGTAACAATTCTAACATTTCCTCTTTCATTTCTGATTTTGAGTCTTCTCTCTTTCTTAGTGTAGCTAAAGGCTTGTCAATTTTGTTTACCTTTTCAAAAAACAGCTCTTAGTCTCATCAATCTTTTCTATTGTCTTTTTCATCTCTTCTTTATTTATTTCCACTCTTATCTTTCTTATTTCCTTCCTTCTAACTTTGGGCTTAATTTGTTCTTTTTCTAGGTCCTTGAGTGTAAATTTAGGTTATTTATTTGAGGTCTGTTTTCTTAATATATACATTTATCACTATAAACTTCCCTCTAAGAACTGCTTTTGCAGTATCCCATAGCTTTTGGTAAGCTGTTTCCATTTTCATTTGTCTCAAGATATTTTTTTATCTCCCTTTTGATTTCTTCTTTGATTCACTGGATGTTCAGGAGTGTGTTGTTTAGTTTTCACATGTTTGTAAATTTTCCAGTTTTCCTTTTGTTGTTGACTTCTAGTTTCATACTATTGTGGTCAGAAAAGATACCTAGTATGATTTCAATCTTCTTAAATTTTCTAAGACTTTTTTTGTGGCCTATCAAGTGATTTATCCTGGATAATGTTCCATGTGCACTTGAGAAGAATATATATTCTGCTGCCATTAGATAGAATGTTCTGTAAGTGTCTGTTAGGTCCATCTGGTCTAACATGTAGTTTAAGTCCAATGTTTCCTTATTGATTTTCTGTCTGGATAATCTATTCATTGTTGAAAGTGGGGTATTGAAGTCCCCTGGTATAATTGTATTGCTGTCTATTTCTCCCTTCAGGTCTGTTAATATTCGCTTTATATATTTAGGTGCTCCTTTTATAACTTTAAGATTCTATTTTTTCCTCTCTTTCCCAGACTACAATAGAAGATATCAACAGATAGCTAACTTCCTCACTATACCTGACTTCAGAAGTTTAGTCAATTCCAAATCTGATATCTCCATTACATAATTTCCCTAACATATTCCCTCTTCTTGTTATCCTGGTTTAAAAAAAAAATGCTTGTATTTCACTAGAACTGTTAAAAACACTTGTTAATCAGGCAGACTCTGTACGTCTTTGTAGTGGATGCTGTGGTGCACTGCCCAGATTTCTCTTCAGGACAAAGGCATGCAATCCCCCAATACTGTCCAGACTGTTGCCTGCTGACAGCTTAATGCCTCCCTATAAACTGCCCTCAGCTGAAGGGAGCTGCCTCATTCAAGTTTATAAGCCTGGGGCATCCACACCCAATGATCCAGGGATAAGGACATACAAAAGCCCAGCTCCTTTACCTCAAGTCAAGGCAACCCTGAACAGGGCCATCCCTCCTCCAGAACCTGCCTTGGAGTCCATTAGGTCTTTGTTGCAACTGCCTCACAATCCAACTTCTCTCTCTCCCTAGTTCTATTTCCCTCACTCCCTTCCCGGTATTACCAAGAGTACTCTGCAATAAACTTTCTGCAGACAAATCTCCATATCAGAATCTTTTTCCTGGGGAACCCAACCTAAGATACTCTTTCACGGCTCTCCTCTAGTTCTTCTGCCACTGTGCCATCAAAACTGGCTTTCCTGCTTGAATCACATCTATGCTCTCTCCCCCAATATCATCTTCCAAGAATTTCATTTCACTACTTTATGTAATTCACTTCCCTTGCCCCCTCATCGGTAAGCATTTAACTCCATTAAGTTGACTGGAAAAGAGGTGGTAATTCCCCTAAATCAAACATTTATAATTAGAAGTCATGGTTACTCAGGGTTTTTTATTGGAGTATAATATACTTACAGAAAAGTGCACAAATCACATGTGCACAGCTCAAGTTTTACAAAGTGAATACACTTGTGTAGTCAGCACTGAAATCATGAAATAGATCATTACCAGCACTCCAAAAGGCCTCTTTGTGCTCTCAATCATTAATACTTCCCAAAGTTAACTACTTTGTAGACTTCAATACATATAGGTTGATTCTGCCTGTTTTTGAAATTTATATAAAGGGAATCACAAACTATACATTCTTTTGTATCTGGTTTCTTTTGTAAACATTATGTTTGTGAAAGATTTATCCATGTTTCTGGGTTTAGTGTTAGTTCTTTCATTTGTATTACTGTTTAGTATTCAACTAGATGAAAACATGTGGATTTAGCCATTCTAGTCTCAAGGAACTTTGGGTTGTTTCCAGTTTGGAGATTGTGGTAAGCCAAATAATGACACTTCACAGATGTTCATGTCCTAATCTTCAGAAGCTGAGAATCTGTTATCTTACGTGGGCAAAAGGAACTTTACTGAAGTGATTAAGGATTTTGAGATGAGAATATATACATAGACCATCCAGGTGAGCCAAAAGTAATCACAAGGGTCTTTATAAGAGGGATGCAAGACTGTCAGAGAAGAAAGCCACGTGACAACAGAAACAAAAGGAGAAAACACAATGCAATGTAGGGCTACAAGCCGAGGACAGCCTGTAGAAGCTGGAAAGGGCATGGAAAGGGATTCTTCTCTAGATCCCCCATATGGAAGCAGCCTGCCAACACCTTGATTTTGGCTCAGCGAAATCCATTTTGGACTTCCGACTTCAAGAACTATAAGAGAATAAATCTGTGTTGCTTTAAGTCATTAAGTGTGTGATAATTTGTTATAGTAGTAATGGGAAACTAATACAAAAATATTACAAATAATGTTGCTATGGACATTCTTAACTTTTCTTTTGGTGTGTACATACACTCGTTTCTTTTGGGTACAGACCTAGGAATGGAAATTCTAAGTCATGGGGTATCACATATTCAGTTTTAGTACATACTGCCAGTTTCTCAAAGTGGGTAAATTAAACTCTCAAAAGTAGTGTATCTGAATTGCAGTTATTCCATATCTTTGCATCACTTGATATTGTCAATTTTTTTAATATTATTTTAGCCACTCCAGTGGGTACATGGTAGAGTTTTATTGTGGTTTTAATCTGTATTCCCACCGTGACTAGTGATGTTGAGCAATTTTCACATGTTTATTGGCCATTTGTATAACCTCTTTTATCTAGTACTTTCACAAGTGTCTTACCCATTTTTTAACTGGGTGGTTTGTTTTTTTATTGGTTTGTGTGAGTTGTTTATATATTTTGGATGAGTCCATTGTCACATAAATTAGGACATTTTGAAAGTAAGAAAGGAAGCATTCTGGTGGCTCTGCCGGAAATCCTTGTAAAACCTCTGACAGCTACAATGCTGATACTGTGACTTATCATAAGCATTCAATGTAATATGGCTGAAAATCTAGATTAAAAGGTACTTCAGAGCAGGGACTAAAAATTTCTCCTATCTCCTTTGTATCCCCTGCAGATCCTACGCACCAAGTACACATTGAGTGTACACTAAATATACATTTAAATGAAAGAGTCTCATAAAGTAAACAGAATTCATTTATCTTTCAAAGTAAGGACTTCCTGGTAACCAGCCGGTCACAATTACTAAAGCTCAAGTAAATGTATACCAGCCAAGTACCAGGGAGTCCCAGGAACCAGATAGAATCAAGAAGCATACTTTCACAGGGTATTCAAAGACATCTTAGAAAGAGAGAATGAAATTGCAGTGATGCAGACATTGCAGACAGAGAATGACACTATCACAGTAGTTACATATCAGAGGAATAAAATGAAGAAATAAATAGGAAAATGAATCTCTAGAAACAGGAACAAGTCAATCATAATAAACTAGAAGAAGGAGTTCAGGGTAAGGTTATTAACAATATTAAGCCAAGAGATACTCATTTTTATATGACAAAAGTCTTATTGGAAAGTATTTGAAGAAAGACTGGTGTAGGGAAGTATTGTCTGAAGATTCACTGTTGTAAAAAGAATAACAAAAGCACTCCACGGGGCCAGCCCTATGGCCCAGTGGTTAAGTTTGGCACACTCTGCTTCAGCAGCCTGGGTTCAGCTCCCGGGTGCAGACCTATACCACTCATCGGAAGCCACGCTGTGGTGGTGACCCACATATAAAATAGAGGAAAACTGGTACAGATATTAGCTCAGGGTGAATCTTCTTCAGCAAAAAAAAAAGGGGGGGCATGCCCCATCAGAATTATTATGGTTTTTAAAAATATCTTTTGTTCAAATTTTTTTTTTTTTTGGAGAGGAAGATTGGTCCTGAGCTAACGTCTGTTGCCAATCTTCCTTTTTTGCTTGAGAAAGATTGTCCCTGAGCTAATACCTGTGCCAATCTTCCTCTATTTTGTACATGAGACGCTGCCACAGCATGGCTTGATGAGCAGTGAGTAGGTCCGCGCCCAGGATCCAAACCTGCGAACCCCGGGCCACCAAAGCAGAGCACGTGAATTTAACCACTACACCACTGGAAAGGCTCCCCAAATATCTTTTTATTTAATAAACTGGGGAAGCCTAGGGCAAATATGATATCCAAATTTTCTTTGAACAGCATCCAGTAAGTGTTGTTTCTTAGACAGTTCCAAAGAGATTAGAATACAAGTAAGTAGTTCACCTCACAAAAGAATGAAGCCTATATATAATAACCAGATGAAAGATTTTTTGATAAGGAAAAACAACCAAACAGCTTTTGGAGTCAATGGCCAATTGAGGAAAATTATGGGAAAAATGCAGTAACTTGAAACAAGTAAACACAGTATTGACATACCAGTGAAAACAATACAAATATCTAAAGTCCAACCTATTTAAGGTAAAATTCTGCCTTAACCACTAAGGTTATTCTAGTCATTTGCTTTAACAAGCTTTGTCTTATCTGGACTGAATTTCAATATTTTTTTAAAAATAAGACTAAGTAATATTTTGAAAAGTATCTTTTGTCATTACTTTTTCTGTCATGTTTTTAAGAAAATAAGTGACATCCATTTATTCATTCAATAGTTATTTACTGAGTACCTACTATGTGCCAGGCACAATATTAGAACATATATATACACATGAGAGCTGCTTTAGTGGAATTTATAATATAGAAATCAGGTCTGTGTTCTTTAAAGGTAACACTGATGACAGATAAGAATGGATAAGAAAATTTTCCTTTTTTCCATCTAAAACTTTTTAAGATTACTGTAAATCAAATCGCTTTTAACATCTAGATGACTCTAATGCATTTCAAAACTGTGCAAAGTGATTTGTTTTAAAAAGTTCATTAGTCTAAGATTTTCAAAATTTAACTACTCAAACAACGTACTACTAGCAAATGGTCTTACCTAAAAGCAGCACAACACATTTAAGTAGTCTACAATCAAAACTGACGATAATGTTAGCCTCTGACAGTTGCCAGTGAGCTTTCAATGTTTAATATGGAACTCTGTTGCTAAGTAGCATGGTCAACAAAATGTTTGTTTAGTGGACATGTGTGTTTTTTATATGCCGAAGATCATTTTCTTTAGGGAATAACCCTCCTCCATGTTACGTCATTCTAATAAGGCTGCCGATGGGGCCAGGTAGATAATTCAGCTCTGAGTAAACACAGTATCATTATTTTTCTGCACAGAGTAATTGGTCTGAAAATGGGCATGTGACTGAAGCAAAGACAATAAGAATTCCTCTCCGAATTGATACTGGGCAGACAGTACAGCATAGTGGTAACACACACAGTCTGCCTGGATTTTAATTCTTGCTTGGCTCTATCACTAACTAGCTGAATGATTAAGCAAGTTACTTAATTAGTCTTCCTCTTAATTTCCTCATCTTTAAAATGTAGCTACTAATAACACCTTCCTCATGGAGCTATTATGATGATTAAATACAGCAAAATACATAAAGAACTTAGCATAGTAACTGGCATATAAAAAGTGTTAAATTTAACATTAGCTATTACTACTATTATTATTACTATTGCTATTGCTTTTGTTACTGGTGTAATAAATACAGGATGATATTGCTAACTTTGGACAGTGTGGCCTAAATATGTAAGCAGCCTGTCTCTGTCAATTGCAGAGCAGATATAAAAAAATTTTTGAATCCAACTAATAAAAGGAGCAGAACTAAGAGAATTCAGGAGAAGAGTCCTAAAGACATTCTTTGAGCCCCTGTATCCAATCATCTACTGGACTTCCCAGTTATATAAGCCAATAATTTTTTTTCCTTAAGCTAATTTAAGTTTGGATTTTTAATCAAAAAAAAAGTACTGACTACTATAATATCTTAAATCTAGAAATCACAAAATGAATGGAAATATATACACACACACACATATCAAACAGCTGGCTTTTCATTATTTATTGCTACAGTAGCCACACACACACACATACACACACACACACACAAGGAAAGCAGCTTTATTGTATATTCTCAGAATATAACTCTACTGAGTGGTAATATCTGCTGCCCTAGAATCTTGGCCCAATCTTCAAATTAATATCCTGTTTTCATTAATATCCTATTACAGTATTTTCAGGAAACTTCAAGCAGACTAGTGTGGGTAAGACGGGAAAAGGGGAATAATGCAGATGAGGTTGGAAAGGTAAATCAATCAGATTATCGTGGACTTTGTATGTCATATTAACGAATTTAAAATTTATTCTGTTGAAAATAAGGATGCATGTTTTTAAGAAAATAAGTGGCATCCATTTATTTATTCAATAATTATTTACTAAGTACCTGCTATGTGTCAGGCATGATATTAGAACATATATATACACATGAGAGCTGCTTTAGTGGAATTTACAATATAGAAATCAGGTCTGTGGTTTTTTTTTCCCCTCGGTTTTTTTTTTTTTTTTTTTTTTTTGAGGAAGATCAGCCCTGAGCTAACTACTGCCAATCTTCCTCTTTTTGATGAGGAAGACTGGCCCTGAGCAAACATCCATGCCCATCTTCCTCTACTTTATACGTGGGATGCCTACCACAGCGTGGCTTTTGCCAAGCAGTGCCATGTTCGCACCCGGGATCCGAACCGGAGAACCCTGGGCTGCCGAGAAGCAGAACGTGTGAACTTAACCGCTGCGCCACCAGCTGGCCCCAGGTCTGTGTTCTTTAAAGATAACACTGATGACAGGTAAGAATGGATAAGAAAATGGGTTAAGAATAGATACAGGGGCTTGCCCAGTGGCCAAGTGCTTAAGTTCGTGCGCTTCGCTGCAGGGGGCCCAGTGTTTCGTTGGTTCGAATCCTGGGTGCAGACATGGCACTGCTCACCAAACCACGCTGAGGCAGCCTCCCACATGCCACAACTAGAAGGACCAACAATGAAGAATATACAACTATGTACCGGGGGGCTTTGGGGAGAAAAAGGAAAAAAATAAAATCTTAAAAAAAAAAACTGAGTGGATTAAAACTAATTGCAAGATTCAAGACCAATATACAAAAATGAATTGTATTTCTATACACTAGCAATGAACATTCCATCAAAAAGAATAATATACTTAGATATAAATTTAACAAAATAAGTGTGAGATTTGTACACTGAAAACTACAAATCATTGTTAAAAGGAATTAAGACAAATAAATGGGAAGATATCCCATGTCCATGGATCAAAAGACTTAATATCAACATGGCAATTCTCCCTAAATTGATCTACAGATTCAATGCAATCATTATCAAAACCCAAGCTGGCTTTTTTAAGGACATTGACAAGCTAATCCTAAAATTCAGATGGGAATTCAAAGGACCCAGAGCAGCCAAAACAATCTTGAAAAAAATAAACAAGTTTATTCATTTCCCAATTTCAAAAGTTACTACAAAGCTACAATAATCAAAACAGTGTGGTACTGGCATAAGGAAAGACATATAGATCAACAGAATAGAATTGAAATTCCAGAAATAAACCCTTATATCAATGATGAATTTATTTTCAACAAGGGTGTCAAGATAATTCAATAGGAAATGAAGATCTTTTCAAAAAACGGTGCTGGGAGAACTGTCTATACACACGCAAGAGAACAAAGTTAGACACCTAGCTCACCTAATATAAAATTAACTCAAAATGGATCAAAGACCTAAATGTCAGGGCTAAAACAATAAAACTCTAAGAAGAAAACAAAGAAGTAAATTTTCATGACCTTGGGTTAGGCAATTCTTCATAGATATGACACTAAAGCACACGCAACAAAAGAAAAAAAAAAGATAAGTTGGACTACATCTAAATTAAAAGTTTTTGTGCATCAATGGACATCAAGAAAGTGAAAAAACAGTCCACAGAATGGGAGAAAGTATTTGCAAATCACATATCCAATAAAGGACTTCTCTGCAAAATATACAACTCTTAAAACTCACTAATAAATAAAAAGACAACTCAATTTAAAACTGGGCAAAGGATTTGAAAAGACATTTCTTCAAGGAAGATATAAAAATGGCCAATGAGCACATGAAAAGATGCCCAAAATCATGAGTCATTAGGGAAATGCAGTCAAAATTGCAATGACATATCACTTCATACATACTACGATGCATATAATCAAAAAGACAGACAATAACAAGTGCTGTGAAGGATACAGAGAAATTGGAACCTTCATACATTGCTGGTGAGAATGTAAACTGGTGCGGCTGCTTTGGAAAACAGTTCCTCAAAAAATTAAACATAGGGTTACCATATAGCCCAGCAAGTCCACTCCTAGGTATATATCCAAGGGAAATGGAAACACACATCCACACAAAAACTTGTACACAAATGTCCATAGCATCATTATTCATCATAGCCAAAAAGTGGAAACAATCCAAATGTCCATCAACTGATGAACAGATAATAAATGTGGTATATCCATTCAATGGAAGATTACTCGGTCATAAAAAAATGATGTATTCTAATGTTATGACACGAATGAACCTTGAAAACATTATGCTAAGTGAAAGAAGCCAGACATAAATGATCTCCTATTGTATGATTCCATTCATATGAAATAATCAGAACAGGCAAATTCATGCAGGCAGAAAGCAGATTAGGGGTTGCCAAATTAGTGCCTGGGAGAGGGGGTGATGGAGAGGGACTGTTTAATGGATACAGGGTTTCCTTTCAGGGTGATGAAAATGTTCTGTAGCTAGACAGTGGTGACGGTTGCACAACTTGTGAATGTACTGAACGCCACGGAACTGTACACTTTAAAATGATTAAACCAGTAAATTTTATGTGTATTTTACTACAATAAAAAAGAAAAGAAGTACAGATACATGTTACACCATGAATGACCCTTGAAAACTTATACTAAGCGAAAGAAGCCAGTCACAAAAGACAACAGTTGCATGACCTTATTTATATGAAATGTCCAGAATAGGCAAATCCACAGAGACAGGAAGTAGATTAATGGTTGCTTCGGTCGGAGAAAGGGAGGAATGAGTACTAATGGGTACAGGGTATCTTTTAGGGGAACAAAAATGTTCTACAATTAGATCCTGGGGATGTTTGAACTCTGTAAATATAATCAAAAGCACTGAATTGTACACTTAGAAAGGGTGAATTTATGATATGTGAGTTATATTTCAACAAAGTTGGAGAGAGAGAGTAAGAGAGAGACAGAAAGAGAACTGAGTAAGAATTAGCCAGGAAAATTAAGGGTTAGCAAAAGATAGCAACAATTAAAACAAGATATAGCACAAGGATATAGGAAAGGGTATAGAACAAGATCATCTTTGTTCCTGAACATTCCCTACATCTCATTCTAGAGTAATTAATTACTACCTAACTGTATGACTAAGAAATTTAGGATACTGTTGCATAGGAGGAATAGAAATATATCCTGGAAGAAGTAACCAACAAATGTTCACTACAAAATGAAAATACAGGCAAATATATACAAGCAAGTATTAAGTAGAACATCTAAAAATGAGAGAGTTCCCATGTTATGGACTCCATTTCCCCAATGAAGTAGGAAGTCAGGTCACCAATCGAAAGTGAAAAGTTATCAGAAAAGAGTTGAAAGTTTAAGAAGAATAATAAAAGTTTGGGAGTATCCCTGAAAGAACTGGGAAAGAGAGTGTTCTTGTTTTCTGACACTCAAAAACTCTACAGCACCAGTCTTAACAGTATAGTAGACCTATTCTTGACCTTTTTCCACCCTTGGTAAAATTCTATATTTCAGTATTCTCAACTTGCTCTTTTTCAGAGTTAAATAATTATATTACTACAATTCTACAGGATCAAAATATTTGCTGAAAAACTAATCACAAAATCAGAACCAAGATTTACTTCTCTCTCTCCTCTTCACTTTAGCACCCTTATATCTAACAAAGACCACCAGAGCTAAAGAGTCGCTGGAATGCAGCTTCGTGAAAATGTACCTAGACTATTTTGTCCCTACTCAGTGCACTGATGCTTTGTATTCCTATGCTCAGTGTTAATCTTAATGAGAGACAATGAGCTTCTGTACACATACATGTCTTTAGCCCACATGTCTGTCAAGTCTTAGATGAGAGCGCAAATAGGACCCAACCAGAGTCCCCAGTATGACGCTTCTCTAAAGATGTGGCTAAAAGTGTGAAAATGGAGCTACATCATATAACAGCCAATCTTTCACTCTCACTTTCGTTCTCTCTCCCTCTCTCCCAGCCTCTCTTGCTCTCACTCTTACAAAAAGATGGCCATGCCTAAGCCCTAAAAAATGTGAACAGCAATGACAGGATACTTGGAATAAACTCAAAGTCTCCCAAGGTGACCACTATAAAGGAAACAATATTCACTGAAAGGTATAGGATCTGATCTGTTTATTAAAAATCAGTTCATTTTTTCCTATAATCATATTTCAAATAAATACACTTGAGATGAGAGCTAGAGAGATTAACTTTAATGCATGTGTTACAAAAGTTGTGGTCCCCCTCCATACAGGAAAAAGGAGGACCAAGAACATGCAACAGACTTGGACATTGCAGTGCAACAGTACAGACTCTGATTTAAGGCCATAAAAACAGGCCAGGAAAAAAACATTTACCTATATAAAGATCTTGAGTAACTCAGTCAAGCACCTGCTAATTCATGTTTTTGGTTCTCAAGTAGCTAGTATTTATTAAGTCAAGATTATTAGGAGCGTACCTTTTTGTTTTGTTGCTGTTGTGTTGTTGTTGCTAGTGTGAGTAGGGAAGTGTTTTGTTTTGTTTTGTTTTGTTTTGTTTTGTTTTGTTCAAAGGAAAATGTTTCTCAATGGATCAGGACTGCTATTTGTTTATGTATCTCTTGACTTCCACCACAGTCATAATAGATAATTTTAATCATTACAGAAGCAATACATCAGATGTCAAGACATAGTAATTAGCTCATATACCAAATGTTAAAGCAGCTATCCCTAAGAGAAAGGAGTACTTCCTTTATATGTCCTAATTTTCTAAATTGATGCAATGAACATGACTTTCTTATTTTAAAAATACATAATCTCTCGGAATTCCTATTATTTTTATCTATCCAAATGAAAGTCTCTAAAGTAAAAAGTGTATGAAAACTGTTCTTCATAAAGCCTATACAGTAGTAGATTATTATTAATATGAACAATTGAGATAATCCCTTAAGATGTATATATTTCAGATTCTTGATCACAGAAGGGAAAAAACAGCAGGAAGCCGTACTCTGTTAAATTAAGCCAGATAGTATAAAAAGCTCATGACCAATTATTTGGAACAGCTGCAAGTGAGTCACCGTACTAAATTTTAAAACCAATCTAACTTTCTCAAACGAATTCCAAAAGACATTTAAGAATTTAAAGATACAGATGGTAATTTTGGTTGTTGGTTTGTTTTCATTGGTCTCTGGTTGTGGGGGGGGGTGGGGAGGGATTATTGTTTATTTTGTTTTGTTTATTCGTAAGCAACACTAGTCAAGTTGCTAGCTAATTCCTACTTAACATAAAGAGTACATCTATATTTATTAACAGAACCTCAAAAGAACATAAATATGGTATCTGGGGCTTCATTTTTCTTTTTTCTTTTTTTCTTTTTGAGGAAGATTAGCCCTGAGCTAACTACTGCCAATCTTCCTCTTTTTGTTGAGGAAGACTGGCCCTGAGCTAACATCCATGCCCATCTTCCTCTACTTTATACATGGGACACCTACCACAGCATAGCTTTTGCCAAGCGGTGCCATGTCCACACCCAGGATCCGAACCAGTGAACCTCGGGCCGCCGAGAAGCGGAATGTACGAACTTAACCACTGCACCACTGAGCCGGCCCCTGGGGCTTCATTTTTCATTAAAGAATTTGATAAAGTGAAGAAGAGTCTTGAAATAAACTTATTTTTGAAATTTAAAAGAAATCTTAAATTTCATATGATCATACAACGTGTTCATCTTGTGTTTTTGACACACTCTAAATCCCCAGACATCCACATGCAGCCTCATTACTTTATATGTAAAACACTTGAATTATTATATGAGCTGCCTTTCCATCTTCCTTGATTCAAAGAGTAAATGTAGTCAAATGTTTGAACTGTGTATTTAGCAATATTCAAGAATTTACTTAAATATTGCTTTCAGAGTACCCCTTTCTGATTTTTATATAAAGGTCACATGTTTATCAGTTTCTATTATCTTAGTGGACAGAGACAGATACAATGAAATATATATTTGCCTTTTCATCCTTTAATATAACAATAACCCCTAATAAAGCCTCTATGTTGGAAGACAATTCTCCATGGGTCTCTTGTTTCAACATGTCTTGTGAGCAGAGACACTGACTTCTCATTTTTCTGTACTATTTTCTCAAGGATGTTTGTACAGAAAACAGACTTGGAAGATAAAATCTGCCTCCAAAGCCAAGGGCAGATTTGCTTATACCCTTGGAAGATAAAGGTAATGTCTCCTTTCGGAGCAAAGGCTGGGCATGCTTACTGCACATTATAAAAGATTTGGGGTCTCTAGGCTCAGAGTTCCTTTCCTATAACTCAACCCATAGCATGTGCAGGTATAATATGGCCCTCTTCATGTCACCCTATGGGAATAGGAGTTCAGAGAATTGGCACAAATGATGACACTCTGGCCACTGCTATTGCTGTAAGTAATCAACAGTCCTTCACCTCTGACACAGAGTCTCATCTTCTACAAGCATCCATGAAAGTGTGGCAAGCTATCTCGTAAGCAAAGTGAAATCTCAGACTTTTCAGTTCTTGACAATCTAAGGAATCAATGTAATTCAATAGGTACTTAGTGAATATCTTCTATGTGCTTAGCACTATGCTAGGTAATGCAATTTTAACTTAAAATAAAGCATGAATTCTGGATCCTCAATGAGTTGACATTAGAAAAACAACACTTTCTATAGAGAAGCTACTTTATATACCTTTTTTAAAACTTCAGAAACAGAAATTTTTTAGAGCTGAAGGAACCTTAGAGGCAACCCAATCTTACATTTTAATTTTACACATGGTTGGAGGAGTTTATGTAACCTGCCCAAGGTTGCACATTTAGCTAGAGGAGAGTTAGAAGTAGAGCAAAGATTACCCACTTTCAGTTTTCTTTCTACAATACCTAAATACAGTATACTTTCAAAATTGTGGCCTGTTATGCCTGAATTATAACTGAAAGAGTATTAACAGAAGCAAAAATGTATGGAACTAGAAGGTTATTACAGTCATTACTTAGGGAAATAACACTGATGTAGAATGTAAACTCCACAAGGGTAGAAATTTCAATGAGTTTATTTGATGTTATATAAATCATGATGTTTTAAAATATCATAATATCTAACACCAATATACAACTATGTTTACTCTTTTTGTTTTGCCTAAAGGTAGGAAAGAATAAGAAAATCAGAAGGAACACACATGGACATTTTTCCTGACTGAGAATGTCACAAAAGACAAGGATATAAAACTCTCAGGAGTTAATTGCCTACTCAAAGTGAGTAGGTGCCTACTCATTAATGCTGGCAGTTAGAAAGATTCTTGAAAAGGTTTTGACAACACACTGGCTAGCAATCTAGTGGTAAGACAAGATAAGTTCTGCCCTAGTCAGGAGACAGAATGGAGATTATATTAAGTAGTGCTGGTAATCATTAAGGATCAGTAACACGGGTGAAAGGAAGAGAGGCAGGAGCCATCATTTTTTGAGACTCTACCAGCAATTCTTGAGGTAAGCACTGCATTAGGTACTTTACATATATTACTTCATTTAATCTTCACGAACCCTTTAAGGTAGGGTAAGAGTCTATCTTGATTTGTGTTTCCTGTACTACTGATCCAAACTCTGTATTTATGCAGACTGTCTCCAACTTCCAATTGGATTATATTCCAAAGTTATCTTTCTTAAATTGGTTGGTTGTAACCTAAAATCCATATCCCACAGAAGTATCTTTAGGTCCCCAGACTGACCCACAAAACTTAAAATATAGCTGAAATACTATAATGTTGCAATGAATAAAAGAGTAGGAAACCCAGTCAAAAACATTATATTATTTGTTAGGTAAGTTTTCTTTGGCTCATCCTAGGAACCTAATCTTTATCAATAATATTTTTATAAATACGTATCTGGTATATGAAGGAAACACAGAAACATTGAGAACATGCCCAACTGCCTGGTAGTGGCTTATCAGCAACATAAAGGAAAGATGATAACTTGAAGCATATTCTCTGAGTTTTATGGGTAACTTCATCTGGACATAGCACATGATGGCTGAGCTAATACATAAAATTTGCTCTGAAAAGGAGGCAGATACAAACTCAAAAGACCTAGATCAAGTCCTGCCTCTCACAGTATGACTTTGAATGTCACCTAACTTATTTAAGTCTCAGTTCCCGCATCTGTAAAATAAGAGTAAAATTATTTTCCTTGCTTCATAGGACTATAATAAACCTAATCCCACATGTTCTCTATAAAACAGAAATTGAGCATATTGGACACGAACTTCTATAAAGTTATCTTTTTCTGCAAGTAACCAAAATATATCATATAGCCAACCAGAGAGGCACTTGAACCAGTTACTTGTATACTGAGAAACATCTCCCTTCTCCACCATTTGATAGAAAAAAATATGTCACAGACGTCTAACTTCTGCATTTCCCCATTAGTTGAAAGGTTAAAGAAAGAAAAAGACCATGGCAAAGACTAATCAAGCAGCAGTCAGAGACTACTATGATACCACTAAGTACTACATTATTAAAAATAATAATTTACTGACTGCTTCCCATTTCGGGCATGTTAAGTACTACCCTATGAAGTAAGTCTATCATGCCAATTTTATATGATGAGGCTGAGGCAAAAGAAATTAAGCAATTTGATCAAGGTCAGATGCTTAAAAACCAGGCTTGGAAAACAAATCCGAAGAGCTTAAATCACTGCATTAGTAGAGTGGAGAACGACTCTTCGGTAAAATACTAGGAATTACTGAAACTGTCACATCCTCAAAAGTATCTCTGACTAAAGTAGGAGTTTGATGAGAACCTTTTGAATTGCTCTAAATTTTTACTTCCAGAAATCAAAGCTTCCCAATTCAGTTCAGATTTCTTCGGGATTCAGTGCCGCTTATTCTGAGGAGTTGTCCCAACAGTATTTGCACATATCTCGATAACTTCTTAGTCTCCTTTATTAGACTATGTTATTAATTGAGGTCCTATTATGTGGCTAAGTGCTTTATAACAATTTAAATATTTTCTCTTATTTAAACCTCACACACACAATAATCCTTTAAGGTTAAGTATTATAAACTGATTTTATGGATAAAGAAAAATACCATGTCTTGTCCATTTTTGTATTCCCCAATGCCAGCAAAGATGCTGTCACACAGTGGACTATAAAAGTTTGATGAATACATCAGTGAATTAATTAATCAATTGTTAGTTTATTTTGTTTTACAGCCTATTAACAACTATTGAGGGTTTCCTTGGTAGATTTCTTCTTATCTTTTATAAACTTTACAATTCAAAAATAGACATTACCACCCCTATGATCATTGCAGCATTATTCACAATAGCCAAGATGTGGAAGCAACCCAAGTGCCCTTCTACAGATGAATGGATAAAGAAGATGTGGTATATATATACAATGGAATACTACTCAGCCATAAAAGCAGACAAAATCGTCCCATTTGCAACAACATGGATCAAGCTTGAGGGTATGATGTTAAGCGAAATAAGCCAGACAGAGAAAGACAAATATTGCATGATTTCACTCATATGTAGAAGATAACAAATACATGGATAAAGAGAACAGATTAGCGGTTACCAGAGGGGAAGGGGGTTGGGGGGCGGGCAAAAGGGACAAAGGGGCACATATGTATGGTGATGGATAAAAATTAGACTACTTGGGGTGAGCACGATGAAGTGTATTCAGGAATTGATGAACAATAATGTACACCCAAAATTATACAATGTTGTAAACCATTATAATCCCAATAAAATTACTTAAAAAAAATAGACGTTACTCAGCCAAAGTCTGATCAATGTATATCTTTAGATTATTTACATTTTCTACCCACTGTATTAATACTTTCTAATTCTTCCTTATTCCTTTTTCTTAGGTGCATGGAGACTCTACCACAAAGTACATCTACAAAAATATCTGAGTAAACTTTAAAATTTTTCTTATGTAAAATCTCTCTTCAGTCTCATACCCACAGAAGTGCCCTTGTGTGTTTCTACTAAGGCAAAGTCAAAAGAGCTTCTTCCTAGAGTTTAACAACCAAAATAGAGATCAGGATGTTCTCTGCAGTTCATTCCCAGAAAAGAACTTTGGATCAAACACAACTGGGTTTACCAATAAAACACAATATGATGAAGCTGAAGTTAAAGGGGTCTCAAATTTCTGTTTTATTATTGGGCTTTTCTCCTTTTGGTCTAGTATCTACTTGTGGCAACTGTATCATAAGAGTCAAGTACTGAAGATAGATGGACTTGGGTTTTCATATACTACTTTGAATTACTTGATCTCTGAGTTTCATCTCTAAAATAAGCACCTTCCTCTGAGATTTTTTGCTGTAATTTAATAAAATGAAATATGTAAAGCACATAGCACAGTGTCTGCTGCTTTATAAATTATAGTTCCCTCCTGAACTTCACTCCTTATGTGTTTTCACATTCTCTTTTTCACTCTAAGCTTATAGTATTCAAAAGATTGTTAAAGTTGAGCCCTACTCATCTTGTCACATTTAGCTACCTGAAAGCCTAATTCATCACCCCTTACTAAACCTATTATTAATACAAATGCACCAAATTGTTGCCTCTCTGTTTGGCAAGAACTGAAAGCGCGGAAGCAGACCAGATGGTCTAGGTTCACCAATGGCTCCTGGAGCCTAGTCAAAAGCTAACACTGAATTCTGGCAAAGCTCTGCAGGTACTCAAAGCAGTTCTTTTGGCTGTGATCACCTTGATGATGGGGCTAAACATTGTAATATTTAAATCCTGGAGATATATTTGAGCCTGATGTGCCACTTATGGAATGAATAATAACATTTATGAACGAGGCTCTCAGTAGTTTCTAACATCAGAGTCAAAGGTTTAGAATATGGATGTAGACAAGGCTTTTCTAGCAATGTAGCTCATTGCCAGACTATTTAGAAGTAACGAAGGGTGAACTGATAGGCTGCACAGCAAGGAAGGACGAAGCATTTATACTACCCTTCCATACCTACTCTACTCCGACTGGCTTAATCTCTGCTAAAGCAAACTCTCACAGTGCTAGGACAAAATTTCATCGGGAGAAAGGAGTGCCGACACTCAGGGGTGATGATGAAGATGGTTGTTCTAGTTCCATCCACAGTTTACAGTTGTTTCATGCTGGTCCACACTTTGCAAAGGATGTAAGAAAAGATGACCTAATGCTGAGACCAACCATATATAATCACATTCTGAAGACGAAAACAATTTATATTCAAAAGTTCCTCAAAAAAACATACTTTTAGCCAGAAGGAGGCAATAGTAAACTGAATATTTCAAGCTAAACAGAAATAAATTCCTCTTGATTTCTCAAGGAAGAAAACCAATACAATATATAGATTTCAGATTAGTAGACACCGAGCTGGCCCCTCTTTTGTTTTTTTAACGTCTTAAAAATATAAAAGCCGAGCCGGCCCTGATGGCCTAGCGGTTAAAGCTCGGCACGCTCCACTTCAGCAGCCTGGGTTCATATCCCGGGCACAGAACTGCATCACTCGTATGTCAATAGCCACGCTGTGGCAGTGGCTCAAAAATAAGAACTAGAAGGACTTACAACTAGAATAGACAACTAGGTACTGGGGCTTTCGGGAGAAAAAAAAAAGAGAGAGAGAGGAAGATTGGCAACAGATATTAGCTCAGAGTGAATCTTTGAAAGAAAAAAAAATCTCAAAAAATGAAAACAAAGCAAAATAGCTTTAAAAAAAAAAAGTGTAGGGGGCAGCCTGGTGGTATAGTGGCTAAGTTTGCACACACCACTTCAGCAGCCTGGGATTCACAGGTTTGGATACCAGGCACGGACCTATACACAGCTCATCAGGCCACACTGTGGTGGCGTCCCATATACAAAGTAGAGGAAGACTGGCACAGATGTTAGTTCAGGGACAATCTTCCTCACACACAAAATAAAGTGTAAAAACCATTCTTAACCCACAGGTCATATAAAAAGAGAATAGAGCAGATTTGGACCATTGGCAATAATTTGCTAACCCCTAGCCAAAACCCATCAATGGAGTGAAAGAGGTAAAAATCAGAATATTCTAGAAAACTTTTTCCTTCACTCCTAGGACCAGATTTCAGATCTACTGAATTATAATTCTGTGACGTAATGAGTAGGAAGTAGATTTAAATGAAACAGAGGATCATATTTGAGGACAATGAAGAACCAATAAAATGAGAGATGACCTGACTGGGTCCATAACAAAGCTATTTCCTTCAGCCACACCTGGCTGAGCATTTCACCATAACTTAATGAAGAATAATTGGAAATTAACACTAGAAGCACATAAGTTATAATGACATATTACTGTACTTTACTGTATACATTCATATCTAAATTAGCCTTAGTTAATTATTAAACATCGCATAGTGTGTCATTTCTATTTCTCTTATCTTTATAAAGCCTCAGCTAGACAGCCCCGTGAGGTATTATTAGAGAGAAAATAGAAGAAAAAATAAATAATTATTAACTGCAAATACTATAGCTATACACTTTATTAGGCACTCATGTTTTCTCACTTAATTCCCACAACCCTAGTCATGGTACAATTTTTACCCAAATTTTCAAATACCTTCTACTCTGACTTGCTTTTACTCTCTACGTGGTATTTTTGGTGAACAGAAGTTCTTTTCAATATAATACAATTTACCAATCATTTGCTTTACGGTTACTGCTCTTTTTCTCCTAAGAATTCGTTCCCCATTCCATGTCATGAAGATATTTTCCTAAATTATCTTCTAGAAACTTTATCATTTTGCTTACACATTTAGGTTTGAGATTGATATTTGGGTATAGTAAGATAGAAGTAAAATACAAACTTTTTTCCACCAGGATATCACAGTTGACCCTGCACCATTTATTGAAAAGATAACCTCCCCACGCTGCTCTGCCGTGCTCTTGTGTCATAAATCCAAGTGTCTGTATATTTATGGTATGGTTTCTAGATTCTCCATTCTGTTACACTGATCTATTTGTCTACCTCTGCAGCATTAACTCAAAGTCTTAACTATAGTAAAATTATAATAATTCTTAATATCTGGTACAGCAACTACTTTCACTTTGTACTTCTCAAAGAGTGTCTTTGACTATTCTTGGGCCTTTAAATTTCCACATAAATTTCAGAATTAGCCTATCAGTTTACTTAAAAATTAAAATAAACTGCTGGAATTTTCATTGGGATTGCACTGAATCTATACATCAATTTGGGGAGAATTAACATTTTAATAACATTCAGCCTTCCATTCTATCAACATTATTTAATTCTTATTTAATGTCTCTAAATAACCTTTCATAGTTTTTGGTGTGAAGGCCTTGCATATCTTGCCTTATATTTATTTTCTAGTTATTTGATGTTAGTCATCATATTTTAGATTTATTTTCTGGTGATGTATTTATATAGAATATACTTGATTTCTGTATATTAACTTTGTACCCAGAAATCTTGCTAAAATCTTTATTTTTTTTTAATTCTCTCCATACCAACATCTATAAATAATGAAGGTTCTATTTTTTCCTTCCAAATCCCTACACAACGCATTTCTTTTTCTCACTTTATTGCGCTGGCTAGGACTAAACAGAAATGGTAAGAGTAGGCATCCTTTTCTCATTCCCTATCTCAAAGAAAATGCTTCAACATATTATCATAAGTATGCTATCTGCTGTAGAGTCTTTGTAATATTTTTCATAAGATTAATGATGTTCTTATCAATTCTAATTTGTTGAGACTTTTTTCTTTCTTTCTTTCTCTTTTTTTTTTTTTTTTTTTTTTTGCTGAGGAAGATTGCGCCTGAGCTAACATTTGTGACAATCTTCCTCTACTTTGTATGTGGGACACCATCACAGCATGGCTTTATGAGAGGTGTGTAGGTCTGCACCCAGGATCCAAACCCAC
Source organism: Equus caballus (assembly GCF_041296265.1). NCBI lineage: Eukaryota > Metazoa > Chordata > Mammalia > Perissodactyla > Equidae > Equus > Equus caballus. The sequence continues at coordinate 64,066,206 of NC_091692.1, read as the reverse complement.
AAACCCTAGGCTGCTGAAGAGGAGCATGAGAGCTTAACTACTACACCACCAGGCCAGTCCCTGTTAAGACTTTTTCTTAAAAATAGATAATGGATTTTATCAAATACATTTTTTATATCTAATGACTATCAGTTTTTTTTCTCCTTTATTCTGTTAATGTGAATTAAATTGATTGATTTTCAAATGTTAAACCAATCTTATATTCCTGAAATTTAATCATGGTCAATTTAATCATGTTCTATTATCTTTTTTATTTCTTGATAGATTTCTGCTAATTTCTTTTATGATTTTTGCATCTACATTCCTGAGTAAAATTTGGTCTGTAATTTTCCTTTATAGTAATGGCAAGTTTTAGTATTAAAGTTTTGCTGACCTCATAAAATGAATTTTATATAGTTCTCATTTTAAGTGAGATAAGCACTTTAAGATAAATCTTTAAGTTTAAGATAAGCATTATTTCCTTCTTATATGCCTAGTAAGCTATCTGGTCTTAAAATTTTCTGTATGAGAAAGTTTTTAAATTACGGATTCAATTTCACTAAGAGTCACAAGATAAAGTTTTCTATTTCCTCTTGTAGCAATTTTGGTAAGTTGCATTTTTCTAGAAATTTGTCCCTATCGATCAATTTTTAACTGGATTGTCATAAGATTGATTATAATATCCTTTAATTACTTCTTAATGTCTATAAGGTCTATAGTGATGTATTGGTAAGTTGTACCTTCTCTCTCTTTTGTTTTTTCATCAGTGATAGCAGGTGTTTACCATTTTTATTAATCTTTTCTTTGTTGATCTTCTCTATTTTATGTCTGCTTTTCCTTTCATTAACTTCTCTCTTGTCTTTGTTATTTACTTCCTTCTGCTTTCTTTGGGCTTAATTTTCCGGAATTTTTGTTCTTTCTTTCTTGAGATAAATGCTTAGATCATTAATTTTCACCCATTCTTCTCTTATGATATATGCCCTTAAAGCTATTAATTACCTTCAAAGTACCTTAGCTGCATCATACAAATTTTGACAAATTGTATTTTCAATATCGTTCAGGTAAAAATATTTTTAAAATTTCCTTGTGATTTCTTCTTTAATCCTTGGGTTATTTGGAAGTGGATTTCTTGATTTATAAATATATAGGAATTTCCTAATTATCTTTTTATTATTGATTTCCAGCATTGTGGTCAGAGAACATACTCCATACATTTTAATTGTCTGATTTTTGCTAAGAATTGCTTTATGATCCAGGATATGATCAATTTTGGTATTCCATATGCACATGAAAAGAATATGTATTCTGCAGTGCTCTATATATGTCATAAGGTACAACACATTAATCATTTTGTTTACATATTTTATGTTGTTACTAATTTTTTGTCTGCTTGATCTATTGAGCATCTGAGAACTCCATTATATGAACCCCTTGTTAGTCTGTTGCTATGGTCTTTGTTTCTCTTAGTTTCAGTCATATGATCTTGTCTCCTATGTGCCTGGTTATTTTTGTGTGCATGCAAGACATTTTATGTAAAATCTGTAGAAATTATTTGAGGCCTAGGATGATGTTATCTTCCTCCAGAAAGGATTTACTTTTGTTTTAAGAGGTGGCTAGAGTCATTAACAATCCTGGATATCCTTAATCTAATCAATGATAAGGATAATTCTAAGCTGGGTTTTATCTTATAAGTAGACCATTCTATTTCTGATTCACCCTTATTCCTAAATCATAGCCCTTCAGGGTCCCAACCCAAAGCCTAGGGGATTTAGTCAGAAATCTCCCTTCTTGGTGGATTCTGAACTCAAACTGTTGCTCCCTTAGCCCCATTCCACAAATGTGTCAAAAGCTCTTCTCATCTTCTCAGCCTCTCAGTCACCTCTACTGGAAATAGAAGTTTCTCCTAAGGGAAAAAAGCCTCACATGCCAAGCTCACCTCTTTGGGTTTCCTTCTTCTTCAAGATCTTGTCTCCATAGTCTTCTTTGATGTGTTAGCTCTCTGATACCTTCAAATAGATGATTTTTATATTTGATCCAGCTTTTCTAGTTGTTCTCAGTGGGAGAGTTAGTCCAAATTGCCTAATCCACCATCACCAGAAGTGCACCTCTCAATTTCTCTCATCTGTAAAATGAGGATAATAATGACAACTTCCTCAAATATACTATTACAAGAGATCAGAGTGCCTATTATATACTAAGTACTCCAGAACTTTTGGCTATGATCTTGAGCTACCTACTACTAATCCAAAACAAGGTTCAGTTACTATGGTTTTACCTGCCTAGTATCCATTCTCCTCTAACACCTCAAAATTAATTTGACAAATGAGTCCTCAACTACTAAATAATCTTGATGTAGCTGTCAATCAAGGTGCCATCTTCTTCCCTGACCAAGGGTGGCCAACTAACCAAAAGTAAGCCAGACTGCCTCTCTACTGGTAATATGAACTTTAAGCAGAAGCTGGAGAAGCTGATTCATACAAACAGCAAGTAGCACCTTGAATAAGTAACATCCACTAGTTTCTGCAAACTAGCTATCCAGAGCTACCCCAATTTCTATCTTTTCCAGTGACTAGTTATTCCACTTTTCTGAGAGCTATCCAATACCCCTATAATAAATTCATTTTCTTATTAAGTTAACCAGGGTCCATTTTTTTGTTGCTTGGAACTAAAATACTTGGAAGTAATTGATACCTCACCTTCCAGGTTTTCTACTAGTTCCTATAACTTAATCATTTCTTTCAACCAGAAAAAAAGGAAGAAAGGGTCTTGACATTGCTCAGAAAAGCTACAAAATGCTTTTTTTCTCTTATGATTAAAGAACCAATATTTTATAACTTTTCTCTGTCTTGGTTCTTTGTTGGCTCTTACCTCCATTCCTGCCCTTCTATGTTCTCCTTTTATATCAGGGGGCTAGAAGCCTGTAGACTACATTTCTCACACTCCCTTGATAGCTGGTTTCCAACTAAGTTCTGCCACTAGGAAACACTGGTGAAAATTAGATGGCAGGAGAAGATAAACCATTTTATTTTCTTCTTTCTGTTTCTAGTTCCTGCAGAGGCAGCAGCAATATTCCAAGAACCTCAGCAGAAGTTTGATCACGGGCTCTGACTCCAGCAACAGTACAGCACCAGATAACTATCATGCAAATACTGGCTTCTGCAACAGGAGTGCAATTCTGGTAGGGGTAGCAGTGCGCGACTGCAGACTCCAGCATCCTCTGAAGTAAGTACAGCATCATCAAGACTATAGGCTGTCTACATCATAGAAGCGCAGGCTCCTGGACTTTCTGCAAAGCAGCAGCAGCTCCAAGAGTAGCTGTGGTACTCCAACAATATTAGCATCACAGGACTGACAGGCTCTGTTTAACACCATTTTCACTTTTTCTCTGCTAGTCCTAGGCGTGACAGTGGCATCCTGCAGTTGCTGATCTTTTGGTAAATTCATCATCCACTTTTTGCTTCGCCAGCCCAACCAATACCTTTGGTAATTAACTCCCTATAGTAAATTCCCTTGCAAATATTTAGGGTGGCTTTTGTTTTCCTAATTACACAACTTTCAGTGGCATAGGTCTCTTCTTTTTCTACTTCTCCATTTTTGTGTCTCTTTTGTCCACTCTTCCTCCTTCTCATTCATCCACTCCACTTCTCTATCTTCTCTCTTCACTTCCTGTTTTCTTTCTTCTTGTCCTATTTCTTGAGTATATAAACAGTATCTATGTCATCATTTATTAGACTGACAGGACAAAAGAGGTTGGAACATTTTCAATTTAAATAATCAGCAGTTCAAGTACAAAAACAATAATTTCTTCAGAAACTGTAACTCTTTACTAAAATCCAATTTTTATTATAATTACGATTGTGAACATCAGAAAATATTTTCTGTAAACACCACCACAATTCATCACTTGAGCGGCAGCATCATCTTAGCCCAAAAAAAACTCAAGGCAAGTGACAATTTAAATTAAAACAGAAATTATTAATTCACAGCTTTAAGTTATATTTCATGTATCATTTCAAAATGTGTCATCATTATCCCATAGTATACAAGAAAATCCTAGTACGTGTTTTAGAAGATAGCAATAAGACAATGTCAAGATATTTTAACTCATCTAAAAAGTTGAGAAAACAACTGCAAGTTGTATCTGGAAGACTCAACTTCATCTATTCACTCGGGATCACAAACCAAACTTCACCTTTGTTTGAAACTGAACTCTTGTTTGAGCCAGAAACCTTCTACTTCTCTTGCCCCAGTCTAAAACACTCTCTACTACCACTTCTCCCCACATCATACCACTCAACCCTGTTCCCTTAAGTTGCCATTATATTTAAAATGAAACTGAACTCTTTGCCATGTCATTTAAGACCTTGCCTAATCTGATTCCTGCCTACTGGCCCATCCTCAACTTATCTGTTTTCCTTATTCAATACAGAAATAAAGAAAATAACCAGTGGTCACAGAATGACTCAATCCTAACTCATCATACGCACACACACACACACACACACACACACACACACATATACACACATGTACACATGCATGCACAAAGTCCTTTTCAGTCCTTGGGTAAGACCTTCCTATGCACTCTGTAGTCCCCACATACTTTCTTGTCTTCTGTCCTTCTTCCTCCAGAGAAGTGTCTGGAATCAAAATCAATCACATCTTTCCTAGGCAAATGACAGGTGGCAAGTGAGTTGATGCTCAATCCAAAATTGAAGGTACAACCTGCACAGTTTGGCAGGGAATACTTTAACATAGAATGGATACTGAAGATTCAAGACATCTACTCTTTCTCCTCTATGGTGAAGAGTAAACTACCTCTCATGTGCTCCTTCCATATCTCTCTCTTTCTCTCTTTGTATGTCTGTCTCTCTCTGTCTCTGTCTCTGTCTCTCTCTCTCTCTCTCTCTCTATCACACACAAACACACACACACCCCACATCCTCATTTCTGGCTACACCAAAATGATTAATTCAGGTCTATCTTCAGGGTCAGCTTTTAGAGTATTTCTAATAATGGTCTAAAATTCCCTGACTTTGTACTCTTTCATATCTTCTATCAGTATCTTGGAACTCTTTAAACAAAGTGTCTTTAATTCATTCATTCATTCATTGTTGAACACCTACTATGTGTCAGGCACTGTGCTAACCTCAAAAAGAAATAGATAGATAGATATATCACACACAACTCCTGTCTTCAGTCTCCATATAAACATAACTTATTAATAACTGGTTTAACCCGTAAATAAATATCTGCTTAATGTTTTAACTTTATTATTAGCCAGTTGGAAATTTTAAGGTTATTTTATTATTATTTGCCATTTGGGAAAATATAAATGATTACTATTTTTCTAATGTGCTAGAGATTGAGGAGAGAAGATTAAAGAATAGGAGAGTAGTAGATGCTCAAAGAAGTCATTCACAAATAGGGAAAAAGTATCAAATGAGGAAACCAGGAAGAACGCAAGATAGGTTCTACGAAGTTCACTATTTTACCTACGCCAAGCACTGTTTATCATCAAACTTGGGCAGATAAATAGAAACTGCATTGCCCTTAAAAACATTGTCTTTAGGCCACAAGAATCACAACAATCCTGTTTCACGAGACTAATGATTTTTTTTTCTCTTTTACTGAGGCTGTTATAAAGGAGCTATCTTCTCAGAGGATTTGTTAATCAAGGTTATCATTCTATTCCATATAAACCTTAAAACAACCAGTGAAATTTAATTATAATGTCAACTTAGTGTTCCTTAACCTTTCTCTTAAGAGGATAAAGTAAAACTCTCACCCAAATTTTAATATTACTCAGGTCTAAGTAAACTTATAGTCTAAAGGAATCCTCTAAAAACCAATCAAAATCAACTGAACAACAATTTATGGAAAAACCTGTGCAACAGAATGCAGAAAAAATACTTTGCCAAGTGATATTGGTGATTTTTTCTTTAGGAAGAAACTGTGTACATTTAGGGAAATACCTTGATAAGCTACTTCAGAATGGAAGGGGAACTCCAAGAGAATAGATTGAAAGGAAAAAATTAAAATGTAGCTAACCTGACATGTATAAACATTAATAGAAATTGGAGAGAGGAGAGGAAATGGAGGAGAAAAGGAAAGGAGAGCAAAAGGAGGCAGGGCTAACAACATGGCCATAAGTGGGACAAGTGAGCAGACATGCTGGGAGACTTTTTAAGAATGGGAAAGTCCACACAAGTGATGTCAGCATCATGGCAGAGTGAGTTGTTCCCTTTGTCTCTCCCTTCTAAGTTACAACCAGACATCCATTGGTCAACAAAGAACTCCCTGCACAGCATGCCAAAATGCTAGAGAGATCCATCCATCTATACATCTGAAGATGAGTAGACTGGACTTCTGAGAGACAGTGGAACTAGGGGAGCAGCCCCCTCCCCAACCCTGGCAGCAGCGATCCAAAACGTGATCTTCACACCAGCAGCGTGCACCAGCAAACAAAGGCTGGGCTGCAGTGGCAGACGTGGCACTAGCAGCTTAACTCCTGCCCTCACCCCAGCAATGGAGGGTGGCACACATGCCCTGAAGACTCAGGACACAGAGTGAAGCCAGTGACCCAGCCCTTCCCCCTCCTCCAGCATGGTGCCAGTCTTTCCAGCAGTGAGAACAGTATCCAAAACTAGGATTTTCCCAGCTGAGGAGTGATGCCCTGACTTGAGGTATCAAAGTAAACCAGCACATGCCAGTGACCAGGTACTGCATGGGCAGCAACAACACTCACTCATGGCTTAGCCGCTGTCACACCTCCAGCAGTGGTGGGTGGCACCTGTGACCTGAGGCTACAGAAACCACAGCAGAATCCATGACCCAGCCCCCCATGGCAGCACCCCTGAAACTGGCTCTACTAGCAGCAGGGGCTGCATACAAGACCCCAGGCCCCTGGCAGCACCAGTGACGACTATGAACCCAGCACCCCTGGCACCAGCTGTCAGCACTCCCAGACAATCTGGGAGTAGCAGCACAGGTAGGGCATGGGGCAGAAGCACCCAAGCCTGTGGAAAGCCAGTGGAGGGACACAAGACCCAGGTGACCCCAGGAGCAGCAGAAATGCTTGAAGCCTGGTGACTCCAGAGGCAACACCTGAGACTGCAGCAAAATCATAAGCAGCAAGGCACCAGCAACCTCAGAGGCAAAAACAGCACAAGGAGAGCACTGATGATGCCTCTAGCAGAGGCAGTGGAAGGTGGAAAGTGCAGGCTCTCAAATACAACCAGAAGCAGCTCAGAACCAAAGTAACCAAAGCTTTACCCAAAGAAGAAAGGTATTTACTACCACAAATGCACCAGCAGAGGATCAACTCATCAAGTACCATGAACAGCTACAGTAACACAGTGGAACAGAAAGAAAATGACAACTCTCCAGAAACCAAACTTGAAATCGCAGAAGATTATAATCTAACTGACAGAGAATTCAAAATAACTGTCATGAAAAAACTCAACAAATTACAAGAAAACTCAGAAAGACAGTTAAATGAGCTCAGGAATAAAATTAATAAACAGAAGGAGTACTTAACCAAAGAGATTGAAACTCTAAAAAAAAAATAAGTAGAAATTCTGGAGATGAAGAACACAATTAATGAGAGGAAAAATAAAGTAGAAAGCATTGAAAATAGAGCTGACCATATAGAAGAGAGAATTAGTGAGCTCAAAGACAGAAATCTAGAAATGATTCAGGTGGAAGAGGAGAGAGAACAAAGACCTTTTTAAAATGAAGGAATTCTATCAGAAATATCTGACTCAATTAGAAAAAGCAACATAAGGATAATAGGTATCCCAGAAAAAGAAGAGAGAGAGAAAGGAGGAGAGAGCTTATTGGAAGAAATAATAACTGAGAATGTCCTAAACCTGGGGAAAGAACTGGATATACAAGTACATGAAGCTAATAGAAATCCTAATTATCTAATCACAAAAAGACCTTCTCCAAAGAATATTATATTAAAACTATTAAAAGTCAAAGACAAAGAAAGAATATTAAGGGCAGCCAGAAAGAATAAAATAACTTACAAAGGAACCCCCATTAGACTATCAGCAGATTTCTCAGTAGAAACTCGAAAAGATAGGAGACAGTGGAATGATATATTAAAAATATTGAAAGACAAAAACTATCAGCCAAGAATACTTTATCCTTCAGAAATGAAGAGGAAAAAAAGCTTTCCCAGACAAACAAAAGCTAAGGGAGTTCATCATCACTGGACCTACCTTACAAGAAATGTTGAAAGGAACCCTCCTACCTGAAACAAAAAGGCAAAAGTTTACAAAGTATTGAGCAAGGAGATAAAGAGACAGAATCAGAAAAATCCAACTCTATATCAGAATAGATTACTAAACACTTAATTATAACATAAACTCTAAAGGGAAAGAAAGCATCAAAAATAATTGTAACCACTTCAATTTGGTCACAAAATCACAACACAAAAAAGGATAATTTGTGACAAGAAAAACACGCAGAAGAGGAAGAGAAAGAGGACAGAGCCTGCATAGGCTAATGGAGATAAAACACTATCAGCAAAAAAGGGAGTATCTCATCTATGAGATCTTTATACAAACCTCACGGTAACCACAAAAACAACAAAAAAACAGAGCAGAGTCACATATCATAAATAAAGAGAAAACTCAGAAAAATATTACAGAAAACCACCAAAGTGAAATGGCAGACAGAAATACAAGGAAAAAGAAACAACAGAAATACAGAACAATCAGAAAACCTTCATATATCAATAATCAGTCTAAATATAAATGGATTAAATTCACCATTCAAAAGATACAGAGTGGCTGGATGGATTAAAAACAAGACCCAACAATATGCTGCATCCAGGAGACCCATCTCAGCTCTAAAGACAAACATAGGCTCAGAGTGAAGGGATGGAAGATGACACTCCAAGCAAATGGCAAGCAAAGGAAAGTAGGTGTAGCCATACTTACACCAGATAAAGCAGACTTCAAGCCAAAAAAGATATCAAAAGAAAAAGATGGACAATATATAATGATAAAAGGGACATTTCACTAAGAAGACATAACACTTATTAACACATATGCACCTAATATATAAGCACCAAAGTATATAAAGCAACTATTAACAGACTTAAAGGGAGAAATTGACAGCAACACAATAAAAGTAGGGGACTTTAACACCTCACTTACATCAATGAATAGATCATCCAGACAGAAAGCCAACAAGGAAACAGATGCCTTAAATGAAACACTAGACTAGATGGACTTTATAGAGAGAGAGACAGAGAGAGAACATTCCATCCAAAAGCAGCAGAATACACATCCTTCTCAAGTGCACATGGAACATTCTCAAAGATAGAACATATGCTGAGAAATAAAAAAAGCCTCAATAAATTTAAGAAGATTGAAATCATATCAAGCATCTTTCCCAACCACAACAGTGTGAAACTAGAAATCAACTGCAAGAATGAAGCTGGAAAAGTCACAAATATGTGAAGGTTAAACAACGTGCTACTGAACAACTACTGGACCAAGGAAGAAATCAAGAAATACCTGGAGACAAATGAAAATGAAAACAAGACATACCAAAACCTATGGGATGCAGCAAAAATGGTACTAGGAGAGAAATTTATAGCAATACAGCCTGCCTCAAGAAACAAGAAAAATTTCAAATAAACAATCTAATGCTACTCATAAAAAAATCAGAAAAAGAAGAACAAAGCCCATGTTAGTAGAATGAAAGAAATAATAAAAGTCAGAGCAGAAATAAATGAAGTAGAGACTAAAATATAATAGAAGCAATGAAACTAAGAGCTGATTCATTGAAAAGGTAAACAAAATTGACAAACTCTTAGCCAGATTCATTAAGGAAAAAAGAGAGAAGACTCAAATAAATAAAATCAGAAATTAAAGAGGAGAAATTACAACAGATAGCACAGAAACACAAAAGATTATAAGAGAATACTATGAAAAGCTATACACCAACAAATTGAATAACCTAGAAGAAATGGATAAATGGATAAATTCTTAGAATCATATAACCTCCCGAAACTGAACCAAGAAGAAATAGAGAATCTGAATAGACAAACGACAAAAGACTGAAACAGCAATCACAAACCTCCCAAAAAACAAAAGTCCAATAAAAAAAAAAGTTCAGGAGCAGATGGCTTCTCTGATGAATTCTACCAAACACTCAAAGAAGATTTAATACCTATTCTTCTCAAGCACTTCCAAAAAAACTGAAGAGGATAGGATGCTTCCTAACTCATTTTATGAGGCCAATGTTACCCTGATACCAAAACCAGACAAGGACAACACAAAAAGAAAAATTACAGGCCAATATCGCTAACGAATAAAGATGCAAAAATCCTCAACAAAATATTAGCAAATCAAATACAGCAGTATATTAAAAGGATCATATATCATGATCAAGTGGGATTTATTCCAGGGATCCAGGAAGGGTTCGACACCCACAAATCAATCAATGTGATAAACCACATTAACAAAATGAAGAATAAAAATCACATGATCATCTCAATAGATGCAGAGAAAGCACTTGACAAGATCCAACATCCATTTATGATAAAAAGTCTCAATGAAATGTGTATAGAAGGAAAATAAATCAACACAAAGCCCATTTATGACAACCCACAGCGAATATCACACCCAATGGTGAAAAACTGAAAGCTACTCCTCTAAGAGCAGGAACAAGATGAGGATGCCCATTCTCACCACTCATTCAACATAGTATTGGAATTCCTAGCCAGAGCAATTAGGCAAGAAAAAGAAATAAAAGGGATTGAAATTGGAAAGGAAGAAGTAAAACTGTCAGCATTTGCAGATGACATGATTCTGTATATAGAAAACCCTAAAGAATTCACAAAAAATCTATTAGAAAAAATTAATGAATATAGTAAAGTTGCAGGGTACAAAATCAACATACAAAAATCAGTTGCATTTCTATACACTAACAGCAAACTAGCATAAAGAGAAATCAAGAATACACTCCCATTTACAATATAACAAAAAGAATGAAATACCTAGGAATAAATTTAACCATCAAGGTAAAAGACCTATACACTGAAAACTATAAGACATTACTGAAAGAAATTGAAGAAGACATAAAGAAATAGAAAGACATTCCATGCTCACGGATTGGAAGAATAAACATAGTTACAACGTCCGTATTACCTAAAGCAACCTACAGATTCAATGCAATCCCAGTCAGAATCCCAATGACATGTTTCATGGAAATAGAACAAAGAATCCTAAAATTTATATGGAACAACAAAAGACCTTGAATAGCCATAGGAATCATGAGAAAAAAGAATAAAGCTGGAGGTATCACACTCCCTGACTTCACAATATACTACAAAGCCATAGTAACCAAAACAGCATGGTACTGGCTGAAAAACAGACACACAGATCAATGGCACAGAATTGAAAGCACAGAAATAAAACCACACATCTATGAACAGCTATCTTCGACAAAGGAGCCAAGAACATACAACAGAGAAAGGAAAGTCTCTTCAATAAATGGTGTAGGGAAAACTGGACAGCCATGTGCAAAAGAATGAAAGTAGACCATTATCTTACACCACACACAAAAATTAACTCAAAATGGATTGAAGACTTAACACAAGACCTAAAACCATAAAACTACTGGAAGAAAACATAAGCAGTACACTCTTTGACATTGGTCTTAGCAGTACCTTTTTGAATACAATGTCTCCTCAGGCAAGGGAAACAAAAGAAAAAACAACAAATGGGACTACATCAAACTAAAAAACTTCTCCACAGCAAAGGAAAGCAAGAACAAAATGAAAAGTCAACCCACCAACTGGGAGAAAATATTTGCAAATCATATATCCAACAAGGAGTTAATTTCCAAAATATATGAAGAACTCATACAACTCAACAAAAAAAATTAACAACCTGATCAAAAAATGGGCAGAGGACATGAAGAGACATTCTTCCAAAGATGATATACAGATGGCCAACGGGCACATGAAAAGATGTTCAACATCACTAATTATTAGGGAAATGCAAATCAAAACTACAATGAGATATCACCTCACACCCATCAGAATGGCCATTATTAAAAAGACAACAAATAACAAGTGTTGGAGATAATGTGGAGAAAAAGGAACCCTCATCCACTGCTGGTGGGAATACAAACTGGTGCAGCCACTGTGGAAAAACAGTATGGAGATTTCTCAAAAAATTAAAAATAAGACTACTATATGATCCAGCTATTCCACTCTGGGTATTTGTCTGAAGAACATGAAAATATATTTCAAAAAGATATATGCACCCCTATGTTCACTGTAGCATTATTCACAATAGCCAAGACTTAGAAGCAACTGAAGAGCCCATCAAACGAATGAATGGATAAAGAAAATGTGGGGTGTATACACACACACACACACACCAGGGAATACTACTCAGCCATAAAAAAGACAAAATTGTGCCATTTGCAACAACATGGATGGACCTTGAAGGTATTGTGCTAAATGAAATAAGTCAGACAGAGAAAGACAACTGCCATATGATTTCACTCATAGGTGGAAGATAAACAAACAAACACACATACATATATACAGGAGAACAGATTGGTGGTTACCAGAGGGGAACGGGGTTGGGGGAGGGCAAAAGGAGTAAAAGGGCATATATGTATGGTGACAGATGGAAACTAGATTTTTGTTGGTGAACATAACGCATTGTATATAAAAGACAAAATATAATGATGTATGCCTAAAATTTACATAATGCTATAAACCAATGTGTTCTCAATAAAATAATTTTTAAAAACTAAAAATTAAATTAAAAAAGAATGGGAAAGTCTAATTCAATTCTGAATTATCCACTGTGTGGAAACTCATCAACATCCCTAAATCGCCTAAGAAATACTATGAACATGGTTACCTGAAATGAGTAAAATTTTAGAATCCAAGAAATAGGGTTGTGTCTCTCATTTGGCTTGACACCAGGGCAGAGATAAAGTTAAAACATACAGCAAAAATGAATAGTGAAATGCTGAACTTTTTCTTGCAATTGCAATAAAATGTTCTTCAAGTATTAAAAACTAGAGTGGAAGGAACTCAACTGAATATGCTTGGCACAAGAGGTGGTCACATAGGTGGTTGAGAAAATACATTCATGGAAAAGACATTTATGAGATCCTAATAAGTAAAAAACATTTACAATAAAGTACTAAGCAAAATATAAAACTGCATGTATATCATAATTGCATCTATGTAAAACGTATGCATATAGATAAAGACTGTTAGGGAATATGTAAAAATTAACAGTTGTGTAGGGTGGTGAAAGTATATAGAATTTTGTCTATTTAAAAATGTCCATTATTGTTATTATTAAATTTTACAATAATAATTGAGATAAAATGAATAATCTCTCAATTTTCTATTTCTATATAATGTAATCAGTGCTCTAGGTGAAAGTATTTGAAAGATAATGATTTTAGTACCTAGGATGGTCAGAAGAGAACTGATATAAATTTAAGAGTACTACTATTTAGATTAATTTGAAAAAGTTATGAATAGCCTTGAAATACACACTTGTCAAACTACATGATAAGTCCAAACAGCAGGGCTTAGATTTGGGTAAGTTGTTTACAGAATTTCAAAAGCAAAATTTTTAAATACTATTACTTTTTAAATAGTTATGAAAAGACTTTAAAATTACAATTGTCAGGTTACTAATGGTAAGAATAGAGCAAAGGTGAGAGTCTGATTATTTTCAGCATGCTGTTTATAAAAAATTAAAAATTAAAAAACCACCTTTCAGCCTCTCAAGAGGGCAATTTGCTGTTATCTACAATCTCAAAAATCCTTTAGTGAAGAAAATCTTCAAGGACAAATGCCCAGATAAATTTCACCTGTGTTCTTCTCTCTTCCTCTCACTCTAGTCTCATCTTCTAACCTCAAGACTGACCTTCATATAAACAAACAAATCTAACTTCAGTAGAGACGGCAAGCACAAGACTGGTAGCCAAAAAAGTAACCTAAAATGTATAGTGCCTATTTTTTCCTATTAATGTTTATTGCATATCTTCTGTATGTCACATGCATTATATTTGCATCTCACCACAACCCTATGAAACAGGCATTATTGCCCTCAATTTATAGATAAAGCAACAGAAAATTCAAGAGATTAAGTGACTTGCTCAAGGTCACACAACTATTAACTGGCAAATTAGGATATGACCCAAAGTTGACTAATGCCAAAGACTTTCCTTTATGCAGCTTATACACACTGCACTGCCTTGACTCCTTGAAACCAGCTAAGGAAACACATGATTAGGAGGAAAACAATCAGAAAAAGCAGTATTTGCATTCACAAAGATCCAGCTTTTATATAAAGCTATCTTAACTGATTAGATTTAGACTATAGAAATTCCTCTAAATTCTAACCAGACCAAAACAGGGTTCATAAGAGGGAAATTTTGACTAGAACTGCTATTTTATACTGTTACAGGAGCCAGCCCAACTCTAAATCATAATGTTTCTGACTCTAGTCAATTTAAACAGAGTAAAAGACAGAAGTAGCACAGCCATGAAAACAAGTACTGAATGCGGAAGCTAGGCCAAGAATCAATAGTTCTAACCTGAGGATTAAGCATTGCTTATATTAGCAGTCTGGAAAATGGTTCAGGAAAGAGAACCAGTATAGAACTGACTCTAAAATGAAAGGCTATAACAGGGATTATTCATGAATCACAGAAATGAATGAGAACTGTGGGATAAGAGCCGGGACAAAGCTGAGAAATGTGAACTAGAAAGGGTGGGCAAGAGGAGACTGTTTGAAAACATTGGAAATATTGAAACATATGGTAAATTGTGAGACAGTTTGAGCTATGGCATGGTTATATAAATTTCTGCTGCAAAATCTGGTGGCAGATTGGAAGCATGTGTTCCAAAATAATTCCATAAGATTTCCTATTGAAGTTGAAGAAAATGAGTAATGAAAGTTTTTGTCCTTAATGGTATCTGCAACTCTTTAAAAGGTGATTTTAGCATAACTTTTTAAATGAAAGCATGACTGATTTGGTCCCAATTTCAAATATTTCAGGATATATAGTATATATGATATATTAATTCACTTATTTATTTATTCCATACATATTCCCCTTATGAGAGGGCCTCCTTCCCTACTTCAACATTCCAGAAATGGTGAAAATCTTATAGCTAAAATGAAAGACCTGTGAAAGGGAGAGGTGAAAGACGAAGCCGGAAAGAGAGGCTGGGGAGAGACTGTGAAGGACCTTGCATGCAAAAGTAAGGAGTTTCAATTGTATCCAAAGCAACAGGAAGCCTGAAGAGGTCTTTAAACTAGGGAATGAATGATTTAAATTTGATTTTTAAGAAGGTATTGTGCAGCAATACAGAGGACAAATCCAGGATAAAGACACAAGATCCCAGAATACAAGACAGTGGCAGCACCAGTGGAAATACACTGGTGAGGATTCTCACACTAGTTAGAATTTCCAACACTAAATCAATAGAATTTATTGACATAACAGGCCCTATCATGCTCTTATTTCAAAACCTTTTACTGCAGATCAAACACGCCAATGAGAGATGAAATTCAAATTTCCTAACATGGCATACAGGCACAGGTGATTCTAAATACTTAACTGATACAATCATATAAAATTAATATACAAATCAATATATAAACCAACATTAGAAATAAATTTCCTTCTTTTTTCCAAATAAACTATAGATGTAAATATATAGATATTTGCTTACTGTGTAAAAAGAGTTGTAGCATAAATTATCCATAAAGTCATTCTAATAATTTCCAAATCATTTGTTGAGTTTTAGAAAGTGTTGATTTAATACCTTTAATGGGGCCATGATTTCATTTTTAGAACCATAGCAAGCTTTTCCCAACATCTTCCTCATTAAAATGACGGTCATTAGTCACTGGTACCCAGCAGCACTTTTTGCAGCTGGAAGGCAGCTAGGCATGCTGCCTGCATGTCATTGTCACATAAGCATACAGATGCTAGTGTTTCCCACAGGGCATGAAACCCCTATGTCTCAGGACATCCCCAAAAGAATGGTGCCACGAAAACTACCTGCACTACAGCCTGCTCCATTGCCTCCAACACAATAGGACACTCTGGAGTATCAGGCAGGCACTGACACTCCAGTCACTATGTGCCTTCCAAGGACCACATTAATCCACACCAGCAAGGTTACTAAGATCCATAATTTACCTCTAAGGATTGCATTGGACGACATCTTTAGGTAACTTATTCCCTCAATAAAATGTATCAATCTGCATGAAAGCAATTCAATATTTTAACAACTAGTATCTCAGTAGTGGTACATATCAGTTGAAAACCCGTGCTGTATACAAGGCCCTTTACAAATGACCCCCAGCAACTAGCTTCCACTATTCCACCCCTTCCTCCCACCTTCCATGTACCTAGCAGTATAGTCCCCAAAGACATATTCTTTCACAATCCACATTCTGCACACATCTAGAATTCCCTTCTCTCCCACATACTGAATTATAATTTTCCTGCAAAGCCTGTTTGAATGTTATCTTTGGTTACAAAGCCTTCGTCCTAAACCCTCCATCTTCATAAAGTTGCCCTTTTCTCTTTTTCATCCCAACAATCAGTACATGACTATTTTAAAGCATATGTCACGTATTTTAATTCTTTATTTACACGACTCTTGCTGACTAGACTGTGAGCACCTCAAGGGTAGAGACTATGTCCTGTTCTCTCTATTTCCTAAATGAGTACAGTGGCTGGTATATAGCAGACATATTTATTTAAAAGAAGAATGAATAAATACCTAAGGCAAAAACAATCATTATCTTTGATTTTTATATATTGTATGCTACACTGGAAAATTTTACATGTAAACTTAAATATGTACAAGAGGACACCTGTTTTTTCTAAATTATTTTAGAAAGTACAGAGTACACATGACTTTGTAGAAGCGACTACACAGCGGCTCTCCCCAGCCTTCCCACTGGATCATCTCAGGTAGTCTAATTATTATTACGTTTTCCACAACGGGGTTATTATCAATGAAGTTCTTTATTTTGTATATATACATAAAATATTTATTTTTAATTTAATTTGCCCTTATTTTCACACTTTTCTAAAATATAAAGTATATATGACTGCTATCGTTATTCTCATCAGCAGCATCATTTCATATCAGACATCCCTGTTAGAACATAAATTTGTGAATTTTTTATTGTTTGTCTTTTCTTATTTCCTTATCCCTTTCTTTCCTTTTTTCTTTCTTATTGGCTTTTTTTTTTTTAAGATTTTATTTTTTTTCCTTTTTCTCCCCAAAGCCCCCTGGTACATAGTTGTATATTCTTCGTTGTGGGTCCTTCTAGTTGTGGCATGTGGGATGCTGGCTCAAGCGTAGCTTGATGAGCAGTGCCATGTCCATGCTCAGGACCCGAACCAACGAAACACTGGGCCACCTACAGCGGAGCGCACGAACTTAACCCCTCGGCCACAGGGCCAGCCCCTCTTATTGGCTTTTGATGTTAACAATTAGCAAGAGACTCATTCATGACAGAATTCCATAATGGATTATCTTAATTTTAGAAACAAAAAAAATAATTTAACATAAGTAAATTTAGTAAAGAGGACTGTAAACTTTCTGTGTGTGTGTGAGAAAGATTAGCCCTGAGCTAATATCTGTTGCCAATCTCCCTCTTTTTGCTTGAGGAAGATTGTCCCTGAGCTAACATCTGTTCCAATCTTCCTCTATTTTTGTATATGGGACACACCACAGCGTGGCTTGACGAAGGGGTGTAGGTCTGCGCCCGGGATGGGAACCCACAACCCGGGGCTGCAGACGCAGAGAATGCAAACTTAGCCACTATGCCACCAGGCCGGCCCCAAGACTGTAGATTTTTTTTTAATATCTTTAATCAAGTATGAGTGTAACTGTGAATTTTCCAAAACTTTAATTATTGAAGTAAAAGTTTAAATCCCTAGTTAAGCAATATTAATAAGGATCTCAAATTTGGATTCCCATACCCTGATAATTCTTCTCTTCCTCAAACTAAATACCTTATTTGCAAGAAAAAGTTATTTCAAAGGAATAGGGCCAAATAAACAATGCCAGCACCTTACCACACAGCAAAAGATTTTAACTTTTTAAAGTGTCTGTAAGCAAAAAATAACAAACGAAGCACAACTGCAGAACTGTGTATTTACCAGTCTACATGGACATTGCCGACACGGTATTTTAAACCAATGAACCAAAAAGAAAAAAAGACAGAACGAACGGCACTTTCAACAGTATTATTAGTAAATGTGTTGATGGTCTGTGAGAGGATACAGAGACAACACTAATCAAGAAGAGTACTAACTAAAGTTTTCATTACAGATTAACAAATCTACAGTTAGCATCTAGCTAATAACTGACATTATGGCCCCTGAAGAAAAATGACTAAAAAAAACTTATTTGTCCTGCAAAAATGTACCCTCAAAAATGAAAGATTCAAATCAGTAAATCAAGATTTTGAAACAAAATATTATAGAAATACTGTATACATTTGCAATGACAAGAAAGTATAAAGGCTCTACAACCAGAGTTCATTCTGAAAAAATGGAAATTCAAGTAACACAATATTTTATTCCCAGAGAAGCTCTTGAATGCAAAATATAGCCTGTAGATATAAATTCCACATTAAATAATGTTTTCAAAATGCAGAATCTAATCCCAAAATGCTACAATACCAACTACTTTTGGCTTTATACAAAGAAATGTGTTCAGAGTACTACTCTCTGCCATTCTGTACTTAGTGTGCTGTCTATTCAAAATGAATGCTTTTATTTTAAAGTTTATGGGTTAAAAATAAGCATTGATATTGTGAGTGATTCTCACTTTACAGATTTGCTGAAAGGTAGCTATTGGCTTCAAAAAATGGCCTATTTGACAATTTCGATCACCTGAACGAACTTAATCAAAAATTTCCAGGCCAGCCCCATGGCTGAGGAGTTAGGTTCACACGCTCCACTTCGGTGGCCCAGGGTTTCACCGGTTCAGATCCTGGGCGTTCACCTAGCACCACTCATCAAGCCGTGCTGAGGCAGCATCCCACATAGCACAACTAGAAGGACCTGCAACTAAAATATACAACTATGCACTGGGGAGCTTTGGGGAGAAGAAGAAAAAGAAAGAAAAAAGATTGGCAGCAGATGTTAGCTCAGGTGCCAATATTAAAAAATAACAATTGCTAAACAAAATGCCATTAAAAAAAATTTCTAGGAACCTTATGAATGTACATTAAGTGAGTATGCAAAAGTTTATAGATTCAAAGCAATAGTTAGTGTCATAAAAATTAGGTTAAAATGATTCGCCAGTGATAGTCAATGTTATAATTTGAATCCTAATTAAGGCTAGTAAAGTACCGTATATGCTTGAAGAATATCAATATTATTTTTAAATAATTGATATTTTTTAAAAATTCAACTAGATTTGAAATCCATTCACATTATCAGAAGAAACTTCAACATTACGTTTGTCACTGAAAGAAGAGGAAAGGCAGTTAAAGAATGTTACTATCACTGAAGTAAAATCTAAAGAGAATGAATTTTCAAAATTCTGGCTAATAGCATAAAAGAGTTTCTATCAATCAAAGAAAAAGAAAAAAGTTCTTTCCTGCAATTTGCTACCAACTACCTGTACAGTTTCTTGTCAATAGTGACCAAAAAGAATTAAGAGATCATCATTAAACAGTCTTGATCAGGAATTACGTGTACCTGTTTCAAAAATAAGTAAATAAACCTGACAAAAAAGTTATGCTCATAGAGGCCAGCTAAGTTTCTCATTTTAGATGTTGAAAAGATATTATAAAGTTTTTACAATTCACCATTTACTATCTTCCATAATACCTTGCATTTTGTTTTGCTTATAATTATATAATAGAAAATGTGACTTATTTTTTCACAAAGTCCCATATAGATGCCCCCAAATCTTTTCCAGTTTACCCCAACATGACATACAAGTCTATTAGCATTTTCTATGTATGGCATGACATGAAAAAGGTTAGGAAGCACTAAGTTAAAGTTGTGTAACTATTCAGCTAAAATACGTAGTGGAACGGGAGAAAACAAGACTGCAGAGAGTAAATAAATAGGGGACAGATCATGACGGGCCTTGTTTGCCATGCTAAGAACTATACAATTTTACCCAACCTTTGTCAACCAGAGATATAGAAAAGAATTAAACTTTAAAGTCCTAAAGCATCCACTGTAGGTAATAAATTAACTTATCTCTCACACATCCAGAATGGTACTAGTTAATAGGCCCATCCTTGGGAGAAGTAAGAAAATAATTACTCATCATTTTGTGTGTTCCATGGTTCAGAGGAGGGACCCCAGTTAAAGGCTGCACGCAGCTAGCAATGGGGAGACACTGAGACTTTAAGCAAGAGTTATACCATCAGCTTTTTCATGTATAAAGCTCTTTCTGGCAACAGTAACATTTAAATTGTTCTAAATAAAAATTCAAACCATCTGAGATCAATGCAGACCCCAATAATGATCTATTTAAGCAAGCCAACAGAAGCAAAATCTAGTTTTCAATTCTTTCCTTTAAATTTTATTTTAAATGGCTGGTGATGACGATATCATTAATGGCCACTGTGATTACAATAATTAATGTTATACCAATGTATAGCTCACAGGCACTTTCATTTACATAGTGTCACTTTAACCCTATGATAGATACCCAGGCCCACAGTCCTTACCCACGATTCCAAAATCCTAAAACCTCTGAAAGGAAAACTTTCTTTGTAAGTCTGGGTCAAAACTCCTGATCTGAATTAGGATGAGACAATATACAGTTTATTTAATCCACTTGTAAATACGTATATGTTTCACTGGGAAAATATAAATGTGTTTGATTAAGGTCTGCTGTTCTGACCTCACTAAAAGTTACATATCATATCACACTGCTTGTCCTCAACCTCCTAATCCTCTAAAGTCCAAAATACCTGAATTCTAAAACACATCTGGCACCACAAGTTTCAGTTAAGGGATTTGGGAGCTGTGTTTTCCATCTCCATTTTACAGAGTTTAGGGAGTTTAAGTGACTTCTTCAAGATAACATAGCTTGTAAATGATGCAGCCGGCACTCTAATCCAGATCTCTAAATCTTGTTTTTTAACCCCTAACCAAGACTGATGACAAATGAAAAAACCTTTTCCTGCATAAAGAGACATTTCATATTTCATGTAATATCATGTAAGCAAAAGTTAATATAAAATTTTTAAAGTGCAAAATTAAAAAATAAAGTCTGTATCTAACCTTCAAAAAATATATTTTCTGCTGCTTAAATTTGTTTTCGACTTCACTGTTTTACACAAATGAATAAGTGCACTACCTGGTTTGAAGTCACTGACCCAGAAGTTAAGAGTACCACCAATTTTTACATTGATGCTATTTTCTCACTAAAATTCATAAAAACTACAAAGTGAATAAAACTTCATTTTAAAGGGATAATTATAATCAGATATTCTAGGGGTTGGCAAATTTCCTAATACCAATCCTATCAATCTTGTGTTAGTTATATTTTTCCACAAATATTTCTGATTCTCCCTCCATTCATGGTAAGATTGCACTTCTCTACCCTGAGCTAGGCATGATCATGTAACGTGCTTTGGCCAATGAAATGTGAGCAGAAGTTGTATACATATTTCTGAGAGGAAACTTTAAGAGACAACTTGCAATTCACCACAGTCTCTCTTTTCTTCTACTCTGAATGTTCCAGATAGCTTCTCCATCAGCCTGTGTCCGAGAATGAGGATGACATGGAGTAGAGACCCCAAGTGACCCAGAGAAAACATCTGGCATGAAAAAGAAAAAAACTATGTTGTTTTAAGCTACTTATATTTGGAGACAGCACAGCCCACTACAGATTTATAAATTTATTGCTTCTCAGTTCCAAATCCACCCTTCTTTGTACTACTTTGTTATACTCAATCTGGACTCCGTAACCATTTCTCCTTTACCAGTTGGCATAATCTTAAACTTTGTCAGTAGAGGGAGCCGGAGCAACATTAAAAGAAGAAGGGGCTTCTCATTCTGGTTTTGGGTGCTTTGCTTTTCTTGCAGTGCTTGGCTGCCAGGAGCTTAGAGAACATCCAGTGGCACTCACCCTCCTAGCATGTTTCACGAGTACCCCAGAGGGCATCTTTCCAGCAGTTTCAGCGGCAACCCAGCAGGTAGTATGCCAACAAGTTGCTGACACCCCAATAGTGGTTCCCAGTGAGTTTCCTAAGCATTCCAGCTAGCTTCTCAGCAAGGCCCACGTACACCCTCACAGGTGATTGCCTGCCCCAGCCTGTGGCAGCTCAATGGGCCACAGGGTCACCCTCCAATGAAGGCTGAATCTCAGCCTCAGCCATAGGGGAAGGGGCTTCTTCCAACTTTGTTCCTTCCTTGGGGACTCAGCCTCAGCCCTAAAAGTGGTAGCTGCTCCCTTCTATAACCTTCTATAGGTTAATAATCCTCTATAGTAAAATTTCCCTGTTCAAGTTACTATTGCAGTTTCTGTCTCCTGACTGGATTCTGATATCCAGACTATCCTAACATATAAAACTATATACTGCAACATGAATTTATATTAGTAGTTTTAAAGGACAATTTTGGATTATTTTCTTTTTCTACTTTATTTATTTGATAGGTACTTTTAATGTTCTATATACCTAAGTTAAAACAATTGATTATATTTTAAACACTGACATAAAGTTTAAGTCATAATACACACTGTATCTTTTCATTAAATCAGACTTCTCGGCTAATAATTATAAGAAAGAAATATATGAAAGCACACTTATTGTGGGGTAAGAAATGGTTCTTGATCAAACCCACCAACAGAAACCACATTCTTGTCAAAAGATTAAATCCAAATCTTTACTTACTCTTACTGCAATATAAAATTTATGCTGAGTCTTTAAAAAAGACCGTTAGACAATGAAAATACTGCATTTGGAAATATTTTAATGACTCTTCATTATGTTAGTCATATGGCAAAATTATTTATTACTCCCTCTATAAAAATAAATCCAATTATTAACCAAAATGACTACTTAGGAAGAGTATTTATGTGCTTTTTATGTGCAGAGCCCAGAACAATTCACACTGCTTGTCCTCAACCTCCTAATCCGACCCCTAGTAAGACCAGCATTTTAATTCAGGAAGAACTTGTTAAATAAATAAAATAAGTTGGCGATAAGTTGAGGGCAATAAAGTATTATAAACCCATGGAAAAGTGCATTGTAAAATATTATTCAGAGATATCATTCTGGAATTTGTGTCTCTGAATACAAGATACATTTCAAAAAATAAGAGTAGCACAGTATTTACTTTATAAAAAAAATATATTCAAACTTATATCTAGTGACACTCACTAGAGAAATGTAAGGAGAATAATGGCCCCCAAAGATACTCACACTCTAATCCCAGGAACATGTAATTATGTGTCCTTACATAGCAAAAGGGATTTTACAGATGTGATTAGATGAGAAGATTATCCTGGAATATCTGAGTGGGCCCAATCTAATCACATGAATCTTTAAAAGAGAAAAATCTTTCCCAGCTATGGGCAGAGAGAGATGCAATGACAGAAGAAGGGTTAGAGAGATGACATCATGAGCAGAATTCAACATCCCATTGCCGGTGCTGAGATGTAGAAAGCTATATGTAAGCACTGGAGAGAGGCCTATTGGAGGTTAGAACAGCATTCAGCTGACAGCCAACAAGGAAATCGGGATCTCAGTTCTATAATCTCAAGGAACTGAATTCTTTCAGCAGCCCAAATGAGCAAGGAAACATCCTCCCCTCTAGCTTCCAGAAAGAAATGCAGCCAGTTCCTTTGATTTTAGTCCAATGAGACCCATCTCAGACTTCTGACCTACAGAACTGTAAGATAATAAACTTGTGTTGTTTTAAGCCACTAAACTTGTTACCAGTAGAAAACTAATACAAAGAATACTATTTATGAACTGGGAAGATCTGTCTTAATTTATTTTAAAAAAATAATGTCCTTTCAATAGGCATTAAAAAAACTTGAGGTTCATAAAAGTATTTCTGATGATAAACTAGATTGATATTCTCTATAGTTATCAATGTTTCCTCTACTCCCACCTAATTCATTTATTTAACAAACATTTATATGGTGTTTATTACATGCTAGGAATTCTTCTAAGAACCTTACAAACATAAACTCAATTAATCCTCATAACAGCTTCTGAAGTAGGTGTTAGCAGTCCCATTTTACAGATGAACACACTGAGGTGCACAGCTACCAAGTAACAGAGCCCAGATTGGAACCCAAGCTTGTCTCACTCCAGAGTCCAGGAGCTTAAACACTAGGCTCTTAGCTATTTTCCATAAGACTAAAAGGCAATGTGATGCTAAGAGAAATGGGTGTTGGAGTTAGAAAGATCTGTGTTCTGCTACTTATGAACTTTGTGATCTGGATCCTAGCACATAGTAGACACTGAACAAATATTAGCTCCCTCTTTCAATTCCTGCTACAAGTCTAGAGATATATTCAAATTCAAAGAAAACTCTATGTGAAACAGGCATAAGATTAAAACTGAATATTCGTTTCATATTCCTAAATTTCCACTTCTTTTTCCTCCATTCTACATATTCCTTCTCAGATCTTAATTAAGATAATTTATGGTACCACAGAAGACTGTCTCTAGGGGTACTCTAAGCTCTCATTATTATATCAACAAAGAACTGGAATTTTACTATAAGAACACTACTAGGAAAGTAAGGGAAAAAATTTTAAAGAAATTACACATGAGATATAGGTAGAGCAAACCCTCTTTGATTTAAGGTAACCTTAGCTATAGATTACCTCAAATGACACAGTTTATTACACACACCTTTGGGTTCATTTCTTTGGCTCGATTTTGTTACCATGTTACCTTGTTCTTGTTAAGATACTTGAAGAGTGGTCGCTGCCCATATGCTAATATTCTTTAAACTTTTTATCACCTAGAAATCAACTTCATCTCATATTCCAGACATTAACAAATGTCCAGCATCAGGTTTTAACAAAGATGCTTTGTCTTTAAAGGTGCATACCTTCTGCACTAGCAGACCATTTAAATGTCTATGCTCAAGTTCCCTTGATTTTAAATTTCTGAATTTTTTCCGAAGCATACTTAGAAGATGATCCAATTCCACACATTCTCTCTGAAGATCCATTTAGCTTCCTACCCTTGAAATACCACCATCATTATTGCCCAGAGAATTTTTTTGTTGGGGGTGGTTTCTAAAATGCTAACATCTACTCTTTCAAACAGAAAATACTTGATACAATAGCAAAAGTACATTGTCTACCACTAGCAAAAAGGGGCTTAATCTCTCACATCCTTGAACAAATGTTATTAAATGAAAAGTTTCTTAAATGGAAAAAATAGTATTTATTAAATATATTTTGTTCTCACTGATTTCATTTGTTGCTCACTGTTTGTCAGTTTAATTAATACCATGCATCATAAGCAATAGTTCTCATGTCCAAGAGAAGTAACAATGAAACTTCTTGCAAATGTGACCAGTAATCCCAAAGACAACCATTTCTTGAGATATTAGCAGCTATCCACTCAGTTAGGTAGTGCCAGACTTAACCATTAATTCAAAAAACATTTATATCCATTCACAATGGACCACCCACTGATCACACTGTCCTTCTCTACAATCTATTAGAAAAGAGAAAGAAGCCAACAACTATAATATAATAAAGTGTAGTTATTAAGAGTGCAAATTCTAGAATATGGCTCCTTGGGTTTAAACCCTGGCTCCCTACTGAAAACTTTGGGCACATAACTTGAGTCTTCATTTTTTTCATCATAAAACTGGGAAAAATAATAACTATTTCATAAGGTTGTTGTACAAGCTGAATCAGATAATGCATATATAATGCAGCATACTAATACCATAGTAAGCATTCAATAAATGTTGGCTGAGTATTAATGTAGTAAGAGTTATTAATAGAGGTATGCAATAAGAGTTATGAGAGCACAAAGGAGAGTCACCCAACACTGTTTTCAATAAGTTGGAAACCTGAGATGAATTTCAGTTACGAAGTAGTAGGACTTAGCCAGAGAAAAGTGGGTAGGGCTTTCCAAGAGAACAAAGTGGGTAGGGCTTTCCAGTAAGAGAACAGTATATGTTGAACTACAGAAGCAAGACTAAAAAAAATTAGGAAACTAACTTCAAAGAGTCTGATACAACCAAAACAGGCATTGCTCATGAAAGACTACAAGAAGAGAAAGATCGATAAAACATCACAAAGGGACTTCTGTGGTATACCTAGAAGTTTGGACTATATGATAAATGCAATGGGGAGGCGCCAAAGAATATTAAGGGTTTTAAAACAGATTTGTGTATTAGAGTGTTGTACTACTGTGGAG
Organism: Equus caballus; assembly: GCF_041296265.1. Classification (NCBI taxonomy): domain Eukaryota; kingdom Metazoa; phylum Chordata; class Mammalia; order Perissodactyla; family Equidae; genus Equus; species Equus caballus. The sequence goes on along the minus strand of NC_091692.1, from coordinate 64,039,798 downwards.
GTTGCACTAGAAGAGATGAGCCTGAAAGTGGAGATATCTGTTTAGAAACAAATAGTTAAGGAAAATATAATAAAGGCATGAAACAAGGCAGTAACAATGAAGATGGAGAGAAACAGACAGATTTCAAAGATATTTGGAAGACACTAATAACAGGATTTGGTAACTGATTATATCTGAGGGCTGAGGGAGAGGAAGGAAATTAGAATGACTCCCATTCACCACCAAGTTTTATTAAGAAATGTTTATTGACTGATAACTATGTGCCTTGTACTGCCCTGAGCATAAAAAGAAGATTAAAACTTTGTCCACGACTTCAAAGAAACCAGTCATACTAAGGAGAACATAGAGATCAGTAATTACTATTGAATATCAGAAACATTATAAAATAATTATATACAAAATGCTATGGAAATTGAAAAGAGAGACACAACTGGTGGAAATGCATCAAAGAGCAATGGAGATGGGCACAAAACAGATCGTCACGTAACGAGTAAGGGCATGTGCATAACCAAAGAGTTAAAGAACATGACATATAGAGGGATTCATAAAATGATTACTATAGTTATATTGAACGATGCATTGGATGAAGTGGGTTGTGGATACCTAAAGTCATGGTCCATTCACATTCATAATCCCAATAAATTTTTACTGAACCACAGTGTAGCAGTCTGGGTCCTGGCAGGAAATAGATGGCATATTCAAACTGAGTAATCAAGGAGAGTTTAATAAAGGGACTAATTTACAAAGGTGTGGGCAGGGTTTAAGGAAACCAACAAGGGATGGTGTGGCACGGGGGTTTACAGCAGTAGAAAGCAATTTCCAGAACCAGAAGAAAATAACTATACTAACAGAGCCACCAAATGGAACTGGTGTTTTCAGAAGAAAAACACAGCCAACCGCAAAAGCCTGGTATAGAGGAAGCCTGGGAACAAATAATCTGACCTCATTCTTCTCCTTACCTCCAATCTACCAGTGCCTCAAAATCTACCAGTTCTGTATCGACAGAACTCAACTGGAAGTCAGAGAACAAGGGAGCCTCCTGGTGCAATCTATAGAGGTCAGCCTCCCATAGTACACAGCAAAATGGAAAAAAGTGGAGTAGATCTAGAGGGGTAAATGGAAAAATATGTAAAATGCAGTGATAATTTTCAACAACATTCAACTAACAGATTCCTCTGATCTTATAAAATTTACCTCCAATTTCTGCAAACCTTTCTAACTTTTAGTTTGGAGATGAAGTTTAACCATTAGCCTTCAACCTGCAAAACTTCTAACATGAGGCTTCAATTTGTTCTAAAATGGATCGCTAATATTGTGAATCTTTCTGTCTCATCATTAAGTTTGTGTGCTACATGTGCTTCCAGAACAAGTATTTCTCTTAAGATATAGTATATGTACTTTTTTGCATCTTCAACAACAAATCCCCAGTTGGGATACAGCTTAGTTGTCACCAAGCAGATGGAATAGACCCTTCAGGATACAAATCTGTATTCAAGAATCCTATGACTGAGTTAAGACTTAGTCTGGTTTAATCTTAGTCTAAACTAATCTTAGACCAGACAGTCAGTGAAGAGAGATCAGCCTGTGGTAATAAAATTCAGTACCATGGAAGTACTTCTGGAGTCAACCAGTGCAAAGATGAGAACCTTAAAGCTTTTCAAAAGTAAAATAAATAACAGATAATAATCATAAGAGAATTTGTATTAGTTAAGGTGTTGTTAGCCAGAATAATAGATACACCCCCAAAATTGCAATGACTTAACACAGAAATGTATCTCCTATTCATGGAAAGTCTAATTGGGGGAGGGTGGTCATCAGCCAGACCTCAATCACATTAACCCATCTAGATACGAGGGGACCTGGAAAAGGTAGTTCAGGGCAAGGCAGCTGCTGCATAGCAACAACTCTATGAGAGAAGAATATAAATCTCTGATGAACATCTAGCTACCTCCGCTACAAGATTCATTTTTGACAGAAAAAACAATTTGTGCTAATAAAAGCATTAACTAATCTTTCAGCTTTTGGTCAAAAGGAATTATGTGTGATGTGAGATGAAACAGATTTTTCATATATGTGCCTGAGAAGTAAGCCATTACAAAAAAAAAAAATTCATATGCCAACAAAACAAGAGGGATGTGAGCATAATCTCCATCTGTCAAGTGAACAATACCAAAGAACCAAATACCAATAAACACCATTGTGGTTATTCTGCTATCTAGCTATATGGTTTAGTGTATTCTTTTTTCCCAGTGTAGCATTCCAGAAGCCTAACTGCAGATGCATGAAACTACGAAGTTATTTTTTCCTTCCAGCTGAACATAAACTTGGTTGGAAGAAAAAATGCTGAAGGGCAAAGAGAATCCCATCTTCCTCCTGTGCCTAAAGGAGCATTTATCAAGCACCTCTGTTTACTAGAACCTACCAAATTATATGTGTCACATAAAAATATTAAATACTTATAATGCATAAACTGTGTAAAAGTTGTGGTTTTTTTAAAGATTTTATTTTTCCTTTTTTTCCCCAAAGCCCCTCAGTACATAGTTGTGTATTTTTAGTTGTGGGTCCTTCCAGTTGTGGCATGTGGGATGCCACCCCAGCATGGCCTGATGAGCAGTGCCACGTCCGCACCCAGGATCTGAACTGGCAAAACCATGGGCTGCTGAAGCGGAGCGCACGAACTTAACCACCGGGCCACGGGGCCGGCCCCCTGTATAAAAGCTTTTAATTCTAAATCCCTTAAAAAAACATTTAGCTAGCACTATGTTGTATGGAAAATACGAATTAGAGTTTTTTGACATCTATATAGTAGATATAATACATGTTCATAATATATAAACTGTATAAAAGCTGTTCATTCTTAGCCTAATTTATACTATCTAGCTACCTACAAATTTTTTTGGTAACAGTCCTAGAGAGAAAGTAGTGAAATAATATTATACTACTCCTGAATCTAAAACTGTTCTTAACTTTTCCCTTTCCATAACCCTACTTCCAACCTTATTTCTAGAACTCCCATCACAAATGCAACAAAATTTATCTCTTTCACAATACGAACACTTTCTGAAATACTGCAATAATACAATAAGCTACTACAAAGAGAAACAGAATCTTCACCAACTGCTACATGTCATTTCCAAGGCTAATCTCCTCTATACTTTCCTAAAATAAACTCACATTTCCAAAATTCCTGTAGAGATGATGTAGGAATACATTAAAAAAGAGGAAATTTGTCCTAGTTAAATTCAACATATAAAACAAAGATTGTGTAATAGTGAAAAACACCCAAAGAATGAAACAAAACCAGATGATAAAAAATTCACTGAGACTAAGTTGTCAATGGGAGCAAGGAATGTTCAATAAAAGGAAGATAGACCTGGAGTTTTGAAAAGATTACAGTGTTAACATATCCAGTAGTAAAAAGTTTTATAAGCTAAGATATTAAGTAGGGTTCCTTTGAATTATGAATAGATTCAAGTAGTACTGATTTTTTCATTCCCCACTTTTTCTTTGCCTTCCTTCTTCTCTTTTTGCCCTTTTTACTACTGCTCCATTATTTCTCATCCTACTGCCACTATATCCCAAGTTGTAGTCACTTCTAGTACACATTCATGTTATAACTCTTTAGAATTACTAAAACAATAAAAGAAGCCACTTCCCAACTGCCCTCTCAAGAGAACACTGGTCCTGAGACTAAATGAGTTCAGAGAGCTGACCATCAGTGAGATGAGCAGGCAAAGACAGGTATATATTATGCATAGCAGTCAGTTGAGCAAGTCAGGCATCATAAGAATTTACTTCACCCTTTACACATAGTTGTCAAATCCTGGTAATCTGGGGCCAGCCAGGTGGCGCAGCAGTTAAGTTCACTCATTCCTCTTTGGTGGCCCGGGTTTCGCCAGTTCGGATCCAGGGTGCAGATCTATGCACTGCTTGGCAAGCCATGCTGTGGCAAGCATCCCACATACAAAGCAGAGGAAGATGGGCATGGATGTTAGCTCAGGGCCAGTCTTCCTCAGCAAAAAAGAGGAGGATTGGCAGCAAATGTTAGCTCAGGGCTAATCTTCCTCAAAAAAAAAAAAAAAATCCTGACAATCTGGCTTCTAAACTTCAAAATCTGTCCTGCCTCTCCACCTCCACCATGACTGCCTTATTTCATATCTTCCCCATCTATCACCTGGATTACTATAAGAGTCTTCTAACTATTGCCCTTGTCTCTAGTATTACATATTCTCATCAATCCATTATACTGTAAGAGTGGGGAAGTTTTTTTCAACAAAAGTTCGATTATATTGAGCCACTGTTGAAAATCCCTCCATGACTCCCTACTGCCTTCGGGATTAAATCTAAATCAAAAGAATAGCATATAAGATCTTTTAAGTTCTGACCCTTGCCATCTCTTCAGTCTCCTCTACTGACTCACCTCTGTTTAAATCCTATACTCCAGACCTTCTGAACCACTACAAGTGAGTTTCTTGACCATGCTTGGCCTCTCTTTCACATATGAGAGGTGTTTGAGGAGAGGGAGACTTGAGAGTTTTAGCATTTCTGCTTGGAATATGTTCCTCTGCCCAGGTAACATCTACTCATCCTTTGAGACTCAGCCTAGATGTCATCTCCCCAAGACTGGACCAGATGTTCCTCTTGTGTGAATATATCTATGATAAACTGTGCACAGTGGTCTCCTAGCACTTATTGTGCAATATTTTAATTATGATTTGTCATGTTTGTTATAGTGATTTCCTTAAGGGTCACCAGATAATGGTTAAAACTGTTTTAACACCCAGAGATATCTGTATTTCATTAGGTGACTAGAGAATATACAAGTATCTGTAGTCTCTAGTATCTTTAATATCTAGGAGTAAAATTTCTAGACATTTTAAAAGGATAAACTGTCTGACACCCTCAAACAATGTCAAAGAGACAAGCGCTCACTAGATTAGTCTGACATTTTTTACTATGGTTATAATGTACTAAAAACACCTTTACAGTGTTTTTCATGACACTTTACATTTTTATGTGTTCATTTGATTATGGTTGGTCTTAGATTGTCTGTCCCTGGAGGAAATGAATTATTTCTATCCAAACATTCTATACATTCCTTACCATTCAGCTCGGTTAAACACACTGGAAATTTGCAAATGCTTTGAAAGTAAAATAATATTTTTAAAGCAAAATATTCCTTAATTTGTAATATTCTTTAAATTTAAAAATTATATATCACAATATTCTTCTGGTTTCTTAGTCAAAACAAATATGCTCTTAGTTCAAAAGAAAGATGAGTTGCAATCACACACAAATACTATAAGTTTGCTTCCAGAAAAATAAACAAAATTGGACATATGTTTAAAAACTACATTTGAATTCAAAAATAAGGACAGTATTACCTAAGCAAACCTTTTTCTTTTAGGGTACTGAATTTCATCTTGAAAGCAAGCACTATCTAAATGAACACAGTCTTTCATTCCCAATGTTTCATTCATTCACCTAATTTTTTTTTTTAAGATTTTATTTTTCCTTTTTCTCCCCAAAGCCCCCTGGTACAAAGTTGTGCATTTTTAGTTGTGAGTCCTTCTAGTTGTGGCATGTGGGACGCCACCTCAGCGTAGCCTGATGAGCAGTGCCATGTCGGCGCCCAGGATTTGAACTGGAGAAACCCTGGGCCGCCAAAGCGGAGCACGGGAACTTAACCACTGGGCCACAGGGCTGGCCCCCTAACTAATATTTTTAAGTACTACTATGTGTAAGGTAGTGCGTTAGATGAGAAGGTGAGGCTGAAATAGTGTACACGACAAACATGGTGTCTGCTCTCTGGGAGTTTATAATCCAGCAGGGGAGACAGCCCATAAACAAGTAAAGAAATCACTGCAAATTTTGATAAGTACAACTGGGGAACTATTAAAGATGTTGTGATAGATAATAAAGGAGAAAACCTACTTAAGAGTGATCAGGAAAGACCTCTCTAAGGAGGCAAATTTGAAGCTAAGGCCAGAAGGATAAGAAAGAGGCAGTCATACAAAGATTGTGTGTATTTTGGGGGCAATGGAAAGGTGATGAGCATTCTAAGCTCTAATAATCATGCTTCAGAATTAGATTAACCTAATAAGATTCTCTGACTTCTCAGATACAATATGAATATGACAAATAAGTAAGTACATATTTTGATTTATTAATAGAGTAAAAAAAATTGATCTTTGCCAAATCTAAGGACAATCACAGAATAATTTTTACAAATTAGTTCCCTCACATTCACCCACAACAATCAGTAGCTTGCCAATAACCAACAACTTGGTGTCAGTATTATTTTCACTGCTACACCTTAGTTATCAGATTCCCTAATGGTTTTTCTTGAGGAAACTGCTTCCAATTTGACACATTCCCTCTCACCATCCCCGGTCTTCTAGACAAAAAATGAAGTCACTGAAAAGTCCTCCAGGCATATTTTGACTTCCCAGTAGACAGGAAAAGAATCTCTCAACTTAATAAAAAAAAAAAAAAAAGGGGGGGGTGGGGGGAGCCAGCTCCGCGGCTTCCCCGGTTCGGATCCTGGGCGAGGACAGGGCACCGCTCCTTAAGCCATGCTGAGGCAGCATCCTACATAGCACAACCAGAAGGATCTACAACTAGAATATGCAACTATGTACTGGAGGGCTTTGGGGAGAAGAAGAAGAAAGGAAAAAAAAAGACTGGCAACAGATGTTAGCTCAGGTGCCAATCTTTAAAAAAAAAAAAAAGGAAGATTTCACCCAGGAATGCTATGATAATACTAAGGTTAAGAGACTGCTGTCTATAATCAGTTAACAACTATTTATTGCACACCCACTTGTGCCAGGACATTTAAATAATCTATACTGATCAAATTAATCCTTCAAAGTAGGTGTTATTACTCAGATAATATAGATGAGGAAACATGGGCTCAGAGCGTTTAATAATGTAAGCAAGACTTTACAGTTATTAATTAATAAAGTACGATTTCAAGTCAAAATCCATCTGGCCCACCACACTTACCTCCACTACCTCCCTCTTCATCACACGGTATAGTCAGTTCTTTATGTATCTATCTATATATATATGTACTTTTATTTTTAAAAACTGGCCCTGAGCTAACATCTGTTGCTGATCTTTTTTTCTTCTTCTTCTTCTTCTTCTTCCCAAAGCCCCCCAGAACATAGTTGTATATTCTAGTTGTAGGATCTTCTAGTTCTACCACATGGGACACTGCCTCAGCATGGCTTGATGAGAGGTGCTAGGCCACGCCCAGGATCCAAACCGGGAAACCCTGGGCCCCCAAAGCTGAGTGGGCAAACTCAACCACTCCACCACTGGGCCAGCCCCTATCAATATATAGCTTCAATAAGAAGATATTATTTAATTCTTCTAGTTACTTTAGAATAAAATATATATTTAAAGAATTTATTAGGTACCTTCTCATAAAATGCCAACCAACTTTTTAGAATGCATTTTGAGTCACTAAAAACTACAAGTTCTCAATTTTTGGCAATGGCCATGGTAATTTACATGTGAAATAATGATTTTTGTTTAAAAGTTTTCATGATTAAATTGCATCATTTATCTGACATACCACATTCTTAAATTTTCATTTAGCTATGAGAAGAAAATAGTCATTTTTTAAGTATTAGAATGAGGAGGATCACTCTAAGTATATCACAAACCCATAAGCCATAAAACAAATATAAATTCAAATACATTTTTAAAAAATCTTGACCAGTAAAAAAAGGTATAAACAAGGTCATAAAACCAATGACATATAAAGAGCCTCTACAAATCAATAAAAATGACCAACAAAAAAAGAAATACAAAAGGCTCAAAACAAATGTAAAAAGCTCTCAACCTCACGGATAATAAGAAAATTGCAATTAAATCTACAATGGCATATTTTTCACCAATACACTGGAAAGGATTATCACACAATGAGTTGCCAAAGATGTGACAAAGTCTCCCTAGTATATGTCACTTATGCATACTTCCTCTATGAAAGTAAATTTGGCAATATTTATTAAAATTTAAAATATACTGACCTTTTGACCAAACAATTCTATTTCTAGGAATTTATCCCAGGGATATATTCACACTTGTGGGAAATAACATAGGTACAAAGATATTTATAACAGTATTGTTTCTAATGGCAAAATAATTAGAATCAACTTAAATACTCAAAAATATGGTACTAGTTAAAGAAATTATAAAACAGTCATAAAATGGGATATCATGCAGCCATTAAAATGCACGAGGCAGCTGTATACTAATGAGTGTGGAATTGACCTCCTAAAAAGTAAACAGCAAGACACATCTCTGTTTTTCATCTTTACCCATATACATCCATACATGTACATGCACACATGTACACACACATACAGACACACAATATTTGGTATATGCACATATTTACTCTTATACATAGAATATTTCTGGAAGAGTACACAATAAAAGGCAACAGTAGTTGTCCCTAGCTAGTGGAAATAGGTAACTAAGAAATTTCGTGCCCATATGTATATATTACCTACTAAATAAAGACGTTTATAAGTTGACTTTGGAAAGTACTTTTAAAATTTAATTATTAAAAAAAATTTAGAACTGCTCACCTATGATTTAAATATAAGCTAAATTATTACCTTGATCTATCATAGAAATTTTTACTTACTGTCTTCCTTTATTTGGGGAGCAAATTGTCCCTTTGACATTTACAGAAAATCTGAACTGAGAATGAAAAGATAATTTACATGTCAAGAAACACATAATTTCTAATTTGTTACAAAAACACCTCATCTAAAAGACTATGATATGCACACAGTAGAAATTCAATAAATACATACTTTTCTATTGATTTCAGTGGGTTTGGTTTCCTTAAACATTTCTTTTCACAATACCACACCAAAAAAAAAAAAACCCTCACTGGAAAATATAAACGTTTTAAAAATTATGCTTTTCTTTCAAAAAAATTATTCTTCATTTTCCCAACAAAATTGATTACTACCTTATTAACATTACCAGAAGACAAACCAACATTATTTATTAGGTACCTACTATGTGCAGGTGTTAAGGATGCACAAAACACAAACACCAAAGAAGAGTATATGTTTATTCTTGCCCTCAAGAAGTTTACAGTCTTGAAAGACAAGGCTTAAAAACATTAATCAGTAAGAGGACATTATAGATTTTACTGATGGATTGAGTTATCCAAACCAAAACTGTTAAAGGAATTTATGTAAGGATAAAGAAAGTACCTACTGATCTATTGAGGGATCTACTGAGATATAGAAATGCTTCCAAAATTTTAGTGTCTCACTCATATATAAAATGGTATTATTTGATGGTGATAGAAGATTTCCTGAGTATGTAGATGTTCAGCTAGGCTTTGAAGAAATTGCTGATAATTAAATACAAGTAGTTTTTAATTATTCAGGATCCTAAAAGAGACAGATTAGTGGTCTCAATCTGTTTTGATCGTTCACCTCTCTCATTAAAAATATCTCAGGTATGAACCTCTCAATACATGCATATTTATTTATAAATTAAATGCATCTGAATATTGTGAGTGTATATATTAAGTATCAGTAAAGCTTAATTTATTTCTTTTTCAAATAAAAATAGAAATGTAAATAAAAGTTTTAATACTTTCTTCCTGTACTCCAATATATCATCTTTGATGCCCTTGGGCATGCACTCCCCACTTTGTATGAATATTTAATATGAATAGTGAAACTCACAGATCATGCAAAAATATTTTCATCCAATAGTTTCCATTTTTCGCACATCAAACTTATTTTTTAACTTAGTTGTTAAAGGGCTACAGACATGAATTTGAATTCAGTTTATTTCTCTCTGCCTATGACCTCTCAGAATAGATGTCAACATGCAATTAAATGGACATCACTAAAAAGAAACAAAAGATAATGTGGTCATGACCAGATAAATGGCCCCTAAAACTTAATGGGAAATAATAATCATTGAAGAAAATTAGTATTATTTTTTCCTAGATATAGTATTGGTAACTTAATATCCAATATTGATAATATACTGCTTAATAAATTGTCAAATTCTTCAAAAGGTTTTATCTCTATCACAACTCTGTTATAAAGTCTGCTCTTTCGCTCATTTTCCTTGCCTAATCTTATTTTATTACAAAAGCCAAAAGCATTTTTAAAGAATGTTCAAAATTAAATTTTCAAATATATTATGCTTTAACCTCCAAAGAACTTCTTGTCAAAATGAATACAAAAATAATTGTGAACCCATATAGGCTGTTTTGAGGTATAAACCCTTCCAAGACTAAGTTAGGTAGAAATGCAGATAGATATTTTAAATGAATATGAATAGATTTTTCATCAATGTAATTTCATATACTGTGTGAATATATGTGTAGAGAATGTTTGTTTCTACATAAACTGTGCAAATGTGAATGCACAAACATTATATGTATTTGCATAGTATGCAGGTTTACATAGAAATGTAATATAGGCACACATAGGTACCTAAAAAACCCTTTCACAACATTTTCCTAATATACTGTTCATTATGAGTAATTCTCAATTCACAACTTAAAGTTAATTTAAATTTCTATATATTAGAACAATAAATAGATTTAGAACTATAGTGAACTATCCAATAAATACTATGATTTAGCATACTGTAAAGAAAAACACACTGTATATTTAAATACATATGGGGGTCAAAGAAATAAAACTACATTTTATTTGAGCATCATTTTGGCAACACTAATTTTAAAGCAATCACAGTAAAAAATGGATTCATATATCTAAATATCAAACTCTAAGTCACCAAAAGCTTGGCATTATCAGCATATATAGTAAAGTTAAGCAAAGTTAGGAGTATGCTCAAAAAGCTTTTAAAAATAATACTTTATTCTCCCATTAGTTGAAATAAGCTATTTAAATCTCTTAACCTTTTTTCATTTCCCAAGCCTACTAATAAATCACATTCCCAAACAAGTACTCAAACCCAGAAATTAGCTTTGAAGAAGCAATTCTTCTTTATTTCAGTTAATACGTCAGAAATACATTTGTTCTCCTACTCCCTCAGTAATTTTTGAGAAGTAGTACTTTTCTCGAATATGTACAGATATTTGATACATTTGTTACCATAAATTATTTAAAGTTGTATTTTTCATTAAAATGTGAAAATAGAGAATTGTTTCTTTATAAGTACATTAAAGAATACTGAATTCAACAACCTGTTTTTAAAATTTACATCATGCGAGGTCAGTGTGTTAGTTCCTTCAGAGAGGAACTCTACACTTTCAATTGTGTGTTTCTGTGGAGAATACGGGAAAAGCATACTTGATAACAGGCAAAAGAACGGTCCCATCTTTGGCATATAAACTGTGCGAGGTAATCTCCTAGTGACTAATTCATTTCAAGTAAAAAAACAGTTGAGTTGGAAAAATATAAAAAGGTTACATATCTTCTACACAATCTCACATAGTAACTGAGAAATCAAATAACCATAAAACATTTAAAAGCAAACCTGTAGAAACAAATCTCTACTAAACTGACAAGAAGAGGAGTCTCAGAGCGACAGCTCTCTCTGTCTGGACAGTTCCCTGGTGCTGAAGTTACACAGCCGCTAAACCGCTGCCTGGGCGCTGCTTTCCCTCTCCCACCCTCGGCAAAATCCTAGCTGCCCAGACTATAAGCACGAATAATAGAACTTCACAGGGTAGGAAGCAACCCAAACTGCAGTAATCGGAGGAACTGGAGTCTCTTCACAGTCTCCTCAGGATTAAACAGATTTACTAGTTGCAGACAGACAGAGCAGCAGAGCGCAGGGTGTTGGAACCCGCCGAAGGGGAGGGGCTGGAAGATGGCGGCGGCCGCACACCCACCCGAGACGCGACAGAGCTTAGGCCCCTCGCCCGCACAGCCGCCCTCCTGCCCGCGGCGACCGTGGGCAGCGCTGCTCCTCTCTGCGTTGGGGTCAGAGTCGCCCTGCGGAGGCGCGGGACGAGGGGCCCCCGGCGGCACCCGCATCCCCGGCCGGCGCGCCTTCGCCCGCGTCCCGGCCGGGAGCACCTGTGCACGGCCATATTGGATCCATTGCCCCAGTCACTGCCTCCGCACGGGGGCGGCGGGAAAGAAGGGACGCGCGGAGCCGGGGTTCAGCCCCAGCCCCACCCGGGCCCCGGAGCCGAACTGGCCCGCCGGGAAAGCCGGAAGGACGCCCGGGAAAATTACACCGCCCAAAGGCTCTCCACCCTCACCTCAGCTGGCCTCGGCGCCCTCCCTCCCCGACACACACCCCCGCGCCCTGACACCCAGAAAGCAGCCCCGGCGGCCGACGCCGGCCGCAGCCCTCGTGGCCCAGGCGCCGCCGGCGGGAGGGAGAGCGACGATCCGGGGCGCGCAGGCGGCCGCAGGGCAGCGGCCGAGGGGGCGGAGGGCAGGGAGGGAGGCGGGAAGATGGAGCCGGGTCCTTACTTGAGCACCGACTGCTCCTTCTCCTCTTCTTTCTTCTGCCGATCCATGACGGCCAGGATGATTTTCCTCTCCTCCTCCGTGAGGTGGCTGAGGTCGGGCATCTCGGGCTGCAGAGGCCGCTGAGAGGCCACCGGGGTGGGAGCCGGGCGGCCCCGCGGCCCGACAGGAGCCGACATCTTTGGTGGAGCCTAACCACCCTAGGGAAGCGGGGAGGCAACTCCACGGGCGGCGGCGGCGGCGGCGGCACCCGCGCGGGCGGCTGGGGCAGCCTCCGGCGCTGGGACAAATACATACAAATCAATGGCCTTCAATCCGAGGCGACAGCCCCCCTCCCCCAAGACAGAAAGAGCGGGGGGAGGGCAGGGCGAGTGCGGGGGGAGGGAGGGTGAGGAGAGCGCTCCGGGAAATGTTTCTTCTTCCCAGGGGCGAAGGGCTGGCAAGTGAGCAGTTTCGGGGGGAGAGGAGCGGGAGGCCGGGCCTGGCCACGGAGCGCGCGGAGCGCCCGGGGAGGCTGGTGGAGTAAGGTGGCGCGGACCGCTCAGGGTGGGGTGACTGGAGGGAGCAGGCGGGAGGCGGCGCGGGCTGGGGCGCGAGGGTGTCCGGCCGCGGCGGGGGCGGGGGCCCGCGCGCCGCCCGAACGGGGAGAGGGGTAGCTGCGAACCGGCCCCCAGGGCGAGTCCCGGGAACTCGCTCGAAGCGTCCCGCGAGCCAAAGGGGTGCCGAGGCGGGAGCCGAGAGGGTAGGGGAGGGAGGCAGCAGGGGCTAATTTCCCGGAGAAGCGGCTCAGCCGACCGGCCGGCTGACGCGTCACAGGGCTCCCCGGCGCCGCGAGGGGACCCCTCCAGAAAGGGAGCGGAGAGGGCCGCGGGGCCCAGGCCGGCCGCCGGAGACCCCTCGGAGCTAGAGAGGAGAAGCGAAAGCAGAGAAGGGATGACAAGGGCCAGCAACGGAGAGTGCCGGGGCCAGGGCCCCTCGGCTGCCAACGCCCTGGTCCGAGCGAGCTCCGACGCGTAGCAGGGTCGGGCGCAGGTCGCTCCTCCTCACACGCCGCCCGGGGTCCCTCAGCCGCCGCCGCCCCTTGGGTCCGTGAAGTCGGCGTCGAGGGCCCGCGCCCTACGCCGCTGCTGCTGCCGCCGCCGCCGCTCCGTGCCGCCGCCCGCGCCTCCTCCGCCCCTCCGCCTCCCGGGCTCCTCCCGCGGGGGCGGCGTCACCTCCCGGCTGCCCAGGCCCGGGCACGGCGGGCGCCCCGCGGGCAACGACTGCCCCTCCCGGGCGCGATCTGCGGGCTGGGGCCGGGGCGGGGGGGCGGGGGGGGGGGACGGGGGGGAGGGCGTGGAGAGTGTGAGCAAGTGGGGGCGCCCGGGAGTGGGGAAGGACGGCGAGCCGGGGCGGAGGGGAGAGCCCGGTGGGTCAGGTCGGGAGGTAAAGGAGTGGCAGCGTCTGGGGGGAGGGGGAGTGTCAGGTCCGGAGATGGGCTGTGACCGGGGATTGGGGCTGCCCAGGGGTTTGGAAAGGAGGGAACGCTGGGGGGACATCCGGGCCCGGCGGTGAAAGAGTGAGCGCGTAGAGGGGCTCCCGAGGTGTCGTGGGCGGGGTCCTGGAATGAGGGAGAGCGTAGCGTGGAGAGGGGGGTCCCCGGGGTGGGGGGCCGCAAGGGGTTACCTGAGGGGAGGGAGAGGGAAGTATGAGCGAGTGGGGAGAGCAGGTGATGTCGAGGACCTGGGACGCGGCGCGGGGGCGGGGGACGCGGGCACCCAGGATGTGGAAGCTCTGGAAAATAGGGCTGGTGGCAAAGGACGTGCGGAGAGGTACTGAGGGGAGCTGGTGGGAGCGTGGAGAAGTGGGGAGGTGAGATTGGGGGAGTTAGGGTTTGTCTGAGAGAAGTGTGAGGAGGAGGAGGCAGGAGGCTCTGAGAGTCCCGGGACTAAGGACCATCCGGAGAGCGAGGAGGGGCCGGCGCTTGGGCCAAGGGCTTCGGTCCATTTGGCCCTTTTTGGCGGGCCTAGAATAGAGAGAAGCAGCAGAGAAGCGGGGAGATCGGGTCAGAGTCAGAGTCTGGTTTCCCAAGCACAGAGACGGGTTCGGTGAAAGAGGTCGAAAACCAGCTCCCGGGGAACGACAGTGGCCGCCGCCGCCTTCTGCTCTCGGTGGGGTTGAGCGCCGCCCAGACAACGCTCTGGGTGGGGGCGGGGCAAGGAGCGGGCGGGGCAGGGTAGAGGTGAGGCCTGGGTGGACCCGGCTCGAGGCTGGTCGCCAAGGATCACCCTCTCTTGTGGGCGCTCTCGGTAAGCGCAGGGGATGACGAGGGGTGGGGGGGTTCACGTATGTGTACACATCCCTACGCCGCCTTCCACGCTCGCGCTCTTTGCACCAGGCCAGATTATGGTCTGGTGAGTAGTGTAAGGCCTTTGGGGTTTGTATTATATGTGTCTTCTTGGTGTGTAGTAAGCTCTCTCCCTCCTCCCTCTGTTCCCCAGGTACCATCTGACTAGATCCCAATTTAAGAGAGCTGGGGATAGACAAAGCAGCCCTACAAGTCTCTTGTGATTTCTAAGCTTAAATTTCTATGTTTCTTTTCTCCCATGCCTTGTAATTTGGAAGAGGAAAGAGAGAAAAGTTTACTTATGAGCTTTTTTAAGTTAATTATTATTATTATTACTCACCTGCTTCAAACCAACCTCTCATACTCCAGATAATTCGGTTTTCATCTCTTTGGAGCTGAGCAAACTAGATGAGATCATATGAATCCCAATTTATTTAATTTTGGTTTAGAGTTACAGAATTTTTATGAATCTCTAATCCAACCTCATCACCCTATGGGAAATTGAGAACTAAGATCAGCCAGCTGGTAAATGGCAGCACTGCAACTAGAACCTAGATAATTTGACTCTGTTTGAAACCATGATGGTTTTGAACCCTGGCAGCACATTAAACCTACCTGGATCATTTTTTAAAATATCACCAGGGTCCAATCCTAGATCAAATGAATCAATCTCTGGGGTTGGGACCCTGGTGGTGGGTGTATTTTGAACATTCCCGAAGTGACTAATGTATAGCAAAGGTTGAGAACTACACTATGTGCATTACAAAATAGATAAAGGAAAAGAAACTGGGAAGTGGAAAACAAGCAAAAAAGAACACTTCTAGAGAGACTGAATTTTTTTTACCTAAAATTGAAATATTGAGTCTTCTAATAATATCACATTTTCCTTTCTACTCATATGCAATGACAGGTACCAGTAAATAGACATCTGTGATTTTAGCCTAGGAAACCCTACTACTAGTATTTTAGTGCTACTAAGATACACAAAGAACTCCTTTAAAAGAAAGGAGAGCAGAACTAAAAATATCAAAAAGGATGGGTGGAACACTCTACCTTACTCAACTATTTCTGAGCCAGATTTGAAGAAGTGACACCAGCGACTATCAACTCAACTATCAACTCAAGCAGAAATAGAAGCCAGAATACACACATTACTCTGAGGCTGAAACCCTGAGGTTAAAATAGCTCAGTTATTTTGAGTACATACATAAAATGTGAACTTAAAAGTGGTTGTCCAAATTGGACAATTTTGGCTTCCTTTACAGTAGAGAGTCACATCCTGGACCCTGCACTGTTTTCTACCAGTCACATAGCATGCTGGGTGTCTGTGGCTATGTCTCCTGGAACCCTCACTGCTTCTCACCTGCCTAGAGACAGCGCCAGCATATGAAATACGATGTGCATGAGCCGATATCACTGGGACATCAGACTTCTTACAGGATTGAAGCAGAAGTGTGTGAGCTTGCTCTTACTGTGTTTCCTTTTTACGTTTCTTTACTACAACTACATGTGTTTTTTCCTATTAAAGGGAATCCTCAGGAGTGGAAGTATCTTAAAATCATCTTCCACCCTGATTCATACACCTTTTCAAAATACAAATTTGTCACAGCATTTATATATCTTATAGCTAGAATATATATCTTATAGAATTTTAAATGGGCTGCTTTTCAATGTAGTAGGCCCAATTTAACATAAGACTGCTATGCTCAGAACTAGAGTAAAATATCTTCAAAAGAGCTCTATCTTTTGGTTTATTACAAAATGGATCTTAGAGGTGTTTTGTTTGCTCTGAATTAGCATTCTACCTGACATGTTTATCACATCTCACTGTATCCTGTATGGCGTTGTGTGACTTGGACATGTCTCTCAATATATGAACACATTTGAAGTTGAGTTGAAATTGCGCTGTTCTTCTTTAACTTTAAAAGTAACTGGCCACCTTCATCATTGAATTCCCAAAGTCTTCTTGAGAGGCCACAAACTAATCCCAAAATGTAAATCCTTTCTTCAGTTCCTATAGGAACACAAGTTTGTGAAGCCTGTGAGTCTGTGGATTTCCATTTTTACTTGTGAGTAAGGGCTACTTACTTATAATCTACTGAATACGTTATAGGAAGAATATCTAAACTAAAATCATAAACTAAAATAATCACATCAGTAGAATCTACTGAGGACTCAGTACTCTGCTAGGATATCTGGCTGCCTCACAATACTTGGAATCATTGCAGCTCTCCTACTGCACACAAATATTCATAGATAGTTGGCATTTCTACAGTTTCTCATAACAGATCTCCCTGCTTCTTTCATTGTGGCTCTACAGTCTTTTCTCAGCACAGCATAAAGAGCAAGGCTCCTAAAACGTTAGTCAGATCATACCACTCCACTGGTCAAAATCCTGTTGTGGCTCCCCGTTTTACTCAGTCGGAGCTAACCTCCTTAAATGCCCTACAAGTCCCACAAGATCTCTCTGACCTCAACTCTTACTGCTTTCTTTAGGCTTTCCTCTAGCTGTTTCCTCTGCCTGGAACACTGTTCACCAAGATATTCATTTGGATAACTCTCTCTTCTCCTTCAAGTTTTTGCTTGGTTATCCATCCTGTTTAATACTCCAGCTTGCCCCACCCATTCCATCACCACTCTGATCTCCTTTACCTTATCCTACTTTTTTCTTTTTTCCATAGCATTTGCTACTGTCTGGCAACTTTAGTTTTACTCCAGGTTGAATAATATCCCAACTTACTATGTTTATCATTACTCATCAGCTTCCCTTACTAGAATATAAGCACACGGACAGAGCAAGATTTTTACCAAAGTATCCCAAGCACCTAGAACAGTACGTGGCACATAATAGGTCTTCCAACAAATACTTGTTGAATCAATTTCTGCGGAAAGAATTTGTCATCATCATTGTTTTAAGTTGAGTAGGAGAAAAGGAAAAAGCATTCTCAAAAGAGGGAAGCACAGGTACAGAGAAGTAAGATCTAAGCTCTTTATCAAAGTAGATAGGTTCCTTTAGGATTCCACTCCTGCCTACCTCTGTAGCTTTATCTCCAACCCAGCCTACCATCACATCCCCCTCTTCAGCCATGACAACCTATTTGCACTTTATTGAATGTGTAGTTTCTCATCTCTCTGACTTTCTATTTCCTCAGCTTAGATCACTTTTTCTACTCCCTCTCCCATAAACTTCCTCTCAGTCAGTTAACTTCTTTGTCTTCTCCACCATATGCTCATCCCTCCCTTTCTCCTCCTTCCACCTGTTTGCGCCAGGCTCCTTAGCACTGTACATACCTTGCCCACAGATAGCACTTGCCACACAGTGTTGTAGCCATTCATTTCCTTGTCTGTCTCTAACTAGACCATGAATCCTTTAAAGACAAGGAATATGCCTTTCTCTCTGGTTTCCCCAAGGCCTATCAGACTGTCTCATATATTATAGGGACTCAATAAATATACACTGCACAATTACATGAGCAGTCATAAAATAATGAAAAGAATCACTATTATTGGAGTATGAAGCGAGGGAGGCAGGGAGTCATAGCAAGAGATAAAGCTGGAGAAATAGGTTGTAACAAGATTATGCTACAACCTTATATGCTTTCCTGAAGAATTTGAACTTTCCTATAGTCATTAGACAGGCAGTAGAGGTTTTTTGGGCCAGAGAAGTGACATGATCAGCTTTGACTTTCAGAAGAATATTCTGCCTTTAGTTCCTCCTCCGTATCTAAAACACCTGCTAATAGAATTACTGAAAGGACACAGATGTGCAGTGCTTTAGGCTTGGAGACACAAATAGCAGAAATTTTTACTTCCTGTCTTCAGAATTTATTTTTCTGACTATTTTTCCCAGTAGATTATAACAGCATGATAATGAGGCCAAGGTCATGGTTTAATCCCTGGGTGAGTCAGTCAGTGCAGTGGCCACAGCTGACTGTTCATCTTTGCCAGTTGTCAGATGACAACATGTTATTTCTTGACCAGGAACTGGGTGGAAGAATATGACTTGTTCATCAAAAGTTATTCAGTGTCAGTGGAAAAGTAACTCTAAGTACTTAGCTGTGGTTATAGGACCATACTGTCATTTTAAATTAAAATAACAGTATTACATTAGTGATAACAAAAGAGCACAACATCAGAGAAAGAATACATTATTTGTTCCTAGAAAAGAAGCTAGAGATTAGTACCATTTAATTATTAGGATTTGAGGCCAAGAAGTAATGAAAAATTTAGTGGATGTTAGTGTAGATAAGCTTTATTAATTATTTGTCTTGTATTTAGCAATATAGGAGCTTACTTTTTAATTATTATGTCATAAAACCCATAGAGCCATTTATATTAAAAGGATCAGGGAAAACCATATTCTAGTCATCTTTCATTTATAGCCTTAGAAAGTTATTTCTATTTTTTGTTCCCTCCTAGCAATCAATGAGCACATCTTTAAAATAGGACAACAATAGAGGTTGGGGCGTATAGACATAACAATGTTATAGTTTTCCTAATTACATCTTCATCTTAATTACAATTCTGACCACCAGAAGTAAAAAAAAAAGTGACTTTTATAAGATCAGAAATAAATTAAAAACCCCTAGTGAACAAATAGATCTAGGCATTAAATATCAATTAAACAGCAACAGCTGCTAACATCATAAAACATAATCAACCAGGCATTATGTGCTTCCTGATAGACGAACACAACTTAACCTGTGAAGTTGTTTTGCCAAAAAAAAAAGAACCAAACCTGAATTTGAACATCTTCTAGATCCACCCGCAATTTACAGGAAATGCTGAGGACAGAGGAACATATTAAACTGCACCATGGGATTGTAATCTATGGAACACTCTACAGGACAAAACCCAGTTTTTTCAGCAAATGTATTGCAAGGAAAAGATAAAGAGACGGAGGGAGAATCTGTAATTTAAATGAGACTTAAAAGACATCAACCAAGTGCAAGGATCGGTAGACCTCATTTGGATCTTGATTTTTTAAAAAAACTGGAAAAAATTTTTATAAGGGAATTGGAAATTTGGACAGTAAGTAGCTACTTGATGATAATATGGAATTACTGGGGGTTTTTATGTTAATAATGATATTGTGATGATGTTAAAAAAAATAAAGAATCCTTAGTGATACATACTGAAATACCTGTGGATAAAATTATGTGATAGCTGAGATTTGCTTCAAAACAATATTGATGGAGGTGTGAATGGAGCAAAATTGGCCATGGAAGATAGTAAAAAATTCTTCATGATAGAAGTTTTTAGAAAGAGAATAAAAGTCTCTAACTTCCACTCTGTCTGCCTTTCTTTAAACTAGGAAATCAACAAACTCAGATAACCCTTTATCAAACATTTATTGTTTGTTGTGTTAGCTGTGTTCTCTGCTTTCACGTTTTTTATCACCTTCTCCCATCAGCCTACGAAGTATTAGTATCATTCCATTTTATAGGTAAGAAAACAGCCTGAGTAGGGCTGGCCCAGTGGCGTAGTGGTTAAGTTCACATGCTCCACCTCGCGGCTCAGGGTTCACAGGTTTGGATCCCAGGCACAGACCTACACACAGCCCATCAAGCCATGCTGTGGCAGCATCCCACATAAAACATAGAGGAAGATTGGCACAGATGTTAGCTCAGGGTCAATCTTGCTCACCAAAAAAAAGAAAACAGCCTTAGAGATTAAGTGATTTGACCGAAAGAAAAGAGTGAATTTCAAGGCAATTTTCAAATCTAGCTCTCGTGGTTCCCTGTCCAGTGTTCATGCCACTATATACAGTTGCTTAATATGTTTATGTGTATATATTCTGTTTCCCTGACTAAAATCTGAGTATACTTTTGCTGCAGTCTCTGGCATATAATAGGCATAATAAAACAGTTCCATTTAGCCCAAACTGCTCCCTAATAGCAATCATATTTAAAATTCAAAAAAAAATTAGAATCTAATGTTTAATAAGGTGGCCATATGCTCCAGTTTGCCTGATACTATGCCAGTTTGCCCAGGACAGTTCTTGTTTAATTTGTTGATCAGGTGTTATTATTAATTGCAACTCCTTTCACTCTCAAAAGTATCCCAGTTTGTACCTCAAATTTTATGGTCATGCTGTATTTAGTGTAATATGGATTAGGCTCAGATGCACAATATATAATGAGTTTGGAAAATCTATAAAATTCAAACAGTATATTCCTAGAGTAAAAGTCTATGGCATAGCCATCCTGTAATTACCATGCTACATGCTGGACATTTAATAAATTTGGTTGAAATAGAGTTAATGAATTCTCCATTAGAAAAGAGCAAATTAAAAAGAAAAGAATAAATCACTCTGATTAGATTATATTCTTCTCTAGTATAAGATTTTGACCCCAGCTGGAATCCAGAAATTACTAATAGGAATACTGAGCCCATCTTCTAATGAAGACTCATGGCAAAAATGAATCAAACTGCCTAGGATTTGTAAGGCAAGCATAGTAATTGATATAGAAGTCATCAACGTGGGCTGAAATACAGCGCAAGAAGGTAAAGTCATAACAAGCTCCCCAAATAGAAGAAAAGATAATAGTTGTTTATTTGAAAGCATGTAGGAAGTGATTATAAAAGTCTTGGCCAAAATGTAATCATTTTGGAATAGCCTGCAATCCAAGATTTCCCACAATATTGTGGCTTTCAGAGACAAAGAGTGGGTTTATCTTCCACATTGTAAACTGGCTGCTATATACTTCAGATGTCTCCCTCTGCCTACGAGGATTGCTTTAGTCTTATCTAGATGGTGCCTGATCCAACTGCCTTCATCCATGTCCTTTACTCTGCCAGACACTGAAATTCAAGAAACCACATCCTAGATCTGATGAAAGGAGATGCAAAGCTTACTATCAGCTGTGTACTGATGGTGCCGCATCCCTAATTGCTTCACTATCTTTCTGATTAGCGTCGTATAACACTAAACTGAAAGGGAGATAGAAAAGAGTCCTGTCATTTCCCACAGGGAAAGGTGAAGAAAAGATTAGTAGAAAAGATCAAGAGTAATCCAAGTTTATTAGAGTCTTTACCTTACTTAGACAAGGGAAATTTAGTTCATCCAAATACCAGTGAGAGAAAAATAAGTTTATCATATTTATTGGCTGGATATTTTATGGGATGCCTAGTACATACAGAAAAAATGTCACCATGCCAATAATTTTGGAAAAGTCATTCAACTTTGGGGGCTTCAGTTTTCATCTCATAAAATAAAAATCCTCTACAAGGTCATCAGTAAGATTCCTTCTACTTTTCAAATGTAATGATTCTATGAAATAATACCATTAACTAAAACTCACTTCTGAAACATATCATTAAAACAGCAAGCATGTATTGGGAACTAGTGAGAACAACATAACTGTATAAGAAATAATGACAACCTCAAAAAGTCCAGTCTAGTATGATAAACACACAAATACATACAATCCATTGTGGTACGTGCTATAAAAGACGTATCTATAAAATTCTGTGGGAGTACAAAGAGGGTATACCCAACTCTTACAAGAAACCACAGCAAGAAAATTTTTGAATGGGTTTTTTGAAGACCAGGAAAAAAAGTTATTTAGGCAGAGAAACAAAGATGAATACACAGAATTGCAGAGTATCTGTATGACTTGGAGTATGAGTTTTTTGTTTTTTTGAGGAAAATTAGCCCTGAACATCTGCTGCCAATCCTCCTCTTTTTGCTGAGGAAGACTGACCCTGAGTTAACATCTGTGCCCATCTTCCTCTACTTTAAGTGTGGGACACCTGCCACAGCATGGCTTGCCAAGTGGTGCCATGTCCGCACCCAGGATCTGAACCGGCGAACCCCGGACTGCCAAAGCAGAATGTGTGAACTTAACCACTGCGGCACTGGGCTGGCCCCTGGAGTATGGGTTCTTAAGAGATTGGGAAGGTGCAGCTGCTGGAGATGAGGCTGAAACTGAGGTGGACTGGAACCCCTAAGATATGCTAAGGATTTTGGACTGCATCCTTCGACAGTCTTCTCAAACTTGAACATGCATAATAATCACTTTTGTAGATTTCATTAAAATGTAGATTCTGATTCAGTTAGTTTGGGGTGGAGACTGAGATTCTGCATTTCTAATGAGCTCCAAGTGATGCCTCCTATACTACTGATCCATGGACCACATTTTGAGTATGGAATGTATTCTAAAGTAGGGAAGTAATATGGTGAGATTGTTTTTAGGAAAGGTTGCTCTGTGAACATGTAGGAAATGAAATGGAGAGAAGCAAGAGTGGTCATAAGGAGAAAAATTGGGAAGCTCTTGAAATAATAAAGGTCAGATAGGACCTGAACAGTGGTAATGGAGATGGAACAGTGGGGATAGCTTTAAGATATTTTTAAGATGTAAGACGAATAGGACTTGGTGACCAATCAGCTGTGACAGATGAGAGAGAGAGAGGAGAGTCCACACACGACTCCAATAGTCTCACTTAAATGAATAGAATCTGGTAAAGTCAATATTGAACTGCATCCCAAAGATAAGAAAGACTATAAAAGTACACTTGTTTGGCTACAGTAAACTTTTGCCATTGTTTTATTTAACCCTGTAATAGTCTAAGGTTGTTCTACAGCTGTGTTACCCAATATGGTAGCCACTAGCCATAGCCACACTAGTCACACGTGGCTATTTAAATTTAAATTTGGGGCCATCCCCATGGCATAGTGGTTAAGTCCAGTGCACTCTGCTTTGGCGGCCTGGGTTAGTGGGCTTGGATCTCAGGCGCAGACCTACACCTCTCGTCAAGCCATGCTGTGGCGGCAACTCACATACAAAATAGAGGAAGATTGGCATGGATGTTAGTTTAGGGCTAATCTTCCTCAAGCAAAAAAAAAAAAAAAAGGAAGATTGCCAACAGATGTTAGCTCAGAGCAAATCTTGCTCATCAAAAAAAAGTGGAATAGGGGCTGGCCTGGTGGTGCAGCGGTTAAGTTCGCATGTTCCACTTCTCAGCAGCCTGGGGTTTGCCAGTTCGGATCCCAGGTGCGGACATGGCACCACTTGGCAAAAGCCATGCTGTGGTAGGCGTCCCATGTATAAAATAGAGGAAGATGGGCATGGATGTTAGCGCATGGTCAGTCTTCCTCAGCAAAAAAAGAGGAAGATTGGCAGTAGTTAGCTCAGGGCTAATCTTCCTCAAAAAAAAAAATAGAATAAATTTAAATTTATATTAATTTATTATTATATTAATTAAAATTAAATAACATTAAAAATTCAGTTCTTCAGTTATGCTAGTCACATTTCAAGGGCTCAATAGTTTTATGTGGCTAGTGGTTACTGTTTTGCATAACACCAAACTAGAACATTTCTGTCTTAGAAGAAATTTCCATTGGACGGCACTGTCAGAGGCTCAGTTAGACATCTGTGTTGCAAGGAGTCAACATTAAAAAAACCTCCTGTTGTCTTTCATCTTTATTTCTTTTAAAAAGTATCCTTTTCTTTTTGTAAGATATTTTAATTTTTTTGTGTGTTTTTTGGGTTTTTTAAATTTTATTGTAGTAACATTGGATTATAACATTATATAGCTTTCAGATGTACGTCATAATATATTTCAAATTCTGTATAGATTACATCATGTTCACCACCCAAAAGCTAGTTATAGTCCATCACCACACATGTGAGCCTAATCACCCCTTTTGCCCTCCCTGCTCCCCCTTAATTTTTTTTAAATGTGACAGTCAATGAATTAAGAAATGGGAACATTTGAAAACTATATTGGAAACATTTGAAAACTGTATTGAGAGTGAGGAGATCTTGGCAGACTCGACAATATCATTTTCCTTTGAGAAACAACACCAAGGTTTGGAAATCCCAGAAGATGTCTCAAGATCATAACACCCTTGAGAAAATGAGCTCATTTGTAAGTAAGTCTGTGAGAATGATAACAGACATATTCCCCTATGTAAGCAATGGATAAATAAGCTTCAATTTTAAAGCCTTGTTCGACTGCCATGAGTAGTTTAGTCAAGAAGGAAAAACTGAGTACAGAAGTTTACAGATGGAGTCTATTCCAGTACTTTTCCCCGTAACTACAGTTAGCTTACCAATAGAGAAAGAATGCTTTACCCCTTGGGATGCTTTCAGTGATGTATAAAGGAAAATTCAGCACAAACTGACCAACAATAAGGAATTTATTGGTTCATTTAACTAGAAAATCCAGAAGTAGGTAAAGTTTCAGAATTGGTTGATCCAGCAGTCTAGTTATGTTTTATCAGGGACTTAGTTTCATTCTGGATCTGTACTTCACTGTCAGTGGTGTTAACTTTATTCTAACAACGATTCCTTTCACTGATGTAATATGACTGGCAAAAACCATCAGGACCTCACCATATCTGACCCATACCCCTTCAACAGATGTTCTAAACTGTGTACTGATTGGAGCACTTCTCCTTCATCCCTGGGGCCAAGGCGAGCTCTGATGATTTAGGTCTGATTAACCTGAATCCATCATTGTAGCAAGAGAATGGGATTAACTGATAGGCTTGGCCCACCCAGATCACATGGTTGCCACATAATGGGGGAAGTGTGAAACAGATGTTGGGGAAATAACCATAGTATTTCTATATCAGCAGAAAAAGAATGTTGAGTATTCTTTAGTTTTCATTTATATCAACTTATTTTTGAAATCTTTACATTTCGAGTGATTTTTTTCATGATCAGAAAATACACTGTGAAATGTGAAAGTGAGTAAGTGATCTTTCAGATTCACAGATGAAAATCACGTTAGAGCAAGCAAAAGGAAGAAAATGGCAAATTTTGAAGGTGGTAAATTTTACTTTTTTTATGCAGACACAAAATGTGGGGGAAATAGACTCAAAAAGAATTGCTATTACAAGGGTGATTGAGATATATCCAGATTTGACCCTAAAACTATAGATGAGAATCTTTGATAAAAGGGAAGCAGTGTTAAAAGTGACATAGAAGGACTTTGGCCATCATACTGTTAAAATATACACATATAGGAATTAATTGCCTGATAAATAGAGTTTCTAACATATAAATGTGTATTGAATTGATGACCATAATAGGGCACAAGGTTAAGCATGGTATTGCATATCCTTTCTCCACCATTGAATGGAGGATTTTTATCTAAGTCTAGTACAACCATTACAAAAGCTTTTTCAAAGTAACTGCAGGTTTATTCTCCTAAAGTTTTTTCAAGTAACTGAAAGAACCCTAGGTAGATGCAGGAGATTAATAATAATATTAATAATAATAATGCCTTTGCTTTGTTTTACTTTCGCTTTATGTTTAATGATAAAATTACAGTTTCAACTACTACCTCAATGAAATTAATATCTAAAACTGTATCTCTAGTTTCAGTCCTTCATTCTCAGCTGTCTATGCAGCATTTTATACTTGAGAGTTCTGCTCCCGCCTCAAACTTAATATGCCTAAAACAGAACTTATCAACTATTCCCTTCCCAAACAACAAAAACACCAGTTCCTTTTCTGATTTCCATTTTTCTGTCACTGGAGTCATCATTTCCCTCCACATCTCCTAGGGCAGGAATGTCAAGAACATCTGTGGTTTTTCTTACATCTAATTAACCCCTACACGCTATCAATTATTTCTTTATAATATCTCAAAGATACACCTTAAATTATTCTCACTGCCACCACTCTAACCTAGATTATTATCACACCCCCCTCAAATAATTGCAATATCCTATCCATAACGCAGGAGTAAAAGCACTGGACTCTGAGTAAGTATACTACTAATTAGTTACGTCATTTTAGGTATCACAATAATTGAGCCTCAAAGTCCTCTATAAAATGAATAGGACTGGACAAGATTATCACTATGTTCTCTTCACAGTTCTAAAATTTTGTTCCAGAACTATATTCCCTTGCTTCAATCTCTTCTACCCTTCCCTTCCAAATCGTTCTGTGCACTGCTACCAGATAAACCTTTTTGAAAACACCGCTTTTATTATGACATGTAGGAGGCAAACTAAAACAATAGTTAAGAGTGCCAGCATGCAAGGATTCTAATCTCAGCTCTGTCTCTTACTAACCATGTTACTAAGCACATTCCTCATCTGTCAAACAAGGAAAAGGCACCTCACTAAAGATTTCAATAATTAAATGAAGTAATACATGTACAATACCTGGCATATTGTAAGTGTTCAATAAATGTTTGTTATTCTTACATTTCCCAATCAAAACTTGTTAACTGACCTGCCCACAAAACAAGTCCAAAATCTGTAGCCAGAGTTTCAAATTTTTCCACATCTGCCTCTGAACCACTCTTTTTTACACTTGCCCTTACTATTGCATTCTATAGACTCTCCACCCCAAATATATTGGTCTACTCTTTATCTTCGAGAGGTTCCTGACTTATTTGCATCTCTTCATATCACTATGCCTGAATACCGCAGCCTCTTTACTTCTTTGAAATGTACCCATCTAAATCAGAAAGCTTTCAGCTACATGAAACAAGAAACCAGTCTAAACTAGGTTAAACAGTAAGGAAATATATTGGTCTAGTGGTAAGACAGGTTTCAGATTGGCTTGATCCAGTGACTCTACCTCTGTTTCTTTGCAGTTGTCTTGGCAGTGCACTCCTCTATATTTCCTTGGCCCTCAGGCGGACTTACATCTGGAAAAATAGCTCGAGTAGTTCGAGGCTTCACATCCATGCACCTTGTTGTTGGAAGAAGAGAGAGATTCTTCCCAGCATTCCAAACAAAAGTCCTGAAATTCACCTTGAGTGGGTCATATCCTCCTCTTCCCATCCCCCACCCCAGTCCCAACCAAATAATGAAATGCCCACAGGAAGTGGAATGTGCCATTGCTTGGATTAAACCAACTACAGGCTCCATCTGAAGCTTGAGATGGGATCAGCATCCTCCAAAGTACTGGGGCTTATGGTTGAGGCTGTCATCCAGGTAAAGTCTGGATGCTGCTAGTAAAGGGAAAGCAGGTAATGAAAATTCGTTATCGAGCCAAGAATGTCCACTCCACCATCCCTAAGGCCCAGCTGAAGACCGTCTCTTTGACAATGTCAGTTTCTACAAACACTGCCTTGACTTGCCTTATGCTGTATCTTTTATGCATGTATGTGTTGCCTCCCAAAGTAGATTATAGGCTCCTTGAAGTCAGGGACATTAAATTCCTATTCAGTACTGAGCTACATACAGAGAACACTCAATGAATGATAAAATAGTTTTATGGTAGATTCAGCGCCATATATTTGGAAAGTGGAACTAGGTGGTTGAAAGAAGGGGGGTGGGTGGAAAAGAGTATCACAGCTCTTAGAACTGCACTTGGGAGAGAGTAACAAGTAAAGCAACGGATCCCTAGGTGAAATAACTGAGGCAGTTTCACTCCCTAAAAGGTGCCCACAGAATCCCATTTCTGCTTTCAGAATGAGTTTAAGGCCAATAGCTCTGTAAGCTCCAATAGCTCTGTTTGATTGTATTTATGCCTCCAGAAGTGGCTTTCTTAGCCTTGACAATCTTAATTTAAGTTTCTTATTTCCTTTGGACCTTCCAAAGTGTTTTCCCTCAAGTGGCATCTGGGAAAGCATATTCTATTCATTTATTTGATAACTGCTGCCTTGACCTCTTTATTGCCTCCCTAACTATTAGAACCCAAGATGCTCTTGCAAACAGGACTTTTTATTGACAGTCTTCGTCCTTTGCAAATGGAAGTGATGACAGATCCACTACTTTGTATAAAAATATTTTGCTATTTCTATACAAAGTATTTTATAAATGGAAACCACACATTATGTATTTTACCAAAATGTTATGACTTGAAATTTGGGTATCTAATATGGCTCTAGTAATAAATGCTTCACAGTGCAACTGTTGCTTTGATTTGCAGCTGGCTGGCATTTTAATTTTTAATTCACGTTTTTAATTCAAATATGACTGATCTGAAATATTAAGAAAAATTCTCCTTGAATCATTGCACTTCAAAAGAAGAAAGCAAACCCAGCTGTCTGATTATGATGCAATGTTTTATTTATAAATTGAGATCATTAGCATTCATCTAATGCTTTTTTCTGTCCATGAACTCCTTCTGTCCATGTACTCCTAATAATGCTAAATTAAATGAAGATGCTTTATAAAGTTAAATTTGCCAGAGCAACATAAAGTATAGAAGTGAGACCTGTGAACACGTTAAGGAAAAAAACTCATTTCTAAAAACAGATTCAATAAACAATAAGTATGCAAATATCTACTGCAGTTTCTCTTTCTCAAACCTTAAAAAATGCCTTCCTAGGTAATAGTCCTAATAATTGCTCTTTCTTCCCCACTAGATTATGAACTCCCTGAAGGTATGTGAAATGCCTTATTTTTCTTACTATTCGCCTATTCCCTAGCATAGTGCCTTCTACCCCACTGAATATTTATTGAATTGAATTTAAAATCAATAAGCCCTGCTTATAAGCCAACGATTAATAGGCAATGTTTTGCTCTAAAATCTTGACGCTTGAACGAAAAACATCCAAGCTTAGGAATGTGATTTTCTTCAATTAAAATGCTGAGGAATTTTTTTCCTTTTGCTTTTAGCTTTTATTGTTAACATAAGTATTGAAAAAATTTTTAATATATCTCATTAGGTGAATTGATGAAATACTTCACTTTGCCAAATTTTAGCTCACCATTTTAATTTTAATTTATCTTTTAATTTTCTTTTTTTTTTAGAAAAAAATGAAAAGTGATTAAACTCTTCTAACTCAGAGTATAAAAGATCATAATTTTCTGCTCCAGGATCACTGATATTTTTTCCTTTTTCATTCCCTATGTGTCTCTATGAGAGACCTACTGTGTCATTATTGTGTATGTGTTATAGTGATAGGATTACAGTCATTTTGTGATGATGGTGATGATGATGGTTAGACCCTTTAGATCACTTCCTCACAGAATGCTGGAGAAGTTGGCAGATCTGTTAACCTCAGCCAGAAAGGTTTGGATAACTCACTGTGCGAATTATAATAATTCCAATCATCTACTATGAATAATGTATATATCAGGCTAGGAACTTGAAGTTCATAAAAAGACCCTAGTCAGTCTGAGACATTTAAACCAGGCTCCTAAACCTTGGTCCAAGAATGAGTCAATATTGTCAAGCTCTTTTGTGAGGGTAAACAAAATGCCCTGTCGCATAGAGGCAGAGTTGAAAGGGGAGGAAACAATGCTTGCAAAATTGAACTAATCTTTCAAGGTTGCTGTATGGTTATAATTATCTCATTATCAAAAACTTATGTTTTATACTTGGTTTTTTTGCTATTTCCTTTAATTTTTTGTTCTATCTTAATACTTAGTAAACTTTTCAAAATGACCATCCATTTCTTCTGTCCTGAGGAAAACCAAGGAAAGAAATATGGTTTACATTTGGACTAGAGTTTGGTACCCTGCAGAATTCAAAGTGGGACAGTACAAATCTTCCCAAGGGAAGATGAAAATGGAGTGAAAGAATTAGAGTAGTTTAGTTGGCTTCTCCTCCTAGAGATTTTCCTTCCAGAATGAATGTCAGAAAGTTTCATATTTTAGCTTTTATAAGAAAAGAGCTCTGCATTGTGACACAGCACATAATATTTTTACAAAACTTATAAGATCATTCTTAAGCAGTCAACTCATATGGTTTCCCTAAAAGAAGAAGGTAGCAAAAATAGGAATATCTTGGGCCTGGCCCAGTGGCGCAGCAGTTAAGTTTGCACGTTCTGCTTCTCAGAGGCCCAGGGTTTGCTGGTTCAGATCCCTGGTGCAGACATGGCACCACTTGGCAAAAGCCATGCTGTGGTAAGCCTCCTACGCATAAAGTAGAGGAAGATGGGCATGGTTGTTAGCTCAGGGCCAGTCTTCCTCAGCAAAAAGAGGAGGATTGGCAGCAGTTAGTTCAGGGCTAATCTTCCTCAAAAAAAAAAAAAAATAGGAAAATCTCAGCAAAATAAGACTGAAGACATGGGGACATCTTTGACTATTACCATCATCATCATTTTAATTATAGATCCCCATGGTGCCTGATGATTACCTTCTACTCCGCATAATGCTGTGCGGGGCTAGTACAAAGATACCTCCTTAATGACTTCTAGGGTTTAGTAATAATTGGGAGTATAAGATTTAATAAAGTTGAGATAATATTGAGAGATAGAAAAAGAAGATATAGAAATCCAATTAGAAGAAAGCTTAGAGGAGTTAAAAATAAAAGAGAAATAGCATTGATATCAGGGGGAATTGTGGGTTGGGTCTTTACAAATATAATAGAGAAAAAATGACAGAAGAAATGGCTGGGGAAAATGTCTTAATGTATATAAAATGTTCCTGAATTTGAAAGGAAGAGAAGATTATACCTAGGAGGTACATGAAGGGTGAAGAAATAGAGTTCTTATTAACTTCAATCGACCAATTAACAGTGTTACCTAGAGCACTTTTATCAATTCTCCTAGGCTTGTATGATAGAAAAAATAACTACTTTTGACTCCTTCCTTCACTGCATCCCCTATATCTGTACCATTCCTGAATCCTTCTATTTTTACCGTTTTCTCTACTTTCACTTTTTTTTTCTTTCTCTACTGCCATTACCCCAGTATAGTTCACCCTGCTTCAATCTATCTTGTATATGGCTATCAGATTAATATTTCTAATAATTATTTTCAGCATGTCACTGCTCATCCTCTCAAGAATCTACATTGCCTAGAGTATCAAAGCGAAGCTTCCCTTTCTGAGAAATGAGAGCCCTCCACAGTCCAACTCCACGCTACTTGTATAAATTTTATTTCCCAGTACTGCCTAAAACATACACTCGTTTCAGACAGGGCCATCTGTCGAGGCACTTCCCCCACAATGCCAAGCACATTCCTGCTTTAATGCCTGTGCAAGTGCCAGTGTATTGCTGAAATGACCTTGCTGCTTCCCTCTCCTCTAAATCATCTCATTTTCAAAGTTCCGTTGCAGTCGCACTGCCAAGAGGCGGCGTTTTCCAGTTATGTTAGCTCTTATGACACACATTCTTCTTTTTTCTGAAAACATTCCATCCTTAGAGTTAGTGCAGATAGGAACTATTTCTTTTTTTAGTGCTGTACTAGGAAGATTGTAAGCTACTTGAGGACCTGGGCCATGTTTTTAACTCCTTTTTTCTCCAATAATATATAAAATGAGCTGAGCCTTTGCTTATGCTTAATGCTTTCACTCACAGAAAAATTTAAATTTAAATTTGAAGATTATGACTTAGGAAAAATCTTTATGTGTTTGTACAAATTTAGAAATTTACACAATACTTATGTGGTGTAAATTTTTACAATTTATATTAAATAGCTTTTTAAAAATAAATTATCCTCACAGCAAAAAACATACAAACAAAAACTTGGGGGCTAGTCCAGTGGTGTAGTGGTGTATTGGTTAAATTCACACACCCCACTTTGGCAGCCTGGGGTTCATAGGTTCAGATCCTGGGTACAGACCTACACACCACTTATCAAGCCAAGCTGTGGCAATGTCCCACATTCAAAATAGAGGAATATTGACACAGGTGTTAGCTCAGCAACAATCTTCCTCAAGAAGATTAGCAACCAATGCTAGCTCAGGGTCAATCTTCCTCACCAAAAAAAAAAGAGAAAGAGAAAAAGAAAAAATTTCAAAAGTTTGCCCCTTTTTTCCCAGCATCTGACAAGGTTGAGATTTATTAGTACTAAAAGCAAAATTAGACAAATTAGGTTTAAAGTTTCCTGACTTTATCTGTAGCAACACTAGAAGATGAATCATGTCATTAATTTGGAATATCTGCTTTAAAAAGAACTCTTTAGTTAATGGTTAATGGAGGTGGGGATTGAGGAAAGTGTTCACACTAGTGTTGGAGTGTAGGTAATAATCATTTGTACCGTTAAACCAACAATAAAAAAACATTTAGCACCCACATTTTATATATAATCTTTAAAAACATGATTGTTGGGGAAAAAAAGGCCAGCCACTCTCCCTGGTTCCACTCCACAGAGGTAACCATTATTAATAGTTTCTTCCAAAATCATTCAGAAATTTGCTATGCATATACAATATGTAATTAAGGCAAATGAGATAATACACATACTGTTCTGCCAATTTTCATTTTTATTTTAAACTGTATCTTGAAATCCTTTCCATTTTAGTACTGTAGAGCTACATCATTCTTAGCGTTTTACGTAGTTTTCCATTTATATCAGAGCACCATAGTTTATTAAAGCAATCTCCTACCCCCCATCGATAGGCACTAAAGTTGTTTCCAGTTTCCTTGCTATTACAAACAATGCTGCAATGAACGTCTTTACACATTTTTGTGTACTAATGCAAGTGTATCCTAGGAGAGAAATTTCTAGGTCAATGGTAGATGCATGTTACATTTTTTAATGATTGTCAAATTCTGTCCTCTAACAAAGTTGCACAAACTTATGCTCCCCACAGCTGTGCAAGAGTTCTGGTTTCCCCACGCTCTTCCCAGCACTGGATATTACAGCTATTTTTAATTTTTGCCAATCTAATAGATGAAAAATAATATCTTCTTACTATTTTAACGTTCATTTCTTTAATTATGAATGACAAATGTTTGTCAGCCGTTTGGGTGGAGTTACTGCAAAATGTCTCCTCCTTTTTTTGTCTTTTTCTTACCGATTTCTAAAAATTCTGCATATGATGGAAATTGGTCTTTTGTCCGTCACTTGTGTTGACAATATGCTTTCCAGTTTGCTTTTTTCTTTTGAATATTTTGATGAGATGTTTTTCTCATATAGATATTTCAATTTTTTATGTTATCCACTTTATCATCATTCTTTTGCTCTATAAAGTCTATACTTTGTATCATACTAAATGCCTTCTCATCTGGAAAAGCATTTTTAAAAATGTAGCCATTTCCCATTGCATTTTTGTGGTTTCATTTCTTTTTTTCAACTAAATATTTTATCTATCTGAATTGGGAATGGAGACATTATAAGAAATGAAATAGAGATATAGATTTTTTCCTAAATAACCAGTTGTCCCAAATGATTTATCAAATAATGCATTTTTTCCTGACATATTTAAGATGTATATATATGTCAACAAACGTTATTATTAGCTATTTTATTACTGTCAAGCACAAGGCAAGATCTGACTAAGAGATTTGGACAGAAAAGAAGCAACAAGGCCTTTTTTGAGATTCAGACTGTTTATTACTTACATAGACAGCAAAAGGAAGGGTATCCAAAGGTGCTAGCTCCCTGTGGCCCTTGAGCATGGCAACACCAAAACATAAAAGGTCTGACGACTGCCGCACAAATGATGCGACACTCTGTTGCTGAGAAGCCAATGCCACACTGCAGCTAAGCAGTTTTATAGGCTGCATCTGTGCCCTAAGTAGGAGGTAGGGCAAGGCAGAAAGCCTCATAGCTCATTAGAATCCAGGAGATGATGAGAAACTGTCATGACACCCTCCCAGGTAGATAGCGGGGTGGGTGGGAAATGGCCATGCAGCAACAGCTCGTATGCCTCCCATGCTCCTATGTTCTGGGAGAAGTACAAGCATTTGCCAAGTCAGCTGCAGGTCAATCTTGCTTACAAGGTGAATGCATGCAAGGTCACCAAGTGCCAGCAGCTGTTCCCCTACAACTGTCAGTCTATTCTTGCTGCTGTCATATGAAACCTGAAACCCCAATATACAGGATTAATGAACCCATAATTGCCAGCTCAAGTTGACTTGAGAGAGATTTATATCATATGGTTAAATAAGAGTATTACCTGGCCTAAGCAGAGGGAGGGAGTAGGAGTGAAATGAATTATACTTCAAAAGTCAAATATTTCCTCTAAAACTTTTCTTTAAAGAAAGATTGTAAATAGAAATGTAAAATCCTAATGTACAAAAGAGGCAAGAGAAGTGTCCAAATAACCTAAGTTTTTCTAATTAAATAGTAATTTGACTTGTAATTTATATGAAGCAACTTTTTTCATTAATAACATACCAATGTGTTATCATAAGTAAAGCTAAGAATTTGATGAAAAAGTTTCAAATGACTACAATAATTATTTGCATATTTCTTTCTTAAACAATATCTCCTCAGGTTTTAATTAATTTATTTTAAAGTAAAATTTTAAATTAAAATTTCTTTGTCTTTGAAATATTAGTGCACTCTATATAATCATATTAACTGGAAATATAAATTTGTTGATTCCTTAAGAATCTTAAATATACTGAAAAACCTTTTAATGTTATATTTGCATATGAAAATTTCCAGGCAATATATTTTTCCAAATGGTTATATTTATCAAATGTCACATTTAAAACAAGCATTTCTTTTTTTTTTAACTTTTTATTAAGATTATGATAGTTTGCAACCTTGTGAAATTTCAGTTGTACATTATTGTTAGTCATGTTGTAGGTGCACCATTTCACCCTTGTGCCCTCCCCCCACCCCCTCTTTCCCCTGGTAACCACCAATCAGTTCTCTTTGTCTCTATGTTTAACTTCCACCTATGAGTGGAGTTATACAGAGTTCGTCTTTCTCTATCTGGCTTATTTCACTTAACATAATACCCTCAAGGTCCATACATGTTGTTGTGAATGAGACTATTTTATCCTTTTTTATGGCTGAGTAGTATTCCATTGTATATATATGCCATATCTTTTTCATCCAATCATCAGTTGATGGGCACTTAGATTGCTTCCACGTCTTGGCTATTGTAAATAATGCTGCAATGAACATAGGGGTGCATGGGACTTTTGGAATTGCTGATTTCAAGTTCTTTGGATAGATACCCAGTGGTGGGATGACTGGGTCATAAGGTATTTCTATTTTTAATTTTTTGAGAAATCTCCAAACTGTTTTCCATAGTGGCTGCACCAGTTTGCATTCCCACCAACAGTGTATGAGGGTTCCTTTTTCTCCACAACCTCTCCAACATTTGTCACTTTTTGTTTTGGTTATTTTTGCCATTCTAACAGGTGTAAGGTGATATCTTAGTGTAGCTTTGATTTGCATTTCCCTAACGATTAGTGATGATGAGCATCTTTTAATGTGTCTATTGGCCATCTGTATGTCTTCTTTGGAGAAATGTCTGTTCATGTCCCCTGCCCATTTTTTGAGTGGGTTGTTTGATTTTTTGTTGTTGAGCTGTGTGAGTTCTTTATATATTATGGAGATTAACCCTTTGTCAGATAAGTAACTGGTAAATATTTTTTCCCAATTAGTGGGGTGTTTTTTTGTTTCAATCCTGTCTTCCCTTGCCTTGAAGAAGCTCTTTAGTCTGATGAAGTCCCATTTATTTATTCTTTCCATTGTTTCCCTCATCTGAGGAATTAGGGTGTCTGAAAAGATCCTTTTGATACTGATGTCAAAGAGTGTATTGCCGATATTCTCTTCTAGAAGACTTATTGTTTCAGGTCTAATCTTTAGGTCTTTGATCCATTTTGAGTTTATTTTGGTGAATGGTAAAAAAGAATGATCAACTTTCATTCTTTTACATGTGACTTTCCAGTTTTCCCAGCACCATTTGTTGAAGAAACTTTCTTTTCTCCATTGTAGGCCCTCAGCTCCTTTGACAAAGACTAGTTGTCCATAGATGTGTGGTTTTATTTCTGGGCTTTCAGTTCTGTTCCATTGATCTGTGCACCTGTTTTTGTACCAGTACCATGCTGTTTTGATTACTGTAGCTTTGTAGTATGCGTTGAAGTCAGGGATTGTGATGCCTCCAGCTTTGTTCTTCTTTCTCAGGATTGCTTTAGCAATTTGGGGTCTTTTGTTGCCCCATATGAATTTTAGGATTCTTTGTTCAATTTCTGTAAAGAATGTCATTGGAATTCTGATTGGGACAGCATTGAATCTGTAGATTGCTTTAGGTAGTATTGACATTTGAACTATCTTTATTCTTCCAATCCATGTGCATGGAATGTCTTTCCATCTCTTTACGTCGTCATCAATTTCTTTCAGGAAAGCCTTGTAGTTTTCGTTGTATAGGTCCTTCCCTTCTTAGTTAAATTTACCCCAAGGTATTTTATTCTTTTTGTTGTGATAGTGAATGAGATTGAGTTCTTGAGTTCTTTTTCTGTTAGTTCGTTGTTAGAGTATAGAAATGATACTTATTTATGTATGTTGATTTTGTACCTTGCAACTTTGCTGTAGCTGTTGATTATTTCTAATAGTTTTCCTATGGATTCTTTGGGGTTTTCTATATATAAGATCATGTTGTCTGCAAACAGCGAGAGTTTCACTTGTTCATTGCCTGTTTGGATTCCTTTTATTTCTTTTTCCTGCTAAATTGCTCTGGCCAAAACCTTCAGTACTATGTTGAATAAGAGTGAGAGTGGACACCCTTGTCTTGTTCCTGTTCTCAGAGGGATGGCTTTCAGTTTTTGCCCATTGAGTATGATGTTGGCTGTGGGTTCGTTGTATTTGGCCTTTATTATGTTGAGGTATTTTCCTTCTATACCCATTTTATTGAGAGTTTTTATCCTAAATGGATGTTGGAGCTTGTCAAATGCTTTCTCTGCATCTATTGAGATGATCATGCGGTTTTTGTTTCTCATTTTGTTAATGTAGTGTATCACGTTGATTGACTTGCAGATGTTGAACCATCTCTGTGTCCCTGGTATAAATCCCAATTGATCATGGTGTATAATCTTTTTAATGTATTGCTGTATTCGGTTTGCCAAAATTTTGTTGAAGATTAAGCATTTCTTTTTAAAACAAATTAATATCATAAAATTTATTTGGCCCTATTATTCAAAAGTGAAGCTTCCTTAAAACATATTAAAACACCCTTTTTCTATAAGACAATATTTCTAAATGCAAGACAATTTTTTAGTATTAGCCTGCTTGATACAAATTCAACACATAAACGTCTAGATTCACAGAAGATAAATTAGGGCATCATAATTTGCTCTGCAGAAAACACCCCTTTCACAGGCAATTCAGTTTTAAGTAATATCTTTCAAATTCTTACTGTGTGACTATTACTACACCTAGTGCTTTCAGGCACAATAGCTCATGTGATTCCCTTGAGCCGACGCAAAACTCAATGTTTCTTGTGTCTTTTAATATGATTTGAACATCTGCCTACCTGTGGGCAAGGATGGAGAAGTGGTAACAGACTTAGCAGAGTGGATTAGGCCCAAAGCTAATTGCTTTCTGGGGGTAGACTTGGGGGGAGGCAGGGAGGGAGGATTTTAAAGAGAATAGAACCAGGGAAAGTCTTCAACTTGAAGGCCCAAGATACAGCAAACTGACTGTAAAGGACTGTAAAGGACTAAAGGATTCTTTGAAAAACCCGGACAGAAAGGATTAGACTCCCTAGGTTCCCTTCCCAACTCCATGCAATCTGTGCCTACACATCCACCACCCCCCAACCTCCATTCCATTCATATACCCAAACAGTTTCATCAACATACTATAGATTTATGGGGACCCTGAATCAAAAAGGCACTGGACTTGAGTTCTCAGACTTAGGGGTGAAGTAGAAAGACAAAAGGATAGCATAAGAGATTAAGAAAATCTAATGGAACCCCTCTCCTGCCCTGGTTCCAGGACGTAGGTACTAATTCCTGTTGTAGTCCATTGAAAAGTGACCTCCAAAAACTCATGTCCACCCAGAACTTTAGAATGTGACTATTTGGAAATAGGATCTTTGCAGATGTAGGTAAGTTAAGAAAACATCATACTTCGGATTAGGGTGGGCTCTAAATCCAATGATTGGTGTCCTTATAAGAGGAGAGGACACATAGGGGCACAGAGAGAAGGCCAAGTGAAGAAGGAGGCAGAGATTGGAGTGATGCTGCTGCAAGCCAATGAATGCCAAGGACTGCCAAGAGCCATTAAATACGATGGCTAACACTTGAGCCATTGTATTTGGGGGTATCTTTGTTACAATAGCTTAGTCTCTCTCCTGCTAATTCAGTACTATTTTGCCTTTTTAAATTACTTTGATAGAAATAAAAGTTTATTTTAAAAACAAGAAGAGGCAAGGAGAAAGCCTTCCCTGGAGCCTTCAGAGCATGGCCCTAGTGACACGTTGGCTTCTGACTTCCAGCCTCCAGAACTGTGAGAGAACGAATGTCTGTTGTTTTAAGCCACCCAATTTGTGGTACTTTGTTACAATAGTCTTAAAGAAACTCATATACCTGTTTTTAAGCAGAACTGGAGGACTATTTTCTGGAAAAACTGAACAGTCACAGAGAAAAGACCTACAAATATTGACATATAAGGAAAAAACTGGCTAACTGTCAAATGAACCAACAGTGAAGACTAATTCTTCCCCAGTACTACCCACTACCACAGAACAATCTTCAAATCAGTTCCTTAGTGCCTCATTCTTTGTGTGTGTGTGTGTGTGTGAGGAAGATTGGGCTTGAGCTAACATCTGTGCCAATCTTCCTCCGTTTTATATGTGAGATGCCGCCACAGCACGTCTTGATGAGTGGTGCCTAGGTCCGAACTGGGCATCCAAACTGGGGAACTCTGGAGCACCAAAGCGGAGCATGTGAACTTAACCACTATGCCACCGGGCTGGCCCTCTTAGTGCTTC
Source organism: Equus caballus (assembly GCF_041296265.1). Lineage (NCBI taxonomy): Eukaryota > Metazoa > Chordata > Mammalia > Perissodactyla > Equidae > Equus > Equus caballus. Next base: position 64,000,536 of record NC_091692.1, on the reverse strand, counting down.
ATTCTTAAATATTAATGGATGGCCAAGAATCATCAGACATTTGAGGAAAGCTTCCAAGTACCTGAGGCAGAGACTGTAATTTTCCCCAATATCCATTCTTCTCCTTTTCCTTGTGGTAATAAAACCTCCTAAATTTTTGTTGGGCATGTGGCTGTTCAGTTAATGATTATATTTCTTAGCCTTCCTTCCAGCTAAATTGGCCAGTGGGATGTGAAAAGGGAGGTGTCGATACTTCCAATTCCCTAAAGGAAGCTGCTTGGTGTTCATTTCTTCTTTTCCTCTTCCTTCAGTCTGGAACATGGCTTAATTGATGGTGAGCCAGTTTCAACTACGCAGAAAAGAAAAACACCTTAGGGGCTTTGGAAGTAACATGATAGAAGGAACCTGGGTCCCTGAATGACCCTTTGGAGCAGAGCGACCCAGCCTCCTGGTCTGTCTTACAACTTCAGCCTGTTAAATGAGAGAAAAATAAATTTCTGTTTTACTTGAGCATTGTATTTAGGGTTATCTTTCTAACAATAGTTAGCCTGTCTCCTACTAATTCAAGACTATTTAGTTTTTTAAATTACTTTGATAGAAATAAAATTTTATTTTAAAGCAAACAAATAATGACTTTAAATTTTTTTTAAATAAAAGATAAGCATTGTCTCTTCTATGTTCAATTACCAGTGTGTTCCTTCAGTTTCTTGATAGTAATACATGATGAGTCTTCAATCTTCTTGACCATAGGAAGTCTTATCTTTCAACAGCTTATTTCCCACATGTTTCTAAAAGTCCCCAAGGATGCTTATATCTTCTGCCATAACTAGAACAAAGTAGGAGAACAATAAGTATTTGTTAGATTAATGAAAAAATATTATCCCAGGGCCAGCCCCATGTCTGAATGGTTAAGTTCATGCACTCCGCTTCAGCAGTCCAGGGTTCACTGGTTCGGATACTGGGCACGGGCCTACACACCACTCATCAGGCCATGTTGTGGCAGCATCCCACATGGAGGAACTAGAATGACCTACAACTAGAATATACAACTATGTAGTGGGGCTTTGTAGAGAAAAAAAAAAAGAGGAAGATTGGCAACTGATGTTAGCTCAGGGCCAACCTTCCTCACAGAAAAAAAAAGAGAAAAAATATTATTAGATTCACAAAAATTGACTTGATACTACACACAAGTTTTTAGCAAAATAGACTGTATTTTTTAGAGTGGTTTTAGGTTCAGAGCAACACTGAGCAGAAAGTACAGAAATTTCCCATATACCCTTTGCCCCCACACATGTATAGCCTTCTCCATTATCAGCATCATATTATCCCCCATTATCAACACCAGAGTGGTACAGTTGCTACAAATGATGACCCTACATTGACACATCATTATCACCCAAAGTGATACTTTACATCCATACTTTACATTAGGGTTTACTTTTGGTGTTGTATATTCTGGATTTTGACAAATGTATAATGACATGTATCCAGCATTATAATATCACTGAATAATTTCGCTGCCCTAAAAATCCTCTGTGCCCTGCCTATTTATCCCTCCCCTAACCCCTGTGTACAATTTTTCAATATCATGAATTTTGAGAAAATGAAATTCACTTAATTATTTTTTCTATTCTACTTACAACATATTCTGTTTCTTAAACAACTTCAGTGTTAAACAAATGAGACTTAAAGGCATCATTTGGTGACTTTGGATTGTGTTCTGGGAAAGAAAAAAGGCATTTTGCTGTATTTAAAAAATAAATTTGGGGCTGGCCCGGTGGCAGAGTGGTTAAGTTTGCACGCTCTGCTTCAGTGGCCCAGGGTTTCACTGGTCCGGATCCTGGGCGTGGACATGGCACCATTCATCAGGCCATGCTGAGGCAGCGTCCCACATGCCACAACTAGAAGGACCCACAACTGAAATATGCAACTATGTACTGGGAGCATTTGGGGAGAAAAATCAGGGAAAAATAAAAAGAAAATTGGCAACAGTTGTTAGCTCAGGTGCTAATCTTTAAGAAAATTAAAAATTAAAAAAATAAATTTAATATTTTGTACTTTCATTAAATATTGCTTGAAGGGAAGATAGTAATGTTATAAAAGGCATGGTTGGGGTTCTCACTCTTGTACATTAGAAGAAAATTAATGTCATGGTGAAAATGTGTTTACCAAGTAGTTTCCACTCTAAGTAAATTATCTTATATAGTTGAGTTATATCATGCATTTGATTTAAGTTCTAAAGCTATCATAGAAAACAAAAATTTTAATTAATTAAATTTGTAATTGAAATGACTTTGAAGGTGCCATTTCGAAGACTGTGGAAGAGCTTGCAAGTTGTCCCCAATATCCATTTTCCCTGCCTATGTGATATTAGAATTTTCAGCTAGGCACATAGCCTCCAGAATAAAGACTACCTTTTCCACTCCCATTTGCAGCTCATGTGGCCAGTGTGGCTAGGTTCCAGCCAATGGAATGTAAGTGGAAATGTCCTGTGGGAGCTTCTGGGAGCCTCTCTTAAGAGAGATCTGGAGCTTGCCCTTGGCTTCTTTTCACACAGGCCTTCTTGCATCCTGCTGTCTGAAATATGGATGCCACCTTGGACCCTAGGGATGAGGGTCTGTATTAGTCAGGGTTCTCCAGAGAAACAGAAGCAATAGGATCTATTTATTTATTTAATCATTCATATGTTCAACAAATATTAATGAAGTATCCACTACATCCAAGTTACTATGTTAGGCTCTCTGTAGGCTACAAAATGAAAGCCTTGCTTTCAAAGAATTCACAATTAGCATCAAGATAGTATCAATAAATTCACATTAGTAGTAAACATGACTATCCAAGGAGAAAGGTTTAGCGTTATACTCTCTGTCTCTTATTTTTTAAAATCTTTCACTAATGTCTCTAAAAAACTATAAAATAGTATACATTTATATTTATAGATTATATTATAAAATATAACCTATAGAAATCAATGTATTGCATATTGGCATGGATAGTTCACTCCAGTACTACCAAGTAGTAAACAAGCAAAACACGTGGTTATGTAAAACCCTCAGGAAAATCTCTTACAGGAGGAGACCAAGTGCCTTGTAGATCTTTTTTCTTCTCATGAGAAGCAGATGGGGTTAGCAGATCAGGACTGTTGTCTACTGCTATTTAGCAAGGCACATTAAATTGCTCTGTGCCCCTTCCAAAAAAGGATCAGCTGTCTGTCTGTACTGAGGAAGAAGAATGTGGAAGACCCACAAATCTCCTAAATCTCCTTTGTTTACAAATCCTGCTTGCTTCTTCTTTTGAGATATATACATATAAAATTTAAATATCACATATAGAATATAGAAATATATATATATTTCTTCATAAATAAATTCGGAGAAATTGATTTCTTAGGACGCCAAATAAGGTGAAACAAAGTTGTCATTATTTGCCGGTACATGCTAACAATTTCTACACTAGGAAAAGTGGTAAAAGGCAGACGGCGACACCGCCCTACTAGTTCCTACTATCTGACTACCCGCGCAGGAGTGCAAGAAGACACCTCTATCCACGCCATTGCCAAGCAAGTCCTGCCAAGTGGATGCAGAACTTTTGTATTAGCAAGAATCTCACCTCTGGTGAAATGTTCAAAGCATTACACGTAAAAGAATCCAAGCGCAGTTTAATGCAGAGAGATGGGAAGCATCCTTAGTTTGGGAGGACTTCAAAACAATTTCATAAAAACACGCCTACCTTGTACATCAAAATGACATATTTAATCTTTTGCTTCTTTCATAAGATAGATGAGCAATCAGTAATGTTGGAAGAGTGTTAAAGCTAGTACCAATGTGAGAGGAATGTAACAGCTTGAATTCTGGAGCCAAACTGGTTTCAAACTCCAGCTCTACCACTTACTGACTGTTTGGCCTTGGCACTGGGCCTCAGTTTCCTCATCTATAAAATGGGCAGAATGACAGCACCCATCTCATAAGGCTTTTCTGAGGAATATGTGAGCTAACATACATGCACTTATAAAAGTACTCAGCAAAGAGTAAAGGTTATAAAAAATCTACTGTTATAAATGCCTTAGCATCATCTGCGGAGTGTGTTGTGGTGTTCTGTGTTTGCTTGCCCTCGGGTAAGATAGATTGGAATTCTATTAAATTTAAAACTCCCAACCAAAGGTTTATGGCCCTTTTTCTTTCCCTGCAGTTTTTCTGGTATCCAGTCACCTGCCGTATTGCAGTTAGGCAATGGGGGCTAAATGAACAGGATACAAGGATTCTCCAGCTAGCACCCTCTTCTAAGAAAAGGACAGCACGAGAGCAAGGGTGGCCTATTTCAAGCAGTGTTCTACACGTTCCTGCTACTCCTCCTCACTTCAGTGGCTGCTTGTGCTCTTAGGAAGCCACAAGCCATCAGAGGATAGCCAGTAATAATAATACTAATAGTAATAACGCCACCTGAGTGTGTCAGGCAGGGGGCTAAGTGCTTTAAGTGTGATATCGCATTTAATTCTCACAAGAACTCTATGATGTAGGTACTGTTACCGAGGGGGGATGGAGCAGAATGATTATGACTGTGGCCTCTAGAGCTAGACTTGCCTGGGATTGTAGCCTGGCTCTGCCATTAAATAACTCTGTTGTTTTGGGCAAATTACCTAACCTTTCTCAGCTATAGAATGAGGATAATGATAGTACTTATTTCACAGGATTTTTTGGTGAGCATTTAATGAGCTAACACATGTAAAGTCCTCAGAATAGGACTGGTTTAGAATGTGGACTATGAAGCCAGACTGCCTGAATTTACATCCCAGCTGCACCATTTATGAGCTATGTGGCCCTGGGCAAGTTACCCAACTTATCAGCACTAGGTTTCCCTGTAAAACACGTGTGGTGAGAATATCACCTACCTCCTAGAGTTTTCATAAGGGTTAAATAAATTACGTCTGTAAAGTGCTGAGGTCAGTGTCTGGCAAATAATAAGCTTCTCCGCATTCTCTCTCATCTCCTGGGAGTCCAGCTACACATGTGAAGCCTATTCTCTGTGTCCCATTTATCTTTTACTCTCTTTTCTGTGTTTTCCATCCTTTTTGTGCTCAAGTCTGAATATTTTCTTCTGACCCTTTTTCCAACTTGTTAAATCAAAATTAGATAAGATACATACAAATGCTGTATTGTTCTAAATAAATAATTTTATACCATCTCAAAATAATAAATAAATGAATAAGCATTGTGTGCATAGTATGTATTGACAAATGTTAACGATGATAATCTCTATACAACATCAGAGGAAACTGAGACTTGGGGACATCAAACAACTTGTCAAGGTTATATAGCTAGTGAGTGACGCAGCTGGGACTTAAACTCCAAGTTCATAGCCTTAATCACTTGAATTATCATACTACACTGCTATTGCCAGAAAGCTAGTAGGACGCTGCAGATGTTTGGTGATTTACTTTGTCCATGAGGGTGGATACTGGCTTTGTTATCTAGTATGTGTGTGTATATTTTAAGGGCTTTGTCAGAGCAGGGTTCATGTCAACCTAATCCACCCTACCTTCACCATCCTTAATTTTGCTCAAAATACCTAATTCCCAAATAGAAAGCCTAATTGTCATCTGTCATTCTGTGTATGCAATCAGTGGAAGCTCCCCACCTAAAAGAGAGGAGCAGTGAAACTAATAGTTTCCGAGCAAGCAGCCTGTGAATCCAGAATTAACCTCAGGCTGCTGCCATCCTGAGCCTTTGGGCTGAGATGTGGCTCTGGCGGAGGAAATGAATGAATCATCATTAGTTTTTTTTAAATTAGTCTGTAGCTATTTGGAACAGCATCACTTTAAATAATTAAAGGAATTTGAAAGAAAAAATAAAAGAAATAGTGATTTCTTTCTTTGCTGATAAAACCAGAATGTATCAATATTAATTAGCTGAGAAAGAAGAGAGGAAAAACTTTCAAATGAGTCTCCGGGAGTAGTTCTGCTTAACTAAAAGGCACAGATAGTGGGAAATGAGATATAAAAATGGAATGACAGCAGACAATAAAGTGTAACTATTATTTTGTTCAACCCTCTGCTTCCCATCAATCTCACACATATACACAAACACTGTCCTTTTTACAGTAAGTTCAACGATTTCATTCTGTGTCTCCAACCATCAGCTCTTTTTTCCCGGTTTACTCTTCCCCTAAATTATCATCTATTCTATGAGCTTTGATGATGACATCTACAGACGACACCTGATTTTTCATGTCTTGTGTCTCACATTGCAACAATTATATCTTAGAAATACCTGCATGCTTATCCTATCAGCCCAAATCAAATATATTTAAAAGTGAACATAATTTCACTTCTATCTAGGATGCAGAAAGCTGGAAAGTATATGGTTTCCACCCCAATAAAAAGAGAAAGCAGGATAATCAACATAATATACCTTTTCTTAAGACCATCAGAGAGCTGATATCACAGGGCAACAAAGTACATTGAAATCCAAGGAAAGACAGAAATTTCCAAAGAGAGAGAGGTTGAGAACATCAGCTTACTTGTGCTTGAGCACAGGAGGAAGAAACTCCAGGTACCATACAAGCAGGTAAGAAAAATACAGCTAGTTCTTTAATGAATTGCTAAAGGCTGAGTGTGGGCTAGTAAGAGAGTTTAGAATCCCTGGAAGCTGCAGGCACAGGGGAGATGATACCCACTTACGGGCTCGTCTCCGTAAATGCCTACTGAGTGTCTATAATAGGTATAGTGGAGAGAATATGGTGTCTGAACAAGGCCATTCCACAGGGACAGGGAACATTTACAGATAGACATCAGGGACACCTTGGTGGGGAAAAAAATCAAAGAGGATTACAATCACCCTGAATATCGTGTGCACCTATGTGCTTGTGTTTCAGAAGGAAGATGGAAGAGGCAGGAAGGGGACATGAATTCTCATTTAATTTGCCTGGGAGATGAAGGGTTTTAGGTATCAACCACAGTGTGGCCCCTTTTCAACAATTTCCTAACATAAGACTTGACAGTTATTAATACCATGATGGGAAGATATACAGGAAGCAATGTGCAAGTAAGACTAAGAAACAGTAGAGAAGGAAGGCAAAGTATGGCAGCTTTTTATTTGGCTGTTCCCTTCTCAAAAAGAGCCTTGCATATAACCCCTACCCATCTCGCCTGCTCTCTCAGGCTCGTATGTGCAAACGCCAAATTCTGTCTTCACTTCCAGTACAAGTGTCTGTTTATGAAATTCTCATCTTTTTACCTGCAGTTTGGATCATCTCTTTCACCCCTTGTCCAACTGCCCCCTGGTTTTCTATCCCACGGTAGTACATGGGGGCAGGGCACTAAAGAAAGAGCCCCCTAGTCTATCCCCAGGTTTGCCTTATCTGGTTGGTGGCTGTCCTTGAGCCAGATGCTGTCCAGTACTGACACTTGACACGGGTCTCCTGTTTCTGAGATAGCACAGTGTCATATGCCCTGTTTTCCTTTGTTCACTTAGATGTCTGATTCTACCACCCAAGTCACTTCATTTTAATAAAATTCCAAATCTTTTCCACTTTTTAAAATCAAAATTTTACGCTGCCTGTGTTAACCACTGGATTCAATTAGCAGCTTTGTTTTTTTAAAAAAAGCCTACAAAAAAATCTATTTTAAAATAGAATTGGTCTTAGGGGTGGAGGAAGAGCTTCAAGAAAAATTTGTTTGGAGTTTTATGACATCCAAAACAGAACAACTTAAAAGTAACTTGAGTCATTTATAATCAAAAATATCTCAGTGCTCGCCTAACTTAAATGACCACATGAACTTTCACCAGTAGGGAAGAATGGGGCAAATGCGGTAGAAAAAGAGAGAACAAAGAATTTGCCATATGTTTCTTTGTTTAACTTCTGACACTGGGAAAATTTGATTTGAAGGAAAATGTATCTAAAAGTATTTCACTTATGCTTCAGTTATACATTGGATTTCAGTGTGCATTGAAAAAATAAAGGTGCATTTTGACCCGCCTCAGTTCATTCTCAGGGACTAGAAGTGGCAGGATTTGAAGGGTACTCTCTAGTAGTAGTAGCAGTAGTAGGACTCATGCTCCAAAATAATCCTTTTTATACATTGGGACAAAAATGTATCAGAGCAACCCCCAGAGAGAATCTTCCTAGAACTCCATGACTGGTAAGTTTCCCGGTCACCACCTGCCATATGGACTGAGGCTTTTTCCTTTTACTTTTTTTGTCTCTAGCTTCCCTTCCTTTCTGGCTCTTGTTATCTCAGCCCAGTCAGTCAGTCACTTAGGCTTCAACATGGCTCTGTTCTGCAGTGAGGAAACTTCAGGATACAAGTTATCCAGAGTGACAGGAATACAGTCTGGCTGCTTAAATCAGTTTGATGCTTCTTAACTCATTAAACCCAATTTTTACAGACTGTTACTCAAAATTCACTGCCAGGCCAACGGATGATTCAGCTCAGTCCTAGCCACCAGATACTCGCATTGGTCCCTGTTGAAGACCGCTTTCTCTCTGCATCTTCCACACACTGCTTGAGCAGTTCTATTTGGATTCCATCCTAAATCTCTTTATCAAATTTCTCCCCTTAAGATCCCTTCATTCTGTTCAGATGAAGAGTTTTAAGCTGCTGCTTCCTCTTTGCAAGCCTCTTCTAGATAACTTATCTGTATAAAGCTAATGTACTTCTCCCAGTGGACTCTTCTAGCACCCTTACAACCTCCTATCCTGCTCTAGTTTCCCATGTTTCTGGAACTTTCCCCAAGTGTCTTATTAACTTCTACATTTCATTTCATCCATCTTTTTCTCTCATAGTTATACCTCCAGTTCTTCTAGAACCTTCCTCCTATCCCACTTGGTACAACATAAACCCCATTTACATTTCAATTATTCTTGCCTCCGTATGGACAGGAGTACTAGAGCCTTAAATCAGTGCCTTCACTGGGGAAGGGTTATCTTTTTTTAGTCACAGTTTTAATCAATGAAAACCTTGTTAGCCAAGATTGCTTTCCATTTGGGCACCTGATTAAGAGAGGAAGGCCCTGTCATAGGGCATAGACTACCACCTGGACGTAGAGATGCTGAGGATTCGCATGGAAGAGCACAGTAATTCATTAAGGCTCCAAATAGGATGTAGCTCCAAAATGTTAGGATGAGGTCAAGGAAAGGTTAACTTCTGATACTAAAACTAATAAAAATTGGAAAGGCTGCATCTGCAGAAATGACTCAGTTTAAGTGGTTTATAACCGTGTCCCAAATTGAACCATTGTCTCTTAGTTCAATTAAGAAAGTCACTGGGTTTCTCAAAAAACAGTAACCTACTCAGTGGTATTGCCAAATGCCTCCAATTATCATTGTGCTGTCATAACAGAAGGAGGATTGGAAGCCCGCCTCAGACCTCAGAAAAGGAAGGCAAGAGAGCAAGCTGCTATTAGTTTATCCAGCCTCCCCAGATGGAAGAGCACTTTGACTTCAGAGGGCCAATGTCAATTACTTAGTTAGAATATACCTAGAAGAGAGCAGGGGCAAGCTACACTTAATTTTATAAAAATAGCCAGTAATTACATCTAACTATTTTTATTGTCATTATTTTCACCAAGTGTTGCAGAGGACAGAAAGAGCTAGGAAGAGGAGTGGATAGGAATGTTATGGATGAGGCAAATAATGTGCGTTTAGTGCCAGATAGGAAATGAATTGCTAAATGGAAGTTTCAAGAGAGGTGCAGCTCAGGAGTGGGTGAACAGAAAGAAAGATGAGGAGAAAGGCAAGGCTGACCTACTGATAAGAGTGTTAGGAGGAGGCATAATCACAAGGGAGTGCATTTATAGATAAATGCTGAATCTGAACGCCTGAATGAAGAGGAAAATTGGGAAAAGACGTCCTATGTCAAGCTTGCCACAGTAAGCATTTTTTCAAAATGAAGTTGATACTTTGTAGTGTCGAGCAATTGAGGGGTAAGTGGTAAGCATTTATAACCAGTCGAAGTAGAAGATAGGGAATAAGATGTGATTAGTTGGATGTGTTAAATCAGCTATCAAGATATATTGCATCTATGCTGCTGAAACTTTGTTACTTAATATGAGATAGGAGGAGCTGACCCAGTGGCGTGGTGGTTAAGCTCATGAACTCCATTTTGGTTCACAAGTTCAGATCCCGGGCACAGACCAACACACTACTCATCAAGCCGTGCTGTGTATGTGTCCCACATACAGAAACAGAGGAAGATTGGCACAGATGTTAGCTCAGGGAAAACGTCCCTCACGAAAAAAAAGGGGTGGCCCAGTGGCATAATGGTTAAGTTTGCACGTTCCACTTTGGTGGCCCAGGGCTCACCAGTTTGGATCCTGAGCGCAGACCTACGCACTGCTTATCAAACCACACTGTGGCAGGCATCCCACACATAAAATAGAAGAAGATGGGCACAGATGTTAGCTCAGGGCCAATCTTCCTCAGCAAAAAGAGGAGGATTGGCAGTGGATGTTAGCTCAGGGCCAATCTTCCTCAAAATAAATAAATAAATAAAACAGCCAGTTATTTAAAAAAAAAAATATATATATATATATGATAAGGAATAACCAGTGTTTCCCAAATTTTAGTCTCTGGGTACTAACTTTATCATGTTTGCCATATCCTCATACCATCTATATTCTTATCTACTTAAAAGTAATTCTTTAAAACAATTAATTAAAAAAATTTTCACACTTTAGCTTCATCCTTAGCAGTAGCATCTATGACACCATAAGTCTGATAGCTAGTTAGGTCTTTTTTCTAAACACGTTAACATAAATGTATAACGTTAAAAAATAAAAGCTCTCCCTCTGTGTGACAGCTGAAATCAACCTGTGTGCTATTGTGATACACTGTTCCCATTCCGAGAAACCTTCAGATATATACTGTTTGTCCACAGTAATGTTCTGGTTTGGTGTGCAAGAAAGGTACTGTTAAATGCACTCATCATTTTTTCAGGTACCTTTTTGCTTTTTGAGAGAAAAAAGCAGGAGAAAATAACACCATTAACTTCCTCCTACTTGGGTCACTCAGAGGCTTATCTTTAAGTTATTGAAACTACTGGATTACCCAAAGTGTAAGCCAGGGATAGCCATGTGGTAAGAGGGCTCTAGATTAATAGAAGAGCAAGCTCTCCCATGGTATGGGAGGTATAGAGAGGTAAATGAGCGATGTGCCTGGATAATCTGAAAGTGCTTTTATCGAAGCTACAACTCATCAAAGAGAAAAACTGCATATAGGAATGAACAGTGTACCCGTTGAAAGATAGACCCTTGTAGGGGAAAATCACTAATATTTATATGTAAGTTCCCTTTATATGTAAATATCCATACTACCTGGACCCACCACACACACTTTCACTGAATTTCTGCCAAAATGCTGCACCAACAATTTGTTCTCCCAAGTGGACTTACCATGAAGAGAGAGAAGTTGAAGCAAATAGCCAATGTTGGCATGCGGGCAGGTATAAATTCTGCCCACTGTAAATTCTGAAATTGACATCCTGATTTATAAAACAGCCTCTTGTGAGTTAAGTCAGAGTGAATGAGTTCCCCTCAAACTTGAACAATCTTGTAAGAATTAAAAAGATAATTTCTCAACCTGCAAAGCTAAAAATCTGTGGAGACTCTACCAAGAAAATCATTCGTATTTGGGGCTCAGGTTGGTCAGAAGGTTATCCTTTCTTTCTTTGAAATCTTAGTAGGTACATAGGTACTAAACACAAACGTAATCTCTGGTCCAGTTTTCCAAAGGCTGGGCCTGCCTGTGGGATAGCATTATGAGGGCAGCCTACTACTCATTTCAAAGCTGTTTCTAACATCTTACTGGTGGAGGCTCTGCCTTGATATTCAATCAAAAATACTCACTAATAGAGCTATTTAAGACGTGAAATAAATTTATGTGGTAGGTAAAATATTTTCAACCACAGCAAAGATTGATTTGTGTCATAAGCCTTCCTTTGGTAGGAAGCTTCATATCTTATCACCGAACCATCTGCCTCTCTTCCAAGGGCTATGCTGACCTTCTCGTAAAATTGTCTTTTTCTCACTTAGTTCACCAGTTAACAATCTCTGTTAATTAGATGCAAAGAGGACAATGTGATGTCTAGGTAGCAGAATCCAGGACCAGCTTCTAATTATACAGAACAGAAAACAAATGGTCTTTAACATTAGATAGGCTCTGCCTTGAGCAGATTAGTATGTAAACTTTATTCCTTTGTATTTTTCTTTTCAGCAGTCAAGCTGTGTTAACTTCACAAATACATTTGACGCTATAAAACTCTTAGAAGAAAACACAGTGGTAAATCTTCATGACCTTGGATTTGGCAATGAATTCTTAGAGATATGACACCAAAGGCATAGGCAACAAAAGAAAAAATAGATAAATTGGGCTTCATCATAATTAAAAACTTTCATGCATCAGAGGACGTTATCAAAAAAATGGAAAGACAACCCACATACCTGGAGAGAATATTTACAAATCACAGGTCCAAGAGGGGACTTGCACCCAGAATATATAAAGAACTCTTACAACTCAACAACAGAAAGACAAACAAATCAATTTAAAAACTGGGCAAAGAGGGGCTGGCCTTGTGGTCTAGTGGTTAAGTTCAGAGTCCTCTGCTTTGGTGGCCCAGGTTTGGTTCCCAGGCATGGACCTACACCACTCATTGGTAGCCATGCTATGGTGGGGCCTCACATACAAAATAGAGGAAGATTGGCACAGATGTTAGCTCATGGTGAACCTTCATCAAGCAAAAAGAGGAAGATCAAGGGCCTGCCCCATGACCAAATGGTTAAAGGTTTGTGCACTCCACTTCAGCGGCCCAGGTTCATGGGTTCAGACCCCGGACGCAGACCTACTCCACTCATCAGCCACGCTGTGGAGGCATCCCACATAAAAAATAGAAGAATATTGGCACAGATGTTAGCTCAGGGCTAATCTTCTTCAAGGAAAAAAAAAAAAGAGGAAGATTACCAGCAGATGTTGGCTCAGGGTGAATCTTCCTCAGCAAAAAATGCAAAATTTTAAAAAATAATAAAAAAATGGGCAAAGAATTTATGTAGACATTTCTCCAAAGAAGATATGAAAATTGCCAACAAACGCATGAAAAGATGCTCAACCTCATTAATCATCAGGGGAATGCAAGTTAAAACCACAATGAAACTCCACTTTACATCCACTAGGATGGCTGTAATAAAAAAAAAAAGAGTAAACAACAAGTGTTGATAAGGATATGAACAAATTGGAACTCCTGTACATTCTGGTGGTTGTCTAAAATGGTACAGCTGCTGCGGAAAATAGCGTGGTGGTTCCTCAAAAAGCTAAACATTGTTATCATGTGACCTAGCAATTCCACTCCAAGGTACATAGCCAAAAGAGTTTAAAACAGGTACTCAAATACTTGTACATAAATGTCTATAGCAGCACTATTCACAGTAGCCCAAAGGTGGAAACAACCCAACTGTTCATCAATGGATGGATAGATAAACAAAATGTGGTATATAAGTACAATGGACTATTACTCAGCCATAAAAAGAAATAAAGTACTGACACATACTATGATGTGGATGAACCTCAAAAATATGCTAAGTGAAAGAAGTCAGACACAAAAGGTCACATATTATATGATTCCATTTATAGGAAATATTCAGAATAAGTAAACCCATAAAGACAAAAAGCAGTTTGGTGGTTGTCCCAGACTGGAAGGAGAGAATGGTGAGTGACTGCTTAACGGGTGTGGGGTTTTCTTTTGGGGTGATGAAAACCTTTTAGAACTTTATAGAGGTGGTGTTTGCACAGCATTATGAATACACCAAACGCCATTGAATTGTACACTTTAAACTGGCTAATTTTATGTTATGTGATTTTAACTTCAATTTAAAACAAAAGCAGTTGATGATTGTTATTGAATGATCTGACATGCAAATTTGAAGCCAGAATCACCAAAATAAAACGTTATTATATCCATGACTTTTGATGATGGATATAGCCCATTGAACTGAAATGATTTTCCAAAGAATCATAAAAGGCTATCTTTTCAGAGGAATCTTTTTTATGAGTGTGTATACTCAAAGTTTAGCTGATATCTGTTAAACAGCAGTATAAATTATTTAGCTTTGTTTTCCCATAACTGCCAGAGAATTGGTTCAGAATGAGTGACATTAACTTGAACATGGCTGGCTATCTGAAGTGACTGGGAGATCATGGGGATAGTATCAGATGATGAAGCTCATAGATACATGACATTGCAGCTGACAGCTTGGAAACTATAGAAATACATCTAGCATTCTGTGGAGTACTAATTAGGACCGGGGGAGTCGACAGGAGAAGCGCTTTAGAAGAGTTGTACATCATTCTACTAAAAACTGATGAGTCTGCTAAGAGAGCATGTTCTATTCCGAGAGATACAGAATTGGGGTAGAAAAACTAATAGTCCTTACAAGGAAGATATGATTTCTACTTTATGCAAGACAGTTTCCTTAACTTTCTCAGAAAATGCCTTGACATGAACCTCTGATTAAATAGGCTTAACTTTAAATTTGTTCCTTCCTAGTCTGTAATTGACCTCATTTCCCAAACTGGTTAAAAGTTATTATCACTCTAAGATTGATTCTTATACTGTTCCATGCACATCTTGATAATTGCTAATGTTTGCATAACAACAAACATCACTTTTATTCCACCCTTTGGAAAGATCCAGTTTAGTTACTGAACTGAAAAAAGCTTATAATGATTACTACAGACAGAATAATCTCACTAAAATAGATAAGAAATAAAATGGAAAGTATTAACTTTTCCTTTGTGATGGGGGTGGTTCTCAGACTGAAATTCAAACCAAAGTTTTTATCAGTTAGGATCTTTTCTTGGCTATAATTATGCAGAAAATCAAACTAACAGTGGCTTGAACCAATAGGGATTTATTTGTTTCACGTAATTAGAAGACAGGAGACAGGAGTTTGGATCTCCTGCTGAATGATGTCGTCAAAGAATCTGGTTTTTTCTATCTTTCCATTCCACCATCCTTAGCCTCATTCTTTGGACTCATGGTCACAATATGGCCACCACAGTACCACATTCACATCACGTTCACATTTAAGGCATAAAGAAGGGAGAGGGGGAAGAAAGGAGGAAAAAAGGGTAGCACCAATCACATCTGTCCCTTTATTAGGAAAGAAAATCTTTCCCAGAAACATTGCAGTAGACTTCTGCTTGTGCCATATTGGCCAGAACAGATTCACAGAGCCAACCCTTGCTATAAGGGAGGTAGAAAGAAAATATCCAGCATTTCTAGCCTCTCTAATGGAAGGTTAGGAATGGAGAAGAAGGTGGGAAATAAGTTTTGGACTAGTCAAATTTCACTGTTTGCCATGCTTTCCTTGTACAAACATTAAAGAGATTCTTAGATGAAGAAATAAAATAACTGATTTTATGCATAATAAACAAGGACATAAACAATGTATGACTCCCTATTTGAATCTCTTAACCTAGGAAGTATATAATTGCTTAAGTTTCCACTTCATCTCAGGAAAAAAGGAAACTGATATTCCACCTTATATGACTTGTGGCCCTCCTTTTCATCTCCTAAAAGATCTTCATGCATATCGACTCATTTGATTTTACCACATTTATGAGAAAGACATTGGAGGTTGAGGATGACGGGAAGGTGAGAAACAAGCTACATGATCAATTACTCACCCAAATTCAGAGCTTTAAGAGATCCTGGTTTGGAGTTTAGGATATTTGGCAAGGTACCTTTTCTCTACTATTCTTCCTCCCTTTAAATGCCCAATCAAACACATACACTTACACACACATGTGGGGACATAAATAGTCACCACTAGCATAGGGGAAGGAAGCAATTATCTAAACTTTGGCCTGGGCAAAGGAAGGTCAGGACTGAATCCCCAGTGCCAGGAAAAAAGGGAAATTATTATTATTTCCCTAGATAATACAAATCTCTTTTAAGTTATCACACCTGAAAAATGGATTTATGCAGTAATGTTTCAGGGAACAGTGGTCAGATTTACAATGACATAAAATTCATTCAATTTGCAAAAAAAAAAATCCAGCTTCCTCTTTATTATCCACAGAACCTATCTTACCCAACCTGGCAAAATAAGCTTAACCTTGACAAATTTCTCCCTGCAGCAAATGCTTGCATCAACTGGCAGATTTTCCCGGCTGTGGA
Organism: Equus caballus; assembly: GCF_041296265.1. Lineage (NCBI taxonomy): Eukaryota > Metazoa > Chordata > Mammalia > Perissodactyla > Equidae > Equus > Equus caballus. The sequence goes on along the minus strand of NC_091692.1, from coordinate 63,984,392 downwards.
TTTGTAATTACTTTCTGAATTTTGAAGAACAGATTAAATGACTACATAAAGATCTGAATATTACCATCCACAAATCTTTCTGCTAACTGATTACTATGAGTTGTTATTAAATGGGTTTGTCATGTTTCATAAGCGTTTCCTGTGCTGGTGCATCCTTTGCAATACTACATATTACCTCTGACAAATGATTCAAAAATAAAATATGAGCATCAAAGAAAATGAAGCCAACCATGTGGTAGAATAGATTTCAAAGAAGAATTTTATAGTGTCTTAGCGGAAGAACTTTAAAAATACATTTTCCAAGGCAAAAAGATAGTAGCTTTTAAGATTCATAAATAAATGTTAAAATAAGTTTTACCTAAAGACAAAAGTCTTCATAAACTGCAGTATTTATAGATTTAACATTTGAGCTTTAATAACTTGAGTTGCAACTGTGATAGAAATAATCTGTAAATATCACTTAAAGGCAAAATACATTCTCTTCTCCTAGGTTGAAACGGACTTCTAATGTGCCAGCCAAAGGGCATAGTTTAACTATCTTTATGATGACCATTTTTTTCGTTTATTGTAGCATCTGAAAAAGGAACACTTTGTGCACAGCTGGGTAATGCAGTTCTCCTAGACTTTAATAAATTTGATTTTACATGCTATTTACGGATTTCTATCATATCTACAATCTTAGACATTAAGGTTGAGAAATATGTAGGGTCTTCATAAAATTCTTCTACAGATATCTGGTCATATTCATCTCTTTGGCAAACTCCTATAGCACAATGTTTTATATTTGGAAAGTACATTCTATCATTTCTGTTTATCTTCTCAATATCCGTAAGGATGGAGTAAGCTCTCGACAAAGAATGTGCTAGCTAATATTGAAAGCAAAGGCATCAGCCGGCCTTTCATAGAGATTTTGTAACAAAGATCAGAGGTTGAGAAGACAGATCTTCTTGTTCAAATGCCATAATAAAGGATGACAGCCAAGGAGGCAGAGCTGAGAACCTAATATTGGAACCCAGAGAAAGAAAGAGTTAGACCTGCTAGCTTGTAAGTTTGGAGAGTGATAATTGGTGAGCTTAGCATGCTGGGCTCTGGAATAAGTATTTTATATACTTTATTGTCACTGAAATTTCACAACAGTCCTGGAAGAAGATAATTATTCTGCCATTTTCAAATAAGGAGAGTAGTTTTATGGAAATTACTCAATAAGGATTAGGTCCCTTCTCTGTTATTCTCCACTATGATGATGCATAAGAAATGATGACCATTCATTCAGTCATCCTTGACTTTCATGCTCCAAATATTTAGTGTACAACTACGTAGTGCTGGGCACTGTGCTAGTCATTGGGCAGGCCAAAATAAGGAAGACCAACATAAGCCCTACCCACACAGGGATAACTGCTAGTCTAATGTGGCACAGAGTCCATGTTCAAGAAATGATAATAGCAAATACTTGCACAGAATGTTATATACCAGGCACTGTTCTGAGTGTTTGACGTATATTAATTCACTCAATTCTCCCAAAACCATGTAAGGTATTACTACCATTTTACAGATGAGGAAACTCAGTCAAGGCTAGAGAATGAGTAATTTACCCAGGGTTGCACTCCTTGTGACTGGCAAAGTTGAGATTTGAACCCAAGCAGTCTAACTTGAGGGACCATGATCTTAACTACTCTACCATTCTTTCTCTCTAAAATTGCTTATCGACATAGGTTGATTAGACACATCTTTCATTGACTCCTATGCTGATGTGATGTTAAATGCTGGATACATTTCTTTAAGAGAGAGTTTGAAATGAGATAATAATGAAAGAAATAACATCTATTCTTCAGGATATAGGGGAAAGGAGAGTTTTAGGGGATATGACACAGCAGAGAGGTGAGGGAGCTGAGAATACACCCAAGGATAAGACAGGTGTGGTCCATGCCCTCTTAGAGCTTATAGTTAGCAGAGGTGTCCAGGGATTATGTAACAAGGGACTTACCTGCTCTGTGGGGTCAGGAAAGTTTCCTCTGAGGAAATGATGTTTGAGAAGACTTGAATAATGTGGGACAAGCCCTGAGGGCAGAGGGAACAATTTGTAGAAGGTCTTGAGGCAGGAGAAAGCGCAGTGTGACTAAAGAACTGAGAGAAGCCCAGTTGGCTAAGCATAGAGATGGAGGAATGTGGCATGAGATGGAGGTGTGATATTGATCCAGAAAGCAAACCATGTAGAGCTTTGTAAACCATATTAAGAACTTTGGCCTTTATTCTAATGGCAATAATAAGCTATTGAAATGCTTTTAAGTACAGGAGAGTCATAGTGAAATTAGTTTTTTAAAAAGATTACTCTGGCCAAAGAGTAGAGAACAAATTAAAAGAGGGAAAGATTTATGTAAAAGACCCGTTAGGATACCACTGCTATAGTCTGAGTGAGGGATGATGGTGGGCTGGATTGGGGTGTTGGCAGTGGGGAATGAAGAAGAGAGGGAAGATTCAAAGATAATCAGGAGATATTTAGAACTTGATGACCAATGGAAGGACAGGGAGGAGCCAAGGACAACCAAAAGTAGAAGTCTAGTATCTGGGTAATTATCAAACTGATTAGAGGAGCAAAGCTAGCATGTTGCAGGGCAGGTGGAAGAAACTGAGGGGTGGGATGTAGGATGATGATATGGCAATGAGAGGAGCAGACAGGAATTGATGACTAGGATGACGGCAGGAGGAGGGGTGTTCGTGGTTGTGGACAATCTTTGAGCTGGGGAGGCCCCTGAAGCTTCTTTGGCACTTTCAAAAACACTTCTTAAATATTTTAGTAAATTCGCTTTGGCCTTCTGGTGCAGATTTACTGCTGAAGACAGAATTTGAGCAAATATTTTTAAGTGGAGAACAGTTATTAGGCAATTCATATATTAAGTTAATATTTTCTTTATCAACTGAAATTAACTTTGAGCTGAAATCTCTTTTACTAATTAAATCATCACTGCTGACACTGGCATTATTTCACTAGAAGGACAGTCACTAAGCTACCTGAAAGTGACTTACAACAGTGTACTTGTACGACCACTGTTTGACTCTTGGAATATAATTTCTAATAGAACGAGTTATATGTTCTATGTGGCTAAGTTCCCAAACCAGCTCATAGAATTTATTTTAAGCCTTAATATAGCTAGAATAAGAATCTATATAAATCACGTTGAAGAGATCCATCACTTTTATTCAACAAACTCAATCAAGCATCTGTGATATGATAGATTCTGTTTATGTGCTAAGACATCAACAATAAACAGTCCCGTGCAGTATAGTTGGAAATAAGGGGTTGAGAATAGGAAGTTGTGACAAGAAGGTTTTCTTTCCACTTCTACCTTTACCCCTTTCTCATTTCTCTATCCCAAGAGTGGAAAACAGAAACTGCACCGGGAATACAGAATAGTGAAGTTTACAAAAGTAGAAATGTGATAGGCTTTCCTTCTTGTCCCTTCTCCCATTTCCAGATGCTGGCCACAGTTTCCTCTTCCTTTGTATTCCTCTCTTCCTAGGGAAACCCCCTTCCTTGACCAACCAGTGGGTCAGTGGCAGGAATTTGTGGGATGGGGCACAAATTGAGAGATGAGGAAAAATGGTCTTGAGAAGAGCAAGCCAGGGTAACAAAAGAAAAGAGAAGAGGCAACCGTACTGCCCCAATAGGACAAAAAGTCCCCATCTAGGTGCAAGACACCTAGATCAATAGATTGTACAGGGCTTACCATTCTTTGTAGAGTTTCCACTTAATTGTTTTTTAAAGAAAAATAATTCTCAGAAAGGTAAGATCTACTTAAGAAAAGCTAATAAATTAGAATCCTTTCTAATGTAAGCACCAAAAGGTAATTTCCTAATGAAATAGCTCCCAAGGAACTAGGCCAAGAGCTATATGCTTGAAGACAAGCAGTAACTGACTATTGCTAACTTCAGCAGAAAAGGAATTTGTTGGAAAAGTATAGGATAGACCACAGATTGGATAGGAAGGCTGAAATCCAAGGCTGGAAATTTGATAGGAGCCAGGGAAGGTCAGGGAGCAGGAACCAGGCCAAAGTCCCACTGCAGGAATGGTCTGTTTGGGATGTCTCAATGACCACGACTGCCACTGCTGCCCTCGGCTGCTCCTGAATGCACCTCCGTATGTCAATTCAAAACTGTCCCTGCATAATAGCTTCACTAGCCCCAAACTCAAAGCATGGGGCAGGAGCATCCAATTGGCTTTGTGCATAAGGGAATGGGGAGAGGGAGTGTCTGGCTCCATCACTTCCAAGAATCACACAGTTTGGATTCCATCAAAGTAGATACTGGGCAGCCACAAAAAGAACAAACGCCCACTGCACACTGCTTATGATAAATTACTAAAGTGTTATTTTAATGAAGGGGTAGAATTTCAGCCAAGGATTTCAGAAATGTTTTTAGGGGCAGCAGAAAAATGCCTGAGAGTTACCTCCACTGGTCAACTCAAATAACAACCACCACACAGGTCTGCCCTTTACTTTGATTCTTAGATCTTGAAGCAAGCATCTTCGCCAAGATTGCTCTTTGCCTAGGGTGTGGCACTGTCTCCTTAGAAACCCTCAGCTCTGTGAAGGTGTAGGTATACCCATCTTAGTATATCCATCTTATACAACGAGTCTCAGAGAGGATAAATGTTTTGCTTATAGTTACATACTACAGGCATCAATGGTTATTAGGGAGTATTAACAGACTTGGAGTAATTAATTTCTTCTACCTTATTTACTCCAAATTAAGCAAAACATGATTAGCAAAATTATTTTAAAATATATATTTCCTCTAGGAAAAATTTCTCATTTTTTCCTCATAAGATGAATGACTGATTTGAAAGTCCCTGATGGATGAATAGGAAATTTCTTCTTTACAATAGAAATTGAGTTCATTAATTATAAATCAGAATGGATAATGCTATTCAAAGCTTCACATCGAATCTAATTAACAAGATTGCTTTTTATAAATTAATTTCCTGAACTATTTCCTTATGTAATTGAAACTAGACTCAAACATGTTGGTTCTAGCTACTTAGTTGTTATATTTGAGCTTGAAACTTTTATATTTTGGATTCTATGTACTGTGATAACACATGTAAGACCAAATGAATTTTTAAATTAAAATTACAAATATTGAGAACAATAGTTTTGAGGAACATGGATTACTGTCACACCAAACTTAACATTTGGGCTTATATTCTCGACCAATTCTAATTGTTTAAGGGGACTTTTCACAAATCTGACATTGAGATGTTTTGATTAAGGAATCCTTGGGGAAATAAGTTTCTTCACGAGGAAGTTCAAGGTGTTAAAGTCAACAAAAAGCTTCATAAATCATGCAAAACGAGGCTTCTTGAATGTGTTAGCAGAACAACAACACCTCTGTACAAAGCTTCTATTTTATCCCTGCTAAGGGGAAGATAAAATTCCCTTTGAGGTAATTATGAAATCTGCAAAGTTTGTGATCTTCTCGGGTGCAAGGCATGCTGGGACCTCCACAGCAGGAGAGAAGCTCTGGCTTAACAAAATAGGGGCTGCAGTTGCTGGTAATGGCTGCAGTTATCTCAGCAGTACAGTGGTTTAGCAAACCTGGGCAGAATCCCAGGGCTCATCAATGGTTGGTCAGGGCACAGAGAGAGGGTTTCTTAGTGGTGGTTCAGTTTAGGAGCCAGACAAGGCACTTAACGTGAGTGTTCATTACGCCAGTAGGCAGGGCACCGGCTAGCAGAATCCAGTCACAGAGAGGCCAATATGGTAGGAGCTAGATAGGTTTCCATGGCACTACTCACCCTGGGCCCAGGGTGGAGCCACATGGAGAAAGGATGGCAATCGAGATCTATACCCAGCCTCAGGGAGACACTGAGAGTCTAGGGAGCATAACTGATTCCAAGCCTCCCTTACACTTCCTACCTCATTTAGCGGCAACAGAGGCAAGACTGAGCCTGGGAGGTGTTTGGGTGAGCATCAGGCGACCTGGAGATGAGGAGCTAGGAAAACAGAGGCAGTCAAAACGAATTAAGGTTGATATCACCCTCCTCCTTCTGTGCCCTTTTATCAACTCGGGAAGTGACCTGTCTCCTTCTTTGGACTCCCAAGTCCTTCCTGTTTTGTTCACCTCTTTGCCCATGTCAAAATAGTGATACGATATTGCTGTTTATTTTTATGATTAACTGAAATTTACTAGGCATTTTGGAGGCTGCCCACCCAGAGCTCATTCGTAAGATGTCCTATCTCTAGCTCATGCTCTATGAGTGATCGAGGATAGACCTGCTAACCAGGGCTTCCAAGTGACTCTGCCACAAAGGACTCTGCCCTGAAAAAGGTGATCCCAGCAAAGGGATTTTCATTTCTGGGGAACTAAAATGGAAAGACATAGAAATAAGCAGTCAATTGATGGGGCATTGGAACTGAAAAGTCATGTCGAGTCAGGCTAGGACAGCCATATGGGGACATGAAGAGCCGAAGAGTAGAAATTACAAGCCAGGAGAAGCCAGTTAGTCGAGAACACAGGGCAGACGCGGAAGGACTCTCATTTCCTTGTCTCTCTCCAATCCCGGTTCCAGAGCCCCGGGCGGTATCTGGCTCAGCTGTACTGTGTTCCCATCTTTGAGTTTCTGTGAGACTCCTCCCCACAAATTTCTTGAACTGCCTTGAGGAAAATATTGTTCCTTGCAACAAAATGATCCCCATCCTACAACAAAACTGTAGTGTGCTCAAATCAATGTACTAATTCAACCAGCCATTGTATTTTTAATCTTTGTGTTTAGTTGCTGTAAAGAGATGTTTTATTCAGTGGGAGCAGGAGAGGCAGAATCACAAAATCATTCAGGCCTATTGTTAAGCTGGTCCTAAAAGCAAAACTGATTCCTTCCTTTGTTTGGGTGAATTATGGGTGTAAAGGTCAGAAGAGATGTCTTCCCTTTTTGCCGCTGCCAGCCTTCTCTCCACTCCTTCGTGTATGCGCTGACATGTGTGTGCACCTGCTGGAAGCCTGTTTTCTGTCATTGCAGGCTGATCTCATGGGTCTGTCCACCAGGATCTGCAGCACACCCTGCTCCGGCTCAGTGCCTCTCCTTCTCACACCTACCTTTATCTTTACTAACACTCACCATGTCTGCCCTGCGCCCTAAAACCCTTAGGGATAGTTTTTGTTCTTTCGGATCCATTAATCTTTAGTACCTAATGAAACAGCTATCCCAAAACTCTCTTATCTCTCTGGAGAATATCAGCCCAGACCTTACATATTATTTGGCCTAGTGTAATAAGTTTCTGATGATATAGCTTTGCTGCAACAGTTTCTTTCATTAATAGTCACATATCTGAATGACGGATCACAGATATACTTTGATCACAGCCTTGCTGTATTTCTAACCACCCTTGCAGTCTGCCAGAACTAGCTGGTGTCTGATAAACATCACTCACCTCTGGAGGGCTTCGAACATCCCAGCAGAAAGTTAGGCTTTTCCTCTCAGGGCTGCCAGAATCTCCTGCTCAGGCATCAGAAAGTACTGCAATACCTGTTTTCATGTCTGTCTCCTTTGGACTGAGCTCCCTTCAGAATCTTTTATAGATTAAGTGCAGAGATTACAATGGGGCCTTCCTTTTGGGGTTCTCATGAGAATTAAAAGTAAACTAATTTAAATTAAATGCACACAAAGAATTTGCAGTGTTGCAAGTGTTCAATAAACATTAGCAGCTATTGTTACTATTATTATTAATAAGAAAATTTGCTTCCTTTTTATTTTTATTTTTTTTGAGGAAGATTAGCCCTGAGCTAGCTGCTGCCAACCCTCCTCTTTTTGCTGAGGAAGACAGACCCTGAGCTAACATCCGTGCCCATCTTCCTCTACTTTATATGTGGGACGCCTGCCACAGCATGGCTGGCCAAGCGGTGCCATGTCCACACCCGGGATCCAAACCAGCGAACTGCTGGCTGCCAATGCAGGACATGTGCACTTAACCACTGAGCCACTGGGCCAGCCCAGAAAATTTGCTTCCTTACACCTGGGTTTCTGTCTGGGTAGGTTTCTGTCTTTGTAGGTGATTGTGCCATTCAGAAATAGGGAATGCTGAAGGAGATGAAATTTGGGACTTGGAGCAAAATGATGAGCTCATTTTGGGATATTAGCTTCAGTGCTTGTGAAGAGACCCAAGCATGAAGCCAATTTAAAACACATAGCCCCATAGCTGGGACTCAATAAATGTCAACTAAATGAAAGACGGTTCATTCAATAAGTCATTCATTCATGTAACGAAAGAGTTCTTGGCCCTGACTTAACCCCAGCTATTCAATAGACTTTAAAGAAAGGGATCAAAGCAAACAACATTTACTTTAAAATGTAAGCACCATTAGCACTATTATGAGTGTCATAATACCAAAAAACTGGAAAGCACTGATCTATTACATATTTTTAAATCCCTTTCACCAAATAATCAAAAACTTGTTTAGTACCTTCTAATATGGGGCTGTAAGGCCCTGTATAAATCACTGATGCTCACTGAGTTGCAACCAATTTGGGATTTACTGCTCAAGCATCTAAGCTGACCACCAGTGTTCTCTAAGGACTTAAGATGCCTGACCTCCTGATCATCCCTTTTGCCTGTGACGTAGTCCTTACATCTCCCTAGTACATGGATGTCACACCAACTTTGGAAAATCTTCCTAATCTGTTCTGTAACTGTAAAAATGTAGAAGAAGGTGGAGAAGGAGGAGGAGGAGGAGAATCAAGAGGAAATGGAGAAGAGGAAGGAGGAAGGAAGGAAAGAAGGAAGGAAGGAAAAGAAGAAAAGACTGTCCAATGTCCACATCACTAAATAGGTACAGATTGGGGAAAATCAATTGTTCTTTTCCCTTCCTTTTTTCTGATAATAAAGTGATGAGTGGGGATTATCTTTTAAAAAATAGGTTGGCTAACAATCTGTATTCTCTGGTTCTATCAAAGATAAAGGTCACAGCAGTGACCAAATGGCAAGACTTAACAACAAGGCATCTGATGCAACTTTCCTTCCTGAGGGGCTACTATAAATCCTTGGGATTGACTAGCGTTTCTCTATCTCCCCAGGCAACCTTTTCGCATCACCACAATCCTTATTTCCTTCTTCAGGGTTCTACCTTAACAACCTCACTCCTTAAAACATGTCTGTGTGTTTTATTCCAAAAGATTTTGGCTGGTAAATTTACATTTCAAAATGGTCAAAATCATGTTCCATTTCTAGATAGTAAAAAGCTCGAATTATAAGAAATTGCTCATGTCCTTAACCAGTCAGGTTCTGTTGAGCTCAGTTCAGAGACATCACTATGGAAACCACAGGTTGTAGCAGGATGTAGTGCCAGTGACTCAGCAGGTGGTACTTCCCTTCAAGTCAGTAGTACCCAATGCCCTGATGAGATGCCAGGCAAACACAGTACTATGGCTGTTTCATTTTTTAGGTGGTATATACATTTGACATTCACTGGGCAAAGGTGCCCAGATTTTAGACCAGCCAAAACATGAGCGGGAAAAACAGTAAAAGAAAAAGATTAGAGTCAAGCAGTGAAAGAGAAAGAAAAAAATGTTAAGTAAACTTGCATTCTACTCAACTTCGTAAATCACGTGGGAAGTTGGCCTTGGTGACTGGAATTGATTACTCAGGGGGAGGCTGTAAGGGAAGGATGCTCTTTCCTGTTAGACTCATTCTTGTTGCCTGTAAGGGAGATATTGCTAGATAATGAAACAGCTTTCCTACCTGGAATGGTTTTTTTCTTAATGAATTATAAACTGCTTAAAATTTGCAGTTTTGAATTTTGATTTAAAAAAAGAAGGATCCCTGTTGTTATTTCTGTAGTGGCTTGGCTAAATTTGACTAAAACAGGGTTTCTCAACAGTGGTACTCCTGACATTTTGGCTTGGATAAGTCTTTGTTGTGGGGGTGCTCTCCTACGCATTGTAGGATGTTTAGCAGCATCTCTCCCCGGCTTCTACCCGTGAAGTAACAAGCCCTCACCCCACGTGGTCTTAACAATAAGGAATGTCTCCAGACATTGTCCAACGTCCCCAGGGGGCAAAATTGCCCCCAGCAGAGAATCACAAATTTAAACATAAAAAGCCCTGTTCCCAGCTAACTGGGACCTGTGAATCCAGACTCTTCTTAAACTTTTTTTTTTTGAGGAAGTTTAGCCCTGAGCTAACAGCGGTGCTCATCTTCCTCTACTTTATATGTGGGATGCCTTCCACAGCATGGCTTGAGAAGCAATGCGTAGGTATGCACCCAGGATCCAAACTGGTGAACCCCAGGCCACCAAAGCCGAGCACGTGAACTTAACCGCTACGTGGCTGGGCCAGCCCCGCTTCTTAAACATTTTTAAGAAAAAAATTAAGTTTTTAATTAAACTTTTAAACTTCAATTACAGAGGAATAGGACCCATTTCAGAAGTGATTCCCCTTCTTGGATATTTGCAATATATGTGCCAAGTTTTCTTTTTTTTTTTAAACATTATTTTATACTGTATCCTAAAAAACACTAGATGACATGATATTATATACAGAAAACCTTAAAGACTCCACTAAAAATCTATCAGAACTAATAAACAAATTAAGTAAAGTTGCAGGATACAAAATCAATATACAAAAATTGGTTGCATTTCTATACACTAATAACAAGCTATCAGAAAGAGAAATTAAGAAAACAATCCCATTTATAATCACATCAAAAAGAATAAAATACCTAGAAATAAATTTAACTAAGGAGGTGAAAGACCTGTATACTGAAAACTATAGGACATTGATGAAAGAAATTGAAGAAGACACAAATAAACAGAAAGTATTCTGTGTTCATGGATCAAAAGAATTAATATTGTTAAAATGTCTGTACTACCCAAACCAATCTACAGATTGAATGTGATCTCTATCAAAATTCCAACGGCATTTTTCACAGAAATAGAGCAAACAATTCTAAAATTTGTATGGGACCACAAAAGACCCCAAATAGCCAAAGCAATCTTGAGAAGAAAAACAAAGTTGGAGGCCTCATGCTCCCTGATTTGAAACTATACTTCAAAGCTATGGTAATCAAAATGGTATGGTATTGGAATAAAAACAGACACGTGGATCGATGAAACAAAATAGAGAACCCAGAAGTAAATTCACGAATATATGCTCAAGTAATTTATAACAAAGGAGTCAAGATTATAAAAAGGGAAAAGGACTTTTCTTCAATAAATGGTTCTTGGAATGGACAGCTACATGTAAAAGAATGAAGCTAGACCACTATCTTACATCATACACAAAATTAACTCAAAATGGGTTAAAGATTTTAATATAAGAACTAAAACCATAAAACTCCTAGAAGAAAACATGTGGTAAACTCCTTGACATTGGTCTTAGAGATGACTTTTTGGATTTGACACCAAAAGCAAAGGCAACAAAAGTGAAAATGAATATGTAGGGACCAGCCACAGTGGCCTAGCAGTTAAGTTTGGCATGCTCCACTTTGGTGGCCTGGGTTCAGTTCCCGAGTGTAGACCTACACCACTCATCTCTCAGTGGCCATGCTGTCGGAACAGCTCACATCCAAAAAGGAATAAAAAAGAGGAAGATTGGCAAGAGATGTTAGGACAAAATTTCCTCAGCAAAAAAAAGAAAAAAAGAATGTCAGACTACATCAAGTCAAAATGTTTCTACACAGCAAAAGAAACCATCAAGAAAATGAAAAGGCAACCTACTGAATGGGAGAAAGTATTTGCAAATCATGTATCTGATAAGGGGTTAATATCCAAAATATATGAGGAACTCATATAACTCAATAGCAAAAAACAAACAAATGAACAGAAGATCTAAAAAGACATTTTTCCGAAGACATACAGATGGCCAACAGGTACATGAAAAGGTGCTCCACATCGCTAATCATAAGGGAAATGCAAGTCAAAACCACAATGAGATATCACCTCACACTTTTTAGGATGACTGTTATAAAAAAAAAAGAAATAACAAATGTTGACAAAGATGTGGAGAAAAGGGAACTCTTGTACACTCTCGGTAAGTATGTAAATTGGTGTAGTCGTTGTGGAAACAGTATGTAAGTTCCTCAAAAAATTAAAAATAGAACTACTATGTAATCTAACAATCCCACTTCTGGGTATATATCCAAAGGCATTGAAATCAGAATCTCGAAGAGATATCTGCACTTCCATGTTCAGTGCATTATTCACAATAACCAAGAAATGGAAGCAACCTTGCTGTCCATCAACAGATGAAAGGATAAAGAAAATGTGGTATGTATACATATGTATGTGTGGGAAATACATAAATATATATATATGTACACACACACACAATGAAATATTATTCAGCCATTAAAAAGAAGGAAATATTACCATTTGAGACAAATGGATAGACCCTGAGGGCATGTTGTGTGCCAGTCTCAGCTTATCCATAGCCAATGTTGTGGCTAGATCAGCCCTTGTGGTTCTTATTATGACTGCAAGATGCCCTCAGCAATAACCATCAGGAAACTTTGAAAGAGACAAGGTATATCACTTACAGGACCCAGAAATTACATGGCACACCTGGGGTCACACAGCAAGGTCATGGGTAGAGACAGAGAGAGAGTGTAGGCTTGGGGTTCTGCTTTCATTGAGGTCAAAGATGGGGGACTAGGGTTTCATGAGCTTGCTCTTTATTGATGAAGTTAAAACATAAAAGCAGTAATTTAAAGCATGGGAAGAGAAAAAACAAGCATCCCGAATGGTCAGTTACCTGAAATCAACTAGAATCTTTAAAATGAAGGAGGCTTGGAGAAGAGGGCTGGCTCTTTATCTGGTTGTGTGGCTGGCAATGTGTTTATTCAAGATAGCCATCCTTGAAGTGGATGTCTCTTTGAAGTGGATATCTCTGCACTCAAAGCTTAAATCAGGCATTGCAAAAAGAAAAGCCAACTGTCAGGGCTTTCACTACAAGACAAAAACATATGATCTCATTTATATGTAGAATCTAAAAAGACCAACAACATCTGCATCCCCCCCAACTCATTGATATAGAGAACAGATTGGTGGTTGCCAGTGATGGTGGGAGAAATGGTGAAGGTGGTCGAAAGGTACAAACTTCCATTTTCTTGCCTAATTGCTCTGGCTAAAACTTCCAGCACTATGTTGAATAAGGGTGGCGAGAGTGGGCACCCTCGTCTTGTTCCTGTTCTCAGAGGAATGGCTTTCAGTTTTTCACCCTTAAGTATGATTTTGGCTGTGGGTTTGTCTTATATTGCCTTTATTATATTGAGGTACCTTCCTTCTCTACTCATTTCACTGACAGTTTTTATCATAAATGGATGTTGGATCTTGTCAAATGCTTTCTCTGCATCTATTGAGATGATCATGTGATTTTTATTCCTCATTTTGTTAATGTGGTGTATCACATTGATTTGCATATGTTGAATTGGAAAAGAAGAAGTAAAACTCTGTTTGCAGATGACATGATTCTATATATAGAAAATCCTAAAGAATCCACCAGAAAACTATTAGAAATAATCAACAACTATAGCAAAGTTGCAGGGTTCAAAATCAACATACAAAAATCAGTTGCATTTCTATGGGGCTGGCCTGGTGGCACAGTGGTTAAGTGTGTGTGCTCCACCTCAGTGGCCTGGGGTTTACGGATTTGGGATCCCAGGTGCAGACCGACACACTTCATCAAACCATGCTGTGGTGGCGTCCCACATACAAGAAATAGAGGAAGATTGGCACAGACGTTAGCTCAGGGCCAACCTTCTTCACCAAAAAAAAAAAAAATCAGCTGCATTTCTATACATTAACAATGAGCCAGTAGAAAGAGAAGTCAAGAATACAATCCTAGGGGCCAGCCCCATAGCCAAGTGGTTAAGGTCACATGCTCCACTTCAGCAGCCCCGGGTTTTGCTGGTTCAGATCCTGGGCACAGACATGGCACTGATTATCAGACCAGACTGAGGCAGTGTCCCGCATAGCACAACCAGAAGGACCTACAACCAGAATATATAACTATGCACTGGGGGATTTTGGGGAGGAGAAGAAGAACAAGAAAAAAAGAATACAATCCCATTTACAATCACAACAAAAGAAATAAAATACCTGGGAATAAATTTAACCAAGGAGGTGAAAGATCTACTCACTGAAAACTATAAGACATTATTGAAAGAAATTGAAGAAGACATAAAGAAATGGAAAGATATTCCATGCTCATGGATTGGAAAGAATAAATATAGTTAAAATGTCCATATTACATAAAGTAATCTACAGATTCAATGCAACCCCAATCAGAATCCCAATGACATTCTTCACGGAAATACAACAAAGAATCTTAAAATTTATATGGAACAACAAAAGACCCAAATTAGCCAAAACAATCCTGAGACAAAAGAACAAAGCTGGAAGTATCACAAACCCTCACTTCAAAATATACTACAAAGCTATAGTAATCAAAATAGCATAGTACTGGCAGAAAAACAGACAGACAGATCAATGGTCCAGAACCAAAACCCCAGAAATAAAACCACACATCTATGGACAGCCATCTTCGACAAAGGAGACAAGAACGTACAACGGAGAAAGGAAAGTCTCTTCAATAAATGGTGTTGGGAAAAGCGGACAGCAACATGTAAAAGAATGAAAGTAGACCATTATCTTATGCCATACACAAAAATTAACTCAAAATGGATTAAAGACTTGAATGTAAGACCTGAAACCATAAAAATCCTGGAAGAAAATATAGGCAGTACTCTTTGACATTGGTCTTAGCAGTATCTTTTCAAATACCATGTCTACTCAGGCAAGGGAAATAAAGGAAAAAATAAATAAATGGGACTACATCAGATTAAAAGCCAAAGTATTCAACAAATGGTGCTGGGAAAACTGGAAAGCCACATGTAAAAGAATGAAAATTGACCATTCTTTTTCACCATTCACAAAAATAAACTCAAAATGGATCAAAGACCTAAAGCTAAGACCTGAAACTACAAGGCTTCTAGAAGAAAATGTAGGCAGTACACTCTTTGACATCAGTATTAAAAGGATCTTTTCGGACACCATGTTTTCTCAGACAAGGGAAACAATAGAAAAAATAAACAAATGGGACTTCATCAGACTAAAGAGCTTCTTCAAGGCAAGGGAAAACAGGATTGAAACAAAACAACAACCCACTAACTGGGAAAAAATATTTACAAGTCATACATCTGACAAAGGGTTAATATCCATAATATATAAAGAACTCACACAACTCAACAACAAAAAATCAAACAACCTGATCAAAAAATGGGCAGGAGACATAAACAGACATTTCTCCAAAGAAGATATACGGATGGCCAATAGGCACATGAAAAGATGTTCATCACGACTGATCATCAGGGAAATGCAAATCAAAACTACACTAAGATATCACCTTACACCCGTGAGAATGACAAAAATAACCAAAACAAATAGTAACAAATGTTGGAGAGGTTGTGGAGAAAAAGGAACCCTCATACACTATTGGTGGGAATGCAAACTGGTGCAGCCACTATGGAAAACAGTATGGATATTTCTCAAAAAATTAAAAATACAAATACCATATGATCCAGCTATCCCACTACTGGGTATTTATCCAAAACACATGAAATCAACAATTCAAAGAGATTTATGCATCTCTATGTTCATTGCAGCATTATTCACAATAGCCAAGACATGGAAGCAACCCAAACGCCCATCAATGGATGAATGGCTAAAGAAGATGTGGTATATATATACAATTGCTCAGCCATAAAAAAGACAAAATCGTGCCATTTGCAAAAACATGGATGGAACTTGAGGGTATCATGCTAAGCGAAATAAGCTACACAGAGAAAGACAAACACTGCATGATTTCACTCACGTGTGGAAGATAAACAAACACATGGATAAGGAGAACAGGTTAGTGGTTACCAGAGGCGAGGGGGGTGACGGGAGGGCGAAAGGGGTAAAGGGGCACGTTTGTATGGTGCCGGATAAAAACTAACATGATGCAGTCTATACAGAAACTGATATATAATAATGTACGCCTGAAATTACACAATGTTATAAGCCAATATGACCTCAATAAAATAAGGTACAAACTTCCAGTTATAAAATAAATAAGTCCTGGGCATGTAATTTACAGCATGCTGACTATAGTTAACAGTAGTGTATTGCATATTTGAAAGTTGCTAAAAGAGGAGATCTCAAAATTTCTCATTACAAGAAAAAAATTGTAATTATGCACAGTGATGGATGTTAGCTAGACCTATTGTGGTGACAATTTTGCAATATATACAAATATCAAATCATCATGTTGTACACCTGGAACTAACACTAATAGGCTGTATATCAATTATATCTCAAAAAAAGCTTATCCTGTACAGTGATTTTATTGCCATCTTCCTTTGATTTCAAGTTGAGAACTCAGTCATCGTACATGACAGCTCTGTGACCATTCACCTTCCATCGTTCCCCTCTGCACTCCCCTCAAAGAAAATGAAAAAGGATGATGGTAAATATCTAAACTTTCCAAAGTGGCCAGATGGTTTGTGGATAACCTTGGAATAGTGTTTTACCACCACTGAAAACCCTTGTCCATTCCCTTCAATAAGTGGAGAAATGTGTGGTCCTGCCCGTATTTTGTAAAACTAGAGAAAAAATACATCATAGTTAAAAAGAAATAAAGCAAAGGGGGAGACTAGGGCTTTGTTACTTAACCAAATCTGACATGCACCATCTGATATGCGCACTCTCGTGCCGCATCCCGTAAGAAGCACGGTTGGGCCTGCTTCAGTTATCATGATCATTCTTCAGCAAGACAATCAAATCAAAAAGGTGTTTTGTAACATCCATTTGGCCCAACTTTAGATATTTGAGTGCCTTTTTGTGTATGGATATATTTTCAATGATTTGAATCAATTATTTTAATTAATTGACTCATTATTATTTTTAATTACAATTCTTCATTTTATATATAATTATTACATATTATGTACATAATAAATTACAATTAATTATTTTAGTTGATTGATTCAAGTTGAGGTATGGTATGGAGGACAAAAAGAGCTTGAATACTTTCATAAAGGTGACTTTAACCATTTATGACACAGAATTCAAAGGCTTGAATTTAATCAACTTTTTATTTTATCAAATAAATTTTTTGATATCAGCACCATCAAAAAATTGTCACGTTGTTGTTCATGCACGTGGACACTATATTTAATATTTCAGGACAAGATATATTTTAAGGCGGCACTCTCCTTGAATAGGGACATTCTGCATTCTCAGGCTTATGGAGGACAAAGGAATTAGGAGAAAAGGGTTGTCATAAAAATATATAGTAAAGGGGCTGGCCCCGTGGCCGAGTGGTTAAGTTCGCGCGCTCCGCTGCAGGCGGCCCAGTGTTTCGTTAGTTCGAATCCTGGGCGCGGACATGGCACTGCTCATCAGACCACGCTGAGGCAGCGTCCCACATGCCACAACTAGAAGAACCCACAACGAAGAATACACAACTATGTACCGGGGGGCTTTGGGGAGAAAAAGGAAAAAATAAAATCTAAAAAAAAAAAAAAAAAAATATATATATATAGTAAATACTCTACCAGGAACACAAGTTTGGGTTTTATTTTACGTCAACAAACACTTAATGAGCACCCTCTATGCGCCAAGTGCTAAGTGTTGAATTTGGCTCCTTTTTTTTCTTGGTCACTTCTAATTCCATGACAGTTAATATCACTTAAGACCAATATTAAGTTAATATCACTTAAGACCAATATTTTAAACAGTATTTTGCAGATGAAATGCACTTTCAGTTACATTAAGTTTAGGATAAGTAAAAAATTAATGTGCGCTTATTAAATGATCTGGGATTTTCATATAGAAATACAAATAGATACGAAATCATAATGACAATGGATATGAAAGTGGGTAGCTGTGGCAGCTACAGAGATGTGCGACTAGGTCTCCTTCAACAGAATTGGCAGTGGGGAGCATAGTTGACTGAGAATTCCAACTGCAACCCTCCTAGATCTACCACCAGGCTCCCGCCAAGGCTACACTTTCCTCAGCTGTTCCCAGATGACGAATGGCAGAGCACAGCAGGGGTCTGAGTGCCAGCCATCCCTGTGGGATTTAGAACTTCTCTAATAGGCAACTTTGGCTCAAGGACTACGCATTGGCGTGGCTAAATTGTTCTTAGAACTGCACTGCAGTCTCAGGCTCTTTCTATTCAATTCTTCTTTTCCACTCTCCTGTCACAGACGTCAAGCCTACAATGCAGTCAGAAGTCTCTGCCTGCCTTCTCCTGCTCTCTCCCCTTTGTCCTTCATGGACAGTTCCCTCCAATAGATCTCTTGCTTGTCTAACCCTGTTTTGGTGTGTTTCTCAGAGAACTTGAACAGACCCCCATGGTACTAGGAGTGGGTCAAGAAAATAGGCAGTAAAAGGGAATTTGGAGATAGGCTCACTCACTGCCTGGCTGATAAAAATGGCCTCATTCTGAGTGGCCCATTTGCTGAAGATTTCAGGGGTGATGACCTAGGAAAATGTCCTGATGGAGGGAATTACACCTGCAGATGTAATGATTCAAGCATTTGAAAGATACAAGGGGCACAATGTTTATAAGGACAACAGAGTCGCTGGTTATCAAATTGTATTGGTGCCCCGCCAGGAAAGTTGAGAAACTGAGGGCCATTAACAATTAAAGGCTAAGCCTGAGACCATCCTTCGCTAGCTTACAAAGAAACCCTTATCTCCTGCAGTGAAAGTGCAGATAAAGCTGAGGAGCAGACATAGGATTTGATAATGAGTATTGCAGAGCTCCTGAGACATTTCAATGCTCAGCCCACATAGGTCTGTTTTGCTAAGGACAGGGCTCTGGTAGGAAAACACAGGACTTTGACACATGAGGTTGGAGATCTCTGAGGATGTTCCAAAGATCTGGTCACTGCAAACCTCCCTGAGCCCCTAGAACTTGGAGAGGTACTCCATATGGGAGGATACTGCAGAGCCTTCTCCCCTACAAGGCAACAGGAGTGGAGCACTCCCCACTTACACTCCAGGCTGCCAGGCTAATAACTAGAGTTAAATTCCAGTGTTTCTTGGCTGGGGATATGTTGGGCCTGACAAGAGACGAAAGAGATTACACAGCAAAGGAACTGTGAGAATTAGCTAGTGTATACTGGCAGGAGCCATGGGAGTACTGGTGGGATTGGATTTTGAGGGTGCTTGATCAAGGGGGCAGGAACCTAACACCGAAAAAGGAAGAATGCATTGAATTGGAGGCACTTTCTTATGTCATGGGATTTAGCACCCTGGCAAGGACCTTAGGGGATGGGGTGAACTCCCTCCTAGGGTGGCTCTTAGAAGCCTGGAGAAAGTGCTGGTCAATGTTGAGTGAAGTGGAAACATCTGTGTTGCCCTAGAAGCTTGTAAAGGAAGAAATAAAGAGCTGAGGGGAGTTGGCATGCTGGCTGGATATACTTCGTAAGGCCAGAAGACTACCAGATTATGTTCCATGGGAAAGCCCAGAAGACACGCTATTCACCAAGGTTGACAGGAATGTGCTGGTGAGAGGAGCACTGGCATCACCAAAAAGTTCAGTGCTTGTTCTCCTCGGTAGGCCAGAGCTGATGGTAGGAGAGGCAGCCACAGAGCTGGGCTCTTTAAATTCCATAGTGATCATGCCCTTGCCCCAAATACATGTCAGTAATAGAGGCCAGGTGGTGGAGTTTAACCACTCGAAGCCAGGAGGCCACAATGGGTTGGAGAAGCAGCCAAATAGCTTTAATCTGCGGGGAGTTGTGGAAACAGTTAAAGCACGGTCCTTGAGGCAAAATACACAGGCATCCCATGAGGCTACTCCTTGACATCTACAACCAGAAAAAGGCAAGGATGGAGGAGTAGGGGCTGAGTGTAGTCACTAGAAAAACGCACAATCTTTTGCTCAGTTACCAGACCTGAGCCAATTTTCTTATCTGGAACCACTGACTGAAGAGGTGGCTTGGTCTCTAGGAGGAAGGACTTTGTAAACCCACAGCAAGTCTATGCTATAATGTTCCTCAAAAGGACCTATGGCCATTTACTCAGGTAACTGTGCACTAGGGAAAGGGGAACCCAGATATTTCAAGGACAATTGGATCCAAGTTCTGAGTTGACATTTGATCCCCAAAGACCTGAAGAGTCATCACGACCATGTTAGAATGGCAGCTTATCGGGGTTGTTTAATAAATGGAGACCTATTTCAAGTCTAACTTACAGTAGGTCCTCTGGGTCCTACTCGGTTGTCTTTTCCTCAGTTCCCAAGTACATAATTGGGAATGATACCGTTGGAGTAACCACCATATTTGGTCCTTGATCTGTAGGGTAAGAGCTGTGATAGTGAGGGGAAAAAAAGTAAAAACCTCTTAAATCCCACCCCATTCCCCCCACCAAGACAGTAAATCAAAAACAATATTGCATAAGCGGGTGGATAGATTAGAGGAGATTAGTGACACCATTAAGGACCTAAAAGATGGGGGGAGCAGGTGTGGTCTTTTTCATGTCTCCATTTAATTTGCCAGTCTGACCTCTGCCCAAACCAGATGGATTCTGGAGAATGACTGTAATGCCACTGCAAGCAGTTGAAATCAGTAGCCTTGATCAGTTGCTGTGCTGGACATTGTATACTTTGCTAGAGCAGATACATTGCTAGGTCTCAGGTACATGGTATGCAGCTGTTGATTTCGCAAATGCATTTTCTGTTCTGGTTAGAAAAGAGAACCAGAAACAGCTCACATTCACATGGAATGAACAACAGTCATTTAATGTTTCCCCAGGGCTGTGAACTCTCCTGCACTCTCTCATAGTCCGAAGAGATCTAGACAGATTGGACATCCCACAGAACATTACATTTATCCATTACATTGAGGACATCCTGCTAATTGGCTGGACAAGCAAGAGATGGCTAGTCTGCTGGAAGCCTTGCTAAGGCACATGTGGTCAAGAGGGTGAGAAAGTAATCCTATGAAGATTCAGTGATCTGCCACATCAGCAACTTTTCAGAGGTCCAGGATCATGCCGTGATATCTCTTCCAAAGTATAACTGCTGCATTGGGCCGGCCCAATGGCGGAGTGGTTAAATCTGCACGCTCTGCTTCAGCAGCCCAGGGTTCACAGGTTCAGATCCCAGGCACAGACCTACACACTGCTCATTAAGCCATGCTGTGGCAGAGTTCCACATACAAAATCGAGGAAGATTGGCAATCTTCCTCAAGCAAAAAGAAGAAGATTGGCAACAGATGTTAGCTCAGGGCCAAACTTCCTCAATTAAAAACAAAAACAAAAACAAAAAACAAAGTATAACTGCTGTATTGGAGGGAAGCACTGTGCTTGCAGGCCCATCTGAGTTCTGCAGGTAACACATTCCACGTCTAGGAACACTTGCTGCTCTGGCTCATGTGTTGGTAATACAGAAAGCTACCAGCTTTGCATGGAGCCCAAAGCAGGAAATAGCTCTGCAGCAAGTCTAGGCTGTGACACAAGCAGTCCTCAAGCTTGGATCACAAGATCCAGTAGACTTTGTGGTGTAGGAAGCATCAGTGGTGGGAAAAGGTGCAGTGTGGAGTTTATGGCAATTCTCCAATAAGAGAATCACAACACAGGACTCTAGGATTCCAGAGCAAGGGCATGCCATCTGCAGCAAAGAATTATACCTTTTGAGAAAAAGCTCCTAGCATGTTACTGAGCTCTGGTAGACACAGCATGCTTGACCATGAGCACCAACTAACCATGTGCCCAGAACTGTCCATTACAAGCTGAGTTTAGTCAAACCTACCAAGACATAAAATTGCATAAACTCAGTGTCAGTGTATCAGAAGACAAAAAAGGTAGATCTGACATCGAGTCCCAGCAGGACCAGAGGGCACAAGTAAGATGTATGAGCAGGTTGCACAGACCTCCATGTCACCCACCACAGTTGCATCAGTGCCATTCCTCCCACTTGCACCTACAACCATATGGGGAGGGGGCAAACAAGCTGGAGGAGGAGCGCAGAGCCCAAGCTTAGTTTACTGATGGGTTGGCTTGGCTCAAATTGTGGGTGCAAGATGCAAATGGACCGTGGCTGCAATACAGGCATGTAAAGGGCTGGTCTTGAAAGACAGTGGTGAGGGAAAATCTTCCCAATGGGAAGATCTGTGAACAAGGTACCTGTTCATCATTTTACGTAGAAGTGGCCTCAGTTGAGATTCCTGGGCAGTGGTCAATGGCTGGCCCTCTGGTCAAAGTGTAGAAGGAAAGGGCTAGAAGATCAAAGAGGTTGGGGTAGAAGTATGTGGATGGACATGAGGGAGTGGGCATAAAGAGTAAATACTTTTCTGTAACATGTGCACCAGAAAGCATCTACCATAGAAGAGGCACTGAACCACCAAGTAGACAAAATGACTCCATCAGTTGACATTAGCTAGCATGGAATAGGCCAGAGAAAGGTATGATTACCAAGGGCTCAGACCCCTCAGGAATGCAGGCTTCGGTCACACCCTCAGGTAAGCCAACAAGACCTGCTAAGGTGACAGCTGTGGATGCGGAAAACTTAAAACAGATGATGGAAAACAGAGGATGAGTACTCTCCTCTGTTGTGGCCCTTCAGTGACAGGGAATACCAATCACCCGACCAAACTGCCTCTTCTGAGAGGTACATGGGAACCATGGAGAAGCTGCTCCCCAAACCCACAAGAAGCGGATCAGTGCAGTACAAGGGGTGGAGCTATAGAAATACTCTGCTCAGAATTCCTTCGAGACAACTGGCTGCAGGAAGCACAGCTGACGGAGTACCAGCTGCAGGGTGCTGGCAGCCAGCCCTCTGGATTCACCACTGCATTCACTGCAAGGCCATGCTTCCCCGGGGCTGCTCCCCGCTCCGACTGAGCAGTGAGGGTACTAGTGCTGGCCCATTCTTGCACATGGGACTCCTCTGACAAGCAACTTTAGCTTGGGCACACCCCAGTAGGCTGGCCCAACCTTTTTTAGAACTGCACCACAATCTGAGGCTCTTCCTACCCAGTCCTCCTTCCTTCCCACTCTCCTGTCACAGGAGTCAGGCCTACGGTACAGCCAGAAGGCTCTCCCTGCCTACTCCTGCTCCCTCCTCTTTATCCTTCACAGACAGTTCCCTCCCATAAATCTCCTGCATGTCTCAGCTTGTGCTTCTTTTATTTATTTTTCCTGCTTTTTTCTCCCCAAATCCCCCCAGTACATAGTTGTATATTTTTAGTTGTGGGTCCTTCTAGTTGTGGCATGTGGGATGCTGCCTCAGCATGGCTTGATGAGCGGAGCCATGTCGGTGCTCAGGATCCAAACTGGGAAAACCCTGGGCCACTGGAGCAGAGCACGTGAACTTAACCACTCAGCCACCAGGCCGGCCCCTAGACACGTGATTCCTGAAGGACTCAAAATGACACAGAAGCTCCTGTTCATGGATCAGTATTTGAATATTTTCTTTGAAACCACACCCAAACTAAGAGCAATATAGATGCACAAGAGAACTTGGTGCACCTTGAAAATCAAGTAATCTGAGGCCTGTAACAGATCATAAGGATTAAAAGGTAGATGACTGATCTCTTCTTAGCCTTAAGAAAACTATAATGAAATAACAGAACTAACACACAGCTTAAGAAATAACCTTAACAAGAGTTTTAGTCTCCTGTGGATCCCACTCTGACTGTACCCTCCTCCTACTCTCCAGATTTTGATCTTTATCATCCATGTGCATTTCTTTACATTTTCACTACAAATATACATATTCTTGAAGGACACATTTTTTCTTTGGATTTTTAAAATCTTTTCTTTAATGAAGAATGTCCTAAAATTTAGGTTTATATATATACATATATGTAAATAATAGAATCTACTAAGCTGATGATTTTAAAAAAACAAAAACCAAACCTGCGTCATGCAGAACTATTTACAATTTAGTGAAATTGAAGAGAAATTATTTAGCAGAAATGGATCAAAGCTATAATGCTGAGAAAAAGGATGTTTTATTATCTTCACTTGACCATAAATTAAAATTACCATTATTTATAAAAGTTATATAAATGCAGGCTGATCATCTTTAAAGTCTCAAAAAGCCAAATATAAATAGAACCCCCAAAATAAATTCAATTAAAAAAAGTTCTGGCATAATTTATCTACATGCTATGTGATATCCTGGGAAGAACCACTGCAACGATTATCCAAAGTAACATCAAAGGCAGCAGAAGAGATGCTTGGTCTTAAATGTAAATCCAAAGGTACAGTGTCTACAACGACAGTGCAGAGCAGAAGTATAGCTGCAACTTCTAACAGCAAAAAATAAGTTTGTTTGCAAATACTGTATTCGTCAATGAAATAAGAAAGCAGATCAGGATAAAACGATGGATAGTCTCATCAACTAGGCCACCTTATTTCAAGACAATTTTTCAGGTAGCAAAAACGAACAACAATAAAGCTCTATACATATGACCGAACTGTTTATTATGCTAGAGCCAGTACTTTTAGAGTTTACAAATTAAAATGTAACAAATAATTATACATCAGCATTGGTAGGAATATCAAATATTATTTCACAACTGCCACTATGTGTTTCTTCTTCTCTGACACAATTGGCACAGATCCAGGCTTGCTATGTTTGAGACGATTCACTTCCCTAGAAATAAAACAAAATACACAAGATATAACTAAGTTTACGAGAAATCATCTTAGCCAAAGAAAACTTTTTGGGAAAAATCACAAAGCATTTTCTTTCACTGGAAAACCACCAACTGAAAAAAAAGGCTTTCACAATGTGATTAGGTAAAAAGTAGCTAGAAATCAACTTTTGTTACTTTATTTAATAGCTTCTTCTCTTATCACATATCAATGTCCTTTACTAAGTTTAAAAACCTGCCACAGTGACTCAACCCCCTATCTTCCCAGAGGCAGCAAAATAATAATCGTTTATATAGTCTAATTAAAAAAAAAAAGAGCCCTGTTTTAGAATTTCTATAATACTTTGCATGAATTCAAGGATTGCAAAGAAGGGAATATTTTGCAGGAAAACGGTGGTGGCAGTGGTGGGAGCTCTGCTTCAGAGCAAAAAGGTTAGATTCCAAATGTTATGATGAAGCATATTAGAAAAATTTTTATTTAAGAAACATGCACGAGTTCTTTGCATTCTTTAATTTGGAAAGCACACAATACTTTCTTAATTCCAGCCACATTGGAAATCATTTTTCAAACATTATCTATTCACAATAGTTTTTTTAGTATGAACAGAAGCATTTTCCTGTTTTGATACGTCATTTTCACTGTTTGCCCTTTAAATATATTCTCAATGGAAATTTTCACAATCTTAAATGATCACTGCTCCCTCCTTTTATCAGGAAAAAGAAAAAAGCCCAGAGAAGTCTTCAAAAATACCTCTAATGGTGACAACAGCACATAAACTATTCCCTTGAAAGGCAGGTTTTTTGTTTGCTTGTTTTTGGTGAGCTGAGAGAGGGAAGTTAGAAAAGAGTATGAGATAGAGTCAAATGCCCCAAAACATACTTCCGCCGACGAGCTTCTCTCATGATGCGCTGCTCCTGAATCTGGCTATAGATAGACTTAGGGAGATGTCGGTGTCGAGCGATACGTTTTATATGAGGATGATGCTGAAATTTCTCCTTCAACTTCTGGTTATAATCTTTGGCTGCTTTTTCTCGTGATGTAAGCTGAAAAAGTGCATTTTGATATTTTAATGAATGGTGTGTTCTTTGTTTTGCTGCAGCATAACAAAGCTAGGAAGCACCCTTTCCCTCCCAAACTAAACTTTTATGACACGTGGCCAAATGTCATTCTACCCCTTACAAGGTTATGTTAGTAATACCAGCTCTGCGAGCACTGAATTTCCTTTTAGGCAGCACGCCTACAATGTAGATGATGCCACCAAGTGAAGAACAGCAGTGCTGAGGGAGCAGGGCTATGTGGACCCCTGGGCTGGACCTTCCCCAGGCATAAATAACAAAGAGAAAGCACCTAAACTATTCACTTGAACTTTTATTCTGTGAAAGTAATTACCGAAACAGAAAAGAAAAAGTGTTCAACTCCGTAACTACTAGGCTTTGTGTAACAAATGTTAAGGATGATGTGATTTAGAAGAACATTTAATGATGAACAGAAACCCAGACATAGTGTAATGCTTAGCAATCATTAAACCTGAAATAGAATTGTCTTTAATTACTGTTTATCATCTTGATTTTCCTACTGGGGCTAAGTAGAAAATACCTCAAACTAAGCCTTTCCTTCCTAAATTTAATATTTGTTTCCGATACACTCTATGAGTTTATTAAAGAAAACATGAGACATTCAGAAAAACATCAAGAACAAAACAAAAATCAACCATAATTCCACAACTCAGAGGTAGCCAGCCAATGATACTATTTGTTATATCTTCATGGAAACTTTTATAAAGTCTGAAGCTTTCTGTATTTTTGTTAAAGGTAAGTGTTTCACTGTCTTTGATATTAAAAGACTTCACAGGGATATGCAGCCTTTGATCTGCCTGATTACTATTCCTGTGACAGAAGAAATAGGCATTCTGAGTTCTAAGTTTCTAGTCCCTACATCTTCTCTCCTCCCTACTTGAAGGAAAACACAAAGAATCAAGAAGGTTCAAATATTATCAAACTCTGAATTAACAAAGGCCTCTGAAGGTGTCTATGACACAAAAAAAGTCAATCTAAATATAGCCATGTCTGTTTTGTTGCATCTTTTTTTCTATCACAACTATGCCAATTTTATCAAAATACCTAAAGCACTTCAAATAAATCCTCTTTACAACATAATGATATCCAATAAAATTAGAAACTAGCTTTTTGACAATGAAACAAAATGGGGTCTCTTACCAAACCCAGTTTTTCAGAAGCGTTAGCTTTCCACAGACGAATGTTCATTTCATCAGAGCCACACATTATGTACTTGCTGTCAGAGGTCCATTTTACACAGATAACATGTTGCATTCTCTTTGTGTGATAGACTTCCCTAAAGAAGAGGAATTAAAGTTAAAACCCTTTGGATTTTGGTACAGATTTTCTTTAACGACTGCCTATCAAGTATGAGGATGCCATTTTTAGTTTTAAGAGAGTTTAAAAGAGAAATTCAAATTCATTTAAATATATTTGTATTGAACCAAATCAACAAGATTCTATGCTAAGTGCTGGGGAATTAAAAAAAAATTCCTGCTCTCAGAGAAGTTACAATCCAGTAAGAAAAACAATATAAATATACTAAGCCCAGAAAAGTTCACAAATAACTGAGGTCATATAGTACAAATAAAATATGCTGAAGCTGCAGTAATTTTGTAACAATAAGAAATGGATTGCTTTTAATAAGCCTTCCCCCTCCAAATCAATTCAGGTCAACCACCACACTTTTCTTTTTCATTTTACTGGAAAATAAAATAAATGCAATGGCATTCAAAGATTCAAAGAGGACATCCCCATATGTTGACTCTAATGACTGAGTTCTGTTTTGTTCAAATTGTTTAAAAAGGTTAATTAATTGAAGTGAGAGTTAATGATTTACATGTGTGAAGAGAAAGGGAAGGCTATAGAAGGTTCTGATGAGTTAAGAATCATTTAATAAATGGAGATGTCAAATATCATACCTACTTGGAAAGGCTGAGAAACATGCTAAGTGAATTCACAGAAGATACTATATTGGGAAGTGTTAAGAGCATTAAAAAGCAAGGAAAAGATAAGGTCAGAAAAAATAAAAAGAGGAGACTTCTGGAGAAATAAATTTTCCATATCTGGATTAAATGATTCGAAATGCAGACTGCTTGAGGGAAAGAAAACAAACTCCACAAACTCTGCCCACTAACAGCAAACCCACAGATGACGACCAAATCAAAGAGGATTTGCATCTACAGAACAAATCTCTGAAGGACACTCACAAAACCAGGCTTTTACACTGTTTCTAATACATACGTTTTGAGCTCTTGAATGAACATGTAGATAAATCATGAGAAATTTATTTCTAAAAGGAAGATGCTTAGAAATACCCTATTAAAATGAAAAGCAGATGGGACAAAGACTGCTTTTTCTTTTCCTCTCAATGCTCTGCTTTTCATGCCTCAATTCTTTTTTTTTTTTTTTTTTCTTGATTAACATTGGAGCTTTATTTTGGGGCAGAGCATGTTCTGGGACAAAGGGGACTTAGAATAATACGTGTTCTTTTCTCACACTCTGTGATCTTTGGAGGAAAAAAGCACGCAAGCTTAAGTACATATGAATTACACATTAAGACTACCAGGACCCTTACTCTGGTTAACATTTTTTTTTTTTTATATTTATATATTTTTTTTATTAATGTTATGATAGATTACAAGCTTGTGAGATTTCAGTTGTACATTTTTGTTAGTCATGTTGTGGGTACACCACTTCCCCCTCCGTACCCTCCCCCCACCCCCCCTTTTCCCTGGTAACCACCGATCAGATCTCCTTCTCAATATACTAATTTCCACCTATGAGTGGAGTCATATAGAGATCGTCTTTCTCTGACTGACTTATTTCGCTTAACATAATGCCCTCGAGGTCCATCCACGTTGTTGTGAATGGGCCAATTTCGTCTTTTTTTATGGCTGAGTAGTATTCCATTGTGTATATATACCACATCTTCTTTATCCAGTCATCGGTTTCTGGGCATGTAGGCTGGTTCCACGTCTTGGCTATTGTAAATAATGCTGCGATGAACATAGGGGTGCAACGGACTCTTGAGATATCTGTTATCAGGTTCTTAGGATAGATACCCAGTAATGGGATGGCTGGGTCATAGGGTATTTCTATTTTTAACTTTTTGAGAAATCTCCATACTGTTTTCCATAGTGGCTGTACCAGTTTGCATTCCCACCAACAGTGTATGAGGGTTCCTCTTTCTCCACAACCTCTCCAACATTTGTCGTTCTTGGTTTTGGATGTTTTTGCCAATCTAACGGGGGTAAGGTGATATCTTAGTGTAGTTTTGATTTGCATTTCCCTGATGATTAGCGATGATGAACATCTTTTCATGTGTCTATTGTCATGCCTCAATTCTTATAATCTCTACCTACGTAAAGACCTCTTTTTTCCCATAGCAACATAACAAATTTAAATACTAGGAAATTCAATCAGGCTTTGGTAACCATTAAAAATCACCTGTTCATGTATTAAACCCATCAAACCCAACAGATTAGTCACTTAAACAACTCAGAATCTTCCTTAATGGTAAACTACGCAGAGCTCTTACCTTCTAGATACGTTTATGCTTACACGAGTGATGGCTACATAAAGTTCACTACAAGTTATACTATTTGGAGATAAATACATCTTAAATCTTAAATTCTTTATATACATAGTCAAAATAAACTAACTGTTCCATGTGAATGCAATTTATTTACTTGTTTGCTTAGTAAATATTGAATGAAATCCCAACAGCTTACTTTCAAATACTGATTTAACGGTAGTTTTTAAAAATCTACTCAAAATTTACTTTAAAAATACACTTTAACCATTTTAAGGTCTTTCAAAGGAAAATATTTTTAAACTACAGATCAATCAAAGCACTGTCTACATTATTTGATGTTTGTAATGATAGGAAACTCGAGCAGACCACAGAAACAAACCAGAACTAGCTTTCAAGCTCATGAAGGCAAAGGTCAGAGGGAACACCACTTATATCTAAACCCAAAGGGAAGTAACACATATTAAGATCGTCATTACAAATCTCCAAATGACGTCAGGAGATAATTCCCCAGAAATGGGGTGTAAGAACTCCTCACTTCATACAATTTTGGAATAAATTTGAGCTTTTTAGCTAGACTTGCATTAAGTTGCCCACATTGGCTTTGGAATAATTCAGCTTGAACTAATCTGCTGGGTCCTTGAGAACACAGGTGCCTAAACATTCCATTTCTCTTAATCTTTATTTGTTTTTTTCCCATTCTTTGTGTCTGCTTCTGTATCATGTTAGAAAAGTATTGTCCTACTACCTTTGAAGGTTCTACTGCCAAGAAATGATGGAGGGCCACATTCTCTTGATTCTTAATATTTCCCAGAGAGGTGAGAAGAATAGAAACTATCAGCCTTGACTTGGGCATGACTCAATAACCCCAACCATTCATGACGGGCGAATATCAAGTTAGCTGCAACAGCCAAACAGGAATCAGCACCAGGAGTTCTACAGTGGAGATGATGGAATGAAGATCTAAGTCATCAGAACACTCCAGTCAGTATGCTTTTGATTTAAACACCTTTTAAAGATTTTACTTTTTTTTATTTTCCTTTTTCTCCCCAAAGCCCCCTGGTACATAGTTGTATATTCTTCATTGTGGGTCCTTCTAGTTGTGACATGTGGGACGCTGCCTCAGCGTGGTTTGATGAGCAGTGCCATGTCTGCGCCCAGGATTCGAACCAACGAAACACTGGGCCGCCTGCAGCAGAGCGCGCGAATTTAACCACTCAGCCACGGGGCCAGCCCTAAACACCTTTTAAATCAGATACACAGTGATGATAAATTATTTGCTAGCAATTAATGAAGGTTTAGGAATTTACAGTGCTTCTTCACATTAGAGGGCAGAAAGATGCAACTATCACAAGTAAAAACATCAAAGAGTCAGACAGACAGACTGGCTATGACCAAAAATGGTACTGATAAGTTGACTGACTCTAAGGAAGAGGCTCTGTCTGAAATCTTCTGGTTGTGAATACAGGGCTGGGACAGGGGTGAGGCAAATGAAGTGCCTACAGCACAAACTTTAAGGAGGCACTCACTCTCACGGTGGTGCAGATGCAGCGTTGGCATTTGCACAACCTTGAGATGAATAACTCCTTGAATTTCGCACCCTAGGCACCTCACTTAGAGGCACCCCAGTCCTGGCCCTGTGGAACAGAAAGCCAGTGACTCAGGAGAAGGACACGATGTGCCTTTGAAAGCAAACCTCATTCTGTGAGAAGGTCCAGAAACCTTCAGCACTGTAGAAGCCAGGCTAGTTATCATTCAGAGTAATGATCAAAATTCTCATCATTGCACTAAACTGGTGAGATTTCTCCACCCTGTTGTACTTACACCACCCAACTGTATGTTCTCTAGATTTTTTTTTTATTTTATTTTATTTTTCCTTTTTCTCTCCAAAGCGCCCCAGTACATAGCTGTATATTCTTCACTGTGGATCCTTCTAGTTGTGGCATGTGGGACGCTGCCTCAGCGTGGTTTGATGAGCAGCCCCATGTCCGCACCCAGGATTCGAACCAACGAAACACTGGGCCGCCTGCAGCAGAGAGCGCGAACTTAACCACTCAGCCATGGGACCTGCCCCTCTAGATCTTTTTTTAAGTGAGGAAAGGGTCCCAGAAAGTTTCCCTGTTACCATCAATCTTTATGAAGCTGGGTAAACTGCTTTACCAGCTCCACACTGTTGTTGTCTAGCACAGACCATCACCTCCCACCCTCAGTATATAGGTTCTCTGTTCTTTCCTTTCCCTGATTGTACTCACTTGTCTCCTTTCCTTTTCTACTACCACCAATCATTCCCTGTTATCTTTCACCAAATCCATCTTCTCCCCAATGAACTATACTTCCATCAAGTAAGACCATGCCATTCAATTAAGTATGCGTAGATATATGCATATGCATGCATGTGTTGTTCACATATATTTATATTGTATTTTAGTTTTACAGGAAAACTTCCTCAGTTTACTTGGATTTGCTTTGAATATGCTTCCAGGAACACATATGATGCCTTACTAAGGAACAAGAAGAATGCGTATGAAAATCTTCTGTAAACCATAGTACAATATACAAGGGGCTGTATCTTACACAAGAATTAGGTTTTAAAGTCAGCCTGTAAAGCAAAAAATCAAATGCAATCAAAATTACCCTGAAAACCTTAAAATGCCAGTTTTCGGTAAACTACCTCAATACAATTATAGATGATATAATACTATATAGATGTATAACATTCAATAACGTATAAGACGTAGTAGAGAGCCAAGCTGTACAAAACACACGTCTTAAACACTAGAATTACACTCAATGTGCTTATAGAATGAGAGACACAGAAAAAGAGAATGGGACAGCTGATTAAACAGTCCTGACAATTTAAACTGTTATTTTTCTAATCTTTGCCTTAGTGTATAAGAGCTGAATTTGAATAAGAAATAACAAATGTAAGGTATTATTGTTATTAATTGCTCTTAAATTATATTAGGGTAAAATTTAAGTTCTTCATTATCAAATTAAAAGTTTACCATATTTTAGAGCAGTGAAAATACTCTATGAAATTATCATGATGGATACATGTCATTATATATTTGTTCAAACCCATAAAACATACAGTACCAAGAGTGAACCCTAAGGTAAACTGGATTTTGGGTGATTATGATGTGTCAATGCTGGTTCCTCTTTGCCAATAAATGTACCATTCTGGTGAGTGATGTTGATAAGCGGAGAGGCTATGCATGTGCAGGTGCAGATATATGGGAAATCTCTGTACCTTCCTCTCAATTTTGTTGTAAACCTGAAACTGTCCTAAAAAAATAGTCTTTATTAAAAAAGGTTTACTATAAAACACTTAAAAATAATTCTAAAATAAAAGGTTTTTCCCCAAGGCAAACACTAAAATTTTTTATCAATGAACTATATAAAGATAATATCCTGTTCAGTGAAAGAAACTGCCCAGGAGGCTGATGTTTTGCCCCTAGATGATACAGTAGAAGTTGGTACTCAAGTCACAATGCCTGGGTGTGAGCCCACCATATACACACAACCAAACAACCTTTCAAAAAAGATAAATCATGATCAAAACAAGGAAAAATCAAATAAAAACAAATGGTTTACTGGTAGTAACATACCTGCTTCTACCTTTGTCCACAGGAAAGATGCGAATAGATTTATCAAAACTAGCAGACACAAACTCTTTCCCGGTGGGAGAGTAATCCACATCAAGCACGGCAGACACATGATCCATATGTACCATTACAGGAGTGTCCAGTGCACGCATATCAAAAGTATACAAGCTGTAAAAGGAGTTTTAATTATTTGGTACAAATTTCTACAAAGAAGTACCGGCAGTACTAAGACACTAGTGAAAGTAAGACCACTGGCTAAGTAACGCAGATGTAAATAAACAGCTCAATTCTTTACACGGCAGGTAGGGGACAGGGAAAAATATCAACAGCTTTTATTATTCCTTAAGATTACACTCACATACCTTCATCCTTATAAATCTCATTGTTAGAAAATGTGGAAATTTCAGAAAAGTACAAAGAGTACAAAACTCACCTTTAATTCCACTTCCCAGAGGAAGTCAGTTAGTGCAGTGTAATTATCTCTAATCTTTTCACCATGCTATTTAAATACATACTTTTAATAAAATTGAGATAATACTGTATAAAGCTCTGTATTCTGCTATCTCATGTAGCATGAGTATTTATCCATTAAATAATCTTTCAAAATATTTTAATGGCTACATTTAAATATAAATTAACAACTTACAATTTCTTTAAATAAAATTATTCATTAATAAAAAATTGGAAACTTTATAATTATAAATAATTGTTAAATGAAATTGATATTTGAATTTTTGACATTTAATCTTTAATTGAGCAGGACAGATTCAATTAGATCTGGAGAGATTCTTACACGTAGGATTATTAAGTCCAAAGGCACGAGCATTTTTAAGGCTTTTGAATTGACAAATCATTTCCAACAAAGTTGCACTAATTTATACTCCCATCAGTGATATATAACAGTGAGCATAGCTTTTCAAAGGGTGTACTAAAATTAGAAAACTATATTTTGTGCACAGCTGGTAAAGATAACAACTTCAAGATTTTCAAGGTTTAAAAATTCTTAATCAACAGTCAAAAGAATAGTGCTTCAAATGAGCCAACACAGACAGTGGACAATAGTAACAAAACATTACTGGGATGAAGTTCCCAACATCAAAACACGTCAGGATGATAGAAATAGTGAGAAAAAGTTTGAGGAGAAACAGGATATCTACATAATTTTAAAGTACCTCCTGAAGGACGTGTATTAATTACAAAATGAAAAAACTAACTTTAAGTGGAGAAACCTTGCAGATACCACTTTAACTAAGTGATCAAGGTTAACATCATCAGTAATAAAACATGTTGACGTCATGTACCAGATCTGATGTGTCAAAAAGGACTTATCAGTTCTGTGGTATTTTTGCCAAAAATGCATAACTTCAATCTAATAATACGAAAATGTCACTTAAGCCCAAATTAAGGGCAGTTTACAAAATAATTAACAAGTTAAATCCTTTCCAAAAGTGCTAAGGTCATGAAAGACAAGGGAAGATTGAAGAACAGTCACAGACTGAGCAAACTAAGGAGACATCACAATCAAATGCAACGTGGGATCCTGCATTGGATCCTAGAACAGAAAAAGAACATTAGCGGAAAGACTGGTGATGGAATAAAGTCTGTGGTTTAGCTAACAGTAGTGTACCAATGTTAATTTCTTGGTTTTGCTAATTAAACTTTCGTTATGTAAGACATTAACATTAGGGGAAGTTGGCTGACAGGTACTATTTTCGCAGCTTTTTAGTAAGCCTAAAATTATTTCAAAATAAAACGTTTAAAAAAGTAACACTTCAAAAAGAGTATTTTTTAATACTACTACTACAAAAGGTCACTGATGCTAATGATAAAATACCCCAAACACCATGAAATTCTCATCGAGAGAACTCACTCTTCTTTCTAAAAATCTTCCAACATACCACAGGACTCTCAGCCAAGGCCACACTGATCTTTGAGGTTAAATCTCTGAGTTGACAACTGCTTTACAGTCCCTCTCTAGAGCACTGGTTCTCAACTAGGTTTGTTTTGTTTTTTAAGAATCTGGGGGGGTTTGGGGTTTTTTGGAGAGAAAAATTCATCCTCAGCTAACATCTGCTGCCAATCCTCTTCTCTTTTTCTCCTCTCCAAAGCCCTAGTACATGGTTGTATATTCTAGTTGTAAGCCATTCTAGTTCTTCTACGTAAGTTGCTGTCACAGCATGGCTACTGACAGATGAGTGGTGTGGTTCTGCAGCCAGGAACCACAGCTGGGCTGCCGAAGCGGAGCACACCAAACTTTAACCACTAGGCCATCAGGTCTAGCTCTAAAAATCTGGTTTTTTAATACACTGTTTTAATTTCTACATGAGAATAAGTTTAAAAATTTATTCCAATTCCAAGCAAATCAAGCCATTTGGATGGAAAATGTTTACATAAACAGTTTCAACAGTTAGAGGATTTTTTAGGGATCATCTATTCCAACTCTCTTACAGATAATGAAACTATGGCACAGAGCTAGTTCACATGACTTGTCCAAATTTCTACAGTAGTTACTGGCTGGGTCAAGACTTGAACTTGTGTTTCTAATTCATAATGATTAGACTATTTAAAGGCTAATAAAAGAAGGAAAATATTAAAAATATAGAAAAAGGATACCACAGCAAGATCACTTTCAAGTAAGAATAATTATGGCACTCTATCTAATCGTTACTCCTTATAAAAGACATGCTCTTTGTTTCAGGTGTCATATGTAATTCTTCCCAAGGCAAGAAACGAGAAACTCCAGAGATACTGTAAGAAAAGATATCTTGCCAAAATAGATAATTAGAACAAACTTCAGAAACCTTAATAAGGTTGGTCAGCAGGACATTCTTTTATTGCCTTTAACTTGAATAAGTCCATTTCATTTCAAAATGTCAATAAAGGCTAAAAGGGTTTCAATTATTTTGGCTTGGTACTGCTAGTTAATGAGAATCCAACTGAGCTTCTTTCTAGTACAGAAAGTCATAATAGATGTTTCTAGTTGGTACCACTAAAACATCATGTAATAAATCCTATTTCTGAGCTAATTTATACTTTCATAAATAGCAGTGGAACACAGAAGTTAGATACAGAAGATATAAAGTTCAATCCAACAACAAACTTCTACCTTCTCAAAAAAACGTGTACTAAGAATCTACTATATGCATAGCACTATAATAAATGCTTTGGATAAAAGAAGATGAATATGACACTATTTCCTCACTAGATTAAAACTTCCTGCTTCAACAGCCTCATCTTTAAACGCGGGATGACATATATGTCCTATCCACCTTAAAGGGATACGGAAAAGATAAAACAAGACAGCCAATGTGAAAAGCAATATATAAGGAATCATAAAACTCCACTGAGGTCAAGAACATAAGGTTGCTAAGTCACCTTTAAGTGGAGTCACAGAATAATATATTGTAAATATTAAGGTAAAGATTGAAACTGCATTTTTTCTTTTGTCTTACTGAAGTAAGAGTGATACTGATAACATGACTATCAGCCAGCTGAAGAGCTACAAATTTTGAAGGCAGATATTTTTAGTTTCTATTAAAATACGTATGGTTCAGTCATTATTTATAGGTCTACATCAGAGATCAGCCAACTTTTTCTGTAAAGGGCCAGATAATAAACATTTTCAGCTTTGTGGGTCATACGGTCTCTGCTGCAGCTGCTCAACTCAGGCATCATAGCACAAAAGCAGCCATATTCAACACATAAACAAGTGTGGCTATATTCCAATACAATTTTACAAACACAGGCAGCAGACAGGATTTGGTCCATGGGTCATAGTTTACTGGTCTATATTATTTTGAAAACTGAGAATACTCTTCTGAGAAGCTCTTCTCCAATTTGGAAAACATTTTTTTCAGCAAAACAAATGACAGTTTTCTAACATATATGAAGGAATACTACATAGGTAAATATATTTCATTAGTAAGACTTATACAATTGAGCCATTTCTGATAGAATAGGTTTTAAAAAGAGGGAAACTTACTTGTAATCTTCATTTGCTGCAGTAAAAATGAAAGCTTCCATAGGGTTCCAACAAATTGTATTTGTTCTCATATCTAAGATGACCTGATAAAAGAAGCATACACTAACCCATTACTACGAAATTAACTCCCTTTAAAATGAATAAATTTCCCACTTCATTTCCTTTCCTTCTTTTTTCATTA
This sequence comes from Equus caballus, assembly GCF_041296265.1. Classification (NCBI taxonomy): domain Eukaryota; kingdom Metazoa; phylum Chordata; class Mammalia; order Perissodactyla; family Equidae; genus Equus; species Equus caballus. Next base: position 63,947,392 of record NC_091692.1, on the reverse strand, counting down.
ATTTAAGCAAATATTTAGTAAACAACTATCATGTGCAGAGTACTCCACCTGGTGAACAGAAAAAGAAAATCAATAATTGTTTCCTGAATACAGAGGCAGAGTGGTATATATTGAAAAATATAAAAGTGCTTAATAAATGGTCCCTTGACCTCGAATAACATAGTTTAGTCAGGAAAATGAGACATATATAAGAAAAGTTAAAATATAAACAATGAAGCAGTAAATGATTAAGTATCAAATTAGGGGCAAAATTAATGGTGAGCTTAGGGTTAACAGGGAGAAGAAAGATTTCAAAAGACAAGCATGATTTCAGCTGACCTGTGAAGGACCAGTGTATTATGGTGTTTATCAAAAAGAACATTTTGGTACCATGTCTTCTCAGATAAGGGAAACAAAAGAAAAAATAAACAAGTGGGAGGGCATCAGACTAAAGAGCTTCTGTAAGGCAAAAGAAACTAGAATCAAAACAAAGAGACAATCCACCAATTGAGAGAAAATATTTGCAAATCAAATATTTGACCAGGGGTTAATCTCCATAATATATAAGGAACTCACACAACTGAATGATAAAAAACAAACAACTCGATCAAAAACTGGGCAGAGGATATGAACAGACATTTTTCCAAAGAAGCTATACAGATGGCCAATAAACACATGAAAAGATGTTCAACATCACTAATCATCAGGAAATGAAAATCAAAACTACACTAAGATACCACTTGACGCCTACTAAAAGGGCTATAATCACCTAAGACAAAAAATAACAAATGTTAGAGAGGCTGTGGAGAAAAGGGAACCCTCATACACTGCCGGAGGGAATGCAAACTGGTGCAGCCACTACGGAAAACAGTATGGAGATTCCTCAAAAAACTAAAAATAGAACTACCATGTGACCCAGCTATCCCACTACTGGGTCTCTACACAAACTACTTGAAACCAACAATCCAAAGTAACATGTGTACCCCTATATTCACTGCAGCACTATTCACATTAGCCAAGACATGGAAGCAACCCAAGGGCCCATCGACTGATGACTGGACAAAGAAGATGTGGTACACTACTCAGCCACAAAAAAAGACAAATTCGTCCCATTTGCAACAACATGGAAGGACCTGGCGGGAATTATGCTGAGCGAAATAAGCCAGACTGAGAAAGACAGACACCAGATAATTTCACTCATATGTGGAATATAAACAAGTACTGGGACAAAGAAGACAATTCAGTGGTTACCAGAGGAAGGGGGAGTAGGGAGTGGGCATGGGGGAGGGGGGCAGGAGAGCATTTATGTGTTGACAGTCAAGAAATAACGTACAACTGAAATCTCACATTGATGTAAACTCAATTAAATTATGAACTCAATTAAAAAAAAAGGAACATTTTGGGTAGGATAGTCTTTTGATGTGTGTGACTGTCCACTGTAGGATGTTTAGACTCTCAGGCACCTGCCCATTAAATGCCAGTAGTGGTCTCTAAAACACCCTGCCCACATTCCCAAAAATACACCTGGTGGGAGAAGACAACCCCTGATTGACAACCACTATATTTAGGGAAGAAAAGATAGAAGAAACACTGACAGTCTAGTAGACAGAACAAAGAAATAATAAAAAATAGCATCTCTGCATCCATCTAGGTGACTTGCATGTGACAAACCATACTTAAATGTGACCTCACTGACTGAAACAAATAAATAAATGTAATACAAATTGGGACCGGATTTTGGAGGGCCTTGAAAGTCAGGCAGGTTACAATTCTTTTCTTCACCCTAAAAGTAATGGAGTGTCATTAAAAATTGAGAACGGAGGGGTGGAGGGGCCTGAAACTATTATTTATTAAACTAGTACTTCATGTTAGCATTCTGCTAAATGCTTAAAGTATCATGTTGAATTCTCCCCAATGTGCTGCAAGGTAGTTATTAATTCACCATTGACAGGAGAAATACAGATTAGGTTACCTGCTTCAAGTCTAACATTGAAGTTCACATAGGATCCTCCCACTATGATCACATGAATGAGTGTGATAATCTTTCCAAAGTATTATCATAAACTGGAAAGATTATCCCATTTATCTAGCTCAAACTTCAGTGAATATACTCTGCTTCTAATATTTCTGAATTTATTACATGTTATTTGATTTAGAAACAACAAAAATATTAAAAGCATTTCTTTCACATGTGGACTATGACCATAGACTTGTGGTACATGAATGATGTCTAGCCCTTTCTGTACTCAGAATTCTAACACTCGAAATCAACTTTATACTCTTTTCTTTATAATGGTACTCCTCTCTTTACCAACAATATTTCTCTCCCTCTTTAGAGTCAGCTGAAAGCGCTATTAGCTTTCCTATGTAAGTCCTGGAATGACTGCCTTAGAACTATTGGGAAATCCGTCACCTTGAACAGCATAGTGTTTGTCTAAACAAAACGTCAAACTAGTACCCATCAGCACAGAACTAAACAAATAAAGCTGGTTATGTGAATAAGTTACAAAACTTTCCAGAATAAAATACTGTACATGTCATATGATAATCACGAGGCCTGAAATAATGGAATGCAACACAATCATAGGTCACTTAATAATGGGGATACATTCTGAGACAAGTATCAGGCAATCTCATCGTTGTGCAAACATCAGAGTGCACTTACACAAACCTAGATGGCACAGCCTACTACGTACCTAGGCTATATGGTACCAATTTTATGGGACCACTGCCGTATATGCAGTCAATTGTCAACTGAAACACCTTTATGCAGCGCATGACTATACTTTTAATTCAAAAACTTTCAATTCAATAAGTACTAACTAGATGCCTAAAATTTACTGGCATTATGAAAGACACAAAGACGACTACATACAGTACCTAGTGGAAACGTAAAGGTCTCTAAAAAGCACCAAGGAGCTGAGAGAAGGCCACTGTGATCACTTTGGGTTCTAAGAATATCTCCATGAAAAAAAATTTAATTCTGAAAAAACATGTGCTCCATATTTTCAGTCACTTGATTTACAAAGGACTGAATCAACAATTGTACAAAGCAGAAGAGAAATTGAAACTCACCTTTTTCAGAGGAGTAGCTTGCCTCATATCATACAGAACTATATTCCTGTCAGAAGCACAACTTCCCAAGAGAAATGTCTAAAAATAAGTATAAGAATCACAAGTTAAAAGCCAGGCTTGGCAGCAAACCATGTCCACTCAGTGAACAAATGATTTAATTACCCTTAATGTTTATGTTTAAGATGCAAAGGTATGACTTAAAATCCATTTTAAGAGGGTACAATGAATCACAACCTCAGCAACCTAGGTCAAGCATTTTCATTGTTAAATCCCCATGGGCATATTTTAGATGCCAGTGACAACAATGTACAGATAATTGTGTTCTATTTATAAGAGAATATACTTTACTTCACCATTTTTCAACTCAGACCTGTTTTCTGTTTTTCAGTATTATAAATATCACTTTAATAAACACTTTCATACATTTTTCTCTTCTTTTTCCAAGGATAAAATTTCAGTAGTGGCATTACCAAATCGGAAAGTGTGAACAAATTTGTGGCCTTTGCTATCCAGGGCTAACTGTTTTCCAAAGAGCTGTACCAATATACCCTGCAATGTGGGAATATGCCAATTTTACTGCAACTGAGCGGCATTAGGTAGCACCATTTAAAAGTTACTATCTGTATGGCAATATTTCCTAATTATAGAAACTGTTACTGTATTAGTAGTTAAACATTTCCTCCTGTTTATTAACTCTGTATAAATTAGGCCTGCTTTTTGTCTAACAGCTTTAAGATGTTTCAAATATTTATTTGTAAGTCAGTTATAAATGGGCACGGTACTCACATAACCCTTGGCATTACTTGAAAATAAGCCCTCTAGCTACCAGCGGGGCCCTGAATCCCACCCTTTGTAGCACCGTTTCTCCTCACTCTTGGTTCCTGACTCTAACTCTTGGCTTCTCCCTACTAATTACTTCCTACTGCACATATAGGAGGAACAAGAAGAGTTATCTACTAAGTAGCTATATGGCCAGCTAACTCCTGTGTGAACACACGTGTACAAAGTTCAAATAAAACATCATCCAGCTAACACTACAACTGTGATCTCTTCTCAGTCCTTTCCAACACTTTCCTTTTGGAATCACTTCCTGACACTTTCCCCTAGTTAGTGACTCCTCTCAACCTTTCTTAGTTTCTCATTATGTCACCTCAAGGTCTGACCAGGTTCCATTTCTAAAAATAAAGACTTTGATCTGAGCAAAGCAAAAAATTCTACATAGACTGAAAGCTGACTTTTCACACTAAAAAATGTGGCAATGCTCAGCATAAACTTTTGGCTTTATCAGAATTCTAGGCTTCAATATTTTAACAGAAAATTAATTATTAATGATTAGAGGAGACAAATACACTCCATTTGTTCACAGCAACACACCCTTTCTATTAAGTTTAACACAGGATAAGAGATATACACACCATTTGTTTTTACCACTAAGTCAGTTCCTAAGGTTAAAAAAAACAGCTGAACAAATACAGTTGTTACACAGGCAAATCTGAAAAACTTGGTCTCTTGGTCATCACTAATCATTAACTATTATTTTAAAATTGGCCATCAGCGCTTTTGACACAGGTATCATCAAAATAGAGAAGCAAAAGATTTTGTTTATTCCTCAGAGAGGTAGGAATAAATATCTGGTCCTTCTGTTTTGTTTTGTTTTTAAATAGTAATAACATCATCATCTTAAATTTGGGTAGCACCTTTTAAAAATATGCACATATATTATCACATTTCACACTCACAACAAACCTATGAAGTACACTGAAAGACATAATTAATCTCATTTTAAAAATAAACAAATACAGAGAGAAAGTGTGACTTGTATAAGGTCAAAGGCATGTGCAAAGGGACACTGGCAGGAAATACAGTTCCAGCTTAGCTCCACACCAAGTAGGACATAAAATGTTCCCACAAAGCGCTTGTTTGTAGCCTAGCATCACCTTGGCCCAGCGCTGCAAAGCCGGCTTGCCCTTTCATGCCTCACCTTACTCTGACAACCAAGGGGGACACAGGGAAAGGAGATGGAGGATGGAGTGAGGAAGATATAGCAGAGATAGATACTCCAGACCAGGGATCAGCACACTTCCTCCATAAAGGGACTGAGACTAAGTATTTTAGAGGGCCATATGGTCTCTATAGTGTTTACTCAACTCTAAAGTTGTAGTGCAAAGGCAGCTACCAACAATACGTAGCAAAAGGCCACAGCTGTGTTCCAGGAAAACTTTACTTATAAAAACCAGGCAGTGGGCTCACAGCGGTAGTTTGCCAACCCCTGCTCTAGACCTGCAGCCTCTCCCAGAAGTGTGTATGCAGGAGTGTGCTGGGGGCAGGAAGGGGGTCTTCTGACTGACTTCTCAGCAGGGCCACAAGGCCAAGCTTACATGGCACTGCAGCACAGATGTTCCAACACACCCCACTATTTCTATACCCTGCTCCTTTGACCTTTCTTCCCTCCGTTTATCAGCTTAGGTCTGAGAGCATAAAACTTGCATAGCAAGACTTTCTTTTATACCATCTAACATGATACTCTCCTAATAACTTCCAAAATCAGCAAAATCTAAAAGCAGCAAAATTACCCTTTCTTTCTGCAGGAAAAGACATCCTTACGGAGTCTTCTGAGCAATGAGTTCACCTATCATTATTAAAAAAAGAAAAAGATCAGGGAAAGATCTGGAGGTCAAGGGCTAGCTTAGCCTTTGGGGCAGCCTCCTTTCCTAAGTTCAGACCTAAATAAATGATAAGTAGTGGCCAATCTCCAACTCTCCCCTTAGACTTGGAAAGAATTAGGAATCACAATTCAGACTTCTGAGCAAAGAAAAACGTAACTGTAACTAATTATCATGTGGTACAATAATAATCGTGCATATTATTATGAAGCATTGGTGCCCCTGTCACTTACAAATAATTAGAGAAAACAATGCTCAGTGATCCTTTTGACCTCCAGGAGAGTTAAGAAAAATTAACTTTTTCCTAAAGATACAATGATGTAATCTGAGGAACATGAGTGTTGAAGGCACGAGTAAAACTGAAGTTTCACAGCACAGTCTTTGCTTCAATTCCACCCCCAGGAGCACATGCCCACACCCTCCTCTAACGGTGCTTAACACTGGAATATGCGACTAAACTGTGGGCAAGTACGTCGAGATTTGACCAAGGGTATCAGAACTCAGATATAATTTGGAAAACTGACCAAATGCCAGAACACCATTAAAACTCAGAAAATTCTTATATCACATTCAAAAGTTTCCTAAACAGAACTGAAGTTATTAAATAATAAGGAAACAATAAGCAGAAAATATTTCAAAAAGGAACATTACCTCAATTGGGTTAAATTTAACACTACTTATACTGTCAAATCCCCAGGTCATTGAACATATAGGATTGGTTCTTTGTTCATCCCAAATGTCTACTTGCTGTCCACATGTGGCAAAAACAGCTTCTTTCCAGTGATGATCAATTCCTGTGTACACTGTCTTTGAAAGCAAAGAGGTTGTTATAGACGGGTCTTTTCATTACTATTTCAAATCTACAGGATGATATTTCAAATATATTTATCTCCATTCTCATTTTTTTTTGAAAAAAATCTCATTCACAAAGAAACTTCTTTGAAGCCGTTTCTTAAAGGAGAAAACAGCACTATAACGAGTGATGTTTCTTATTACACACTGTGGGAATAAAGAAAAATGGTAACATGGGATGCATTTAATTAAGTCTGAATACATGTCATTGAAGTAATTTTTATTTTTATTTTGTATGTTGTTATTTTTTTTGGTGAGGGAGATTGGCTCTGAGCTAACATCTATAGCCAATCTTCCTCTATTTTGTATGTAGGACGCCACCCACGGCTTGATGAGCAGTCTCCACCAGGGATCCAAACCCACGAAACCCAGGCTGCTGAAGCAGAGTGCGCGAACTTAACCACTATGTCACCGGGCCAGCCCATGACGTAATTTTTAAATCATCATTGGGTATTGAAGGATCTTGGAACCAATTAATGAAATGCAAAGGCAATTTCTAAAAACCTTCCTTCAACATTTAACACATGAAGTACTGATTCCCAGGGCAGAAACACAGACACTAACAACTGAATTAAAATTTAAAGGGAGAAATAAAATTGGTGAAGGCGATTGCTAATTTTGTTAAAAGCAACAAAATCTCATAAATTTGCTATTATTCACTTAAAATATGTGATTAACCTATTTAGGTCCAGATTATAGTCTGCTTTTGTACCATACGTTAAAAAAAATGTTTGCAAAGTAAATTAAAGGGAAATATTTAGCCAACACTTAAAGCTTTTAGGAGCTCTTAATGGCATCAGAAGGTTTCTAATTGTTTTCTATTCATGAAGGCAAGTCCTACAAACTTTTCCACAGTAAGAATTAATCACCAACACCACAGAGACAGAGGTAAGACTAAGTATCTCAAAAGTCTTTTGGAACACCTAGAGAAAACACATCTAAAAAAGACAAAACCAACTTTGCTTTAGGAATTACTAATTTTTTACCACCTGCAAATGATTTCCCTCTCATACTCATACCCCACCCTTTAAGAACATTTAGAATTTTTGAAACCCAAAAAAGCAGACCCTAAATATGTACTAACTATAATACTGAAATGAAAAAATGATTTGGAAAACGCATACATTTAAAGATTAAATCTAATTTTTGAATTTCGCTTAATATCAAAATATAAGCAGTCTAAAGCATGGGTAGGCCAAACATTCTGATTTATACTTAAAATATAACTAAACCATATCATCTGATTTGCAGAATAATGTAAGAAACATATATGGGATTTATACAAAAAGCATCATCTTATTACATTTCTTCATTTCCTAAAGGATTCTTTCAAGAAAGAAATTCTGAGCTTTGTCTAAGATCTATGATGATAAAAGTCAGATAGAAGCCGAAGTGCTATTTTTTCCTAATGTTTTACCTTATAGACTTCTCCCCATGGCCTTGCTATAGGAAATGTTTTATTGCATCCTCTAGCTAAAAACAGAAATAGAACTCTATAACAATGAACAATGAAGAACTGTTCAAATTCTTTGACTGCAAAAGACCTTAATTGCATTAAATATTGCTTAAATTAGGTCAATTATTACAACCTAAAATCTTTCTTTTTTACCTCTTTTTCTGAAATTAAAATTATAAAATAATTTTAAGTAAAAGAGAAGAATTTTAATAGACAAAGTATGTACCTTTCCTAATATTGTATGCAATGGTTCTTCTTCTTCTCCAAAGCCTGGTCCATCCATTTTCCACTGCTTCACAGTTTTGTCATCACCGACCTAGAAATATTTATGATGATGATGATAAAGAACAACAGTTATAAATTATAAGCTTGCCAACATATACAAATTACCAACATCTCCAGCTTTAAAAATAACACATACTGTATTCTTCCAGGATCATATTTATTGATGCATTTATATCTTACGTTGTTAAAGATTTATGACACACACATACAGTATATAAAATTAAAAATAAAAGAGTATGAGTAGAGCAAAAGAAGAATAAGAGTAGGAACAAATTTAGGTCATAAATATGGCAAAAAATGCTTATTACCATAAGGATAGCATTTCAAATTAAAGAGAAAAATGGATTGCAATACAATGGTATTGCAATATCAGGTTAATCATTTAGAAAGTTGAACCAATTGGACGTCTGGTATAAAAAATAAAATTCTAGATAATTTTAAATGTAAAAAATGAAATAAACATGAAAATATTAGAGGGAAGGCATTTTTATAATCGTGGCAAAGATAAAGTCCTTCTTTGCATGACACAAAACTCCAGAAACTATTAAGTTGGCGGTTTTCAGACTGTGAACTGCAGACCTCTGTAGGACCCTGAGAACTTTTCAGGGGTCCACAAGGTCAAAGCTATTTTCATAATGTTAGTAAAGACATCATTTGCCTTTTCACTGTGCTGACAGTTGCACAGATGGTAAAAAGGCCATGGTGGGTAGAACGGCTGGCACCTTAGCCCAAATCAAGGTGAGGTAACAAACTAGGGTCATTTAGACTTGGGAATGTGGCAGATGTGTTCCAAATATTAGGTGAAATAAGCTGCAAAACAATGCATAATATAACCTGGTTTGGAGTTAAAAATATAAAATAATCATATACGTGATGCTGAACAATTGTATATATACCAAAGCACTAGTTTTAACTGAAAGTAGAGTTACAGGATACATTAACTTTCTGTTTTTTGTACATTTCTATATTCTATACAATCCACATTGACATTTTAAATAAAAATATTAACAAAGACATGTATTTATCTATGGGAGGAGTGTAAATTTAGCTCCTCTCTTGCAGCAAATTAAAAAAGAGAAACCCTTCCCACAAAACAATTCACACTGCCCATGACATTAGAATAGATAAATGATTAGGAAAGAAGTTTTGATATTAAGGTCAGACAGGAATTTCTTCTGTTGAGAATGCTAATAAATAGAACCCTTAAGAACATATTTATAATAGACTAAAAGTATTAAACAGGGTTTTATCTTATTAACAACGCGGTGGCGGAGCTACTGGCATCAGACCAAAACAAAATTCTGGAAACACAATTCTACTGGGAGCCAGTAAGATGTAATCTAGGTACTGAGGTCTTGGCTGATCTGGCTTGACTCAATGAAATATGTCAATATTCTGGAAGACAGGATAAATCGTCATTGAGCACGCCCTCCCTGAAGACTCTTTCTTTCAATGAAGTGTCTGATAAATAGTGTCTGAAGCTCAAGACTGACCTTGCCTGTAAACGACTAAGCTGCTCTATACACTCTATTGAGTAGAAGCCTTAGTACACTATCCATCCTGAGAAACGTTCAACAACGTTCCACAGAAATGAGGAGCCAAACAAGACGTGCCTGGCTAGACTACCTCACCTCCAGACTGAGGAAGCCAAAGAACCTGATGGTACCACGAACTGGGATATCAGGAATACTATGAAATTTAGGTAATAAATGTTTATCTTTTCCAACATTGTATATTAAGTATTTTTTGAAACATTAAGTGCTGAAATTATGCCAACAAGTAGTTTTCACGTGTGTCTTATCTCTACTCATGCAAACATTACTTAAAAAATACCTGAAGAAAAGGAGAAATGAATAGTGAATACAAAACATTTTCAGCCTTCATTTATTATAAGCATTAAAAAAACAGTAAAACCTCTGGTTGGGATATAACCAGAAGAATAACCAACTGGAAGAAGTTTAGCTGTAGTCTGCTGCAACTTCCCACCCAATTCCTTCCACAACATACAGTATACAGGGTCCTGAGCTCGTCTGCACCCCTCTAGTGAGAAGCAACTAAATACTTTTGCAAAGTAGCCTACTTTGGTTTTTGACAGCAAATAGCTTTTTCCTGATACCAAAATCAAATCTTTTAACATTAACATCGATTCCTAATGCTCCTTTAGGAAACAACAAATAAGTCTATTTCCTTTTCTACATGACCATCTTTCAAATATTTAAAGGCGGCTATCCCTTCCCTTTATTATTCCCTTGCAGTCTGGCTTTTGCACCCAGCACGCTACACAACCGGTTCTTTAAAAAATCACCAGTTCTTCTAGCCCTCTAGAGTTGAGTTTTCTCATTTCCTAGAGTGGGGGCATTCACCAAGGCTATTTTCCTGACAGCTCTGTATTTCTACATTTTCCCTCTCATTTTCCCCCAGTGATGCCACACAATGACTTCAATCATTCTGTACTGATGATGCTAAGTTTAGCTCTGACTTCCCTCCTGAGCCGCAGACTCTCACCTGTAAAGGTCCGATAGACATCTTCACTTGAATAGCCCATTGGCAGTCCCGCTCATCACACCATACCCTTCCCATTCCCACTCTCTCCTAAACCTGCTGATACTCCTGACTTCCTCATTTCTGTGATAGGAGCCACTATCTTCCTAGGCACGCCTCAGTTGTCAAGCCTATCAAACCTCAAAAATGTTTTTAAACCTAAGAACTGCTTTCCACTATTTCACTCCCCAGTGTTGACTCTTATTACTGCTTACTCATATTATTAAAATAGCCTCCAAACTGATCACTTACTGCTGTCAAATTAATCGTCTCAAAGCACAGTTTAGATTCTGTCATTCCTGTTAAAAAACTTTCAATGCACTCGAACAGATATTTGTACACCAATGTTCATAGGAGAATTATTCACAAAAGTCAAAAGGTGGAAAAGAACCCAAAAGTCCATTGATAGCTGAATGCATAAACAAAATACGGTATATACATATGGATTATTATTCAGTCTCAAAAATGACAGAAATCCTGACACATGCTACAACCTGGATGAACCTTGAGAACACTATGCTAAGTAAAATAAGTCAGACACAAAAGGGTAAATATTACATGATTCCACTTCTATGGGTACCTACAATGGTCAAAATCCATAGAGACAGAAAGTAGGACAGTGGTTAACAGGGGCTGGGGGCAGGGGGGAGCAAGGAGTTACTGTACAATGGGTACAGAATTTCAGTTGGGAAGATGAAGAAGTTCTGGAGATGGATAGTAGTAATGGTTGCATAACAACGTGAACATGCTTAATGCCACTAAAATGTACATTTACAAATGGTTAGAAGGATAAATTTTATGTTATGTATATTTTACCACACATACACACACAAATCCTTCAATGATTTAATACTGCCTAACAAATGAAGTACAAATTATTCATCCTTAGCACTGAAAATCCTTCAGAGTAAGCCAAAATACCTTTCTAGCCTCATTTTGCATTAATCCCACTTCTCAGTGTTCTATAAATATTAGTTCAATAATATGTTAAGCAATTTTTATAAAAAAATCAAAAAGTATCAGGAAAGCTAGATTACATAAAGAAAACTAGTACTTTTCAGGGTTTTAGTAAGTTATTTTGCATTCTGAAACTCCAAAAGGGCCCTGGAACAAATAAATGAACTCAGAAAATATTCAACTAGCTCAGTTCTATACATGTTGAAAAGAGTTAATGACTTAATTGCGTTATACTTACAGTAAAAAAAGAAGTCCCACAAAAGCGAGTGCATATTCCTCGTACAAAACCTTCATGGGCTTGTAGTGCACGGATACATTTTCGTTTAGTCAAGTTCCAAATTCTAACCTATGATAAAGCATACCAGGAAATTTCAGTGAACTACAAATATAAAATATTCAGGCGCCGGAATAGCACATTCCAAGAAAAATAAATTCAACACTCAAAAGCCTACGAATCTCCCTACCAGACAGCTAAAAACAAAACCCTCTGAATTAAAATAATGCAATGCATATGGATAAGTATATCAACAAGCAGAAAATTCAATCTGTTAAATATCTATTGATTCTAGTTTAAAGTGTTTCAAAGCTTTCTTTCCTTGCTAGAGTGGGAAATAATTAAGTGTTGAATCATTAACAACATTCTCTGTGCAAACACCTCACACTTAAAATATCTTTACTGTAAACATAACTTATTATTTATGGTCAAATTGAGCCTTAGGCTACTACATTTTTAATTTCTTAGGTTTAGATAAGAAATTAAAGTTATTAATTCAAACAGAATTTAGTTTTGAAATTAAAAGCAAACAAGACATAGAAAAATGAAATCAAACCAATTAAAACCCACAGCAACTCAAAACTAAAGGAAGAACATTTCTAATATACATATTTTTAGTTTAAAAGATTTAGTTTAGAATGACACTTGCCTCTCCATCACATGCCCCAGAAAGGACAGTAGCCAGGCTCTTTGGATGCTTTGCCAAGCAATTGACTCCATCTCGGTGACCATCCAGGGAAGCAAGGAATGGCTTTGCAAATACTCGTTCCAGTTTGGTAGCATTTAAAGCTCTCATGTATTCTCGTGGGACCTCAAAAGGATGTAAGGTAGGATCATAGTTTCTTGGAACTGAAATAAGAATGACTCCTCTTAGCAAAATAATTCACATTTAATATTTCCTGTGTTCTTCCTCAGCTTACCATTCAATTTCTTATTAAATAACCCTTTATTAGAGACGCTGTTCTATTCCTAAAACTGTGAAGAATACAAAAGTAGAAAACCTGGGAGCTGGCCTGGTGGCTGAGTGGTTAAGTTCGCGAGCTCCGCTTCAGTAGCCCAGGTTTTCACCGGTTTGGATCCTGGGCGTGGACATGGCACCGCTCATCAAACCATGCTGAGGCGGCATCTCACATACCACAACTAAAATACACAACTATGTACCGGGGTGGAGGGAGGTGTGGGGAGAAAAAAAGGAAAAATAAAATCTTAAAAAAAAAAATAGTAGAAGACCTTTTGTCCAGAAACCTTTCCAAAATTACCAGAAAATCATAGAATGCACACATCTTGCAAAATAAGGAGACTTGATATATACATACGACTTTTCCTTTTCTATGTCCTACTACACTCTTCAACAGGGTTGTAAGCTTTCACGGGCAGGGCTTCCGCTACATTCTTCATTTGTACTCCTCATGCCTAGCAGAGCGCCTAGCACAAAACAAGGGCACAATACACGTTTGCCTGACTGAACTCTAAGCTCCTGTGGGGCAGGGAACACTATCAATCTCCAGTGCTAACAGTACTGCACTGACAGGCACACAATGTGGTGGTTATGATTACAGCTACTATTTATCGAGTACTTTCCATGTTTATTTGCTTACTTAAAAAACACAGAGAGTCTACCATGTGCTGGGCACTGTTCCAAATACCTTATATTAACTCATTTAAACTCCACAGCACCCTCTGGGTTAAGTTCTATTACTATCTTCCACTTTATAGATGGGGAAACTGAGGCACAGAGAGGCAATCTGCCTATGAAGTGATGGAGCCAGATTCAAACCAAGGTAGTCTGGCTCCAGAACCCATATTCTTAACTATTATGCTATGCTGCCAAACATCTTGTCTCAGTTAATAATTATGCTAGGAAATAATTCTAAACTCACATGTCTAAAATACCCTCAATGTCTAAAAGTAAATGCATCTTCTTACCCCATGCCTTCAGCCTGCTGTCTCTTCTTTCTCACTCCCTGTTAACGGTACTACATCTCACATTCAATCAAGTTCAAACGTTAGTCATTCTTACGTATTCCATCTTCCACATTCCCCAATGCCAAAACTTTAAGTCCTACTTCTGTTGTCTTCAAAATACTTATTTATTCTTCCCTTTCTTTTCCTACTTCTATAACTTAGTTCTGGACCTTATTACTTTATACTTAGACTACTGTAATACCATCCTACTCTATTTGGTGGCAGTTTACACTATTATCAGATTAATCATCCTAAAACACAGCTTTTTTACATGTCACTCCCACGGTCAAAAACTTTCAAAGGTTCCCTATAGTGGTAGTCTGCAAACTCCTTTGATTGTGTGCCCCATTAGTAACAGAGTTTTTGAGCAGGCTTCTCTCCCTCAACATACACATATTTATTTAGTGACAACACATGACTAAAGATGCTTGTTTAAAAAAAAAAACTCAATTTAACAATATGATAGAGTGATTCAAAGGTTTCAACTTTAGTTTATTTTAATCTTTGGTTTTAAGCGATATCATAGCTGAAAAAGACACAGGCAGAACTCACTTGTGCACAGTACCATGTCATTGGGACCACAGGCATACTGAAACCAATTTCCCGTTTTGCATGGTTTTGAGGTAACACGTGACTTCAGTCACTGTAAACCTCTCGAAGAGTGGAAGTGGTTCACTTAAAAGCGTAAAAAGTTAGGACTGCCCGTACAAGCAGATCCAAAGAGAATACAAGAGTTGGCTATGTCTAGTATATTTAATTTTCAGTCCCATCTACCAGTTTTGCAAAGGTTATTTCTGAAGTATGTCTAGAAAATTTCCATCTACTCTGATGTCAATAACTGTTCTTACAACTATTTGGCATTTTAATAATTTTAACCTTGGGGCCAGCCCTGTGACCGAGTGGTTAAGTTCGCGTGCTCCACTTCGGCAGGCCAGGGTTTTACTGGTTCGGATCCAGGGCGCGGACATGGCACTGCTCATCAGGCCATGCTGAGGTGGCATCCCACAGGCCACAAGTGGAAGGACCCACAACTAAAAATACACAGCTATGTACCGGGGGGCTTTGGGGAAAAAATGAAAAATAAAATCTTTAAAAATAATAATAATTTTAACATTAAAATTATCAACATGAAAAGTATTTTTTCATTAAAATTAAAAAATAAACAAGGTAGATCATTTTCTTTACCAATTTTTTTATATTGGCAAAAATGAATTCTTACACATGACACTTTCATCATTTTCAGTACAAAAATTTTTAAATGATGGAAACATTTCCAAATACATTTTCAAAATGATCTCTCCATAGTACAAGATTTTTTGAAAACTAATCACTTCCTCACTTACCATTCATCATTAAAATGGACCTTAAAGTAGCAAGTTACATATTTTTTATTTTTAAAATAAAAACTTCTACCCAGTCTTCATAGCCACAAAAAGTTTAGCTAATTTTAAAAATGCTTAATTCATGGCTACGTTCCACAGCTCTTCTAAGAACTTTACAACGATATTATCTCTGCAGGAAAAAAGATTTTCATGGTCCATCTCCTTAACCTTTCAAATTATTATAAAGATTCTATTATTTGAAATAACAGAATTCCCCAACAAATGTCAACTGTAATATGCTGCAATATTCTGAAGGCAGAAGCAGGCACACCTTTGTCAACCCTCCAGTCTTTTCTTGGGATACCTCAAGTACCACAGAAAGCCTGTGACTATGTATTTAATGTATAGCTAAAATGAGGATGTCAGTAGCAATGCAAGTTTTATGAAAGTAAAGATTATTTCTTAATATAAGAAACATAAATTGAAGTATTCATTGTTTTTTTCCATTCTGCAATTGACAGCCTCTTCATTTTAGAGACCTCTGACCAATGCAAGGATGTTCAAGCTCCTTTCTGGTCTTCCACAATCTGATCTCAACCTACCTCTTTAGCTTCAAGTAGTACGTTCTGAAACTTAGCTCCAGCCAAACTGGTTAGTCACTGTCATCTAAAACTGCCTTGCAATTTCCGACTCTTGAGCCCTTGCAGAAGCCATTTCTTCTACCAAGAATGTACTCCAATATTCATCCTATTTAAACCCTATGAATCCTTTAAAAATATCCAGCTTAAATCTCGTGTCTTCTATAAAGCTTTTCAAATCACCACAATCATGCTCCCCTCTAAATTCATACAGTCAACAATAGACATTCAATAAATATATATGGAGCACCCGCCATATGCCACAAGAATATGAGGATATCACAGCTAACAAACTTATGTCATATATTTATGTAGGCTGTTCTCACAGATCTGTATGTTAACCAGCTGTGTCAGAAGTGCCAAAGGAGTTTTAAAAATACAGATTCCCAGATGCCCACCTTGGTTTTACGAATCAGAATACTCAAATAAATATCTGAATACTGCACAAAATTTACAAGGAAATATCACCTAACCAAGATAAGGATGAAAGGACAAAGGAAGATAACAAACGTCTTTCTAATTTTATGTTTTACAGAGCTCCAATACTTCTATTTTTCCATTTTGCTATCCATTAACACGTCCATCAGAAAGTATAAAGAAATTGGTAGATGTTATAGAAAATAAGACCCTTAACAAGATCAGATGACTAATAACCTAACATTGAGATTCTATGACGAGTCAATCACTCACTCATTCCTTCACACAGACATTTATGAAGCTCCTACCATGTGCCAGGTGCTGTCTAAAGACACTGTATATAGAAATAGACACGATTCTTCCCCTCTGTAAGCTGTCTGATGGGAAAGACTGATAATCAAAATAATAACCATGAGACAGTAAGATAAGCACTCTGATGTTAGTGTAAAAATATGTGATAAAGCATAGAAGAAAGATGCTTAAATGGGGGTGGAGGGTATCTGCAGGAGATAAGTATGGAAAAATTATTGTCCAGAAAAAGCTTCCCAGAGGATGGAGAGAAATTGGTAAAGGTGTGTGCCACAGGACGCCTGAAAGAAAATGTCTGAAATGCACTGAGATTCGCAAGGGCAAATGCAAGCTGTTTGCGGGTAAAGCATCGACTGGTGAAACCAGAGAAGATGGGACCAGGTTCAAGGAGTAGGGATGATGTCAAGTTCAAGCGACATAACCTAATTCATATTTTAGAAACTTTACTGTCTTGTTAGTTAACCTGTAAACATGTTTTGAGTAGAGGTCATATATTTACTCCTTAGCAATGCTCACACATATGTTGACAACCTCTACTACTCAATCAAAATAGCGAAATACTGTTCCAGCCTCATCTTCTATCACTCATCCTTTACTCAAACTCCGATAACTTGACCCTTCTTTTATGCCTTAAGTTCATCCTTGCCTTAAGGCCTTTGAACTTCTTATACTCTTCATTCAGAATACTCTGTTCACATATGGTTGGTCCCTCGTCATTTTAGATATCACAAGCTTTAATTCACAAGCAGTCAACATGTTAATAGGGGAATAGACTAGTAAGGATAAATAAAACTCAATTTCATTTTATCCATTCTCAATTTCAACTGTTGATAAGAGAAAACTGATGGCTTTAGGTTTCACCTATGTCTCTTCCCACATCTAGAAGTATGTAATTTTAAGTGGTAAAGTGGCCACAAGTTAGAGCAGCAGGAAGGCTTAAAGAAGCCTATTTCATTGTTAAATCCTTCAAAATATGAGTTTGGCTCATTCAAGTTCCGCTTTTCCACAAGAGGAATCCAAGAACAATGAGAGAGCAGCACCTGGAAGCCAGGAGGCGGAAGCATTCCCCAGAGAGCTAACTTTTCCATTTACCACTAGGGCAAGTTCTTAGAAAAAGGACCTGAAGAGAAGTCCACTACCCAGTCCCGCAACGGCCTTATCCACCAAAGTCTGCCTTGGCGAAATGAACAGGGAAAGAACGAGACTGAAGTGCCAGTCTCCCCGCAGCTTTACTCAGTGGAAGCTGAGGCCAGACCCAAGGCTGGCGGCCTCCCTCCCAACTTGTCTCACCTCTCTGTAAATCCAGCTTGGTTTCGCGGACATAGTTGTCCGGGTTCCGGCTCAGCATCTTTACCTTCATCTTGGCTGTCGGCTCTCCCCGATTCCACGAGCCTTTCTCTCTGGGCTTGGGTTACTTCCACCTCCTCCGGCACATGCCACTTCCGCTTCTTCTAAGCTGCTTCCTGTCACGTGACTTCCACGGCGTGGAAACCGGCCGCTTCAGTTGGACCTTGCGGCGCTTCATAGTTTTGCGGACAGAGGTTGCCTGGGGGCGGTTCTTCAGCGGTGCTCTCCCGTGCATGTCCCTCTGCCGGTGCCGGCCACCGCGGCGAGCCAGGCAGGCGGGGACTCGGCGGCGGCGGACGCCCCGCCTCCGCGCTCTCCGCCGGCGTGCCCTACGCCTGCGCTGCTCTCACGCTCCTTCTGCGCCGCGGTCTCCGCTCCGTTCCTGTGCCCCGGCGTCTGAGGCCGCGCACCGGTCCCGGAAGTGGGCTCGCGCCCCGCGGTTCCGCTTCAGAGCGGCGACCGTCGCCACGGTGGCGGCCACTGCATCTCGTCCCACCTCCGCCGCCCTAGGCGCGGTGGTGTCAGCGGGCCCCGAGCCTATGACGGGCCAGGGCCAGTCGGCGTCCGGGTCGTCGGCGTGGAGCACGGTATTCCGCCACGTCCGGTACGAGAACTTGGTGGCGGGCGTGAGCGGCGGCGTCCTGTCCAACCTCGCGCTGCATCCTCTTGACCTGGTGAAGATCCGCTTCGCCGGTAAGAGCCCGCTCAGACCCTGGGTTCCTTCTTGCTGTCACCCCGAATTGGGGGATAAAGACGCAAAAGGAAGCCTTGCTCTCCTCTGCGTCTTCACACTGCCAAGCGAGCATTGAAGAAGATGCTGTCTTTCCGGGCACACCTGGAACTAGATTTGAGGGAAGGGAGCCTGGTGAAAGGGTGTGGCCGCCGTCACCCCCGTTCCCCATTTTAAGGGATGGAGAGAAAAGTCTGAGACAAGTCGTTATTGGTGTAGACTGTGGGACTCAGAGCCTGATTTGTAAAATAAAAAAGAGATTGTCACACTTTAGGGCTCAGCCCTCACACGTGCAAAGCATTCACCCTTCGAGGTACTTTGAAATCTTAGGGTAGCCACGTGTTTGGCAGCACGGCCAAGGGGAAAAGGCAAGTGCTTGGGTAGGTGTAATCTTCAGCAGGTAGTTAGGAATAGGTTTGGGATGGGATTCTCTTGTTTTTTGGCGTCTCTAGTGTGGTACAAGGTCCTGTGAAGTAATAGGTAGCTAGAATCCAAATATTATTTTGTTTTTTATTTAGGTTTATCGAATTAAGTGCATTGAGTTAAGTGAATTAAGTATACTAAAATTAAAGTACTTTAGAAGTTAAACTCAACAGTAAGTTCTGGAAAAGATAGTGTTGAAGAAGGTCTTTGATCATTTTACTTGTAAACTGTTTTCTACCATTTTGCTTTTCTTATTGCTACAAGTTAAGTTCTGCCTTGAGAATTAGATCTGGAGACGTGGTTTATTCTTAAGGAGTCAAATTAATTCTATTCACCTGATAGATCTTGTTCTTGTAATGTTTGTAGACTGCTGTATGGGGTACACAAGAACCTAAACAAAGTTCTTGTCCTCAGGGAACTTACAGTTTTAATTGGGGCTTGAGACTTAGTCATATAAAACGTAATTCTAGATAACATAAAATGAAGGGCAAAATGGAATAAATCCAAACACCAAAATATGAGTAGTGGTGGAGCATCAAGAAAATTATAAATTGCTGATGGCCAGATGTATCTGTGCCTGTAAAGGTTGCATTAGATCTTGAGGTTCCCCAAAGAAGGAGCAATATTTTGACAGCCAGAGAGGACGCAAGAAGGAAGGATTTTCCTATGAAGGAAAAATCAGCAAAAATTATTCCCTGGAAGAAAACCCACAAAGGCATATAATTTCCGTGGAGTTTATGATGCATGCACAAATAAAAATTACGATGCATTTACTAGGAGCAAGGCAATGCACTAAGAGCTGTATATGCATTATCTCATTTACTACTCTGAACAAACCTGTGAATTTATTATCCCAGTTATACAGATGGGGATAATAGAAATTGAGTAACTGGCCCAAGTCACAAGTTTGTAAAGGTAGATCTGGGATTTGAACCCAAGTGGTCTGACCCTAGAACCTTCTGGCACTTAAGCACTGACCATACTACCTCTAGGAATCTCTAGTATACAGCATCTTGAACATGAAGAAAAGAATTCTGGACTTGGCTGCAAGTGCAGGCCTGTATGACTTGGTGTCTCCCTTCAGCATTTTGTCCAGGAGCAGAAGAGGTGACAGTTGAGATGATCATTGAGGAATAGTGTCGTTGGCGTAATGAGTTTAAGACAATGCTGTGAAGCAGACCGTGCCTGAAGAAAGGGAATTCTTGGTACCTGAGAAGATTGGCAATGTTAATGAAATGAGGAGAGTGTTAGGAGACCAGGAGGACTAAGGTGACAGATAAAGTGATTGAGATTGGATGGGAGGACAAAATTAAAGATCTAGGAGTCAAAGCAGGACTTTGTAATAATAAAGTGCGGCTGTGAAATGGTCATAGGAAAGAGGGAAGTTTAGGAAGATGAGTAACTGAAATCAAAATAGTTGATTGGCCGTCAGCATTAATGCTGTAATTTTTGTGCTTTCATAAAATTTAAGCCCTTGTAATAAAATTGTAATATCTCATAACAGGAGGTGTTAGTCTTGAATGTACCGTTAAACGTAACCTGGAATATTTCAGTGAATTCAGGTATAAATTGGAACTTGAAGGTATCCAGAGTGGTAGAAAGATTAGCAATCATTTCACGTGAGAAGTGACTGGAGAAATTAGTTTAGTGCAGGGGTAGGAGGTTACTTAAGGTATTGAGAAAGCTGCCATGTGGGAAAGGAAGCTGCCTTATTGAGGGTTGATCTAAAGGGCAAACAGAGGTTGGGCAGAAATTACAGAGAAGCAGAGTTTGGCCTGGCAAAGTGGTGGTGCTCAGAAATGAAACTGGTGATGACTGGAAGTGGTTCAGAGGTTGGATGACAGAAGTTAGAAGATATTTCTGTATTGTGTGGAAACGTCAGATGAGGTGATTGTTGAGGCCCCTTCTAACTTTAAGATGTAATTTTAAGTCATCAAGAATGATAAGAGAGACAGAGCCCCAACAAAGAAGAATGTGAATCAGGTGTAAAAATAGTAATTTTCGAAAATAACCTGAAAACCCAATAATCCATAAGTTGATCGAGGAACCAAAATGTAGAGTCCGGTAACAGGAATGGCAAGTTTTGTATGTATATAGTATTGCAAAACCCAGTAACATAAATAAACTAATACTTGCTATGTGCCAGACTTGATTTTAAGGGCTTTATATGTATTAACTCATTTAACCCTTTGTGATTTTTAGAGTTCTATTATTTTTCTCATTTTATGGATGAGAAAACTCAGGCGCAGAGTAATCAAGTAACTGTCTCAGGGTCGCACAGTTAAGTATTAGAATTGGGATTCAAACCCAGGAAGTGTGATTCCATAACATATGCTGTCAGTGTGAAACCGTAAGTGAGTAGTCTGGTATAGCTAAAGGGTAAAATGCTAGGGTTGGAAATGAGAATGATTCCAGAAAGTTAAGAAGCTGCCAGGTTGACACATCTTTTATGCCATGTAAAAATGGAAGCCAGGTCTAGATGCTAGGAATGAGATCAGGGCTAAAGATGTAGAAACCGTAGCACAGGGGTGGTGATTGCAGCTAAGATTGCCTATAAAAATCAACATTTAAAGAATGGGCAGCAGAGAAGGAGGCTGCAAAGGAAATTACTGGCCAAAGAAGTAAGAGGAAAATCAGGAGAGTGTGGTGTGAAACTAGCCCAAAGAAGAGTGTTTTAGGAGGTAAACAGTGTCAGGTGCTGCTCAAGGGTTAGTAGGAAAGAGAGGACTCCTAAAGTGCACTTGGAGGTCTTTAACTAGAGCACTTGCTGTAATGGATGGGGATCCAAACAGATTGCACTGGAGGTGAGAAAGCCCCTGCTGAGATTGTAGTTCTCTTCCAGAAGCTTAACTGATACGGAGGCACTGTTTAGGGCTTCAACACATGAATTTGGGAGGGAAACAATTCAGTCCCTAACAGGCTCTTGCCCTTCTTTCTCGCCTAATTTCCTACCAAGTCCTTCGCTCCACCAGCTGTACGCTTCAGCTATACCAAATCCCCAGTGTACTCCCCAAAAGTGCCAGGCACTCTGATGCTTCCATGTGTTTGCTCCAGCTGTTGCACTTGTCTAGAGGTAAACCTTTCTCTCCGTTTCCCACAGACAAGTTTCTGATCAATCTTCAAGGCTCTGCCCTAGCATCTTCTCTCCCACTTTCCCTATCACCTGCTGCCTCTCCTCTCTCCCTTCTATACACAGCGTTCATGGTGTTTCCTCTGTGTTCCTATGGCACTTCTTTACCAGAGTGCTCATAACTTTGTAATGTGATTGCTTGTTTATTTTCCCTTGAAAATTATGTCTTCCTCAGTGTCAGGGTTTGTGTCCTACTTATGTTTATATTCCCCCTTTGCCTGGCAATGATGAGTCAATAAATAGTTTTTCTATCTTTTTATAAAATAAAATTTATGTACAAATGAATAGTTTTCAAAATTAAAGATTTAATCCTAACTTTATGATACGGTAGATAAGATTATAGTTTTAAGGAAGTATATAGTATGGAATGTTGTTGCCTATTACTGAGATACTTAATACTCCTATGATTAAGTGACTTCTCAAAATAATAGAGAAATCATTGATTCTTACCTATGAAAAGCAAAGATTTTTTGTGTGTGTGGTTTGCTTTGTTTTTTACCTCAAGAGAAAATTTGTGTTTTGAGATTATTGAAAGGAAAATGAAAAGTATTTAGAAGAAAAAATTTACACAGGAGAATGAGAAACATAAAATCCAAGGGAAGCACCAGAAAGTTTATAAAGTACACAGCAAAACATATTTTGAGAGCCACTCTGTTACTTGCTTTAAAATTTATTATCTTGTATAAACTTCATAACAACCTGTGAGGTAGGTGATATTTATCCCTGTTTTATACATGAGGATGCTGAAGCTCAGAAAGATTAAGACTGTATAGCTAAATAGGGAAATTGGATATCAAACTCAGTTCTTCTGACAAAGCCTAGTGTACTTTAATCTCGTTTCATGGTGTAACACTGTCAGGTTAATGATGAAGGAAATTGACTTTTCTCCCTTTGCCTGGCTATGGTAAACAGTCAGGGATTCTTTGCCAGGCTCCATTATGCACAGTAAGGTAGTGGCAAGGGGACAGTGCACTGGGCATGCTGGTATGACTAGTGTACTATAATCTGTATAAACGTTCAGGGGGGCACTTTCAGTATGTATTTGTAACCTTAAATTTATACCTTTTGGCCCATATCAATTCCCCTTCTAATAGTTAATTCTAGTGACATAAGAATTTGTACAAATTGTTGTACAGCATATTCTCTAGAGACCTTTTAATAATAGCAAAATAATGAGAAACAATTCACATGCCAACTAGGGGAGTGATGCTACAAATGAGATATCAATGAGAGAAAACCATCACGTCATTTTTATAAAATCTTTTACTTTTTGGAAGTCTATTTAATAACAGAGGAATGCCCACAATATACTCTTAAGTAGGGGGAAAAGCAGTGTACAAACTAAGTATAGTAAAATGCCAGTTTTATAAAAATCTAGAGTATAGGGCCGGCCCGGTGGCGCAGAAGTTAAGTGCGTACCGCTTCAGTGGCCCGGGGTTCGCCAGTTCGGATCCCGGGTGCGGACAAGGCACCACTTGGCAAGCCATGCTGTGACAGGCATCCGACATATAAAGTAGAGGAAGATGGGCACGGATGTTAGCTCAGGGCCAGTCTTCCTCAGCAAAAAGAGGAGGATTGACAGCAGATGTTAGCTCAGGGCTAACCTTCCTCAAAAAAAAAAAATCTAGATTATAAATTTGGCATTCTCTTTCATTCCATTTCCCTGTAGGAAAAAGAAGGCACATTCAAAATAGG
This sequence comes from Equus caballus, assembly GCF_041296265.1. NCBI lineage: Eukaryota > Metazoa > Chordata > Mammalia > Perissodactyla > Equidae > Equus > Equus caballus. The sequence continues at coordinate 63,923,334 of NC_091692.1, read as the reverse complement.
ATTATTCTTAGGTGTGGGGGTTGTTTACGAGGACTGTTTACAAAGATGTGAGCAGATCATAGGAAAACCACAAGGAATACTGCAGTATTCTGGGGCTGGAAACAGTCTAGACTGTTGCCACCTGAAGAGCCAAAGGACAAGGGGAGAGAATCGTAGAGGGCCACCTTGAGAGGAACTGTGACCTTGGGTGGAAGAACACAGCCTGCCCAAGGCAACCTCATAGGAAGGGAGCTGGAAGATAAATGCCTGCATCTGTTCTCTTCCATCCCTCTGATCTCCTACTAGGGCTCCCCACTAGTCCAACTCAGCTAGAAGCTAGAAGGCAAAGTCAGGCTTCTGGGGCAGAATGTGATAGAGAGGGGTGGACAGTGGGTCTGGAAAGAAAAACAGAAGATATTCAGGGTATATTAATTGAACAAATATTTATTGAGAGCCTACAATGTACAAAGCACTATGATTGGGGTAGAAATATTGCAGTGAAGAAGTAGTAGTCTCTGCCCTCACAGAGTGTCTTCCTACTGGGAAGCCAGAATAATTGAACAAAAAAACTAGTAATTGCAATAAAGTGTTTTATTATGGTAGAGAAAGAATAGGGTGCCAAAGCAAACTTGACCTCATCTAGGGGATAGGAAAGCAATCCCCAAAGGAAGTGATTATTAAACTTGAGACCTGAAAGAGGAATCAGAATTAGCTGTGTGAAGGAGTAGGTGAATGAGAAGACAGAACATTCCTGGCAGACGGAATAACCTCTACATAAGCTTTAAGGTCAGAGACTATATGAGAACTGAAAGTTGTTGAACATTGTAGCATCAGGTGTTTTAAAGTGTAGACTTCAGTGAGCCAGGTGCTTCGCAGGAGGTTCAGTGAGGCAGCATCATTGAATGCAGGGAGAGAATAGACAGAAGACTGAGGCTCTTGGCCGACGTGCGTGATGGAGGGTCTTCTGTACTGTATTAAGGACTATGTTCTTTAGCTTACGGGCTATAGAACAGTTTTAAGTAGGTAAGTCGCTTTTGAGGTGCCTGTTTCTGGGAAGATTACTCAACCTGCAGTGTAATAAGTTGGGGGGAGGAGGGAGTCAGGGGCTGAGCAGCAAAAGTGGAGGCAAGAAGACTAATTTAAATTCTCTTGCTACTTGAGAAATGATGGTGTCCTGAAGTAGGATAGTGATCGTGCGAACTGAGTGATGTGAACAGGTCCAGGAAAGATTTGTGATGCAGAGTCAAAAGGACTTTTTAATTGATAAGAGGATGTGGATGAAGAAAGATTCATGGATGGTCCCCAGTTTTCTGACTTGAGCCTCTGTGTAGATGATAGTGCCATATATTGATCCATCCACAACACTACAATAAGAACAGCTTTGGAAGAGATGGAGAAAAGTAGTTCAGTTTTGGATATGTTCAAGCAAAATATCTAGCTACAACTTTTGTTAGCTGCATATATCTATGTAGATCTGAAGATCAACAAAAAGCTCTGGTCTAGAGATAGAGAACTGCGATTTATATCCACAGACTAAAAAGAAAGGAAATATGCCACAATAAGGGCAGTCATCTCTGAGTGGTGGCTTTGTGGGTGATTTTTATCTTCTTCTTTATTCCTTTCTATATTTTGTAAAATTTCTACGGTATAGACGTTTTGCTTTTTAAAAAGCCAAATTTTTCTTCTCTTTGCTGAAGAAGATTCTCCCTGAGCCAACGTCCACTGCCAATCTTCCTCTTTTTGCTTGAGGAAGATTCGCCCTGAACTGACATCTGTGCCAGTCAGTCTTCCTTTGTTCTGTATGTGGGTTGCTGCCTCAACGTGGCTGCTGAAGAGTGGTGTAGGTCTGCGCCCGGGAACCAAACCCAGGCCACCAAACCGGAGTGCACCAAACTTAACCAGTAGGCCATGGGACTGGACCCCTAAAAGCCATTTTTAATGATTGTATGCTAGTTTAATATTTATTGCTTGAGAAAAGGTTTTTAAATGTTATTCTGTTTATTTCAGTTGCAGATGTAAAGCATCTGAAAATGTTCTTAGGTGAGGGATAACAGAAATAAATTGAAATTTAAAAATCTTTTCCCTAGGGCTGCTTTGTTTTATTTTATTACAAAAGTACTGTGTCATCTTTGTTTACATCCTCTAATTTGTATTGTTGAGTTGTCTCTATCATTCTGTGCCTCCAACCACCCTCTGCTAATCTCATTCCCTGTGGGTAGCTACTATTAACCATATGGAGTGTTTCAGTCCAGTCCTTTTTCTAGGCATACCCTAACATATATAAAAAATACATATGTAGTTGTAGAGGATGATTTAAAAATAAACTAGTATAGGGGCTGGCCTGGTGGCTCAGCGGTTAAGTGCGCACGTTCCACTTCGGTGGTGCAAAGTTTGCCCGTTCAGATCCTGGGTGCAGATGTGGCACTGCTTCACAAGCCATGCTGTGGTAGGCGTCCCACATATAAAGTAGAGGAAGATGGGCACAGATGTTAGCTCAGGGCCAGTCTTCCTCAGCAAAAAGAGGAGGATTGGTGGCAGATGTTAGCTCAGGGCTGATCTTCCTCGGAAAAAAAAAAACAAACTAGTATATGCATTTTAGTGAAATCGGACATTTTTCTACATATCTCAATATTTTAAAATGTCTAGAGTAGTCCATATTATAGATGTATCACAATTTGTTTTTAAACATTTCCCTATTGATGGATATTGAGATTGGTTTAGCTTTTCCTGCCACAGAAGATGCTACAGTGAACATCTTTCTATGTGCATCTTTGTAGATTGGGGCTAATATTCCTATAGGGTATATTCTTAGAAATGGAACTGCTGGGTCAAAGGATAATTACATTTAAATTTTTATTAGATACTGTTAAACTCTCAAAAAGGGCATGAAAGTACCTATTTCCCTACACCCTCACCAACACTGGGTATTAACAAACTGTAAAATTGTTTTCAATCTGGAAGGCAAAAAAAAAGCTGCCTTACTTGAATTTGTATTTTATCCATGAAGTTGAACATCTTTTTAATGCTTCTTGGCTATGTGTATTTTTCTGTGAATTGACGGTTCATATAATTTGCCCATTTTTCTTAGGGGCTGTTTGTTGTTTTCTTATTGATTTGCAGATACTTCTTGTATATTAGATATATTAACTCTATACTACAAATATCTTTTTTTCAATATCTTACTTGTAGAGTCTTTTGTGAAATAGAAGTTTAAAGTTATTTAGTCAATTAAGTGTTACCTCTTAAATTTCCAAAACAGATTTGAATTTCCCTTAAGAAACATAACATGTATATAATGTAACTTAGTTTTCACTTTACCTTATTTTATTAATTTAAAACTTTTGAGAGTAAGAAAGCAGTGGAAGGGAAGGATAGTTTTTCTCTTCTGATTTTGGTTGGTGGGGAGGGTAGAAAGAGAATTTCAAGGAAAAAAGTTTACGCTATCCTCCATGTTTTCTTTCCTGCCACTCCTCACGTGGCAGGAGGTTTTATTGAGGGTGTTCAAAGCACTTAGAACTTGGGTAAATTCATGAATATATTAATTTTGAAATATTAAATAACCCTGGAAAATAATTTTCTCTACCTAAAAATGGTTTTATTCTGACTTTATCTCCTTAATATGACCGATTTTGTGATATCTATGTTTATGTGTGATTCAGAACTAGAACTTTGTTCTCACCTAACTTTTTGTATCCTTTACTGCAGTCAGTGATGGATTGGAACTGAGACCGAAATATAAAGGAATTTTGCATTGCTTGACCACCATTTGGAAACTTGATGGACTACGGGGACTTTACCAAGGAGTAACCCCAAATGTGTGGGGTGCTGGTTTATCCTGGGGCCTCTACTTTTTCTTGTGAGTAGATCTAGGAGACTCTACAGTATTGAGTAAAAGGAATTTTTGGTTTTAGTGATTTTTTTACATAGCAGTTGATGAGGCAAGATTTCAGTTCTCTGAATTGGAAGGGTCAGAAATGTCTTATTTCATTCTCTGTCAGCTATTATCAGAGGCATTTGGTCCGGAAGGAAGGTCTTAATAGGAAAAAAGTGAAAAGATGAGATGGAGAAACAGTCTTAGAGAAGCCATTTCTGTGAGATGAATTCAGGAAGATGCCCTAACAAAATACATTTGATTCATAATGAAGTTGGAAAAGCAGAAGAGGACAGATCTTGGGGTCCTCATAAGAACATGTACCACAGGAGATCCCTGTTGAGAACACAAAGTAAAGGCCAGTGCATGGCTGAAAGAGTTTGAGACATGGTCCTTCTTACCTCTTGTTTGACCTGCTCCATCATCTTCTTAGCTCATTCATTTCCTAACTCTTTGACCTGTCGGGTATCATCACCATTTGAAATAACAGCTATTGCATGCTTACTGAAGGAGCCACAGAAAGCAGCTGTGGCAGGCACATTCAACTTACCGAGTGTACAAAGGAACAAAGCATCATCACACTTCAGTGGAGGAGCACCTGCTGCCCAGAGCATGTCTCTGATATTTGAAACTGAATCCATAATGGGGAGGCTTTTCTTTGGGGTTTTTTTGGGGGCGGCAAGGGAGGAGATTGGCCCTGAGCTAACATCTGTTGCCAATCTTCCTCTTTTTTTTTTTTCTCCCTAAAGCCCCAGTACCTAGTTGTATATCCTAGTTGTAAGTCTTTCCAGTCCTTCTATGTGGGATGCTGTCACAGCAGGGCTTAATGAGTGGTATGTAGGTCCGTGCCTAGGATCCGAACTGGCAAACTCCGGGCCACTGAAGTGGAGCACGTGAACTTAACCACTATGCCACTGGGCCAGCCCTTCTTTGTTTTAATAGATAGCATTTTTTAGGAAAATATTAATACCTGTTTTATTTGCCTTTTTCTCTTTTGTGTCATATATTTTATTTTGTCATAAAGTATCCAAATCAATCTTAAAATGTTTTTTTTAATAGAAAGAATACTTTTTTTTTTTTTTAAGATTTTATTTTTTCCTTTTTCTCCCCAAAGCCCCCTGGTACATAGTTGTATATTCTTCATTGTGGGTCCTGCTAGTTGTGGCACGTGGGACGCTGCTTCAGCGTGGTTTGATGAGCAGTGCCATGTCCGCGCCCAGGATTCGAACCAACGAAACACTGGGCCACCTGCAGCGGAGCACTTGAACTTAACCACTCGGCCACGGGGCCAGCCCCCTCAATCTTAAAATATTTAAGTGAAAGCAAAATAAAATTCAGCTTTAGTATTGCTTAAATATTTTTCTTATTTTCAGTTCTAAGACATACTTAGATGGATGAAACTATATGTATAAAACTTATTCTATTATGAATTTCAGAGTTGTATAGCTTCTCCAAAGAGTTTCTAAGGACAAAATCATGTGAATATAAGGTTTATGTGATGAGAATTTCTTACAATAAAACAATATGCTTGTTTCATGGTAGAATGGTATTGGTAAAGTTTGGAAGGATTTATTTAGCTGTCTTCTTCCAAGTAGAAAGTGGAAATTGAAGTTAGAATAGGCTGATTGGACTCCCCTGCTGAGAAACATTTAGTGGCTCTCTATTTTCTGCCAAATAAAGCCCAAATGTCATTCTGCCCTTTCAGTGTGGCTAAACTTTTGTCTTCCCATCCACCCGTTTTATATCTTTTGTTCGTACTCATCTGTTTCCCTATTGAAACTGTCCCTGTCTCTCCATACCAGCTCAATGCCACTCCGTACACAAAGCCTTCAGTAATCTCAGTCATAGTTTCTGAATCTCTTAGGATGATGTCTGTATTGCCTTTTTATGATTACTTGTGTGCTGCTTACAGTCCTTGTCACTCTGCTAGGAAGGATCCATTGAGTGTTTTATCTATCAGAATTGCCAACCGTAGTCCCTGAACATAGCTGTGGAGCGCATATTTGTCAGGGGCCTTTTTTTTCCTTTTGTCTGCCCAATCACTACACCACCCTTCCCCCTCCCAGTTTTCCTGTCTGTCCTTTTCATTAATTGATGAATGTGTGATTAAAATATTTTACATATGTATTGCTAGCCATATACATTTAGGGGGAGGGGTGGTATAATCTTACAGTAAACCATTTCCAGCAAATCTGTTCTTGAAGAGGTCTCATTCTTTGGTTGCATTATGCATTGACTTTTACTGTTGGGGTGCTGTTGTTAAGTTACACACATTTCAGAACAGACTTTACTGCTTTATGACATCTATTCAAATATTTATCAAACTGCTCATGTTTAATTCTTTTAGTTACAATGCCATCAAATCTTATAAGACAGAAGGAAGAGCTGACCGTTTAGAAGCAACAGAATACCTCGTCTCAGCTGCTGAAGCTGGTAAGGCAGTGTGTGAAACATAAAGCGTCAACTTCCAACTTGATTTTCACTTTTGTTTTTTATTTTATTTGCCGCTTTTCCTTTGAACACCAGAGTTTAAATATGCTCATCTAACTATGCTAATCAGTTATCGTGTGAAATTTCTTAGAAAGCAGGTATTCTTATTGATTATTCTGTATCAATCTGAACAATTTTATTTGTCACAAAGGGAAGTAAAATTTAGAAAAGTTATGAATCCCTAATAGTTTAAGAGGATTCAGTATAGTTTTTCTTCAGTTAAAGTATAATTTCAGTTTTCAAATTAGACAATTTAGTAGCCTTGTTTAATTGCCTCGTGTTTGTATAATATTCATGTATGTATAATATTCAGAAGGGGAAAACAAATTATAGCTCATACTTTGATACCTTGTTTACTGAATACCCAGCCCCTAGCAGAGACCTGAATCACAACAAGACTTAATAAATATTCATTGAATAAAGGACTATGTAGGAAATTCAACAAATGAGAAACTTAACCAGAAGAATTTGTTTTACAAAATTGTCACTTTTAAGAATGTAAAATGTGTATTACATTACGTAGTTCTTTAATTTTTGAGGTATAGTAGCTACTTTGAACAGATTTGAGGAAGATCGTGGTAAAGTTGGGGTGGATGTATGTGGGCACATGCACAGATTATTGAAGTGCTGAATTCCTGGTCCTTTTCCCTAATCTTCAGCCCTCTGGGTTATACTCTGTCCTGCTCCTCAGTATCTATACCTCCTTCTCAGAGTTTGCTCTCAGGACTTGCATCTGTTCTCTACACTGTTCAGGAGCCAGGACATCTTTGCTGTTCTCACCCCTCAAAGGGAAAGTGTTTCACATTTCTATCTCCCTTTTAATTGGCCTCTCAGTAATCACATGAGGAACTTTTTATAACTACCAAAAACTATGTCTACCCTTTTACTGTGCCTGAGAGCCCACATCTCACTGTTGTAGGTACAGCCCCTGGGCAACCCCGTTTCTTATGTGAATGGACTGTTCTTAATTTTATTGTCATAAATGAGAAAGTTTCCTGTGTGCTGAGTATTCTTATTTAATCTGATTTTAGGAGCCATGACCCTCTGCATTACAAACCCATTATGGGTAACAAAAACTCGCCTTATGTTACAGTATGATGGTGTTGTTAACTCCCCACAGCGACAATATAAAGGAATGTTTGATACACTTGTGAAAATATATAAATATGAAGGTGTGCGTGGATTATATAAGGTAATGAATTATTATCAATATATTTTGAATAACTGACCATTGTAATTTCCCTTGGCTTTATTGTTAGAGCTCTGAATGACTTGTAGTCAGTTCTAAAAAGAAGACAAACTTAGGCAAGAAACAATTTAATGAAAACTGGAAGCTAGTTTACAGTGTTGAAATTGTACTTAAAGCTCTTTATCCTCATTACCATAAGACATATCATCCTGAGACTGGTGGGTGTGAGAAGGACTGTCTAAAACTTTGTCAAATAACCATTTCGCTGAGTCACACATGAAGGTCACCCATTCTTTACTCCTCTCCCGGGAAGCTGTGGTCCCTTGGGAACTTGCTTAGTTTAGCTTTTTTTTTTAAATCGTTCCCTTTTAGGGATTTGTTCCTGGGCTGTTTGGAACATCACATGGTGCCCTTCAATTTATGGCATATGAATTGTTGAAGTTGAAATACAACCAGCATATCAATAGATTGCCAGAAGCCCAATTGGTAAGATGATTCTTGGAAAAAAGGTACCATTTACTTTTATGGCCATTTAATAGATGGAAATTTTGTCACATTTACTTTGGTAGTATTGCTGTGATAATGAGTACTGAGTGTACCACTAATTTAATTTATAGTTAAATATTTTATAGGCTAATCACACACAGATGTTAAAAATAGTACCCCTTAATTGCACAGAGCTTGTGTTGAGGGAAAACAGAATTTTTCACTTACAGATCCATTTAAGTGTTTGTTTTCCTATATAATTTTTACTTTTCTATTTTTAAAGAAATCTTGTCTGAAGAAAAACATTGTTTTGTGTTGTCATTTTAGAGCACAGTAGAATATATATCTGTTGCAGCACTATCCAAAATATTTGCTGTAGCAGCAACGTACCCATATCAAGTTGTGAGAGCTCGTCTTCAGGATCAGCATATGTTTTACGAGGGTGTATTGGATGTAATCACAAAGACATGGAGGTGAGAGCGTTTGGTATATAAAAGTGGCTCTTAGGAGGTACCTTGCAAATTTTAAACTGTCCAGTTGACATTAGTTTTATAGAAAAGGCTGTTGTGCTATGGTGAAAACACAGCTGGTGGGCCTTGCTTTCCCATTTCCTACATATAGGACCATGGACTTAATCTCTCTGAGGCTTAATTTTTCATTTGTAAAATCAGAATGTCTAGGCTGACAAAGGTTGTTATAAAAATCAAATGAGATCTGTGAAAGTGGTTTAACAAATTAATAAAACGAAATGTAGGTGTTAGAAAATATTTGAATGGCATTGAATATGGGAAGTCATAAAAAACCTAGTTTAATACAGTTAAGAATGCCCCACACCTGCTACAGGCACCATAACTTTTGCAAATATTTGTCTCCATGTATGGAAGAGATGGTTGTTCTTCAGTATGGAAGTAAACTGTTATAGGTAGACATCCTCATATTTCTTTCTAATTCTAAAAGTCCAGAGTAGAATATTTAGAACGTTTTAATTTAGTTCAATTCAGTAAATATTTATTGAGAACCTAAGTGACAAGCTTCAATGCTATATTCCTATTCTAGGCATTAAGGAAATAGTTTTATTTTTATGTATGCTGTATTGGTGTTGTCCAGCATTTATATAAGCTATGAGATTTTTAATGCCTCCTAGATCAGTTAATACTCCTGCATGTTCATACATTTAAAGGCATTTGAAAGATGGTTATCATTAAAGCACTTTTCAGTTTTGGGGTGTCCCTGCCCTTCCTTCCTGAGTCCACAAAAGGATTATAAGACCCCACAAATGGCTCATAAACTACCTTACTTCAGGACATTGAAAACATGGACTTTAAATCATAGGTTTGACTGCTGGCTCTGTGCCCTATGTCAGTTAAACTTTTGTATGTTCGGGCTAGTTATGCAGGAAATTAAGTGTATTTCTATTTGTCCCTCTAAAGGAAAGAAGGCATCGGTGGATTTTACAAAGGAATTGCCCCCAATTTGATTAGAGTGACTCCAGCCTGCTGTATTACCTTTGTGGTATATGAAAATGTCTCACATTTTTTAGTTGACCTTAGAGAAAAGAAAAAGTAAGCTAAAAGAAGATAATTCCAGTACATCTGCCCAAGGCAGCAACATGCTTCTTTGTGTTTGATATGTAAAATTCAGAAGAACACTGCACAGCAACATGGCTCATAATCGAAATTGGTCTGTAATGATTAGAAGTTAAAGAACTGCTAAGTCTTCGCAATGTTTTTCTGCTTTTTGCCTTCCCCATATGTATGGGACTTGGCTACCTCTGCCTGAAATGGCTGCCATCAACACAACGGTAAAACTGACATCAAGTGGAGAGTATCACAGATTTCTCCATTTCATTATTCTAGTAGAAGCTGATTTGCAGCATTTGCTAAGTGGATTAGATGAATGTGCTGCTTTTTTTGAACTTACTTGCCTGAATTGGCTTTAAGATCGACCTCTGTGCAATAGCAAGAAAATGGCTTCTTAAAAGAATGTCATTGCTGTTTCAAGAGTAAATTAAATTTTAAGGATTTGCTGGAAAAGGTGTTGCCCAAATCCAGACCATTTTAGAGAACTGGGAAATATGGGTGAGAAAAAGATCCACTATAAATGTGCTTTAGTTTTAATTCAGTTGGAATGCACTAAGTAGAGAAATTTGAGATGTACTTCCCTTAATTTGAGAAATATCTGACATCTGTTGTCATTCCATCACTAATTTTATTTCCAGAGGCTCTGCCGTAATTTAAAATGTAATCCTGGATCCAGTTATTATTTCTTTTGGTATACGTACTTATGTCAGCCCTCATTTAGCATGTTTGGCTATAAATCACTTATTGGAGTTGCTAATACATCACCTTATGCAGATACTGGAATGATTAGGATGTGTTTGTTGGCAAACTATATGGAAATGAGAAACTTTAACTTCCTACTTCAGTTCTCAAATATATAGGTCCAAATCCCAAATGATTAATTTACATTGGTTGCTTATATTCAGGCTTAAATATAAATTACATTAAGGGCCTTTATTCCTTCTACTTTTATGAGTCATTGTAAATATCTGTGAGTATAAAGACCTACCCCAAAAGGATATTAATATTTTTCTGTATCATAAACATCTATGAATGCTGCTGCATTACATCTATTTGTTGTAAATAAAACGTTGTAGTTTTCAAAGCCATGTTTAAATGGTTCTTTGAAAATAGGTCTATTTTTTATATTTTGAAAATGGCATTGTTTTAAAAATAAAGATGAAGTAAGTACCTAGTTGTATTTACTATAATCTCTTACTACATATATATATATATATATAAAATCTCTCTTACTATAATCTCTTGCACAGGAATGCTTTATAAATTAAATGTGATGTATTTTTTCATACTTCTGGATTGTACTATAATTCATATGAAATCCTGATATTACTCGCTATGTGCAGAGAGAAGCTGCAGTTATTTGGAGTTTTAGAGGTAGTGCCATTATTTGAATGCCTTCTCTGTGCCCCCCAATTAATAAAACATAATTCCTGTACTCTAAGAGCATACAAGCTTGCAGAATAACTACATGTTCTACATGTAAGCATGCAATACGTACAGTTCTAGATTAAGAACATGCAGGAAGATTTTTACAAAGCACTGTAAGAGTTCTGAGAAAAGAGAACTTGTTCTCATTGAACAACAAATAGTTACTGAGCTTCTGCTCTGTGCCAGGGATGTTACCAACCATTGAGGATATATAGCAGAAAATAAGCCAGACAACACATCTGCCCTCAGGGAATTTTCATTTTAGTGTGAGTGACAGAAAACATACAAATGCATATGCATAATGTAATTTCAGGTATTAAATGCTAGAAATAAAACTAAAGCAGAGTTGGGAATAGTGTTGTTCTGTTAAGTAGGATAGTCGGGGTCAGGAAAGGTCTCACTGAGGGGTAATATTCCAAACATCTTGACATAAGTGAGGAAGAAGCCGCAGTGAGAGAGGAAACACATTCTAGGCAGAGAGAATACAAAATACAAAGACCCTGAGATAGGAATTGACTTGGCTGGAGGGGATGAGTGGCCATTACAGGTTGGTGGGAAAGAGTGCAGGTTAGGGAGCCAGACTGTCTGGCCTCATGTTTCAGCTTTCACATTTTCTGTTTGACCTCAGGCAAATCACTTGACCTCTCTCTGTTATGTTTCCTCCTCTGTAAAATGGTGTCTTAGGTCAGTTCCTTCGTAGCAACGCCTGAGATGGGGATTCTTGGGCAAGTGATTTATTGAGGGAGTGCTCTTAGGAGAACTCTGTAATGGAGTAAGGAAACAGGATATGGCAGGGGAGGAAGAGTTTCAGAAGCTCAGCCTCGGCCTGATCCTGCAGGGCGCTCAGCAGTGTGGATTGGACCCCAGAGGTTGTCCTGCCCAGAGCTGAGGGGCTGGGCTATTATGTTCCTGCATCAGTCATTGACTACCTGCTTAGGAGGAGGAGGGGGTGAAGGGGAGGCTAGGTGCCTCGCCTCAGCCAAAAGCAATCCTTCAAATCAGGTGGAGGTGTGAGCTGTTAGTAGCCAACATCTGCAGCAGCTGGGCCATGGGTGCACCAGCCTTATGAAAGGCATCTGGGTGGGTGGGTCATCGACAGCATCTACACAAATGAGGACATCAAAAGTATTCAGCTGATAGGATTATTGATAGGGTTAAATAGATTAATCCAAGTAAAGTACTTAGCACAGTCCCTGGGCCAATAATCTTGGACTGGGGCTAGATCTTAAAGAGCATGGTAAGGGGTTTAGACGGGATGAGCCCTCATTCTAGTGGTTGTATGGAGAAACGAGATAGGAAAGAAGCAGGGATGCTAGTTAGTAGGCAGATTTCTAGCCAAGAGCTGGTGGTAGCCTGAACCCGCTTGATGGAGTTTGGAAGTAGTTTATAGCTTGAGGGGGAACTAGAGCAGGGTTCATGGACGGGAAAACATTTAAGCTGGGCCTTGAAGGAAGAGATTTGAAAGGGAACCACAGAAAAAAGCACAGGTAACATGTCTTGAGCAGTGAGTCGTCAATCAGTGTGGTAATGAAAGAAGGAAGAAGAGAAAGCTGAAAGGTTAAGACCAGAAAATGGGAATTCTCAGAGCCTTACTAAATGTGTCTAGGTTTTATTTGATGGAGAAATGAGAGTCATTAATAGAATGGAGAGACACTACATCTTAGGGGTAACAGGAAGACCAATCAGATAAGAGGAGCAAACTCAAAAAGAAGGGGTTATCAACCATGTAAATTTTTTAGTAGGATGAAGATTAATACCACTGATAACTTTAAGTAGATTCAAGTTATAGAGGCTGAAGACAGACTGTAAGCTAAGCAGGTGGGACAAACTGCAAGTATTTATTTCACTATAGGCTCGCTCTTGGATTTCAGGAGATGAAGGAAAGTTAAAGAACTTTAGCTTGAAGAAAGTCCTGAGAGTCTAGGAAGGAGTGGAAGTGGGGGAGGTTGGCAAAGGGAAACCAGAACATTATTTTAGGGAGACCGCTTGAAGATTAAGATACAGGCCAAAGAAAAAAAGCTGGCTGGAGCTTGGCTCCAGAGAAGGAACATATGGAAGAATATGATCCAAGATAATGATGGGTGCCATGCCTTGTGAAAAGAAGGCGGTTATGTTTCAATATATGCTTTTGTAGTCTGGCAATTTTAGCAAGTCATGTTGTCTTTTAAACACCACACTAAAAAAGGATATCAACTAAAAAAGTATATTTGAGTTCATGAGTCATCAGAGGGAGATTTTCTTTTGAATGTGGACACTTTACTGAATGTAAGATCCTCCAGATCAAGTACGTAATAGCCCTTTTGTAGCAAGGTCTCTTTAGTGATTATAAAATTATGTATAAAATACTGTGAAATGATTTATTTAACCTTTATGTCTGTTTTCTAAAAAAGTGTTAGGTAACATGCAGAAAATATGTGAAGTTTTGGGTTAGTTAAGATCTCAAATTTCTTTCTGAGTAAATAGGAATAGACTCTGGAGGTAGCTGTAGTGAATATCTGGTATTGGCTGCCTGGCATCTGTTTCTCTTCCTTCTTGGAGCAATAGCCTGAATTTCTTTTCACAACCTACCCCTCCCTCCATTCTCACTTTTGTGATTGAAATGGAATGGGCCTCACCTGTCGCACTGGAGGGCCTTGATTAGCAGAGCCAATCTGAACATGTCATCTCTCTTCATAATGAATGGTTTGGAATTGGAACAATTACCTAAGTTGGTCCAATCAGAGTGTTTCTTAAAGATACTTTTTCTGAGTGTACTAACAGATTCTCTCATTGCTGTTTCATGAATGAAGAGTCATGTAATTCTCAGAGCTCCTCAAAGCCAGTTTAGGGTCATGTATTGAGGGAAGTGAGTTTGTCCAAAATGAAGTCAACACGAAGGAAATGATGACAAAAAATTGAAAGAAACTAGGTCCTAAATCGTATGAGATTCTGAATCAGTTCTCACACCTAGCAACATGTACCTCTGTAGTTTTCAATTGAGTGAACCAATAAATTTCCTTTATTTTTTAAGCCATTCTCAGTTGGGTTTTTTGTATTACTTCCTGCAACTGAAAGCTTCCTAGACACAGAATCTGTGGTAGAGATCCTAAAGTCTATATGTCACTTTCCCATCAACTGTCATGATGTTCGTGAACTCTTGTTTCTATGGAAATTGATGTCACCTTTATGAAAAGTGAGCACTTTGGGACCCTTACATGTGTATACGTTCTTTAAAATGTTTTTAGTTGTACAGAAAAACATTGTTATTTAATGTTTATAAAAATTATATTATTAAACGATGAAAAGCATGAAAGAAGAAGATTGACCAGTAAACTTAGAAAAAATAAGTAAAATCTGCTTATGGTAGAAGGCCCACTGTACAAAACTAGTGTTACCGAACCAGGTTCATTTTTGCCTGCCACCCAGAAAACCAAACACCAAGACGACAAGCTTGCAGCAGTGAGAGGGTTTAATCACAAGGCAGCCATGTGAGGAAGCGAGAGCATGAGTCTCAAATTCGCTTCCTCGAAAATAGGGACTCAGGGATATTTATGGGATGGGGGCAAGGTGGTCTGAAGTGTGGAGGTAGGCGAGTGGAGGTGAGGAGAGGTGAGGTAATGATGATCTGTGCAAGCGCAGTCAGACGTCGTGCCTCTTCACAGGACTCATCTTCACAAAGTGGCAGCGTTAGCGTGATCTGAGGTGAAGTTTTTAGCCTCTTGACATCAAAAGGTCGCCTATTGGACATATGCGTGGGCCCACTTGATGAGTTGGTGGTCTCAATCAGCCTAAAGTGGACAAGGAGTTCTAATTCCTGAAAAACAGCTCACACACCCATTACCATGGTGCCCCAGGCTCAGGGAGATGTTATCTGTAGGAGCCTAGTGGGAGTCAGACAGCATATTGCCTAAGCAGCACGGTTAACGATGGGTGGGTAAACAGCTAAAAGCTAGAATCAGTAAGTGCAAAAAGGAAAAAAACTTTAGTGCCTAGATACTTGATCATCAATGGCTGTTTGCCGGTTTCACTAGGATGATTTGAAAGTTGTCCCTAGTGTATTTTTTTACATCAAATATTACAGGATTGTGCGTTTATATTAAATTTCAGTATATATTAATTATGACATTAGGTTTATTCTACTCAAGACTAGAAAGTGATAAAACCAATTAACACTCAACATGTCAAAAGGCAACAAGCTGCTTTTGTTAATTCACATTAACCTCTTTCCCACTTAGGTTCTAAACTGACTCAGAAATAGACAAGAGGTACGTGGAGCACGAAATATGATCTTTATTAATGATAAGTCTGAAATCAGAGAATTGATTATCTGTGTAAAAGTGGGCTTCCTTATACCAAGCCCCAGAATCATTCAGACATACCCATCCAGCCACAGACAACACTGGACCACGAATATTTTACAGCCTGCCCTTGTCAAACTTGTGGCAAGGAAGAATGGGGCAGAATGCATGCTCTCTGTGAGCACCTTATTCCCAAAGAGATGAGAGAGAAAGTACTACTCAGGCTCACTTCTAGTCCCAAACTCATCAATCAAGTAATCACACCTCTATCAATCTAGGTCCAACCAGGAGACAGAACATAGTAAATTTAGCCAGGAGAAGCTTAAAGAATTGTTAAGCTAGGGTAGAGTAATATAAATATGTTGAGAACTCTAAACCGTACCCTGAGGGAGAGTATCCAAGGAAGGACAAGCTTGGAAGACCTTCACTTCGTGGGAGAGGGGGCAGTTGCAGAACACTAGGTGGTGAGAAAGTGCTGGTTTGCCTGGGCCAGAGCTGATTTAGAATCGTAATAAACAGGAGACGATCCTCTGGGACACAGGTAAGCCAAGGCTGGTGAACAGGTTGCAAAGGGAGTTAAGACATTTCTGCAGGTGCAAAGCCAGGAGCAGACCTTGTCCACATTGGAAAGGCCTCAGGAACAACCCTGTAGGGGGAGGGCAACCTGAGATAGGTGGGTGGGCATGCTGAGGAGTCTGGTGCACTGCTACAAGCATGAGGCCAGGAGCATGTGGTGTCCCTCTCGAGACTACAGTAAGGTGATCTCAGGTCTCCTGGGCTGGGGCTGTGAGGTCGTTGAGGGACTGTGCGTTCTGGGAGTGCAAGTGGAGCAAAGCACCACCAGATGTCCACATACACGCACAAACACACACACCACTGGCAGATCGTGCAGCAGGAGCAAGAAAAAGCAAATTTAAGTACACCAAAACCAGGACGAGAAATTTCATTCCTCCTGCAATGTCTCTCCAGTGTCCTCTATTTAATATGCTCATTCTAAAGGAGAAAAGCTTAGAGTCCAGTGCATTATCACAGAGCAGGTACTGAAGGATGAATTTGGAGTTGAGAAGCAATAAATTGATAAGCGGCTCAGTCCTCGGCAGCTTTGACTACTATTTCCATATGCACCCTTCTACAACATTTGAATTCCTGCATAACAAGAAAGCAATTAAGTCTGTATTTTAGCCTAGCAAGATGTAGCTATCCTTCTGGTAAGTGAAGTTCTTGCCCTTCTCCCAAATGAGAAGACGCAAAGCCCCAACAGTCATTTAATCCATTCCTGGCTATGTTAATTACTCCTCAAATTCAGTCATGGTCCCACTGAATATTTTGTTAACTAAAGACTACATTGTAGGGGCCAGCCTTGGTGGCACAGCAGTTAAGTGCGCACATTCCGCTTCAGTGGCCCGGGGTTTGCTGGTTTGGATCTCAGGTGTGGACATGGCACCGCTTGGCAAGCCATGCTGTGGCAGGCATCCCACATATAAAGTAGAGGAAGATGGGCTCGGATGTTAGCTCAGGGCCAGTCTTCCTCAGCAAAAAGAGGAGGATTAGCAGCAAATGTTAGTTCATGGCTAATCTTCCTCAAAAAAAAAAAAAGACTACATTGTAAAGTTGACCTCTGCCAACTTTTATATAAAATAAAAATGGGAAGGGGAGGAAAGAAGAAAATGGTTAGCAGGGGCCGGCTCCGTGGCCGAGTGGTTAAGTTCGCGTGCTCTGCTGCGGCGGCCCAGGGTTTGGATCCTGGGCGCGGACGTGGCACCACTCGTCAGGCCACGTTGAGGCGGTGTCCCACATCCCACAACTAGAAGGACATGCAACTAAGATATACAACTGTGTACGGGGGCTGGGGAGGGGGAGGTTGGGGAGATAAAGCAGAAAAAAAAAAAAAAGATTGGCAATAGTTGTTAGCCCAGGTGCCAATCTTTAAAAAAAAAAAAAAGGGTTAGCATATATAAGTAAACACATGCACGTAACAAAGAGAAAATACGCAAGGCTACCACAGTCGTGCTTTCCATAATTCATCACAATTATAGTTGATGTCTATAGCTTCCACCTTCACCTACCCGTTCCATATTTTCTTTGCCCTACAGCCAGAACCCACAGCTCTGGGTTCTTTACCTGGTAGAATAATCTAAACCTTTTGTTTTGTTTTTTTTTTTTGCTTTTTCTCCCCAAATTCCCCCAGTACATAGTTGTATATTCTATTTGTGGGTCTTTCTAGTTGTGGGGATGTGGGATGCTGCCTCAACATGGCCTGATGAGCGGTGCCATGTCTGTGCCCAGGATCCGAACCAGTGAAACCCTGGGCTGCCAAAGCACAGCACGAGAACTTAACCACTCAGCCACGGGGCTGGCCCCCAAACCTTTCTTGTGGAAGTGTTTGAATCCTCCATCATCCTGCCTTTTTCTGCTTCCTGTAGTTTCCCATTAGCCTTTACTGTTGGTGTCAAAGTACTAAGAACCTCAGAAAATCTCCTGGGTTCCAGACATAGTCCTCCTAGCTTCCACTGCAGCAGCAACCAATTTCCCTTGGTATTTGGGATCAATCACTACAGCCAATGGATTAACTTCCTGTTTTTCACCTATTGGTTCAGCGGTATAAGGAGTGCAAAATGGCAAGATGGCAGTCTGTGGTAGGCAGAATTCTAAGATGGAACTCATGATGCCCGCCCCCTGGGGTATACACCCTGTAGGATTTCCCTTTGAGCATTGTTGGGACCTATAAATATAGTTAGATATCACCTTCATGATTACATTATATGGCAAAAGGAATTTTGCAAGTGTAATTAGGGTCCCTAATCAGTTAACTATAATCCAGAGGGAGATTATCCTGGGTGGGTCCAACCTACCTAATCAGGCAAGTCTTTTAAAAGCAGGAGAGTTCTCTTGCTTGTCTGGAAGGAAAACAGCCATGTTGTGAAAGGAGGGACGATGTGGCAAGGACCTGAGAGCAACCTCTAGGACCTGAGAGCAGTCCTCAGCTGACAGCGAGAAAAGAGGGCCTTTAATCACACAGCTGCAAGGAATTGAATTCTGCTAACAACTACGTGAGGTGGGAAGAGAATCCTGAGCTTCAGATGAGATCACAGCCCCAGCCAACAGTTTGACTTCAGCCTGGTGACACCCTGAGCAGAGGATTCAGTTAAACTGTCCCTAGACCCTGGACTCACAGAAACCATGAGATGAATAAATTTGTGTTGTTTTAAGCCACTAGATTTGTGGTAATTTGATATGCAGCCAATAGAAAAGTAATACACAGTCTCATCTTCCAATTCAGTGGAACCATTGTCATGTCCCCTGGTGGAAGCATTCCCCTCTTGGCTACTAAGATCTCCAAATCAGCAAAGTTGCCAGGACAGAAAACAAAAAGTCTACAAGTGGGTTATTAGGTTTAATAGTGAGAGAAGCAGCTCCCACTTCTACTGCTTGTATTCTGGCTATAGGAGAGCTAACACCATGTGATGCTTTCTGATCCAAAGCATATACTGCACTCTGTAAGACAGAACCTCATTCTTTCAGGATATTGTCTACCAACTGGTACCATAATGAGTCCTAAATAAGCCATGTCACCTTTCATTGAGGCCAGCCATTTCCAGGTGATGGGGTGTGTGGTAAGACCACTTAATACCATGGAGTGAACTCCATTGCTGTACTTTGCTGTGAAGTGAAGTTTCTTGATCAGAAGCAATGCCGTGTAGAATGCCATGATGGTGGATAAGCATTCTGTGAGTCCACAGATGGTAGTGCTGACAGAAGCATTACAGGCAGGGAAAGCAAATCTGTGTTTACAATATATGTCTATTTCCGTGAGAACGAATCTCTGCTCCTCCTTGATAAAAGAGGTCTAATGTGGCTGGCTTGTCCCACCAGGGAATGGTGCCGTATTAGGGACTCAGTGTTGGTCTGTACTCAACAGTAGCGCTAGCCAGGCCACCCTTAGTGAGGGAAATTCTGTGTTATTGAATCCATACGTAACCTCCATCCTTGCCACTGTGGCCTCTTTGTTAATGGGTCCATTGATCTAACACTGGAGTGGCTGGGGAAAGAAGCTGAGTGACATTCACAGTGTGGTATTTTGTCCACCTCCTTACTAAGAGCCTCCTCTGCAGTGGATGCCCTTTGGTAGGCATTCACATGGGATACAAATATCTTCACAGTCTGTGCCAATTCAAAGAGGTCTTAACTAATGTTCTTGTCCTCACCCAAAATGTCCTTAATCCCAGTCCCCATTTGTCAAAATTTTTACCCATCTTGGTTAACTTCTACCTATCTTCAACATCATTTCACCCAGACCTCCTCTCATCCACTTTTCCTTTCCAGATTATTTTGAAGCAAATTCCAGATATCATATCACTTTATCTTAAATATTCCAGTATGTCTAAAAGATAAGCACTATTTTAAAATAACCGTAATACATTGTCACACCTAAAAAATGTATATTTAATATCAAATATCCAATGTTCAAATATCCTCAACTATCTCAAGCATCCAAATAAAGTCTAAACATTGAAAGGGGGGTTGATATGATATTAAATCTTTTAATCTGTATGTTTTTTCTCTCTTCCTCTTTTCTTGCAATTTATTTGCTAAAGAAACTAAATTGTCTTTTGAATTTCCCATGGTCTGGATTTACTGATTATAACTCTTTCTTGTAAGAAATTAACATGTTCTTCTATCCCCTGTATTTCCTTAAATTTAATGGTTATATCTGGAGGCTACATCAGATCCAAGTATGATTGTTTCTTGGCAAAACTACTTCTTGGGTGATGTTACGTATTTTCATTAGGAGGCACATAGTCTTGTCTGCTTTTTGGAATGTTAACAGCCACTGATGATCACCACTAGATCATTTAATTCATGAGGGGTTGTAAAGGGTGATATCCTAATTCCATCTTTCTTCATTTGTTATCTATACTAATATAGGATATTACTATAAAATACAGACACACGCATACACTTACACTCTTCTATAAAGAGAAATTTCCATTCATCAACCATTTGGTTACCCAGAAATACAGTTCATACAGAGAAAGCAGAATAAATGCTTGGTTTTTTCTATTTACCAGTTTTCAAAGTAACAAGTTGGTTTGCTGGCTTCCTCTAGGTTGACCAACGAAATTTATTTTAATATCATTATGAACTCATGTATTTAAATATATTGGATGTGTTTCAAACCATTCCGGTTATTATCTTTATCGATGCTTAAATCACATCATCTTTGCCAGTGGGAACCGATTCAAGTTGATTATTGGATCCTTCTGAATTGTCTTTCATAGTTGCCTTCTTTTCCAGTGTGCCTAGACGTTGCAGGCTCATATCGTACACGTCCTGCCCCAGAACTGAAGTCACCCATTTCTCCAAGGAGCCTTAGTTCCTTTTAGTAGGAAATGTTATGCAGAGATCATAATCCAGGCATCACTAAGTAGGTCATTGTTTCTAGAACTTTTCAGTTAACAGAGCTAGAAGATTTTGTTGTTATTGTTTCATAGCTTTATTTAAGATAAAGTACTTTATGAGTTCATGCTGATAACTTCCAATTCAAGCCCAGGATTTACTCTATCGGTCTTATATCTGTACATCCGTCGTCATGAATTCTTTCTGATCACTTCAGCCAGAAATATAGATCTTCCTTTGAATTACACCACCCCTTCAATAATTTTATGGCAATCAACATATTAATCTTTGAGTTATTGATATTTTTGTATATATCTTATCCTCCCTACCAAATGCAATTTGGTAGGCCAGAGTCCACATCTTTTTACTCTGTTAAAAGATAAAATTCCTAAAGTGCTAGTGTATTTCCTGACACATAAATACTCCTTTCTCTTTGTATCCCTCAAAATATGGAACAGTACTATACATGTACTAAAATTTAATATGATTGTTAAATGGATAAATACAAAATTAGGTTTATACTCAACTTTTCAGATATAAAGTATCAGAAACTCTAATTTTAGCGGCAATTAGCTTAAAGATATTAAAGTTATTTGAAATAAGTTTTATTTCACAGATATAAAACAATTCGGAACATTTACAACTTGTACAAGACTGGTAGCTTTTATATTTTAAAAGGTGCTATACTAAGAGAATAGGAAAAAAAATTAAAGATCACAATGACATTCCAAATTATAGGTTCAGGGAATGGGAATATGAAGAAAGTATTCTAATCAACTACAAAATCCTGCAACCATTTTGATTGAAGAAAAATGAATAATACTGGATTTAAAAACAGTGTGGGATCACACTTTGGTCTGTAAACACGTTAGCCTTGTTTTTCTTTCAGATGTATACATAAAAATTATATAAAATGTCACTAAAATGAACCATTCAAAGATATAATAAAAAAGAGGTAGAGAATGAAAATTAAAGAATTTATTTTGGTAGTTCTTCGATAATGATTCGGGACACTGAATTCCATCCAGTAGAGGCGTCTCCTTTTGGGTAGTCGGAACAAGTACCAACCCAGATAGCAATATCCACTAATCCGGCACCAATTCCTTCACAAAGTCCTTCCACTGCAAAACAAAGATGAAAGTTGCATCTCTCTTTAGACAAAGAGCAAAAACCTGTAGCTAGATTTTATTACTTTAGCAAGCTAGATTATAAATCTACTTAATGTACAGTGATTTAAAAATCCTAATACTTGATAAGGGTTTCATAAAGACAAGTTCTCTTTTTCTGAGTTAGTATCTAAATATTTTTAAAAGATGTACAGACAGTCCCCAACTTACGATGGTTCGACTTACAATTTTTTGACTTTACAAGGGTGGGAAAGCCATACGCATTCAGTAGAAAGTGTACTTCGAATTTTGATCTTTCCTTTGGCTAGCGATATGCTGTAGGATGCTCTCTCATGATGCCGGTCAGGAGCTGTAAGCTGCAGCTCCCAATCAGCCATGCAATCAGGAGGATAAACAACAGATACACTGTACCCATACAGTCATTCTGTTTTTCACTTTCAGTACAGTATTCAATAAATTACATGAGATATTCAATACTTTATTATAAAACAGGTTTTGTGTTAGATGACTTTGCCCAACTGTAGGCTAATGTAAGTGTTCTGAGCACATTTAAGGTAGGCTAGGCTAAGCTATGATGTTCGGTAGACTAGGTGGGTTAAATGCATTTTTGACTTAGGATATTTTCAATTTACAATGGGTTTATTGGGATGCAACCCCATTGTAAGCCAACGAAGATCTGTATACATATCCTTTCTATGATATAAGCTTAACAAGCAGTTTTCTTATGGGTTTCAACCAAAAAACCAGAATTCACTTAGGTACAGAGATAACCTAAAACAAAAAAGCAGTTTATTTGACTAAATAAAGGAAGCCTACGCTTTTAGAAGCGAAGATTTGGATTAATATGCAAGTTTTTTTTAAAGAAAGCCCTTTCCAATACTTACCTGTACATTAAATGGTATTCAAGTAGAAGAAAGGAGTTTTATAATATTAAAAGAAATTCTAGCACAATCATTATGCCAGTCCGTCAGTCTGGGAATCCCATTTTACATAGAATTTCTTTACAGCGAAAAAACAAACAAACTAAATCCTGCTTTTCCTCTGTGTTCTTATACTTTATAAATATATACCCTTTTTCAGGTCCTCTGGACTTTCACATGCTAATATACAACTTGCATTCCATCTTACCAAGGTTCTTTTCTTACATTAAAAAAAAATTCCCTCGGGGCTGGCCCCATGGCCAAGTGGTTAAGTTCCAGCGCTCCGCTGCAGGCGGCCCAGTGTTTCGTTGGTTCGAATCCTGGGCGTGGACATGGCACTGCTCATCAGACCACGCTGAGGCAGCGTCCCACATGCCACAACTAGAAGGACCCACAACGAAGAACATACAACTATGTAGTGGAGGGCTTAGGGGAGAAAAAGGAAAAAAATAAAATCTTTAAAAAAACCAAAAAGGAATTCCCTCAGTGGTCATTTTAACAGACAAAAAGATATGGCCCCTGTGATATGTAGAAGGGGGAAAGGCACCACAGCTTGGCAGATTCTTTAAGAAGATGAGTACTGACATACAAGTCGTGTAGGGATGACATCATGGGACTGGTCAGGTTTCCTATTTGGTTGAGGTTAGCGCACTCCAGCTGAGCGGGGGGATGGAGGCCTGAAGCGGTCTGCTTCCATTAGCTGTGGCATCAGTGAATCTAAGGCAAGTCCCTCAGAATTCAGGGACCTGGCTCTGGGTTCAGGCCCCTTTCAAAGTTGGGAGAACTAAGCAGCATGTCCATAATCCCATTTAATCTACTATTCTCAGTACCATCCCAGGTGAGAATGCCCAGAAATACTCGTGGTTTCTAAGGTCTTGACGTCCATGGCCTAGAAACTTGTTCACTTCACCCCACACGCCATCAGACAAGCTTGGGTCTAGCGTCAGCCTCACACAGGGAGAGTCAAATGGTCACTTCATGGACTTTAACAGATGAAATAATGTCTTTTGAATGAATGAACACTTTTGCTGCAATGAAGTAGTATTGCAGCTTAGGAAGCACCTAAAATATGTTGGATTAGGGGTTCCCAAGCTGTTTTCCTCCTCGACCCACGTAACAAGAGGACATTCAGGTATTTGTCAAACTCCCACAGGCATATCCAAGGCTTTACGTCATCCTCTGATGTGCCAACTGTAAGTGCATCCCCCTTCCTTTCCCTTGAGAAAGAGGAGCAGTGTGCAAGGGAAAGTGAGTTTATTATGGAGGTAACCTTCAATTCATCTTAATACAAAAACTGTTATGAATAACAAAAGACTTCTGCATTCTACCCAACTGTTAAGTTTCCAAACCATGGTTAGGAAATGGTCTGTCGAATACTTATAAAGCACATGCACGTACAGATCAAAGTTCCTGGGCCTCGGGGCTTCCATTAGAGCAAGGTATTAACACACACACCAAAAAGATAATATAATAGAAAGTAAGTTGCTTATATTGACTAGTATCTAAACATATATCACTTCTTATCAAATTTTATATTTTATATCTAGATTTTTCTTATTTTAGAGACTGCTTCTCGGATGGAAAGCACGTCTTCCTTTCCAGCACATGTATCCAAGGACTTGTGAAAAGGCTTTTTCGTTTGATCAAAGAAAGGGCTGGGGAGAGAAGAGGGCAGGGCTCTGGTTTCCGCTCTCCTGAACACAGATTCCACTGTCCTGGGCGAGACGCTTATTTCCCTGGGCCTCTCTATGTGCAAAGACGGGGTTAAAATATCTTCTTTCCATCTTGAGGAAATTGTGGGGATTTGAGGAAGAAAGGGGGAAAGGATGTCTTGATTTCTTACAGATAAATGTGCTGTATTAGTTTTCAGGTTCAGGATCTAACATGGAGCCTCAAAGAATGCTGAAACATAATTTCCTCTGGTTAACAGTGGGGGAGCTCTTCTCTTCCCTCTGCCATTTTTAAGTACAAGATTAGTGAGAAATCCCTTCAAGAATTCAGGGAAATGAAGCCAGTGATGTATAAACTTGTGTTTCTCCCAGCATGTGCTGTCATGTGTCACCCCCACAGCAACTCAAGAAACCAAAATGGCTGGCAGCCAAATATCGATAGTGGTGTCTGTGGGTTATGACACTCATAGGTGGTTTTTTCCCCTTCTACTTTTTGGTATCTTCTAAACTTTCTTCAATGAACCTTAAAACAGAACAAAACAAACTAATACTTTTTTTCTTACAGCTTAAGTGACCACTGATTTAATTGTCTTTTCTTTCATACTAAGGTAGAAACAGAGAATGCAGGAACAGTAGAGAAATTTTCTCTTTTATAAATTCGGCAGACTATATCTACCCTTTTAAAGGACAAGGCAGAGAAATCAGTCTCCTTATCAGTCTAAGCTGGTGGTTCTCAACGTTGGCTGCACATTAGAATAACGGAGAGAGATTTTGGAAGTCTCATTGCCTAGGCTGCACCGAGACCCATTAAGTCAGACTTCCTGAAGGGGTGGTACCCAGACATGGGGATTTTTTTCAGTTCCTGAGGTGAGCCCAATGCGTAGCCTAGGTTGAAAACCACTGCTCTATGACATTATTGGCTGTTTTACCATTTCATCTAACTCAGATTTTCAACCTTGGGGATCTTTTAAAAAATGCAAATGCTGGAGTCTTACCCCCTGAAATTCCAATTCAGTTGGTCAGAGATGGGACCCAGACATCCACATTTTTAAAAAAGATTCATTGGAAATTCTGAAGTGCAACCAGGATGGAGAATTATGCACAGAAAACTTGCTATGACCCGACATGATAGTGGACTCAAAACTAATCTTTGGTCTCTAAAGATGTGAGGCACATTCTGCAATGCAACTATTCTACGTACCAGAAGAAGTGCGATGAATATTAATTGTTGAATTCAGTTCTGGGCTTCCTTGGTCCAAATAAATTATAGCTTCAATGGGAAGAGGTCCTGAACATTCAGCTCCATTGAACGTGAAATACCAACGCTGACAGCATGCGTTTCTGCATTTTAACCGAAGCGAGCCACTGAACAAAACTCTCAGAGCACTGTTCGAACGCATCTTTGTAAATGTACACTCCTATCACAACACAGAAATAGAGTTGAATTAGCATTTTCAGTTTTAATTAAAAGGATGCTTTCAAGTTGTATTGTGAATTTTATTTAACTATCCTTTTCCCCCAAACTGCATTTAAAAAGCTTAACTTTTACAGAGGGAGGAAGATTCTCTGCAAGATAGATAAGAGACCCTAATATTAGGGACACTAAGAAAATCAAATTATGGCATTCTTAGAATTATTCACCCCATTGAAAGTATCTTTCAGTCTTACCAAAAACAGCCAGTTTTCAGTATTTTAGACCAAGTCAATCTATATATTTACTTTTTTCTCCATTCCAAAAATATTTCCTGAGCCCTGTGTGCTGGATGTACAGATACAGCAGTAAACAAAACAGAATCCCTGCCCCAGGAAGCTCACATCCTAGACTAGCACTGTCCATATATATTTACTCTTGACCTGTTTCTTTTTGAGCAACAGCAAACAGTATTGGGAGTAAAGCATACAACTTTAAAATAATTCAGAGTTTACTCACCGCAATTTTCCCAAGATCTATGCCATAATTCAGCGAACTCCACGAACACTGCTTGTAGTTAGGTGTCCACGACTCCTCGAAGGTTTCCCTCAGGCATTCCCCCTTTTCTCCTTTGAATCCATCCCGACCTGGGATCCCAGGGGTACCAGGAATGCCATTGGCCCCAGGGCTCCCATCTCGCCCTGGCACCCCTGCAGGCCCTTGTAAGCACATTCCATTATACTACAGCAGAAAGAGGAAAGGGGGAAAAACTCTCTCACCACTTAAGATTCAAAGACTCAATCTGATTAGAATTGCATTTATTTACCAATTGCCCATGTTCTGGATAAGTTATTACAGAGAACTGATTATAAAGTTACTTCTAAAATATTGAGATTTCTTTCCTATTCTTTTTATTGCACAGACATTACACACACACATACACGCAAATCAAAGAAGAAGACAAAATGTTTTCATTTGCCTGCTTTTTTCTACTGCTCATTAAAAGCATATGCAAATTTTAAATAGCTTTATTCCAAGGTGGACATAATTTGATAGCTGCTTTCTTCTTCTAACCCTCTATGTCGTAAAAGGACTTGAATTTCAGAATTATAGTTTTACAGTTTTATGCAAACATTGCACTATTTTGGGATACTTGGGTTATTTCTATTTTTTCTAGCAATTTTATTGAAATGAAAATCTTCATCCATATAGCTTTTTTCTTCTTGAATTATTTCCCTAAGATAAATTCCTAGAGATAAATTATAAAATAACCTTAACAGTAGATAATTACCTTACACTGGCAGTATCTCTAAGCTGATATGCACATCTCCTGATGCTTCTCGTGTTTTTATGCGGAGGAAGTGTCACTGGGGCAGAGCTTCTGGCCTCCAGCCTCACTCCTCCTCCCCAAGGAGAAGGAGGAAATGACCTGGATGCAGGTGACCACTGGTCTTCAATGGGTGGTAGTAATCTATCGAACCCCTTAAGTGCTAGGATTCTCTCTGTTTTTCTTGGGGGGGGGGGGCGGCAGTGGTATTATGTAGAAGTTGAGAGCATGGATTCTAGAGACAGATTTTCTGGAGTTTAATCTTGGCTCCCCCACTTATTAGCTAGCTGAGATATGGCAAGTTACTCAACATTTCAGTGCCTATTTCCTTATCTGTAAAATGAAGAAAATAAATATTCTTACCTTGTAGGGTTTGTGTGAGATAATATATAAAGTGTGCCTAAAACAGTGCCTGATACACAGTAAGCACTGCATATGTCAGCCATAGTTATTCTTATTATTCCCCCAAAGACCATGTGAGGTGGTGACGCTGGGCAAGTATGTCCACTCCCTTGGGTGAACCATACCAGGCACTAGGCCCGGGGAACAGAACATTAGCAAACCTGCCAGCTGACACACAGAAGCCATGCACATCACTGTGGTTGGATCAGTGGCAGAGGTGATGTTTTGATCTCCATCTGTCTAATCCCTGTGTCTATCCCTGAATTGGTCCCTGAATAGGACCCTCCAAACTCCAAACCCAATCCCCTTAAGTTTTTACTTTAGCACTCCCCTATTTGTGTAAATTGTTTAAGACTATCATTCTATATAGATATACTATCCAGTAAGAACCAAAACACAAGGTTCCTTTCATATAAAAAGGACTTCAGAGCTTATCTTTTCATTTCTTTATCTGGGAATAGATGTGGTCATATTATAAAGTCCAGTAATGACACTACCTAGGAGGATCCCCATGTATCTAATGTGTGCCAATCAATTTGCTTCTCACATCACCAATTTGATTTTTGTTTTGATAAATGATTTTTGTGACTTTGACTACCGCCATTTTCCTGATATAAGAAAAAAAAAGACACTGCTATTTATATACTGCCAGAGAAATGGTAATAAAAGTATTTAACAAAATTGCAAAAGTATTCAAAGACATGCTAAAGTATAAAATATTGTAAAACAGTTTGGTTTATTTTAGACTTACTTTCCATTTTAGTAATCTCATTCACTTTCACTAGCAGATATATGCACTGTTTGGCCACAGACTGAAAGGGGGAAGGGAGAAACAATAGGACTTCTGCTATTCGTTGAGTTTTTTCCCTATTTCTTCCCTCAGGACAAGATGCTACACAGTTTTATTTTCCTATATATCACTAGTTCTCAACCATGGACAATTTTGTCCCCCAAGGGACACTTGGCAAATGTCTGGAGACATTTTTGCTTGTCACAACTTCAGAGGGGGGATTGCTATTGACAGGCAGTGAGTAGAGGCCAGGGATGCTGCCAAACATCCTACAACGCACAGGACACAACAAAGAATTACCTAGCCCAAAACGTCATTAATGCCATGGTTGAGAATCTTTATTCAGCTTTTTACCTAAAAACTGCATTTCAGAGACCACATAATTTTATTGAATTTGGTTCCACAGGTATTACGTCTGTCTTCTTTCACTTTAAAATGCTAACAGCATGCTCAGTACTAGGTAGGGGTTTGATAAATGTCTGTGGAATGAACGCCTGTTTCTCTCACTGGCCACCAGGGGGCAGAGCTTGCTGGAAGCTTGAAAGGAACGCTTTGAAAGATCCTGTACAAAGAAGTTGCTTTATAGAATCTGTTGAAACCTTTTTAACGACTATGTGGACTTTTTTCCTCCAGCAAAACCGAAGCCAATCTACAGGATGCACCTGAGCCTGGCTGCACAAAAAGCTTTTCCAAGTTAGGCTGGCGTTGTGGGAAATTGCAGGTACTGTAAATCCTTGGAGGGAAAGAAAAAAATTGCTAGCTTTAGGGGAGAAGGGGTATTTTGTGTATCATAATTACAAATTCATAAAACAGAAATTGCACTGAACCACATTCATTTGGTACAGTTTTTAACAATTTAGACACAAACTAGAAATGTAGCCCTGAACACACAGTCTGCTTTGTGGAGCAAAATTACATAGCCCATCACCAAAAAGTGCAGTGTGAAAAGGCAGGAATTTTTTTCCAGAGGTTTTGAATCTGGTGTAGAACTAGCTGCCAGGGAGCTTGGTTTATTAGCCCAGTTTACAATGGCAGCTTAACAAATTCAAAACAGTTTTTTATCAAAAAATGCCCCCCTCTCTTCCATCCCACAATGCCAGTAAACCATATTTGTCTGCAAATAAGATTGGCTTAAGGATTGAAGTGTATTATGTGCCAAGAAACATGGTAGTTGTAGATCGCTCTTGCCACAGGGCGGTGACCGCTCTGCCCTCCCCTGGGGCTGTTGACTTTGGAGGGAAAGAGCTGCAAGCAAACAAACCTCCCCACAGATGAGGCCCTCAGAAAGCACCTGGGCTATTGATTTGGCTCTCCCAGAAGTGGGCTTCTCCCTTAGCTCAACTGTGATGCTCCTACCTGGTGGCCACAGGCTGAAGACCCAGGGTGTCTGGAAGGACTGACTGCCCAACTGTCTAAAAAGAACAGTGAGATAGGTCCTCTGACGGTTGGTACCCGGCCCCTTCATTTTCCACTTCCGGCCTTAAACCCGCTAAACCATTCCTGGCCCAGCTGTGGTCGTCCAACAAAGTAAATTGCAGCCCATACTCCCTAGAAAGATGACCCAACATGACTCACAGTCTTCAAGTTACAAACAGTTGGACGGATGCTTTGTGAGGGTTGTTATTCTCTCTTGCTTGCAGACGTGGCCACCAGCCCCAACAAAGGACACGTTGCAGGGCCTGGGCCCAGGCCCACCCAGGGGATCAGCGAGTCCAGGGTCTCCCAGGCAACTCCCAGGCCCACGTCCTGATCTGCCCAAGCTGCTCATTCTACTCTCATTGTCGCCCTAATCCTCTCCATCCTCCCAGGGTGGGGCGCAGGGGCCAGAAATTATCGGGTGACTCCCTATCATTTGGGGCGTCCCACCCGACCCACGTCGCATCTCTGCTCCACGATGGCCCTCTCATTTTGGTCTCCCCTGCGAGTTCCAGGACTCCACCACACACATAGCCCAGGTCCTTCCTTACACGTAGACTCAAAGCGGGACACCCAGGCGCAGGCAAGACACATACACCCAGCTGCACAGGCCGTCCCCACCCCCAACAGCTGGACCTACGCCCTCCCGCGGCTCTGTCCCCTCCACCGGACTCACCAGGTCCACCACCTCCCTCTGCCGGAGCAGCGCCTTTTGCTTCCCCTTGGGGGTCTCGGAGGCGCTCGACGGCGTCCGCAGCTGCAGCAGCAGGAGCAGCAGCAGACCGAGGAGCCGCTGCGAGCAGGCGGCGGCGGGGCCCTGGGGGCGCATGGCGCGCGGCGGCCCCGGGGCGCGCGGAGCAGGACAAGGAGGAGGAGACCCGGCAGCCGGGACGCGCTCAGAGTCTGGCCCCGCCGCGCTCGGAGGCCGCCGCAGGCTGCATCAATGCGCCTTTCACCCGCGCACCTCCCTCGCTCCCCCTCTCCCTCCCGCCCCCTGGACACCCGCAGTTTCCATCCGGTAATAGGCCGGACCCCCCACCCCGAGCCCGACCAGGGGCGGGCCGAGAGCCTGGCCCGCCCCCTCCTGCCGCCTCCGCTCAGCCCGCCCGGACCCCCGCCGGGGCCGTGCAGAAGCCGCCTGCAGAGTCGGACCCGGTGGCCGCGGTCGGGGAGCTGCAGGTGGAGGCTTAAGGATGACAGTGGAGCCAGCACCGCCTAAATGATCATTGTAGAGACACGTGCCTTCACCTGGGTCCAGGAACTGCCTTCGACCCCGGCACCTTATCAACCTTGTCAAACCCTGGCACTGTCGGCAAGCTCTTTTTTGGAAGGTGACTTTTAGGGGCGGGAGGCAGGCAAGGAACCATAGGTATCATCAGGTTTTCCTGGGACCCCATGACCCAAAGAATTAAGAATCCATGTTTCATGATAAATAACACTTACTAAGCTCCAGGAACCAGGGAAAGTCTTTTACACACACCCTCTGTTCCCTGGCAATCCTGTGGGGGCTGGTACCGCCT
Source organism: Equus caballus (assembly GCF_041296265.1). NCBI lineage: Eukaryota > Metazoa > Chordata > Mammalia > Perissodactyla > Equidae > Equus > Equus caballus. Next base: position 63,892,054 of record NC_091692.1, on the reverse strand, counting down.
CGGCTTGGCCGGTTCACAGATGAAGAAACAGGCCGAGGGAGGTGAAGCAACATTCAGTGGTAGACGTTCATTTTTGAGTAATCATTCTCCACCTCTGGTTGATACTATCTTTTTCTAACCCCCTCTGTCCTCCTTTCATCAGTCCTCCTTTGTCCATTCTGGAAGAAAGCATCCTCAGGGACCCAGGCCACCCACCAGGTAGGGTGAGGTTGGAGCAGGAGCTTCTCTACACACCACTGGCTGGAATCAGGCAGGACAAAAGTCTTGCCACACCTGTAACAACATGGAAGTTGCTGACAGAATGGCAATGCTGCTGAGGTCAAGTCCAACTCAGCAGGGTTCTTTTTAGAGACCCAGCCAGCGGCCCGACAGACGAATGTTAAAAAAAAAAGGAACAGTCTCGCAGCGAGGCAGGTCAGGGCAGTTCTAGGAACGCTCACTCCTGGGTCAGTGCCTAATTACAGGTAAATTTTGTCCCTGTTTGTCATACAAAGCAAAAATACAAGTGAGTTCTAAAGCCAGGACTGGCCACATAATATGTGGGGCCCAATGCAAAATAAAAATGCGGGGTCCTTTGTTAAAAAGTTATTAAGAATTTCAAAACAGTGTCAATAGAGCAACACACCAAGCATGGGACCCTTTTAAGTGCAGCCACGTAGTCGCTCACACATGAAACCAGCCCTGTGTGAAGCTGAATAAGGTCCCAGCCTATGCCCATATGTCACCAAACCACTGTGGTGGCAGCAGTCTACCGGCTAGAGAGGAGAGGATGGCACCTCCAGAGCCTGTCTCCTATCCAATCACAATTCCTGCTGCCCTTGGCCCTGCTGTCACCCAGTGACTTCAGATGGTCCTTCTCTGTGTAAAGTTGGGGTCCAGACTGGGGTTTCAGCAAAGAGCTGATCCTGTATCCATGCGTTTTTAAACTACACATCCACATAATTAATCAAATTACACTGTATGATAAGCCAGATATCATTATCTATGTTTCAAAGGTAACCTGTAATAATGTATAAATGCTTTACAGCACACAAAGGGCTTTCACATATCCTGTCTCCAAGGTCCTAAAATTATCGCAAAAGTACCCCCACACTGAGTTTGGTTAACTGCACTGTCTCTATGCTTCTGTGCCTCCGTGGGTTTGCAAAGTCATTGACCCTACCACCTCTGGAACTTACTTTCTCAGTCCAGTTGAGTTTTCTTGGTCTAAAACTTAGGCCCATTCTACTGTTATAGATTTTAGTTCCAGTTAGAGATTATGGATTCGTTTAGGGTCCTGGGTGCTATTTCCACAGTGAGCTTTCCCAAAGATTTCCAAATGTTCCACATATTCTCTGTTCAAATGTTGTACTTTTTTTTTCTTATTGAACTATTAATACACTTCTTATCTGTCATAAAAAACTCCTTTAAGATTTACATCTTTAAAATATTTGATCTTCCCATTTAGGGGCATAATATGTATCCCCATTTTTCCAAATCCTTTTTTATGCATCAGTAAAATTTTGTGATTTTCTTTATATAGATCATATATATTTCTTATTGTGGCTAATATATATTTTGCTGCTGCTGAAAATGGAATCTACACCCTGCCCCCACTGATTGTACTATTTTTCCACTACTGTGTAACAAATTACCATAATCATAGTGACTTAACACAAGTTTATTTCCTTCCAATTTTGTGGGTCAGGAGTCCAGCATAGGTTAGTGTCATACAAAGCTGAAGTCAAGATATCTGCCAGGCGAGTCCTCATCTGGAATCTCCACTGGGGAGAGACGCACTTCCAAGCTTCCTTAGATTGTTGGCAGAATTAATTTCCTTATGGTTGTAGGACTGAGGTCGCTGCTTTCTTGCTTTCTGTTGTCTGGGGACCATTCTCAGCTACTAGAGGCCACTGTCAGGTCTATACCACGTGGCCCCCTTCCATAGGTCTTCTCTGTCACACTTTGAATCTCTGGCTTCAGGAAGGGTGCAGTCCTTTTTAAGGACTCACACGATTAAGTCAGGCCCACTCAAGATAATCTCTGTTTTGATTAACTCAAAGTAAACCGATTAGGGAACTTAATTACTCCTTCAAAATCCCTCTGCCATATAATGTAACTAACTATTGGAGTGACATGCATCATATTCACATGGGGAGGGGATTACACAGCGCAGGGCAGAAATCTTAGGGTGCCATCTTAGAAGTCTGCCTACCACATATATCAACAGGTGACATAGCTGGAAGCTTTTGATTTTCATCATTTGCCTCCTTATAATATAAGTGTCATCAGTCTGGCAGGTGGCAAGAAGATCAAAATGGTGAACAAAAATATTCTAATCACACTAGTGGAAGGAGTCAGCCAATAGAGTTCTGTATTTCCTTTGCAGGAAAGCAAATACAGGAGGTTCTCAACTTTTAAATTGTTAAGCGTTCGCATATCTCTCAATCACCCTTTGCCAGGGGTATCTTCCATGCGTCAGCTGATAAGGAAGGTTTCAAAGCATCACATAACCACTACCTGCCAGTCAAAAATTCCCTTTCAGCTGCATTTCTATCTTTGTAAGCAGTATTTATGCAATCATTTGATGATTTTTGTTTATTTTCTTATCTTAAAAAGAGCCCCCAAAAGGAAATGAAAAATGGTGATATTAGTGATAAGAGCTCATAAACAGTATAGCTGAAATAAATATAGAAATAAAGAAGCTAGAAGTGTCAATTTTTTCAAATCAATGGGAAACTTAGTGGTAGAAGAACCTATATATCCGTCAAGGTCTGGTCAGAGTACCATAAACCATGCCAGATATTCAATACAGGAGACTGCTGACCCAGATGTGGGAAAGCCAGGAGGCTGAGGTAAACCAGATAGGTTGCTGAAGGAAGCAACTACCTCTCTCAGGGCTGGAACCCAAAAGAGAAGAAGTGTCTCTGGGGTTGGTCCTAGAAGCTAGAGCTTAAAGGAAGTTCTATCCCCATCTCACACATGCACAGCTGGTTCTTAGACTTCTGACTGGAGCACCAAGTGTACAGTATTTGGCCCTCCAAGGGGGTCATGGGCAGCTGATGCTGTGCCTCTGAGGGCGTGTAGCACAGTTGCTGCCAAGAGAAGCTATAGACTAAAGCTGTAGTTATCCTCTGCTTAGTTACTAGATTCTTTTAACCTGGTACTTATAAAGGGCTCAACATGTGTTAGATGTTATTATTTTTATAATAAAAGTAGGGGATTCCACATAAAATTAAAGGAAGCCATGGGGCCAGCCCAGTGGCGCAGCGGTTAAGTGCACACGTTCTGCTTCAGCAGCCCGGAGTTCGCTGGTTCAGATCCTGGGTGCAGATATGGCACCACTTGGCAAGCCACGCTGTGGCAGGCATCCCACAAATAAAGTAGAGGAAGATGGACACGGATGTTAGCTCAGGGCCAGTCTTCCTCAACAAAAAGGGGAGGATTGGCAGCAGATGTTAGCTCAGGGCTAACCTTCCTCAAAAAAAAAAAAGATTAAAAAAAAAAATGAAAGGAAGCCATGATTCAATATATGACACTTAACCTGTACCTCAGTTGTATCATTCAGGATCTAATTAAGAAACAGAAACCACTCTGAGTATTTAAAACCAAACAAATTTAATGTAGGAAATTGACCACAAAGTCTAGAAGTTCAACAGGGGCCTGTGAAGCAACCCCAAATTGGCCATAGCTGTGAGCTGCTGCCACCGCTAAGCTGGAGAGACATGAGGTGACCAGTCAAAGCTGGAATCATGTTGGGCTCATCCGTTGGAAGCTGGAGCCCTGAAATAGACGAAGCCACTACCAGAGAAGGAAGATGAGCAATACTCTGGCTTCTCCCCTCTTCCCACCCTCCCATCTCTGATTGGCCAAACCCAGCTAGAGGTCCCCCAAACAGGAGCCTGGGAAACAGCCTGCAGAGCCCAGCCTCCTGGGATACAGAGCAGAGCGGAGAAGCATGAAGAATGGATCTGAGGGCAAACAGCACTGCTTAGTCTTGAAAGCAGGGACTGAATTCCTCCCTCCCACACATGCACACATAATCAGCAGTAAAATACAAGAATGTAGTGGCTTCATCTGCATTCCTAAATACCTAGATTACCACACTGCCTGGATTAGTATTAAATGGTTAATCTATCCACATCCTGCACTGATAAACATTAAGTATACGGCACCCTTATCAGCTCATAAGTGAGTGGAATTTTTATAGTTCTAAGAGAATAAAACTTGCTGGAAAATTATGGAACCTAAATCTGATGAAAGATGAGTGAAAATCCCTTGCCTTTGATCATGGTAAGTACGTTTTACATGCATCCTTTTTTATTTGTGCATATTTATACCACTGGTAGCTGGCACCCTTTGCAGAGCTTGAGGGCAAGCACTGGTCTGTGTTAGACCTGGAAGAGTTACATTTTATTTATTCTGAATCAGAGCATCCTACATGATTTCTGCTTGGATAGTCTTTCATTTTCCATCAAATTTTCTTCCTTTTCCTTTCTCTTAAGTTACCTGAAGCTGTGCACTTTCTTCCCCTCGTCATTATGCCCTGTGTACAGAGGTTTTGAAATCAGCATCCTCTGAACAGACTCTGCATTGTAAGAATTCTTCAGAAAATTGTTCACTGTGCAGATCTGTGTTTGCAAATGGTCAAGATTAAAGACATTTCTGGGCAGTTCAGATGACTCTTTGCAGCCTGTCTGTCTCTTTCAAGGCACAAAGAACTGCCTGTTTTACGATAAAAGAAAGCCAAAGTAAGCAGGATATTTGGAATTTCATCTTAAAACATTCAGGTTTACAAAATACATCCAGGTCTTTCGTCTCCCTCCACACATCTCCAACCCCATCAGCTCAACCATGAGATCTGGTTCCCTTCCCCCCAGCTCCTCCTGTCAGTTATAGATGTGATTGCTTTGTTGATATAAAGTCAGGTCATTGCAATGGAAATTGAAACAAGCCAATAATATTAATCTCCTCCTTCACCTATCAGAGTTTTTAGCAAATGACAAAGCAAGGTGAATGCAGTTTCGTCTCTCCTCAAACTGTCCAATAGAGAATGCTAACCAGTGACGTGAGAATTGACTGAATACAGGAGGGAGAAAGAGATCAAGAAGTTTGGATACAAAAGAAGAAATGGTAACTGTCCAAAGAAAAAACAAGAGTTAATGGAATAATTAATTATCAATTGTGGCATAGAAGTTATTGGTTGTAAGACTTGCTAACCACCATGTAGGAAGCTAAAGTTAAGTCTAGGAAAACTCCCTTCCCACATTTTTTACCATGATTTGAAAATAACTCTTTGGCAATATTATTAGGTACATTGGCAGTATTATCAGAATCATCAATATTACAGAATTATCAGTGTTATCAAAGACACCCTTGTACCACCTTTTCCTTCTAACTCTTGGCTGGATTAGTGACCCCTATTTTTATGGACAATATTGACCCCCTAATTTATTTATGGATTCTATAGAAAGCATGCTTTGCAATTTGTAGATGGAAGAAATAGCTCAAGCTGCTTGTAGTAAAGCCAGATGGGAAAGACCTGCTTGGCAACGGTTTCTGAGAAAAAGATCAGGATGGATAGGTGTAGGATGTGGGGAGAACGGGGTGAATATTGAGTTAGCCACTTGCCAAATGAAACCAAAGAATTGTTATATGGAAGACAGTCACCTGAAATTGAATAAGAAGAGATAATAAAAACTCTCACTTATTCGTTAAACAAATATAAACATCCACTGACCTCAACCATATGCAAATTTTCTTTTGTATCTTGATTCACTAGTTAGATGCTGTCACTAGTTGTATGTGACTCCCATACAAGGGGTAATAAGAGAGGCCCTGGAGACTGTACCTCTTATGGTTTCATTGTGAAATCTCTTCATAGAGTAATGAGAGTACTTGGCATGGGCCTTAATTTTTAAGGTGATTGCTCCCTTGGGCATCACAGGAAGTTTGTATTCGTGTCATAGTTAATTAATTGTGGCATAGAAGTTACCCCTTTCAATTAGGTAAAATTATTCTAAGAGCTGGGTCACCTCATCGGCATCTGCTTACTGTGTCTCCAGGAACTTCTGCTTCTTGGTAAACCTTTATCGTCTGATGATTTGTCAAGGTTATGTTTGGAATAGTACATCCCTGGGCTATCTCCCAGTCACCTCGCCTCCCCAGCCCATAATCATGCACATAGACGAAGGCAAAGTCCTGCATTTTTGCTCTGATTGTAGTTCTCTTGCTCCAGATTTCACAATTATCGAGGCCAGGATGATACGGTTACTAAAAGCCAAGATAATCTTAGTGGCATCATGACCACTGTAAGAAATAAGTGCATTGACAGACATACACTGTCCTGTGTGCTTAAGAACACTGCTAGAGTACTGTGTTCTACTCCAGGCCACATGTTTTAAGAGGAAATACAGCACAGGAATGATTCTAAGCAAAGTGAGCATGGTTGTGAGGGGTCTAGAAACCACCTCAAAGAAGGAAGAGTTGAAAATTGGAGCAGGATGGCAAAGAGCAGACAAAATGCAAAAATCCAAAGGGCTGTCACCAAAGGGAGAGAAGAGCCTTGGTCATCTGTACTCAGGAGGAGGATCTAAACTTCTCTGAGACTATCTGTCGCATTCCAGGAAGTGCTGAAAGTTGAGGCAATCATTGAAGATGATGTTCGCGTTAATAATAGTCCAGTTGCCCCAGTGGTGAGTACACAGGAGCAGAGGCACTGTCAGAATGTGCAGTGGTACCTCTGTGAGGCCTCCTGTTTAGGGGTAGTTTGCAAAGGGCAATTGCAGTTGATTCTAGAAAACAAAGATTATATTCCAGAAGTAGGCTATGAATTGGCAATGTCTAAATCCCCAAAACTGAGCTTAATAGGTCATGCATGTCTCAGGGACTGAAACTGGATACCTGTCCTTGAAACAGTGGGTTTTTTTTGAAGATTGACAACTGATGCCAACCTTTTTTTTTTCTGCTTTTTCTCCCCCAAATTCCCCCAGTATATAGTTGTATCTTTTTTAGTTATGAGTCCTTCTAGTTGTAGCATATGGGACGCCACCTCACGTGGCCTGACGAGTGGTGCCATGTCTGTGTCTAGGATCCAAACTGGCGAAACCCTGGGCTGCTGAAGCAGAGCGCGCAAACTTAACTACTCTGCCACAGGGCTGGCCCCCTGAAACAGTCTTGAAGCATAACCAGTTCATAAGGGCAAAGCTCTTGGGGGACAGACCTCAGGCTTTAAACAGCAGGGCTCAGGCACACCATTTTTCTCTCAACTTTATCAACTTTTCATTTGGAAGATATGCCACCCAGCCCTGTCTTGCCCAGCAACTGCGCCAACACCTCCTGCACTGTGGATTCTCTCTGATGCTTGAGCCACTTGAGTTAGCTCCATTATTCCTGGAATTCATTCATTCACTCAACTAACATTTATGGAGCACCTCCTATGAATTACAATCCTGTGCTAGACACTGGGAATAAAACTAAGAAAAAGACATGGTCTCTGTCCTCAAAGAACTCTGAGTCTACTAAGAAAGATTTCTAAAGACGTGAATGCAGAACAGGGTGGCGAATGCATGGTAGAGGTGAGTACAGGTTGTCTGAGATGGGGAGAGGGAAGACAAGAAGAGGCACTGCCACAGAAGACTTCCTGGAGGAGGTGATATCTGGCTGTTATAAAGAGTATGGCATGGAGAGTAATGAAAGGAAGGGCATTCGGTCAAGGTGGCTGCCTGTGGCCTGGCATAGAGGTAAGGAACAGCCTGTGTTCAGGGAACTGTAGAGCTGAGGTTGCCAGAGCTTATGATGCAAGGGAGGCAGTATCCAGAAATGAGGCTGGAGAGGCCAGCAGGCCATAGAGTGTGGTGAGTTCTGTGTTCCTTGCAAAGGTGATTGGACTTTGTCCTGTAGTCAGTGAGAAGCTTCAGATGGTTTGTAACCAGGACTGGCCCGGTCTGGTTGTTTAGGCAGAGCCTTCCAGTGGCATGTAGAGGCTGGACTCGAGGGAGCCAGGTTGTATCTGGAATATCATTTAGAAGGCCATTGCTGTCATGCAGGCCAGCAGCTTTCTGCAGTAGTGCTGTGTCCTAATCAATCTGAGGACGGCCTCTAGTTCCTGCCAGGGGCCAGGAAACTGCCCAGGATCTGAAGCCCGTTTCATCTGTAATGCGTGCCCAGAGCCATAGGAGCCAATGTCCTGTGCATTATTTATGAGTGTATCTTTCTCAGCCAGCCCTGGTGGTCTAGTGATTAGGACTCGGTGCTCTCACCACTGTAGCCCCGGTTCGTTTCCCAGTCAGGGAACCACACCACCCAACTGTTGGTTGTCCTACAGGCTGCATGTTGCTGTGATGCTGCAAGTTATGCCACCAGTATTTCAAATACCAGCAGGGTCACCCATAGTGGACAGGTTTCAGCGGAGTTTCCAGACTAAGTCAGACCAGGAAGAAGGACCTGGCCACCCACTTCTGGAAAAATTGGTGATGAAAACTCTATGAATAGCAGCAGAGCATTGTCTGATATAGTGCCGAAAGGTGAGAGGATGGCACCCGAAGTCCAGGCAGGTTCCGTTCTGCTGTACACAGGGTTGCCAGGAGTCAGAAGTGATTGGATGGCACTAACAACAAAAAATATTTTCTTCAGAAGAAAAAAGATGGGGCCCATGGTGTAGGAGAGAGATGACCAGGATCTGAACTTGCACAGCAACAGCTGGGTTGGTGAAGAGATGATGACGAGAAAAATCTAGGAGACGCAGTCAGAGGATTTAGTGATTGACTGGTCTTAGGGGGTGGTTGGAGGGAGGGAGAAGACCACAATTATCTCACCCCCCCCACACACCAGGATTTCTAGTATATGTGACAACTTGTGAATGGGATGCCATCGGCTAGGATCTAAAGTACTGCAGAAGGAACGGGGCACATAGAGAAAAGAACATATGAGGACACAGCGGGAAGATGGCCACCTGCAAGCAAGGAGATTGGCCTCAGGAGATACCAAACCTGCTGACACCTACATCTCAGGCTTCTCTTCTCCAGGACTGTGGGAAAATAAATTTCTGTTGGGAGGCCACCCAGCCTGTGGTATTTTGTTATGGCAGCCCTAGCAGACTAAGACAGGTGCATAACCCAGAACCAGAACCACAACCTCTCTGGATTTGCATTCAGAAGGCTCAGCATGTGTTTCCGCTCACCTTGGAGAAATCATGGGCAATAGATGCATTATAGCAGTGGATCTCAACCTTCCAGGAGCATGAGCATCATCTGGAGGGCTTGTCAAACCCCGACTGCTGGGTCCCAACTCGAGAGCTTCTGAGTCAATAGGTCTGAAGAGGGGCCCAAGAACCTGCATTTCTAATAAGCTCTGAGGCTGCTGGTCCAGGCACCACACATTAGAAATTGAAACTGAGAAATTTTAAAAATATTTTTATTAATTTATTTTAAAATAGCAACAACTAATCCATTATATGCTAGAATAAATAATTTACTTTAATGAAAATAGCACTATTTTCTAAACCAAAAAAAATTAATGAGGAGAGTGGCATTATTTTGCAGTTCTGCAAATCTTTTTGCAGCTGGATTCTCGTGTTTGCTTCTATATTCAATCTGTTGCCATATCACACATCACGGAGCCTCTGGAAAACTCCACTGTGCACACATGGAGGATGAGAATGAAAAAGAGAAATAACATCTTGTTATTATCTTGAAAACAGTTTTAATATCACGTTTTCCCTGAAACTGTGTCAGGTACCCCCAAGGGTTCCTGGACCACACTTCGGGAACAGATGATTTACAGGATGGGCAGAAGAAGGAAAGAGCCCCAAAGAAGAGGCCTGGGAGTAGGAGGAATCCAGCAGAGGGCCCTGTAACAGGAGCAGAACCTCGGTTGGTGCTGTAATCAGGACCCACCCAGCTGGGTTGGACTCAGGCTGTCTCTTACCACACGCACATGGATGGGCACACACCAGCCTGTGCAGTGGCGCAGTTTAAAGCACAGCAGAGCAAACCCCCTTAGTACGAGAGGAGAAGTCTCACCGTGTTCAAGCACATGTTGGTCTTCCCGGCTTCTTGGACTGTTTGTTCTGCTCCCCAGGGCAGGACTTTGGCACTACATCCTCTCATGAAGCTTTATGACCTCCTGGGCTTTGGAGTTGGTTGATTTTCCTGGAGCCCTGGTGCTGTTCTTCTCCTTCCTTTCTCCTTGCCGTTAGCCTTTGTCCACAGCATGCATTTCCTCCCCCTCACCGCTCCACAAAACCGGGCCTTCAGAACTGTCTAGCTGGAGACCCAGCCGTTACTTCCTCCAGTCTGCTATTTCTCTTACATTTCCACCCTGCTTTTAAAGAACAGGATTTTATTAGAATGTGCCTTTGAAACTCACCTATATTTTTAAAGCCATTCCTTTCCGGTTCGACAACAGGTAGACTTTGGATTTCAGGACGCATGCTGAGCAATAAATATTTATTAAATGAATAAATAAATATAGATTAGCATTCCTCCAGAGACAGAAACATGAAATGACCCTGCCGTGTGTCCTCTCTTGAGAGTAAGAAAATTCTTTCCCGAGTCCTCCCTGCACACTTTCCTCCTCTCTCACTGGCCAGGATTGTCGCACATGCGTGCTCACTAAAAGCAAATCGTTTGGCAAGAGACATTAGCCCCATGGGGCTGTAAAGAGACTGTGCCTCCCTTGAAGGACATGGCTGCTTGGAGGACAGTGAACAACATCTGGTTCTATTAGCAACGAAGAAGGGTGAGTGGCAGGCATACTTGGTTGACTATTGGGTAGACAACTGAGAGCATCTGCCACAAAGTACCGTCTTCCTCAGTAGTGGCAATCTTACCATTTCCCCATTCCTGTCAACCACAGGAAAGTCCTTGCCTTGTTTAGCCAACCTACCATCAGTTATTTCAGTTCTGGGTATCTATTGAAAATGGGAGACCTCCAGGAGGCGGGCTTAGGATAAAGCACCAGGGCAAGTAAACCCCTAAATTCAAAGGATGTATCACAAAGTTGCCTTCATAGATGTTAACCCATGATACCCACTCTTGTCTTGTATTGGTAGTTTTTCTAGTACACAAAGGCTGATCAGAGAATACAGCTCTATTTTTAGAGAAGTAGCCCCATCTCAGTGTGGTTGCCATGGAATGTTCCCAAGAAGATTCATTTTCAGGAATGTTTTATGCAAAGTCCAAGAAGCTTACACAAATTTCCCTGCTTACTCACGGTCTTGTCTGCAATGGTTGCTTCCTGCCTCCCCAGGGATTCTAATCTCATTGGAATGTGCTTTTTTTCCCTCCTGGGGTGATCATTTGTGGGGTCCCACTTACTGAGGAGCCACACGTAAGTCTGAGAAATGTCACCAAGAAGCTAGATTTAGTGGTCAGTCTTCTTTTTTTTTTTTGAGGAAGATTAGCCTTGAGTTAACATCCACTTCCAATCCTCCTCTTTTTGCTGAGGAAGACTGGCCCTGAGCTAATATCCATGCCCATCTTCCTCTATTATATATGTGGGACACCTGCCACAGCATGGCTTGACAAACAGTGTATAGCTCCACACCTGGGATCCAAACCAGAAAACCCCAGGCCACAGAAGCAGTGCGCACGAACCTAACCGCTAGCCACTGGGCTGGCCGCTGTGGTCAGTCATTTTTCCACGGCATTTTGTTATCTCTTGATAATTCCTCAAATGAAACCTAGGCTCTCTCATAATGCTTATATTCTTTCCTAGGCTCATTACAGTCTTCAGGTTCCTGAAGGATTGGGCCATTGGCCGAACTCAATTATTAGGCATTTGTTTTCAAATTGCTATTAATGATGTCTACCATACCTCCATTATAATGATCATTATTACACTTTAGCTCATTGGTTGCTTTATTTCCACACCAAAGAAGAAAGTGTGAGTCCTTTTGATAAATTTTCTCCACTTACAGGTTCTCCACCAATTTATCTAAAAGAATCTAAGATGATTTTTCCATTCCCTCTTCTATTCTGCCTGCTGTAGCTTAGTGCACCAGTAAAAATGAAATATATATGCAGTTTATAAGTTTATAGATTAATAGTTCTCAGTAAAATACTTGCCTAACTGATAGTCATCTTTCACAAAATAACTTTCAAATGGATATATATAGAAAATTTGAGTTTTAATTAGATTTTTTAAAGTTTCATAGAAGTAATTAGAGGGGACACCACAAATTTGGCCATTAACATTTCATGCCCTTTAGTGTTGTGTAACTTTTTTTCATTGCCATATTTTTGGTTTCCCCAAAGATTGCCAAAAAGGCAGGGACCATATCCAACATTTCTTTGTATATTCCACAATATTAAAACAATGTGTTGGGCACATAATAGATGTTAAATAATGCATATTGCATTGAACTGACATTCTAGTCTTGCCTTCATAGGAGTCTCAGAGCATCTAGAACAGATGGATAGACTCAGGTTGGGAAGACAATTAATCTCTTTTGAATTCTGTCGCCAAAATGAAGTTAAAAATTTGGCTCAACGATATGAAAACAAACAACCTGATTTAAAAATAGGCCAAAGACCTGAACAGATACCTCACCAAAGAAAATGTCCAGGTGGCAAATAAGTATATGAAGAGGTGCACCACATCATACGTCGTTAGGGAATTCCACATTAGAACAACAATGAGATGTCATGCCATATCTGTTAGAATGGCCAGAATCCAGAATACCGACACCACCGAATGCTGATGAGGATGTGGAGTAATAGGAACTCTCATTCACTGCTGATGGGAATGCAAATGGTACAGACACTTTGGAAGACAGTTTGGTGGTTTCTTACAAAACTAAACATTCTCTTACCATATGGTCCAGCAGTTATGCTCCTTGGTATTTACATGAGTTGAAATCAGTTGAAAACTTATGTCCACACAAAACCTGCACATGGCTGTTTATAACAGCTTTATTCATAATTGTCAAAACTTTGGAGCAACCAAGATATCCTTCAGGAGGTGAGTGGATAAATAAACTGTAGTACATCCAGACAATGGAATATTATTCAGTGGTAAAAAGAAATAAGCTATCAAGTCGTGAAAAGACATGGAGGAAAGTTAAATGCATATTACTAACTGACGTTGCCAACCTGAAAAGGCCACATACTATAGTATGATTCCAACTATATGACGTTCTTGAAAAGGCAAAACTATGGAGACAATAAGAAGATCAGTGGTTGCCAGGGGTGGTGGGGGCAGGATGAACAGGCAAAGCACAGAGAATTTTTAGGGCAGTGAAACTATTCTGTATGCCACTATGATGGTGGATACATGTCATTATACATTTGTAAACCCAGAGAATGTACAATACCAAGAGTGAACCCTAATGTAAACCATGGCTTTGAGTGATAATGATGTGTCAATGTAGATTCATCAATTCTAACAAACATACCATTCTGGTCGTGATGGTGATAACGGGAGAGGCTATGTGTATGTGGGGCAGGAGTGATATATGAAATCTCTGACCTTCCATTCAATTTTGCTGTGAACTAAAACTGCTCTACAAAATAAAGTCCATTTTTTAAAAAGCTGGGTATGATTGGGTGGAAAAGTACAGTGTTGACTAAGGCCCCCATGAAGTCATGGCTCTGAGTCACTGTTTGAATAAAGGCTCCCTAGAATTGCCATTTCCCCCATTGCAAAAATCACTTTGACTGTGGCAATATGCAGAGCAGATCCATATGGAATGGCATTTCTCTAACTACAGAAGAGTACAGGAACTCAGGGCATATCCAAAAACTTTAAACCTTTTGTTCTAGAGGCGCAGTATCTGTTTCATTTATCTTCACCAGGCCTCAGATTGGGAAAAGCTTTCAGCTTATCACTTGTTTTCCTTTTCTGCCATCCTTCTCCCATGTTTATTGCAGAATTTTCAACGATTTTGTACTGAAGGTTGACATCCCTGTAGGCATAACTCACATTTCCCCGGTCAGATGGTTTCTGTGTCATTCCGTGCTGACTCTTGACCATCAGTGATTCCCAGATGTACTCACTCCACATAAATCCTACTGTGCGTGTCCTCTTACTTTGCTACTCATTTTGCAGTATAAACAAGCTGAAAATCAGGCTCACTTGGATGGAATGATTCAACTCCAGTTGAGATCATCAGAGGGCCGGAGATATACATTCTTATAATACTTTAACAAACATCTATTGAGTGGCTTTTATGTGACAGACACTCTGTACTGGGGGCTATGTTGTCCTATCAGTTAAGATGCTTTCAGCAACAAGTAACAGAAAATTCAAATCAATGTGGCTTAAACAATAAAGAAATTTATTTTCTCTATTAACATGAAATTCAGACAGAGGGTTGCTCCAGAGTTGGTTAATTCAATGACTCAACCATATCATCAAGGATTCAGATTTTTTCCATCTTTATGTTCTGCCACTCTTAAGGTTCGACTTTGTCCCTACATCATTATCCCCCTTGGGGAGACAGTTGGTCCAGGTGTCCCTGATGGATGCAACAATGTCTAGAAAAGAAGAGGACCATCTCTTGTGGTTAAGAGGAAGAGAATCTTTCCCAGTAACCCTGTGCCCTTTCACATCTCATTGAAGAGAGGTGATCACATGCCCAACCCTAAAACAGTCTTGAACCAGAGGAAGGAGATAACCACAATAAACTTAAGCAAATCAAGATGAAAGTCCACGTAGAATAGAACTGCTACTTGAGTAAATTGAGGTTCTGTAATGAAAAAAGATGGAGGAATGAATGAAAGCCCCAAAGAATGGGGCTGGTTGTCAGGGTAACCAACGACATGATTAAGGGATTGGAACTTTCAGTCCCATTGCCCTGACCTCCGAGGAAGGAAGATGGGCTGGAGGTTCAATCAATCGTCAATGGCCAATGATTTATTCAATCACACCTATGTAATGAAGCCTACATAAAAACCCAAAAGGACCATGGTTGAAGAGCTTCCAAGTTGGTGAACACGTGGAGATGCTGAGTTGGTAACCAATAGCTTCCGGTTGAGGACACAGATACGTAGAATAGGATGTTAAAGATTTCTTTTTCTTCAGAACTTTGGATGAACCCGAGTAGATGGCATATAACCACACATTCTACAGAGAGATGCTGGACATACCTATGCAACCTTTGACCCCTTAGCAGGTCTAGCCTCATCACCCTATCCACTTTTAGACTATATACTCTTTGTGTATTCATCTGTATCTGGTTTCCTTTGCTGAGCATAATGTTTTTGAGAGCCATCCATTATTGCATGTATCAGTAGTTTGTTCCCTTTCGTAGCTTCTTTTCCACAGCAAAATTCCATAGTTTGTTTATCCGTTTATCTGCAAAGATTACACCCCATCACCATTTACAGTCTAGAGTGAGCAAATGTACCAGCTCCTTTCTGGAAAGCAAGGTTTTGCTCCGGGGGCCTGGAACTCTGAAGTGGTCCCATGGCAGAGGGATGACCCTGAAGGCCAGGAATGTGCTGAGAGAAGAGGATGGTGTGCCAGTGAGCACCCCCCTGCTGCTTCCACTGGAATAGGGGCCCCAGATTCAAGTAGGATTGTCCTGGAGGCTGCTGGGGATTCCCTAAGAAGGCAAGGAAGTGCAGATTTTCCTCCCCTTATAACTCGTCACCAGGACTCCTTTTGGTCTACGATTCTTGGACTTTGCATCAGAAGCAAGAATCCAAATTACACCCCAGGCTGCTGCAAAGATATTTTTCCCCCTCTTGCCTGACAGAGTCCTGGAAAAAAGAAGGCAGAGGGAGACAGGGAGGTTCCCCTCATGTCTGAGCCCAGGAGGGTGCATTATTAGCAAACTCTTGGCCTTGAAGTTAGGAGTCAAGTCCAGTATATCTAATTCAATTCCAATTTTCTGTTGGAATTATAATAATCCTAAATCTCAGCACGTCCAGAACTATGAGCTAAACATTTAATTCCTCAGTATATTTAACTCATGTGGTTATGAGTCATGGTTAATACATTCAACAGATATGCTGGTTTCCAAGCTGCACATCCAAAGTAAGGGTTTTAATTGTTTCTTAGTGATTTGCTCATGTCTGCATACCAGCAGTCAGGCTTGGCTGACCAAAGCCGTCTTGAAATATTTAACTTAGAATTCGGTGTAGAACTAAAACATGTCAAATATTTGTAAGATCTCTAACCAGAGACACAGGTCACTCATCAAAGTTAAGTTCCAAACCAAGTTACAGTAGGAGGGAAAACCAACTATGTATTTTATACATTAATATCATACATGGAATGAATAAAATTTTACATGTCGTAGGATTTTTTTTGCATGTAGGAACAAGCATATTGTGCTTTTTTCAAAATTGAAAGAAGGAAGTGGTTGTCTGTTGAGCAATAATTTTGAAAATTCTAGTACAATATTGAAGATAATGAAATGCATAAAGCTGCTTATCTTCATTTTGCCCTATATCTTGAACTACAGTATGCCTCCATTGACCCGAAAGGTCAAATGAAACAAATCAAGTAATACAAGTTTGCGAAACAGGCTGTTCTTTCTTACCACTTTGGGCACACACACATGCACGCTCGCACACACGCGTTCCGCCCCAGTTTTGGAGGTGGGTGGGGAATAGCATATAATCACTTCAAAATCAAACAATATAGTGTATAAAGCAGAAAGTAAAAGGTCTCCCTGTTATTAACCCTTACCATAATCTTACTCCTCCAAAAGAACTGCTGTCCATAGTTTGATACATATGTTTTCAGTCATTAAATGTACACACCCAACAGTATTTGAATGTAAATTAAATAAGATTATTTTATACATAAGTGATATTGTGATTTATAATAAGAAATATTTATTTGGTCTTTGTCCCCATTTCTGGCACAGAGCTCTGAAAATCCTTGGAATTTCTGAAGTGATGAGAGCAGTAAAGTTGTCTTGTTATTGATAACAAACCCCTTTCAACCATACCTGAGTTTATGTTAATGAGGTGACTTTTAGAAAGCCCCAAAGGATGGGGCTGGTTGCCGGGGGGACCAACTACATGATTAGGGGGTTGGAACTTTCAGTCCCACTGCCCTGACCTCCAAGGAAGGAAGATGGGCTGGAGGTTCAACCAATTGCCAATGGCCAATGATTTACTCAACCACGCCTATGCAATGAAGCCTACTTAAAAACCCAAAAGGATGGTGTTTGAAGAGCTTCCAAGCTGGAGAACACGTGGAGATGCTGGAAAAGTGGCCACTCAGAGAACATGGAAATTCCAGCCCCATTCCCCATACTTGGCTCTATGTACCTCTTCATCTGGCTGTTCATCTGAATCTTTTATACTATCCTTTATAATACACTGGTAAAGGTAAGTAAATGTTTCTCTGAGTTCTGTGAGCCACTCTACCAAACTAATCAACCCTGAGGAGGTGGTGGTGGGAACCTCCCATCTATAGTGGTGGATCAGAAGCACTGGTGACAGCCTGCACTTGCAATTGGCATCTGCAGTTAAGGGAAATCTTCTGGGACTGAACCCTTAACCTGTGGGATCTCCAGGTAGATAGAGTCAGAACTGAGTTAAATGCTTGGTGGTGGTGAAAAAAACACACGTATTGGAACATATTATGCTATAACCTCCTTTTTTCACTAATGATACTTCCTAGACATCTTTCTCTAAGAACATTTATAGTTCTTCCTTATTCTTTATAACATTTTCAGAGTATTCCATTGAATGGGATAAATTGTATAACTACTCACATATTTGCAGGCACAAGTTTCTATAATAAACGATGCTTCAATTAATGTGATTGAATAATATTCTAGTATAATTCTAATCCCTATCTGAATTTATCTGTTTATCTGTTTATCTTGTTTGTATTTGTAGTTACTTTCTTATTGTCTGACAGCCCTTGGAATATAAGCTCTGCGAAAGCAGGGGCCTTGTCCCTTGTTCCCCATTATAGCCTTAGCACCTGAGACAGTACCTGACAAATGTCATTTGTTGTTATTACTGGGAGCACTCGGATATTTCCAGATCCTTTCCATGATCCAAGGGCAACTTGGGGTGAGGTGGCTACTTCTGGTCTTCTCCCTGCCTAGTCCCCTTTCTGAGCCACTTAGAACTCCTTCCTGCCTAAGGAGTGACTTTTTGCAGATTCTACGTCTCTAAAACCTTGAAATCTTCACAGCTGGAAAAATTAGGAACCCATTCAGGTCTCAGGAATTCCACCCCAATCCTTTGCAACTTATCTGGCTGTATAAGGTGGGTGGGGGAGCCAGGACACATTCTGTCACTCATATCCCTTGACCCCTTTGCTCCTGGTAGGATCTGATGGCTTATTTCCCATCTGGATATCTTCTTTGGTGAGGTGCCTATTAAGGCCTATTGCCCATTTTTTCAGTCTGATTGTTTGTTTTCCTGTTGTTGAGTTTTAAGAGTTCTTTGTATATTTTGGATAACAATTCTTTATCAGATGTATCTTTAGCAATATTTTCTCCCAGTCTTGCTTGTCTTCTAATTCTCTTGACAGTGTCTGTCACAGAGCAGAAGTTTTGCATTTTAATGAAATCCAGCTTATCAATTCTGTCTTTCATGGATCATGCCTTTGGTGTTGTATCTAAAAAGTCATCGCCATACCCAAGGTCATCTAGGTTTTCTTCTATATTATCTTCTAGGAATTTTATAGTTTCATGTTTTATATTTAGGTCTATGATCCATCTTGAGTTAATTTTTGTGAAAGGTGTAAGATCTGTGTATAGACTCCTTTTTTTGCATGTGAGTGTCCAGTTGTTCCAGCACCATTTGTTGAAGTATGTGAGTTTTTTCAATCTTTACTTTTACCCAACCAACTGTAATTAGCAACACAGGGTTGAGAAGAAAGCAAAATCTGTCTTTTTCCATTTGATTTATCAATAGATTTACCAAAAATCCCTATGGCATGTAAGTGGTTCCTCATTTAGTTTTACCTTCCTAATTTTTGAGACCGCATGCTAAATTTTTGTGTTTGAGGGTCCTAATAAATGATACCTACGTCTGAAAGCAATTGAGAGACTGACACAGAAGTCAGACAGGTGAAGATAAAAACTCGACTTTTGTTAATCTTAAACCTGCTACTGGAGAATGTGGCTTATTATGAGAGCCACGTGGACTTACTGGTGCTCCTTCCAGCTCTTCCAAAGTTTAGACCTTAGAATAGGTCACCCAGGGGAATATGGGAGTTTGCAGAAGAGACACCTGTACCCTAGTGTGCATGATGGAGCCTTGATGTGGGGGTTCGTTCCTCAGAGGTTCCTAAGCGGTGTTCCAAAAGCTTACATTGACTCTCCCCCAAAATGCACAGGTTTGATATTTACCCACTTTAAAACCTAGAATATCAAGTACATCCTTCAGTTTGCCTTAGTAAGTAGGCCTTTATAACCGGGAAATGGCTCTTTTTCCAAATCCAAAGCAATATGGAATAGGTACCTCAGTAAAAAAAAAAAAAAAAAAAAAAGATTTTACTGTTGTCATGGGCCCCTGTTCTTTGTATGAGATAGAAAATTTTAACTCCTTGCTATATTGCGAGTTCCGTCCCATGAGGACCTTGCCTGCAGCCTGCAGTACAGACAACAGCTGACTTTATGACCTCCCCCCAAACCCTGGAAAATGATGAGGAGGGACTGTAGCAGGTGCCTCAGCTCATAGGAGGAACACAAGCCAATTTGGACACTAGCCTCTAGTTCCGCAGGAACCATAAAACTGACCCCAAAATATACAAAGTAGCTATCGAGAGTCATTAGTTCTGGGTCTATAGTGTGTATGTTATCTTGCCAAAATATGACTTATATTTTCTTCTTGGCCGTATTCTAGGAGTGAAGGGCAGATCCAGTAGTGAGAGAACTGCTCTGGGAGGCACTGCTAGTCCCCCAGGCTGCAGCTGGGCTTTACCTTTGGCTGATGTGCATAGTATTTCTATTGGAACAGTTTGTCCTCTTGTTTAAAAACAATGAATCTTTGGTTTAAGCTTCAGGTGGTTAAGAGTGTTATTTTTGCTCTTGGCAAACACGTTAAGAAGAAAAGTCGACTCTCCTGGTCTGGAGGGAAAGGACTAGGTCAATTTCTAAAATCAAGACCGAATCTCTTAGCAGTTTAGGCGGTGGGCAGGTACAAACAAGAAACATTCCCCTTAGGGGGCCGGCCCTGAGGCTGAGTGGTTAAGTTTGCGTGCTCCACTTCGGTGGCCCAGGGCTTTGCCAGTTCGGATCCTGGGCACGGACATGGCACCACTCATCAAGCCGTGCTGAGTGTGCCACATAGCACAACCAGAGGCACTCACAACTAGAATCTACAACTATGTACGGAGGGGCTTTGGGGAGAATAATAATAATAAAAAAAGAAACTTGTTCCCTTCACAGTTCAACCTAAATTTGGAACTCCCCAGCCAGGTGGGAACTGTTGATCACAATTTAGTGGTCCCCAGGAACCCCTAGCCGTGGCTACTAGGACAGAGCCAACTATAAACAGCCCACTTCCTTTTCAGATCCATGGGTTCCTGTCCCTTAGCCCAGAACTCAGGAGCCTGGGCCAACTGCATCTCTCTAAGGGGTGTGGGTGAAAACTCTGAGGAGTCTCTCAAGAACAGGGGTCTGCCTTCTGCGGAAAGCCACGAACACCTTAGACTCCCCTTGATCTTCAGACCTCAGACTCTTGCATTTCTCCACCTGAAGGAGATGAATATAGAAGCAAATTGTAGTGATGAATTACCAACTGCTGGGGGCACTTGTGCTGGTGGTCTGTGTGTGTCGTGGGTGGGGGGGCTTGGCTAGAAAGTATTTGCCATCGTGGGTGTTCTGCTGAATTCAGCCTACTGCAGCCTTTCTTCCTTCCCTCGTGTCCCCCACATCACCCCCTCGGGGGCTGGTCCTCTGGCCGCCTCTGTCTGCCAGTGCTGGGATCAAGTCATCAGGCCTTGGCTCTATTTGTGAAGGTGGGAGTAGAGTCTGGAGAAGCGACTGAATGAGAAAGAAGCAGGTATGGAGGCTCCCGAAAGACATGTGGTGATTGCCAGCTAAGGAGAAATGGTTTCGGGGACAGAGACAAGCACAGGAGGGAGGAAACAAGGGAGTTTGAACTGGATAAACTGGTGGCCTCTCCAGACCTCAGTGGTGTGGGCTGCCCCTCCCTGGCCTGTAGGTGTGCAGCTCACATCCAGTGAAGCAACAACTGCATTCAGGCCAGACCCTGTCAGCAGATGTGGCTGGACCCCCTGAGTCACCATTAGCTAGATATGTGCTTGGGGGACTTTTTAAAAAATTATACCATGTGATATATTAACGACTCTCCTTATAAAAATTTAAACATTATAGATCAGGCTAAAGTCTGCTTTGATCGCCTACAGTGCTGATCCCCTCCACAGAGATAACCCACGTTACCACATTTTCCAGAGTCTTCTATGCATTTGCATACAAAAATACGTGATTATGGAAAACAGTGTTAATCTGTGGGGTGGGGTTTGTTTACAGACATGGTATTACGTTGTAAGTATAGCTTTGCAACTTGCTTTTTGGTCCTTAATGTCTTGAAGGCTTCTGTCAGTGCATTTCAATTTTATTCTTTTTAACTGATGACTCTTTAGGTGTTCTTACCTCTTACACGTGTGGACTCAGTCTCCTCCATCACTCTGTATACTTGCTGAGAGAACAGATTTTTATATTGTTCTTGGTCTCTTCGAGGGGGTCCAGGGTAGCCAGACCCTGCCCTGCCTCCGAAGTCCCTGAGGGACCCTCCTCCCAGTTTTGGATGTGTTGTATACCACTTTCCTTGTTTTTGCTTTCATAAAGAAAACCTTTGGACCTCTCAGTATTTGCTGGGCAAGCCTGGAAAACCGTTTCCAGAGTCTGAGGACTAGCGACAAAGAGGCAGTGATGGCTGTCAGTCGAAGAAACACAGTCCTCCTGTTTTGTTTTACTGTACTTTTTATTTGCCCACAGCCTGCCAACAAGGTCAGCTCTAGAAACACAGCGTGCCATTCTCCTTCACTTGGAGTCTGTGGCAGTTAAGAGGTTGAAAATGCCAGTGAGGGTTTTGCCAGTGGTCAACTTTATTTATGGGCTCTGGAGGTTTCTTTTTATGAAAGTGTTCATGGAGACCACTGGACTGGCCATTCAGAAGGACTAAAATCATTAGGGGAGTTCGTACTTTGCTGGTGAATTTTTCCAGATAAAGTCTGGAGTCTATGCATTCAGATTTATATATTTCCTGATGGTGAAACGAGTTAGATCCTAGAATAGGCCCCTATGGAAATAAACCCACAAGCTAGGCAGTTTTACTTTAGTTAGAACTATGGAAAATAAGATGGAGAAGATATTAAGATATTTTTTCTTTTGCATTTAGGAAAACCTTTTCCTTAATCTCTGTTGACTTTGTGCCTCTTTTCTCAACGTATTCTAACTGTACTAATATGTAGTAGTGTATTTATAAACATGAGTATTAAAGGTAGGGGTTAATAGACTCTTTCCACTTAGGTATGCTAAAACCCAGAAGTGAAACCAAGGGAGTAAGAAATATTTCAAGTGTGTTCTGTGTAAATGAAGATGAACTACAATGTGCGTTTGGAAAATGATTTATTCGAAGAACTTTCTCTAAGATGTTTCTATCAAAACCTAAGTACATTCACCCTCCCTCACTCTCCCCTTTTATAGTGGAAAATGAGAAAACCTATTCTTAGAAGTTTTTCCTAATTTTCCCTTTTTTCCTTCTAGGGATGGAAAATAAAAACCTCAGATTTGGCTGCTAAAGTTTATTCATTTTAGCAATCTTTTTTTCATTTATTTTAATTTCTAATTAGTATCTACCACTTCCGGTCCTCTCTTCTTTTCCTTTTATCACACTTCTTGTCACATTGCTCCTTTTGGTTTCCACTTCTCCGGCCATGTCCATAACAAACTTTACTACCACTTTCCACTCCTGTTTAGCTCTGGGTCCCAATGTCTTTGGATAATTCGGATTAGCCTTTTAATCTTTTCTTCTCTTTTCTCTTTTTGACACACTGCCATTGTGAGTTAATGAAAGTTTGATTCTTCTGCACATAACAGATCACAGTGGCCTCTGTTAAAATCTTTAGCTTCTGGAATTTAAGTCTTTGATTTGTGCTTTGGGCACAAGCGAGGTAGTAAAGATTACACTTTCCACGCAGAAAAGTAACAGCTGGGCTTCTTGTGGTTATTCAAAATTGTATCTTTCATTTCCTGACAGTACCAGTGCCTGCCTGGGCAATGTTAAAACTTTCCAGCAGTAGTAACTGGAAACGCCCACCAGTGGCACATTTCTGAGAAGTAGGGAAGCACTAAAACTGTGATTTTGATGATGGGTGGCAATTAAAAGCTGTTTTTGGTCTAGTTTTTCGAGGAAAGTCTAGAGGAGATTCCTGCAGTAGCACGAATAGCGTAGCAGTGATGGATCCCAATGGATGTACTGAGTCTTTTTGAAAGACGGCATTCCATACAGTTCTGTTGAGGATTTGTGGCCAACTTTCAAAGTGAAATGCTGCTTTATTGACATCTTTACTGCTGTCGAGATTAGCTGCACATCCTTCATGCCAAACTTCTTGTTGGAAATGTAAATATATTATGTAATTTAGGTCAACTTTCTTGGTTTAAAAATGCTATGTAATTTTCACAAAAATTAATACCACCATCTCTGAAATAGCAGGCTCTTTTTGCATCAAAGACTCTGGTCCCACAAAAAAGAGAAATTGCTGTTTTCTTTTGTATTAGATTTTTGTAGTTTGCTATTAAAAATGAAGATTTTTAAAATTCAAGCTTACTGACGACAAATATTACGCCCATGGTCGAGAAATCATTTAGAATATAGTTGGATATGGATGCAAATTTTCATCCCAAATAAATCACTAACAAATCAAATCTAGCAGTATAATAAATGATACATTGTGATCAATTAGAGTTATTCAAAGAATGAAAGGATGGCATTGTATTAAGAAATTTACTGACTACATCACATTTGTAGATTGAAATATTGCTGGCCAGTTGCTCACTAAGCCTGTTTCTTCTCCGTCCCAGGTGCAGACCTAGACTACATTTCCCAGCCTCCCTTGCACTTAGGTGTGGTTCTGTGCCTGAGTTCTGGCAAATGGAATGTGGCTGGAAATTATGTGTACCACTTCCCGCTCCGACATATTTTTCTTGTGCAGTCGTTTACTCTCTCTCTTGTTCTATCTGCTGGCTGGGTGCAGAGAATCCTGCAGAAGAATCTGAAGCCCTAACAGATAGCAGATTCACAAGATGAAAGTGGTGGGTCCTTGAATAATCACTTGGAAGGCTACCTGAATAACATTTGCACCTAACTGTCACATGAGTGATAACAGTTTCTTAAGCTATTAAGATTTTGAAGATTGTTTGTTAGCAGTTAGCCTACCTTGACTAATACTGATAGCAAAAAGGCATCTGATAAAATTCAATTTAAAAAAATTTCTTAAAAAATTGTGAAATGGAATAGAATTCTTATCAACTTGTTAAAAAATCTCTTATGTCAAATGCCAACATTGTTCTTAATGATGAAGTACAGTACCACAGGCGTTTTCATTAAAATAAGTAAGACAGGATGCCTACTGCTACGACTGTTAATGATTACTGGCTCCAAGTTCCAGCTAATGATGAGAAATGAAATTACCATTATTTGAGACAAAAAGATCATCCAACTAGAAAATCCAGGAAAATTAACTACAAAATTATTAGAGTGACTAAGAGACTTTAATAAGTCATCTGTTACAAACAAATATTAAAAATTAAAGTTTTCTATATGACCTTTAAAAAGTAAATTATGTACATAAAAGAATCATAAAACAAAAAGAAACTATTTAAACAGAACAGACATAAGAAGTACTCTGTGAAGTCAAAAAATGATAGCCAAAATAAAAATTCAATAGAGGGGCCGGCCCCGTGGCCGAGTGGTTAAGTTCCCGCGCTCCGCTGCAGCAGCGCAGGGTTTCACTGGTTCGGATCCTGGGCGCGGACATGGTACCACTTGTCAGGCCATGTTGAGGCGGCATTCCACGTGCCACAACTAGAAGGACCTGCAACTAGGATATACAACTATGTACCAGGCGGGATTTGTGGAGATAAAGCAGAAGAAAAAAAAAATTCAATAGAAATTTAGAAGAAATGTTTGAGAAATTTTCTTAGAAATAGAACAAAAATTCAAAACGATGGACCATAGGAGACGAATAATGAGAAAATTAGAGGATCCATCCAGGATGTCCAATAGTTGGTTAAAAGGAATTTCAACAAAAAAAAGCCAAAGGGAGGAAATTATCAGACACATAATTAAAGAACATGTCGCTGAATAGAATGGCTGAAGCCCATGCTTTATTCATTTCCTTTAGTTTTTTTCTAATGTACTTTCTTTTCTAGGACACCACATTACCTTCAGTCACCATGTCTCCTTGGGCTCCTCTTGGGTGTAAGTTCCTCAGACTGTTTTTGATGATCTTGATAGTTTTGAGGAGTACTGGTCAGGTATTTTGTAAAATGTCCATCTGTTGGGATTTGTCTGATGTTTTTCTCATGACTAGACAGAGGTTATAGATTTGGGGGATGAAGGTCACAGTGATCAAGTGCCATTTTCATCACATCATATGAAGGGTATATACTCTCAATGTGACTTATTACTGTTAATGTTAACCACCATCACCTGAGGTAGCATCCATCAACTTTCTCCACTGTAAAAGTCACTCTCCTCCAGCCCCCTTCCCTACTATATTTTTTAGAAGGAAGGTACTATGTGCTGCCCAGACTTAAGGAGTGGAGAGTTATACGGAACAAGGGCAGAATATATACATAAATCAGTTGGATAAATACCTAGGAGCACGATTGCTGGATCATATGGTAAGACCCATGTTTAGCTAAGAAACTGCCCAAATATTTTCCAAAGTGGCTGTACCATTTTGCGTTCCAATCAGCAATAAAGGAGAGTTCCTGTTGTTCTGCATCCTCACCAGAAATTTGTATTGTCAGCTTTTTGGATTTTAACCATTTTAATAGGTGTGTCATGGTATCTCATTGTTGTTTTCCTTGCTGACCTTTTTAACTTAAATGAACTTAAATCTATGCCTGCTAATTCAGGCGTACGTCTTGATCCTTCTCTCATCTGATGTTTGTGCCAATTCTTGTTCATGTATTGTCTTTTGCGTCCCTGATTATGTTTGATTATATGATAAACATTGTATTTAAAAAAGTATTTGTGGAGTACGTAGAATGACATTATCTTCCTCCAGAGAAGATTTTCATTTTCTTCTGCCTGGTGCCTGAGGGTACTACTAATCAGAACTATCTTATTCTAATTCCAGGGCGAGAGGTTTTTCTAGTCCACTCAGATAACTGGAAGTAGGGTTGCTTTCCTTACAGTTCACACTTAGTCCTAGGATACACTCTTTTGAGGTTACAATTTTGAGAGTAGTGTGGTCTGCCAGACTGCTTTCCCCTTGTCCTTGACTTTGAGGCTGTTAATAGTACTGTTCAACCTCTCAGTCATCTTTCCCAAATCATCAAATGCTCTGTGGGCAAAAGAAGCTCCAAATGTGGGGCTTGTTGGCAGTGTGAATTTCTCTTCTCTCAGATCTTAGCCTGGCAATTTCTCACTATCTTATTAGGGTTTTTTTAGTGTCTTGAGGGTGATATTGCTTTATTTCCCACTGTCAGGAGCCATAGCAGGGTCCTGGGTTCCCTTTGATTCACCCCATACCCCAGGTCTCCCACTGGCTTAAAAAGTTATGGAAAATATGGCTGTATAATTTATTCTTTGGGAAGAAACTGTGACAAATTTAAAAAAAGAGAGTCCTGACTGTCGTCTTGTTCTCCAGTTAAAGAGAAGCTTCTGGCTTCTTAGTCATAGAGCCACTGATATGAAAAATTATACCACTTCCTGGGCCAGGAGCACTATATATAACCACAGAATTCTCCAAAATCTCTTATATAGAGAAAATTTTATTACTAAAAAGATCACATAAAACAAAATTTTGCATACAAAGTCAAAAAAAGTGAAAAAGTTAATATTTACAACATTTTCCATACAGTACATGATAATTTTCTTTTATGCTTTAACAGAATGCTAAATAGAGAAAAAACCAAAAGCATCAGAAAACATTGTTCAAGGAATAATACTTAATTGGAAACAAAACTAAGAAAATTCTAACATTTTAAAGGATGTTATACAAAATACATTTCATTTGTCTTATCAGGACTACATTTTTTTCCACTTGATTGGCGCTAATATTGCTAATACACCTTTGAACGTTCAGCAAAATCCTATTTAGCTGCAGAAATGAATTCTACACAATGTCTGGGAAAGATACTGCACTAACACAAAGTGTTTGTAGAATTCTAATTCCTGTTAAAAAACAAGTTAAAACAAAAGTATAAGCAACTGTAAATGGTTATAATAATACGATCTTGGGTGGTCATGAAACATTAAAAAAAATGAGATCAATTGCACTTGGCTTAATTTATGAAAGAGTAACATTTCATCTACTAACCCTCCAGGATCAGCGAGCAGCACAAGACGATCAACATTGGACGCTCTTTCAGTAGCACCTTATTTCAGTTGCATAACAGATCCGTGAAATTCCTAAAGTAATGAGATCTTATAAAATGCACACAGTGAAGACGATAAGGTAGAATAAGTGGATTTTTCAGTTGAATTCTCATTATAACACCTTTTGGTGTGTCACTATTTTTTATACTCTAAAAGAATACTTTTTTTGAATTTTCTTAGAAATTCAGTGTAAAAGCTACCAAAGTAGTGCTAAAATATCAGAATAACATAATAAAAATATTTGAATAGATTTTCCAGTATTTCTTAAAAAAGTTCAAATACATATAAACTTATTTTCAAATATATAAAAAGGATAAAAGGATAAGCTTTAAATACTTTAGCAAAGAAAAATCTTGATTTTATATCATAAAAGTGAAATACCATAGTACATCTTAAAATACTTTTAACAAGAGTAGAATCTAGAATCTTCATAAATAGAAAAGGAAGATTCCTCTAACTCCCTCCTCCTACACAACTTAAAAAATATTATTAACCTGCACATTTGTGGTTTTCAGGTATATATTGTTTTTTCCAGTGTAACAGCAGGCAACGTAGCTCTAAGTGCAAAAGAAGAATATAACAGTGATTCTTACAGGACAGTGTATTGTAACTCCAGTGTAACGCAAAGCCACTTCAAAGAAACGGGATAACCTGGTTTTCAAGCGTCCGAGTGACTGCCAGCACCCTGTTCTTTTCTAACTCCTGAAGCAGAGTGAACGAGCAGTGATGTGGAGCCTTTCAGGCTGCTTCGCTCTGGAGAACTGGGGACCTGCAGGTTGCTGCTCTGCACCGGGCCAGTCTCCGTAACATCACTTTTCGGAGTTAGCCTAGGCAGAAGAAAAAAGCTGACATACATACATACATACCAAAGCACAGACGTGACGCAAGATGTCCTCATAACTGCTATCCATTTTTCATCAGTTTTACTTGCAACCAAAGTCTACCTTTATCTGAGGATAATTAAAGCTCTTATGTATATTCTAATATCTCAAAATACAAATAATTTATTTTCAAATACAATTTTGGCTAACTTTGGAAACTTTGTCAAACACCACCCATGCATGTGCTGAGCACCATGTCTCATGGGAACACAATAAGACAGGAATCCTGCCCTTGGTTTAGCAAATATTTTATTGATTTCCCACCATGGGTCAGACACTGCATAAGAGGATGGGAATACAGGAATAAGACCTCAGCTCTGCCTTTCCGGAGTCTACAAACCTAGTGGAGGATAAAAGCACGTATTTAATACAATCTAGGTATGCAAAAGCTGTTAGAGAAACACAGAGAAGGTGTACTTGGCCTAGTTTGGGAGGGTGAGGTAAGACAACCATGAGACCTAAAAGTAGTTAGGGGTCAGCATTCTGGTTAATTCGATGTTTACCTGTGTTTGGAGCACCTATGACCATTTGGAAAAATTCATTAAAGATAATGCTAATATCCTTTCATGTTCAGAAAATAAAAACATTTTATAATCGTCTTTGTATAAACTAACAAATTCCTTTTAGAAAGTACCATAATGCAGTCCTAATTAAAACTCAGCCTGTATTTCAGATGAATCTTAAAAATTTACCTAAATATACAAATAACTCTTAACAATTACCCCAGAAACGAATGTTACTGTTCTAAATGAACAACATACATGAAGGCTCTTCTCAAAGCTAAGAATTAAACTATAAAATGGCATATTTATAGGCTGAACCCAAACGTCTTAAACCCAAACTTCCTTGGATTAAGTGCATAGACATGTCATCTCACAGAATGCTTTCTTTCCGGATGTGCTATGTTTTGATGAAAACGTATAGTGCGGTATTCAAAACCGTCATGATTAAGAAAACAAAATCAAAGCTCACCTTCCTTCACTCCGAGCGCTCTCAGACACACTGCTCTTATCGTTCGCGAGCCCTGCCCGGCCTTTCCTGTCAGCCTGCTCCCCACAGAGTTTGGAGGTGGATGCTGCTGGGGAGGCCGGTTCCCCACAGTCCTGTTCTCTTGATTTGGGGGTGCTCGCTCCATCTGCTCTCACCTCTCTCACTGACATTTCTGGTGAGGTTTGGATTTCTGTCAAAGTGTCTTGTCCTAAGAAATCATGGTTAGTGATTGCTACCGCGGAGGTGCCATGATTTGCTGTAGCTCCTGTACTGGTTCCCATGGATTTGGAAATGACCTTCAGCTTATGTGAACTTGGTTTGTAGTGCTTCTTTTTGTGTTTAACTTTAGAATTGTGCTTTAAGAAGAACTCACATGACTCCTGTAGAACTCTTCGACTTTCACTGATTGGACTGTAGGAAAATCCAAGGAGATTTACTTGATAAATGTTAAGTATTATAGTAGAAGCCATAAAGCATACCACATGTCTTGTGCCAAAGATCCTTATTAAGTTATAAATTCTATATAATTTATATCATTTATAAAACCTGGGATTATAAATACTATGATGTAAGTATACAAACACGAGGTGAAATCTTTTGTGCATACACTGTTAGTTGCTTTGTCAGCATAAACAGTAGACTGCTAAGAAATTAAATAGGCAAAATCAAAGGATAAGGGTGAGGAAACTCAAGCCAGCATAAAGTAAAGACTATCTGTATGTGTATCATACATAAATATATCCAATGTAAAAATAAACCAGAAGAGAAAAGACAGAACATAATTAGTGGTCTTTGTTATTTAATTGTTTGCCTTCTAACACTAAAGTTAGCAAGTTATATTGAAGTTAATGTGGGTACATAAATATAGGATAGACATATAATAATAGTGCAAAAAATTAAAGTCCAGTTAAGTGCAATTCTTTAGACTTCAAAAACTTATTTTGAAAAGGTCTACAGTTCTGAAATTTTTACCACAAAAAAGTTCATTAATCAAACCAATAAGAAACGTTTAAAAAACTCTATAGTACATTGTTGATAGTACATAGTATACAATGTATATAGATAACTAAAATGCACTACTCATAAATGTAAATCAACTATTTTGTTACAGAATATTCCATAAGTTTGAATTTTTACCATTGTAGGCAAAGCAAATAAGTGAAATTTTAAATCAGCACTGTGTATAATAAAATATAAAGGTAGTAAATAATGATCATAAGACATCACATTTAAATCATACTTTATAGATTTCCTTACATACATTTGACTCCATTTAATCTTTTATCATTGATAAAAAAGGATAAAATTATTTAAAATGCTACACCAAAATAATGAATCCAATGAAAGTAGTAATAATATTAGATATATTATAAGCTATGGAAAGAAAATGCATTTTATAAATCTTTCATTCACATTTCAATAGAATAGTATATATCAAAGACTATAACAAATGCCAAAATAAAGCATCTCTCTCCATGAAAAAGATTTCCAAACTTGAAACAACAGTTGCTATAATAAAACTCCAATCCAATGACGATTTGAATAGTTCCTTGATATCTGATCTATTTATTTTAAAACAATGTCATATAAATAGGTTCTTACTCTTTCTTGCGATTTCGTTTAAAAAACCCAGCCCATTCTGTGCACGTCTTTTTGCTTCCAACCCAGAAGACAGCAGAGATGCCAACAATTAACGTCATCAGATATTTTATCATAAATAAAGCCAATTCTGGTCGAGTTTCTGTTTTTGCCTACAAAAAAATAGTGAATAAAAAAAATTTCAGTGACACATTTAAAGTGGAGAGAAGTCTATATGGTAAATATAAAACGAACAAAAAATATAAATCTTCAGTCTGTTTTACTATAAAGTGCTTGATATAATATAATGAATAACGCTTTAAGTGTAATACCTTCTTTACCAAAGTTCTGAACAAAGAACCTTTATCTGTGCATCAAAATATATAGCTAGAAAAGGAAAACAAATATATTTAGGAAGGATACCCTAAATTTTGGCTTGATTTCCCAACAGCTTTTTTTCCCTATAAGTACAGCAGCCTCTTATAACTGCCAAAATATTTGCCTCTAAATATTAATCTATTTTCCTTCACTTTAATCTACCACAAAAACACATTTAAACTCATTATAACAACGTATATTTTAGAGTCTTTACGCATTGTTGATGTTTATGTTATAAAAACATGGTTGGTTAGAGCAAAATAAACATCAGTAAAATGTGGAAATTTCATAAAAATTCATGCTTTTCTTTCAAGCATAAACTTTCAAATATTATTTTTAAATGTTGAACAAGTGTCAAAATACTACACATTCTGTGTTATATCTTGCTTTTTGCACTTACTAATATTTCTTGGAGACCATTCTATATCAGTACAAATAGAGCTCTTCATTTATTTTTACAGGCTGTTGCACTGTGTGGATGAACATTATTTATGCCAACTACCCTATTAATGGACATTTAGGTTATTTCCAACCTACTGCCATTGCAAATAATGTTTCAGTGACTATCTTTGTGTGTATGTAATCTCTCACATCTGTGAAATCTGTCGATACATTTCCAGAAGGGTGGGATCAAAGTGTACGTGCAAATGATACTGTGGAACTGCTTTCCACAGAAGGCTGAATGAACTGAATAGCAGAGTCTGAAAATGTGTACTTTGCCAGTTTCATAAACACAGTGGTTACAAAACCTTTCGATGTTTGCCATGTCATAAGTAGGAATATAATTCTATTGTAATTTTAATTTGCATTTCTTCTATAACATTTTTCACATATTTAAGAATAGCTTTTTGATTTTCCTTTTCTGCGAACCCTCTTCATATTCTGTTCTCATTTTTATATCAGATTGTCAGGTTTTTTCTTATTGATCTACAAGAACTCTTATAAATTAAGAAAATTAGCCCTTCAACTATGATGTGTAAATACATTTTCCCAGTTTGTCTTCTGAGTTTGATTTTGGGTGGGATTTTTGGCCAGGCAGCATCTTTAAAAAACATTTTTTTTAGCATGTCAAATTTAGCAATCTTTTCTTTTATAGTTGCTGAATTTTATTTCATACTTATAAAGTCCTTCTCCACTTTAAGATTTGAATTTTCTCTAATACTTTATAATTTCTTTCTTTACATTAAACATAATTTTTAAAAATCAATGATCTTAAACATTTTTAGCAGTATGTAATAGTTGTTTTTTCCCTCCAGTTTACCAAAAACACTGAGGAATATAGGAGACATTTAATATAGCAGGATCACTTTAAGACACAGCTCCCACATTAAGTACATAGTAAACACGGGCTATGGATAACAGACTATGAACAGTGTGTCAGGCAAGTAAAACTATTAGCCCCACAAATCAGTATATAAAATAGGTCCCAATATGTTATAATGTAGTAACTTTCTAGGATATAAATTACTATGTAAAATAATCCAGCCCATACATTGCTTCATTTGATATACTATGATGACAGCACTCACAATCAATATAATTAATGCCATATATAAATATTCAAGAAAAATGTATATACTGTACTAAAAACAAAATTTCTATTAAAAAATCTCAACTAAAACGCTTTAAGGAACTTACTATTTTCAGAAACTTACTTTTTTAATCTTAAAAACACCACCTTTATACTAATTAGAAACATCAAAAACATTTTAATTGTGCTTTTTTTAGTTAAGAAATGACAGGATAGTTTAGGCAAACATCAAGTTCTGTTTTTGTAAGCATATAATATACAAAAAATTATAAGATAGTATGATCAAATTAAACATACTCAAGTAAGGTTTTCCCTACAAGTACTGAAGAATTTAAAACAGCTCCCAATCCACCAGAAGTTACTTCTCTTCTTGTCCCTATGACAAGATCTGTTCTTCTGACTCTGTTCTTTATTACTATTAATCTGCCTTTGCAACCCAATTTAATTTTCAAAAGAATAGCCAAAGGAGGCACTTTACTATTATAACTGAAGCTAAAACTTGAGGAAAGAAGTCCTTTTAGACACTTACCCCAGTTTCAACTGATGCATGGGGAATCACTCCCTATGTCTACTGGACTTTCTCACCCAAAATCTAATTTTATGTCCATGACTAATTCAACTGTATTTCCAAGGAACAATTTCTACGTTAAAATTAAATAGTGAAACAATACAAATGATAGCTTTTACCTGATAAGGACATGGGATATGGTACTGACGACAATGGTCAGAGACCCAAGTTATCTCCCAGGTAATCCTGTTCACTTGCTCATAGACATAGCATCCAAGAAGTGTCACTAATGGCACAAGGTATAGGCCACTAAAGACTCCAATTCGAATCATAAATTTCTTCAGTTTCTCTTGGTTCCGGCCATCATGTTGTATGACTTGTCGAACATGATTTAAGGAAATAATGCCAGCTAAAAGAAGAGACAGCCCGACAAACACACAAAGGCACAGTGGCAAGAGGACAAAGTAGCGAGAAGCATCCAGGTCATAAAGGCCGACAAAGCAAACTCCACTAATGTTGTCTCCTTCCACTTTGTTCATAGCAAGAAGCATAACAGTCAGAAAACCTGGTATTCCCCACGCAACAGCATGAAACCAAACTGCTTTTTGTTCAATGGCTTCACAACTCCATTTTCTTCCTGCAGCTAAGAACCAGGTAATGGTAAGAATCACCCACCACACAGTGCCAGCCATTGTGAAAAAATACAAAAACATAAACAAAACAGTGCAAGCCTTATTTTGAGAGCCTAGAACAACTGTGTCACCAAGTTCTAGCTTCTCATCTGCCTTATTGCAGGCTGTGCTATTGCCTAGCAAGAATCCAATAAAATACATAAGAGATACAATGCTGTAACAGACAGAGTAATATATAATTGGTCTTTCTGGGTATCTGAATCTTTTAACATCAATTAAAAAAGTAAGGAATGTGAACAGAGTTGCACAAAGGCAAAATATTGAAACTATGCCAATAAAACTTTTTGCAAACTCTAGCTCGTCACTTTTAAAATACATGTTGGGGCATGGAGGTGCACACTGGTCAATTCCCAGAAACTTATATCCTTGTCCTCCAGAAGTCTTAAGATGCCTTGGACACCAAAATCCAATGTCTCTTTGGACTTGTTCTGTTTTCTTCTGAGGATTAAGAAATTCTGAGTGTGGATCAAAAGTTACAGGAACAGTTTCATCACAGTATTGTAATCTGTAAAGATTATAAAAATGAAATATAGGAAGTCAATATTTTTAATGAGTTTCTTTTAATGCTATGCATTCCAACTATAAAATATTTTCTTATGGATTCGTAACTGATGGGAAGACATACAAACCTAAATAGATTATAGGTTAGAGCTGGGTCGAAAGTTTTGAAGATGACTAAAAACTTGTGGTTGGAAATAAAGCCTTGACACACCAACATATGTATTAAATATAAGGCAAGTGAACTTGAAACTTTCCTTATTTGGAAAGCAATTAATCAATTAATAATTTTAAAATAATTTCTACTTTCAAGACTAAGTATTTAAGAAAGAATTTATCTTGATTGGTACTCTCCAGACAAAAACGTGCTGGCTTGTCTGTTTATAACATATCAAATATAAGTCTTAGGGAAATTAATTTTTATTTTCTATCGCCCACAAGCAAAGTAGATCAACAAGATGAGTAAGGTGAGGACAACTAAAATGAATGAAATGAGATCCTTTCCTAGATTGACAGGGTAGAGTTCAAGTGATCTCTAAGTTCTTAGAGAAGGGCAAGAAGATCATCAAGAGGTAGGCTGAAGGCCAGCTTAACTCACATCACCATTTTATTTCAGTTAGGCAGTTTGCCTCCATGGTTTACAGGCAGACCTGAGTGATACACAGGGATATTTCCATTTTGTGCAGAATTTTACCACTAGTTGAGTTTCGACCTACCAGTATTATTTTGGAGGATCTATATGGTTTAAAAATTAGTAGGGTTTTCAATGAGAAGGCATTTTAAATGTTTTAGATGGGAATAGAAAATAATAAAATGTATGCCCATAAAAAGGACACTCATGTATCTACCAGCTTTCTCAAAACGTAGCATTATGTCAGTTTTGCTTTATATCTTTCAAATAAAACAATATAATGTTACAGATACAGTTGGGACCCCTTTCTGGTCCTATTCTCTCTTCTCTCTTCCCAGAAATATTTATTACAAGTTCAGTTTTTATTTTCCTCATGCACTTTTAAATATTTTTACTATGTTATCTTTGAACTATAATGTTATATTGTATTGTTTCGCAGGTTTTGAACTTTATATAAATGACATGATGCTGTATATATCTGTATATATCTTAACACCATAATTTTTAGATTTATCCATATTGACAGATGTGGGTCAACTGCATTCATTTTATCAACTGTATGGTACTATTCTAGTGTGTAAGTATACCACAATTTACTAATCATTCTTACGTTGGACTTTTAGAATTTTTCCTATTTTTCAGAAGTTAGGAATAATGCTACAATCAATATTCTTGTGCATGATTCCTTGTTTTTGAAAAAGTTTATACAGAAAGGGGACTTCCTAAGATGAAAGGTATGAGCATCTTCTACTTTACTATATATTACTCAACTGCTCTTGAAAATGATTATGCATCTACCAGAAATGTATACATTCCAAAGGTTCTATAGTTTCTTCAGCCTACAGATACAGAAACAAAAAGATACCCAGCTTCCTCCCTAGTTTTATTATGTGAGGTCTCAAATATTCCAAATTATAAACCACCAACATTTAGAGAATAGGAGACAAAAGTAATCAATCAAGACTAATGTGCAAAAAGGTGAGTAATTGATAATAGGGTTCATTTCCCCCCAGTTTAGGTCAAAGGCATCATTACATGTTCTCAGAGCACTACGCACCTCTCCTTTGTTGTACATAGCACAGTTGTAATTTTGTATTTATTCGTATGACTATTTGATTACTCTCTGTTCCTCCTACCCTACTTGTAAATCCCCTGAGAACAAGAATCAAGTCTGCTTTTGCTCACAATTGTGTCCACAAGAGTCACCACCACAGCACTTAGAATATATTAAGTGTGCAATAAACATTTGTGAATTAAAGAAGAAAGCCTATTGCTAACATTCTGGAAAACTTACACCAATATTAAAATATCACTAGTATCCTTCAGTAGAAAATATAATTTACCTGTCACATTCAAGTTCCTCAGGCCATTGGATCCCAAAAGTGTCAATTAATTTTTTGCAATCAGAATATACTTTCTCACAAAATTTACGACATGGTGGAACCACATGAATTTGCTCTGTGCAGGTTGGTACAAAAGCTTTGCAAAGGAAAGTTTCAACATTTGGCGAACATTCCAGATTTGCAAGAGGAAGAAAAAGCTATTAAGAAAAACAGCAAGATTAGAACATATTTTAATAACAACTGAATGAAATTTTAACAAATGAATGAAATTAACTCATTTACTGTTTAAAGTATAAACTTTTTCACTTATACTCTAAAAGAATCTTTAAGTATCACTCTCAATACAATCAAATTTTGAGGACATAATTTTATTTAGTCTGACTTATGAACCATCATACGCAATGAAATATTATTTTATTCAATTATGCAGTTTTCAAGAAGATATGCTAAATCAAAACAAATCAAAAGCACTAGTTGATTGCTAGGTGAATAAATTATACAAATATTCAATTTAAAGTATATGCTGAAATACCTTAACCCTGTACTGAGCATTCAGGAGAATAAAGGGATGTTTAGAGCATAAGGATCAGCATTAAAAAGACGTAAGGATCTTGAGAACATGGTGAATTCAGGGCAAGAAGTTCAATATGACTAGACTATAAGATGAAAGGGGTGAAGTCAAGGACAGAGTAGAGAGAGATGAGCCTGGAGAGGGACATGGGACCTGATCATGGAGAGCATGAATGACATGCTACGTTGCTGGGATTTTAAAATAAAAGAATGGGATATTACTGGAGAGTTTTTATCAGGAAGTCTCTCCAGAGTCTGACAGCTGAGTTTGAATACTAGCTCTACACTTAGTGGCTGTGTAGCTTTAGCAAATTACTAAACTGCTCCGTGTCTTGGTTTCTTCATCTGTAAAATGGCAATAATAGTAGTACCTGTCTCATAAGTTTGTCGTGAGTACTAAGTTAACAAAAGTAAAGCACTTAGAACACTGTCTGGCATACAGTAAGCACTCCATAAATGTCAGTTACTGTGATGATTACACTTTAGAACATACAGATAGGTTCTGGATAAACATGGTAGATTGACCACATCTGCTTATCTCTTTGTTTCCTCACTAAAAAGACAATTTTAAAAAAAGGTACTAATCCATTAGTAAGTGAACAGAAAAGACTACATTAGGGTATTTGAGTTTTCCAAAGAACAAAAACAAAACAAAACAAATAAAAAAGACCCAAACTTTGAAAGAGAGAAAGCTATTAGAGGAGTGCTAAGTGACTTAATGGGACATGGGGGTGGATTACAAAGTAGGAGTAGGGATTCAGATGAGAATGAGTTGATTTGCCCTAAAGAAACGGAGAGTCTCAGTTCTTTGAGGTACCAAGTAGCACAAAAGGCTAAAATTGGAGTAATGTTTACAAATCAGTTCCTCTCTCTGTCACCCCCCCCTCCATCCCAACCAGGCAGCCAGATGACCATCCCACTCTGCCAGGGTTGTTTCCAGGAGAAACGGAGCTAGAGAGTCCACACTTGGGATATCAGGCACAGAGCAGGGCAGGGATACAGCGCAGAGGGGGACTGAATAACAGGCTATCTACGGAAATATGAAGCTCTCACCTTCCTTATCCTGCTTCCTTTCCCAAAAGATCAGTAGACAGGTATATATTCACCATCCCCCAAAAAACTCAACAGTCTTGGAGAAAAGATCTCTATATATTGACAATGAAAAAGCTAGCTGACTTCGAGCTCACCTTATTATGAAGCCACCAGTAACAAGCCCCATTCACGCACATGGAGCTTTTCAACGCCCCACAAATATAGGGCAGCCAAGGATCATCAAGCATTTGAAGAAAACCTCATAAAAGACAGAGACCAAAACAATAAGCAGATACAGGAAATTTCGAGGCAACAGAGATTATGCAGGGAACAGAAGTAAACAAAAGAAAATAAATCACAAAAACAAAAATCTTAAGTGAGAATCTATTGCATCCATTAAAAAAGAATAGGATGCTGTAGAAAATTAAAATAATATGATAGCTGAAATAAAAAAACTTTTATAGAAGGGTTAGAAGATAAAGCTGAGGGAAGAGAGGGACAATCAGAGAGAAATTCCTTCCAATCAGAGGATCAGTCCAAGTTTCCAACACCTAGCTAAAGGAGTTCTAGAAAGAAACAGGAGGGAAAACGGAGGTTGAAAAGGCTGGCATCACACTTTGCAGTCCTACTACTAAAATATTTCTGGACTAAAACTTCAGTCAATTAACTCTCTTTTACAGAGATCTCTCTCACATTCTCCTCTCTTTTCAAACCCTAATTCCACCCCTATCCCCAGTTCATGATTTTGTTCCTAGTTCACTGAGAAAAGAGAAAATTTCCTTATCCTTTGACCCAAATGTACTGAACCTACCTATAGCTTATCCATATTCTCTGCCTTCGCTATTTCAATGATGAACAGCTTGAATTCCTAATCAACCAGGTCCTCCATTTGTACACTGGATCCCTCTCCAGTTGACTAGTCAAGGACTTTGCTCTTACAATTGTCTCCTATTCTTGCAATAATTTTCCCCTTCTATGCTACAGTGATTCACCCATCATACAAACTCACTCTATTATTTCTCACCATAAAAAAAGAGAATGGGGGCCAGCCTGAGGCATAGTAGTTAAACCCGGCACATGCCACTTTGGCAGCCTGGGTTTGTGGTTTGGATCCCAGGCATGGACCTATACCACTTATCAAGCCGTGGCAGTGACCCACATACAAAATGGAGGAAGACTGTCACAGATGTTAGCTCAGCACTAGTTTTCCTCAAGCAAAAAAAAGACTGGCCACAGATGTTATCTCAGAGCAAATCTTCCTCACTAAAAAAAAAAAGAGAACAATATCTTTCCTTAACTCTTTCCCCAACCCCATCCAGCCATCGTTCCATTTTTCTGTTCCCCTTTATAGAAAAACTCCTCAAAATAGCTATATTTACTCACTTTCTTCAATTCCATTCTTCCCATTCCTTCTTGAGCCCACTCTCCAATCAGGTTTTGTTCCTATACTCCAGTGAAACTGCTTGTCAGAGTCACCAATAAACTCCACACTGTCAAATCCAACGGTCAATTCTGAGTCCTCATCCTACTCAACCCTTAACAACACTTGACAGCGGATCCTGCCCTCCTCTTGAGAGACTTTATTTAGTTGGCTTCTAGAATACAAATCCTCCTGAATTTCTCCCCATCTCACTGGCTGTTCCTTTTCTGATTCTCTTCCATTTTCCAATTCTAAATGCTGAAGTGCTCCAGAGTTCAATCCTCAGACCTCTATCTATCTATCCTCACTCCACAGGAGAAATTCATCCAGAACCATGTGTTAAATACCAACTATACATGAAGGATTTCCAAATTTATCTCCGGCCTTCATCTCTCCTCATATCTCCTATGAACCCTAGACTCGGATGACCATCTGCCTCCTGGACAACTCCTCTTGGCTTAAACCCAACATGTCCAAAACACAACTCAATCCCACAGGACCCTATACCCCAAACACTCCATAAGTCTTCACCATTCCCCAAGTTGCTTAAGCCAAGAATCTAAAGATTCATTCTTTACTCTTCTCTTTCTCTCACCCCTAACTAATCCATCAGCAAATTCTCTTGGCTCTCCTTTCAAAATATATTTCAAATCTGACCATTTCTCACTATTACTAAGCTATTACACGTAAGCCACTGCTTCTTTTACCCAGACTACTGAAATAGCCCACTAAGAGGTCTCATTATTTACCACTCTTGCTAATTTTACAGTCAATTTCCATACCAATTCATACTCCCACCAATGTGACTCTTTAAAATATAATTTTGTCCTTGTTCAAAAGACTCCAATAAAATAAATTCCACAGTCCTTACCAAGGCCTTAAATTTCCTGGCCCGCGGCTACATCTCCAATTTCATTTCCTACCACTCTTTCTCTTACTCACTCCATTGCCGCCAGACTGGCCTTTTGCTTCTCAATCATTGTTTGTATATTTCTGCTTCAGAATCTTTGCATTTGCTGTTCCCTTCACCTAGAACACTCTTCCTCCAGATAGTCACACGGCTTGTGTCCTCATTCATTTGGGTCTCTGCTCAACTGTCACCTCAAAGAGTCATTCCCTGCCTACTCTATTGAAAAATTATACTCTCATTCTCTGTTCTGTATTTCTTTTTAGTCCTTATCACTATCTAACATTTCATTATATAAGAGTTTATTTCTTAATTTCTGCCTTCATCACTAGAATGTAAATTCCAATGACAGGAAGGGATTTTGTCTATTTTGTTCACTACTGTATCCCCAGTGCCTAGAACAGTGTGTGTGTGTGTGTGTGCAGAGTGATTTCTCTATAAATATTTATTGAGTAAACAAATGAGTATCCAGAGCAATGAATGAACAATGACAAGGCATGCTGATAAAAAATTTCAGAGCATCAAGATAAAGCAAAGATCATAAATGTTTCCAGATAGAAAAAACAGGTTACACATAAAGGAATGAAATTCTGAATATTTGATAACACAACATCCTAGAAGACAATGAAGAAATAACTTAAATTCTGAAGGAATATTGCTTTCAACCTAGAATTCTATACCCAATCAAACCTTTTTGGCCCTATAAGGAGACAAAAATTTTAACTTTCAAATATTTCTTTTTAGGAAACAACTAGAAGATGCAGTATTCTTGAAACAAATTGAAGGAATATATGAATAAAGCAGGAAGGCAAACTATATGGGACTCAGGAATTAGTTGATCTAACACTAGAGAATGGCAAAAGGAGGCCTCAGTGTGACGGCTACATATCTAGTCCAGAAGGCAATCACAATATATCAATAGGAGGACAGACAGTGAAGCAGGAAGGTCTCCAAGGAGATAGGAGTGGGGGATTCGAACTGACAGATTATATGATATTTTGAGCATCTTGGAAAATTGCTGCTAGGTGTCTGACAAGTCTGTTGGGACAGCTGAAAAAAAATCAGCCATAGGTACATAGAAAATAAAGCAAATGGGGGAAAATTCAATTATTGTATTAACTATAGAGGGTAAGATGTTAAAGATATTAATGCAATCAAAGTATACTACTTGACTCAGCAGTATACAATATTTAATACTCTTAGTAATCCTAGCACTGACTATTGATTTAAACAAAACTGTATTAAGAGATTGGGAACAGAAATGGTGGAATAAGAAAAATAAATTATCAACTACCATAATAGGAAAGAAAAACAGATACTACCTAAAGTTCTAAATTGATGAATCAATAAAGAACAGACTAAGAATATTAGTTAGAGTATGCCCTATGTATCAGGAGAATATCCAAAGGAGTTTTAAAGTGGTTTCCTTTGGGGAGGAGGACTGTGGTGGGTGTAGAGAAGGGTAAGCAGGGACTGTGGATTTTCTGTTAAAAGCCTTTAATATTGAGGGGTTTTTTTCAGGTATAACTGATATATGATAAATTGAACATGTACACTTTGATGGGTTTTGGAACCATTACTACAACCAAGGTAATAAATATATCCATCACCACCAAAACTTTCCTCTCGCCCCTTTGTAATTCCTCCCTCCTATCTCCCCTCTCACCACCATCCCCTCAATAACCTCCTACCTCTGGCAACCACTGATCTGCTTTCTGTCACTACAGAGTGGTATTTTCTGGAATTTTACTTCAGTAGAATCATACAGTATATACTCTTTTTTGTCTGGCTTCTTTCACTT
Organism: Equus caballus; assembly: GCF_041296265.1. Taxonomy (NCBI): domain Eukaryota; kingdom Metazoa; phylum Chordata; class Mammalia; order Perissodactyla; family Equidae; genus Equus; species Equus caballus. The sequence goes on along the minus strand of NC_091692.1, from coordinate 63,849,809 downwards.
GGCATCATTATTTTGAGACTCATCCATGTTGTTCTGTGTATCAATAGTTCCTTCTTTTTAATTGCTGAGTAGTACTCCATTGCATGGCTATACTATAGTTTGTTTATCCATTCACCTGTTGATGGACAGTGTGAAGTGCCCATGGAACATGTGAGTGTGGATATCTACTAGTAGGCAGTTAAATAAACAAAGTAATGCAGGTGAAAGACTTTATGGTAAGGATATAGATTTGGAAGTCATCATTATAAAAATGGTATTTGAAATAACTGAATGAATTTACCTAAAGAGAACATGTACAGTAAGAGAAGATGGAAATTCTGATTCAAGGGGAATGCGCTGAACTTACACATTAACATCTCCTTCCTCTCTGAGTGCCATTAAAATGAAAGGTTTAAAAGTAAAAAATAAAATCTATAACTACACAAAAAAACAGAGAAAGGCCTCATCAGTGAACTATAAACTTTGAGAAATTTCTGAAAGATAAAAAGGAGGACTTCTACTTTTAGCAGTATGACCAACTAAATATCTTCTGCCACAAAACATTCAGATTGTGGATAAATTACAACACATATACTTTAAAATGCATTGTTGAACACTGTAGAACATAAAATAGCCCAAAATATATACAGTAAAAAGCAACAAAACTACAAGGAAAAACGGACAATTCCATGATCAAAATGAGAAATTTCAACGCATATTTCTTACTAAATGAAAGGTCAAGCAGACAAAAAAATTAATAAGTAAATATGAGATGTGATCACAACACTACAATTAACAAGTCTGATTTAAAGGGCACATACAGAACCCACATCCAACAATTAGAAGACAATAGCTTTGGAGGATGTTGGACCAGTGGAGAGTTCCCCCTGTCCTGATGGGGCAAAGTGACTGAGCAAAGGGCCACCAGAGTTGGTGTACTGTATCTCCCTTAATAGAATGATGCTGAGATCTGACCCTTCGCCATCTAACAGGAGCTCACTGGCAAGCAAACATCAGAGTAGTGCCCTCAAATTTCTCTATCCCGAGGAAGAGAATGTGTGCATGAGTATCCTCCTCTGGGACTGAGGTGGAAGAAGGGGAGGAGGCGTAGGCAACTGGTGCCATTTACTTCTTTGTTTACTGTCCCAAATAAGCCTAGCTCCTAAAATTTCTGGGTTTCTAGTAATCAGATCCGATGACCGGAAGAATTAAAACACACAGTGTTTAATTCTTCTAACTCAGATGACATTCTGCAATAGCTATGATAAATTGATGGTCAGTACTGAAGAACTATTATAATCCAGGAAAAATGAAAGTAACACATGAACTTTTACTATATTAAAACAATTTTCTTACACAGCAAACATGGCAAGTTACATCCTTTGTTTAATTCTTCAAGAGTACCCACGTTGGTTAACCCAATAATGTTGCTATTCATGCAATCTGCAGACAATAAATCAGATGCTGAAAATTCAAATACCTTCAGAGTCTAGGTAAGTAAATTCAAAGGGGTATAAAGACTACATAGGTAATAGTTGGGTAGCAGCTGCTAATCAACTCCAGCAGACTGTTATTTGGGCATCTGGGCACAAAACAGTCAGATATATCAATTTTTCACAAGAAAATAGAATCTGGATTTTTATGTGAAATCTCCCAAATTTTAACTTTTGGCACTTTAATTTAAACATTTAAAATACCATGCAGGACAAACAAAACATGTCTTCAGGTCATCTAGTATGGGCCAGCAACTTTCAAGTCTGTCGCAGACTAACAGACTTAAAGAACTTTAGACTTGGAAGGGACCTGAGAGGACTTTTAAGTCTCTTATTTTCAGTGTGTGTGTGTGTGTGTGTGTATGTATTTTGCCAGGGAACATTTTCTTTAAATAAGAGGTTACAAAGAAGCCTGATATATTAAATACATAAAAGCATAGCTGCTCTGGCTGAAAAGGAAGCCCTCCTTCTGAGATCTCTCTTGCTGCTCCCTGTCTCTACCAGTGACCTCAAAGAACCTCCAGAGATCATAGTTTGAAAACCACTGGTCTAATGCAAACCCTTAGATGACAAGTAAGAAAACAGAATCTAATTTCTTACTGAAATTATTATTGAAATCACCTAATCTAGTCTGAATGAGAATTTAAATGCCTTTATTCCGGATCTAGTGCTACTTTTACCAACCCTATAGCTACTGATAATAAATCAGAGCTTTGACTTATATCTGTGAGAGAGGTATTCTTATTTCCACCTTGCAGACGAGGCAACTGAGGCTCTAAGAGCAACTTTTACAGTCACATAAGTAGTAAGTAGCAATCAGGATATGAACCTGGGTCCATACGACTCCAGAGTATGTTCTCTTTAACCCTGACACTATGCTGCCATCCAACTCTCCCTGAAAATCATCATTCCCAAAACATAAGACAGGCAAGATACCAACAAAGATAAAGGGGGAAAAAGATATCAAAAGAGGATTGGGAATCCTCTTCATGAAACAAAACTCCTCAGTTTGAAAAAGTAAATGTTCACAGGACTCATAAAGACTATAAAACCTCAAACTATGTTTATCACATTCCAGATGATGCATGTATCTCCCGAAGCTGGTAATTTTGGAATAAATAATTTTAGAACAAATAACAGCACTTCAAATAATGGGTAGTCAGCTTGTTACTGAACTCATCTCAATTGGTGGAAAACATAAACAGAATATTTCCCTAATCTTTTGAAGTAAAAACCCTGATAGGAAACTTTTATGTTCTCCCACAAAATGTCCTGGGTATCACTCTCAGAAACCAAACCTTGAGATGGAAAGTTTACTATTGACTCTTGTGACATTTCTCATGTCCTTAATCTCATACTTGGAATTCTATTATATTATTAAACTAGTATTTAGCACAGCAAGTGCTATGTAAACCCAGGAACTGAACAGATTTCAAATTTCTTAGTCTCTACAGTCTGTTTCCTCTCTTCCCTCTAAGTGACACCTTCAACTCCCTCAGTATCCTATGCCTTCATGGTCTTGCTCATGAATTTCATTCTCAAAGAAGGCTCATTAACTCATCTAAAACTAACCACAACATAAAATGCTTTTGAGATTCTACATCAAACAATAACTAAAATAGTTGATTTTAGTTGATTATATGTTGATTATAGTTTTAATGCTCAGAGAAATAACAGGTAGGCTCCTTAAGTCCCTGGCAGAAATCCTGTGGCAGTTAGTATTAGCAGGGATGAGGAAGAAGAGAGCAATTAAGAAGGCAACTCATATCTCCATTATGAAAAATAGCCAGAGCCAAACTATGATAAATGGACAATGAGAACAAAAATTTGGGGAGTATTTTATATAATCCTTTGCTGGAAGTAATGTCAGCATTGTAATTCTGCTTTTAGCGCTGCCATAAACTACTGGTGCCACCTTTGGCAGGTAATTTTCCATCTTTGAGTCTCAGAGCATTAATCAGTAAAATGAGAGCAATGAACTCCTGGATGGTCTCTAAGGACACTTTATGGCTCAAAAAGTTTAAGAAGGGGCTGGCCCGGTGGCACAGCAGTTAAGTTCACACGTTCCGCTTCTCGGAGGCCCAGGGTTCGCCGGTCCGGATCCCAGGTGCAGACATAGCACCGCCTGGCAAAAGCCATGCTGTGGTAGGCGTCCCACATATAAAGTAGAGGAAGATGGGCGTGGATGTTAGCTCAGGGCCAGTCTTCCTCAGCAAAAAGAGGAGGATTGGCAGTAGTTAGCTCAGGGGTAATCTTCCTCAAAAAAAAGTTTATGAAGAGGGTGACAAAGACTTGAGTAGCAGAGCTGAACACAAATTTCAAAACAACTATAGGGTACAATGAGATTTCCCCTTGGTGAGTAACTCTGTCTTACACTGAGCTCTGGAGAGAACATTTATCATTTCCGCCTGCCTAGCAGTCTTATTTTTGGGAATCCCAAAGTAGGTGGGATGCTATAGAAGCTTAAGGAGGGATGCAGGGATGCAACATAACAACAAAAACATAGGCACAAAATCTAAGCTTGGCCGTATGGAAGCTCCACCTACTGTAACTCTTGGGGGGAGGGTTGTGCAAAAGAACAGATAAAGTCAGATTATTTGAGGCAACTGTAGTGAGATCAACATTGCACACGGGGCCAAAATAAGTGTCCAGGGACAAGGGTTCAAGAAGAGTCCAATGCCACTGGCATCAGTGCCAGACTGATCCTGTGGCATGATCTTAGCTGTGTCCTGGTTCCCTCTGTTCCTCCCTATATCTTGAACCTGGTTCCCTAGTCTACCCATTAATTCAATAAGCTATTGAATATCCATCCATTTTCTGCCTAAGTTAGTCAAAGTTGGTTTCTATTGTTTGCAACCAAGAAGACCAACTGCTACGCCAATTATATAAAGAATGGTTTGTAAGTGACTTCAGTGAAATGAGAGGAATTGTAGAACTGGTTTTCTGGCCTAACTGGGGCCAAAAGTGTGAACATTCTGTCAGGAGAGAAGGATATCTAGCAGTGCCATGACATATAATAGAAAAACTGCTAATTGTATTATCCTTAAAATCACTTAGATTCCAAGGATGTCTTAGAAGGATGTGTCCAGTGAAGGCAAGGCTGAGTGGCTGCTGCCAGAGAAGCAGGAAACAGTACGAAGAGCATGAGGTATTCAAGGATCACAGGCTGAGAATGCTTCTAGTGGCACTGCCTGGCTTAGGAAGAGAGTGACAAACTGGCATCCCTGAATTCTTGGGTCAACGTGTGGAGTGAAACACAAAGAGTCCACTAGGCTCTTCTAAAAGCAGAAAAATGAAATGTTTAAAAACCACTGCCCAATAGAAATAGATTTTTTTCTTAAAAGTTTGTTTATACAGTTTTTCTCTATCCCTTTATTTTTAACTGAATAGACATTTTAGTAGTACATATTAACAGGTGAAAGGAAAGGGTTTTCTTTGGCTCACTTCCCTTTAGACTGTTCAAAAGTGGAATGAACACATGCTGTTCCAAACACAATACCTGACTTCGCTTTTGTCTAGACCTCAATGAAGGGAATTCAAAAAGAAAAATACAATATTCCTGTTTCCATTTTCCCTAGATCAGTTTCAGCTCTTTCTGGATGAAATCAGTCTCTCAAGGGACATCAATCTCACAATTTGAGAAACAATGCTCAAGATATGAAACAAAAAGGAACACAATGGAAAACCAGCAGCCATTTGTTTTTCCACTTGGGAGAGTTAGACTGTACGACATCCTTTTCATTACAAAGCCAAGTTACTATTCAGAATTGTAAATTAACTCTTTGTAATACAAATGACTTCAGCTTCAGACAAAAAAACTGAAATCCCTTATGTCAAGCAATCTCTGAAACAAAACTAAAGAACCAGGATATCCCAGTCAATCCTTTTGGTTTGATAAATTTCACTTAAAAAAAATTTGTGTGGAAAGTAAGTAACATATAACTCAGGTAACACATTAATAAGAATGAACTAATACGATATTATACGCCAACTACACTTCAATAAAAAAATAAAAATAAGAAAGCACAATAATGTTTATTCATTACATGATGTAAGTGTGTAATCCTTAAGAACACTCTCAGGTACTTTACACCAGGGTTCAGCAAACTACAGCCTGTGGACCAAAAAAGGCCCACTGCCTGTTTTTGTAAATAAAGTTTTATTGAAAAACATCCACGCTGCTTTTTTGCTACTATTGCAGAGTTGAATGGCTATCGCAGGGACTATATGGTTTACAAAGCCCAAAATATTTATTTGGCCCTTTATAGAAAAAGTTTGCATTCCCCACTCCAAACTAGTGGGTCTCAAACTCTAACCTTCATAAGAAAAACCTGGAAAGCTTGTTAAAACACACCGTCCTGGGCTCTATCTTCACAGATCGTGATTCAGTAGGTTGGGATGGGGTCCATGAACTTGTATTTCTAAAAGCTCACAAGCTGCTGGTCTATGAACTAAACTTTGAGAACTACTGCTCTAAACCATCTCATATAATCAAAGATCAGCAACAGCCACGGATGCTATACATTCTATAAAACAGGACAGCCACCACACAAAATGAAAACTAAGGCACAAAAAGAGAAGTGAGATAGAGTTAGACTTATATGGAATTAGTGGTAGCTAAGAAAGCACAATTGGTTGCCATAATCATCAGATAATTCTTCAGCCTCTCATCCTAACGTTAATTCACAGAGAACCTGGAAATTCAACAGAGACCAGCAGGAACCAAAGGCGGGGGGTTGGAGGTATAAAACCCAATCTATTCTTTAGAGAAGCTATAAAACACTTTTTTTTAGAAAAAGCCAGGTATATGCAGTTATAATTTAGTACTTGACTCTAAACTTAAGGACTAAAGTACAATGTTTGAAAAAAATCTGACACATACAGTTTATAATACAATGGTCCAATCAAAAGATAAATCCTTTCACTTCATATAAATAATACAAATGGTTAAAAATAAAATTCTTTAAATAAATTCTAACAAACGTGTTAGGCTAATATGGGAAAGAATACAGAGGATATCAACTGATATATTTTATTAGAACTAGGCTCAGGAAGAACAAAATGATATGTAATAAACTACCTAAAAATATTAGAATGTCTTTCACTTAAACACTGCAGAAGATAGAAGTGGAAGGTAAAGATTTAGATGGAAAATTCTCTGCTGATTTATTAGATCAGGAAAGTTTTTATTCATTCAGCCTTCTAGTGAGCATCTATCATGCTCAGAGGCACTGTACCAGGCATTAGGGATAGAAGTGAAAAAATACCATCCCTACTCAACAAGCTTGCGATCTAGTGAGAGAGCCACGCAAATAATTGCAACACAGCATGATCAGTGTAAGAACAGTCATATATATTAGGTACTATCAGAGTGTGGAGAGAGAGCTGATTAAATATACTTAGGAGAAAGGTGAAAGAAGGCTTCACAAAGCACAGAGTTACCGCTTTCACTGGGACCTGAAGAAACAGAGCAGGTGAAGAAGGGTAGGTAGAGAGCTCCAGGGGCAGTGGATAGAACATGTGCAAAGGTACAGAGGTGAGAGAAAGTAATACGGATTTGAGTTCTACAGACAGGTCAGTTTGGCTGAAACAGAGTGTGCAATGTGGGAAGGGATGAAATGGGAATTTGGACAGGAAGGCAGGGTCTCACGTGAAGAACCTTGGGTGCCACACTTTATTTTTCCAGCTTTAGGGAAATGGTGAAGAATTTTAACCTCAAAGTGGACTGAGTGGATTTGCATTTTAATAAAATTACCAGAGGGGAGGTACTGTAGTCTAAAGATTTTACTTTTGATCTAAAACTTCTGATGAGAATTTGCATTCAAGGCACACATGCGAAAGAGAAAGAGAGGTAGAGCTGAATATAGGTAAAAAAATAATCTCCCAGTTTAATTTACATCGAAATGAAGTTTGCAAAGCAGCAGCGAAGACTGAAATTAACACACCTCATTCTGAATCTTAGAACGTATTTTCTTTTTTATCCAATAAGGCCAAGGGTTAAAAAAAAGCAGCTAAAGATGACTTTATGGTCCGTGTTGACAGAGAAGACCGTGTCTGATTGCAGTGCTCAGACTTTGGACAAATCCTAACTTCTCTGGGCTCTAGTTTCTTCACGTGTATAACGAAGGGTTTGGGGTTTCTTAACCTGGGCTATAAACAGAAGTATATTTCAATATAATTGGTTTCCTTTGTAATCTTACTCATTTTATTTATTTAAATTTTAAAACATTCTCACATTCTAAGAAGCGGTCAATAGTATAAAAGAGGTTGAGAAGCTCTGCATGATATTTAGGGTCACCTACGACTCTCAAATTATAGGGTTTTGGACATTCAATATAGGAACTAAAACAGAAAGCCGCTGGCTAAGGAAAATAAGCATGGGGCAACAGGAAAAGCATAATACCATGGACCAAAAAAATCATATACAGGGATTTAAAGTCTGACTCAGGCTGACATTATTTTGCCTCTCCATTTCCCTTTCTTCTTTTGTAGACTTAGGTTAATGCTGGTATTAAATGGCTGCTTGATGGCTTTCTTCTTTTATATCCTTAAACCTACTGCAGTATGATTTACAGAATAAAATTTAATAGTAAAGGATATGAGAAAATTTAGTGTATGAGGAAGATTATATACTGAAAAGACTGGTAATGTTACAATCAAATAAAATAAAGGCGGTAAGAACAAAAATGCCTTCTTGATAATGTCCAGACACAAAACTACCTGGGAAAAAAGCCAGGTAAATAAAAAACATCTTTTTTTTTTAGTCAGAAACAATTGGTTTTAAAAAGACATGTGTGGAACAAAAACTGGTTCCCATCATCTTACAATTATAGGACTGAACAGCAGGGAGGCATCTAGGCCCTATCTTTATAATGGTGCTCTGTGACGAGGGACTCCAAATGATCTGAATTTGTAAGGTCAATTTCAGCACTCCAACCTAAAATGTATGTAGCTACTATACAGAAAGGAAATCAGGTTTAAGATTTTTAAGAACGCTGTAAGACATGAGTTATAAAACATATTATCAGAGAAAATGTGAATGAAAAATTATTCCTTGAAGGTATTCCCACTATATACTTTATCTAAATCAGATTAAACCATCAAAATGGTTCTGATTAATCAATGAAAGTCCTACTGTGTCACCTGTTCAGTGTTCAAAATGACATCTTGCACTGGTTTGAAAAACCCACTGAAATATCGCAATATTGAAATATTATAATAATACTATTTGTAATATCCTTTTAAAGTACATCTACTTAGTATTTAAAACCCCTCCTATTTTAGACATGAGTCTACAATGAGGTAGTTGGATAACTATTTAACTAAACAACAATGGAAGACTTTCAGAGTTACGAAAGCAAATCGAGTCAGTTTTTAAAGTAGCGTCCGTATTAAAATGGTAGGGCTTTCATCTCATAGCAACAATCTGAGGGAAAAATGCCTTTACCATTCTCAGACAGCTTTTCTAGAGAAAAACTACAAAAACATTTGTCTTCTTTCCTACCTGAGACTTATCAACCTAACAAATCTGTATGGGAGGGCAGGTTCCTGTCTCTACAGGTAACTCTCTCATCCCACACCTCCCTAGCAATCTGCCTATCTCTAAACCAGAGGCAGGTAACTCAGGCACCCAAGGCAATCTTTAGTGTTCCGACGCTTCTCCCCTGACATGTGGTTTCTTTTAACAAGCATCTTATAAAGAATACTTAAGTTCTGGGCTTAAAAAAGATCACCTTTTAGCAAAACACTATCTACAGCCCCAAAATCTTCCAATACTTGATTTGCTTCAGAAAACTGTGCCGCGTGAACATTACAACTACTTATGAAAATGTATGTAGTCCAGGCACTTTTAGTCCAAGCAATATAGATTAACTATACTTCATATAAAACAAACCCTATTTTAAGCAAACCCACTAAACAGGGCCAGAAATGTACATAAAACAAAAGTTGGTAGGGGGATTTAATTTTCAAAAGGATTTATCCAAAATATGGCTGTACACAACTCAAACAACCACTCGTGTTTTTTAAAAAAAGTCACATTTACACGTTATTCCAGAACAGAACATAAATTATTTTTCTATAAGGGTATGAGGAACAACTCACCTCCATTTCCACAGCAGCAGTACTCTGGTCATAATGACCCATGAGATTAGGAAAAAATGTCATGTTGTAGGCCATTTTCATACATCTGGGAACAGTAATTGGTTCGCAGGTGAAAAGACTGTGTCCTCTTATGAGGGGTAGGAAAATGCATGTCAACAAAAATGGAAACATTTCCATTTTCTTCAAATTCCTGATTTTACCACATGGCTTGGAGTGATCGCACTTTTCATCCTCAGATTTCCATCCAACGACAAAATGTTCAAATTCCTCATTTCATCATTTTACCATTTTGAAGGAAGTTCTTTTCCTGAAAACGAGTTCTGGGTCAATTACTGTAAAAACAACCAAGAGCATGTATCGGCAACATGTGTCATAAACTCAAGTGCGGGCGTCAAAGTGCAGAGTTAAGATTTCCACCCTAGGTAACACTGGAAAAACGACGGAAAATTCCGTCCTTTCGAGATACTCTTCCACCTGCCCTGGCACAGAACATATCATTTGCCGAGAAGTCTCATCTCTAAGGAACCGACGATAGAAGGTCTGTGGCGTATGGAACACAGGGCGAAAAGGGGGCAGTGGTGAGCGAAGCGAAGAAAGTAATGCTGGGGGTGGGGAATAAGTAAAAAAGAATTAAGAGACTCACAAAATCTAAAGGGCCCCTGTTGGATATCCTATTACGCACAACAAAACTGAGTCCCAGGGAAATTCCTTAAGACCTAATGAGTTCTTCGATCCTTTAAAGACTGCAAAGAGCCAGTTTTTGTGGCAGTCTTCTGGGGATATACTTTTCTGTTTTTCAAAAGGCCAACTAGAAGGAAACTTCTAGGATTCCTCCTGCGGAGGAGCGAGACCAGTTTTCATGGGCTGGGGGGAGTAGTGATCTCACCCAAAGGGAAAATGAACAAATATGTCGCGGGAGGACGCCGGAGTCCCCGTGGGAGGGAGGCTGTGGGCCCTGAGTCACCAATAACCGCAGCCCCCGCCCCTCCACGCCCGGTGCCCAGCTTTCCAGCGCCCCACAGCCGGCACCTGCCCCAGGCCTAGAGTGGCGTCCCCGCCCGCTCGGCGCCGCGGGGCCCAGGCCTCGCCTTCCCGGGGCTGGCCCCCACTCGCGCGGACGCTCCGGCGGCAGCAGCCTGGCCCGCCGCCTCGCCGCACCTGCGGCCCCGAGCGCGCGCCCCCGGCCCGCCCCACCTTCCGAGGGCCCCGCCGGCCGCGGCCGAACGCCCAGGCCGGGTCCGAGGAGCCTCACCTCGGGCGGCTGTCGAAGTCCGCTCTCCCTCGCCGTCCCCGTGCAGCCCACCGCCCCCAGCGACCTGAGACGGCTCCGGGGAGCGTCCGCGACTCCAGCCGCCTCGGGAGCCGCACGGGGAGCGAGAGCTGAGCGATCCCGCGAGACTGCGCCGCCAGGTCGGGCGGGCAGGTCCGGGCTCGAGGCGGCGGCGGGGGCCTGGCCCTGCGCCCGAGCCCCGCCCGCGCTGCGCCGGCCCGACCTGGCCCGGGGCTGGCCCGGGGCGGGGGCGGGAGAACGGGGCGCGTACCGGGGTCCGCTGTGGGGCCGGGAAGGCCTCTCCACCTTGCCGTCTGTTACGGTACCTGAAGCACAGGCCTGTGCCCTATCTCGCTGGCCCGTCAGGGGTTCAGCCTAGACGGATATTTTTGAAGCTCTTGGTAATCCCCCCAATGACCCTTCCTTTAAAAGAACCCACTTCATTTCGGATTTCAGGAGCCAAGAATTCTTAAACGGGGCCAATTTGCTCTGTAAAGTCAATTGCCCAAGTGACCTTAGTTGGAAAGTGGGTAACTTCTGGATAAACGTCCTAACAAAAACCCTTTTGTTAATTCGGGGAGTCTGGTCACCAACTTGAGGCACAGGTGGCCATGGGATTCCAGCCCTGGCAGATTCTACAGTTTTGTTGATGCAAAACCGTAGTAGAAAGTTGAACTGCTTTAAAAGTCAACCTAAACTTTAGTACCCACTCTGCCGCACATCATTTCATGCGCTCTGCCTGTTCATCCCTCCTTCCCTCCTAAAGCCTGACGACCACGAATCTTTACTGTCTCCATAGACTTGCCTTTTCCAGAATGTCATGTACCTGAAGTTACGTTATGTAGCCTTTTCAGATTGGCCTCTTCCACTTAGTAATAGTCCTCCACATCTTCTCATGGCTTGATAGCTCGTTTTCTTTAGTGCTGAATAATATTCCATTGTGTGAATGTACCACAGTTTATTTATCCACTCATCTGTTGAAGGACATCGTGGTTGATTCCAAGTTTTGGCAATTGTGAATCAAACTGCTGTAAACATTTGTGTAGGTTTTTGGGTGGACCTAAGTTTTCAACTCTTGGGTAAATACTAAAGAGCGTGATTGCTGGATCATACAGTACGAGTATGTTCAGTTTTGTGAGAAACTGCCAAACTGTCTTCCAAAGTGGCTATACCATTTTGCATCCCACCAGCATATTTGAGAGTTCCTGTTGCTCCACATCCTCACCAGCATTTGGTGGTGTCAGTGTTCCTGATTTTGGCCATTCTAATAGGTATGTAGCGGTATCTCATTGTTTTAATTTGCATTTCCCTGATGACATATTATGTGAGCATCTTTTCATGTGTTTATTTGCCATTTGTATGTCTTCTTTGATGAGGTGTCTGTTAAGGTCTTTGGCCTATTTTTTAATTGAGTTATTTGTTTTCTTAATGGCTGAATTTTAGGAATTCCTTTGTATATTTTGGGTAACAGTCCTTTATCAGATATATCTTTTGTAAATATTTTCTCCCAATCTGTGGCTTGTCCTCCAATTCTCTTGACATTGTCTTTTGCAAAGCAGAAATTTTTAATTTTAATCAAGTCTAGCTTATCAATTATATTTCTCATGGATTGTGCCTTTGCTGTTGTATCTAAAAAGTCATTGCCAACTTCAAGGACTTCTAGATTTTTTCCTATCTTCTGGGAGTTTTATAGTTTAGTGTTTTACCTTTAGGTCTATGATCCATTTTGAGTTCATTTTTATGAAGCTTGTAAAATCTGTGTCTAGATCATTTTTTTGCCTGTGGATGTCCAGCTATTCCAGCACTGTTTGTTGAAGAGACTATGTTTGCTCCATTGTATTGCCTTTGCTCCTTTGTCAAAGATGAGTTGCCTATATTTATATGGGTCTATTTCTGGGCTCTCTATTCTGTTCCATTGATCTATTTGTCTGTTCTTTTGCCTGTACCGCACTGTCTTGATTACTGTAGCTTTATAGTGAATCTTTAAGTTGTATTGTGTCAATGTCCAGCTTAGTTCTTCTTCTGTATTGTATTGGCTATTCTGGGTCTTTTTCTTCTCCATATAAACCGTGGAATCATTTTTGTCAATATCTACAAAATAACTTGCTGTGGTTTTGATTGGGATTGCTCTGAGTCAAGTTTGGAAGCACTGACATGTCAAGAATATTGAGTCTTCCTATCCATGAGCATTGAATATCTCTCCATTGATTTAGTTATTCTTTGATTTCTTTCATCAGAATGTTGTGGTTTTCCTCATATACATCTTTTATATATTTCGTTAGATTTATACCTAAGTATTTCATTTGGGGGTGCTAAGGAAAATGGTATTGTGTTTTTTCTTTCAACTTCCACTTGTTCCTTGCTGGTATATAGGAAAGCAATTGACTTTTTAAGTTAACCTTGTAACCTGCAACCTTGCTTTAATTAATTAGTTCCAGGAGTTTTTTAAAGTTGATTCTTTAAGATTTTCTGCATAGACAATCATGTCATCTGTGAACAAAAACAATTTTATTTTGTCCTTCCCAATCTGTATACCTTTTATTTCCTTTTCTTCTTTTATTAGCTAGGACTCCCAGTATGATGTTGAAAAGGAATGATAAGAAGGGACGTCCTTGCCTTGTTCCTGATCTTAGCAGGAGAGAGTTTAGTTTCTTACCATTGAGTATGATGTTAACTGTAGGTTTTTTGTAGATGTTCTTTGGCAAGTTGAGGCACTTTCCCTCTATTCCTACTTTGCTGAAGGTTTTTATTATGAATGGTTGTTGGATTTCATCAAATGCTTTTTCTGCTCTGATAAAGCTCTAATAAGTCAGGCTCTGGTAAAACCATTTCTCCAGAGGGCAGGCCTTGTTAAGAAGAACACAATGCTCTGGCGTATTTCAAAATGCTTCTTTTTCCCCCTCTCCCTGCCGGAAACATTTTTCTCTGATATTCACTATAAGAACCAGGTAAAGCTTCAAGAGATAAAACTCACAAAAGTGTAGGGGTCCCCCCTGGGAGACTGGGTCTTCGTGGAGTTTTTAACTTTCAGACTTGTCCACACTGAGCCTTCAGCAATTCCTCAGTTACAGTTCAGTTTTTCCTACCCTCTACTGGGTCCACCAGAGGTTTCTGCTCTGGTAAATTGTGATTCTCTGTGTCTGCCTGTCTCTTTCTCCAATTTTGGGGACAGAGGTTTGCCCTGTGACCTCAACTCTTTGATGGATCTAAGAAGAGTTGTTGATTTTCAGTTTGTACACTTTTTATTTGTTAGGACAGAGTGACAATTTCCAAGCTCTTTACATGCCACACCAGAAACTTGATTCCTCACTTTTAAAAATAAGTATTGCTTTAAGAATGTTTTTTGACAATTCCAGTTGCTGCTGCCTTATCAGAGCAAAGTTTCTCCAAGTTAAAATGAAGTTTAAAAATTCCAAGAGCCACAATAATGCAGGAATGTTATGTAACTTGGCATTATTGTTATTGTTAACAGAACACTGATTATATGAAAATCTTGATAATGAAAACATAATTAAGTGATTTTGCCAAAACGAAGAGAAGAAACTAAATTTTATGGAGTAAATATACAATTTATAGGTTGTGTAAATTTTTATTTTATTACTTATCCAAACCTCTCCAGCCATCACCAGACTGTGCAGACGCACACAATAATAAAGTTATTCATCTTTGATAGCTTGCCCATGCTCATTAAAATATAGCTTTACACATTTCTTTTAAAAAATGTTATCTTAGGATAAAGGTAGGAGGAGAGAACATAGTTTATTAAACAGTTTGTTAGCTTGATTTATGACTTTTAACTATGTAGACGTATCGTATGGTGTCCTTTGTACTCTTGCCTGGGTCCTGCACACGTAATGTGGGTGGACCTGCTTGTGACCGCTGACCTGATGCCAACACGTTAGGGGTTTGGGGAGCAAACAGTGGTAAGGAGACCTCAGCTGGACGAGGCTGGGCTGAATAGAGATAGAGAAGAGAATGGAAGGAAAGAGAGGAACTGGGGCTGCGTGGCTCCTTCCTTCCTGAAGTTCGCTCCCAGACTCTTTGCCTAGACCTTGAAAGCTCTACCCATGGCTCCAGTCCCTTCAAGTGACATGTGTGAATTTGATAGCTTATTGATGAATTTAGGGGGTCTATGAGCACAACATAGAGGACGGCCTTTATTTAAAAACAAACTTTCCCTTGAAGTACATTACCTGTCTCTCCCTGCTCTAAAAACTAACTGCTGTGGTGTTTGCAGCAAGGCAATTAGCCTTTTGCTGTGGTTGTACCCATTATGGTTGGCCAGAAATAATAACGTCTTCTAATTACTACCTCCAGCATTACTGGAAAATAAAAATTTCAGTGCAGTAGTAACATGACACTGCAGGAAAGAGTTACATATTTTAGCGACAGTTTGATGTATAAGATTGCCTCCTTGGAGCTCTGGTATTGTCATTTGCAAATAAAGAGAGTCATAATATTAAAGAAAAACAGCTTCGGCTCTATTAATGCTCTGAGTTACATTTTGTGTCTGTGAGTTGACCCTACTTGGTTTTGTTTTTAGTAGCTTCAATACTTACTATCTGGTCATCTTTAATATTTAATATTTTATCCTTTTTTCTAGCAAAGCAGCATTAAGTCAAATATTAGAAGTAGTATTTTCCCTGAAGCTTTTTAGTATCTAGCAAAGGGCTTCTTGCCTCAAATTTAATGACTTAGATAACAACTAAATTAATTTCCTTTGAAATGTAAAACCAACTTTATACTTAATTGTGCATCATGGGCTGCTAATGACTATACGTGATTTTAAAAATTGCCTTAAAAACAAATGGGATAAGTATGTGTTATAGGTTGGTAAGTGAAGGAAAATATGAAATTAAAGTTTTAGAGAAAGTGGATTAAAGAAATATTACTATTTTTGCACTTCAATAGAAAAGATTTTATAGAGGAGGTGGGCTTTGGGGAGCAACTTGAATGTAAAATAATTGAGAGATTTGGTGTACCAGACATGGTGTGTGGGTTGGGAGACAGTTTAGAGGTGGCAATGGTATAGTTTAATGCAATAAATCTTGTGTGTTTTCACCTGAAGGCAGAGGCAAATTTGCCATGAAGCTAATGAAGCTTAAGCTTCAGGGACCTTTCCACGGCTCTAATTTTATATTTGAAATCTGATTTTTTTTTTTCTTAAAAAGAGTCCCTCAAATTGTGTAAGGTTGAAAAACCTCACAATCAGAATTCACTCCTCTTGAAAGGAGGAAGACAGCATGGTGAAGACCAGGGAAATGGAGTAACAGGTGAATTTTAGGCAGGTAATAACAAAAGAGTTGAATTGATTTCCTCTAGGAAAGGGGGAATGGTGGAAGGGGAGGTTGCTATGTTCTCATTAATAATAAAGTTTGTAGAACAAGTTAACTTTTGTTTGCATAAATTTGATAAAACTTAAAACTTTATTTATTTACTTATTAGAGGAGAAATGGAGTGCTAGGCAGTACATGTACACGCAAGTTGTTTATTGCAGAGGTCTTCAAACCAGGCGGAGCCCTGCCAATCTTTGTCTCTCCACCCCTTCCTCCAATCTAGAGGCCCTTGCTGCCAAAGAGACAGTCCATGGGAAGAGGAAATTATTCTCCCACATTGCTTGGCCTGGCCCTTCACCTTTTCTATCAATGATGAGGAATTTCTTTCTCTCAGGGAGTTTTCTTCCTTATCTTCTCCCATGGGCTGGATTTTTTTTCCCCACACTGCCATATCTGAAAGTAGAATCCACACTCAAGGTGGATTCAACCTCCAAATAAATCTACTAATGAACAGCTAAGACCACAATAAAAACTTAGGTCAATTTCAGTCTCCTTTTAAATATAATTTTGGATGATCACTTTCTTTCTTTTTGAGGAAGATTAGCCCTGAGCTAACATCTGTCGCCAATCCTCCTTTTTGCTGAGGAAGACTGGCCCTGAGCTAACATCCGTGCCCATCTTCCTTTACTTTATATGTGGGACACCTGCCACAGCATGGCTTGCCAAGGGTGCCGTGTCCGCACCTGGGATCCAAACCGGCAAACCCCAGGCCGCTGAAGCGGAACGTGCACGCTTAACCACTGTGCCACCAGGCCGGCCCCTCATTTTTTAATTTTGAGACGTGTCTTTTACTTAAATGACTATACTTTTTTTTAACTTTTTATTAAGATTATGATAGTTTACAACCTTGTGAAATTTCAGTTGTGCATTATTGTTAGTCATGTTGTAGGTGCACCACTTCACCCTTTGTGCCCTCCCCCCACCTCCCATTTCCCCTGGTAACGACCAATCAGTTCTCTTTGTCTCTATGTTTAACTTCCATCTATGAGTGGAGTCATACAGAGTTCGTCTTTCTCTATCTGGCTTATTTCACTTAACATAATACCCTCATGGTCTATCCATGTTGTTGTGAATGGGACTATTTTATCCTTTTTTATGGCTGAGTAGTATTCCATTGTGTGTATATATATATATATATATACACCATATCTTCTTTATCCAATCATCGGTTGATGGGCACTTAGGTTGCTTCCACGTCTTGGCTATTGTAAATAATGCTGCAATGAACATAGGGGTGCATGGGACTTGTGGAATTGCTGATTTCAAGTTCTTTGGATAGATACCCAGTAGTGAGATGGCTGGGTCATAATGTATTTCTATTTTTTATTTTTTGAGAAATCTCCATACTGTTTTCCATAGTGGCTGCACCAGTTTGCATTCCCACCAACAGTGTATGAGGGTTCCTTTTTCTCCATAACCTCTCCAACATTTGTCACTTTTTGTTTTGGTTATTTTTGCCAATCTAACAGGTGTAGGTGATATCTTAGTGTAGTTTTGATTTGCATTTCCCTGATGTTTAGTGATGAGGAGCATCTTTTCATATGTCTATTGGCCATCTGTATATCTTCTTTGGAGAAATGTCTGTTCATGTCCCCTGCCCATTTTTTGATTGGGTTGTTTGATTTTTTGTTGTTGACTTGTGTGAGTTCTTTATATATTATGGAGATTAACCCTTTGTTGGATAAATAACTTGTAAATATTTTTTCCCAACTAGTGGGTTGTTTTTTTGTTTCAATCATGTCTTCCCTTGCCTTGAAGAAGCTCTTTAGTCTGATGAAGTCCCAGTTGTTTATTCTTTCTATTGTTACCCTCATCTGAGGAGTTATGGTGTCCGAAAAGATCCTTTTGATACTGATGTCAAAGAGTGTACTGCCTATATTCTCTTCTAGAAGACTTATTGTTTCAGGTCTAATCTTTAGGTCTTTGATCCATTTTGAGTTTATTTTTGTGAATGGTGAAAAAGAACGGTCAATTTTCGTTCTTTTACATGTGGCTTTCCAGTTTTCCCAGTACCATTTGTTGAAGAGACTTTCTTTTCTCCATTGTATGCCCTCAGCTCCTTTGTTGAAGATTAGTTGTCCATGGAGACTATACTTTTGCTCAAATTGAATGGATTATAGTCTTAAGGATACTATTTTATTTAAAAAAGAGAAATGATTTAAACAAGGGTTTTATGAATAAAATATTTCCATTTTGGTAAAAGCTCTGAATAAAATAAATATTGTATTTTAATTTGATGAACAAATTCATTATAGCAAAAATGTCAATAAGAGAATTATGTGGACAGTTCAACAAGTTCAAAAAAAAAAAAAAAGGAAAAGAAAACACCTGAGATTATAAAGCAATTCTCTGGGTTTACTACAGTTATAAGACAAATATGAAAGTTACAGAATGTTTTCCTAAGTAAATTTTAATTGGTTAAAAGCAAAAACACAACTGGCAGGTCTAGGCTTGAGTTGAGTGAGACCAGAATATGGTGGGAGGGACAGAGATGGAGAGATAAAAAGATATATTTTGAGGAGGTATAAGAAACTGTTGGAGTTAGCTCCTCTGTGACTGGTTGGATTAAGTGGAGTCTAAGGCAGAGGCTGATATGCAAAGGGGACTCTTACTTATCAAGCATGTATGACTTTTATGAAAACATTTTTAAGGAAAATCTCACGATGTAGTGTATATACAACAAAAAAGGACAAAAATGAAATAAAAACACAATGCCAAAAACAACAATGAGATAGCACCATACACCTGTGGGAGACACCAAAATCCAGAACACTGACAACACCAAATGCTGACGAGGATGTAGAGTAACAGGAACTCTCATGCAGTGCTGGTGGGGATGCAAAATGGTACAACCACTTTGGAAGACTGGGTGGCATGTCTTACAAAACTAAACATACTCTTACCATACTACCATGCAATCTAGCAATCACACTCCTTGGTATTTACCCAAATAAGTTGAAAATGTATATCCAAGCAAAAACCTGCATGTTGATGTTTATAGCAAATTTATCCTTAATTGCTCAAACTTGGAAGTGACCAAGATGTCTGTCCTTCCTTTGCGTCCCCTCCAAATTAATATGTTGAGGCCCTAACCACCCATGTGATGGTATTAGGAGGTGGGGTCTTTAGGGGGCAATCAGGTTTAGGTGAGGTCATGAGGGTGGAGCCCCCATTATCGGAAAAGTGTCCCTATAAGAAGAAGAAGAGACACCAGAGCTTTCTTTTTCCACCATGTGAGGACCAGCCAAAAGGTGGCCATCTGCAAGTCAGGAAGAGGGCCCTCACAAACAAGCAAATCTGCTGGCACCTTGATTTAAGACTTCCCAGCCTCCAGAACAGTGAGAAATAAATGTGTGTTGTTTCAGCCATCCAGTCTATGGTCTTTGGTTATAGCAGCCAAAGGTGACTGATGCAGTAAGTGAATGGCTAAATAAACTGTGGTACATTCATACAATGGAATATTATTCCGTACTAAAAAGAAATGAACTATCAAGCTGTGAGAAGACATGGAGGAAACTTAAATGCATATTACTAAGTGTAAGAAGCCAATCTGAAAAGGCTACATACTATAATATGATTCCAACTGTATGAACTTGGGGAAAGGCAAAACTATGGAGACAGTAAAAAAGATCAGTGGTTCCCAGGGGTCGAGGGGAGAGATGAATAGCTGGAGCACAGAGGATTTTTAGGGCAGTGAAACTATTCTGTATGACACTATAATGGTGGATACATGTCTTTATACATCTGTCAAAACCCATAGACTTTACAACACCAAGAGTGAACACTAATGTAAAGTAGGAGCTCTGGGTGACAATGATGTGTCAATGTAGATTCATCAGTTGTAGGAAATGTACCGCTCTGATGGGGGCTGTTGGTAGTGGGGAAGGCTGTGTATCTGTCAGGGCAGGGGGTATATGGGAACTCTCTGTACTTCCCACTCAATCTCGCTATGAACCTAAAACTGCTGTGAAATATCAAGTCCATTGGAAAGAAAAAGAAAGAAAGAAAAAGAAAGTTTTCCATGAAAACTTCCCGGAACAAGACTGGCATCTTGCTTTTGAGAGCCTGATGGTTAATTTAAAGAGCTTGGAGAAGTTAGGGGTCCCTACCAGGGCCTTAAAAAGCTATAGGCAAGAAGGAGTTGAGATTATAGGAATGCTCTAAAATAATTAGACAAATGGGTGAAATAAAAGGAAAGTCTGTAAGCAGGTACACAGGTATTTACACTACTCTACCTAGAAGCAGTGGTCAAATCCCTAGCAGTGGGATGGGGGTGGGGGTAATAGGGGATTCCCACTGTCCCACATTAAGTCAGAAATTACCAAGTCCTACAGTGTGTTTTAGCAGAGGGGAAGTGTGGGAGTGCTGCATCAAGGCCCCTAGAGGTGTCAGAAAAAACCACACACAATGGTAGAGAAATGAGTGATACTGCCTGCTCTGATGGAGAAATTAGACAAAGCAGAGGAAATTTCTAGAAAAGTGTATATGTCTTGGTCATGCTTCATCCAGTTTGGCAATTGGAGTCCCCACTTAAGAGATTTTACAGAGAGAGCTATATGCTACCAGACTGCAGAAAATGTTGGAATGGATACGTTCTTTGGCTTTTTTCCTGTTGGACTGGTTTAACTATGGTTGAAGTGTTGGCAGTCCATTGTATTCAACAAGAAAAACAGTGATTTGAGACATTTTATAACTATCGTGAGCTGCAAGAGGGAAAAACCTGGCACATCTTGGAATTAGGTGTGATTGTTAGATCTGCTTTGATCATTTTATTTAGCGTACAATTCTCTGCTTAAGCCTTTTGCGTAAACTCATCTCATATATTTTTCTGGACCTAATTTATGTACATTACTATTTCTGGGTAGGATGGAAACTCTCATATTGGAAAATTGATTCTCTTTTGGAAAAAGAGTATTTTTTTATTTGCTCCCATGCTTTTGGTAATAACTCCTTTTAAACATTTCTCCTGATCATGGTTCTAAGCGTCAAGTATAATAAGTGAAATTCCTTGGGAACAAAAAGTAAGAAAACGACTTTGAGGTGGGTGAAGGCTGGAAAATGAATGAGGTATTTGGTAATGTCCCAGGTTCTGCAAAGAGAGCCTAGTGAAGGGCATTGGGAGAATACTTACAACTACCAGGTTTTGTGAAGATAAGTATAGTCCCTGAAGACAATCTTCCCTTTCACATCGGATAGCAGGAGGCAGTGTAGTGTGGCTAACAGCAAGGGCTATAGGTTTGGGCTTCCTGGGTTCGAAACCTGGCCTGGACATTTACTGACTCTGTACCTTAGATAAGTTCCTTCCGTTCTCTGCCATGGTTTCTATATCTGTTAAATCAGTTCAATAATAATAATGTATTTCTCACTGGGGCTTAAGAATTAATTTCCATAAAGTATTAAAACTATTACCTGGCATTTTTTAAGATGCTCAATTAATGTTGGCTACTAAGTCCATGGGAGAAAGTCCCTGGGGGCCTTTTGAATACAGGCAGATGATAGTGGCATGACCTATTCTGATTGGGACATCAGGCATTCCGTATCTCTTCTCTTCATCTCAGGAGGTGCTTTTGAGAATCACACAGCAAACTATTTACTATTGCCCATGAATTTACAAGTTAACTGGGTGGTTCTTCGGGTCTCAGTTAAGCTCTCTTATGGTAGGCTAGAAAAAGAGCCATTTCTAGAGTTTGGTTGGCTAATGGCTATGGCACTTCTCCATATAGTCTGGCTTCCTCCAGCAGGGTAGTCTAGCTAGGGGTTTGTTCACATAGATCTCAGGGTTTCTAGAAGGAGACTGAAACTATGTAAAGCTTTTTGAGGCCTAGACTCAGAACTGGCATAATATTGCTTGTGTTACATTCTCTTGGGTAAGGCCAGTCACTAGGCTAGCCCAGATTCAAGGATGGGGAAAAGCTATTTCTCAGTGGGAGGAGCTTCAAAGTCATCTTGCAAAGGAGAATGGATAAAGGGAAGGGAAGAACTGCAGCCATTTTGCCAACAATCTTCTACACCGCTCGATTTAATAATTTCTTCTAGAGCATTTCCGCCAGGTGCTCATGTAGCTGGCATACCTTCAAAGATGGGGGGGGGGGGG
This sequence comes from Equus caballus, assembly GCF_041296265.1. Classification (NCBI taxonomy): domain Eukaryota; kingdom Metazoa; phylum Chordata; class Mammalia; order Perissodactyla; family Equidae; genus Equus; species Equus caballus. Next base: position 63,827,534 of record NC_091692.1, on the reverse strand, counting down.
GCGTCACTGTTTTACAAGGCAGCTCTCCTTGTTGAAATGTTCTTCATTATTATGCCTCTATAGAGACACTGAATCCCTTAGAATCTTTGAATCATAGAACTGAAGGTCATCCAGGCAATGAACTTTTTGCAGCCAGATTCCTGTACAGGAAGCCACAGGAAGTCTGCAATTTCCACTCATTTGTCCCAGTTTTACCTTTTGGAGGAAAAGAAAACATTATGTATTTATTACTTATTTGTTTTTAAGAGCTTCTTATCAAGGCCTACTTGAACATTACATAACAGATACATACTCCATTCCAGTTCCCATTCATTCATGTTTTTCATTCATTTATTCACGCATTCAGTATCTGTTAAGCAGATTCCATGGGCCAGGCACTCATCTAAAATGAGTGAGAGCATAGTGTTTCAAGTCACTTAGATTTGACTCTAAGTCTCATTCTACCACTTGCCAACTGTGAGACTTGGGAAAGTTATTTAATTTCTCTAATTCTCAGTTTGCTCATGTGAAAAGTGGGTATGGCTATCCCTACCTCACAGGGTGGTTGTGATAATTAAATGAAATAAATATATAGTGCCTGGCTTTTAGTAGGCATTCAGTTAATTCTAACTATAACTATTATTATTAATATTATGAAGAGATGATTCCTTCCCTAGATATGTTTCCTTGGATTTCACTGTCCCCTGGGATCTCAAATTACTCTCATGTCTTGACAATGCTTCCTTCTTTAGAACGAGTAATATTCTACATAGACAATATAGTGTAGTGTAGTGGCTTGAATACATGGCCTTTGCAGTCAGAAATATCTGAGTTTGAATCCTGGCTCAGCCATTTACTAACTCTGTGATTTAAACTCTCAAAGCCTCAGTTTATAAATCTGTAAAATGAGATTAATAATAATTCATAGTTTGGGTATGAGGATTAGATGAGAAAATACACATAAAACCCTTAGGATGGTGCCTGACACTTAGTCCTTCTGCTACCCATTCTCTACCAGATGGAAATCATGAATTTCTTCCAGTACGTTTTTGTCATGTGTAGCGTGGTGTCATGGAAAGAGTCAGAGGGAAGCTTGGGTCAAGTCACTCCATTTCTTGTAATCTTCCCCTCAATGTGTAAGGAAGGGGCTGGATTCTGTGTCCCCAGGACAGCTTACAGCTCCAATAGCCCATGATTCACTTCCTCCAGTTTCTCTTACTCCTTTTATTAGAAATAGAATTATGTAGGAGTGTTGGGGTGACTGTAGAGAGTGCAAGGAAATGGAAATTCAAAGCCCTTCAAGATTAAATAATCACATTGTGAGAGTCTCTGCTCTCCAAGAATGTGCCAGGCTACCCTCTTGCTGATCATCAAGTATCATGGTCTGGAAAGCCAAAGTTAGACAGAAATTGCTGTCTTTTGTCCAGGCATCATGCCAGGAGTTTCCTATGGTGCTAAATAGAATACAGGGTGTCATAGCAGCTGCAACTGAGGGGATGGACAATGTGATAGAGTCTGTTTGGAAAGCAAGAATGGCACTGTCAAATGTTAACAGGCAAATGCTTAATAAGCTTTACTGCTTTTCTTACATTTCCCTTTCTGTGTCCTCTAAAGTGTAAGAAAACAGCCGTTTGTCTCTTGATCTGCATCTTCTCCTATGCTTTCTTGTGATTTTCTTCAAGTGACAGTCTCGTATGCATAGCCACTGTGGAAATAACTTAAAATTGAAAGGTAGCACTGATGAGCAGGGGCTAATTTCCTGTCACTGGCTTAAATGTGGTTCAGAATTAGAAAGGAAGATTGTAGCAAATTATTTCCTTCCACATTCTAGCACGTTAGAATGCTTTAAAAAAATTTATCCAAGTCTTGGCAAATGATGTCTTTAAGGTTAACTCTCCCAGACTTGAGGACTAGATCTAATGTGAGAGGAAGTGGATGGCAGAACAAATGTGCGCCTTGTGATTTTTTTTTTTTTTACTTAATCTAAAGAGCTCCCACTGGTGTTAATGGCATATCTGCAGGAAAAATTCAGAAAAATACATGACTTTGTCTGGCTTAAGTAAAAGGTCTGATGTGCCTATGGGTATGTCATCACATAATACTAATAGCAGCCCACTGTAGCTGCATGGTGGCTAATCTTGTTATTGTTGGGTCGAGTTCCATTTAAGGCTCAACTTTCCTTTTATGTCTACCCTTTCCTCAAAAGGCTTCTTTGTAAGTTATCTGAGAAATGTACTATATTTAACAATGTAGTTGAGCAATGAAAAAAATATATATTTTTTACCTTCATGATAGAATCATTAATACTGTTTCTGACTTGAACCAAGATAAGATGCTCCTTCAACTCGGTTGCAAGGATGAGGTTATATCTTGTGAAATTCCTGTCATTTTCAATTGGAATATTGATCTCTGAGCAACCGACAATATATAGACCATATCAGTGTTATCTGTGTGAAAAATAAGTATCAGATGCTAGTCTGTTCTCCTAAACCACCAAAAGAGCAGAAGAGATTGTGGGAGAGATATTTGGCACAAAGTAATATATTTTGTAATACATTAAGCCCCACAGTGTGTTAGAACTATTATAAAACACTTACAAATCTTATCTTTGAGAATGTGATAAGGAAAAGTTAGACAGAAACATAACAGTGCAACGTATTATGGTTAAAACCTCCTAGCATGTCATAGTGGTGTGAGAAAAATCACCCCTGGGGACAAAACAGTAAATACCAAGAAAACTGATATCACTGTGCCAGGTCCTACAAACAGTTTCTTGACATAATTGTGAACTTCTATAGTATATGAAAATTAAGTCAGTTTTCCATAATAGTATGGCTTTAATAGTATGATAATTGTCAGCCAAGTAAAAAAAAAATCTAGTCCCTACTATAAGAAGAATAGAAGGACTGAAATCACTTGCTAGACAAAGAGACAAAGAATAACATAGAAAAGAAAGAAAATGTTCAGCAAATATATTCACAGAATTATAGCTAAAAGAAGCATTGGAGGCAAATTAGACTGCCATCACTCCATAGACTTCCTGCATCTTACCCCGCCCCCCATGAAAAAAGTTTTGGAAATATTCATTTTGGATGATAATTATAATGAACATCTATTGGGTACTTACCATGAGTCAGGCATTTGCTGAATGGTTGCATCATCTTGTTTGGTTTTGCCAATAATTCTATAACCCTAGGAGGTAAACATTATTATCATTGTCATTTTTACAGACGGCTTCAAGAGACTGAATAACTTGCCCAGGGTTATACAACTAGTAAGTGAGAGAGCCAGGATGGGAACCCAAGTCTCCCTGACCTTTGACCCTCTACCAGTCATTTGCTTGTTTGCTCTCAGCTCCAATCTAGCCCTTCCATGATCTGCTCTGTCTCGCAGGGTGTCAAATCTGTGCTATCCAATACGGAAACCACTAGCCACACGTGGCTCTTCAAATTACGTTAATTTAAAATGAAATAAAATTTAAAATTCAGTTCCTTAGTCGTAAAAGCCACATTTCAAGCACTCAGTAGTTCCCATGTGGCTAGTGGCTATGATATCAGACAGCACAGATTATAGAATATTTTCATCACTACAGAAAGTCCTACTGGACAGTGCTGAATTCTAGGTCCTGAAAACTACATTTCTTTTCAATAAACTCCCAGTGCCAATGGGAGGTGCTGTTGGGAGGTAGGAGAATGGGAGAAGCCCCTGATGGCCACAGACTCCAGTGTCCTTTGGCAATTTTAGCAGCGGTGGCAGTGGGCCACAGCTGCTGCTGGACAGTGGGTGGCAGCTGTGGCAGCAGTGGGCCCCAGTGGTGTCAGTGGCTCTGGCAATAGTAAGCCCCAGCACTAACAGTGATGGATGCCTGATGGGGCTGGTAACACCACTTTCTTCTCTTCTTTTTCTCCTTTTTCTCTCTGGCCTCCCCGTGGTAGGTTCCTGTAGTTACTAATCTCTGTTATTTCACCCTGCCCTTTTGCTCCTTCAGCCCGTCCAACACTTTGTAACTATTTCTTCTATTAAATCCTCTATTTGAAATACCTAGGGTGTTTCTGACTAGACCTCCAATTCTGAGTCTAAGTTCTTAACTAGTAAGCTATGGTGGAAAGGAAATGGAAAGAGTTCGAATTTAACCAAAAGTAGAGTGATTATTATCTAGACCAAAACTAGAGTGATTATTAACCACAGTGAGTGCCTAACTAATCACAATAATTTGGGAAGGAAAGATACAGTTCTTTTTTCTATGATAAGCATCATTACTTACATAGTTAAAAAACATTTTTAAAAATTCTGAAGTTGCAGATCTGCCCTTGAACTTTACTCTCACCCTAAATTTTTATCCACCAACCTGAAACCAGATTTCTTAGGAATGCTAAAGCAATTAATTAGGCCAATTCTGTGATTAATAAGTTGATCTTAGCCCCAACAAAATGATAACTTACACCTACTGTATTTAACTTATTCAAAGTTAATACTATTTACTAATGGTTAAAGGCACTGGGGATATAGAGGATGGGAATATCCTAGAATGTGAACTCTCCTATTATTTGCTCAAGTGAATGTTTCCACAAAAGGAAGACATTTGGTCATTGACCGAATGCTTACTCATGCTCCTCCTACCAACTGTTGATCAGTAATTAAAAAAGTAAAGAAGGATGAGGCAGGACTTCCAAAATGATGGAGTAAGGAGCTCAGTGGACCCTTTCTCCAGCAAAACAGCAATATAACTGGTGGTTTTGATACCTAGTTGCTCACGGCAATAACCTGATTACTAACGAGCCCTGTATAAGCTATTTTTTTCCTTTGAGTTCACAATAGTTTATAACATTGTGAGATTTCAATTTTACATTATTACTTGTCCGTCACCATGTAAGTACTCCCCCTCACCCCCTGTACCTACCTCCAACCCCCTTCCCCTGGTAACCACTGAACTGTTCTCTTTATCTATGTGTTTGTTTATCTTCCACATATAATTGAAATAATCTGGTGTTTGTCTTTCTCTGTCTGGTTTATTTCACTTAACATAATACCCTCCAGGTCCATCCATAATGTTGTGAGTGGGATGATTTTGTCTTTTTATGGCCAAATAGTATTCTATTGTATATATATATACTGTATCTTTATCCAATCATCAGTTGATGGGCACTTGGGTTGCTTCCACGTCTTTGCTATTGTGAATAATGCTGCAGTGAACATAGGGGTGCTTAAGTCACTTTGGATTTGATGATTTCAAGTTCTTGGATAGATACCCAGTAGTGGGATAGCTGGGTTATAGGGTATTTCTACTTTTAGTTTTTGAGGCCTCTCCATGCGCTTTTCCATAGTGGATGCACCAGTTTGCATTCCCATCAGTAGTGTAAGAGGGTTCCCTTTTCTCCACATTCTCTCAACATTTGTTGTTTTTTGTCTTAGTGATTATAGCCATTTTAACAGGTGCAAGGTGATATCTTAGTGTAGTTTTGATCTGCATTTCCCTGATGATTAGTGATGTTGAACATCTTTTCATGGCCTATTGGCCATCTGTATATGTTCTTTGGAGAAATGTCTGTTCATACCCTCTGCCCAGTTTTTGATCAGGTTGTTTGTTCTTTTGTTGTTCAGTTGTGTGAGTTCTTTATACATATATAAGCTAATTTTTAAATAATATGGAAAATGGTAAAAATAGAATACCAAAAGAAAAAAAATCAGATACAAAATTGTATATACAGAATGATTTCAATTACATGCACAGGTGTGCACATACACACACATATCCAAAGAAATATGGAAAGAAAAATCTCAAACATTTACAGTGGTTATTTCTGGGTTTGAGATTTTAAGTGATTTAAATTTTCTTCTTTATAATTATCTCTATTTTTCAATTCTTTCAATGTGTCCTGTACTGTTTTTTAAATTAGAACAAATCATTATGTCATTTTAAAATGCTTATAAAACTGATGAATACTTTGCCTTTATTTCTTTTAAGTTTATGTTATCATAGTCTTAAGCAGTGGTTCTCAAAGAGTGGTCCCCAGACCAGCAGATCAGCATCATCCAGGAACTTGTTAGAAATGCAAATTACCAGACCCTGCCGAGGACCTCCTGAGTATTAAATGTTGGGGTGGGGCCCAGCAATCTGTGTTTTAAGGGGCCCTCTGTGTGATTTTGATGCACACTAAAGTTTGAGAACCGCTAGTCTAAAGACAGCTTTCATTACCCATACCTGTAAATCCCTCTAAAGTTCCATAAGTGGAGCCCCATGTGGAGTCATGTGAAATGCAGGGTTGCGTTATTATGGGATTAATGAGTCTGCTGAGGAGAACGAGAGTTCATACAATTGTGCTATGTCTGAATTCATTGCAGGGCAAATTATGCTGGGGCTTTATGATAAATATATTGGTCTGCAGAGTATATACACTCTACATTGAAACCCATGGGGCATTTAATAGACAAAAGGCTAGATTAATTTAAGTCAAACTCAGTGTTCACGGACACCACTTGACACTTGTGATGTTTCACAGGATTGGAGAAAGCTTGGTTTTTTAAATTCCTTCCTCTACCTGCCTGATGGCTTCACTTTCTCAAGTTTGATTTTTCTTCTGTAATTCTTCCTTCTCTTCTCCACCCCTGCAACAATGGCAGAAAGACCACCACTTCCTGCAGTGGGGAGGTCCCCCTCTCAGTTCCACCCATGGAGTCTTTGCTTAGCCCAGTGTCACGTGTAGTTGTGGATCTGTTGTCTCCCCCACTAAACGGAGGACACGACTCCTTGTGAGCAGAGACAGTTACTTACACCTCCTTGCATTCCTAGTTCTTATCACAGGGCCTGGCAGACAGAAGAGCACAACATGTATTGGTAGAATGAATGAAGGAATGAATGAATGTTACAGTTTATGAAACATATTCATTTATTCAGCATCAAAATGATTTACATAGTGAATTTTAATACAAGAAATGCATACCAGGAACTTTACCTACATTAATTTTAATATGTGAGCAATACATGTACTTAAAACACAATACATCTGGTTAATCTTAATCTCATCAATTTTTCAGGAATTTCCGGCAGATGGCACCAATAAATACTATCATGGGACTGAACTGCAAATTGGTTGATATTTTTCAACAAGAACTTTAAAAAAAAGCCGAAAGAGTAAAACTTCCTTGGTTCAATTTATAATAATAACTGGCATTTATTTGGCATTTTCCACTTAACAAAGTGCTTTCATATCCTTGTCTCAATTCTCAGTTCTGTCTCGAATTCTGTCAATGTAGTGAGAAAATTTTATTATGAGCTTTAGATTTTTGTTGACATGTCATTTAGTCACAGTTGCAGGACAATTTATACCAGTTAATGACTATATTATCAGTTTATATTTATAACACACCAATCTTTCAAAGACCAAAATTTTCTATGGAAAATTCTCTACGCGTGAGAACTGAACAGTAATTCAGACGGCTAATAATTTAGCGAACTGTTTCCCCGGCTCATTAAACAGTAATGATTCCTTTCATTTATATGGTGTACGGTGGATACAAAGCACTTGCACAGACATAGCATCCTTTGATCCTTGCAATAGCCCTATGATATGGGCCAAACAAGTCTTATTTTGTGGGTGAAGAAACAGTAATTCTTCTGCTCTCATTCTTTCCCATTCCTCATGCTTCCTCCTGGGCCCCATTGCTGCCTTTCCCAGCTTGATTGGCTCAGACTCAACATGTCATAAATCTTAACAAAACTCCAGTGATGCATGAATAGCAGTTAATATTAGTTTCACTTAGAAAATTACAAGGAAATACTTAGAAAGTTTAAAACTCATTTCTAAGAGCATAGAGTTATCTGATAATAGGATCCCAGACAGGAATGTCTACCTTTCCTCTCCCCTCCCAGCTAAAAAGTCATGAGCCAGGAAAAGATGGCGTCTCATTCTTCGCCCATTCTCTAGTCTGACAGTTCATTCACAGGAGGTGTTAGAGACTTCATGTGGCAACTACCCTTGAAGCAACTGATATATGTTTGTTTGTTTTTTCTTTGGAGGAAGATTAGCCCTGAGCTAACATCTGCTGCCAATCCTCCTCCTTTTGCTGAGGAAGAGTGGCCCTGAGCTAACATCTGTGCCCATCTTCCTCTACTTTATATCTGGGACGCCTGCCACAGCATGGCTTGGTAAGTCAGGTGTAGTTCTGCACCCAGGATCTGAACTGGCGAACCCTAGGCCACCAAAGTGGAACGTGCGAACTTAACCACTATGCCACTCGGCCGGTCCCACAATTGAGATATGTTTTAAAAGAGGACCCAGGGACATGGTAATATTTAATATAAAGAAATGAATTGGTAATTGCACGACTTCAGGCATCTTGGAGGATCTGTGGTACATTTCTAGAAAATCTTCAAGTGAAAATAGCTGAAGGAAGATTAGGGCACAAAATTATTAACTCTCAACCCAATATAATTTTTATTAATTGAGATTTAAATCACATACCATAATTTGCCTGTTCAAATTATCCAGTTCTGTCAGTTTTAGTATATCCAGAATGTTGTGCAAACATCGTGAACATTTCCATCATTCTAAAAAGAAACTCTGTACCCATAAGCAGTCACTCCCCACCCGCCTCTCCCTACAGATCCTAGAAACCACTAATATACTTTCTATCTCTATGGATTAGCCTATTCTGAACTATTTCTATAAATGGAATCATTCAGTATGTGTTCTGTTTTTTTGAAAAGATTTTATTTTTCCCTTTTTCTCCCCAAAGCCCCCCCAGTACATAGTTGTATATTCTTCATTGTGGGTCCTTCTAGTTGTGGCATGTGGGACGCTGCCTCGGCGTGGTTTGATGAGCAGTGCCATGTCCGTGCCCAGGATTCGAACCAACCACACACTGGGCCGCCTGCAGCGGAGCATACGAACTTAACCACTCGGCCCCAGGGCCAGCCCCCAGTATGTGTTCTTTTGTGTCCAACATTCACTTAGCGTAGTATTTTGAAGACTCATCCATGTCTGTTACGTCTGGTTGGTTTCTAGAAGCTTTCCCAAGGAGGAACCATTAGACCTAACGGATGAGAGGGAACCACCTATAAGAAAGGGAGGGGACAGATTGGGGGAAGGTTCTGAAATGGGAAAAAGCCTGATGTGCTCAAGTACCTGAAAGATGACGAATCTGGATGTAATATACTGGAAGAGGGAAGAGTGAGGCAAGGGACAGATCACGGTCATCTAAGAGTGAGGAGGAGGAAGAGTGTGAGAAGGGAAGGATAGTTAAGATTTACTAATCACTTGCTATGTGCCAGCACAGCATACATTTATTTATTTAAAGATTGGCACCTGAGCTAACTGTTGCCAATCTTTGTTTTTTTTTTCCTGCTTTTTCTCCCCAAATCTCCCCCAGTACATAGTTGTATATTTTAGTTGTGGGTCCTTCCAGTTGTGGCATGTGGGACTCCACCTCCACATGGCCTAATGAGCAGTGTCATGTCCGTGCCTGGGATCTGGACTGGCAAAACCCTGGGCCACCGAAGCGGAGGGCATGATTTACCACTCGGCCACCAGGCAAGGCCCAACAGCATACAATTATTAACTTACAAAAAACTGTAGATGAGAGGCCCGTTATTGTAGTCCATGTAAAGGGGTTTGTTTTTATTCTGAGTACAAGGGGAAATCATTGAGAGATTTTAGGCAGAAAAGACATGATTGGGTTTAAATTTTGCAAAGGCCCTGCTGCTGCGTTGAGGAAGGATTAGAGCTATGCAAGAGTAGAAACAAATCGTTCCATGTTCAGTAACCCTTCTGTTCTTACCCTATAACCTGAAGAGTTGTTGTATATGAAGTGCTTTTCAATAAATGGCTGGAATTATTGTAGTAAGTTCATTGCAAGTGCAGGAGGAGAGAAAAGCAGAAGTGAAAATGTAAACACTGCTACATATGACGGTTTTATACCCTGTATATAGTCCTATGGCGGGAAAGGTTCTATTGGGATAAGAAGTCAAGTTTTGAGAGGGTTAGAAAAAGGATTATGCTGATTCTTTGGTCTTATGAGAATGGGACCTTACTGGATAGTAATCAAGTTTACACAAAGAGGGTCAGTTGCAATTATTTTTCAGGTGAGAAAAGGATTTTTTAAAATGAGTCAAAGATGGCAATGTAAGGTGCCTACAATGGTGTACAAGAATTAGGCCATTGCAATGTGCAGTATCTTCCGGGATCTAATGGACAGCATGGTGCCTATAGTTACCAATATTACATTATATACTTGAAAGTTGCTAAGAGAGTAGATCTTAAATGTTCTCACCACACACACACAAAAGGTAACTATGTGAGGTGATGGATGTGTTCACTAACCTTATTGTGGTAATCATCTTACAATATATATATTTATCAAATCATCGTGTTGTACATCTTAAACTTATACAATGTTATGTCAATTATATCTCTATAAAGTTGGAAAATAAAATTTAGAAATAAAATAAAAAGGAAAATAAATAAGCGAAATAATAAAATGGAGAAAAATGTGTGGTACTTTCCTGAATGTGTCAATGCCTCTGCTGATGGCGGGGGCTATCACTGTGTGCTGACCAACTCGCCGAGTCCTAGCAGAAGCTGCTTTATCAGGAGAAATATTAACTATAATATCTAACACTGGGTGCTTATACATACATAATCCAATTTCAAGAATTTAATTGGCATATTTGAGTTAATATCAAGGACTATCTACATTGAGATTTCATGGTTTATTTTTCCCTCTCCATGCTTGATTTAGCAAATTAGTGACCTTGTAGTTGAGAGTATATCTACCATCTCTTTTTCCTTTCTACCTGGTATGATGAATTAATTTTTTAAGGCTTAAATAAAAATTCAAAAGGCATGGCTTTGAAGTTGGTTTCTTTGGAGATGTGTGAGAACTTGAGGACTCCTTTCTTCTGGATTGTGCTTCAACTTTTTAGTATGGCAGGACCTGGGTGTTTGGTTCTAGCAAACTTTCCTGGGCTCAGCTGATATGTCTGTGTCTAGTGTTTAGATCTGTAATCTTCAGGGGTAAGATATTATACCAGGGGAGGCCAGTTAAACCACAGAATGATGACCATGAGCTTCAAGGCTGTTTATTTCCATCTGTTAGAGAAACAGATTTTTCTTTTGTGGTATACAGAGTTAGAGCAAGTCTTATTGTTCTGATTGAGAGGAGGATGATGTCATTTCTCTGCTGACTCTAGTAATTGTTCAAGAATGCACTATTGATATGGTTTTCTATAGCTGGGTTTATAAGTGTTTTGCTCATAAATGGTGGGGGTGTGCAGGGGCCTCTTTGCCTAGACAGGCTTTTGCACTTACAGGAAATCTCTACTTTTCCTTCTGCCCTGGACCCTGAAATGTGCACAAACTCCTTTTCCCTTTACTTTACCATTTCTCAAGCCCTGTGTTCCGGGGTCCTGTAATTTCTCTCTCAGGATTCAGTTACAGATAACAGAATGCTCTTTCACTGGTTTTAGCAAAAAAACATTTAATATAAAAAATTAGGTGCTGATAATACTTCTGGGAGGTCTGGAAGGGTAGGTTCTAGGGGAAACCCCCGAGGAATGAGCTCTACTTCAGCCCCACAGAGCTGACATGGTCAGGGAATTGCTGTAAAAGAAAAGAAAGACTCAAGATGTTGGTCAAAGCTTTTGCCATGAATTTGTCATTGATTAAATACATGAATCAACATAATTGCTTTATTATGTTAGTGTTGGGAAAAAACTGTGACCTCTTAGGCCAGTGCAATGATGTCCATAGACCTATAGCATCAACCCCCTGAAAGCTTGTTACAAATGCAAAATCTTCAGCTTGCACTCCCACCCCTGCTGGATTAGCAGCTTTTGGGGGAAGCCCAGGAATCTGTGCTTAACCAGCCCTCCAGGTGATTCCGACACAGCAAGGGTGACCAACCATCCTGGTTTGCCTGGTACTATTGAAAGGATTCCTGGGACCCAGGACTTTCATTGGTAAAACTTGAAAAGCCCTGGGCAAGCCAGGACAAATTGGTCACCTTAGATGCAGCTTAAGTCTGGGAAATACATCTTAGGCCATCTGTGCAGCTGCTTGTTGGTGGAGAATGGGGAGGATGTTTCTGAGTCATCGATATGAGGTTCAATATTATTGAAGTGATGTGATAGCAAAATTCTACTCCCTCAAAATAACTTGAGTTGAAACAGCAAAATGCTCATGTGTCACTACTTTTCATACACCATTGAAGAACGAAAGTGCCAACATTCCGAGTTGAACAACTTTTGAGAGTGAGATATGACAAACAGAAAGCACGCATTACAGATGAAGTTTCACAAGTCATACACTCAGTTGTACAAAAATTTTTTCTATAAATGAACTTAATTTTAATCTCAAGCACCCATTCTGCCTGCTAGCAGAATGTAATCCTAGCCATTTTAGAGAAAACTCAGTCAAATCAGGATTTTTTTTTTCCAGTCAATTCAGGATGTTCACTATCGCCTCCCATTCCCTGGATTGTGTCTAAATTCAGGGGAGTTTTCACAGAACCACAGTATCGGAGGAGGGGGAGGCATCTGTTCCTGGCAGTGTCTATAGAGATGTACATCATCCCCGCAGGAAACTTCTAGGACATCTGGGTTCTCCATCTGGTCTCTAATAGTGGATCCAAGAAGGTCACCTTGCATTCCTCTCATCTCAGTCTCAAAGCATCTTCAGGGCTTCTGGCCTCTCTCAGCTACTTTTGAACGCCTTATAATGGAGTGAGAAGGGCTTGGGGACACCCATTTGAATGCTCTTCCCTGCTACTCTAAGGTTATGGGCAATGTCATATAGTCGTCTCAGGCTCTGCCTGCCTAGATGTGTCAGGCTGCCATTTCTAGCATGGATACCTCACCACACAGGTCTGGAGGAATCCCATGAGGCTTCTCATCTATTGGGTCTTCACCAAGGAGCAAGGCACAGAACCCCTACTTTTGGAACCCTCCATCTACCTAAGTTTCCTCTGGAGGATCTGGTGGTGATGCTTAGGGCACAGGAACCTGCTCGGGGACTCACAACATCTATTGGCTCCTCTTTTCCTTTTGGTTCCTCCCCTCATCACCCAGCCTAAAGGATGTTTATCTCATTTAGGGTGAGAAAACTTGCTCTTACATAATCAAGGCCTATTTTCTATTTCTATTTGTGGTTTCAACTTTACACCTTGAGTTCTCTAGGAAGGTGGCAGAGACTATTCTTTCTCCCTTTCTGCTTCAGTAAGAGTGCTGATCATATTTAGGTCATCTGTGTGCTCTACAAAAGACTATATTTTCCAAGCTCCCTTGCAGCTAGGCATGGCCGTGTGACTAAATTCTGGCAAATGAAATATAAGCATAAGTGTTGTGTGGGACTTGTGAGATGGCAGTGTAAGTGAGCTGACAGCGGGAAGGAATGTTCTTTGCCTTTCCGAGTTCCTGTTGCTTCAGATGTGGATGTAGCAGTTGGTGCTCTAGCAAACATCTTTTACCAGGAGGTAATCTTGCAGCTGTAAGCCAGTATCAGGAAGGAACTGAAATACAGATGGAGTCTGAGTATCTGGTGACAGTGCCAGCTCTACACTAGCAGACTTCTTTTATAAGAAAGAGAAATAAACTCCTATATTTAAGCCTTTTCATTTTCTGTTTTATGCAGCTTAACTAACTGTAAAAAGGGATTTGGCTTTTGTTCTTGAAAATCCTTTTCTCTCAAACACTTTTCTCTGTCACGCATTTTAAAGGTCTACATTGAAACTCAAAAGCTAAAATCAGACTCCTTTTCTTTCTTTGCATTTATATTGTAACAGCCCTTTTCTGAGAGCCATAAGGAGGACATCTTCTTGCTTCCTGAAAGAGCAGAGAGAAGGAAGCCAATGTTAATACTTCAAAATGTTATTATCTTCAGGCATGGAATTTGTCCAAGCAGTCACCATGCCTTGGATTAAAACCTAGAATTTAGAGTGTTAAAGGTCTAAGAAGAAGCCATACAGAGAAATGAAGTTTATCAATACATTTGATAATGTCTGAAAGAGGCTCTACAGCAGTTTGTTTGAAAACATGGCTACAAATAACGTATTCTGAACTGCCACTCCCTGCTGCCACTCAACACCTGAGCGCTCTCCCCACAACAGTTGAGGGGTCAATATCTCTATCATATTTCTTTGTATCTCCTACTGAATTTCACAGTCTGGCCTTAGTTAACATTTCCTTCTTGATCTGGGGCTTGTCGGATTGCCCCTTCAATAAATGGCATAAGTTACCAACTTCATGAAAAATTTACTGCTCTTTGTGTTGACAATTGTAGCAAATTCTATTCCTTCTTAAGGAAGTAATGGTTATCCAACCATGGTTAACTAAATTAGGTTTCCTGTTATAGATGTATATCACAGGGCATGTCTGTCTTTCTTAATTTTATTTTTCTGCAAGGTTGTTATTAATTTGGTTACCTAATTTGGTGGAATTGACATTGATTTAGCTTGGCAATCTAGAGAAGTGGAATTAATTCCAATAAAAGTTCAATTTATATTAGAATGTATTCAAATAAAAGTAAAGGCATTTATGTTTCGTCTATAATATATCCCCCTTTGAAGATTTACTCCCCTCCTTTTATTAGATATTTTAAAGACATAACTTTAAGTTTTATAGTATCGATTTAAATAAATTAGCTTGATTCTTTGATCAGGCACCACAGGCATGACCGTGTTGACAAGGAGCCCAGGTGACTTGTATTTTTTCAGGACAGTCTTGATTTTTGTTTAATTAATTTGTTTATACTCCACCCCATTCCACAAAGAATATAACATCACTCACAAGAACATATACAATAACACCAATAAAATTCAAATACAGAATCAGGACCGAGGAAAATCAAGATCAGATAAAAGAAAACACAACTACGTAAAACCCAGGAACCTGAGCCAACAATTGTTGTTTCCCATTTGTCTCTGAGCTTCTGGAAAGCCAAAGTGAAAGAGAAGGCACAGTAAGTCACATAATTCTCATTATCAGAAAAAAGGAAGCAGACAACTTCCTTAGAAGGCACTTATTTTGCCCTGGCACCAAATTCTCAAAGAAATTTATCATTTGGGATTTTATAGGGGTGAGTTGCATAGTGGACAAAATCCTCAACAATATTCACAAAGTAGCAAATTGTTTGTGACTCACTTTTTTTTTTTTTTTTTTGCTTTAAACCAAAGCAGAGGAAATAATTAAAATTCAGTGAATGACCTCTCAAATTGGTGTTCTAGGCAACAATGTTCTGAAGGATATTAATAGGAATATCACTCAAAAAAAAAATGTGTTCCAAGGTCAAATATGTTTGGGAACCACTGAGTTAATCAAAGTCAAGCAGGTTTCTTTGTTGCACTGTGCTTCTCCAAAAATAAAGGGACTACATGACGCAGTGTTTCTTATTTTACCACTGAAGCTTTTCTTCTGAGCTTCACATATGAATAATCCCCAAGTTCTGTGACACATAGTTTGGAAAAGATGAGCATGGTAAATTGATGGAAATACAACGATGAGAGGGAAGGGCAGCTGCTTTTGTGGTTATGAGCATGTGTGTTGGTGTTGGGCAGATCTGGATACAAATCCTGTCTCTGACCTCTGTGGTTACATGACTTTGAAAAAGTTACCCAAACTCACTGAGTTTTATTTTCCTCATTCATAAAATGAAGAGCATTAATTAGAAATGTGTTTGGCTCAAGGAACAAAAAAATCTGTCAGAGTTATTTAGGGGTTTATTTTTCCAATATAATAACAAGTCCAGTGTTGGGCCATCCATGAAACAATGCAGCTGATCATGAGTGTTATCTGGGTCCAGACTCTCTCTTTCTGCTTTGACATCCTTAGCATAGAAGCCTCTCTCTTCATGCTTGTTACCTCATAGTTGCAAAATGGCTGCTGCACCCTCATCCTCACACCAACATTTCAGTCATGCAGAAGGAGGAAAGTGATGTAAATTACTTTTGGGTAGGCAGTCCACAGTGTCAGTCATAAGGGGATAATAAGAGACTCTCCTTCAAAGAAGTATTTTGAGAATTAAGTGAGATAATGAATGTGGAGTGCTTATGTAGTACCTAGCACTAGTTAGTGCTCAATAAACATCAGTTATTAATACTCATATATAGCCTTGGATTCAGTGTGATACAACTCTAGCATTTAGAGTACCTAGAAATTGAAGAACAGATTCTTCAGCCAATGACTAGCAACACAGGGGCTTTATTGGAAGCAAAAGATCAGACTGATGCTATCTGCTTTCACAAGGCTCTGGAATATTGGCAGGTAGTGATGCTGTTTGAGAGCAGATAGTCTAGGAAGCAGACAAGTAGGAGGAAGGCTGGCATCCTGTTGCACCAACGAGGACCCTACCAGGATTCTCCCTCTTAGAAGACCCATCTCATCTTTAAGTAGATGCATTCTCTGGGGTTCCTAGGGCTGAATTTGATTAGGAAGCAATTTTGATGACAAAGCTTGGTCAAGTCCAATAAATTTCTATATCACAGTATATAGTCACAATGATTTTGGGAAGTCTCAAGTCTAAGTGTTCTATCCCATTGTCAGACCATGAGACCATGATGTATCCTGACTTTTGGGTCACAGAATACAGTAACCTGTATATAGAGATAACATTTTGAAATATTAATTAACAAATATACATTAAGTATTTACCATGAATCCAGTATTGTCTCATGATCATGTGGAGCTGATTAACATTTTTTTGAGTCATTTTGGGAAATACTGGGATAAATAGCATACATTTTGGGAGGAATTCAGTGGCAATTAGAGGGAAAAGGAAGAAAAGTATCACAAGAATAGCTTAATTTGGGACTAAACATTATCATAAGTAATGAAATCCAGGCTAGTATGGTGGTGACAGGGAGGAGGGCGATGACACTGATGATAATAGCTGAGGTTTAATTAGCACCTACATGCGCCAGACACTGTTCTAAGTGCTTTGTGGACTTATATCATCAATTTTAAATATGTAATTTTTCTCTACATTTTCAACATCAATAGGTCACTTGGAGTGACTGCTTTGTGTCCAGCACCAGCACTGCATCCTCACATCAAATCTATGATGTAGATTTGCACTATTGTTATTCTCATTCCATAGAAGAGGAAACTGAGGCTTAGCATGATAGCAACCTAGCTAGTTACTGAGGAGCTGGGATTTGAATGGACATCTGACTTCCTCCTGGGTCCAAGCTCTTAGACCACACTCTGTAACATAAAATATGTATTTATGTGTACATAGCTTTTATAAAAAACCCTTTTTGGGGCTGGCCCCGTGGCCAAGTGGTTAAGTTCATGTGCTCCGCTGCCGCGGCCCAGGGTTTCGCTGGTTCAGATCCTGGGCACGAACATAGTGCCACTCGTCAGGCCAGGTTGAGGCGGCATCCCACATGCCACAACTAGAAGGACCAGCATCTAAGATATACAACTATGTACCAGGGGGGATTTGGGGGAGAAAAAGCAGGAAAAAAAAAAAAAAGATTGGCAACAGTTGTTAGCTCAGGTACCAATCTTTAACAAAAATACAAAACAAAACGCTTTGTTTTGAGAAAGAGGTTTTAACCTCTTTTCTTTTAAAAAAAATATGAATTGGGGATTTATTTCCTAAGAGTTGGGCATTGCTCTGCTGAGAGACAAAGTCTGGACTAAATGACCCAGGTTCTCTTCTAGCTACGTGATTTTTTTCCCCTTCTGGTATCTAATGTCTATGTCCTCTAACCAGGGGAAGGGAAAGCAACGCAACACGGAGTCATTCCCTGTGCCAGACTAGCTCCTCGTTATCTGGTGCTAAGAGGAAACAGATCTGACCCAGAATCACCAACTTGTTTACTCTAGACTCAACTGATTTCTAACAAACTTTCTACAAGATTATTAAAAAACCATTGGCTGGGCCATGTTCCACTCTACCAGATTTATCTTAAGCATCGGATTATTCTTTTTCCACTTCTCTCCCCAAACCAGCTCTTCCTCACTCCTCTGCCCTTTGAATTCCTTGTTCCTACTGCCCACGGTCCAGGGATTTTTCTGGCATCTCGTGTTCACTGACAGAGAAGGTCACATGGAGCCCTCAAAGACTGAAAAAACTAAAGTTATCTTATTCTACTGGGCATTTTCAAACGTTGCTTTGTCTTTAAAGTTGTGAACTTCCTACTGATAGCCACCATTGGAGAACAAGCAGATGAAAAGCACACGGAGCAGAAAATCCAAGTAATTTATGATATCTAAAAACACCTCAGAAGAAGGTTGTTAAATATTTAACATATCGATTCTACAGTGTGGTGCCACAAGATTTAATTTTAAAAAAACCCTCAGAATGTTTTGAGGGCTGTGATTCTGGAGCTGGCATCTGCAGCCCTTCTATGATGTCCATCACAGAGCAGACTGAGATTTGACCTCACCCTCCCTCACTGTCCACCCTGATCAGCATCAAACCTGCCTTCACGCCCCTTCTAAACAGAAGGTCTTCGGCATTTGCCTCTCTTTCTCTGAAGCATTATCACTGGAATCTGTTAAAAACTATCAACTGTAAAAGGGAGGAAGAGCACAAACATTTATAACATACTTGTTCTGTGCCAGGCAATTTCATCTTTTACATATGTTGATACCTCACTTAATCTTTAATACAAGCCCTTAAACTCTACCTCATCTTCCTTTTGACAGAGGAGGAAATTTAGGCTTAAAATCATTGAGTAATTCACTCCAAGTCACACAACCAGTAAATGGTAGAGCCAGGATTTGAACCTTGCAGTCTGTCTAACACCAAAGCCTGTGTTCTTTCTCCTCCATCAGTGGTTTTCAACCCCAGCTTCAGACCATAGTGACCCAGGGAGCTATTAAAAAAGTACTGACACCTTAGCCCCACTCCAACCCAGTTAAGTCAGAATCTCTGAGATTGGGCCTGGTTTAAGTAGTTTCTAAAGCTCCTCGGATTATTCTAATGTTTAGCAAAATTTGAAAATCTTTGCTCTACACTAAACGTAACATTAAATGTCAAGGTTGGAGATTGAACAAATTGTTACAGATCTCAAACTATGAATGCTTAATGTGTGAAAGCCCATTAATTATGATAAAAAAATTATTTTGACACATACCAAAACAGCTTTACTTCCAATTTTATTTGCAGCTGCTGGAAATGTAATCGGCATTGTTTTCTCCAACTTGAATCCAGAGTAGGAAACTGAGCACAAAGAGTCCAACTATTTTCCCCAGGTTGCCTCGGCGGTAAATGGAGAACTTGGCAGCAGAATAAGAGAATTTTCAGCCTTTTGTGTAATTCCCAGAGCCCCACTGCTTCTGCTGACCATCGCCATGTGTGGTCTAGAGGTTCAATTCCGAAGCGTCTTGGGCAAATGCATCTTATACCTGGAGCAAGTCAGAAATTGCTTCCCAAAGAAAAGTAGAAAAGATCAACACCCATGTTTCTGAAAAACTTAATAAAAGCTAAGGAAATTATGCTCCCGCTTGTTGCTAAAATTTGCCAAGAAGGAAGAAAAAGCTAACCAGTTCTACCATCCTTGAATGCAGTTCTCCCATCTTTGAATGCATGGAGCTGGAAGCTGGTTGCAAAAAAATCTATTGTGCTGTGCACGAATCCTCAAGAGGCGGGAAGGAAGGCAGGAAGTTTCTCACATGTCATATTTCTTCCTCAGGATCTTCCAGAGGTGTCAGGATATAGAAGACAAAGATCCTTGTGGTGAGACAGCTCTGCAGCATGGAGACATCAAGCAATGAGGGCTTAGAGGAGGAATTATTATGGGGAAATGGAAGAGGGACGAGAAGACTCTTTCTGAAGGAAGAGAAAACACTCGGCAAGAATCCCGATTCCTTTGATTGCACTTCAGTCTGCAGGTGCCAAGAAGAGACAAAAAGTGTTTGTAAGGGCTTTCTCTCCACGTGAAGTAAAGGCAGCTTCCTTCAACCTATGCCTTGTAAACCAAAGAAGTAACTGATGAAAGAAAGCTTCCCCAAAGGAAGGGAAGAGCCAGACAACAGCAAGCTGATGAGGAAGATGTCTGAGGCAGACAGGGCCTCCAAATTGCTCTCGACTCACGTAAATGGAATCACTTGCTTTGATTACTTGGCCAGCTAGGTCTGTTATCAGATTAAGGTCGTGGGGTTGCTGCCTTCCCCTCTCTCTCGAGGCATCATGCCAGAGCCCGGGGCAAGAAAGGACTGAGATCCAGGTGTGCTGGCCAAATTCTAGCCATTCACCCTGTCTCACAGTGCAAGAAAATGTGCCTCCCCTACCTGGGTTTGTGTTCCCACATGATAAGTTGCCCCCCACCAATATCTCAACATAGACATCCCAATGACTCGAAGCAGCTTGATTTCCTGGAGAGAAAATTAGTATTTGTAACTGTCAGAAATATGATAAATCCTGAAAGTTAAATAAATTGGGCTATAAACATTTTGAGATATGTCTCTGTAATTGAATAAAAACCCCACTGTTTTTGGTTTGTTTGTTTTTAGAAGGAGGATCATTTAGACTCAACAACAAAACAGAAAACTGCTAGTCCATTTTGGGATAGGACCTGCCTCATCTTTTCCCTCAGTATTTTCTGATACCCTGCGACCTCCCCACTCCTTCAGTCACAAAGTATCTTCCTGGTGTTGGAGTTTCAAAGTCCTGAGAGAGAGGGAGGTCAAGAGAACTCCAAGATAGATTTGTAGGATTAGAGTAAGAGGGCAAGGGGACTAAAGACTCTTTCCCAGGTGAGTCGCCAGAAGGGAGGGAAGACAGTGATAGAGAAGGGGCAGCATGGTCTGTCTGGGCTGCAGGGCCTGAATCACCCCACTGAGGCTACCAAGCCCAGCATAGCACAGAGCAATGAATCACATCTTATGCTCCCAAACTGCACAGGATCTCAGGAGCACAGTTGCTTTCCCGGGCCCAGCACGGCTTAGAAGCCACAAAATGTTTCCTGTGCCCTCAAGAGAATGTAAGAAAACCACTGGGTAAGAAAGGACCTTGCAGACTGGAATGAGGGATCTTGCAGCAAAGTCCAGACGAAGCACTGAACACCTCAGCAGATGTCAACGAGCATAGCTAATGGCAAATGTCCACGCACTGTCTCACGTCCGCCTCCACCCCAGCGTTTTGGCTTCCTAGTATGCAGCTGTAGCTCTTAGAAAGGCAAGAACCCCAAATAGACTAAGATTGCATTTCTTTCACCTGGAAGAAAGAAGATTATAGTAGAAAATAGAACTAAAAAAAATGTTATTTCTTCAACACCTAAGTTTGTGGAGTGATGTTCGTACCAGCTGCCATAATAGGCACCGTCCTTACCACGTTCCACGTGACCTCAGACTGAGCCCGTCCAGCCACTGCTCTGCCCCTCCCTGCGACGGAATGCATACCTTTAGTGGAATTTGGAGGTTTTTGGGTAAAGAGACAAAAATACAAAGTCTGCTCTTTACCTCCTCACTTTTTTGTACACAAATGTGAAAACGTTTTCACATCGTATAATTTATTTCTATTTTATGGTAAAAACATCTGTTTTAGGAATTATTACATTTTATTTCCAGAAGTCTAAGTCTTGAGAATGTTTAGCTTCTTTTTCCCTTTCGAAATTCTTTAAAATCAGAGCATGGTGTTCCTGTCAGCGGGGCTCCAAACCACATCATCCTGTGCTTACGATTTCCCTGCGTTCCCCTGTTCTAATAGCTGGGTGGAAGCTGAGGTTGGTGGATCAAAACTTGGACCAGGAACAGGCCTTGACTCCTTCCCGAGAGCCTCGGGTGGCGCTCCCGAAGAGGTGGAGTTTTCAAAGGCAGGACTCCAGGGAGGGCACTTCTGTGTTCAGGCTTCAAAATGGCCATTCTTTCCTGAGCTGTCACCTGGAACATCTTACCTCTCCTGGCTGAATGATTCCTCTCGGTCTGATGTCTCCAGGCCAAATTTCCCTGGTTCCTTTGATGTCCAAGTCTTCTGGCTGAGAGGCAAATCCCCACAGCTCCATATCAGTGTGCAAGGTCCTAGAACAGACACGTGCACAAAGTGCAGACTCTCCACAGGCCCTCAGGGAGCTGTCTGATTCTTGCCTGGGATGTTGATATCAGAGTCCAGTTGATATCAGAGTCCTGGGTTTAAGAACTGGCTGAGGACTTCTACTTGCATGACCTTATCCAAGTTATGCAGCAACTCTTAATCTAGGTTCCTCAGCTATAAAATGGGGATAATTATAATATCCCACAATATCTCTGACAATGAGATAACCTATAGACATTGCCTGGCACTTAGTAGGCATTCAACAGTAATACTCCCTTGCTCCCTTTTCTAAGCTGATTGGCCAGGTTTATGTATCTAAATGTTGGGATTTTACAAAGACTAACATAAACTATATGGGAGTTTCATTATAGTTGGTAATAATAAAGTATTTACACTTTATTTATCTTCTGATTTCCTGTTAGATTTATCATATTATATTTTAACTGTCTGATTATGCCATCAGATCATTCAGAGTTGGAACTCTGTCTAAAGTTCTCGCTATATCCCTAGGACTTAAAAAGCACCAGTAAATGCTTAATGAACAAATGAAGTGCTGGATTCCTAAGTGAGCATTTAGGGCTTAGACCTTGCTAATACCTTATGTCCTACGAATGCTTTCAACCTAGTAAACATTTGCTGAGCATATAGAATGCGCAACATACTATGTTCTGTGGAGCTAAAGCCCTTACAATAAAGAGAAGTATTCTAACCGCTTTATAGACAAGCACAGGAACATCAGTAACATGGATAGACTGGTACCAGAAGCTATAGAGAGAGTGCTGGGCACTCAGGGGAGGGAGAGATTACATTTGGTTAAGAGCAGTGAGAAGTTTTCACTGAGGATGAGGTACCACTGGAACTGAACCTCAGATTCTAACAGCAGTGGAGAGAGGATGCTCCGGTGGAGATCTGTGCCAAAGGCAGAAAGTGTGATGGGCATTCAGAGGGCTGCAAGTAGCCTGGTTTGAAGCACAAAATCTGTGCAAGTTGGTTAGAGCTGCAAAGACAGGGAGGGCTTTGAAAACTAGCCAGACTGAGAAATTGGTCCTCAAGTCAGGCAAGGAGAGCTACTGAAAATTTAGAGCAGGGAAGATTCGGAATTAATTAACATTGATTGAGTGCCCTCATTTTACAGATTAGGCAAATGAGGCTCAGATAGATTTAATGACTTGCCCGGCTTGAAAGTGGCAGAGAGGGAATTCCACCGAGGTCCCTTGATCCTCCCACCACACCACAGCCAGTCCTTTGGATTCACTGTGCAGCAAGGTCGGCTGGACTGGAGGGAGAGAGGCTGAAGCCTGGGATGCCAGCTGAGAGAAAATGAGGGATGTTTCCTTTACATTCCTCCACTGAACCTCTGCCACAAATAATGCAGTCTCAAACATAAGATGATCTCCCATTTTCCCAATGAGATGATGCAAAAGGATTTTCTCCCCTCTGCCACAAATAATGCAATCTCAAACATAAGATGATCTCCCATTTTCCCAATGAGAAGATGCAAAAGGATTTTCTGATCTGAATATAGAAACGGACTAAAGATGATGGAAGGAGCTAGATTTTGAAGCAAATATTTAGTAAGCCAGTCCTGTTGTTTTTCCATGCCATCAAGTTGACTCTGACTCCTAGCAACCCTATAAATGAGTGATGCTCCTCCCAATGTCCTGTCCTCAACAGCCCTACTCAGCTTCTGCAGACTCATGCCTATGGCTTCCTTTATGGAGTCAATCCATCTCAAACCAGTCTTATTGGAGTCTAAATCTTGAGGGAGCAAGTTCTATGATCAGATTTGCATTTTAGAAAGGTAATTTTGTCAGCAGTGTAGAATTTGGATTAGAGACAAATTGGGAGGCAGGGGGTAAGGAGACTTCTGTAGAAATCCAGGAGGTGTGGTGGCCTCGGCGAAGGTGGTGGTTCTGAGACATGAGCGGAAAAGACAGATGTGAGAGACATTTGGGAAGGGTATGAGACAGGTTTCAGTAACAGAGGGAGAGGGAACAGTCAAAGGTGACTTCAGAGTTTCTGTGATGAGCAGTTTGGTGGAGAGTGGACCATTGACTATGAGATGCAAGGCACATTGATGAGGACAAATTTATAGAGCTAGAAAGTAGTATTAGGAAGGGAGAGCTCAAGGCAAAAGATGGGAGAGAAAGGAGGTGACTGCAATATAAGCAGCAGAGTCAGGAGGAACAGCTGGTCAGGAGACCTACCTGATCAGGAGGAGTAAAGAGTTGGGCGAGAGGCTGAGCTCTGTTTGGGGAACTTTCTTCTCTCCTGCCCCTCTCCCAGCAGCTTAGGTTTCAACATCGGCTTGAGGTTAATCATGTGGTACCATCAGAAAGATTCTCTTTCCTGCTCCTGTTATTCCCGGAGGAGCAGAAAAACATGGTAATTACCGCTCTGCAATTTCCTCTCAGGAAAAGCTAAATCTCCTTCAAATGAACATAGTATTTCATTGACATAGAAAAAAAATTGAACAGAATGCAAACAATCTTCCTTTGAAGACAAGAATAAACAAAGTCACTGACTATAATCACTTCCTTCTCAGCTGCCGTCACCAAAGGAGAAAATGGCTAGATGATCATTGGTCCAGGAAGAGGGGATCAGCTTGTCCTGGGTTGCCTGAGACTTTCATGGTTTTAGCACTGAAAGCCCCACATCCCAGAATCTTTCAGAGGTCACCCCATCCAGGAGTTAGACTTGGATTCCAATCCTTTCTATAACTGATTGGCTATGAAAATTTGGGACACAGCTTTCCTGAGCATAGTTTTCTTATCTGATGAATAAATGACAAGCAATAGGATATACTGGAGTATATGAGTAAGCCATTTGGTTTAAAACAAATTTGATCTGACCTTATCTTTCCAAAAAGGCCTGAGGTGGCCTGTTGAACATGCATTATACGTCTGCTTCAAACATTTACAATGTCCCAAAGACAAGAATGATGCCCTTAAAGAGAGTGATGTGGCTTCCGCCTACATTGGCATTTCCTTAAAGATAAGCATCTCTTCCTAGAGACTAAGGATTAATTACTGACCTACTGTGCTCACCTTGTGACCACTGACCTGCTGACCACCAACCTGCTAAGTTCCTATCATATGTGATGTATGCCCCTTGTTCCAAGATGGTATTTAACCACTCTGTTTATTTGGAGTGCTTCCTTCCTTTGTGAAGGTACTCTCCTTAGGGTTGGCTCATAATAAACTCACCCCAGTTTTGATTTATAGCTTGATTATGGATTATTTGCATCAACACATCCATAAAATGAGGTGAAGAGCTACTCTGAACATTCTCTCCTGAGGTGAGCTCCTGCAGTCCCATGAATTTAAATATCATGTATTGCCAATGTGATATTGATTTATAATAAGAAATATATATTTGGTCTTTGTCTGTTTCTGGCATAGATCTCCTAAAACCCTTGGAATTTCCTAAGTGATGAGAGCCAGAAAGGTACCTTTTGTTATGTTAATGAGGTGACTTTTGGAAAGCCCCTGGGCAACCTTAGGATGGGAGCTGGTTGCCAGGGGAACCAACCTTGTTATTAGAGGGGCGGAACTTTCAGTGCTACACCTCGACCTCTTGGGAGTGGGGAGGAGCTGGAGATTGTGTTCAATCATCGATAGCCAATGATTCAATCAATCTGCCTGTGTAATGAAGCCTCCACAAAAACCCAGAAGGATGGGGTTTGGAGTGATTCCAGGTTGGTGTGTGTGGGCAGAGTGGTGTGCTCTGAGAAGGCAAGGAAGCTCTGCACCTTTCCCACATATCTTGCCCTATGTCTCTCTTCCATCTGGCTGTTCCTGAGTTATATCCTTTCATAATAAACCAGTAATCCAGTAAGTAAAAATGTTTCTCTGAGATCTGTGAGCTACTGTAGCAAATAAATCGAACCCAAGGAAGGGGTGCTGGGAATCTCTGATCTATGGCCAGTCTGTCAAGCTCAGGTGACAACCTAGACTTTCGATTGGCCTCTGAAATGGTGGTGGTGGTCTGGGGGAGCAGTCTTGTGGGACTGAACCCTTAACCTGTGGGACCTGATGCTATCTCCAAGTAGATAGTGTCAGAACTGAGTTGAATTATACCTACTTGGTGTCATTGAAGGACACTCAGCTGGTGTTGAAGAATTGCTTGGTGGTGTGAAAAAAAACCCCACATATTGGAGCCAATGACTCTAAAATTTGTATCTCCAGGCCTGACTATCCTCCCTCACCCCAAGCTACAGACTTGAAAATCCAACTGCCTACTCAACATCTCCATTCGAATGTCTAATAAGCACTGAACACCTAAAGGCCCAAACAGAACTCCTGATTT
Organism: Equus caballus; assembly: GCF_041296265.1. Lineage (NCBI taxonomy): Eukaryota > Metazoa > Chordata > Mammalia > Perissodactyla > Equidae > Equus > Equus caballus. The sequence goes on along the minus strand of NC_091692.1, from coordinate 63,801,276 downwards.
CCTCTCCCAAATTTGTTCTTCCCCTATCATCTCTTTCTCAGTAAATGACACCATCAACTAGCTAGTTGCTCAAACCAAAAATCTAGGAATCGTTTTGATTTCCTCACTTGTTCTCTATCCCAATTCTGGGCCTCCAAAAGACAAGTTCTGTGGGCTCAACCTCTAAAACGTATCCAAATCCAACTATTTCTCCAAACAGTAACCAAAGGGTCCTTTTAAAAATAAAACCCCCAACTCCTTGCCCATGAGGCCCTCCTGATCTGGCCTCTGCCTTGCTCTCCCTTCTCAGCTCCCACCCCTGGCCGCTCTCTCCCTTTGATCGAGCCACACTGGACTTTCTTGATCCTCAGCTGCATTCAGAGCCTTTGCACTTGTCCCTCACTTGCTTGTACTCCTCTGTGCCCAGTTTTTCATGCATCTGGCTCCTTCTGGTCACTCAGGTCTGGGCTCAAATGTCCCCTCTGCACAGAGGCTCCCCTCGAACCCCCTCGGTGAGCGAGAGGTGGCCTGGAGCAGTTGGACTCCTGCCCAGGAGGACAGCACGGGAGGGTGATGGGCTTCAACAGAGAGTCTACAGGGTGGACCCCTGGAACCAGGGCAGAGCGGGGAACAGCGGCCACATGGCCCCCAGCACAGGAGTTGCTCTTGGACAAGCCCAGCAACAGAGTTTATGAGGACACAGAAAAATGCCCAGGCAAAAAGCAAGACCAAACCAAACCACCAAAGAAAGAAATAAATAATAACTTTAAGTATCAGAAATCCCTGAGAACTGGAAGTAAGCTTCCAACTGTCGAGTAAGAACTCCTGATTCCCTTTCCCCTCATCCTTTGGCAAACTCCAGTGAAACTAGCAAAGAGTTAGCCATTGATAATTAAGTAGCTAGGAACTAAAGGTTTTTTTCCTTTTTGCAATTACTGATTATAGCTTTTAACTGTTTAACCCACTCATTGTTAACTGTGATGTTTAGGCAATATGCTATCTGACTCCCACTAGGTTCCTATAGATAGCATCTCCCTGGAGCCTGGGTCACCACGGTAATGGTGTTCGAGCTGTGTTTCAGGAATCAGAACCCCTCTGTCCACTCCAGGCCAGTAGGGACCACCAACTCATCAACTAGGTCCACTCAGATGTCTGATAAGCAACCTTTTGACGTCAAGAGATTAAAGACTCCACCCTCAGATCATGCTAACACAGCCATTTTGTGAACATGGGTCCTTATGAAAAGGCGTGAAGTCTGACTATGCTTGCGCAGATCACCAATTACCTCACCTCTCCTCACCTCCCATCGCCTATCTCCATATTTCAGACCACCTTGTCCCCTATCCCACAAATATCCCTGAGTCCCTATTTTCCAGGAAGCAGATTTGAGACTCATGCTCTTGCTTCCTTGCATGGCTGCCTTGTGATTAAACCCTCTGCTGCAATCTTGGCGTCTTGGTGTTTGGCTTTCTGGATGGCGGGCACAACGGAACTTGTTCGGTAACACTAGAATGGAGGAGAGAGGAGGTGAGCTGATCACAGCCCTGTCTCTACGGGAGGTTGGCTGCTTCCTACAGGCCTAGCAAGCAGAAAGTGGGAGAGAAATCGTACCTTTGAGTGAAGATTGATGTGTTGATACATTCCTAGGACTCTCCTTCTAATTTCTGAATTGAGACCATGGTTGCGACTTTCAGTGACTATAGGGCTTTCTGTTATATGTGAATGCCCAGAAAAGCCTTAGGGCTGCTGGAGATGGCAGAGGAAAGCCCACTTTTTGGAACACATTTTAAAGGCACTGTTAGAGACAAAAATAAAGCCATTTTGCAATCATGACCCACGAGCTGTGCCATCCACTGAGCTGCTCACACTCTCAGCAGCCCAGCCTGGAGCTCAGCCCAGTGTGTCCACCTCCAGGCCCCTGGCCTGAGGCTGTAAATGTCATGGAGGTTTCAATAGCAAGTGTAGGGTTACCAGAGTCTCATCCACTCGGGTGTTCTTTGTGCGGGGGCAAAAACTAGCCTTGATTTTGCTCAAGAATCAGTGGGTGAATTGTCCCTATTCTTCCTCTCCCCAGGATCTCAAACAAAACTGTTTTAGAAGGAGCTCCTTTTAAAGGATTTAATTTTCTGTGCCCACTTAAGTGATGTATTTGAATATGTATTTACTTGGGTCTTTTCTGATTGTGACAGCCAGGGAGAAAACTGGGATATCTTCAACAGCCGAGGAGAACCAAATGGGCCTGCAGTGGGTCTGCAGTGGGTGCAGCTTAGTCAAACACGCTGGAACTGGGTTCTTCCTTCTTCGAGAACAGCACTGCAGAGTTGACGGCAGGTTCTGGGCAATATTGGCGCAAAAGAAAAATGCAGAAACTCCAGTCCATTGCCATACAACTCCTCCAGTGGGATTCCTTTACATCGAAAATTGTCTTGCTTGCTAGTTACCAATTTGGGGAAAACTGCCCTCCAGAGAGCTTGCAAATGAAAGCTCAGAGAAGTTTAAAGGAACAATGTAAAGCTTCGATAGCCCAAAACCAACTAAGCAAGTTTTCTTCCTCCGTGTTATCCTGAGTCGGTGCTTCTGCACAGGGCCGAGCACATACTCCTTAGGAAGATTCTTGAAGATAGTTGCGCTCCTCAACCCAGGCTGTCCAAGGTGCGTTTTATATTGGATAAGAAATGCTTATCTTGAAAATGTACACTTGTGGTGCGTGAGAAGAAACAAAGTACTCAAATGAGGAGCCAGCTCTCTAGCACATTTATCCTTGAGAGCTGAACTTTCTATGCCAGGCCCTGCCCATGTCCTGCAAATTTCATGGCTGGGTCACAGTTGGACAATAATAAGCAACCTTTCGTTTATCTTCATGTGCTGGGCACTGTGCTAAGTGCTTTATATATATATATATATATATATATATATATATATATATGTCTTTACAAAATCCTCCTGCTACCATGAGATACGATTTGTCCCATTTTATAAATGGCCAAACAGGAGCACGAAGAGGTTAAATGACTTTCCCAAGGTCACAAAACTCGTAAGTGGTGAAACTGGGATTCAAACCCAGGGAGTGTGATTTAAGACCCCCTCATATAGTTCTGGAGACACTAATCCCGTGATCTGCTGAGGCAGTGGTTGTCAACCCTGGCTGCGCATTAGAACCCTCTGGGGAGTTTTAAAACATCTTAAAGTCCAGGTTGTATCCTAGACCAATTAAACCAGAATCCCACAGGGTGAGACCGAGCATGAATAGTTTGTAAAGCTCCCCGTGTGATTCCCATGTGCAGCTGTACTGCCAGCCATTGTGTTAAGCAATTATAATTCTTTCTACCTGCTAATTTTTTTAAACTGGAAAACAATTCTATTCCATGTTGTTCTTTTCCACAGCAGTGGTTGAGAGGCCGCTGTGTACAAGGCACAGTGCTGCCCTTTGAGCTGGCATGTGCTTTCTCCTTGGGACCCTGCTAGCTCAGGCCTTCAGTTTCCTATTCTGGAACAAAGAGGAAGGAGTGATTACTATGGTAGATCTATAATACTTAGGTTTTCCATACGTTTTAGAAAGACCCCAAAATTTATTAGCATTACCTTCAAAGGACTTTTAATATTGTGGCACAACTCAAAAGAGAGCTACTGCTTTTGTTGCTGTGAAGAAAAAAATTTAAAAGAAACAAAGGTAAAATTTCGCAGATTTGTATCTGGGGTGCTATCATTGATCCTGGCATTAGCACAGACAACTTTGAAGTGCGGAGACACTGATGATATAAAAAGGGCTGTGAAGTCACTTGCCATCTATCATGACAGGAAGAAATTAACATTTGTTGAGCACTTACTCACGGTGCAATGGACAGAGCATGGGTTTTTATAGACGGGTAGACATGGGTTCGGATCCCAGCTATGCTGTTTAGTAGTTTTGTGGCTTTGGGTGTTTAAGTCTCTGTTTCCTTATCTGTAAAGTGGGGCTAACGAGGCCCACCTGGCAGGACTGCTTTATTGATTACAAGTAGCGTGTGTCAAGCACCTAGTACCGTTCCTGGCACAGGGCTGTAATTATTATTATGTGGTGGATACTGTTATCTACATTTGTTATCTCACTTAATCTTCACAACACACCCTCAGAAAGATGCTATTATTTCCCCTGACAGGAAGTGAGCCTCTGAGAGGCTCCTGGACTTGCTATAAGGTGCCAGCTGAGCCTTTGTCCTGTGCCCCGGAAGCCTGTGTTCTCTGTTTTTCCTGGCTGTCTGGCTGCCACCTCCTGTTTCATAGGCCATCCCGTGGCTGATGTAGCTATTAGAACAGAAGGGGATATTCTCTGGATAATGAAATAAAATTCAAAAGGCAAACAAACATTTTCAACTCTCTCTCTGGCACATGGCAATGTTATGAAAAGGGCCGTGCGGGTCAGAAAGGGCAATGTTATTCAGCCCTTTTCCTTTCAAAGCAGAGTTCTACCTGGAGAATGCCTAGCTAAGAAACTAAAACTGCGGAGCTCACTCTAGAGTAAGTGCCCAGACTTGGCTCTCTGCTGGGTCAAAAAGATCGGGTGATCTACTCTCTGATCATGTCAGAATCTTCTAATACTTCCAAATTCCCAAGAGAATTAAGTATACAGTCCTTCTGATGCTGGTTTTTCTGTTTTTTATGGGGGATAGTTTGTGGGAATGATTTGAAGTAATTGAAGGAGAATTAACTATTGCTGAAATAGTTGAGGAGCTAACTGTAAGGGAGATGGAGAAATATGGCTCAGCTGGGTGAACACCCTCCAAGCTCCCGCGCCGCAAAACTTCTCTCACCCTGTCTATCTTACCGGGAACCCTGTTGATTGTCAAAATTGACTTTGGTGGAGCCATTTTAAATGGAGTCAGAGCTGCCTTTCCAGAGAAACTGCCTTGCTGTCTTGAACCTTGGACTGGGCCAAACCTTTGGACTAGGACAAAATGGCAATTGTTTCACAAGCAATTGTTTGAGAAGTCAGCAGGAGAACAGACATCCTGACTGCAAAGACTGTGGATTGTGGACTTTCTGAGGACAGAATCAATAGCCAATCAATGTTTAGCCAAGACTAGCTCTCTGCCTCCAACTCCAATTAAAATTCTTTGTAATACAACCTCCCTTCTTTTCCTTTAAAAGCCCCTGACTCTTACTCCCTAGCAGGACATTATTTGGGTTTCTACCTGAATCTGTGCTCCCAAAATTCCAATTCTTTGATTCCAAAATAAATGCCTCTCTGCCTCTCATTTTGGCTCTTTATTTTTAGGTTAACATGATCAAACCAAAAACTTAGGAATCACACTGATTTCTCCCTTTACTTCCTAAACCCAATTTATCAGCAAATATTAAGGTTTCCATTTCCAAAACATACTCAGCATCCACCCACTTCCATCCATCTTTACCACCATTACCCTATTCCTTGCCGCTAACATCTCCCCACAGCTGCTGCAACAGCCTCCTAAATGGGTCCCTGCCCCATTCCTGCCTCCCTCCCGTCCATTCTCCTGTGAATGTTCTTTTCAGCACCCATCACCATCTTAAATTATTGTGGTAATTTATTTTTTATGTTGTCATTATCTGTTTCCTCCACTAGAATACCAGCTCCCTGAGGGCAGGGACCAGGTCTGTTTTATTCCTGACCATCTCCCAACTTCTGACACATTGAAGCTTCTTGATAAATACATACAGAGTAAATAAAAGGGGGAGTGAATACATAATTTTAAATATTAAGTCATATCTGTAATTTTCCAACTCAGAAAATCCTCCTGAGATTGACTTGTCATATTGGTGGGATGTGGTAAAAGGACCTTCTATATTTCAAAGACTCGTGAAAAGAACATGAAAACAATATATCGGGAACAGAATTTGGAGCAGGGGTTGCAAACACAACTGTCTCAGGGTTCCAGCAGGTAACACAAATGGGAGGCTGCCACGTGTAAGCCACAATGTGTGGTGGGGGCCTCACAATCTGGAGACCTCCAGCCTCAGCTAACACAGCCTTATCAGCTCCAGCTGACTGTGTCTGAGTGGCAAGAATGGCCCAGGGGTGGAAGATCTTCCACATCTTCAGAAGATGGAAAGTTTATATATCAATTAGAATTAGGTTTGGCTGTGAGTAATGACCTGAAACAGCAGCTTAAATGACGTACAAGTATATTTCTCTCCCACAAAAAGAGGTCTGGGGTGTGAAGTCTAAGGCTCATGTAGGCTCAGTGGAATCAGGGACCCAGGTTTCTTCTAACTTGTTGCTCAGCATGGCATGTCTTCCATTCCCAGGATCAGCTCCTGACCCAGTGGACCACTGTGGCTCCAACCATTACCTCCTTATTTCAGGAAGCAGGAAGGTAAAAGGGCTTGATCATTCTTTTATAAGGAGGCATCCTGGAAGCTTCCAAGCCTTACTCATTTTAGTTCATTGGACAGAACTTAATCATGTGGCTACTCCTTGCTGCAAAGGAACCTAGAAACTGTAATCTCTATTTTAAGTGGGCTTGGGCCGAGCCAAGGAAGAAGGGGAAAATGGATAATGGAGTTCTAAACTAGGAGTCTCTGCTAGAGCTTGCTTTTTCTGTGACATTCTCCAGTTTTACAACCATGACAGCCAAACAAAGCATGTCTGCCATCTGGTTCAGCAGAGTGACAGTTTGAGAATCCTGCATAGAGGAGCAAATTTGGATGGGATACATTTGTGTGGCCTGTGGGGCAGCCAGTGAGGGGCATAAACAGGTGAAGGTTAGCAGAGCTTAGACTGCAAACCAGAGTGTGTGTTCAGGTAGCCTGGGGGCTGGGGCTGGGGGTGGGAGCACTGTGCAGGTGAGCAGCAGGGGGGCAGTGAGGAGGATTAGTCCCTCGCCTGCAGATCCAAGGAGTTCTTGGGGCATTTGCAGAACAGGTGGTCCCTGGCTGCTATGACTTCACTCACCTTTGGGTCTTAGCAGCTCTTCTGAGGGTACAATTCCAAACTCCTCTGAATTGTGAAGTTTCTCCTCTTTCTGACTTTCACTGGAGGTGTCCTCTCACACCAGGTCAAGGTCATCCTCTCTGGAGGGATAAGGGAGCCTAGCCAGACCCACTCCCCAAGAGCTCACCATCCCTTTCTAGTCACTGCCGGTCACTCTTAGACTTGGGCTCAGCCTAGTCTCAGGCTGTCACAATTCCCCTCCAAATGGCCGAGTCTCCTAGCCATGCTAGACCTTCTTGCCAGGAAAGGCACCATGATATACGGTGGAAAAAGCACTGGATGTGCAGGTAAACTTCTCTCACTTGAATCCCTCCTCCATCACTTAGTGGTTGAGTGGACTATAAATACTTTTATAACTGTAAGTTGGAGCTAATAGCATTCTCCTTACTTACTGTACAAGGCTTTTTGAAACATTCACAGGGATCAATTATGTAAAAACCCTTCATTTAAAAGAAAAAAAAAAATCTAAGCAGCTCTACATACAAATTGCAGGTTCCAGGAAAGAGTCTCTGTAACTGTCCATATGTTTGAAATTGATGACTTTATTGACACAAACTTGCAATAGAAAGTGTTATGCCGATAGGAGAGTAAGACTCAGTTCCCGTATCATACGCGCATGAAAAAATTGCCAGACGAATTTCCAGTAACATGTTTTAACTTCTGGTCACTGTCTTGGTGAAATCCAGGTTGTTCTGCAGAAAGATCATATATGTCCTCGTCCCCTTCTCCCTCAGAAGTGAGAAATTGTTTCTATATAAAACAGAGGCACCCTCTCAAGTTGATAAATTCCAAACAACATGTAGCACTTAAGTGATGCAAAAACAAGGTTGTAAAGAGAAACTAGGCTTAGCCCGTGGCTGACAGACAGCACAGGGACTGGAGAAGGAATACCCTACATAAAACACAAAGCACATGCCCTGGGAGAGCGAGCCCTTGTACTGGCAGGATCAATGCCAAGCTTTGGCAGCTGGGGGCTCCTGCTGAGTAATGCCACTGGGGACACAGGAGTCACAGGTTTTGCTTTTATTATTTAAAAAAATTTTTTAAGAATGTTAAGTTCCTGAAAAGCCCTTTTTCAAAGAATCAGAAAATAATAGAGGATTGGGAAAACCATAGTTTTGTGTCTCATAAAGTCTCATACAGTGATTAAGAAAACACCCAGATCTGAAATTTGAGACAGAAACCTATCCTGAATATAAAAGTGAGATTACACTGCAGCGCAATCTACAACACACACTATACCTTAGCATCTAAGTTGGTCTCCTAGTTATTAAGACCACTGTGGGATTCAGGATATAAAATTTTGATTGGCCAGATTCCAAATCTCTCAGCATCTGCATGGTTCCTGACACATGGCATTTAATGTTATGGAAGAAATATACAATCTACCAAAGGAAGGAAGGAAGAAGAGAAGAAGGAAGGAAGAAAGAAAAGACACTGCCCACTTGCGTTTGGGGAATAAGAGTTGGCAGGTGAGGAGGCCGAGTATCTGAGTTCTACCCTGCTCATGTCAATTCTCTGGACTCTGTGATATAAACACACACCATCAGGCTGCCTCTATCTGCTAACATGGAGTTTATTGGTATCGTTTGGTACAATTTCAGTCCTACCTTTCCCAACCCCAGGCATGTTAACAGTCCTTTAAAAATCATGCTACATTACTGTGGAGGAAAATAATTCCACCTTAACATGCTTAAAAAAATGCTAGAAAATTTTATTCCTATCAAAACACTTTTTTTTTCTTTTTTACTGCATCAGCTACCTCATCTCTAACACAGTACATGCCAGTCCAATGTCAGTGTGAATGTGCATCAACCAGGTACTACTGACTTTCTAAAGTGATTCCTCTGCAGGTACCAAAAGGACATCGTCCTGGGTCTGTGTACAGAGAGGCCGAAGGGAAGCCCTGTGCTGTGCAAAGGGAAGCTGCCAACATATTCTGGATTATCTCCCTCCTGTGAGCAGTGTCCAGTCTTTAACAATTGCAAATGACCCAACTAGAGAGAGAAAACACTGAAGAATACAAGCAAAGGAAGCTGGAAAGCTACGAAAAATGCATCCTAGGCATCCTAGGTTGGATGCATCAACCACAACAACTGTGATATTGTGGTTCAGAGGCTGACATAGACATCAGCATGGGGGCCATTGAAGACAGAGAAGTGGGTGTGACTGCATCATAGAGACCTCCCAAAGACACGCCGCTGTGGGGGTTGGCGGGGTTAGTTTGTGTGAAATTGCATCTGCCTCTGTCTCATACTGAGCTAAGGAAACAAGAATAACACGGAGGTTTGCTGTTTCTTGCTTTAGAAACAGGGGTTTAGAGTTGGGTGAAAGCAACCTTTTAAGTGAACATGGTAAGCTCTGTGATGGTGATACTCAAAAAGAAAGAACACAAGAAAAAGCTTGCCTGAAGCAGTGCACATTACCGTGGCCAGGAGCGCTTAGAACCGACGTGTGAATCTATCACACATGGAATCAATCCGCCCCTTCTACCTCTCTGTGCTTCATAAATGGGTCTGTGGCTTTAGCTCACCACTTTTACACCAGACTGTACTGCAGGAGCTGCAAGGAGGCAAGCAGAACTGCACATTTGCAGTCGATTACCATACGTGAGTGCCGTGCCAATACATTGACATGATAAATAGGAGGCTGAGAGTGTCCCGACAGCTCAGACGGCCACTGGCTGCCAGGTGAGACAGTCTCTCAAGACACTCAGCAACGTTCACGTTCAGCAAGGGGCATCCACTTCCTCAGGCTTCCTTGATGGCATCCAGTATGTGAAGGGCACCAAAGAAGACCATCTGTTCTTCTAGTTGAACACTCTGCTAGTTGACGCAGTTCTTCGTGATTCTTTGACTTCTGTCCACCTGTCGGATGCTGTCTGGAACGTTAATGGTGACTTCTTTTGCAGACATTCGTTTAGCATCTCTTTTAGTCTGTTAAAAAGTTTAACACAGTGAATTGAGTTACTGGGAAATATCCAAAGGTCTTCATATTTGCATTAATCTCTTGAGGTTATTACACACGCATACACAGAGAGAGAGGGGCAGGAAAAATGACCCACAAGAACACAGGCACATACACTCCTTTTCGTATCTTTCTCTGTTGACTCTCTAATTCCAACCTAGAGCAGAGCTTGGCATAAGGAATGCTCAGTAAAATGTTGTCGAATGAATGAGTGAATTAGTTGAGGTCCATCAAAGGGTAATGTGAAGGCTTCGCTGGTTTTAGTAGAGTGGTTAATGGTTTGAGCTTTCCAGTCTGATAGACTTTGGTTTAAATACTGACTATATAATTTCACTATGGGCAAGTTTTTTCTAACCTCTCTAACTCTTAGTTTCCTCATCTGTAAATTGGGGAATGATAATAGTAGCTACCTCATAAGGTTATTGTAAGGATTAGATTAAGGTAATGCATGTAAGGTACTTAGCACAATGCCTGTTACTAAATCAAAATGAAAAAAAAAAAAGAGTAAGTACAATGAGTAAAAAGTAGGATAGATTATCCTCTTCTAAGTGAAGATACAACAATGACAAAAGTCCAGAATTCACACTAGTACTAAAGCATTGACTAAACTGTAGGTTCTTGAACCATATGTGCCCAATCCCCCCAACCCCCTTCAAGGGAAGCCACTTCGGCTAGTGAGCAGCGTCCAGTCTTTAACAATTGCAAGCGAGAGGTAATTTTGCACCCATCCCACTCAACGATCACATGCTTAGAATAGCATGAGATGGGCCTTGAGTCATCTCTATCTTGGACAAAGACATGTGCCACCCAATCCTCATTCCGGGAAGGCCCTGCTGTCCAGCTGCAGGGAGTGCAGTCAGCAAATAGCCACCAGTTGTCCCCTCAGGGTGGCCTCAGAGAGCCACTTCACCCAGGACCTTGCCCTTCCTGAGGTGGCCCAATGAGGGGGTAAATGCAGGGGTATCAAGGCCTGGCCATTTGGCCCAAAGCAGGCCAGCTCAGACAAGCCACTTAGCTTCAGAGCTCCCCAGTGGATGGCATCAGCTGAGGCTATTGTCAGGCCTGCATTGTGACTCGACTTCTCCCTCTGCTCATTCCTGCTTCCAGCCCTCCTTCCCACAGGTGTTGACAGGGCACTTCCCAGTGAACATCCTATATAATGACATCTCAGAGTGTGCTACCTGGAAAGCAGAATCAGTCTGAGATCTGTGGGAGAATCTCCCACAGCGTGAGCATCTCCCCATGCTGCGTGTGAGTCTAGTGATGGTAGAGGCATATTTTTCATACAACATGGTCCCTGAACACAAGCCAACTACTTCATCTGTAGTGCATCTGAAGAAATGGTGAAATATTGTACCACTGGAGAAAAATTAATTTTTCACTGTATTTATTAACAAATGATATGTAGGTTTCTAACATGTCACATAAATCCTGTGTAGTAGCTGCTGGCAATGCCCCCCTCAGATTCCCTTTACTTGGCCGGTACATCCATTCCCCAGCTGTTGTGAGTTCTGGCTGCTAACTGCTCACAGCAGCACCCTGTTCTTGAGAATTGCCCTCATCTGACTGGAGCCACCTCCCTGAGAAACGCCAGAGGTTACGCCCTAATTCCTGGAGACAGCCCAAAGCCAATGCCTGATTGTTGGGGATACAAAAGGCTGGCCCTTTTGCCTCAAGGGGGTATGAATCTATGATGCCATTCATGCTCCGGAGCTCCCTGTAGGATCAGGCTGAGGCAACACTACCGCTGTTCAGTTGAGCTCACGTGTTTGGGGAACTTGGTCCTGCCCCACCCTGCTTCCCCCACTACCTTACGGGTTTCACCGGAGACTACTCTTTCCATCACTTCCTTGTACAAGGATCCTCATCCCAGGCTCTGCTTCTAGGGAACCTGACCTAAAGTAATATTTCATGGGTGATTTGAGGGATGTTTAAAGATAATTGTGACCATACACAATTTTAGCCTTATCCATTGATTTCATGACATAGGATTTCACTGTTTTCCTCTTCGTGTTCCCAGTGCCTAGCATAGTCTGAGATGTAGTAGGTTCTCAATTTAACTCTGGATGAGTAAATGGATGAAGGAACGGATGAGCACACCTCATCTGTCGGTGTACCCGTGCTTTAACAATCAGCAGTCAGTGCTGTCGAAGGATTCAGTCTGACACTCACCTCTTCCAAGCCTGAACTGGCACCAGGGCAGGCAGTGACTTTCATGGGTTTATTTTTCCCTAAAAGCAGAGAATTCATAAAGTCCCACAACCAATTTTGTTTCCTAAAGAAAAGTGTGGCAACTATGAGGCTAGTTCCATCAGATTTCCATTTCAGGCGTTATTGCATAAAAGCTTTGAGGACTGGGGCACGGCATAGAGACACACAGGAGCCTTATTTGAAATGAGCCAAGTTGACAGCAGCATTCCCCTCAAGCTGATGGGCAGTAAGGGAGCTTTCCAGAATGGAAACGTAAACTTTCCGAACTGCATAACTGCTTTTCTTTAGAGTTATTGGCAAGATTTCACAAAAGGTTATTAAAGATCATACAAAGAAATGCTCTGCTTTTCTAAGCTTAAAAACCTAAGCAAGTATTCAGCAATTGGATGATTCTTACTGTCCTAGCCCAAAGAGTCAAAGGCTACAAAATAGGCATTCCCAGGACAGCCACAGAATATGCATGGTTGAATCACAAGTACAATGGGGCAGTTTCTGAAATCTGTATATCAAAGCCTGCACCGTGGAGATGTGCAGAGGACAAGCTTTGGGGCCAAGCAGACCTGGGTTTAGTGCAAAGCTTTGCCACCAGTTAGCTGTGACAACACATGTTGCTTTAACCTCTGAATCTCAGTTCCTTTACCTGAAAGTGGGGAAATAATGCCTGCTTCTTAGGTTTGTTGAGATAATTAACTTAGCATTAATAGAGTGTCACTTAGCATTAATAGGGTAACCGACTTCTTCCAGTCTGCCCAAGACTGACCTATTTTAAAACTGAAAGTTTCACATTCAGGGAACCTCCTCAGGCCCCTGCAAACCAGGACAGTTAGGTGCCCCAATTATAGCCATTCACATTAATTCTATTTGCAAAACGATGTCAGTCAAACATACCAAATTTAAATCGAAACCTTCTTCTACTGAAACTCCGACTATTGCTACTACTACTTCTAAATAACAACAATAATAATAACTCTACAAGATATGCATGTGGATAAAGGACAAACTGGAGTTCTGTATTCCAATGATGGGCACAGAAGGGTCCAAGCCATAAACAAGTCGCTTCTCAAATAATTACACTGTATTAAATTTAGAATATTAAACAATTAGAACAACAATACGTTTTCTTGGAAGTGTTTTATAAAAGAGAAACTTTCAAGTCTGAGACATCAGCGGAAGGGTGCCCACCCCTTTTATAGGAGCAGGATACTCAGGAGGTCAGTTTTTGCGGCAATCTAGTTACAACGTGGAAACCTCAGATTTCAAGCCCAAATGAGAGGCAGAAAGAAGATGGGGAAGAGAACTACAATGCCAGATATTCTCTCGAGAAGTTCCAAGAAATAAGTTGCTTTGCCCTCCTATGAGAAGAGAGCTATATAGATACAGAGAACAATTGTACCATTTTGTTCCTCGAGGCCTATGGCATTTTGCATAACATAGATATTTTCCACTCTGATGTGGTTTGCAGTCAGCCAAACCTTTTTATTTAACATTCCACCCTCTTTAATTAATGACAGGAAAAGAAAACATGTCCCTATTGCAATTACTGGCTTAAAAAAAAAAAAACCCTTGCAGTTCCCAACTCAATGATGAGAGAAGCCTGTTTGGCACCTTTTGCTTGTAAGGCTGCCTGGTAATTCAGTCCTTCCTTCATTTCTAAAATTCTTCTTCTGTGAGTTTTATCACCAGTGACTCTTGCTAATGGGCCACCTCTTGTTTCTCACCCAGTTTTACAGCTTTTCTATTCTTCCCTTGCCTCATTTTAATTTCTGTAGGTTTAGTACTCTGTGAATTATAGATTTTAGTCCTCTTGATACTGCCTCTTTAATTAAAAGTAATTTATTGGCTGCCATTTCTCAAGGGTGACCAGATTGACTGTGATAACTTCCTGGCAGCCTCCAACCCAGATGGACTCGTTTCTCTTGGGGTTTAGAAGTCAACGATCCAGCTCATTCCTTGTGGAAGTAGGGGCAGCCTGGCTGCTCCATGGAAGCCTGGACTCAAAAGTGTAGCTAAATCTGCTCAGCCTTTTCTCACTTTCCCCCCAAATGGAAATACAGTCATTCAACACTGCATAATGATATTTCCGTCAACAACAGACCACATATACGATGGTGGTCCCATAAAATTAGTACCATATAGCCTAGATGAGTAGTAGGCTACACAATCTAGGTTAGCGTAAGTACTCTGTGATGTTCGCATGTCAACGAAATCACCTAGCGACGCATTTCTCAGAACACATCCCTGTCATTAAGCAACGCGTGGCTGTGGAGATGTTCTCAGCCTTACGTTGACTCTGCAAATACATCTACACCTAACAAGGGATTGTACAAACCTTTTCACAGTTTCTTATGGACAACAAAGAAAAGCAAAGCTTACTGAGATGATGATTTATCAGAACAAATTTTTCTGTATAACTAGAATCTTTTAATTATAAAAACAATAGATAATTATGGTAAAAGAAATCCAGAGAGTCAAGAAGGGCATAGTGAACAGTAACCCTTGTTCCCACACTCCGACCATGCTTATTCTTGCCCCAGAGGTGATCATGGCTGATGATTTCTTACCGAATGTTCCAGGGATTTTCTACACATATACAAGCATACAGCCCCATCTTATTCTCTCTCCTGAAACTCTTTACTTCCTTCCTGGCCTTTAAACGTGGTTTGGATAATATATTTATTTGTTTTCTTCCTTGCTTATTTTCTATATCCTCATTGGATTATAAACTTCAAGAAGGTAGGGACCCAGTCTGTTGTGTTCACCACAGCACCCCCAGAATCTTAGTGCCTATCACATAATAGACACCCAATGAATAATTTGACAAAGAACACATACATGAAGATAAACCTTCAGAAAGAGAGAAAAAAATCCCTAAGAACAGAACCTGTGTACACCGCCCTGCCTAAATGTCACAGAACTTTCCTACAGGATTTCAATCATGCTTATAATTGATTGTTCTTGCACCATCCCCGAGAGACAACTGGGAACGTTACTGTGTTCACTTTCCCTATGAGGCAGCTGAAGTCACTCAGGCTAGCGCAATTTGCCCAAGGCCAATGTCAGTCTAGGTGGTGAGTAGAACTAAAGATGGTGGCCCCAGGTCCCACAGCCAGCCTCCCACAACTCTGCCAGAGCTCACTCTAAATTCTCATCATTTTGCTTCAGCCAATGGGAAGGAAGAACATGGGGTCTAGAGGAGACAGACCTGGGTTTGAATTCCAACACAGCCAAATCACTACTCTGCATGCCACACTGGCCAAATATCTAACCTTTCTGAGCCTGTTTTCCCAGGTGGGGAATGATGCTGCTCACCACTTAGAGTTATGAAAGTTACAGACGATGCCATATAAAGTGTGTCTGGATCACAGTAGACACTACGAAAACATTAGTTCCTTCCTCTCCTCCTTCCCAAAAGATTAAGCCTTGTCAGCTGCAACTCAAGACATTTTTCTTCTTTCCAGTCAAGTCCCGTTAAAGGGAGACAGACAGTAACAAATGTCTAGCTGTTCTCAAACTTCATGAATTTATCTGCTGCTGCTTCATGAATTTTATGGCATTAATGCGAGGTCAGTTAGGAAACATTTGATTCCAGCAACTCCACCAAAGGCCAGGATGATACCCTCCATAGGCAGGAGTGAGACCACGCCTCAGGCAAAACTCACAAGAACTCCCCAAGCCTGGAGCAAATCCTGTACAGACCACAGCCCCATGCTCGGTACTCACTTGACTACGTATCAGGGGTATCTATCGTATCAGGTATCAAGTGCCAAAGGAGTTGCTACTTTTCAACTTGAACCTCAGATAAATCAAACACTAGGAACGCAGTAGAACCTGCTTTAGAAAAGCAACTGGGCTCCCACAGAACAGTCATCAATCACATGATGGTGGTGCTGCAGGGTGGCGGGTGGGAGTGGAGCCATGGGAAACCTTTCTAATCTCAATGAAGTACTAGGCTGGTCTCACTCACTCAACATGTGGTTAGAGAGTACATATCATGTGCATAACCCTGAAGTAGGCTCAGCGGGCAAGGGAAGACTACAAAGAAGAATGAGGAGGTTTCTGCCCTGTGTGGCTTCTAATTGAACTGGTTTTTCTGCAGACCCTTAGATGAATAGTGAGTCTCGCAATTCTTCACCTAAATAAGGTAGCAGCCAATATATAGATGCATTTTGGAATCACTACATACACACACACACATACACATACACGTACACTGCCCGCCCATCCCCTACTGTGACATCCACATACTGCCAGGCTTGAACTAGTGAGTGCATCCAAGTGCCTTCTAAGAGGTCTCCTTCTCTTTGGTTTTCCCCAAGGATTTCTTTCATTCTCTCCCTCCTTTTAATATCATGTTCTTGTTTTTCTAGGAGAAACTCATATTTACTTTCCAAACTCTTCTCATATATCTCATCTTACTGCCATCCAGGAGGAATTCTGGGCTGGTCCTATCCTCCTTTCTGGATCAGGCCTCCTTCTCTGGCTACAGTCATTTCTGTGAGGCTTCACTCATCTTTCCTGGACTGGACCAAGCCTTGCCAGCAATCGGACACTGGAAGAACAGGGAAGGGAGAGCAGAAGGAAGAAGCACCTTAGCTGAGAATCAGTCCAAGCATTGGCTACTTCCTTTAGCCTTGTCTGGTCACTTTGCCGAGAATAAATAAAGCAACCTGAAAAGATGCAGCTCCTGAAGAGATGAAGGCTCTTTGGGAGAGAGACCAGCCACATACTGCTCAGAGCTATAGTCACAAAGACATTTCCACCTTAGCTAAATACTTGAGGTGGTAGTTCTAGGGGAGAAAAACAAGAGTCCTACACCAGGGGAAACAATCAGGTTGGAGAGTAAGTGTTTGGAGGCAGCCCAGAGTTCCTGAACAATTAATTAGGAGGAGAGAACAAGCGACTACAGATCCTCCTCTTGTGTTATTTGTTGAGCTCGGAGAAGAAGCTGGGGAAGCAGATGGAGTCAATGATTTATCAGATGCTGCGGAGTCAAAAAGGTCCCAAGTGACTAGAGGAAATCAAGGTGCAATAGAGAAAGAACTCTCTACTGAGGGAGTCAGTTCCAATTTGTGAAAGATCATTTTTGTCACATTCTCTTTGCCAGTTAGCACCCATTAACACAAGGGATAAGACAGGGGCCAGGAGGAAGTGAAAGAAGGAAAATAGGTTTGTTTGACGGGACATGAAGCAGAGAAGGGCTCAGAATATGAGATGCTGCTGTTCACCATCACAGCAACATTAGTTGCCTCTCACCACCTTCAAAAAGTGATTTGACCTGTGCGGAGGCATCTGTGTTACATAGAGTAGTTTCTATCTCCAACCAGTGGCCTTTTAGTTCCTCCACAGCTCCATGCAGAGTCTGTAAATGCTATGTTCATTTATTCCATAGTATCGGACTCTCCACCCTCACCGCCATTGAAAGTGGCAGCTGCTTCAGAGCAAAGGGCATGTGTGCCTTTTCCACTCCTGGATCTTTGGCATTAGAACAGTGCCTGACACCTAGGTGGTGCTGAGTGAATGAACATTAAATGAATGAATCCGAAGAGTGCTTATAGGCACTTGTGAGGAAATTTTCCAGGCCCAGCAGGATTGCCTTTAACACACAAACTTGTTTTGTAAATCTAAATGGAAATACTGCAGTAGGCATGCGCGTGAGGATACACGCTTCATGAATGGGTTCTGCTGGAGAAGGAAAGCTTTAAAAAAGAGTCAAAGAACCATCAGCCAGATGGAACGCTGTGAAATGCTGTAAGGTCGTCTCGAGGAAGCAAAGGAGGACTGGGAGAGGCAGGTGGATACTGGCTGAGCCACACTGAAAATGCAGGAAGCTTTAGCCCAGAGTATGAGAGACAAGCTAGGAAGGGACAGTATGTCAAGGTCCTGGAGGGAATAGGAAGAAAGCTATTTTCATTAGGCAGATTCCAGGCAGCTGAGAACTGTGCTGCTGACAGAAGCTTGAATCAGACGTAAACTTCGCTTGTAAACTGACACCTTAGATAGAAAACCTTTGCTAAGGCCTTTGAGGGATTCAAGGGATCCCTGACATCTGTTGGCTGGTGAGGTCTCAGGATGCAAAGACCACTGATGCACTTCAGCAATTGTCTGAACACTTAAAGCAGAAGTTATCTGCTCCCTGATCTTATTTTGGAAATAGTTACAAAGCAGCCATTGTTCATTGAATTGTGCAAACAAAAGCTGCAGTGGCCGGCTTATCGCTATGCCCATCTGCCCCGTGGGGCTGCGTTGGTCAGGTGCATTGTGTGTGGTCCTCACTCTCCTGTGACAATTTCCACTGCAGCTGGAGCCCCGGGGGCTGGCTCTACCTGCTCCCATTTTAACTTCCACACAGGATCTGGCATGTGTGCGTCCAGGGGGAGTGCTTTTCTTAGCACTGAGTCTCCATTCTCATCTCTAAACTGGAGACAACAATATCAACATTTTAGAGGAGTTGTGAGGATTAAGCGAGACAATATAATGAAGTGGTTAGCATGCTATGCTCTGCCTAGAAGGTTGCCATCACAGACCTAAGAAAGAAGGGCTAAGTACAATTTACTGTCTTTAAATTCTCATGTTTCATAACTGGAACTCATCTGTTGCTGGTTAGCTGGTAAAGTGACATAAGCACTTTTGAAAACTGTTTGTCAGTATCTATTAAAGGTGAATATATCCCTATCCTGTGAGCCAGCAATTTTACTCCTGGGTATATACCCAAAAGAAGTGAATGTCCACCAAGGGGCATGCACGAGAATGTTAACAGCTATATTGTTCACGATAGCCCCAAACTGGAAATAACCCAAATGTCCTTTAAGTAGAATGGTTAAATTACAGTGTATTCAAATAATGGAATATACATAACAAAATAAATGAGGAAATTTTTGCAATTCACAACAACATGGATGATTTTCACTAGCATAACATTAAACAAAAGAAGCCAGACACAAAAGAGCATGTACTGTATGATTCCATTTATAAAAGTCTCAAAAATAAAAACTGGTCTATAATGCTAGAAGAGTATCAGAATGAGTGACTATACTGTCAGAAGAGTGGTTATGTTGTGGGGTCGGATGGTGACTGGCACATCCCAGTTGCCTTGGTGAGGGGCACAAGGGGGATTTGTGGAGTAGTGACAATGTTCTATGTCTTCATATGGAAGATAGTTCATGGGTGTGCCACCTTATAAAAATTCTTTGAATGTATGACTGACTTGTACATTTTCTGTATGTATGTTATATGTGGTAGATTGCATTATTGTCCCTAATCCTTTGCTCTCTCTCCCCTGGGCACAGAGTCTACTTCCCTCCCCTATTCATGTAGGGCTTGTTCAACTTGCTTCAGCCAATGGGAGGTTGGTCGGTATGACATGAACAGAGACATGAAATGTGTTTAAGTAGTTTGGTTTTGCACTCTTGGGTTTCTGCCATAGTCATGAGAAGAATATACCTCATAAATGTTGAAGAATATACCTCAGAAATACATGCTGCTCTTTTGGCTTGATTCCCAAATAATAAACATGGAACACACTGATTGTAAGGGGGGGAAAATGATTGTCATCTGAAGCCACTGAATGTTGACGTGCTTTGTTATGCAGCAATATTGTGGCAATAGCTGACTAATACATTATTCTTCAATAAAAAAGTACTTTAAGATCTGTATGCTCCACCTTTCTAATCATCACCTGAAGCAAATTGAAGTTACTGACACCCATCTGCAGCACTTACACAGCCTATTCATGTCATACAACCATATGAACCTTAGTTTCCTTGTCTATACAATGGGGATGATGCTCACTTCACAATGCTCTTGGGAGGACTTAATGAACCCGGAGACCTAAAAGAACTCTGTAAATTGCAGGACGCAATTTTAAAGTGATGGATGATGGGGGCAGGAAGTGAGGACGGAAAGAAAGTATGTGGATCATGCCACACACCAGGCAATGCTGCTTCCTCCCTACCATGGTGTATCAGGCTCAAAAGGTGACGGCACAAGTGTGGGGAGGAGGCTAGGAGACAAATGGCAGGGCCTGCACTAGTGCAGTCACTAGGCTTCTGAGCAGTTCTGTGGGGCCCAGACTGTCTTGGAAGATGGCAATGATGAGACCTCTAGAAGGCCAGCTATGCACAGGAAAAGTAAGGAATACAGGATCCTAGGAAGGCCCCTACTACCCTCAAATCTACCCTCCACCCATTACCTTCTATGGTGCTGAAGGGCCACCATCAGTGTTTCATTTAATTGGGTTATGGTGCTGTATGCCTAACCAACCCCTGTTAATCCTTACTGTCTTTCTTACAGCACTTCTCAGTTTACAAAGAACAGGCCCACCTGTTCTCTCATTTTGGTATTATTTCTCTTGTGTGGATAAGGAACCTGAGACTCTGAGAGATTCAGTGACTCCTGAAAAGCCATTTAGTTAGTGACCGTTAGAGCTGAATTTGCAACAGGTTTTCCAACCAAAGCTTAGAGAAGTAACTCACTGAAGTGAGCAAGAATTCCATCATTAGATAACGAGGTGTACCCTTAGAAAGCAGGTAGCATTGGCCTGAGGAGACAGGACCAGTAACTTTTGACAGGGTAGAGGGGGAAATATGGGTCTGGAGCTTTGGGTAAATAGTGGACTTTGAAGGGGTATGAGGCATGGGAAAGATGAGGAAGTGGGAGGGAGGAAGAGACTGCAGACCCCTGAGCTGGCCCACTAAGGGCATTCGTTCCCATGGGAAGAGCCAGAGGCAGCAAGAGGAGCACTCCCAATAACAGCTCTGGGAGAAAGAAAAGGATGGGAAAAGATGCCAGCTACGTCCAGCAATGCCATAGCCCTGCCTCCTCTCCAAGAGCAACAGTCTGGGGGTGATGCTGCCACCACATTCTGCAAGCAGAGCACCTCTTGGGGACCCTCCTACTGCCTGTCTGGTTGGAAGGTCTGAGGTAAAATGCCAGGCTTGTCTCCCACCCCAGTGGTTTTCTCTCTCCTTCCCTGCCCACTCCCCATCCTGCCAACCCTGGAGACTGGCCAACTGCCTGGCCTAAGACTGGTTCCTATAACCAGCAGAGTCCTATCAAGATGGTGAGAGCTGTGACAGAAGAGGAGACCCTTGAACAAAGCTGTATTTAAGCAAGAGTGCAAATATCAAGAACCCATTTTCACTGATTCAACAAAAAATACAGTAACCTTCAAGATAGGGGTTGGGGTAGCGGTGGGGTCTCGCCATTTTTGTTTGCAACAATTTTTACATGAGTAGGGAGGAGAATTTCCATTGGCAAGGCAAGCCGTCACTGCTCCTTCCCTGGGTACAGGCTCAGCTTGGCCCTGCCCTGAAGCAAGCTTCTCCCCCTTTCTCCAGTCCCAGGTCAGTTCTGTGGCTGCCACTTACTTCTGTGGTCCGAAGGCCATTCTGTTTCTGGGTCAGAGGGCCTGAGCTGAGGCTCTGGGGATTCGGGCACTGGGTCCCACAGCTCATCTTCTTCTCTGGGTTGGGTGCTCCACCTGGGGCTGTAGATCGGGGCACACCATTGGAGGACAGTCCATCTTCCAGCACACCTAGGGGAGGGAAGCAGAGGATGGCACTAGAGTCTTGCACATGGCAGTTGCTGCAAACAATCCCTAAGTGTGTGGAAAAAAAGATAGCCAAAAAGAAGAAATAAGATTCACCAGAAGTCCCACCATGCAGAGGTTTTCTATAAGAACATGTGTTTTTGTTTTTTTTTTACCAAAATGAGACTTTAAAATAATTTTGTTACCTGAAATTTTTACTTAATGATACACCAATGATATTTCTCCATGCCATTACACATTCTGCCATATTATTTCTTACACATAGTCTGCCGTTGTTTGGATGTGTCACCATTTATTTAACTAATCCCCTCTAATTGGATATTTGCCTTCACTGTTTCATAATAAATGTTACAGTGATGAAACTCCTTATGGGTAAAGCTTTATTCTTAATTACTTTCTTAGGATAAATTCCTACAAGTGGGATTACTGGTTTGAAGGTTATACAGAGTTTTTTGCATAATTCCGTCTCAAGGTATTAGAGTGAGCATGTATGCCTCCCATAACAAATGCTAAGAAATGATAGAATGAAGTTTAAATAAATAGCCTCACTGAAAAGCAAGAGGGGGGCTGCAGCGAAGAAATCATGGATGAAGAGTATCTGACTGGAAAGAGAAGAGGCAGCCCAGGAAGCACGAGGAGGAGATCCAGGTGGAGTACAAGACGTGGGCAGAAGCTCTGTGATAGCCACAGGGAGGCCAAGAGCAGCCAGGCAGGGTGGCCATTCTCCACCAGCTGAGGCCAGTGAGCAGTGATGGTGGGAGCAGTCTGTGGGGGTGGGACACTAGGATATAACAAGAAATACATGTTTGGTCTTCATCTCTAGCTCCTGGCACAGGGCTCCTAAAACCCTTGTAATTTCTTGAGTGATTGGGGTGATAAGAGCATCTTTTGTATAATATTTGGTCTTGGCTCTCAGTTCATAACACAGAGTTCCTAAATCCTTTGGAATTTTGTGAGTGATAGGAGAGACAGGAGCACCATTTGTTCTATGAGGCAACTCTTGGCGGGCCCCTAGGTAGCTTCAGGATGGGAGCCGGTCGCGAAAAAGACCTAACTTTGATTAGAAGCTTGGAACTTTCATCCTCACCTTCCAACCTCTGGGGAGGAAGGGGGGCTGGAGGTTGAGTTTGTAACTAATTATGCCTACATGATGAAAACTCCATAAAAACCCCTAAATGACATGTTTAGGGAGCTTCCAGGTTGGTGAAAGCATCCGTGTGCTGGCAGTTCTGTCCCTAGCTTCATGAGGACAGAAGCTCCTGCACTTGGGGCTCTTCTGGACCTCGCCCGACGTACCTCTTCATCTGGCTGTTCATTTGTATCTTTTTATAATATCTTTTACAATAAACTGGTAAATTTAAGTAAAGTGTTCCTGAGTTCTGTGAGTCAGATAGCAAATTACCGAACCTGAGGAGGGGACAAAGGAACTGTGACTTATAGCCAGTTGGTCAGAAGTACAAGTGGCAACCTGGGCCCTACAACTGGCATCTGAAGTGGGAGGCAGTCTTGTGGAACTGAGCCCTTAAACTGTGGGGTCTGTGCTAACTAAACGTAGTTAGTGCCAGAATTGAATTGAATGGCAGTACGCACAGTTGGTCTCTGGAGAGTTGAATAATTGGTTGATTTAGGGAGAAAAAACCCCATATATTTGGTATCAGAAGTGTTTTGAGTAGAAATAGCACAGGGAAGGACTTGACTCAGAGAGAAGGGCAATGCTCTCAGAGGCTGGTGACACCTGAGAGAAAATGAAAATTCCTACCAAGAAAGCAGGGATGGCCACCACCTTGTCCCATTCTGAGACACTTCAAGAAGTATACCTGACCCCAATCCTCCCCATGCCCATGGCCTGTCCCCTGTCAGGGTTAGCGGACATGGAATACAGCTCCCTCCCCGCCCCTCACTCCCCTGCAACCCAGTTGCTGACCCAGGAGGAGGGTGGCAAGGCAGGAAGGAGAGGCTGGGGGCAGCAGAAGCCAAGAGCAAGCAGCGGAGAACACATCCCAGGGGGGGTAGATAGGTAACAGGAAATGGAACCAAGCATGAGTCCGAGCTCCAAGCCCTGGCACATGCTCCATCGTCCCATAGGATTTCACTTACAAAACACAAATTCAAAGATAAAATTATCAAGAATTTCAAGATGGCACCTGCAGAGTATTAAATCCTAAGCACAGGGCCCCTTCTGAGCCCAGCAGGCTCTGAGTGGCTGCACTGTCACATACCCATGAAGCTGGTCCTGCCAACACTTAGAGATCAGGCAGAGCTGCTGTGGCCGAGGTACAAATGTCTAGTCCTTCCCTCTCAGCAGCCCCTCCGTTCCCTGGGCATCTCTGTTAAACCTCAGGACTCCTAGAAACACAGTTTCAAAAGTCACTCATTTGGTCTAGTGTTTTCAGTTTTCATTTGTGGCTAAACAAAAGTTAGAACTCTGGTTTCTTAATCCCCAATCCAGGGATGTCACCATCTGGTAAATGGGAATAACAATTCCTTCTTCATGGGGCTGTTATAAAGATTAAACAAGACAATATATATAAAGGTTCACAGTGTTTGGCACATACCTTGTACTTATCATTATTTGTGGCCCAACACCAGCTGCCTTGTTTCCTTGTGCTGCCCCTCTCCATTAGCCACTTTAGTTACATTCTTGGTTTACTAGTCACACAAACAGCACCTGTTAACTGCTAAATGACTGGCCCACCAAGCCTGACAAACAAGCAGAGAAGCTCTGATGACAAGCAGAGAAACAGGGCTGGGCCTGGGGACTCACACTGCCAAACAGTGAGCAGGGGTCATCTGCCCAGGGTGGCTGAGGTCACTGCAGAGGGTCAGGAATATGGGGTCATTTACTGTTACTTCTGCCTGTAATAAACCAGGTGATTTCGTTGCATGGATTTAATTTGACTTGTATCTTCTAGTTCCTAAAATCATAGACTCAATGTTAGAAAACTTGTAAACTACAAAAAAGCACAAAAGAAAAATAATTTTTACCTCATCACCCAGAGATGTCCCCTGTTAACAAGGAGATGCATAACCTTCCAGCAGATGCTATTGGTGCCTGCACAGGTCCACTGACCTGACCCCTGCACCTGTCCCCCAGCTGCTGTGGATGTTGCTAGCTAATGGCTCACACCTGCCCCCTTTCCTAAGGCTTGCCCTTGGCTAAAGGAAGCCCTCTCACCAGGATAGCCTGGCCAGTTATACAGGGGCAGCCCATGGCCAATGACTGACTAAAAGTCTATGTGTGTGTGTGTGTGTGTGTGTGCCTGTATGGGGTGTATGTAGAAGGGACCCCTTGCCTTTGAATGGGACAATTTCTGTCCTTTTGCTCCAAAGCAAACCATGGCATCAGGCTGAGGCTAGACTAATTCAGAAACCACATCTTTGCCCAGCTCCCTCCCCTGGCCCATCCTGCTTTCCTCGCTCCCTCCCTCGCACAGTTCTCCTCCCAGGAGTGTCTCCAAGAGTCACTTGCATAAAATCACCATGTCAGGTTCTGCATCTAGAGAACAGAATCTAAGACAGCAGATGCACCTTGCATCCTGGATATATTCCTTCTGGCCCTCCACACGCACTCTCCCCTCCTCTCCACTCAGCTCTGTGTCCCAGGACACTGGCCTGAATGCACCATGTCAACAGGCTCCCTGGCCCACTGGCTTCTAGCTGAGTTTGTCAATGGGTGTCACTAGCTATTGAGAGGAGGGGTCTGCAGTAGCAGACTGAGGTCGAGTCTTTATTCCCCGGGCTCCCGCCATGCAGTGTTGCCATGGGTGCACTGTGTCCTCTATACACTCCCCCACCAGAAGAGGGTACAGAACCAAGAAAAGCCCAAGAGGCTGTGCAATCAGGAGGT
This sequence comes from Equus caballus, assembly GCF_041296265.1. Lineage (NCBI taxonomy): Eukaryota > Metazoa > Chordata > Mammalia > Perissodactyla > Equidae > Equus > Equus caballus. The sequence goes on along the minus strand of NC_091692.1, from coordinate 63,775,776 downwards.
TCCTGACAGCTTCAGGGGGAGCTTGGAGGAGCGGTGGGAACAGAGGACAGATGGTAAGTTGTTGAGGAGGGAGTTACAGATGCTGTATCAGTCAGGGTTCTTAGCTGCAAGCAGCAGAAATGGACTCCGGTGAATTAAAGTAGAAAAGTGATTCATTTAAATGATCTGGGAAGCTCACAGACTTTCTGGGAGGGCTAGAAGTGATCTTTCAAGGAACAATGTCCCAATCCTTCCACAGAGCTTGTCCCACTATTGCCTGGACCCTGGAAACCGGCCTCAGCAGCACTGCCACACTTATATTACAAGATTATTGTTGTTTTCCTGAAACCCAAGTTGAATTGGGTATCCTGAACTTTATCTGGCAACCCTACTGGGCATCAGGTCCCCAGACTGGAGGACATGGTTGTGAAAGCTGCATAGTACTAAACCCTGAGCTCCATCTGCAGGTCCACTCCAAGCCACCCCTCTCGAGCCTGGGAGATGAGAGTTACCCTTATTTTACAGGAGAAGAAACAAGTTTAACCCAGGTGCTGTATGTTTTTAAAGCTTGTGGTCTTAGTATTTACATTTCCTTCAAGAAAAAACTCCCAAGTAAGCAGTTATCAAATTTTTGTGAGCATGAGACCCACCTGAGGTGTCAGTTAAAATGCATATCCTTATATCCAACCCCCGGAACTTCTGAGTCAGTAGGGGCCTAGGAATATGCATCTAACAAGTTCCCTCACCACCACTCCACCCTCAGTGATTTTGAGGCAGGGAATTCTAAAGACTGCACTTCAGAGCTGCTGGCATAAAGATGGACACTCATGCTAGTTTTGAGGGTTGTATGCAAAATGCCCATCTAGATTTCTTTCCAGAGTGAATTCTGTAGTAGCAAACTGAGAGACATCTGTGCGCCCCTAGGGTATGTCTTTTTTTGACATTCATCACAAAATTTTCATTCTATCCAGAAGACAAGCCAAATCACTGACTTTGCCAAAAGATGAAAAACAGCTGTGTTCAAACCTTGCTGATAAATTGCAACCGATGACTTCTTGCCAAAGTTTCTTGCTATTTTAGAAATGGAACTGGGAGGGGGTAAGAGTATGGAAATGAAAAATGATAACTGGAAGCCATGTGGAGAGCAGGCCAAAGGGCACTTCCTCCTTAACCTAAGCACCTAGCTTTCCTTGGTGAAGGCGATCTTAGAGTCTGTCCAAAGTCACTGAAACTCCCTGCAAGTCATTTCCCTCAATGACAGAAAATCAAAGTATGACATTAGCAGTCTATTTGAGAAGAATCCCCTAACGTCACATCAGATGAATCTCTGGCTCCTCAAACACTGCCTGGGCTCAGGCCCTGAACACAACAGCTGACCATAACTTTGTCTGGCCTGAGGTATAAATTAAATAAACTGCAACTACCCACCCACTTACCAAGAATTTGTCTTCTCATTTCTCATTTTACAAAATGAACCAGAATGGGAAGATGTCTGTCATTTCTTCAATCTAATGAGTAATTTTTGAGCACACAATATGTGTAAGAAGCTGACATGTGGGGCCGGCCCGGTGGTGCAGCAAAGTTCACAAGTTCCACTTCAGCGGCCCGGGGTTCACCGGTTCAGATCCTGGGTGCGGACACGGCACCACTTGGCATGCCATGCTGTGGTAGGCGTCCCACATATAAAGTAGAGGAAGATGGGCATGGATGTGAGCTCAGGGCCAGTCTTCCTCAGCAAAAAGAGGAGGATTGTCAGCAGATGTTAACTTAGGACTGATCTTCCTCAAAAAAAAAAAGAAGCTGATATGTGACTTTTTGTATGGCTAATATAAGAAAATTCTTTAAAAATGGTGAGCAACTCTTACATATACGGTCAATTGATTTTGGGCAAGGGTGCCAAGACAATTCAATGAGGAAAGAATAGGTTTTTCAACAAGCATGCTGGGACAGCCAGCTATCTACATGCAAAAGAATGAAACTGGATCCCTACCTCACACTGTATACAAAAATTAATTCAAAATAGATCAAAGATCTAAACATAAGAGCTGAAACTATAAAGCATTTAAAAGAAAACATCTGCGTAAATCTTCACGACCTTGGATTAGGCAATGGTTTCTTAAAAATGACCCCAAAAGCACAAGCAACAATAATAAAAAATAGATAAATTGGACATCATCAAAATTTAAAACTTTTGTGCTTCAAAGGACACCATGAAGAAAGTGAAAGGACAATTCACAGAATGGGAGAAAAGTTTTGCACATTATATAGCTGATAAGGGACTCTTACTCTCAAACAACTCTGACAACTCAATAATAAAAAGACAACCCAGTTAAAACACGGGCAAAGGATAGGAATAGACATTTCTCAAAAAAATATATGCAAATGGCCAATAAACACTTGAAAAGATGTTCAAGGGAAATAAAAATCAAAACCACAATGAGATACTGCTTCAAGCCCACTGGGATGGCTGTAACAAAAAAGACCGATAATAACACGTGTTGTCAAAGATGTGGAGAATTTGGGACCCTCATACACTGCTGGTAGGAGTGTAAAATGGTGCAGCCACTTTGGAAATCAGTCTGGCAGTTCCTTCAAAGGTTGGACACAGAGTTACCATATGACCCAGCAATTCCACTCCTAGTTAGATACCCAAGAGAAATGAAAACCTATGTCTACACAAAGACTTGTACATGAATGTTCATAACAGAATTATTTATAATAGCCAAAAAGTAGAAGCACCCCAAATCTGCATCAACTGATGGATGGATAAATAAAATATGGTTTATATATACAATGGAATATTATTTGGCAATAAACAAAATGAAGTACTGATACATGCTACAACATTGATAAACCTTGAAAACTTGCTAAGTGCAAGAAGCCAGTTACAGAAGGTCACATATTGTATGATTCCATTTATGTGAAATGTCCACAAATAGGCAAATCTATAGACAGAAAAGTAGATTAGTGGTTGCCTGGAGTTGGGGTTGTTGAGGGGAGATGAGGAATGACTGTTAATAGATATGGGATTTCTTTTTAAGGTGATGGAAATGTTCTAAAATTGTGGGGATGGTTGCACAACTAACAAAACCATTTAGTTCTACCCTTTAAATAGGTCAATTGTACGGTATGTGAATTATAGTTCAATAAAGCTATAATTTAAAAAATGGTGAGCAACACATTTTGGAAGGTTATACTGACTAAAGGAAATGAAACACATTCAGACTTGAACAGCAACGGTCGGGGCAGGAGATTCACTAATGAGCAGTCTAGAAGGACAGAGCAGTACTAGCTAACAGTCCTCAAAGGCCACGAGGAGGGCATTGGAAGGCTACTGTTCCCTGAGTGAATAGCCAGCCTGTCACATCTGCCCTTGGCCATCAGGGTTGCTGGTGGAAACAGGTTCCCCATCGTACCCAGCAGCGTGCAAGAAAGATGCCTGCTGAGAGCAACAGCTGGAACTGAAAGGACCGCAAGAGGAAGCATGGAGAGTACTGTCTGTCCTTGGTGCAATCAGGCCTGAATTCTCCTCTCCCCAAAGAGACACCCAGGAGACAACAAACAAGCTAACAAACTGGCAGGCAGCCAAAAGAAAAAAATCAAAATCTCACTTTTTTTCTCCCTACTGATACCCTTAGAATCTGTTCGTGTTCTCTGAGGACTCACTGACGCTTCCCTCTCTCCCTCTGATCCCCTCGGGGGCACCTCCCTTTCTTGAAGCTTCCACCTCTGCTCCAAGATCACCACAGAGCATTCTCCAGGGTGGGTACCCGCCATATCTCTTTGTTAATTACTGTGGGGCTGTCCCAACCGTGTAATAAAAATTCAGCTCTCTCTTTCATCAAACGTACTTCCTATCTTCCTGTTTCAAAGGGATGCAATATTGCTATGACCATAACAACACCTTGTACTTTTCCAGAGCCCGCCTCCCAAACTGCTCAAAACAGTTCTCGTGCTCTTCCCTTTCCTCTTTGTCTCTCCTTGAACAACTCTTATAAACTTTTAAAATGTCTCCCTGCGTATTAGTTTGCTAGAGATGCCACACAAAGTACACAGACTGGGTGGTTTAAACAAGAGAAATTTATTTTTTCATATTCTGGAGGTTAGAAGTCTGAGATTAATGTGTCAATAAAGTTGATTTTTCCTCAAACTTCTTTCAATGCATAGACACAGAAACATAGATTTTCAAGAAATGAGATCATACCATACTACTATTCCATTTTCCCCCTTATCTATCAACATTTCTACACAGCTTCATTCTTCCTTCATCTGCTTCTTCCTCATCGTTCTTTTATCATTTGTCTTTCAATTAGCCAATCATTTGAAAAATATTTATTCAGTACCTACTATGTGCCAGGCAATAGGGTTACATCTGAGGCTTATGGTCCAGTAGAGTCGCAGGCTCTCAGCTAAATCCCCCCTCTACCCTCCTTCTTTTTCTTCCTGCTCCTCCCAGTCTCTACCTGGTCCCCCAGTTCCACACCAGAGAGGAAACTGGGAGATGGAAGGCAAAGATTGAATTCTCATTGGAGGAGGAAGATAAGAATTTGAACTGCCATTGACACAATTCTCTGTGAGAGATGGAGGGTGAGGCAAGGCAGAGAATATTAAGAAGACAATCTTATCCATCCATGTATCTAACTCCCTCTTCCTCTTCCGTGTGACCCAGTCTGGATCCCACCTTCTTACTCAGGCTAAAGCAGCCTCTCCAAGGAATTCTTTGCCTGAGCAGTCCCAGGCACCCTGACAAGCAGTGCTCTTATCATCAACATCCTACCAGGGTAACAAATCGATGCCTGTGAAGAGACTCCCCAGAGTTGGCTGGGAGGAGGAGGCCCCTCCAGCGGCTAGTGCAATCCTGCCCATCATAGCCCCATTTCTGCTCAGATGGGGAGGCTTACCTTGATCTTTTATTTTTATCCCACCTCTTTACGTGTCGAGACAAGGTATCCTGCTTGTGGCCTGGCTTCTTTCCACAAAGTCAGCAGATCTAATCCGCCAGGGATTTAAAAACACCCTGGGGGTGACACCCTTACACTGCTCCGAAGGTGCCTGGCCCCACGCTAGGCTCACACCTGCCCTTTAGACTCTTCTGCTTGGTCAGTGAAAGTTTCCCTTAGGGACAGAGTCTTCCAATGCAGTTTTCCTCCTTGTTTTCTTTTATTCCTTGGTTCAATCACTTTTGGGGTGGTTAGCCTTTTAAGGAAGTGGCAGCTGCTTTCCTGGTTGTTTTTTCACTCGTTGACATTTTCTGAGCTTAGTACAACCAGCCTCTTCAGCAGGCTCTTTCCATGCCGGCTGTAGCTGGCACTAGATTGTTCTCTTAGGTGGACATTAGAAATTAGGTGATACATCTTTATCACATATAACGAGTATATTTGGGTCAATCAGAATTAGGAGAATTAGGTCAATGGAATTGTTTTAATTCTTGAAATTTAAAAATCATCCAAAGCAATCAGCCAATCCTCTAGTATCTATGAGTGCCTACCCTGTGCCTAGCACTGGGCTGCTATTAGGGGGTATCAAACACTTACTTCCCTGAATCCTTTATGCCTCTGTAATTTAACTGGGAACTTAGCTTATTTAAGAATTACTGAAAAAATAGAGCCATGAAAAATTTAAATAACAAGATATCGTTTCTTACCCACCAAAATGGCAAACGTTAGGAAGTAAGATGATATTAAATGTTGAAAGGGAGTGGGTTAATGGGTTCTCTCATATATTGCTGGTGGGAGTCCAAAGAGAACTATTTTGGAGGACAATTGGCAGAATCTATTCAAGTTTAAAATGTGAGCAGCATGATGACTCAGCAATGCCAGCCCTCAGCATCTACTGCAGAAATCCTCTCACCTTTGCACAAAGAGGCCTGTTGAGGACGTTCTTTCCACCACTGTGATAGTGAGAATGCATCAACATTGCCATTCATCTTTTGGGTAACGACTAAATAAACTGTATTTTACCTATACTATGGAATTCTATACAACAATTTAAAGGTATAAAGATTTTTATAGATAGAAGTCCAATATATAATGATGAGTGGAGCAAGTGGAGAATAAATATGTACAAATGACAGCTTTTATATGGGAAAAAAACTACACTACATACTATGTTATTATTGTATTTTTTTGCATAGGAATACATACACACGTATGTATGTAATATATATCTTTATGTATGTATATGTGTGTGTGTGTATATATACATGTGCATGTGTGTTGTGTTTGTACACACAACAAACTGATAACAATGTCTCTGGGGAAAAGGCAGGGGACCAAGATGAGAGGGTGGTTAACGGGGCCTTATCTGTAACATTTCCACTTTTTAATACATTATTTGTGAAATAAAAATGATTTTTTAAAAATAGAGCTATGTCATATTTTGCCTCTTCTCATTAGTAACGGCTTTGGACCCACACGGTATTTTGCTGTGTATTTTTTAGTCATTTGATTACATTTAATCATCAAATATGCTATCAAAAATAGTGACCAAACATAATGACACACAAGAACAAGAACAAGAATGACACACAAAAATACATTGCTATTAGCCTATTCCACAAAGAAAGTTCAACATTTTAAAATGAAGAGATGGGATGTCTGGCTCTCTGTAGCACAGTCAGCAATGTTCACTGAGGCACCCTGACATTAAAAGTGGATGGAACAAATTATAGTTGTTTGTAAGAACCTGGGGGTAACCTATGTGACTGAAATCAGGCATGGGTAGTCCTCAGAGAGGAGGATTCTTGAGCAGTGTTTAAAAGGAAAGACTGGGTGTTGTTAGCATGAAGGTTAACAGAAGAAATGAAATGAAACTCACATTTGTGGGGCTCCTGCTGAGTGCCAACCTCTAGCTCAGAGCTAGGACACAAAGATTGAAAGACTCCTGAAATGACTGGTAGTTAAGAGCACGGGGTTGGAATTTGATCCCCAACTCTACTTCTTTGTCCCACCAACCATGAAAGTAGGTGTTATGAGCCTCCTTTTTCCCTTCCAGAAGAGGAAACTGAGGTTCAAGTAGGTTAAGCAATCTCCCTGAGGTCCCACAGCTGGTGCCAGAGCCAGGCTTCCACCCACGTCTGCCAGACTCTAAAACCTTTGCTTTCACAGGCATTTGTGTTTACTCACATCATTAAAAAAAAAAAATCTACAATGAATCACGTTCTCCCTTTTCAGGGCTAGATAATAAGGAGATGTAAGGAGTCATCAAGTAAATGAAAAACTTTTCGTTTGTTGTTTTAAAGATAATCCTCCAGGGTAGAGCAGATCTTCAGAATACTTTAGAATCCAAGTAACTTGCCAGCAGAATCAAGTAGGTCAGACTGAAGTACAGACAGTGAGAAGCTGAGGGTATTTAATTAAACTACCTTGGTGCGTTTTCTACTCCTCAGATCTCTGAAATGGTCTTCCTGCCAGGTGCTCAGCCCTCTGGGTCACCCATTCATCATCCATCCTCTAATACTTGCAAGCCACAGCCAGGCTCATTTTCTGTATTCAACAGCTCCCGTTTCAGGAGGGCAGCCAGTTGGTCTTGAGCAATCTCTACTCCAGGCAGGATCATGGCTACTTGCTCTGGGGTAGAAGATAATTCCAGAGAAGCTCTCAAAACCAGGGTGTTACAGACACTTGGTGATCCAGTCAAGGGGACAGAGAGAGGCTGCCAAACTAAGAAGAGAAGGGATTGCAGCCTGTGGATTCCATTCTCCACTGGGCAGCCAGAACAATCATTTAGAACTATGAATCTGATCTTGGCTCACCCCTTCATCAACTTCTCAATGTCTTTAGGATAAATTCCCCAATCCCTACATGCCCTGCAATGTTCTTTGTGAGCTCTCCTGCCTCTTCTGGCTTCACGGGTTCACACTCTCCCCACTGTTCTCTATGGTCCAGCCTTCCTGGATATTCAAGGCATCTCACTGCCTTTTACAACGCTGTCCCTTCTACTCAGAATGCTGTCCCCCTGGCCTGGCTAATTCTCTGACTCACCTTAAACATGACTTCCTCAGGGGGACCTACCCAGAGTCCTCCCTCACACTAGGTTGTGTTCCCCATTCCCTTCCCACGACACCTTGTGCTTCCTCTTTGGAGCATTCATTGCTGTTGGAACTTTTTGTTCCACGCACACCTGCCGCCCCACCAGCCTAGTTGCTCCATGAAGACAAAGACCATGTCCATCTCGCTCATTACCATGGCTGGCATATATTAGGCATTCAAGAAATGTTTGTTGAAAGAGTCTTGAACAATCAAGCAGGTTGCCAGAGCTAATGTCATTACTGCAAGAAGAAGCTGCCATGTAGACCTCTATGTGGTAAGTGTTTTCTCACTTGATGTACCAAATGGCTAAAATTCCAAAGGAAGTAAGTGCAAACATGAAGCACGCTTGCCCTTCCCATTACTGTGGAGTATCAGGGAGTGAAGGAGGAGCTCACATAGACAGTAAAATCGCCCTGATAGAGACCTAAGCCTCTCGGCCTCCAGCCACTCACCCCACACACCTCTCCAGGTTGCTGTGGCTCCCAGGGGCTCCCAATCAAGGCTGGTGTCCATCCAGGATTCAGGGCTGAGTGCAAACGCGAAGACAGTACTGTTGGTCTTCCCACATTTCATTTGCCCTTTGGGGTTCGTGCTACAGGAAGGAGGGACAGCTTCTTATCATGAACGTCCCAGCAAAACATCTGGCAAAAGCAGCTCTCCAGCAACCTCAGCTCAGGAAGGTGACTCTGAACCCAGCTCTAGGAAGGGCTGGCGACAGGGCTGGGCAATGCTGCCTGGGGGCTGTTGATGGTACCAGGGAGAGGCAGCCACACTGGGCTTTCCTTTCCTCTCTCTACAGATGGCTGCATTGCCACGGGCAAGCGGAGCTTTGATGATGGGGCTCTGGAAAGGCGCTGAGGGGCCTGACCCCGGGGCCTTCGATTCCAGGATGGAAGGTCTACGAGGCCAACTTTGTACAGAAGAGGAAGAGTCCCCAGCCTCTAAAATGCTCCCTCCTTTCCACTGATGCTTGAAATTCCTTACCGAGGGATAACATCTTTTACACTATGATTAGCACTAAGGTCTAAAATTTGGTCAGTTCCAGGAGAGAGAACATGATAACTTAAATTCACCTCTCTCCACTTCTCCCCATCTTTTAAAGGCTGAGAGAATTCTTGTGTGCGAGAATGACCTCACAGCTTGCCCCTGGGTTGAAGAATCCAAGTAATTAACCAGTGGGCAGGAAGTCAAAGAAAAGAGAGACATTAAGTTGATTTATTTAATAGGATTTACGTGGAGAAGAGACAGGAAGCACAAGAGTGGTGTCGGGGGATAAAGAGGAAGGAAAGAGATTTAGGGGAGAGAGGAGCCACTGCCCAGCTTGTGAGGAAGTCTGGGAGTCAGAGAATTTCAAAGGTTTTGTTGTGCATCAAAAGGAAACTCCTTCCCAAACCTGGCTATTTGGAACAACACAGATGAACCTGGAGGGCATTGTGCTGAGTCAAATAAGCCAAACAGAGAACGACAAATACTGCACGGTATCACTTATATGTGGAATCTAAAAAAGTCAAACTCATAGAAATAGAGAGGAGAACAGTGGTTGCCAGGGCCTGGGGGTGGAGGAAACAGGGAGAGGCTGGTAAAACGGTACAAACTGTCAATTAGAAGAGGAATAAGGTCTGAGGATCTAATGTAAAACACAGTGACTAGAGTTGATAACACTGTACTTGAATTGAACACTGTACTTGTATAATTGTATAATTGAAACTTGCTAAGAGAGTAGAACTTAAGTGTTCTCACATTCACACAAAAAAGGAAGGTAAATACGTGAGGTGATGAATGTGTTAATTTGATGGGGCGGGGAGGAATCCTTTCCCGATGCATATATATATCAAATCCCACTGTACACTTTAAATATCTCACAATTTTGTCAATCATACCTCAATAAAGCTGAGAAAAAAGTAAACTCTTTCCTTTGTGATATTTTTCTTGTGAGACAGAGCAAGATTTGAATTTCTCTTTTTCCTTCATTCCGAATCTCTGAATCTGACTCCATTTTGAGACTGAACCTCTTGGGGCCCTCAGTGTCCGTGAGCTGAATGACTTAAATTCATGCTCATTCAACAAGCATTACTGGTGGCCACCTCATGAGTGCCCTGGAGGGGTATGCTACGGTGGGGTGGGCACTGCCTTTGGAGCCAGGCAGGCCTGGGTTCAAATCCCAGCTCTGCCCCTTGCAAGACGTGTGACCTTTCAGAAGTGACTAAATAACAACATTTGCCATTTCTTTCTTTTTGCCTATCAAATGTCAAATTCTCTGCTATGACCACTCCCATTTTCAGACTAGAACACAGTGCCTCAGAGAGGCCAAATAACTTGCTCAAAGACAAACAACCAGCCAGTGGTAGAGCTGGGACTCAAAACCCAGATCTGTGCAACTCCAAAGACATCTTATTCCCATCCACCGTCTTTGTCATTGCCCTACTTCTTAGCATCACTAAGCCTCAATTTCCTTAATAAAATGAGAATTATGGGGGCTGGCCCGGTGGTGCAGTGGTTAAGTGCGCACGTTCCACTTCGGCGGCCCAAGGTTCACAGGTTTGGATCCCGGGTGCAGACATAGCACTGCTTGGCAAGCCATGCTGTGGCAGGCGTCCACATATAAAATAAAGGAAGATGGGCACGGATGTTAGCTCAGGGCCAGTCTTCCTCAGCAAAAAGAGGATTGGTGGCAGCAGTTAGCTCAGGGCTAATCTTCCTCAAAAAAAAAAAAAAAAGAGAATTATGATGTCTACATCAAAGATTGGTGATCAAAGGAATATAGAGTAGGTGAGCCTGGCTCTGAGCCTGGCACAAAGTCAGGGCTAATTTCACAACTTCCCTCCCCCAGGTACGAGGTGCAAATAGCTGATTTCAGATCTTTTCTTGAGAGCAAGGTGAGGGTGCTGGGTGAGTGAAAGAAAATGCAGAAGAGACACGGGGACAAGAAAGTATCTTCAAAGATCAACTTTGCCAAGTCCACAACTTGGACCTAGATCTAGTCAGGGCATAGCAACCCCCAAAGGGTCTAAGACCCGGAGACCAAGGGCCCCAGGAGGCCAATCAAGAGGTCAGAAGGTTGAACTGAAGTGGGAGCCCCAGATTTACGGAGCAGATTGCTGTTACATCAGGGGCTGTAAACTGCATGTTATCAGAGGGCAGATATGTGACACATGAGACAGAGATAAAAGATACACAGAGTATTCAAAAGCCCTCTCTGTGCTTCACCTTCTTTAGAAGGACAGATAATCTGGGGCTTGGCCAGCTACTGGGCCTTTGTTGTGGACAGAGCCAGAGAAAAACAGACCATGCGGGAGCAGTTCATGCAGTCATGAATATCTGTTGCATCTCTCCAATGGGTCAGGCTCTGATCTAGGGCTGGGGATGCAGCAGTGAAGAAGAGAAACTCAGTTTGTGATATCTGAGTTGTGGGGAAGGGAGATGTCTAAAAGGTATTGCTGGTGGCAAAGCACAAAACAGGCCAAAGAGAGGCAGAGACCAAATCATGAGTGACCATAGGTACCTTGTTAAGAAGTCTGGGTGGTGTCCTGTGGCCAATGGCAGCCTTGGAACAGTGTGGAGGATCCATTTGAAGGGCTCAAGCCCGGTGGCAGGGAGTCCAATGAGGAGAGCCTGGCCTTTGGGGCTCTGCCTCCTTCTAGAGTTTCCCTTAGCCACCTGAATGCATTTTTGAGATGGTTATCTTCACAGCCGGACTCACCAAATTGGAAACCACTCTCAGAAGGCTGCAATTGGAAATTACACCACTTCAGAAAGATGGCTTTTGCCAAAATACACACCTGACAAGTGTAGATGAGTATTTAGAAAGCAAAGGGAAAATAGGAAAAACAATAGTAAATTAATTAGGATAATCATCCATAACCACAATCTAGATGAAAAGGTTTTCAGTGAGAATTTCAAAAAATACACAGCCAGACTGAACAGGATTAAGCTTGACAACCTACTCACCATGTAGCTCACTGTTAATGTTTAAGTAGTTGGTGATATCCAAAATCTCTGCTGTAGCAGCTACATAAGGTAGAAGTGCTGTGGGTTTTCTATCAGAAGCAGGAATAAAATCTCCACTTGGGCTGATTTGATTTTGTATTTCTGTAATGCAGTAATTGGCTCTTAAATCCCCAGTTCCTGTCTTTGCAGCTTTCCCTGGATAGCTTTAAAAGCAGGTTTAAGCTTACTTTTTTCTTCTGAGAAGCCAAGTTCAAGTTCCCCCCTTTCAACAAGTTCCTGCAAGGTTCTGGGAGTAGGTGCAGTTGGCTTTGCTTTATATCATATTACCGTTCCTGATATTTACAGAAGGAGGTGGCTTTTCCAATGGAGGGATTTGGACAACATCATCCATAAAGTCAATAACCTGCTGGTGTGTCCTGATTCCACCCCAAATGCACAGATTCCATCTTGAAACAGGGTTTGGCATGATAGAACCAGGGGATGTGAAGCCTGAGAAAAATCAAAATCCTTTCTAGGGATTTTCCTCTTGGGCAGTTTTTCTTCAGTGTAAAACAATAGCAAAACTGATTTTTCTTCCAGTTTCCCATTCTAAATATCTGGATCAGTCCTCAGGGATATATAAGAAGGTAGGTAGCCCTGCAGAAAACTTCATGAACCCACAGTCAAGCAGGGACTTAGACAGATGCAGTACTGGAACTGGCTTACTCAGTCCCAACACTACCGACACATGGCTTTGTAGTTTCTATCCAGAAAAATCAGCACATGCTGACTCATACATCACTGAGGAGAAGATGGCCACTCTAAAAATCTTGTTCTCCATTCTCTGTTCTAGCATATTCCTCTCTCAGAGACCACATCCATCTCCACTAATTTAGCTCACATCTGATACCCAACTCTCTGCTCCTATCAGTTCATCTCAAGCAGTATTTGCTGAAAGCAACACATGCCAGACATTTCACCAGACTCTGATGACTCACAGAGGTATAAGTTACAGTCCTCATCCTGCACGTACTCACATCTAGTGAGAGTCAGAAATAGAAATCAATGCAGTCCTTACAAAGCAAGTCATCCTGTGGTTCAGTCTCAGAATAACATTAGGTTGAAAGAAACAATGTTCAACACTCATAAGTTATTAGAAAGTAATCTAAATCCTTTACTTGCTTTTCTTAGAAAAAAACAAAGGGAGTTCCATTCATAATCCACTGCAATACTTTATACCATCCTTAGATAAATACTGAATTAGTAATCTGGAAAACAAGATTATGGGCATAATGAAAGTATAAGGAAAAGTTCAAAGACATGGAGGTGGATGGATTAAAAAGGATGAGACTGGAGGAAGGAAAATTGGTTAGGACTATTACACTATCTGGATGCAAGAGGTGATGAGGACCTTAACTCAAACAATCGGATGGGGGTGGGTCAAACAGGATGGATCAAGAGACAGTTAGGGGAGAAGAGAGGGAGAGATTCAGGAGTGATGTCGACAGTTCTCAGAACCAGCTGCAGTCTAACCTTCCCACATGGAGGTCTCTCAAGATACTTTGGACTCAATATGTCTAAATGGAACTTATCATGTTACTTTCAATCCATTTCCCCTTTCTGACTCTCCCATTTATGTCAGTCATGTCACCAATTTTCTAGCCTCTGGCCTTAAAAACTTGTGAGTTATCATTTCCCTTCCCTTCTCCTTCTTTCCCTGTAATCAAGTCTGACACTAAGCCCTGTCATGTGAGGACATCTTCCCAAATATCTCTTTGCTCTCCACTTACGCTCCCATTGGAGAGGTCCAGTTCACCTCACCTCGAGGTTATTGTAATAGCCTACAGCTGGCCTCCTTGATTCCAGTCTCATCCATATCATGACAGGAAGATGAATCTTCCCAAAGCATGGCTTTCTTCCTCACACCATATTGCCCCATTGCATCAGATCCAAATGCCTGTGCCCAGCTCTCCAGTGCTCCATCATATGCACTCAGTGCAATTATCTCGGCTTGGTTCTAATTACCTACCTTACCCTCCAGGCAGGCTGGCATCCTTATGTTCCCCATAAGTGCCAGGCTCATGCCCACCTCAGTGATACTGCTCAAGATGATCTCCTATGTGCAATGCTCTTCCTCCCTCCTTCACCTTTCCAACCTGGTGAGGGGCGACACTGATCAGTCCTTGCTCAACAGGTCTGCATTGTAGTCAACATCACACAGTTTAGCACTCAATGAGTTCTTGCTTATTCCAAGTGCCCAGTCTTCTCTCCCCAGCTAGGATGTTCACTCCCTTGGGAACAAAGTCTCTCCCTTTGCCTGGCTACCTCTGCTAACCTGGGATCTCAAGGAAGATTTGGCATTTCAGTTTTTGCTCTCATTTACACTATGTTTTTCTCAAATAGAGCACGGGAAATACAACAACAATTTTTAAACAAATTTTCACACAATTTGTTCTCTAATTCATTTTTAATTATTAAATTATATATTTTAAGGTGAAACTATAACTTAGGTTTGTCTTTTAGCCTCTTGACAAATATAAACATCACTACAAACTATAGTGGATATATTCCTATTTTTTTCTTCATCAGAGTTTTTAATGGTCCTAAAAATAAGCAGAAGGGAATTTCTACTTCTAGAGAGCCCCCACATGTTGGGCACCGAACTAGCTGCTTTATTTTATTTAAGCCTCACAACTGTACTGAGACACGTACAAAGGCATTTTTCCCCTTAAAAATTGATTTTTATTTAAAAGTTATGCTTAAAAATAGTACTTGAATATGAAGTTGAATACACTTTAAAGTCTAATGGAAATTAAAAGTACTTCAATTGCTGCATTTTGACTGTTCAAGGAAAATAATGAAACGTTTTAGAAAGTTGCCTACAAAAATAAAGATGTGAGATTTCACAAGCAATTTTAGGAAAAATCTAAAACATGAATAAATTAAGATATAGAAAAATATAAGTACTCATCACAGTTGAATATATCTTGGCATATTATCAAGCAAAAATCAGAGAAAGTGTTTATGAATTTCAGGTATTGAAAGGCCAAGGAAGAGGAGGGTGTACCTGATCACGGGGCTATAAACGGTATAACTGGAGGAACTCACAGGCAATGTTTTCTATCAGAGGTTCCTTTAGAACTCCCTACGTTTCCCAGGCCCTCTCCTCCCCACAGCGTGTATTTCCCACTTGCTTAAACACAAAATTATCAATCCTTTCTCTTATTTGAAAGGATATATTCTTCTTTAGAGATTCCCTTCCTGACCTACCTAATACTCTCACAGCCCATTCTACAGAATTGAAGATTTTTAAATCAGTGCAGTGGTCTTGTCCCCCCCCATTGGAATATCTCTCTCCCAGTAACCCCATCCTCCCACATTCAGACCCTGTGGTCTAGGTTGGCGCACTTGACCAAGGACAAAGCCAGTCACCACTCTGCATTCTCAGGGACCATGTGATTGGCTCAGGGGTATCACATGACATGAGTCAGCAAATCTCAGGACCTCTGTAGGAGCTCCTGGAAAAAAGGCTCTCTCTTTCCCATTAGACTTGAGTCTGGGAGCTTTGAGGTGGGCCTGTGGCAGTGGTCTGGCCATTGTGAGGGGAGAGCCTCTCTGAGAGTGGAGCCCACACAGAAAAGGGGGCTTGAGAGATGGGGATGGAGCAGGGGGTCCCTGACATTGTATGAGCCTTGAACCTAGCCTCACCCCAAGTCAGCCCTACACTTGCCCTCTCTGTTACCTGAGCCAATACAGTCCCTTTTTTGGCTTATAGTTTTGTTTTGGTGGATTTTGACTTATTTGTTTATTACTCATCACCAAAGAGTCCTAACTGATACACAGTGTAAACCCCAAGCTTTGCCCTTCCATAGCACTCCTCCAAGTTCTGTAGTACCTGGACATCAAGTCAGAAAAGACTGTCTCTGTTTGAGCTTAAGCTGGGATCTGCACTGGAGTTCAGTCATGACAAGACAAACCAGTGGGTGCTAGCAGCATATCTGCATTAGGGACTGAGGAACCTGTGGAAAATAACTTGTCCTAAGAGAAGAGGAGCCAGGCCCAGCAGCCCTCACCCCATAACTGAGAAAAGCCAAGCCTCAAGGTCAGAGGGGAGGAGTAACTTTAAAGAGAATCAGCATTTGTCCCCCAGATCTGTCTTCTGTCCACAACCTGACCCCATAGAGAGGAGGGGCCACAAGCAAAAACTCAGAAAGCTGAGAAAAAATTACCCAAGACATGGGTTACAAACAACGCTACTTGGGGCCCCTCTAAAATCACAGCATGACAGAGAAAGGGGAGGTCTTCTCTCCTGCTTTATAGCATGACCCTGCTATTTTGGATATCCTGGCTCTAGAGCAGGGCTTCTCAAGCTCAGCATTACGGATATTTGAGGATAGAAGATTCTTTGTTGTGGGGGGCTGTCCTGAGCATTGCAGGATGTTTGGCAGCACCCCTGGCTTCTACCCACTAGATGCCAGTAACACTTGCCTCCCAGTTGTGACAACCCAAAATGTCTCCAGACCTTATCAAATGTCCCCTAGGGGACAAAATCTCCGGTTTGAGAATCACTGCTCTAGAGTATTAGTGGCTGTGGCAATAACTAAGAGGGGACTTCAGTGCCCACTGCAAGTGGACAAAATAAATTCTGCAGCAATAAAGGTGCCTGGACGATATGCCAACGCCCAGGATATGTGTGCTGGGGAGGAAGGAGGGACGGCAAGGGAGGGGGCAGTTTCTTAAACAGAAAGTCACAAAACAAAAAGCAAAAACATACCCCATGGTAGCAGAAGAGCGGCTGGCCCATCTTATTTGTGAGCCACACCCTGAGGATCCCCTGAAATACTTTAGGAGACTGCAAAGGGCTCGGGTCCTGAGAGAATGAGTGTGGCAAGAAACAGTGAAATATGCTCTTCACTTTTGATGTGAGCCCATTTGTACCCAGAGGCCAGGGAGACCTGAGGACATTTGGATTAAATGTGGAAAATCCCACAATGAACCATATCAAATGGTTTGATTCAAAATTACTCACCACCATTCTCTCAGTCACAAGTAAATTTACCCACAGCCTCAGTGTAATAAACTCCAGACTCTATTTGTGGGGCTTGGACATTCCAGTATGTGTACTGGGGACAGAGAAAGCAGGACAGTGTTTCCTGGGCAAATTTAATCAAGAGTTTCCAGGGCGACAGGAGGATTAGCTTGGGTGAAGAGGAGGCTTTGAGACCAACAGTAAACAATCCTCGTGAGCAACAGAAGTGGAGCTTGGTGACAAGAAGCAAGGCCTTTTGGGAATTTTCAAAAGGAACCAAATTCATTTATTCCCCACATTTTTCTTGGCCTCTACATCTGCCACTGAGGTGGTAGTGTAATGAGAATTGGCTTTGCCATCAGAGAGAGCTGGGTCCAATCCCTTCACTATCACCTACTTGTTATATGACCTTGGGCAAGTTACTTCTCTAAGTTTCAGCTTCCTCATCTAATAAAGCGCCTAAAGCAGGCCTGACACTTAGTAGGTGCCTTCCTGCATGCGAGCTGACCTTCCATAAAGGGAAGCAGGAGGTGATTCCTGGACATTCGCTCAGTGGACAGTGATCACTGGGTGCTGTCACTTGATGGGCCCTGTGGAGGAATCACAGATGAATGAGGCTTGGTCCTTGCCCTGAAGCAGCTTGACATCTCCTTCTTGAACCCCATTCAACAAACATTTAAATTGCGTGCAAGTATAGAACTGGACACACGGGCTACTGTGAGCACTAACACAATTCCCTGGTAATAAGCAGAGAAGAGAAAAGAGTCTCATACAAAAAGAAATGGAAGCAGGCCCCACTCTCTAGGCAGGTACTAAGTGGCTAGGGGACCAAGTTGTGAACCCTAGGACCCACAGGTGTCCACTCCCACAGTGCATTGTAGCTCAAGTTCAAAGCCCTATACATACTTGTGACTATTTTATTAATGATTTGGTTAATGTTTGTCTCCAGTGTTAGAGGACAAGCCCCATGAGGGCAGGGACTGTCTGACTTGCTCTCCACTATACTATTAGCACTGGAACTTACAAGAAATCAGAAATAGTGCATATGTGAACTCCAAACAGCACATTCTTGTTTCCGAAATTAGAGTATATTTTTAAATGGATATGCATATTTAATCTGCTCATGTTTTCCTTCCTAAAAGCTGTTATTAAAATGATCCCACAATCTGCAGAGTTCTTAGAATCAAAGAAACGTGTTTTCTAGGTAACTGAACAGTACAGGCAGGGAGTAATAAAGTGCCCCAGTCTTCTCTCCTCTCTTTAGAGATGAGGGATGGGTTTCCATTCCAGTTCAAGTGCACAACAAAATTCAAGAATTGAGATGCCCCATCATTCAACAATTTCTGAGAAAGACACTGTTTGTCACAGGTGTATTTGGGAAGGTGAAAGAAACAAACACAAATTTAAGGTAGGTGTACATAATAAAACAGACCTCTAGGTAAGCACAGATGGTACCTATGGAATTGCAACGCCAAGCTATTCCCTGGAGGTAAGACATCTTCCATGGAAATGCAGCTGGCCTTCAAGAACAGAGCAAGGAAAGGGTGCACACCTGGCTCTTGATGGAGGGCACAGTGGTCTCTGTTCTCCCAAACCACCTGTGAGGCAGTAATGCAGCCTAGCTGGGTAGGGAGGCCTTGGCATAAAGTATAATGCTTTTAGGGGAAAAGAAAGCCTCTTCAATAAATGGTGTTGGGAAAACTGGATATCCACAAGCAAAAGAATGAAACTGGACCCCTGTCTTACACCACTCACAAAACTTAACTCAAAATGGATTAAAGATTTCAACATAACACCTGAAACCGTAAAACTCCTAGAAGAAAATAGGGAAAAAGCTCCTGCACATTGGTCTTGGTAATGACTTTTTGGATTTAACACTCAAAGCACAAGCAACAAAAGCAAACAAACAAGTGGGACTACATCAAACTACAAAGCTTCTGCACAGCAAAGGAAACCAACAAGAAAATAAAAAGGCAACCTATGGAATGGGAGAAAATATTTGCAATTCATATATCTGATAAGGGGATAATATCCAAAATATACAAAGAACTCATGCAACTCAATAGCAAACAAACAAACTGATTAAAAAATGAGCAAAGGACCTAAACAGACATTTTTCCAAAGAAGACATACAGATGGCAACAGGTACACGAAAATGTGCTCAACATCACTATCATCAGGGAAATGCAAATCAAAACCACAATGAGATATCACCTCACACCTGTTGACTATCACTGAGATAACTGCTGGCAAGGCTGTGGAGAAAAGGGAACTGTTGTGCACTGTTGGTGGGAATCTAAACTGGTACAGCCACTATGAAAACAGTATGAAAGTTCCATAAAAAATTAAAAATAGAACTACCATATGATCCAGCAATCCTACTTCTGGGTATATATCTGAAGGACATGAAATCACTATCTCAAAGAGATATCTGCTCCGCCATTTCATTGCAGCATTATTTACAATAGTCAAGGCATGGAAACAACCTAAGTGTCCATCAATGGAGGAATGGATAAAGAAAATGTAGTCTATATATTTTTTTATATACACACACAGTAGAATATTACTCAGCCATAAAAAGAAAAGATCCTACCATTTGTGATAACATGGATGAATCTTGAGGGCATTACGCCAAGTGAAATAAGTCAGACTAGAGAAAGACAAATATTGTATGATTTTACCTATATATGGAATCTAAAAAAAACTGAACTCATAAAAACAGAGTAGAATGGTGGTTGCCGTAGCTGGGGGGTGGGGCTGAAGGTAACCAAACTTCCAGTTATAAGATGACCAAGTACTGGAAATCTAATGTACAGCTTGGTGACTATATTTAACAATACTATATTGTACACTTGAAAGTTGCTAAGAGAGATCTTAAAAAGTTCTCACCAGACACAAAAAAGGTAACTATATGAGGTAAGGCGATGGATGTGTTAACTAACCTTATTGTAGTAATCATTTTGCAATATATATGTATACCAAATCATCAGGTTGTACACCTTAAACTTACACAATGTTATATGTAAATTATAGCTCAATAAAACTGGAAAAAAATTAAGAACACTGCTTTATTAATGCTGTTGGGGTTAAACCCTTAGGTTCAAAAGTATCCTTTAGATACACTGTGATTTTTTTTTCACAAATGCATCAGAAAGTATTATGTAGTATGATGGGTTGAATTGTGTTCCCCTCAAATTCAAATGTTGAAGTCCTAATCCCCAGGACCTCAGAATGTGCCCTTATTTGGAGATAGGGTCATTGCAGACGTAATTTAAGTTGAGGTCATTAGAGTGGGCCATAATCCTAAAAGACTGGTGTCCTTATCAAAATGGGAAATTTGGGGGTCGGTCCCATGGCTGAGCAATTAAGTTGGCACGCTTGGCTTAGGTGGCCTGGGGTTTCGCCAGTTCAGATCCTGGGTGTGAACATGGCACTGCTCATCAAGCTATGCTGAGGCAGCATCCCACATAGCACAACCGAGGCACTCACAACTAGAACATACAACTGGACGGCTGTGGGGAGATGAAGAAGAAAAAAAAAACAAGATTGGCAACAGATGTTAGCTCAGGTGCCAATCTTTAAAAAAAACGGGAAGGGAAATTTGGACACAGATGCACGCACATAGGGAGAAACCACACAAAGGCAGAGATCGAAGTGATGCTTCTACAAGCCAAAGAACCCCAAGGAATGCCAGCAAACCAACCAGACCTAGGAGAGAGAGTGAAACAGATTCTCCTTCACAGTCCCCAGAAGGAAACAACCCTGCCAACACCAAGATCTTGGACTTCTAGCCTCCAGAACTGGGAGAGAGTAAATTGCCGTTGTTTTACCCACCCGGTTTGTGCTACTTTTATTACAGCAGCCCTGAGAAACGAATATATTTAGTAATCAAAGGGAAAGGACCAGCAGAAAACAGAGGTGGTGGCAGGTGGCTGAATCCTTTCTCAAATGAAAATGGCCCTGTTTGGGAGAGGGAAGAAGTATGATATCCTACAGACTCCAGTTTATAATCCCAGTCTCTCCAATCTCCCCAGATCATCCACTGAAGTGTCTGTGATCACAGGTTCTTGGGAATCACTGAACTTTGAGGCCTAGGGCACAGCCTCATGTGTCACTCCCAAGTGCCAGTGTCTTTTTTATAGAAGTAAGCTAACATAGGAACAAGGAAAGGTATTAATAAACTTTAGATTTTGATAAATTATGTATGTTAACGCTTTAGGATAACCATTAAAATAGAAACAGAATGAAAAAATATCAAACTAGGATAGGGGAAAACATCATAAATGAGTAAAAAACACACAAGAAGACGAAAACAGAGAAAGAAAATAGAAAGGAGGAGAAAATTCAAACAATTTCCTATGTCAGTTTCTCAGCAGAAATAGGAAGTTCGGTACTCCCCTGAGACAATGGGTCAGTGACAGGAGTGGGGACCTGCAGGGTGATGAAGGTTTGGAATGATTAAACAAAGGAGATGAGAGAAGAGGCCAGTCTAGATTGCCAAATGATCACCTCACAGCAATCAGGGCCTGGCCAAGGTTTATAATCATGGTTTTGCAGGAGAGCCAATCAGCTGCAAAAGACCAAATCAGGCAGAAAGTTGCTTGGTGAGTACAGAATTAGAAGGTTTTGAGGCTCTTCCACCCCGTTTTGGAGTGGTGACGCTGGGACAGGAAGATTGCTCTACTATCCATCATTACACTGTGTCCTCCCTTTACAGAAAGTTGGATGAAAAAATGGTTCTTATTACTCAGCACCCGCTTTGACCAGACTCCAAAGGTACCCCACGTCAGGCAAGTTATAAATTGATTGATTAAATGACAGCTCTCTGTGCTTTACTCCAGATGGGTCTCCTGAGCCTGCACCCTGAGGGCCTTCTGTTGCCAGCAGCCGACAGCCACCAATTCTCCCTGGATGAGTCACCGCTTCTGCTTGCTGCTCTCATCTATTTTAAGTCAGTTCTCCTTAGCTTCAAGTTCAGAAGGTCACTTCTTACTATGTTTTTGTCCCTCACTCCCACATACACCTGCATGTGCTCGTATACATTTTGAAGCCCCGGGCCTATTTGGGAGGGAGCGAAGCATAACAGAAGGAGGACTTAGGGACAGAATTACAGTCACCAGCTATTTTGGGTAAGTCATTAAACCTCTGTGAGCCAGAATTTTCTCACTTGTAAATTAGGGATTGAATGTTGGAGCTAAATGAGATCATCTATCAAGCACCTAGTCTACTTTCTGACACACAGTAGGTGTTCTATAAATGGCAGATCTCTTCCTCTGCAGCTCTCTACATTTTGACCACAACTCTGACTGGTGACATGGTGTGGTAGGTAGAATAATGGCCCCCCCAGATAAAGTCCACCCAATCCCAAGAACCTGTTACAATATATTAGGTTACAAGGCAAAGGGGAATTAGGATTGTGGATGGAATTAAGGTTGGTAATTCCAATTAAGGTTGCTATTTTAAGATGACTTTAAAGTAGAGTATCCTGGATTATCCAGGTGGGTCCAATGTAATCACAAGAGTCCTTAAAAGTGGAAGAGGAAGACAGGTGAGGGAGAATCAAAGGGCAATGTGACTAGTAAAGAAAGGCACAGAGAGATGCAGTGTTGCTGGCTCTGAGAACGGAGGAAGGGGCCATAAACCAAGAAATGTGGGCAGCCTCTAGAAGCTGGACAGGGCAAGGAAGTGAATTCTCCCCTAGGGCCTCCAGAAAGGAGCACAGCCCTGCTGAGACCTGAGCCCAGCGAGACCAAGTCAGGCTTCTAACCTAGAGAACTGGAAGATGATAAATTCGTGTTGTTTAAACCACTAAATTTGTGGTAATTTGTTACAGTAGCAACAGGCAACTAATATACCTGGCATCACAGGAATTTTCCCATCCTGCTTTCAGGGACCACGCGTGGGAATTCAGTGAGTATTTAACAGTGCTCTGCAAATTTAGGTATTCCAATACACAAACAGGACTTCTATCCCTGGGACCAATGTGGTGGTGGTGGAGCTGGACTGTTATTCATCCCAGCCTCTGTGTTGGAAAAGAACTGAGCACTGCTAGTAATTCTGTGGCCCCTGTACTGAAGCCTCAACGTCCACCTGCTGCAGAGAAACATGCCTCGTGACACCCGGGCCAGAGGCTCTCCAAGGTATGAATCACCTGGTCCTTGTGTCGCTGTCTGGTGCTCCCTGCCCAGATCCAGTCCTCCCATCTTCTTCTCTCCCACCTACACAAGGTGTGTGACCATGCCACCTACACAGCACTTCTCGAACCAGCAGAGCCCTTAGACTGTTGTCTCCCTGTTCAAGTATGAAGGCAAGAGGGCAAAGGGTGGATGGCCAAAACCAGAGGAATGAGGACAGGGGATTTGGTGATGGAAGTGGTTTGGGTCTGAAAGAGAAATAAGACATCCCCTGTTATCTCCATTTCCCACCATCTTTGGCATTCTCCCAAAGGACTCTTGGCCATACTGCTGGTTGCTCACCCAACAGCCATTCTCTTCCATCTTGGCAGACCCCATCTCCTGTGATAGCAGCTGAAATGCCAACCTTGGCTCTCCCAGCTCCCCAGCAGCCCTTCCCCCAGCCCGAGGGAATGAAACATGACTGGTTGGAGATAGTCATGGTAATATCTTCTCCTTTTCCAGTGATTTGTTCCACGTGAACATGTGATTTAGTTCTGTCCCATGAGATGTAAAGGTCATCTTCTAAGGGGCTTCTGGGAAAGAGACAAAGGAGGAAACTGCCTGTTCTGCCCCCAAGGGGTGTGGAAGGAGAATGAGTGAAGACCCATCATCACGGGGAAGAAGACCCGGAAGCCTGCCCTCGCTGAGCTGTGGAGCTAACTAACCCTGGAGGGACTCTGCCTCCGAGCTGTTTGCTACGGGAGAGGACAAATTCCTTACAGTCTAGCAGCCTTTGGTAGGACCTTCTGTTACCTGCAGCTACAAGCTCTCTTACTGGTAAGGATTTGGGAATTAATGTAGACCTCAGGAAATCCTGGTCAGTTAGCTACCTCCGGATGAAGACACATGAACTAAGTGGACAGCACAATGAATGAGACAGCGTCCCTACCTCAGGACCTCAGTCTAATGCTGTGAGGGCGGAGGTCACTTCCTACCTGCTCTCACCCCTGGATTCCAGAAGTTGTGAAAATACCGCGTGAGTCCTGCCACTTAATTTTTAACGCAATTTAAGCCTCAACTAGAGAGCATTGATTTTCAAATGGCAAACTTGCTATCTTGCAAGCCCAGGTGGCCCATACATAATCACCTGCTTAGCCTCTCTTTCCCTCTTCTCCACACTGTAAAGTGAGGAAGAGAGCAAGAAAAGCTATGGGCACCACAGCTGAAGCAGGCACTTTGCAGGGTTCACCTCAAAGGGCGAGCAAATGCTCAAAACATCTAGAATTGTATGAATCTAAACAATAGCAAACTGGCAAGGGAGCTGGCTGGAGCCTCACGAAATAGCCTCAGAAGATGTAGTTAGAGTGTGGATGTTGCTCAATTGCGGATGAAGAAATGGGGAATTCTTGGATTAACTCGATGGCAAACCATGGTGTGACATGAGACAGCAAAGGATGCAGAATAGGGAGGATGAAAGGAGAAAAGGCTCTGGATGAAGCAGAAAGGAAATTTCATGTTTCATGACCAGCTAAGCACTTCATTTAAAATGAAGGAGGGGTGATGGGGAGTGGGTCCCAGGACACTGCAAAATCCACCAGTATATAAAGAGGGTTATATGCACGAACTTCTGGTGAACAGCATGAGGCTTATTCTGTAAGGCAGGTTTGGAGGCTCCCCACTTCACTTTATTGCAAAGACCCAGGTTAAAGAGTAGCAACTTTTAACCTGATACCAAAGCAGGTCCCGCCGCCAGTGGGCAGCAGCGCAAAGCCATGTCTGAACAAGGGTCATCCTGGGCCGGGTGGGCCAAGTCAGTCAGGAAAGGCACAAAGCAAAGGTTGACTGGAGCCTCTTCCAGCAACAGAGAAATCACCAGTCCTAAAGGGTCTGAATTTCGGCTCCTCCAGTTACTCTGTGGGACCTTTGGGTAAGGTGCTTACTCTCACTAATCCTTCGTTTTCTGTCTATAAAATGAGTATATTATAGCACCTACTTCATAGGATTGCTGTGAGAATCAAACGGAATAATCCACGCAGCCTGCTTGGCCCATAGAAAGTGCTAAGAAATGTTAGTTTTTATATGAGCTCCTATTAACCAAGTTCTCATTTATTCTGTAATGGCTATCAAGCCCAAATCCCCTGTAGCTTGGCCCCTAGGCCCTGGGGAAGTCAGTTTACACTAAGACGCCATTTAGCTACAGCACATGGGGAATTTTATTAGTTAGTGGCATGGAGTTGCCTCAAACCACTTGTGCGACTCCCTAGTCACAGCCTGACCCTCCCAGGGAACTTATGCAAAGATTAATGCTCCCAAATTACAACCTCCCACCAACCAATTCCCTTCCCTCCACCCCCACAGCATAACCACCTACCTCCATATGACAAAGGGGAGTGGCAGGGAGGGACCCTTATGGAAGAGCCAGTGGCTACTGCACCTTCACCCTTTGTCCTAAGAATTATGTCTCTTCCTTTTAAATATTCCAGTAAGGCCTTAGAACCCCAGGGCCAAACCTAAACTCTACACTTACTTCCCAGGGAGGGGAAAACCGGCCTCTTCTCCTTTCCCTATCAAGCTTTGTTTCAGGGATGCTGTTACTGAGCTTTGCTAGTTTTCTAATCTAACTATCCAGAAAGGAAAGGAGAGCGGAAAAGCCACTACATAGATGTTTGATCATCCAGAGTCAATTGCCTTAAAGAAGTTGGGCTGATAAAATCTGGGGATCTGAAAACCGTCATCTCGGTTCATTTTCAGTGCTATCTTTATCTTCATATAATCATTACAAATACACCTCAGCATATTTTTCTCCTTTCTGGAAAGGGTTTCCCTAAGAAAGCTTGCTGAACTCCAAAGAACTTCTGGGCAGCACCGCAGCCCGCACCTTGCTCTCTTCCTTATTTGTCTGACACTCGCCTGAAACCCCACTGGTCCCTATTTTCCAGTTTACCTGTCCTTGGACCCTGCAGTGAATGACGAGGAGGGAGGCAGGGGCTTGAAGGCTGCTGAAGGTGGAGGCCCCCTTCCTTTAACTGCTACAGTGTGTGAGGTCGGTGCTCTGCATGTAAAACATCTTGGAAGCAGCTCCTGAGCCAACCAGGCCTGGACTGACGCTCTGCCAAGTTTTCGTTTGGAGATTAGCATCCAAGTCCCAGTTCCAGAAGCTGTTTCCTCACTGAGGCCAAGCACATGAGCCCTGGGGCAGACAGCCTGGAAGTCTCAGGCTCAGATTCCTGTGCGCAGCTCGTGCAGTCAGCTCCCAGAGAACCCAGAATGACTAGTAACAACGAGCCACTGGCACCACCGTGCTCTAAACACTGCGGCGGTTTAAGCCCCTTGCTCTCGTCTTCCTCGGGCTCCCGCTGTCTTCCGTTCTCCATCTTGGAACTACAGTCGTCTCACTAGCCCACCCTGTCCTCTTTGGCCTTATCTCTTGGCTATAAATCTGCTCCCTTGTTCTTCACAGCTCCCCATTTCTGCAGTCCTCTCTTAGCATTCTCTTCTGGGCCTGCCCTGTGGGCAGGTTGGTTGTCAGGCCTCACATTCCCTCTGGGCCAGGAGCAACAACCTGGGGCTCCTGCAGTGAATATAGCAACCTCTCTTTAATCCTGGAACTAGGAGTTCTAGTCCTCGTTAGACTCCCCTAAGCCCTGAGACCCTAAGGCCATCACGACCCTCTCTTGCCCCTATTCACCTCCATACCATTTCCACTCACTGATGAATATTCGTCTCCAGTTATTTGCCCACAGCCTCATCTCCCCAGTAATACTATCAGTTCCCTGAGGATAGGAACCCAGTGTTAGTCATCTTCCGAGCCTGGAGCCTAGTACAGTGCCTGGCACACAACTGGCACTCACAAACTTTTAATGACTCCATAATGACTGCCGCAAATTCATTTTGGAATAAGACAGGGTTAGCTGAACACACTCTGCCATGAACTAGCTGTTTGCCTTTGGGGAAACCATCTCCACCCACATTCCTCAGCTGTAAAATGAGGAGGTTGGACCAGGACTAGTGTAACTCTAAGGTTCCTGTTCTGCTAAAATTCTCCAACCCCCGATAGAGGGCATTGTGCTTCTGTCCAGCACAGTGATCCTGAAATTGGTAGTTTTATTTGTGAAGAACAATTATCTAAAACTTCGGAATAATGCCAAAGATGATTAATGCCATGCTAGGAGCACTTCCTAACTTCACCTAAAGGTCTTGTGGCTCTTTGGGCCCAAGAGTCTAGAATAGTGGTTCTCAACCAGGAAGACTTCACCCCCAGCAAACATCTGAACCAGCAAACCCTGGGCCACCGAAGCAGAGCAAGCGAACCTAACCATTATGCCACCAGGCCAGCCCCCACTGGAGACTATATTAATGAAAATCATCACTCTATGTGCCAGGAACACAGAGTGACCTTGAGAAAGTTACTTGTCTTCTCCGTGATTCAGTTCCTTCTTCTGTAAAATGCAAACAATAATAGCTCCTATCTCAAGGAGTTTATGGAAAATTCAACTAGTTAATACACACAAAGCACTTAGAATAGTGTGTGGTACAGAATAAAGTCTCAATAAATTTTAGTTATGGTATGTTCTCTCATTTAGTACCCACAACAACCCTACGAGGGAAGTACTCTTATTATCCCAGTACAACAGATAAGAAAACCGGGTTCAGAAAGGTCAAGTGACTTTCCCAAAGTCTCAGTTTAGTGAGAGGCGGAGTCAGGATTAGAGTTCTGGACTCTGATTCTAAGTATTACCTTTGCTCTGCTCACTTCGTGAGAATATTGGGCAGCCGTACGCAGAGTAAAAGCCAGAAACTCAGGTTCCAGAGGTATGCAGGCTGCTGAGAAGATGGGGAATTTTGCACGGGATAGGTGGCTGTCAAGAGAAACTAAAATTCTGAGATCCAAATACTCCCACCATCTTATTTCTAGAATTTGAGAAATATCCTTCTCAACCACAAAAATCCAGAGAAAACCTTTGTAAAATGAATGAAAGGATATTTTGTCTAAATTTCCTTCCCACACGAAGCTGGAAACACATGGGGGAAAGAAAGCAGCACTCACCGCTCAAACTCATCTGGCGAGTCTAGCAAAGGGAAGGTGGCACGGTAGCAAGGCAGGACAAGGCACCAGAGCCTCTGCTCTCCAAAAGCAAAAGTTTTTGATTCACAGTTCTTCCTTTGAAATACTGATTGACACTGAGGCATAATGAAAGACTTCCTGGATCATGTCTTAGGGAAGATAAAACCTCAGCCAACCAATAGCCTAGGAATTGAAAGCCCACGGTTAGAAAAGGCTGGGAGGAAATGAACCGAAAGCAGAGCCTGAACCATCCTCACCTGTCCCTCCCCTCTCAACTTCCATGGAGCTGGGATAGCACAGGGCAGAGGTTTGCAACATCAGGTCACAGGGGCGAGTTCCCCAGTGCTGGTAACCATGAGAAAAGTGAGTTCATACAGTGAGCATGTGTGGGCGCTACGACTGTCCACATCCTTCCTTAGCAAGATTGGTGTGCTTCCTCGCCTTCTTCAGCAAGGGCTTCCTCTCCCACATGACTGTATCCCCCTTCCCTGCCTTATTTTTTCCCTGTAGCACTCATTTCTAACATACTATGTACTTTCCTTCTTTTTCTTTTTAATCTATCACACCTTCCTTAGAATTTAAGCATGAGGGCAGGGATTTTTATTTATTTTGTCACCACAGTCATGCATCACTTAACAATGGGGACATGTTCTGAGAAATGTGTCATTAGGTGATTCATCATTGTGTGAACATTCTAGAGTGTACTTACACAAACCTGGATGGTATAGCCTACTACATACCTAGGCCATATGGTACTAATCTTATCGGACTCCCATTGCATATGCACTCTGTTATTGACTGAAACGTCATTATGTAGTGCATGACTGTACAAGAAAGTAATATTACTGTTATAAGAAAGAAATATGAGGGCCAGCTCTGTGGTGTAGTGGTTAAGTCTAGCATGCTCTGCTTCAGCGGCCTGGGTTTGCAGGTTTGGATCCTGGGCACAGACCTACACCACTTGTCAAGCCAGGTTGTGGCGGTGACCCACATATAAAATAGAGGAAGATATTAGCTCAGGGCTAATCTCCTCAAGCAAAAAAAATAGAGGAAGATTGGCAACAAATGTTAGCTCACAGCGAATCTTCCTCACCAAAAAAAGGTAATATCAGAATAAGAAACTGTCTTTTAAACTGAATACATTTTTCTCATTTACTCAATAACCACTGAGCAGAACATACAAAGAAGACATGGCCCCTACCCTTGTAGGACTAACACTGAGGTGACACTATGAAAAGCTCGTTACACTGGCTCTGTATCTTGTTTTGCTGCAAGTCAGTGGTAACTTGGTCAGACCTGATACTGGTCAACATGCCATGTTTGGGAACCACTGCCCAGGTGGGACTATGGCA
This sequence comes from Equus caballus, assembly GCF_041296265.1. Taxonomy (NCBI): domain Eukaryota; kingdom Metazoa; phylum Chordata; class Mammalia; order Perissodactyla; family Equidae; genus Equus; species Equus caballus. The sequence continues at coordinate 63,746,278 of NC_091692.1, read as the reverse complement.
AGATCTGCAAACTCAAATACATATTAAGCATTGCCTGTACATTGACTAAACGCTATATGTTACACGTTAACTACTGCTTTCCACGTGTCGGGGGTGGGGGAGGAAATTCATTTAAAACCATTACTGAATTCATAATAGATTTTTGACAATTTTTCTCAGTTATTGAATACTGAAAGTTTGGGACATTATACTGAACACTGAATTTTTTTGACATTATAAAACAATCCTGTACTCAAAATGGTGCTAGAACAAACACCGTTTGTTAATAAAAGTGACCTAATACTTTTCCAAATAGAAGCATCTACATTTCTCTGGTGGGTCATGACTCAAAACCTCTGCTCTCATAGCCCACAGAATGGTTTTAAAAGAGACAAGTTGCTGAGCAGGTGACCCAGAAGTCCTCTGGACAGGCCCACCTGTGGGCGTAGATCCCCTCTGAGACAGCAGCACCACCTCAGAGCTTGGGACCACACAGTCCCTTGAAGTGGTCGCCTCCAGGCAGAGTTGAAAGCAGTGCAGGTAATACCTAAGGACAGTCTGAGCACTGAATTCAATAGGGAATAAAAGACCGTGTGAAACCCTCTGACCAGTTTCTGTCCCTAGGCACCCTGACATTCTCTGTGCAGTCCATCATTAGAAAGAGGATTCCCCCTACGAAACCACCTTGGGTGATCGCAAAAACACTTGAAGAGTGTGAGAACATTTGTGACCTGTGTGATAGCAGGAAATGTCAGCAAGCTCTGACTACGACATCTCATTGATACAAAACAGTACAAATTGATAAGATGGGTAAGAGGCAGCGAGAAATACCAGGATGCCCTTTCTGATACGGGCACCAAAGGAAGGCATGTGGCATGGCCTGGAGTCATGGCCATTCTGTGGACTCCAGTAGCCTAGGGTTGGACCCAGACTGTGGATTGGTCATGCACAAAGTCATCTCAAGTGTCGTTGCCCAGAGTGGATTCCTCAGAACCTTAAGTATATAGAATGCTAACTGGTGTTCTACAACAAAAGTTATGACAAATTTATAAGTTTGGACAACTCTGCCTTAAACAAAGGTGTGTTCGTTTTCTGAGGCTGCTGTAACAAATTACTACAATCTTGGCGGCTTAAAATAACAGAACTTTATTCTCTCACAGTTCTAGAGGCCAGAACTATGAATTCAAGGTGTCAGCAGGGCAAGGCCACCTCTCTCGGGTGCTCCTTGCCTCGTCCAGCTTCTGGTGGCTGCCAGCATTCCTTGGCATTCCTTGGCTTGCGGCCTCAGACTCCAGTCTCCGCCTCTGTCTCCCCATGGCCTTCTTCCTCTGTGTGCGGTGTGGGTTGAAACTCCCTCTGTCTCTCTCTTTTGATGATACATGTGCCTGCATTTAGAGATCCTGATAATCCAGGATAAACTACTACTCTCAAAACCTTTAATCACGTCTTTTGCCATATGAGATAATATTCACTCTTTTGTCATATAAAGTAAAATTCACAGGTTCTGGGGATTGAGACTGTTGACCTAGCCTTGGGGACACTATTCAGGTTAACAGGTTTATTTACAGTAGGGCCTTGCATAGCCTTTAACGTGCTAATGTACATTGTGACTCTCTAAGAGGAGTTCACAGTGTGGAACATTTCCCAAGCACATCTAACCACAGGGCACGGTCCAGGTGCCTTCCTGGAGCGAGCCGAAAGAAATGTTTTTCTGTATCCTCAGGTCTCTTCCAGGTCCAAACATCTGAGTCATCCTTTGCATATTACACATTTCCAAACACATTCATCCAGGGTTTCCTCTGGCTCTCTTCCGCATCTTTGCAGTTCATGAAGTGAGCCCTGAAAATTTGCTAGTTGGCATCCCTCTAGCAGAGGCTCAAGCTCTTGGAAGAGCAGCAGCTGTGCCATGAGTGCTGTGGAGGAAGCCTTTGCCAGGTCTAGGCATGAAGCGTGCTTTGCTGTCAGGCCCCTGGCTGTGCCTGACATGAGAAGCTGCGGCCTTGTCTCAGTTTGCTCTCACCAAACACACAAATGACTTTCTCCTTTATTTCCAGAACACACTGGCACTTTGTTTTTTGGTGATAGGTCAAAGGAGTTTCCCTGACAACCAAATTGGAATTTGTGTATTTGTCCTTTCCTGCAAGAAGTCCATCTTGATGGAGGAGGCTGGAGGTGTAGATTCAGGATCCGGACCCCTTTCAGAGGCTAAGGAACATCAGCTTCTGGGGTGTGAATCCTCTGAAGGCTGTGCTGTGTTCTGGCTGTGCAATTTTCATTCTCTGGATTGTTTATAGATCAGGGCCACCAGTGTTCTCCACAAGGACAACTCTCAGCCATTGTGAGAATGGTATCCTTTTTATAGCTTCTTCCTTCTTTATGTGATAGATTTTTTAAAGTAATTTCACAAGGGCCTTCTGGTTCCTATGTAAATTGCAGGACTGTGGGGGCAAGGCCATAACTAATTTTGCATTCTACAGATGACTTGACTCACTTCTGCCACCTCTGTTACTAGTTACTTAGACTGAAATTCAAGTTTGTCAAGGTTTAGGTTGAGTAATATTTTTCCTCATCCCTTTTAAATTTTTTGAAACATGGGATCATTGAAATCCAATTGATTTAACTTTAAATATACAGGTTGGAAGTCTCTGGCATTGGTAGATGGTTTTGGCGTAAATTTCATAAAGGCTTTCCTTTACCAAGTGCCCACTACATGCTGGATGCTTTCCCACATTCAGGTCAATGTGCTTAATGCAAGGGTCAGCAAACTCCTGGGGGAACTGAAGACATATTCTTCTGCTTCCATTTGGATGATAATTGTGGGGGAAAAAAAGTATTATACACATATTTATGATCATCCAGATGATTTCAACTTAGTAGACTTCCATTATTTGGTGCCCACATTTGTACTGTTTTTAAGGCTGTGATGGCACCAACTCCTCTAATAGCCTTAAAGTATAAAGAAAGGAATATATAAAAGAGACTTCTGCACTACGTACATGAAGGGGAAATGGAATCATAGATGAAGACCTCTGAGTCATTTAAACAGAGAAAAGGTGAGAGACTTGAATTATCACCCAACGCAAGGAAATATGGAGGTGCTTAGCTGGAAACAATGGCATGCCCATTGTCAGCAGATGTGACGCACAGACCTCATCCTTAAAGGGACCAAATTGCAGTAAGTGTAGTGGATGGTGAAAGCTGGCATCACTGTTAAAATGAAAAGTAACTGCAATAATGGTGGTGACTCAGTGATGGTCCACCATGCTCCCAAATCAAAAGCATCAAGTGGATAAAAGTGAAATAGAAAATAAGCAAATATATCTTTCTATCGGTGAAACCAACAGTTGTAATTCAGTTTCTACAAAATAAATTATCTGTTAAATTAATGCTATTATTCAGAATGTTACTGTTTTCTCTTTTATGGGTCTCTCCTTTGTATACTGTTTTTGTTTTATGACTGTTTATGAGCTGTAAGCAGTAGCTTTATCTAATTTAAAGTGTACATTTTTAAGTAAATTATATATATATTTTAAAAGCTGTTCAAGTTATCTCTGGGGTCAACTAATCTTCACACCTTGGAAGGTGGCATTATTAGCCCCAATTTATAGGAAAATTGGAGCTTAAGAGATGTAGAAATTTGCCTCAGCAAGTAAGAAGCAGGGCAGAATAGAAGTCAGTCTACGTAATCCTCACAGCCATCTACTGACTTCCCAAAGCAAAAGATGCTTCCTCGGATACAATGTCTGGCCTCTGAGTCATTTTGTCAAAAAATAATTCGCCCAAAACCAATTCACTGAAAGATCAATTTGCCAAAAGCTAATTAGACAAATACTCCTCTCCCTGCAAAAAAAGAAGCCAATGAATAATCCCCCAAGCACTGTCAAACAACTATTTTAAATGCAGTCTAGACAAGCGTGCTGGAACCATACACTGTCCCTTGCAGGAGCAGAAGCAGACAAGGGCAGGGGCACGGGTTGGAGAGGGAACAGGAGCTGAGCAGAAGTCCAAAGAGTGAGGCAGGACAGCAAAAATGATTTAAAGGAAAGCCCAGTCATTCATACTTAAAAGATTCCTGGACTAACACTTCCAAGATAAAGCAGCTGCAGCGAAGTTGAGAGAGAACCAAAAGCGGAGGAAAGCCCCTCGGTGTTCAGTGAGTTCACTGAATGGGGAAATTTATGTGCAAAGAATTAGTCTTCGGACTCCAGAGAGCCAGCTCTTCTCTCGAGTGAAATCTGGATTTTGGGTGGGAAGCCCATCTTGCCTGGGTTTCCTGAGTTCAGCCAAGTCCTCACTCTGACCTGAGAGGTAAACAGAGGTGGGGGAGAGAGAGAGTCTGCTAGCGGGATCTCTCCTTGAGGCTTTTGTCTCTTCGTTGCTGCTCTCTGCTCTCCATAGGTACCTGTGATCACCCAGCATTTATTAATGTGTCGTTTAAAATTAGTGTTCCCAGGACAACTGAGAGAGCCTAGCGATGGCCACCAGCCCAGGTGAGGGATTTAGTTATGGTGGGAGGATTAACTGATACAAGTAACAGGAGGTCCTTAGAAGAATCCATGTGGAGGGACTAGAGTCTGGACTGCATGGAAGAATTTGGGGGACCCAAATTGGATTCTGAAGGGTCCCAGTAACCTCAGGAGGAAGAGGCAACAGGAGAGAGGGGAGGAAATCCTACTGGGTTCATTCTTGCTGGAAGATTTTCCTGTGTTTGTGTCAAAATGAACAGAGATAAATTTGAACTATTTTTCTTTCTTTCTTTTCTTTTTTTTCTTTCCTGATTGGCTTTCCTAAACTTCAGTTGGCTCTGTTTGGCTTGACGGTTTTCCAAAGAAATCAGAGAGACATTTTTAAAGTTAGCCAGAAAAATAAGACACATACAGATGTGTGCTACACAATGACAATTTTATAACGTTCAAGAAAAATTAAGACATGTAGTCAATGAAACTGCCAGATAACAAATGATATAGAGAACAAATTCCTGTTTCAGGGAAAATCATCTTCCGTTTCTCAAAGCACATTTAACTTCTAAGAAAAGTTTCTCAAAGCACCTTCCATTTCTAAGAACACTAAGTCATGTAAGTTAATATCTATTGGTATTAGTTTCCTGGGGCTGCTGTAATAAAGCACCACAAACTGGATTGCTTAAAACAACAGAAATGTATTCTCTCACAGTTCTAGAGGCTGGAAGGCTGAAGTCAGGATTTTGGCAGAGTTGGTTCCTTCTGGAGGCCCTGAGAGAGAATCTGTGCCATGCCTCTCTCTGACCTTCTGGTGGTTGCTGGCAATCCTTGTTGTTCCTTGGCTTGTAGACATGTCACTCCAATCTCTGCCTCTGTCTTCACATGGTATTCTCCTTTTTGTGTCTCTGTCCAAACTTCCTTCTTATAAGGACATCAGTCATTGGATTAGGGCTCACCTTACTCCACTATAACATCATCTTGACTTGATTACACCTGCAAAGATCCTATTTCCACATAAGGTCACATTCACAGGTACTGGAGGTTAGAACTTAACATATCTCTCTGGGAGACACAATTCTACCCACTACTTCATCCAATACAAAACCACCAGGAGCCATCAACTCCATCTTCTATACTATGACCAAGGTTTTTTTTTTAACACTCTCATTGAATTCCAATTTTTACATGAAAAATTTTACAATTGCAATTAGCTCTGTTCTACTCCCAAGTCCCACTAAAACAAATGTAAGGGATCTTATGAAAGTATAAACCCATAAAGACAAAGAGAAGGGAAGAGAAGACATACTACAAATTTTGGAAGCTAGAAAGAAGATGAGCAAGTGGTTACTGGGTTAGCCATCCAAGAAAGATGAATCCTAAGCAGAAGAGGGGAAAGTTGAGAAGCAACATGGTTTATATCCCTATATCTCCAAACAACTCAGGAGTGGAGACACTGGATACTTTTGGAAGGGGAAGATCTGCTTAAGAAGCAGTTAGAGCCCCAGATTCTCTCCCCAATGAAGCGGATCTGACTGACTGTCCTTCCTCTACCCTGAAAGAGGCTGCAGTTTTATTTTCTGGTAATAATTTCTAAACTGAGGATCACTTTCAACAATTGAAGTCAGGGCTATTGTACTGAAAATAGGGCACACTGAGACACCAGACATCAGACAGGCAGATACCGTTCATGCAGGAAATTGGAAGAATCTGCTCAGTTGAATCAGCTCACTCCCTCCTCACAAAAGGGCTAAAAATACAAACCTCAAGAGCTCCTCAAAGGAATGACGCAGCCAGATATTCTACAGTGAAGACGAGAGACGTCAAGCTCCAACCTCAGGCACAGAGCTTCCAACCAACATCTTAGGGCCCTCTCCTTAAATACAAGCAGACGGCCAAGGACCACCAGACATTTGAGGAAAGCCTCCAAATGAGAGACAGGCAGCAAAACAAACAGAGGAAAATAAATCTGAAGAAACAAAGACTCTACAGGGGAAACAATCTAACTAAAAATCATCATTAGAGAACTACTGCATCTAGAATAAATGAGAACGGAGTGCTATAAAAACGAACATTCAGGGGCCAGCCCCACGGCCGAGTGGTTAAGTTCACGCACTCCGCTTCGGTGGCCCAGGGTTTCGCCGGTTCGGATCCCGGGCGCAGACATGGCATTGCTCATTGGGCCATGCTGAGGTGGCATCCCACATGCCACAACTAGAAGGACCCACAACTAAAATATACAACTATGTACTGGGGGGATTTGGGGAGAAAGCAAAAAAAAGAGAAAAGAAGATTGGCAACAGTTGTTAGCTCAGGTGCCAATCTTTAAAAAAAAAAAAAATTCAGCGAACCAAAAGAAAGTTCTTGGAAATTAAAAATAAGGTAGGAGAATGAAAAATTCAATAGAAACTTTGGAAGATAATGTTGAGGAAACCTTCTAAAAAGTAGAGCAAAAAACCAGAGATGGAAAATAGGAGAGAAAAGATAAGAAAATTAGAGGATCAGGTTAGGAGAAAAAAATAACTTGAGAAAATGGTTCCACAATTGAAGGCTCTTAGGTTCCAGATAAAAAAACGTCTCACAGAAGGAAGGGAGGAAGGTGCGGGAGGAGGGGAGGGAAGAACAAATTTCATACAAAGGATCATGAATCAGAACGACATCAGATTTCTCAACAGCAATAGTGGAATCTAGAAGACTGGAGTAATTCCTTCAAAACTCTAAGGAAACATGATTTCTATCCTGGACTTTTACATCCAACCAAACTATCAATTAAATAGAGAAGGCATAAAAAATTTTTTGAAATGCAAAGTCTAAAAAAAAGTTACTTCCCACACAGGAAGCTGCTTGAACATGTTCTTGGCCAAATAAAAGAAGCAACCAAGAAAGGAGATGACACAGGATCCAGGAAATACGAGACCAATTCAACACAAGAGAGAGGTCAAGGGGATCCTAAGGTTAATGGTGAAGACAGAATCCAAGCCGAGAGCTGGGCGCTAGCCTGGAGAGCAACCAGCCGGAGTGGAGCAGGTCAGAAAGCTCTAAGGGCAATTTCTCCAAAAAGAAGAAAATTGATAGAATTCCTAATGGGCTTAAACATGTGGAAAGGAGATTTATACAACAAGAAGAGAGTTTAATGTCAATTAGTGATGAGTTAAAAAATATATATATATTGTATGAAAGGAAAAGGAATGGCAGTGTATCATATAGTTCAGCTGTGAATAGTGTTTACAAAGTCAAAACAATACAATGAACATTGATTGAACCAAATTATGGGAGTGGTATAGGTGGGGGTAAAAGAGCGAAATCCTTGCCTTCCATGTGGGTAATCAATAGATCAGGCCTTAAACTGAAACACCAAGAAAAAGTAAGATTTGCATATTATGTAGGGACGTGGAAGTAAATACCAAGAGAATCAGCTTAAAAAGTTGAAAGTAATTACCTTTAGGGAACTGAAAAATGGGAGGCACAGCAGGACACTGTTGATTTTCATAACAAGTCCTGTAGAAACTATTTGATTGTAAAGTCCATGCACATATAACTGAAAAATAATTTAAAATTTTAAAAATGTAATTGGATCAAGTTAGGTTCCTGCTCAAAACTCTTCCAAGGCTTCTCACTGGTGTTGGGATAACATCCAAGATCCTTAACACGGCCTACAGAACCTACGTGGTGATCCAGCCCAGCCCACTCCCCAGTCCTGCCTCCCCTCACTCACGATGCGCAAGTCACATTGGCTAGAGAGTACCAAGCTCTTCCTGCCTGCAAGGCCTTTGTGCATACTGTTCCTTTTGCTAAAATTGTTCCCCACACCAAACCCAACCTTGTGAATCTCAAGCATTCTTCAGTTTTTAACAAAATGTCAATAACATAGAGAAGTATTAGCTGACACTTAGATTAGGTTACATTTGCCAGTTTTATTTTCCCATAGTACCTGGCTTCTCTTTTGTAGCACTTATAACAATTGTAATTAATTAATTGCGTGAAACAGGTTGTCATCTGTCTCTCCTACCTGCGCTGTCCAATATGGTAGCCACTAGCTACACTGAGCTGTATAAATTTAATTTAACATTAAGGAATATGAAAAATTCAGTTCCTCACCTGCACTAGCCCCATTTCAAGTGATCCATGGCTGCAGCTATGTATTGGACAGTGCAGATATAGAACATTCCATCACCACAGGAAATTCTATTGGACAGCGCTGCTCTAGACTGTAAACTCCACAAGGCCTCTTCATGGATCTATCCTGAGTGCCTTGGACTATGTCTAGCACTTTGTAAGTTCTCCCTAAATCACTGTTGAATAAATAAATTCATTCATTCATTTAGGGTAAAAAGTAAGGTCACTTTCCTGACTGGGAGAATATCAGTATTTGGTCTATCCCAGTCTCGAACCCCTCAATAAAATCTATTTCTGTATCATCTCAATAGCAAAATCTGCATCCAAGAAAATTAAAACTTAGGTAACAAAATAAATAAATACTCATGGCACCATCTGGGGCATAACAGTGGAGTTAAATGACTCAGGAAGACAAAAGGGTTACATTTCACCCCAGTTATCACTCTTAGAATTAGATTCTGGATTTGACTTACGAACCAATCATTAAAATTAACCTGTAAGACTTGTATTTTCAGAGTTCATTTAGATTTAAAGCATCCTGATGTGTCCTGTGACTGTGGCAAGCTACGTCACTTTGGGCATCGAGGAGTATAAATCCAGTTTAGATGCTGTATTTAGCATTACACATAAGGAAAGAGATTAAATAGGTATGATTTTCTTTTAAGAGGATTGTTACCAGGCTTTCAAAGAGGCACAAGCACCTCATTAGTGGTTAATGCATTCATTGGGTTTGAACAAATTCAACAACCCAGAGACACATTCAAATATATTTATTTAAGCACTCTAGAGACTTTTTAAAAAATAAAATCAGGTCTTTCAGGATAACAGTAAAATCGCTATCTCCCTCTCCCCAACATGCTGGCTATGGGAGAATCTCCTTACCTGTGTCCTTGACCATTCTAAAAAATGGTATCTGCCCTCAGGCCCTCCCTCTTGCCACCCACACATCTTCTCCATTTCAAGCCCTGATTCAAGGAGGTCCCTGGCGACAAAGAAAGTATTCCTGAGGCCTGAAAAAGCAGGCTAGGGAAGCAGGGCCTTCTCCTGCTCTCTTTTTCAATGATGAATATTTTGCTTCTGCCTCCTTTTTTATCTGCCTCCCTTCTCTTTTGTTCTCCCACTGTCTGGAACAAAAACAACCACAGGGTAGCCCCACAGCCTTACAGCAGCACAGACTGGCAGAAACAAGTGTTTCTGTGCTTACAGAAGCAAGTGGATTCTAAGAATCCAGCACCAGATGGAGCGGCGGCAGTTCAAACTCTGGGTCCTTAAATGACCTTGTGCAAAGATGACCTCCTCTCCCCAAGACAGATCTGTGTCCTGTACACACAATGTGTGGTCATTTCAGGGAAAAGCAAACAATGGAGGCCCTACAGGATGCCAGTTGGGGGGCACATCTGAAATGAATTGAGCTGGTACAACCTAGATGAGGGAAGTACATTGGGAGGAGAACAGGGGACATGTCACAGCCATAATAATAAATGGCTAGCATTTATTGAGCATTTCCTGAGAGCTGAGTCCTCGACATACATTATACCATTCAATTTACTCCACGATGTTCTAGGGGTGCATTTTATTAGAAGAAAACTGTGGCGTAAAGAGATTGAGTGCTGTGTGACCTCATCTGTAAAGTGGGGTTATCTGACCTCACAGGGTTGCTACAAGTATTCAATGAGTTTTGCTATATGGTTAGAATAATGTCTGGCCCAATGTAAGTAAAATATTCAAGTATTTGTTATATAAAAACAATCCTCATTTTACAGATCACAGATAAGAAAATACATTCTAGTTTGGGCTCTGCTGCTGACAAGCTGTGGGACTTCAGGCAAGGCCCTTAGCTCTCAGGTCCTGATTACCTCATATAAATGTCAGGGTTTGTATTTGACAACTGTTTGGATCCCTTTCAGCTATAAGCTTTTTCTGATGAGCACAATTTTTTTTGTAATTTTTCCTTCACTGTAACCCCTTGTGCTCATGATCTAGAGGTCTCAGGTGGGAAGGGGAGGAGTATGGAAAGATACAGGGGAATTTTTGGTTGTCTTGATGACAAGGGAGCCATACTGCCCTTTGGTGGCAAGGGATACTTAACGTTTATCAATGCATGCAGCAGCCCTACCCAAAATGCAATGGCTCCCTCATGGAAAACACAACCAACCTCAGAATGTTGGTGGAAATCATGCTGTAACTCACAGAAAAGCCAAGGTCAGCTTTTCTGTCAAAGCAATGGAGCCACATGGTCATGCAGCCACACAGCCACATGGTAAAGCGGCAAGCAAGCCATGCAAACTATGGCCAGACAGCCATGCTTCCATATACTCATGCAGCTAAACAGCCGCACAACTATGCAGCCATGCAGTTATGCAGCTGTGCGACCACACAGCTAAATGTCCATGGAGCCAGGCCCCAAATCCCACAGTTTTATAACCAATCAACAGCTCATCATCTTCGTCAAATACAAGATGGAATAGCAAAGTAGGTGTGTGCCTATCTTGTCAATCCCAGAAAACATTAATGGAACTCCTATTTCATGCAAGACTTCATAGGAGACAGAGTGAGCCAGACACAATTTCCGCCCCCAAGAATCCCTCATTCTTGTGGAAGGGAGGACCTGTGCACATGTACCCAAAGCTGACGAGAGAGCAGTGGAAATGATTAGAAGAAGAAGAAAAAAGAATAGCGATGTGGGTAAACAGAGATTAGCCTCACTTGAGGGGAGCGCAGGGAGGTTTTGCAGAGGGGCTAGCTTCGGGGTTAGACTTATACAATGAGCAGGTGTGAACATAAAATGTTCCAGCAAAGGAAATCGCAAGACCTAAAGACATAGAGAAGAAAAGAAATGTCAGGCTTAGAAAACAGTGAGGACTCTAGAGTGTGGAACTGCTCGCAGAAGGCTCAGGCCAGATGGCCAAGGGCCTGGAATGCCATGCTGAAAATTTCATCATTTGTCAGAAGGAAACAGGGGTCATGGAATGTTTTTAGTCTCAAGAGTGACAGGATCATATCCATGCTCCAGAAAGGCTCTCTGGCAAGAGTGTGAAGAATGAAGGAAAGGTCAGAAGCAAACAAGAGGCTTAGAGGTTCCAGAGGCGCACCTAATTCTAGCCCTGCTTCCCACTGCACTGGAATGAAGCCCAAAGTCCTGTCCACCACCCACAAGGCCCTACAGGGTCCATCTCCCTACACACATCCTCTCCTACCACACGCCCCTCTCTCAGTTCCCTCCAGTCACCTTGGCCTCATTCTGTGCCTCAATCACATCAAGCCCACTCCAGCCTCAGGACCTTTGAACTTGCTGGTGGCTCTTCCAGAAGCGCTCTGGCCCCTAATGTTTTCAAGGCCACCCTTGGCTTTTCACTCACAGTTTAGCTCAAATATCACTTCCTCAAAGAGGCCTTCCCTGACCACTCAATCTGCCAGCCCTCAGTTACTCCCTACTTCTTTACATTGTTTTGTTCATGGTATTTACAAATTCTGAAATTACCTTGGATATTTATTTCTCTGCCCATCACATTACCCCCAAGCTAAATGTAAGCTCCAAGAGAAGAGTCTTGTCCATCTTGTTCACTGCTATGACCTTGAAAACAGTGCCTACTCCACAGTGGGTGCTGAAGAATATTTGTGGGAAGGAAGGAACGGAGGAAGAAAAGAAGGGAATTCTCTGAGAAACACAAAAAATTCAACTGAGCTTGTGGTCTGGGGGGAGACAAGCATGGAGCAGTGAGAGAGGAAGGGCATGCCTGCTTAGCCCTCAAGGTGCCCCATGTGCAGAAAGGTCAACGGGAGGCGACTGGAAGGTGAGTACTAAGAAGGGCCTGAGCTGGGGCAGTAGTCCTGGGACTGGAAAGAAGGAAACTATTCATCACAAGAAACATTTCACAAGATGGTCTGTGGGATTTGGTTCCACATTAGATGTGCAGAGAGAAAGATGGGAGGAAAAAAACATAACTCCAAACTCTTGCACCTGGACAACCAGAGGATGACTGTGGTAAATTGAGAGGAACACACACTAGGAGGGGCAGATGTGTGGAAGAAGAGGTTCATTTGGTTTGGGGCAAGTTGAATTTGAGGCACCTGGCTGGCAGCAGTCAGATGGCTCGCGAGCAGTTGGAAATGTGGATCTGGAATAAGGAGGGAGAATCATGGAGCTATCGCAAGAAGATAACTGAAGCCAGCAGAGAGGATGAGGTCACCCAGAGAGAGCATGCTGAATGAGGACGGAGCTGGCAAAAGGACGCAAAGAGTTACACATCTGCAAGTGGTAGGTAAAGGGGACCCGGAAGGAGGAGAAAAAAAGGAGGAGGAGGCAGAGAAGACGTCATCAGAGGAAGAAGAGAATCTCACCAGTGGAGGGGGGTGGGGGCTGGGTGAAACTGAGGGAGAAGGTTGATTTCCAAAGTGCGGAGAAGAGTGTGGGCAGAAGAGATTAGCCAGATCACGGTGCTAAAAGCTGCAGAGAGGTCAACGGCAAGAAGCACTGACTGCGCACTGACAAGATCACTTTGTGAGGAGAGTTTCAGTAGATGAGTAGGCACAGAAATCTCCTATAACACAATCTCCTACATATGCAGGAATCCATCTGGACCCATCTGGGTCGCCTTTATGAGACTTGGGGAAAAGGAGACCTGATGCAAATATGCTAATGCTCACGAGGCTTGCTGTGCCATAGCAATCAAGTCCTTTGTTTCTGACCCAGGAGTCTCATGTTTTACCAGCTTCCAGGACTGTCACAGGCTAACTAGTTGGGTAAAATCTCACACCCTTTGCAGTTCTCAAAACTGCTATGCTCTTTTAGAACCTTGCCATTCCTGGATCAAGAGGTGGGGTCTAATTCCCTCCCTTTGAATCTGGGCAGGCTTGTGACTCACTTGTAACCAAGAGAATGCAGGAGAAGTGACACTGCATGACTTCCAAGGCTAGGTCATGAGAGGCGATATACAGTTTCTGCCTTTTTAGCTGGCACATGTGCTGCAGCTCAGAGCAGTTATATAAAGAGTGTGACTGCCCTGAGGCCACCAGGCTGTGAGGAAGCCCAAACTAGCCCATGCAGAAAGACCACATGGAGAAGCCCTGGGACTGGACTAAGAAAGAAAGATGCCCAGCCAGCCTCTAGTTGCTCCCTCTGAGAGCAAAAACCCAATTGTATTCACCAAATAGCTTTAGGGACTTTTTGCTCTTCAAAATATCTCAGTCATCGTCAAAGGATGAAGATTTCCAACTATTGAATATGATCAAAAGAACAGGCCCAGAGATGTGAACAGATTGTATACAGAAGGAAAAAGGCAATTTGTTCATAATCATGTGAAAAGACAACAACCTCACTCACAGAGATGCACATTAAAACTAAGCTACAATTTTCTTACCTATTAAAGTGACAAAAACCCCTAAGTCTGACAATATACTCTGTTGGCAAGGCTATGGGACAACAGACACTCTCAAACACTGCAGGTGGGAATGCAAAATGGTACGAGTCCTGTGGAGGGGAATTTGACAATGTTGAGCAAAATCACATCTGCATTCAGCCTGTGACCTACCCATGCCATTGTTAAGAATCTACCTGAAGATGCACTGGCAAAAATGAAAAAACACATGGACAAGACTATTTGTATAGCGGAAGTCTAGAAACAACCCCAGTGGCCATCAGTAGAAGACTGGTTTAATAAACAATTTCATATCCACACAATTCAGCACTGTGGAGCTATAAAAAAGAATGAGGAATTCATCTGAATTCTGAATGAAGTGATTTCTGGAACATACTGTTAAGTGAAAAGCCCAAGGTACAGAACAGAGGGTACAGTATGCTACCTTTTATCTTTAAAAGGGCGAGTACATGAATATATATATATCTCTCTACATATATATATATACACACACACACATACATATGTAGATGTGTGTATATATATTTTTTAATGAAAAGATAAACCTAAAACTAATAAGATGGTTATTTATAGGAAGACAAAGGAAACAGAGTAGAGGGGGCAGAGATGAAAGTTTGACTCCTAAAATGTAGCCTGTTTTATAAATTTGTCATTGGAACCATGTAAATTTTTTACCTAAATATAAAACAAAATGAAACTGAAATGAAAGAAACAATTTTGCCACAAAATGAAACAAATGAACCTACCTATACAGCAAGTTGATGTCTTAACCACACAGCAAGAAATTATTTCAAATGACTTTAAAACAGCAATCTAGGACCCGGCCCCATGGCCGAGTGATTAACTTCACATGCTCCGCTTGGGCTGCCCAGGCTTTTGCTGGTTTAGATCCTGGGCGCCGACATGGCACCGGTCATCAAGCCATGCTGAGGCGGTGTCCCACATAGCACAGCCAGAAGGACCTACAACTAGAATATCACAACTATGTACTGGGGGGCTTTGGGGAGAAGAAGGAGAAAAAAAAATTGGCAATAGATGTTAGCTCAAGGCCAATTTTAAAAACAAAAACATAGCAATCTAATTATACATCCCTATTGGAATATAAGGACAAAAACACACACAAAAATCTTAAAATATTTTCAGTAATCGTATTGCTAGGTAAATAAGACAAAGTAAATAAGTATTTATAATGTTGTTAGAAACCAAGATTTTCAGTATCTAAAAAAGAGAACAGGAGGGCAAAAAGAGCAAAAGGGGTGATGAGGCTCACATGTGAGGGGATAGACTATAACTAGTTTTTGGGTGGTAAACATGATGTAATCTACACAGAGTTTGAAATACATTATGATATACATCTGAAAGCTATATAATGTTATAATCCAATGTTACTGCAATTAAAAAAATAAAACATTTTAAAGAAGAGAATACAAAATCAAAAAATTAAGGAAAAGCCCTACAAATGAAAATTTTGAATTGATAATATCAATACAAATATATTGTGTCTTTAAAAAAGAAAATAACTCCTAGCTCTGTCCACTAAAAAGGTCTATAAAGAACCAATCCCATAGCAATGAGCATCCCAGGTGCCCAGGCTGTAGTCTTTAAATATCATATTTCAATTAAAGGAACCAGGACTCCTTAAAGAAATGAGTAATTCCAAGTCTAGCATGGGAAAAACACAAGACGAGCCTAGAAAGACCTATCATACAGAAAGCAAGGACTATCAAAGACCACTGGAGCTGTGTAGAAAGGAGTCAGGAACCAAACTGAGGGGCTCCCACTAGTCAAAGACGGGACAATTTGAGCACACACACTCACAAAATAATAAGTGCAATGAATTAAAACTTATCAAATATGGTAAAATCCATGACTTCATATGACAGTTTGAAAAATACTCATTGTTCACCTTTGGAGGAAACTAGGGAACAAACTGATAATTAAGGGGAAGAAGTAGGCATTTACTCTGCCTTTTCAGGGAAACCAGTTGAGCAATAAAAGTTATTCTTTATAAAAGAATTCCAGCTAATAAATGTTGAAGAAATGTTAGAATATCCCCATTTTGTAATTCCTAATGAAATATTTAATGTAGGCAATGATTATCAATGACTGAAAGCTGATGAGGAACTTTATAATGGGTGGATTGGGTTGTCTCAGACGATCTCAAAATTACGAAAATGAGAGAACCAGATAGTGTGTGGTTCCTGACGTGCTGCCATGGAAAGAGTTCATCACCACCTCTGAAGTATTCTTGCCAAAAAAACTGAACCTGAACCCCATCAAGCCTGTAGTTCTAATTACTAGTTTACAGGGAATATAGGAACATTTTAAACAACACCATAGGGATGCAACCAGCAAATTCCAAAAAATGGGAAACTCTACAGGACAAAAAATACCCAGTTTCTTCAACAAATAAATTGAAAGGAGGAGGGAGGAAATGGGAAACCAATATATTAAAAGTAAAGAAAAATATCAACCAAACACACAGTGTGAACATTGTGTGTATCCCAATTCAAACAAACTAATTGTAGAAAAAACATTGATGAGACCATTGGTGAAACTGGGACAAAGACTGAATTTTGGTTATA
The DNA here is from genome assembly GCF_041296265.1 of Equus caballus. Lineage (NCBI taxonomy): Eukaryota > Metazoa > Chordata > Mammalia > Perissodactyla > Equidae > Equus > Equus caballus. Next base: position 63,729,763 of record NC_091692.1, on the reverse strand, counting down.
TTAGAGAATAAAAGAATTTTCATTAATTTTTAGGTAGGATAACAGTATTGTGTTTATATGTTAGGTTGAAACATATAGAATTGCTGATATTTCATCATTTCAACATACAAAAATGACAATTTCATATGATTCAATCTTCTATCCTTTTTAAGGGAGTCCTTACCTTTTAGAGATCCACACCAAAGTATTTATGGATGAAGTTACACAACTTCCGGAATTTGCTTCAAAATAACCCAATTGGTGAAGGGGAATGGAGGTGGAGATGAAACAGATTTTCCACATGTTGATAACAGTTGAAGTTGAATGATAGGTATGTGGGGTTTCATTATGCTATTCTCCCAATTTACATATACGTTTGAAATATGTGTGTCTGTGTAGTTTTAAAGTTTTAAACTTCTATATATGTTTGAAATGTTATGTTAAAAATGCCTGAGGCTACAATTAAGGGGTTCCAGAATTGTTTTAAGCAATTACAACCAGTTGCTGTCTGCTGGGAAGAGACAACGCTCACTTGAAGATACAATGTCTAGGGGGTGTGTGTGCGCCTGCACATGTGTTTAAATCACCTTCTCATAAAAGTTGTTATTACATTTCCCACTGAGTTTTTGCTTATGACTATGGGATTTTGGGATTCTAAGAACAGTCAGTGTTTGAATTTTGAATTCATGTACAAAAGAAAAAAAAATAAGGCTAACGGGCATGGGCACACTCTCCCTGGGTCCCTTTGTTAACATTTTTGGCAGCTTCTATTTAAATGATGCCTTTTCTCTAAGTTCACTGGGTGTTTTCTGAAGCCTTACGTAACGGCTAGAAGCTCGGTCTCTACAGAGGAACACCTGATTCAGAAAAGTAAACACCATAACAGCAACCCATTCATCAGCTGCCCAGACCCACAACCAACCAGACGTGCGGCGACTTTTTAAACACTCGCAGCCCAGCCTTACAGCCTGTGGCGGTAACTGAGAGTTGGAGAAAGGTGAGCGAAACTCAGAGAGACACAAGGGAGATGCTTATTCCTCACACCTCCTAGCAGCAGCTCCACACTCTTAGAAGAAGCGAGGAGGGCCAGCTGGGAAAAGCAACCCCAGCCATGGCAGCTGCCCTCGCAGCTCTGAATCAATAGTGACCTCTGATGAAGGGACAGAGGGATCCCAACGTCCCGGGAGGCCAAGGCAGAGAGCTCCTGAGAGAACTAGAAACCCCCTGCCTTACTCTGGGTGGTGCCATGATACTGTTTTCTTCCCAGATCCCACTCAACTCAAGAGCATGATTTGCATAATAAAATATCTAATACCTTAATGACTTAATGTTCTCAGAGATACTTTAATAATCTTTAAAAATTGCCTTCAAGGTGAAAAACACTCAATCCCATTTATTTGTTCATTCTACAGACGTTGTTTGAGGGCATGGTATGTGTGAAGCTATTTAAAGGTGTGTCTGAGGGTTGGCACTAGCAACTGCAAATCCTGTTCTTTCTCTCTTCCACACTGCCTGCAGAGGTAAAGAGAGTGGCTCTTAAACCTGGCTGGGCCTCAGAACCACCTAGGACAGAAGAAGGCAGTGGCATACAGCCACGCTCATTCGCTTATGCGTCTTCTATGGCTCCTTTGACGCTTAAAAACACCTGAGTAATTGCAAGAGATCATGTGGCCCGCAAAGCCTAAAATGTTTACCATCTGGCCCTTTACAGAAAAGGCTTGCCAACCTGTGATCTAGAACCTCCCTTCCCTATGAGGGGTCCATGGCCCAGCAGCATTAGCATCGCTTGGGAGCTTGTTAGAAATGCAGACTCTCAGACCCCCACCCAGACCTCTGGAATCCCACTCTGCACTGACCTAGAGAACCTGTTAAGCATGCAGGTTTTCTGTCCCACCCCACTTATCAGAAGTCCCAGGGGTGCGGCCTTTATCTGAGGTCCGCAGCCCCTAGGGAAGCTGACCGATGGATAAGGTGTGTGGTCTCTGCCTGTAGAGGTCGCTGTGGTGCCCCGCAGGATCTCCCGCAGGCCCGACAGCCGATTCCCAGCGGGGGAGGGGTGACGGCTGAAGGCTCACAGCTGAGGGCCTCTCTAGGAAGCGCCAACCATGGGAAGAAGTGGCCCCACCCAGGTCACTTCCCTTTGCTGGGGGCAGCCTGCATCTGATACCTGGTTGATATAGGGTGAAACCGCCCCTTACTAGAATATGTGAAGGGCCATTCCGGCTCCAGAGCTCCCCAGGGGATGAGCTGAGGCCCCCATCGCAACCGCGATTCAACTTCTCCCTCTGCCCAGTCCCGCCTCCCTCAGCCCTCGCAGGTGTTGTTCCCTAAAGCTCAGAGTCTATTTCCTGACAGTCTTTAAGAGTATACAGTGTGATAGTTGAAATAAGTCATGGCCATAAATCAGAAAATTCAAACAGACCAAGTGTCCCAGAAGGTGTGCTAGAAGAGAACACGTGACTGAGGCGGAAGCGAGGAGCCTAGGAGCCGTAGGGCTTTAGGAGGAGGTGGGGGCGGGGGCATAAGGTGCTTCGGGTAAGGGGAGACCCCTGAGCCAGGCGAGTGGAGGGGACTTGCGGACAGCTAGTGGAAGATGAGACTGGAGAGAAGCTTTAAATGCCAGGGCAAGACATTTGCATTCAGTAGGCAAAGCAAAATCGTGAAAGGCTCTGCGCAGGAGAATAAGCCGGGGGCTAATGATCCCAGCTGTGCTTCAGGAATATTAACCTGGCAACGGCGTGAAAGGGATTGGAGTGGCAGTGGCTTGGAGGTCTGGGACCAGTCAGAAAGCTGTTGCAAATTTCTAGGGGAAAGGCAGTGAGGACCTGAGCTGGCGATCAGTTAGGGGCTGGCATGGGAAAGGCCTCAGGGCTCAGAATGAGACAGACCTGGCTTCCAGAGCCCACTCAGCCACGAGCCTACAACCTGCATGCACTTGAGCCAGTCACCTCACCTCTCTGACTTCCCCCACCTGTAAAATGGGGATAATAGAATTAGGTACTAAATATGCAATGCCTGCCACATGCTGGGCACGCAATTAATGGAAGCCAAGCTCAGGAGGCAGCGGCCTGTTCATTTGTGTTTGCACACACATCACTTATCACCCCAGTGAGCAATTCTGAGCCTGGCTGCTCTGAAGACTGTCCTTGAAAGTGATTCTTGGATGTAATAATTTAATGAGGCCTCAGTTTGAAACACGCCTGCTGTTTATTGAGGTGTTTAAACCTGAATTGTCCTTCTTAGGAAGGGTGTGCAGGAGATGGCCACTTCCATCGTAACTGCTGCTGTGCTCTGTTGTTATGACAACCAGTTTCCCAAACAGCCCTGCCATTTTCTACAAATCCTTTTGGTTTCCTCATGCCCTAAAGACCACAAGCCCTAAAGACAATAGCAGGGTGATTTTTTTGAACTTCCACAGGAAATACTGTCAACTCTTTAAATTAGCTGTCTATTAGGCTGTCTGCTGCGTTTCCAACAGAAGCACTGCCCCCACCAAGCGGCCTGAGCATCAGCGTGACCCGGCACAGCGAGCCTCCACAGACGTTCCCACTAATTAAAAATTGGCGCCACAGACTATCAGCTGGCACATCAGTTTCCGGCTGGCATTAACTTTGCAGGAAAATGAAACAGAAAACAAAGGAATGTTCACCACGCATCTCGTGTACACAGCACCGAGTCTGATGTCAAAAGACCATTCTAAAAGATGTAAGTTTAGGCTACTGTTGCATTATTTCTAAAATTGCTTAAATATTAGCACATGTAATTTTCTCAGTAAATATTCATTTACTTTTATGAACTCACTTGACACACATGAATGTTAAAAACACAATAATAATAATTATTATAGAAAAATCTTAATTATGTACCCATGATTTCTGGCAGGCCATCTCCCCCACCTCACCACCTACTTCCTTTCCTCCTTCCCCCTTGCTCCTGCTAATCTCTCCTCTCTGACATAGCCTTAGGATTAAAGGTGCCGTCACCCTGCTGACAGCCTACCCAATATCTGTTCTCCTCTTTTTTCCTTTGCCAAAAGGTCTCTGATACTTTAGGGTGGCACATGTCCAGCTAAGTCTTGATTTCCTAGCCTCTCTTGCAGCCAGGGATAGCCACGGAACACAGTTCTGCCCAATGAGACTCAAGCAAAGCTTACTGAGTTCTGGGAAAGCTGTTATTTTATAGATAAAAAGGAACAGACTCAGGTGGAATGCTCCTTTCTGCCTTTCCCCCTTCTTCCTATCTAAAATAAGAATGCTGATAAGTGAACTATGACAGATGGAGAAAGCTACATACTGTATGATATCACTCATAAGAGGAAGATAAAAACAACAACAATCATCAGACAAAAATACAGAGAATAGACTGGTGGTTACTAGAGGGGAGGCAGGGAGGTGGGAGGGTGAAAGGGGTAAAAGACACCGGTGTAGGGTGACGGATGGCAATTAGCCTTTGGGTGGTGAACACCATGTAGTCTTCACAGAAACTGAAATATAATGATGTACATCTGAAATTTATATAATGTTATAAACCAATGTTACCTCAAAAAAAGCTTTAAGAAAAAAAGGAAGGAAAAACAGATGATAAAGGAGAGAGAATTTATGGTAAACTACTGGATTGCTACCATTGAGCAAAAAAGAAATCTACCTATAGGAGGAAAACTTTGGAGACAGATAATGTTCCTTTTCTGTCGTCATTAGATTTGAATGCAAATGTGTTGTGTTTTCTGAACTGAATTCATGGTAACCTAAGATACACGATGGTAACGTGTGAGAGCGAGATGTGTGTTGTATTTTAAGAAAACATTTCCAGAGTCAGGAGAGAGGTCTGAACTAAAGATAAAAGTATACATCTTCCAATGTATGTTGACTTCATCATCAAAGAAATAAACATTAAATTACCGATTCTAAAAAAATAAAATAAGAATGCTGCAGCATCTTGCAACTATGAGGAGGAAATCCATACACCAAGGATGGCAAAGCAATAAACTCAAAGAGCCCAGGTCCTTGATAGCATTCTGGAGCCGCGCAGCTGCCTCCCTCCAGACTTTGTGTTAAGTGCAAAAAATAGACCCTCTTCTTGCTAAGCCACATTTGTCTGGTTTCTGTTCATGCCACTAAACACAATTCCCACCTGATACAAAAGTGAGGAGGGTATTCATTCAACAAATATTGATTGAGTGTCTACTCTGTGCCGGGCACCATGCTGAGTAAAGAAAAAATAAATGAACAACACAATGAGAGGCTGTGGTGTTAGGAGGCAAATAACCAGACAGTAACTGGGGAAGACCGTCTCCGATGAGGTGACATCTGAACTGAGAGCTGAGGATGAGGTGGAGTCAACCATGTAAAGAGTGAGAGGAGGGGGAGCACATTCTAGCAAGTGCAAAATCCTGGTGACAGGAAAGTGGTGGGGTGTTCAAAGAACAGAGGAAGCCAGGGAGGCTGGAACACTCTGAGAGAGAGACAGGAAAGAGGATCAACAAAGCTGGAGCAGCAGCAGAGATAGGGCCATGCAGGCCAAGGAAAGGGGTCAGGGTTTTATTATACATGTAATAGAATGGGAAGCTAACAGAAGGTATTAAAGAAGAGAGTGATAGGACCTGATGCAGGTTTTTAAAAGATTGTTCTCCCTATGACAGAATGAATGACTTGTCAAGGGCAGGAATGGAAGCAGGCTATCACAGAGGTCAGGTAAAAGATGACAGTGGCTTGGGCTCAGATAAGGCCTTTGGAGATGCAGCGCAGACTTTCACCCAAATGGAACAGCCTGTGATGTCCTCACACATGGTTACAAGGAACAACCTCATCAGTGCACTTAATCCAAAAGGCAGACTGGGGGAGAGGATGGCTAAAGATGTTTTTAAAAGGCTGAGGTGGCAAGAAAGATGTACAACAGGTGATTAGAGGGAGAGATGGGAGAATTCACAGCAAGTCTTTGATTTTTTAGTATTCAGAGGGAAAAAACAGGATTGTGTTGGGAGATATTATAAGAGGACTATCACAGCAGATTAATAAGGAATTAATAGAATTGTGGAGAGGTGGTAAGAACACTGAGGTTCTAAAGCATCAGTCGCTATTGGATGCAATCACCAGTTCACGACTTTCTCCGGCAACGGCTGGCAGCTCAGAAACAGAGATGTAAGGAGCAGAGGGGGAAGGTGACCCCAGTTTTGAAACTGGCATGCCGAGTGCAAGATTGAGGAGATGAGGGGATCCTGAGTGCTAGGATGGGCAGCAGTGAAACACTATTGCCTTCATATTTGTGAACACATTAATCCCGCAATGATTCTCATCCTACAGGGTGGAAACTGAAACCTAGAAAAGCTAAGAAACTTGCTCAAGATGACACAACTGGTAAATGTCTGTTGTGAAAGTGTAATTCCTTAACCACTGAACTATACTATTTCTAAGCAAACTAACAAGGAATGTGCTGCTGCTGATGATGAAGAGAGTCCAGAAAGGTCCAGGGACTGGAGGTCATGATGGGCGTGAGAAGCTGGCTCACTGTGGGGGAGGAAGTGTATGAAGTTGTAAACAAAGACCAGGTCTGGCCGTGTGGTCCAGTGGGTGTGGCTGTATCACAGCCTGGTGCAGCACTTGGAGGAGACGGTCATGAGGCTCTGGGCTGGACTTCCAGGCTGAAGGGCGTCTGGCTAGGAGCCGCCGACTCAGTCTTGCCCAGCTGCCCACTAAAATGCCTATAAAGACAGAAAAAGACCAAGACTCACAATATCATCCAAAATGAAGACTAATAGACAACCCAATACCAGAATCTGGGAGAAACTAGCACTATTCACAAAGCAGATGGAGCTAGATTAAGAAAAATCTAAAGCGAAGCTTCTGCCTTTACTTCATTACACAGAAGCCAAGTAACAAGACGTAGGCTGACACTCCATACCTATCGCATCTGACACAGAGACCCAGAGCTGGACGTGTATGGAGTTGTACTAACATCAACACTGGGCAGCCAACTTGCATGACTTCATGGGCATTGAGACTCAGACAGAGAGTGGTCCCTACACACCACAAACACACACACACACAGAGTTTCTAAATCCATCAAGCAACTGTAAATCCCAGAAAACAGCTGGGCAGAATACAAAACAGCATGCTCAGCCTGAGCCAATTGTGGAGGGTGGAGGGGAGGTAGGAGGGGGACGTGGGGGAATTATATACAGCAGAGTCACAATATGATTTGCCCTGTATGCAGTTTATGTGAATTCAACTACATTTGCTCAGTATTAAAAGAAAGAAAGGGAGAAAAATCCCTTCACTTCTCCACGGCCTTTTCCCTCTGCTCTTCCTCCATTCAAACGAGACTTTGGCTGCCTCTACCTCCAAATATTTTCCTAAACATAAAGAGAAATAAAACAAGTTGTTGGGGGTTTTTTTTGGCCTTTGAGCTTCCAAGAAATTTCAGGGATTTTCCCCATACCCCTCAAACTTTAAACATAATCTCCACAGAAGATGCAACGTGCACCCTATACACCTAGACCCCAGGGCTGACGGATGAAACCTGAAAGCCGACAGAGGCATTCTTTCTTTCTGTGAGCTTCTCTATACTTTCTAAATTTTCTATAAGGAACATGCATTGCATTTGAAACCAGAAAAAAATCTTCTTCTTCCCAAAGACTGCTCATCTTTAACAAGCTCGTCAGCTGATAGGATGCAGGTGATTTTCTGAGCACCCCTCGCAGTCCTGCAGGGGCACTCAGCACAGGGTGGGGGCGGCATCAAGGCCGCAGGGCTGCTGGTGTCTCCTCGAGGACTGTGTCCCTAGCCTTGTAAACGCTGGCGGGAGGCTTCCACCCCAGTGCTTCATATTTCCAAAAAAGCCAAAGGCAGATGGGGTGGAGGAGGGTACTAAATTCATGCTTAGCAGTTACAGTAAAAGGACACTGCCCTGGATTTAGAAACAAGACACCAGCTGAATTCCAATCCAGGCTCTTAGACTCCCCAACTGGGTGACCTCGCTCAGCCTCTTAATCTCACTGAACCTCAGTTTCCTCATCTCATAAAAGGTGATGACAACAGTTTATGAGGTTATTTTAGAGAGTTATGTAAACTAATGTCCAAAAGAAAAATTCTCACATTCAGAAGGTGCTCAATAAATACTATTTGAATTTAAATAAGGAAATAGACCAATCTCAGAAGGAAGTGTGAGGTAGGTAGTGACAATAGAAATCCTGTCTCGTTATTTCCAAATGCTCAGTGTTTGTGCACATAAACACATTTATATTCGTTTTCTAGGGCTGCTGTAACTAAGTACCACAAACTGGGTGGCTTAAACCACAGAAATTTAGTCTCACAGTCTGGTGGCTAGAAGTCCAAAATCAAGACGTCGACAGGGTTGGTTCCTTCTGAGGGCTGTAGGGGAGAATCTGTTCCATGCTCTCTCCTACATTCTGGTGGTTTGCTGGCGATCTTTAGTGTCCCTTGGCTTGTAGAAGCGTCACCCTGGTCTCTGCTTTCATCTTCACATAGCGTTCTTCCCATGTGTGTCCCCATGTGTCCAAATTTCTCTTTTTATAAGGACACCAGTTATATGGGATTAGGGCCCACCGTAATGACCTCATTTTAACTTGGTTACCTCTGTAAAGACCCTATCTCCAGATAAGGTCACATTCTGATGTACTGGGGGTTAGGACTTCAACACATAAATTTTGGGGACACAATTAGCCCACAACAACATTCTAAAAGAGCTTCATCTCCAGAGAGATGGAGGTGGTTGGGCGGGGGGACAGGGTGGGAGGAGAGCATGTGAGAAAGTAAATGCTGCTGGTAGCTAAGCTAGAAAGGGCTAGGTCACAATGTGGCTCCAGGTACACCCATGGTCTGCTCTACAGCTGGAAACAAAGTTGGCATTCAGACTGGCCAGAGAACCAAACCAAATGGTCTTCTGAGAGTGGCTGGAGGTCATGGGCCTGACATGGAAATGCTCCTGGGAGGAAAGCCCAGGCACCACTGGCCAGGAACAACAGTTCAGACACCCAACCTCACTAAAGGACAGAATGGCCTTCTCAGCAGGAATGTGCTGTGGGTCGTCGGTACACAGAGCCCAGGGTGAAGGCAGGACCTCCAGGGGTCCAAGCCTGAGAGATTGCTGAGTGCAGGACAACCCAGGAAAATACTCCTTGCCGACTGAGCGGGGACTATCTTCCTCCCACCGGGGCCCAAGCCTGGAACCTTAAATTCATCCCTGGTTAGAGTCGGAATAGCTTTACCTAGTGTCCAACAAAGACATAATTCAGTGGACTGATGTCTAAGGCAAAGTCATCTAAGATAAGACTCAGGAAAGAGAGTACAAGACAGACAGAAAAAACTTCATTTGCATAGCTGGATCATTCATCCATCTATTCATTTTTACAGTCATTCAACAAACGTGGCAGATGGCAAGTCTGCAAATGTCAATAACGTGGTCCCCAACCTGGCAGAACTCACAGACTAACTAGAGAGAGACAGAGGCATGAATGACCCCGAGAGCCTGTGGCAGTACATGATAACTCTGCCCAGAACACAACGGCCATGAGAACATGAGACTTCCTAAACCTTTATAAACTGCTTAGGTTTGTTACCCACTGTTTTTTTGTAGTTATTTTTGCAAAAAACCCCGTATAACAAAGAGGCTTGTGTTTGGCAAAAGAGGATATAGAGAGGTGGAAGTTTTCTTACTATACAACCAATCAGGTAGACAAGAATCCAAAAAGGATGAGCTGATGGAACAATTGAGGAAAGAAAACATCATCTCTGGGGACTAGAGGAAGAAAGAGATGGACACATAGAAGTTTTAGGGGATTTATCATTCAAGAGAGATCACCTGAGGTCCTACTATAGCCAGGACAGCTATAGTAGGAGTAGAAACAGGGATACAGTGGTGAACAGAAAGACCCCTTACCTAACTAGCAGAGCTTGACATCCTCAAAGGGGCAGACATTAGTCAATAATTATTTGAAAATATAACCACAGTATACTACAAAGCTATAGTAATCAAAACAACATGGCACAAAAACAGACACACAGGTCAATGCAACAGAATGAGAGCCCAGAAAGAAACCCATGCATGTGTGGAGAGCTAATTTTCAACAAAAGAGCCAAGAACATAGAATGGAGAAAGGAAAGTCTCTTAAATGAACAGTGTTGGGAAAGCTAGTCAGCCACATGCAAAAGAATGCAAGTAGACCATTATCTTACATCATACACAAAAATTAACTCAAAATGGATTAAAGACTTGAATATAAGACCTGAAACCATAAAACTCCTAGAAGAGGGGCTGGCCTGGTAGCATAAAGGTTAAGTTCACCGGCTTTGCTTTGGTGGCCTGGTGTTTGCAGGTTTAGATTCTGGGCACTGACCTACAGACCACTCATGGGACCATGCTATGGTGGTGTCCCACATACAAAATAGAGGAAGATTGGCACAGATGTTAGCTCAAGGCCAATCTTCCTCACCAAAACTCAAACAAACAAAAAACTCCTAAAGGAAAACATAGGCAGTATGTACTTTGACATTGGTCTTAGCAGGATCTTTTTGAGTACATCTCCTCAGGCAAGGGAAACAGAAAAAATAAACAAATGGGACTACATCAAACAAAAAAGCTTCTGCACAGCAAAGGAAACCATCAACAAAACAAAAAGACAACTTAAGAATTGGGAGAAGATATTTGCAAATCATATATCTTGTTAGGGTTGATCTCCAAAATATATAAAGAACTCATACAACTCAACAAAAACACAACTCAATTGAAAATGGGCAGAGGATCTGAACAGACATTTTTCCAAAGATGATATACAGATGGCCAACAGGCATGTGAAAAGATGTTAAACATCACTAATTATTAGAGAAATGCAAATCAAAACCACAATGAGATATCACTTCACGCCTGTCAGAATAGCTATTACTAAAAAGACAAGAAATAACAAGTGTTGGAGAGGATATGGAGAAAAGGGAACCCTCATACACTGCTGGTGGGAATGTAAATTGGTACAGCCACTATGGAAAACAGTATGGAGACTCCTCAAAAAATTAAAAATAGAACTACCATATGACCCAGCTATTCCACTTCTGGCTATTTATCCAAAGAACATAAAAACACTAACCCAAAAAGATATATGCACCCCATGTTCAGTGCAGCATTATTCACAATAGCCAAGACTTGGAAACAGCCTAAGCATCCATCATGGATGAATGGATAAAGTAGATATGGTATACACGTATATACAATGGAATACTACTCAGCCATAAAAAAGGTGAAATATTGCCATTTGCGACAACATGGATAGACCTTGAGGGCATTATACTAAACAAAATAAGTCAGAGAAAGCCAAATACAGTATGATCTCACTCATAAGTGGAAAATAAAACAACAACACATAGACACAGAGAGTAGATTGGTGGTTACTGGAGGGAAAGGGGGAGGGGGGCAAATGGGTTAAAGGGCACATGTATATGGTGACAGATGGCAATTAGACTTTGGGTGGTAAACATGATATAGTCTACACAGAAATCGAAATATAATGATGTACACTTGAAATTTATATAATGTTATAAACCAATGTTACCTCAAATAAAAAATTAATTAAATAAAAAAAAGAAAATATAACCACAAGTGTGGCAGGCATAGAAGGAGCTGGGGTGGCAGGAGGCTTATCCCTCAGGAAGCCCCAGGTGGGTGCTCCGCAGGTCCTGTTTCTCTGAGGGCAGGAATCAGGCTGAGCTTCCCTTACGTCTCCGGGCTGTGAGGGCCTGCGGCAACAGTCCTGCTTCCTCCGCTGGGCTCCTGCAGGTTTGTACACACACAGGCCCCTCCCTAGGCAGAACCAAGTGCTCAGTCTCCTGCATTCCACCAGGAACTCTCCCTCCTGCTGTTCCAGTACGGACCATGCTGCCCTGAAGTGTGTCCACCTTTCTGTCTGTCTCCCCTGTATGATTATTATCTTTGTGCCAAATGTATATTAAGTGAACAAAAGAGCAAATAAATGTCTTTTACCTTTAGCCTGTCAACATAGGGAAATAAAGATCTAGAATATTGTTTTCGTGGCACTATCAAAATGAATCAAGGTCAGCAAGTTTAAACATTAAACTGAAACCAACAGGATTACTTTTAACAAGAATAAATACAAAAACTCCAAATTTGGGTTACTAAAATCAATAGTACCAATGCAGGATTCACGGGGCAAAAATTCATTCAACAAATTTTTATTGAGTGCCACCTATATTCCAGTCATGTTCCAGGTGCTGGCTATATAGCAGTGAAAACAGAGACAACGTCCATGATGTCACAGAACTTAAATTTGACTAGAAAGAAAGATCTAAGGGTTTAACTAATCACAAGCTTCATGTGAGCCATCCAGGTAATATAGCAACAACAACAGCAGGAAAACAAACACATCCTAACCTGGTTTCACCTGCGCCAGGAGAGGGTCAGTGCCTACATCACAATGTGCCTCATGTCGCCCTACGCTGCTCGGCTGACATCAGTGATTTGGAGCTAATCATAGGTCCCTTGTATCAAGAGGGACTCTGACAAACCCAACAGTGTGTTTGGAGGAAGATGGTTAAGCCCACAGAGGTCTGAGAAATGACTGAAGGAATTGTATGTGTTTGGCCTGAAGGGCCAATGGTGAGAGCAGACGCAACAGCAGTCTTCAAATATTGAAAGAGCTGTCTGTGCAAGACTTGATTCTAAAGGCCCAGAGTTCACCAGGAAGAAATTACAAGGCAGCAGGAAGAGTTTCTCGCAAGGGGAACTGTTCTACAAAGGTATGGGGGGCCTCTTTCCCTAAGGAAGAGATATCCCATCCTCAGGGATGCTGAGGAAGAAAACTGTGCTGTCTGAGACCAGCCTTGAATATCAAGAGATGAGACTAGACTCTGAGTCTCATCAGCTGTAAAATCAAGAATTCTAGGGGCCAGCCCGGTGGCGCAGTGGTTAAGTTCACATGTTCCGCTTCGGGGGCCTGGGGTTCGCTGGTTTGGATCTCTGGTGTGGACATGGCACCACTTGACAAGCCATGCTGTGGCAGGCGTCCCACATATAAAGTAGAGGAAGATGGGCATGGATGTTAGCTCAGGGCCAGTCTTCCTCAGCAAAAAGAGAAAGATTGGCAGCAGATCTTAGCTCAGGGCTAATCTTCCTCAAAAGAAAAAAAAAAAGAATTCTATAGTTAATTCCCCATCAGTCAGGCAGGCAGCATTTTGGGCTTTGGATTCAGACAGAGCTGGATCTCAGTCCTAGAAGGGAAAATTCCTGCACCCTCTAAGCCTCATCCCACGTTTGGTAGAGGAGGATAGTAAAAGTTCCTACCTCATCCCAGCTGTGAGGATTCAACGAGATGGTTTACACAAAGGGCCGCCGAGGACAGCGCCTGGCCTGTGGTAAGCCAGCAATAAATGTTAGCTAACAGTAATGTTAAGTGCTCGTCATTTTATTTGACATATTTCAATTTACTTAGGTAAATCATTTTGCTGGGAGTCTCTAATTCTGCAATCTTCCATCTTGCATTCACTACAGCAATTATTACAGCGATTTAAAATGATAAAGTAGAAGCACTTCAGAGAAATTTGAAATGTTTTACTCTGTAGAGAAATTAGGAAAAAAACTAACAGTACAAAAGGACATATTTAAGGATGTAATTTAAAGGACTTGTGATTGAATGGAGGTGAAGCCAGGAAGTTGTTAATGATGGAATGGCTGAGCTAGGCTGGGGCACGGCAACCTCAGAGACCCTTTCTTCTTGGGAGACCCCCATCAGACCACAGAAGCAAAAATCAATCCAGCAAACTGATTTTACGAGGACAAAATCATGCCAAACCAATTTAATTTCCTCCTGTGACAGAGAGACAGGCTTCAGTGACACAGGGTAGCGATGGATATCAGATACTGTGGTTTCAGTTAAGTCTTTAATTCCAACCTACATAATAGCTGAATGTCAAAACTTAATTGAATTTGCTGGCTAGTGGAGATGATCTCCAAAAACAGGAACCAGAGGCTAAGGATCACTGAATAAGGAGGAGGCAAGAAACTCTTTCTTTTGTGGGACTGGTAGAAAAACATGCCCCCTTTCCTGCAGTAAAACACAAAATTCCTCCAACAAGTATTGATAGAACACCTGTCATGTGCTATGCCCTCAATCTGCATTGGACTAAGAGAAACGGAAGTGAGATTTACCAGCAGATATGCTTAAATGGGGCTTCTCAGTAGACATGGGTGTGGAGTTTGGGGAGGGTGTGTGCTACAGAAGAAATGGGATCCTTGAGCTGGGCCGGGTGTTTCCATGGATAGGGTAAAGTTGGAGGGACTTTTTAAAGAGAAGCTGTGGCATCCAAAAGGCACTTGGAGGAATCTTGGTTAAACTGACTTAAGTGGGAAAACTTCCATAGCAAGGGCTGCAAGGAAGAGAAAAGGAGGAGGGAATCTAGGAAGAGCTGATGGAATGAAGGGAAGGTTTAGACACAGCACCTATTCATTCAGAAAACCTTCATAAAATCCCGACCAGGGGTCACACACGCACTCTGCAGTGTGCCAGCACAGAAGACACGAAGATGAATTAGTCTACTGCCTGCCCTCGTAGCTCCTGAGGTTGGTTGACCAGAAGAACGGTGGCTTCAATTAGACATGAAGGAGAGTGACCAGGGGCCCAGAGAGAAAGGACTCTTGAGGACTGAGGGAACTGCAGGTAAGTAAGAGCTGTGACCTGGTCGAGAGAACATCCAGACCAGGGCAATTTAACTGAGTCCCATCTGCCTTGAATAGGTGACCTCCAGAGACCCTCTCCAGCTCCAGAATTCTAGTAATGAAGCCATTTTTGTGATTTTTTACAATCTGGACTCTCCTGAATCTAGCCTTTCCTTCTTCCTCCATCAGAAAAGCATTCATGGAAACAGGAAAAAGTGATATTCTGGCTTCCTATCACAACACAGTCACTGTGGACCATTAGGTGCCCCTAGAAGGCTGGGGTGGAATTCACGGGTGCAGCACTGGCAGGGGGTGGGTGAGGCCGGGGAGCAGGGAGGAAGAAAAGAAGAAAGAACCCTGGCCAATCTCCCAGGGTGGCTGAAACCCAGGAGATTTGTAGCTTCCTCCGATGACCCACTCTGACTAAAGACGTCCAGTTCCCAGTCTGAAACATCCATGGGAATCAAGCCACTTTTCTAAAGGCCCTAGGGAATGCCAATGCACTCCAAGAGCAGCCTTGATTCCATCTTCATCTTCAGAAATGTCCCTCTCCCCTGAGGCTGATGGAAATTTCTAGGGAATTGAAATGAACCTTCTCATCTAAGATTCTAGCCAATTTTAGGGCACTGTACTAGGATGGAGCTGAGCCTTTCCTGTGAAAGACGCAGGTCTTCAGGCCACCTTCATGGCAGGGCTGTCCCATGTTTGGCAGAGGACTATAAATAAGCATGCTTGTCCCAGGTCCCACCTGTTGCAGGAACCAGATCTCATGATGCATGATGGGATATGACTCTGGATGACAGAGTAATAAATGAATCAGCATTGTAAACGAATAACTTTGTACATATTTAGCCATCCCCTAATAACTCTAATACCCATACTTATGTGTGCGCGTGCACACACATACACACACACACCCCATATACTCCATCACCAAGGCAACCATTCCCTGGAGGTGTACTTTGTTCTTTTTCACACTAGGTCTCTTTAACCTTCTTTCCTTGGAGTGCCGCTCTGGCCTTTGACTCTCTGCTGAGAAGTACCACACTCCTTGGGAAATGCTGTTACGTCTAACATTTACCAGGTCCCTTTTGAAGGCTTATGTCTTATCCTCATTCTGACACTGAATTCAGCTAATACATCATTTGGAAACTTGCTGAAAGCATCAGCAACACAAAATAGCCATTACGACTGCTACTGTGAGTCAGAAAAATTAGAGACAAATATAGTGTTATGCCTTGTACAGCTTTCACTGACTGTTCTTGCTTTGCATAAAAGGGACTTGCAAATTTCCTGTGAAAAAGGAGCCGCTTTGGTCCTAAAAGATGGAGAAACCTATTCTCAAGATTAAAGAGACAGCTCTTATTTAGGAGGCATGGATTTAGGATTATTGATCTTTTAAGAGTAGTTCACATCTCTCTCCTCCTCCTTACAATATACATTATGCTTCAAATTAGCCTCATTCTTCATTTTAGATTTCATTATTCAAAAATGCCAACCACATAAAGGGTTCAGGAGATAGTTAAAACATTTTTATCCGAATATTGATCTGGCTTTTGACAACATCAATATAATAAGTAGTGAGGTTTTTTCCTTTTAACATCACCCACAGCTTTATGATTAAAGGTCAGTCTGTGGCAACAGTTAGTCTATTTTCATCTCTATCCTACAATTATTAGTGTCTGCTTAAGAAATAGAAATCCTGATTTGTAACTGGACCAGAAAGTTCTTTGCATATCCTTCTATCAGATTTCTGCTAGAGGGACAATGGTAGGAGTATTTAATTTACAGTCATAATCCACTATTCTGCCCTGCCTCATGTAAAGCATCGGGGCCCCAAGGGGTAGGGAGGGAAGTCCTTACGATGAAACAGCTCCTTGAAAAGTCAGCTTAAGTGCAGAGCTAGTGATAGGGCTAGCGGGCATTTATTTTGCCCTGAACCAGAATTCTGGTTTTGGAAGCCCGCGAGAGGACTCCTTCCCAGCAGGGAGACAAGGGGAAGCGACGAGGAAGACTCCACCCAGGCAATCTGGGTCAGGCGCCGTGTCTATAAGTCAAGGGAGAGAGGTGCCAGGTGGCCAGTGGGTGGAGAAGTGACCCAGGGTTCCAGAGAGAGAAATGGTCCAAAGCGCGGCGGAGGCGAACCCAGGGGACCCGGGGACGTGGGCAGGCTGAGGGACAGGTTTGCGTGCCGGATGGGCTGTCGTCCCACCCCATCCGTCCCCGGCCAATCAACCTGCACTGGCACAGGCAAAGGAGCGCTGGGTTTCCCTGAGCCTCAGATTAGCTCAGCCTTAGGGTCTCTAAGGGTCTCTCGTTGACCGGGCTCCCTGGGCCTGGGTCTGTCAGTCTGTCTGTCTGTCTATCTCTCTCCTTTCCCTGCCCCTCAATTCTCTGGGGGATGGGGCTGCCCCTGGCGCCCCCGATCCCTCCTGCTTCCCCCTCCTGTGACCCCGGCCTCCCAGCGCCTGGGGGGTCTGCGGGCCCCGGGCTCACTCACCCGCCTGCAGGCCGCCCGCCTCGGGGCCGCTGTCCGGGGCGGCGCTGCTGGGCGGCGCGTCCGAGTCGGTGTAGGTGAGCCAGGTGGACTCGGTCTCTCGGGTCCAGCTCTCGTAGTAGCGGGGCTCGATGGCATCGGCCCGGCTCCCGCCACAGCCCATCCTCCCGCGATGCGGGCGCGCCCCGCGGCCGCTCTGCTCACGGCTCAGGCGGCGGCTCAGCCCCGGCGGTGCAGCCCTGGCCGGCGAGGAGGCGGCGGCGGCGCCATCGCGTCCCCGCGCCCGCCCGCCCGCAACGAAGCGCCGAGCTCCCGCCGCGCCCTCTCCCCGCGCGCCCCTCCTCTCCGCCTCCAAGGCCCTCCCCTTCCCCACCGCTCCTTTCCCACCTCCCCTGGCCCTCGCCGCTCCCCCCACCCTGCCCCAAGTCCCCCAGCAACCCTGCACCCTCCCGCGGTGCACCCGAGCCCGCGTAGGGGCGCCGGAGCGGCAGCCTGGGACCCACAGTGGGGAGTCCCGCGAGGGGTTCGGCCCGGCCGGCCTGGGGTACCGCTCCTAGGCTCTTGCGCATCCCTCCGTCTATACCCCGCAACCCCTTTCATCCAATCATCCATCCAAGCTTCCTTCCATCCTTCCTTCCTTCCTCCTTTGTTGCATTCATCCATCCTGGGGAGAAGTGGAGCGCTTAGGAAGGGACCCCAAGCTTTTGGGCCACTTGTTTCAACAGCAGTGAAGCTGGAGACAACGCAGAAAACTGAGGAGAAAGTATTGCCTTTAAGAATTAAGGAGCAGTCAGAGCCCATGCCTATCTTAGCTGGTTTGGGGAGTAGGAAGTAGGGCCTATGATTTCTGAGAGAGTTGGGCTGACTCTTTGTCACTAACATCCTTTCTAATTCTGCAACTTCGAACTTTGTTCTCAAGAATGAAAAATAGGACCAGGAACCAAGGGACACCTGGGAGGCCACAGTCTCTGCGTGGGGCTGGAAGGCATGGCCGTCTGCCCTAAGCCCAGGGGTGGCCTTAACCTTCCCAGGGTCCACTGCCCAGCTGTCAGCTTTTCATTCCCTGGTGCACACAGCACCGTGTGCTCCATGTGAGCACACTCTAGTGTGCTCAGACTTAGGTGGGCCAAGGAATTTACCTGTCCCAGAAAAGCCAGAACGCCCTAAAAGAGGGAAACTGCCTTAAAGAGACAGCTAAGAAAGGAGAAGTGTGGGAAGAGTAAATCCTCAATGACCAGGCTCTGAGGTTGAATGTTGAATAAGTATTATTTTCATTCATTCAACATGTATTTACTAAGTACCTATTATGGCAAAATGCTGCTGGTAGATATAATATCCATCTAATATATTGTGTATATTACCCATTGTATATAGACTGTAGTGTGTACTGTTTAATATATCGTATACAGTCTTCAGAACATAGGTATTCATTACATCCTATATAATGTATAGAGTGTAGGCTATAGTCCATTGTCTATAACATTTACATTCCTGGCACACAGTAGGTCCACTGAATGAAAAATAATCTTTTTCTGGTAATTCAATTCACTTTAATTACTGCAATTTGGGCTACAGAAGATCCAGTTTAGGGCAGAGCTGTTAGGCATCCTTCTGGTGGCACTAATCAAATTCTGTAATGCAAAGTCAGTAAAGGCCCGCTAGCTAAGAAGGGGCTCCTCCCCCTCATGCTGAGCCCAGAGCTCCCTCCCACCCTAGGGTCCACGCTGGCCCTTCCCCTGCAGACTTTGCTTCTCTCTCTCTCTTTTTTTGGTGAGGAAGATTGTCCCTGAGCTATCATCTGTGCCAGTCTTCCTCTGCTTTGTATGTGGGATGCCACCATAGCATGGCTTGATGAGCAGTATGTAAGTCTGCGCCTGGGATCTAAACCAATGAACCCCAGGCTGCTGAAGTGGAGCACGGGAACTTAACCACTATGCCACCAGTCTGGCCCCTTTGCTTCTCCTTTTAAGGAGGCCCCAGCAGGTCTCTTTGCCCCCGTTTCAGCTGTGTGAGGTGGAGGTGGTGCAGTTATCCAGCATGTGGTAGTTTCCCCAGCCCATTGGAATTCAATTGTCCTGTGCCCTTTTGTACCCCCTGAATATTTTGGTTTAAGAAGAACTAGCTCTCTGGGAAGAGAATTCTCAGCATCTCTCGCGGAGCCTCTGCTTCCCTCAAGTCTAGGATGAAGGGCTCCTTTCATAACCAGCTACTTTGTAATGTCACCACCTGAAGAGCACTCCACGCAGAAAGAGTGCCTGAGTTGGGAAGGTGCTAGGGAGTTCTAGAAAATGAATGAAAACCCTGGGAGCTGGAGCACGGTGAGTGAAGGAAATGAGGTGAGGTGAGCACGAGAGGTGGTGGAGGAGCATGCTGGGCCAGTGCATGCATGGATAGGACCATAGAAAAGGATCTGGACTCCAGCCTAAAAGCAATGGGAAGTGCTGGAGGGCTCTAAGCCACACACTGCCAGCGTCAGATCTGCCTTAGCAAACCTTCACTCTGGAGGCAGGTGGAGAACGGGTGGGCACAGAGGCCAGGGTGGGTTCTGAGGGCATTAAGAGGCTCCTGGAGAGGGAGAGGCAATGATGGAGGATGCAAGGAGTTGGGTGGATAGGATTGCCAACACTGAGGAGAGGGATACTAGAGAACGTGGTAGGGCAGAAAGGTCTGGAAATGGCGGGCTGTTTGGGCTGAATTTGAGATGCCTGTGAGACTTGTGTTCACATATGTAAAGTATTTAGCTTAGTTGCCAGAAGGCAGCAAAAGTAGTTTTATAAATGCAAGTTTTCATTATCACACGGCTCCAAGTCTGGAACTCAAGAGAGACGTCTCAGCTAGAAAAATCAATTTCAGAGGCATCAGCATATGAAAGATATTTGAGGAAATGTCTCTTTTCCCAAATATCATGGCTTTTCCTGCTTTTGTTTTCTAGTGCTCAACCTTCCCAATTCCTGCCTCCTGGCTTCCAGCTCAGTCTCTCCTGTCCCCAGCCTGCTCCCTTTCTTATAAAAAGCAACTTTCCTCTGTCCCAGCATCTGACTCCAACTTTGACATTCCAACCACTGCTTAACTCTTTCCTCAAGTGTGTCAGACACTTGAAAGATGAAGATCCTGTCCACACTCACCTTTGAAAGATCCTCCATTACGAGGCAGTGGAGGATAATATATAACAATCATTTTTTCTTGTCACATATTCAAATTCAAAATAAGATATTTAATGTATGTACCAATTGGAATGGGATGAGTTGACATTTTGCCAGTTACAGGAGACAGGACTGGAAACCTATGTACGCCAGCACCACATTTCTGATTTCTTCCAGCGATGTTCCAGTGCCCCATGTAGACTGGCACCTCAGAAAGGTGCTCTTCCAGCCCAGCCTTCCTGAGGCTCTGGGAGGAGAGTGAAAATAAGACTGAGCTGGAGTGGTGAGTGTGAAAACAGGGAGTATCAGGAGAATGTGGGTTGTCACAGCCAGGATAGGGAGCGGGTGTGGTGAAATTTGATTATGTTGACTTTAAGCTGACCCGGTGATGTCTGAAAGAAGATGTCAAGTCAGCAGTTAGAGAAGTATAAAGTTGGAGCACAGAGGAGAGGTCCAGGCTGGGGCCACAGGAGTCAATGAGATCCTAGGGAGATAGCATGAGAAGAGAAGAAGGTTGGGAGTGAGCACAAAGGATCTTCAACATTCGGAGGGTGAGTAGAGGGAAAGAGCCAGAAAAGGAAATTGAGGTGAAACAATCTGCAGAGAGTGGCATGTCAAAGGCTCTGAGAGAGGAGACAGTTTCAACTGTGCATCCACACAACGCAGATTGCATAACACGGGACTGAGAAGTGGCCGTGGGATCTAGCATCAGGGAGGTCAACTTTTAGCGGAGTGTTGGGAGTGGAGGCCAAACTGAAGTGGGTTTAAGAGTGAAGGAGAGGCCAGGAATTAGACATCAGTGTAGCAGCTGGAGAGAAAGTCCAAGGAAGGAGTTTTTTTAAGTGAAGAAACTAGAACATGTTTAGGGCTAAGGGAGGGAGTGAGGATACTGAAGTGTGTGAGCAGAAGGGGGAAAGCTGCAGAAGTACAATGGGATTGGCCCCCAGGGGAAGGGGCCATCTCTACTTGCACTATCATAACAGGAACAGTGTGAGGCTGGGCTGGAAGAGTTTTCAGATGTAGAACTAGGACGTTGAGGGTTTTCCAGAGGGATGGGTTTATTCTTTCTGTGAAGTAAGAAGCAGAGTTGGCCCCTGAGAGTGAGGTGGAGGGGGTTTCAGAGACTGAGGAAAGTAGAGAAGAGTTCTATCATTATTGCAGAGACGGGGAGACCAAGCTGTAAGATTTGGGGGCGGTCTTCAGACCAGTTGAGGCAGGTGACTTTATTCTGCAGATTGTGGAGCTTCCTCAGCAGTGTTCGGCCACCTGGGTACAAGTTCCAGATGAGTGAGGGTTCAGCGAAGCCTAGGAGGAGGTAATGAGCAAGGACAGAGGGGCCAGAAAGTGATTGAAATGGTGGCACAGGAAACCCAGGCTGGATGGGAGGGAGCTGCTGGAGGAGGAGGATGCGGTGAGAGCCATGGTCCTGAGGCCACACGGAGGCCAAGGAGCTTTCACTGTGGGGCCCCTTAGGCAGCAGGCTGGGAGCAGAGGGGGTGATGACTAGAGTCAGCAGCAGCAGGCCTTTGAAGCCCCTTGTAGAAGGAGCGCTGATAAGTGCTGAGATCAGGCAACTGCTCATTCGATACCTGTGGGCAGGCCTGAGGGGCCTGGACAAGCATACAAGTGGAAACCCGTGTACCATATATCCACATTTTCAAAGTTTATAAACTAAGTTAACAAATTCAAGAAAGATATGTTCTACCCTCTTACCTTGACAAATTGTTTTCATAATGACCTGAAAGGCCAGGTTCTAATGTAGGCTCTCTGAGTCTTGGAGTTCTGCACTGAAGGTAGCAGAGCAGGCAGAGTTGACCCAATCTATGACTCCTCTTCCTGCCCCCACGTCTGTCCTGCTCTGCCAGGGTCCTTGTGGACACATGTCCTTGTGAGCCCACAAGTCCAAGCTCCATCTACACTCCCCTCCTATAAATAGCTACCCTTGGCCACTCCTCTGGCTGAGGAATCTGTGCCTGGGTGATGCGGTCTGCCCTCAAAAGGCTTGCTTCCCAATGCAAGCCCTGGAAGTAAGTCTGGGGCAGGGAATTGAAAGACCTCAGGTGCTTAGCAGGGAGATTAGAAGGGGCTGGGGATCAGAATCCAGGTGGGTGCCTCCTATGGCCCCTCGATTCCTTGCCGATAGGGAGGACCAAAGTGGGGCCTCTAGAGCAGGGGCCTGGAGCAGGGGTCCCTCTTGCCAGGCTCTGTCCACTGATTTGAATGGAAGTGTGAACACTTCCAGAATACAGGAGAAAGCTGTAAAGTTCTTGGGTTGAGTGTGGTCACTCATTCCACACACATTTCTGAACATCTGCCACATATATTTTAAGCTTCTCAAGGACAAGGACATTGTTTCATTCAGCTTGGAATCCTTAAAAAGGATTAATTCAATGCCTTCATATAGTTAGTGCTCATCAAAGATTTGCTTAATGAATGAATGACAAGAGACAATATGGGGAGGTGGTTAAAAGCATGGATTCTAGAGCCTGACTCTCTGAGTTTGGAGTTTGGCTCTGCCACTCACCAACAGGGTGACTTTGGGCAAGTTACTTAACCTCTGTGCCTCAGTTTCTTCATCTGCAAATGGGGATAGTTAATTGTGTGAGTATGTGTAAAGTGCTTGAAAGAGTGCCTGGCACATAGCCCTCAATCAATGTTGGCTATCACTGCACTTTGGGGGCAAAGACAATGCTCTCTCTCTCCCTTAAAGAGGAAATTTCTGAAATTATGTGTTTTCACATGAGATAATGTCTGTGAGTTTGCTCAGCACACAGCAGAAGTTTGGTAAATGGTAGTCTTTTTCTTCTCCCTGCTTCCCTCTTCCTTCCTTTGTGATGGTACTGCCGATAACCTTCCTGCAAATAAAATTTCTTACCACCATTCCCAAGGTCGATAATCATTATTGACAGAGCAATAGTCTATTTTTTCATGTAATCTCTTCTTGCTACTATACAACACCATAAATTCAGAGAAATTTTGAACCTAGAAAAACTTAGAGATCAGCTGGTCCAGTCCTTTAATTTTACCCACTAGGAAATCACAGCTCAGAGAAGTTTGTGGAATCACCCAAAGTCACAGAGTAAGATGCTCTCTCCTGCACAGGGGCCCAGGAGGGCAGGGCTTGGGTCTCCAAGGCAAAGCCTGCGGAGTGGAACAGAATGTTCTCCCCATGTGCCTCCATGGCCTGGCACATGGAGGCAAACCGTTTCTTGAGGCTCTTGAAGGTTCTCAGAAATGTTTGTGTAGCACAAAATAGGCCAGATAATTGAGATTCTTTGAAAGAAAAGAAAGCACTTTCAGACAATTTTTGTTTGCTGTTTCCTTAATTACACGACAATTAACCTGGACCTCCCATTATTAAAGAGATGTGGTATATCTTACTCATTTCCCTTTGCAAAGAGTCGCTTGCGTACTCAGAGCAAATAAAAATGAGTGTCAGGCAAGTAAAAATATACAAATTTATTTTCACGTTTATTAGACTCCTTAGGGTGTGGTAGGTGTTAACTGTGTAAGTTAGACCACGCCACAGCAAAGCTCAGGGGAACAGGTGGTGACTTTCACTCATCAGTTCCCAGACAAAGGGAAAGGACCACAGTCATTTACACTGTCAATGCCTCTTTGGCTGTTGCTATTGTGATTGGTGCCTTCATCAGATAAGGTGTAGATACAGAAGAGAGGGGGTGAGATGCTGGGAAGTCAAGCCATTCTCAACCCTGTCCCCGTAAAATTATTGTGGAAATGAGGCTCAGTTTGCTTTCCACTAGTCTTCAGTCAACGGAAAAGTAATTGCCTTATCCTAAATGAAAAACATGACTTCCTGATTATAGTAAACAGGGGGAAGAGAAAAAATGAGAAGGGCAGACAACCAGGTCTGTCATTACCTAGTGAAAACACTGCCCCCTCAGAGAGCCAGTAGTTCAGGAGCTGATGGAAAAGAAGACGAGGCAGCCGGCAGAGCATTTTGAAGGTGGAAGTCGTCCATATGCAGGAAGATCCCGGGACACTGCCTGTTAGGGGGGTTGATCTGACTCTGCCTGTATTTGGGGATAATAAATCAATGATTTTCAATGTCTTTTGCATTTTTTTCCCCCTCAAACAAACCTGTGTTCAAATTCTGACTCTGACGCTTCCTGTGAGACCATAGGCACTTCTCTGTGCCTTAGTCTCATCTGTGACATGGAAGTAAGCATGGTACTTGCTTCACAGTGTTGCTGAGAAGAGTGGGCAGTGCGTGGAAAGTTCTGAACACAGTCCTAACACACAGCAAGTTTTCAGTCGATGGTAGCTATTATTTCACTCTTTAAAAATGTTTTATTTTTTAAGTAACAATAACAATAAAATAAAATGTTTATTATTCCTTGACTGACTGGGACGGCCAGGTCTTCTTTCTGTCCTGCTTTTGACGTTCCAGGGCTGACCTTGCGTGCTCTATCTCACAACATCGTTAACACTCTGACAACCTCAGAGCAAGATAAAATGTGTGGACAAGCTAAGTTAATCCCCAATGGGGCTCCAAAGATGTGGAGGCCCCCTCCCTTTCTTTGAGTCTCCACCTCTGGCTAGAGAGACAGAGCTCACAAGCAGAACCAGGATTCTGCACAGATGCAGCTGGGTTTTGCACCAGAGGTGACCATGGAAACCAACAGGAGACACTGGAGGGTGTCCAGTCCTGCAAGGACCCCCTTTCTGATAAACAGAGATCAGATGGACCTTTGATGCACACGGACAGGGTTCCCAGGCTGGAACAGGAACACTCAGAGGGAGGAGGCGGTCCTCCACCCAGCTACGATGACTAATAATAGCCAACATTTATGGAGCACTTATACGTCCCAGTCTCTGTATAATAAGCACTTTGAACACAGATTAGCTCATTTAATCTTCACACCAATGCTAGAAGGTAGGTGTTCTTAAAAGCCCCATTTTCATAATGAGAACCCTGAAACTTAGGGAGGTTAAGTGACTTATCCAATGTCAGCCATAACACTAGAGCCAGGATTTAAACCCAGTTCTATATGACACCACTGATCTCAATGCCAATCTCCCATTTGAGAGCTGGTTCCCTGAGACTAGTTACTGGCCAACATCTAAGGAGCTGCACATGTCACAGACTCAGATGGAGAACCCGTGAGTTCTTCTCCAGGGGCAACCCCATTGTGGGGAAGCTACATGTGCTCTCCTACTGCTCACAGGAGGGAAAACTGAGGATTATTAAGGGCTTGGAAGCAATTTTCCAGTTCCAAGGAGTGTCTATGCTGTGAGTAATCCTATTCAGAATTGAGAAAAATAGAACAGTTACTGGAAATAGGGTGAAAAATACTCCTCTACGCTTTAGAACTCCCTCATAAACAACCATATGACCAAATCCAGGAACAAGCCATGAATATAAGAAGGATGATTTGATTTTGTTTATTATCTATGTTGCATAGGGTGTTACCCTCACAGTGCTGGGGAGAAATGAGCGAGTGAAAATTATGTGTGGGCTGAGAGAACGTTTCAAATTATCTGCATTGTTGATTTTACCTCCAGATATATTCCTTCGTAAGGTTAAATTAACTGATGTGCATTTTAAGTTCTCAGCTACCAGGAGGCAAATCACTTTTGAATCTCAGAGAATCGCTGCATCACCCAGGCCAGGCAGCAGGTGGTTTCACTCTTATCAAAGCATCTCAAATAAGAACAGAATTTTAGGATCATGGGGGAAAAAACCCACAAAACAAAAAACTCCTTACTGAATAAGCCCTATACAGAAAGAACAGTGTATTTCTTTTCGTCCCTATAGAACATATGTAGACATTCTTGCGGGAAAAGGTGTGGGGAGGGTGGGTATTAGAGAATTAAAGAAGAGTAGGTGGCGGTGGTAGGGGGGAACAAGTTAAGGCTAAATTGTTCAAATATATCCAACTTGTCTGGACAAGGGCTCAGGTGGGCTCTCTTTGCTTGAGAGACTGAGAAGCCTCTGGGAGGAAGATTTGGGGAAAGCAAGCTTGCTCAAAAAGCAAGGTCTTCACTGTCAGAAAGAGGGATGTCCTCAGTGCAGCCTAGAGCAGGTTATTCAGATTCACCTCCTGCCTCACTCAGGCCTCCAGTCTTCCAAACTCCCTTCCTCTGTGAACTTGTGTCCAAATCCTAAAGAAAGGAGCAGGCTGTAAGCAAAACTAGAAAATAGTTTCACTCAAAGCTGTTTGTGGTGGTTGCCAGAGGCAGGGGATTGGAGAGTGAGCAAAATGGGTAAAGGGGGTCAAAAGGTACAACTTCCAGTTATGAAACCCAGTTATAAACCATGGGGATGTAATTAACAACATGGTGATTACAGTCAACAATACTGTACTGCATATTTGAAAGTTGCTAAGAGAGTAAATGGATGATAACTAGACTTATGGTGGTGATCATTTCACAATATATACCAATATGGAATCATAATATTGTACATCTGAAACTGATATGTCAATTATACCTCAATAAATAAAATTTTAAAAGAGTTTTTAGGGGCTGGCCCCGTGGCCGAGTGGTTAAGTTCGCGCGCTCCGCTGCAGGCGGCCCAGTGTTTCGTTGGTTCGAATCCTGGGTGCGGACATGGCACTGCTCATCAGACCACGCTGAGGCAGCGTCCCACATGCCACAACTAGAAGAACCCACAACGAAGAATATACAACTATGTACCGGGGGGCTTTGGGGAGAAAAAGGAAAATAATAAAATCTTAAAAAAAAAAAAAAAAGAGTTTTTATGCTGTTTGATTTTAGAGCACAGATTTCACTCCCTTGGCACTCTTCCAACCAAATGAGACACATACAGAAATAGGAGAGAGATGTGCTTTGGCACCTCTAGGATCCATGTCCCAGCAGGAGACTGCAGTACCCAGAAGAAGTGGTGGCACCCGGGGAAATGACAGAGGTGCCCAGTAGATAAGCCATGGTGTCTGGTGTACACCATGATAACAAGCTCAGATTTTGCTTTAAGAGCAATGAAAGGTATTTTTATCAGAAAAGAGAATAATCTGGTTTTCAGTTTTTAAAAGATTGCTTGTGTGCAAGACTGATTTTAGGGAGCTGAGAGAAAAAGAAGGGAGTCAAGTTTGAAGACTGTTGCAATAGTCAAGGCAAGAGACAGCTGACAGTGGCTTATAGACTGAGGAAGGTGGCAGAGAAGATGGAGAAAATGGATAGATTTGAGACATATTATGAAGGTAGACTCAGGAAGGCAACTCATATTTTGGATGTCAAGGGTAAGAGAGAGGGAGAAAAGAAGGACTCTCTGATTTCTGCTTATATATCTGAGTAGGTGAGGAAAACTTGATGAGGAATAAATTTAGAGAAAAAATCAGCAGTTCTGTCTTGGATATTTTAAGGTTAAACATGCCTGGGAGTTAAGGAGACAATTGGATAGAGAAGATAAGAAATCAAAGGAAGGTCAGCAGAGCCATGAAGAAAGTGTGAGACTCCCTAAAGTAGAAGTATGGAGGGAGAGAAGAGAGGATGGTCTGGCATCAAGCCCAGAGGAAACCACTCTATAGAGGACGGATAGAGGAAAATGAACTTGAGAAGAAAACTCAGAAGGGGAACTCAGAGAAGCAGGAGGAAAACCTAACAGTGTGGTGTCCCAGGAGCAAAGAGAAGAGTCCTTGCCAAGAAGAGAGTGCTCAGTTTTGACTAAGGCTGCTGAGAAGGCATGTAAGTCAAGGATGAGAAACAGTCTGTTGGTTTTGAGAACATGGAGGTCACTGGTGAACGTGGTGAGAGGGATCTCAGTGGAGGGGTGGAGTCAGAGCTGGAGCGAGTGGGTTTATGAGCGAGTGAACACATGCATCTAATTTTACTCTTTCTTGAAACCCCACAAAAACAACAATAAAGTGATTGTCTTTAACATAAACCCAGAAGGATAGTGAGAAGAGGAGAGGACAAAACAACCACAAAATTTTGAAAGCTAAAAACCATTTAGGTAAGTTGTAACCGAGCAGACTGAAGAAAGCTGAATCCTAAGTCAGTAGTGAGGAAACTTAAAACCAACACAATTTATACCTTCAAAGTCTCAGGAATTGGTGGCACCAGGAAATCTTAAAAGAGGGGGAGAGGCAAGGGGGCTGGGAATTGGCATTGAAGCAAGGAGAACTGATTGAAAGCAGTTTAAGAAGTAATCATATCTGCAGAAACCCCACCATACCCTGAATAGTCTTTTAACTGCTCTTCCCCATCCTGGCAGAAGACTGGATTTATTCTCTGGAAAGATAAAACAAGCCCCTAGACTGGGGTACCCAGTGGGAAGACTGAGAGACTGCATGCTTACTTTGCCAAGACTCCTCAAGGCTCTTCCCCGCCTCGCCTTCCAGAGCACAGACAGGGACAATTCTCTTGGGAAATGAACTGGTCTGGAGGGAAGATACTTACACATCAGGGTTACCCAAGGAAATAGCCAAGCCAAACTGCCCTCCTGTGAAGCCCACCATTGAAAAGCTCCACTGGAGAACAAAGCTTCAAATCAGCTATCTGGTCCCTGCTGTCAAGTATAAGCAGAGAGCAATATTCTAAGATATCTGAAGAAGGCCTTTAATATGAAAGAGCTACTTGGAAAACATAGAGACTATACAAGAGGAAGAAAACTTCCAAAAAATTATATTTAATATCCTCAGAGAGATTAGGGGAGATATTGCAATCATGAAAAAAAGAACAGATGCAAGTAAAATAGGACCCTCAGAGAACAAACAACAACAACCAAAAGCCCTTGGAAATTAAATATATGATGGCAGAAATGAAAAACTTAGTAGAAAGGTTAGAAAAACAAAACTGAGGCTAAAAAGCCAAAGAGATGGAATACAGGAGAGAAAAGAGAAGGAAATGAGAGGACCTGTCTAAGAGGTCCAATACCCCCCCAAAAAAGGAGTCACAGAAAGAGATAAGAAAACAGAGAGAGAAAGAAATCATCAACGAAATAATTCAAAAAAATTTTCTAGAATTGAACTGTCAAATGGATGAAGGTAAACCTATCCCAAAGCACATTGTAGCATTTCAGAGCACTGGGGACAAAGAGTAGCTCCTGAAGGCTTCCAAAGAGAAAAATAGGTGACATACAGAGGATTAAGAATCAGAATGTCTTTGGACTTCTCGATCAAAATACTAGAGGCTAGAACACAGTGGAACATTGCCTTCAAAATTCTGAAGAAGTTATTTTCAACCTAGAGGTTTTTTTATTCCCAGCCTAACCATCAATTAAGTAAAAGGTTAGAATAAAGGCAGTTTCACTTGCAAGGTGTCAAAAAAATGGCCTTCCATACACTTTTCTCAAGAAGTAACTGGAAGATGTATTCCACAAAAACAGGAAAGAGTTTGGAGTCAGGACCCAAATAAAAGATGAAGAGGATCCCCAGGATGACGGTGAAGGGCCCACCTGAGAGGTAGTGCTGTCCCAGGTCTGGAGGGCGGACTAGAGAAGCCCTAAATTGGAAAAGGTCTGAAGGCTCTGGAAGAGATTTCTTCAAGAGGATAAAATTGATAGCTAAATCTACACATTTTGAGAGGAGAGTGAAATAACGACAATTTGAAGTTGAGCTTGAATTCGAATTTGAAGTGGTGATAAGTAAATAGAAAACTAAGCAAATAAAAAAAGTTATTCCCAAGGAAAATTAAAAGTTGTATAAGAAAGAAAAAGTAATCTAGATTTACTACATGGCCCAGCTCTCAATATCACTATATGATCAATAAAGTAAACACTCATTACTGAACCGAGCAAAATGATGATGTAACTGTGCAGGGAGGGTAAAGGGGTGGGAAGAGGATGTCTGCGCGCTGTGGGAGAGGAGAGTTAAATCCTCATGCTCTCTAAGGGGAGACCAGTGGATACTACTTAAAACTGAGGCATCGAGAAGTAGCACAATAGTAGCATTTTATTTAAAAACACAGAGCTAAATGCCAAAAAGAAAAATCAGCTAAAAGAGTTATAAGTAGTCTCTGACGGGGGAAGCAGAGCAGGGGACTCCTGCTTTTCATAACAAGTCTTCTAGAACTACTTGACTCTTTAAAATATTATGTGAAGCACCTCGCTAAGAATAGAAACCATATGAAAACAGGGGTAAATGGAAAGTGAAGAAGTAATGGTGGCAGGTATAGACCAATGTTTTGAGATATTGGTTCCAAATGGAAAATAGAAAAGTGAGTTAGGGTAGTTTGGGTCAAAGGTGGGTTTTTTAAACATGGAAAATAGAGCACATTTGGGATGAGAACTGTCTACCTGAGAGGGAGAAATTGATGGTGCAGTGGAGGGAGTGGGCATGGACTTTGATATGGGAGGAACATGTCCTTCACTGAAACAAGAAGGAAGAAAAAGATAGGTGCAGACACAAATAGAACTGTAGAACTCGTCATGACTGCTTCTTGTCAGGCCTCAACAAGATACCCAGAGCAGAACACAATGCAATACACCAGCAATTATATGAGAAGTAACACAAACCATAACCAAGCATGTTCCTTCAACCCTCCTCCAGTGTGGGATGCCACACTGCCTCTGCTTGCTTGATGAATAAGTCTCCCACAATGGATATATTACCCTTTCATCTCACAGAGATAAGAACATCTACATTTGAAAACACAAAGGCTTCCACTGGTAACATGTTGGATTCAATTTTCTGGTGGGCCCCCTATGCTGCAAAACAACCACATCCCAGATAAAGCATGCTTACTGACGCGATGTTGGGCTTTTAGGAAATAGGGGAAATTGCCAAGAGACCTCACCCCCAAAACGAGCAAACTATAAGTGGCAATTACAGCTGGAAGCAGTGATCACGAAGGGAGGAACAACAGCCCTGGGAGCAAACGATGGCAGCAGTGGCGTGATCCAGATACTAACCCTTGGGCAAGCAGCAAGGAGGGGGAGGAACCCCAGACTCTCCCATTAAGCCAGAACTCTGCAAGAGGTCTAGGTGGTGCCAAGTTGGCAGCGCCCCCTGGCTCTTGGCAGAAGCAGATACAAATCTTCCCTGAAGAGAACACCCCCAATTTAAACCTGGAAGGTTCCCACGGATGAAGATCTAACAAACATGAGCACACACTCAGAGATCAGCAGGCCCAGGAGGGGCAACGCCACCATGAGTGAGTCAGCAGACGCATTTTAACAAGAAGATAGGAAAAGGAGATTAAAAAAACCTATGTGCTGCTTTCCCAAGTCTGGCCTTTGGAACACATGTACCACTATCACCTGAGCGCTTACTAAAATGCACATTCCTGGGTCCCATTCCAGACCTGCAGAGCCTAGGCTCTGGGGTTGAGTCTGGGAATCTGCATTAACACTCACTCCCCACAAAGGGAAAACCAGACACACAGGACCCGGCTTTCCTTTCCATGATCATATTCCTGTAGATCTTACTTTCCACTCATCAAGGTATAAACACAGCAGGCCCATCCACTGAAATGCCAAAGCAAAACTGAGACAATAGCTAAGCAAGACAGCATGCCCTAGTGCCAGCAAGACATAAGGACAGAGTTGGCTTGGGTGCTGTCTGTCTCCTGTCAGAACATAGCACGGCCCTAGTCTGTCCAGCCCCTGTGCCCTGGAGTCATCACTGTGCTGGAATCCTGGTCACACTTCAGTGACTACAATGCACAAACTACTGTGATGGAAGATGATAGGGAGTGGCAGCCATAATAATGACTAATATAATAGCTTAATGTAGGCTGTTCAGCGGGAATTTAGAAAAGCTCAGAGAAACCACGGGTGGGCTGTCAGGAGACTCTTTGCAGGAGGGACCAATTGAGGCTGGGAGAAGAACTCACTCTAAAGGAAGAAGGAAGAGAGTCAGGCATAGGCTGGGTACAAAGACAATGAGCTGTTTCAAAGAGAAGAGCTAATTTTGAGAAGGGCAGAGGCTGATTCTGATTTACTTGGCCCAACCCCCATAGCCCTTATCTTAGAGAGAATTTTGGACAAAAAAACAAAAAAAGAGCAAAAATGCAAACAAAAGATACCAGTGCTTTGAAGTGTTGTAGCTTAAGCAGCATGGGACAGGCTAAGAGGGAAATAGAAAATGCCTTGTGAGAAAATTGGCCAGGACAACAATAGCCAATTAAAGTTGAATGGCTACTATGGGCCCCACACGGTAGTGTTATAAGTCCTGTCAGGCAGGCATTACTGTTATTTTACAGATGAGAAGACCAAGTTCAGAGAGGTTGAGTAACTTTTTTGACATCACACAACAATAAATTATGGAGCCAAATTTGAACCCAGGACTGCTCAACTTCATGGGCCAAGTTCTTAAAAATTTTTTTCTGATTTGATTGTTTAAGTAGGTGATTTAATTTCACAGTTCAAGATTTAGAAGTTATTACAAGAAAGTCAGTGAAAATTCCTTCTCTTACCACTGCTGCTAGACACGCAGCCCCCCGCCTCACAGGCAACCAGCATCATTAGATTGTGTGTGATATTCTAGAGATACTTTATGAATTTCATTTTGCTACCAGAGTGAGAGCAGATTACCTACACTGTTCTGAACCTCACACTTTTCACTTAGGAAGATGTCCTGTGGATCTCTCCATGTCAGTACACAAACAGCTTCCTTGTTTGGTTTTCCGGCTGCAGGATTCCATTGCTAGGTGGATGCCCTGATCCTGTTTAGGAGTCCCTGGTCAATAGACTGAACTGCATTTCCCTTCTTTGAGTAGGTAGCCACCGTGCTTTACCCTGAGCGAGTCCAGTCCCTCCAGACGGATCTTGAGATTCTCCCTATGACAGTTAGGCTCCTCTAAGCTGCAAGACATGGCAACACTCTCAGGTTACCTTGACCAGTGGGGGTTTATTGTGAAGGCAGGAAAGAAAGGAAACTGCAAACAGCTGGAGAGAGGCAGAAGGCAGTGAGCTCTGCCCTGGCATCCGGCCCTTGGCCCTCACCCACTGGGAGGTACATCCTCAGCTACCCTCACGCTGCCACCTCGGCTCCCGCCCCTATCAGTTATTGGGCTCCTCTGGTGCACCTGAGTCCAAACCTCTGCAGAGGAAGGGGGCGGGGTCTC
This sequence comes from Equus caballus, assembly GCF_041296265.1. Classification (NCBI taxonomy): domain Eukaryota; kingdom Metazoa; phylum Chordata; class Mammalia; order Perissodactyla; family Equidae; genus Equus; species Equus caballus. Next base: position 63,696,481 of record NC_091692.1, on the reverse strand, counting down.
CAAGCGCATGGCCCCCTCGGCAGGCTTGGGGAGCTGCTGGCCGGTAAGCTGCCCCAGGAGCAGGGCCTACCCCTAGTCCCACCGGGTGTAGCCAAGGTGGTGGGTTAAGTAGGAGAAAGTGGGAGGAGCTGTACCTGTGGGCCCATTTCCTCAGCAGGGGCTTGAGCCCCTTGCTCAGAGCAAAACAGACTCTTTGGCAGTACCTCCTGCCCAGGAATTCTAGAACTTCTGGGAAGGAGTGGGCTGGAACTCCTGCCAAGCAAGTGAGGCTAGAGTCATTGAATCCTTCCAAAAGTTGCCTTGTCTTAAGACCCAGGCTGATTTAGTCTGGGGAAAAAATGGCCACATGGAGCCTCTTATAAGGCTTTCTAGGTTAAAAAACAATTGCACATACCTTAGCTCCTGAAGTAGGCATTATCAGTAGCATTTCCATTTTACAGACAAGAAAACTGAGGCCTAGAGAGGTTACATAGATTGCCCAGGATCACATAGCCAATAAGCAAAGGAGCTGAGACTCAAACCCAGGTCTTCTGAGTCCGTGTGTGCCTCCTTCTGATTCCTCATCCCTGCATGCCTATTTGCCAGCTCCTCCCCGCCCCCCACCCAGCTCCCGAATGTTGATGCTCCCGAAGTTCTCTCTCAGTTCCTCCATTTCTCTCCCTCTCTGTACTCTCTCCAGTTGTTCTCCTTTACTTCCTTGCCTTGGTCTAATTCCAGAAGGTTGATAGTCCCCACTTTCTCTCTGCAGCTCAGATCTTTCTCCCGAGTTCTATACCCATGTAACTAATATCCTACTGGACACCTCCATGTGACTGCCTAAGTCATCTCAAGTGCAACGTTTCTAAAATGAAACTCACTGTCTTTCTCCTTAAACTGCTTCTTCTGTGTTCTCCATCTCAGTAGCAGTAGCTTCCACTTCTTAAGCACAGACCATGTGCCAGTCACTTTAAACTGGCAAGATGGGGGTATTATCATTCCATTTTACAGATGAAGAAACCAACTCAGAGATGTTACCCCACTTGCACAAGACCATGGCACTGAGTAGTTGACGGAGCCAGGATTCAAACTGAGCTCTATTCTGCATGGCTCCCGCTGTCCTAGGCGGTCTGTGAACAGTAGGGCCATAGCTGTTCTCTGTTGAACAAGCCAGAAGTCACGGGTCATCCTTCCCCAACTCCACCCCCTCACCCCCACAGCTACTCCAGAGCCAAGTCAACCAAATCTGCCTCCTAGTTGGTTCTCAGGTTGAGCCTTCTCTCCCTTCCTATCTCCACCCCCTTAGTTCAGCCCCTACGTTATTTCTCCCGCGTGACTGAACTAGCTTCCTGGCTCGTTTCTTTGCCTTTACAACAACCCCACTTCGAATCCTCTCGCACTGTGAATGAGCTTTCTAAAACATACATGATCATTGCACTGCACCGATTAAGAGCCTCCAAAGGCTTCCTGTGACCGTGTGAATGAAATCCCAACTCCCTGTTCCTGCCACGGCCCGCCCATCCAGGTGCCCTCTTGCTGGGTCTTTGTAAACACCCGTGGCCTCATTAATAAAAATGGGCTCATCTCTCAGAGCCTGGCTCCCTCCCACTAGCTGAGCCAATATGCATCCACTCTCATCGCTCATTGCACTGATCCAGGCCGTGTATACTGGACTCCAGTGAACTGCAGAATAATGCCTGCGTGAGAGCCATTCACATGCCAAACAGCGAAAGGCTGAAAGATGCAGAAACTATTGGCAAGACTACAGTAATCTATCATGCTATTGTTTACCCAACAAATTGTGTTTGTACTGTCTTTGGTACCATGTAATTTGGTTTTATGCCAGTGTAACCAGTTAGACCCAGGCTGGCAGGATGAGAGTGTTACTGAATGATTCACTACTCCACACCTCACAGAGAAGTGCACTTCATAAACTTTCCAAAACTGTTCAACAGAGGGCATAATTTGCTCTGACGACAAAGGATTTTGTCATATGCACATTTACATAGTAACGGCTCACAGCAAACCAGCAATGCAGAAAGTAGAGTGATTTTGTTCTTAGGAATTTTGTTCACAGTTTTCTCTTTGCACATCTATGCAGTAACATCTTCTGAAAGAGTTTTCCCTCCACAGATGTTTGGGGAAGCACTGGAATAGAGTGCAGAGGCCCTCAAGGCTTCTGAAATTTCACCTACTCTGATGTCAAGATGCAAGCGCAGACCTGCCACTCTCTGCCTGGAACAGCTTTGGTTAACTCCTGCCGGTCTGTCAAGATTTGGTTCAGGTGTAATTTCCTCCTAGAAGCCATCAAACAGACAGACACATACACACATTTGTGATGTGTAATCTTATATGATCCCATAACACCCCTCGCTCATAACACCTTTCTGCATTTTCTACGGTGGATAGAAAATTCAGCTCAGACTGACAGAGCTGAAGGAGAATTTACAGGCTCAGGCACCGGAGGCATCTGTTGTAGCAGCTCCTGCCTTACTCCCTCCCAGGTCCAAGTTCAGCAGGAAAGCAGACACCTGGCTCCCTCAGCAGGCCCCTCTCATTGGTCACATGCCTCATCACTGTAGCTGAGGAAATGAGTACAGAACTGTTAACACCTGTGGCCTAGACCACACGTGCCACCTCTGAAGTTGGGAGGAGGCGGCCTCTCAGGTAGGGATGGTTCCCGAGATGAAAGGTGAGGGGATAGATACAGGATGACCCAAATCGCCAGCTTATAACCCACAGCAAACACCCCAAACCTTCTGCTTACTTACCTAGCTCCCCAGGCCAGCTGTGAAGTCCCTGAGGTGGGCCAGGTCTTACCTCCACATCCAGCCCTGAGCACCTTACCTGGCCTACCTTATTTTGAAGAAATGATAAATGGGGACACAAAATGATCAAAGCAAGACTCCGACCTTGAAGGAGTTTATGGTCTAGTCCAAGAGTTAGTGTTTATACAGTAAAAATCAATTAACCTTACAAGCTGACACAATGTAAGTCCCAAATGAGTGACTGGGGTATTGTCAAAGGAATTCAAAGAAGGGACAGTTGGGCAAGGGAGCCCAGGAAACCTGCAGCTACCGTCCACTTGACTCGCCCCCACGCCTTAGGAGAAGTGACAGGAGCCGAGCAAGCTACCCCAGTGTGGGGACTGCATCAGGAGGCTGCTCACTCCTCCCAAACTCCTGGAGAAGTGGGCCACATCAGTCTCAGGCCTCGCCAGTCTCAGGCCTCGCCAGTCTTGAGACCCTAAGCCTTTCCCTCCCTTGGCCCACCTCTCTCCCCCTCCCCTCCCAGCCCCTGAGCAGCTGGGGCCTGCAGCCAGGGCCTTCCCTCCCTCTGCCCAGCCCTCCCTGTGTGGCGTGTGGCTGACTCTCTGGACCCACATCCCAGCCTGACACAGACAAGCTCTTCCTCATCTCACTTTCACTGCTGGTTTTTAATAACTTTTTTGTTTTTCTAACTGAGGATTTGAATGCTGTTAAAGTCAATGAAGTCCTGCCCTTAGATGGAGCTGGCCGTGGCACCAATGACGACTCTGCCAGGAGAACACCCAGCTGGGCTTGCTGAGCCCATGGACACCATTGGGAAGTTTTCATCCTGGCAGGCATTTCCCACCTCTGATTTTGCCACCAGAATCTGAACAAGTTTGGTTTTAAGGTGAGGTCTTCAACCTGTAGGATTTAAACAACAAATCCTGCTGGGCAGAGCTTGGCAGGAGGGAGGGCTGGTGATGAGCGATTTCTCGCAGCCCCCTGAAGACCCTCAGCGGCTCCGCATTGCCTACAAGACAAAATTCAAAGTCTGTGATGACCACCACAGCCTCTCTGTGACCTCTGGGCTGGGCTCATCCTCAGCACAACCTGACTTGCACTTTACCTTCCAGTACCACAAAACTGCTCCTCGCCCCCACATATACCATTCCAGGCCATTGTTCATGCTGTTCCCTCCACCCCATGCCTTCCACCTCCTGTTTGCCTGGTTAACTGTTGTCCTTTAAACCTCAGCTCGGTTGTCACCTATTCCAGGAAGCTTTCCCTGATCTCTCCACCCATTGAGGAGTAAGTGTTCCTGTAATACACTGTATGCATCCCTGTTCCTATGAGCTAACTGAGGGTAGGAAATACCCGGCCTTTGCATTTAATGCAGGGCCTGGTATGTTGTGGACATTCAGTACAATTTTTGAATGACAATGAATGAATGCGTCCGTACACAAATGAATGTTTGCCTCTGGCACCTACCTCCTCTGAACCCTTTTCCTTCTGGGTGTCTGTACATTTTCACTGCTGACTTTCTTTCCTTCCTTCTTTCCCTCCTCCCTCCCTTCCTTCCTTCTTTCTTTTTCTTTCCCTCTGCCACCCCAGCTGCCATTAAAATCTTCCAATAGGAAAGCTTCCTATAAACTCATCCTCACTACGTATAAATGAGTAATAAGACATAATATGTCTCCTCCCACCATCACCAGCACCAGTGGGGATTTGTTTAAACACAATGCACAGTCTTAAAGCTAAAGGAATAAAACTATAACATTGGGGTTCAGGCATTGGCTGGAAGTGATCATCTTAGATCTGTGAGGTCCTGCTGGCCCCTCCTCTGCTCACTGGCTCCACTTCTCCACTACTGGGGGACAGAGCAATAGGTGTGCCAGGACCAGGGGAGGTGCTGTTACCCAGCAGAAAAGTCATCAGTAAGGGAACACTGCACCTGGGAGGTCTTACTGGTTGGGTACTTGGGCCCTAGATCAGACTGTCTCTGGATTGCAACCCCAGGTTCACTGTTGTGTGACCTTGGACAGGTCACTTAACTTCTCTAAGACTGAGTAAAAATGCTTATCTAATAGGGATAGTTAGGATTAAATGAGGTAATCCCTAAAAGCATTTATCATACTGCTTGACTCATAGACAGTACTTGCCAAATATTAAATATTGTATCAGTTAGCTATTGAGACATAACAAATCACCCCAAAACTCAGTGGCTTAAAACAATAAGAATAATTTATTATTGACTCATGGATCTGGGGGCTCTCCCTCAGGGTTTCTCACGCAATTACAGTCAGATGGGGAGTGGGGCTAGACCCATCTGAAGATTCACTTGTATGTCTGGCACCTGGGCTGAGAAGTCTCTGTAGGGGAGGAAGACATTTCCTCTATCCTCTCTGGGTTCTTCTTGCCAGAGAATGAATTAAATTCACATGAGACAGAATAGCAGGAGAAAATTAAACAAAGCTTTATAACATGTATACATGGGAGAGGCTCAGGCAAGCTGAGCAACTTGCCAAAATGGCTGAAGCCCCCACCTTAAATATCATATTCAGCTAAAGACAAAGGAGGATGTTGGGGGTAAGGGGAGTCAGTTACAGGAGGTTACCAGACAAGCACAATAAACAGGAGTAAGATTATTATGCAGATTTAAGTCCTTGCATTCTGTATTGATAGGAGTTTCTAGAGATAAGGTCATCCCCCTTCTTCCTGGTACAGAGAGGGAGACAACTTTACAGATGGAGATTTCCTTTACAATGTAAATGTCTCCTAACAAAGGGCAAGCAAATTCCACTCCTCAGAGCCTTCTTCCCATCTGCAGTTTATTAAAAGCAATCAGCCCCAAATAATCCTCATGCCAAAGAGACATATCTTGGGGTGGCCAATTCCAGGCCGCCACATCTCACAAAGCCAATAGTCAAATAGTAGGGATCCTCGAGCATCATTCTCTATCTCTATGTCATTTTGCTATATGGACTCCCCAGCACGGTGGCTTCAAATAGCCAGATTTCTTACATAGAGGCTCAAGGCTCCAAAGAAAGTGGAGAGAAAGGAGATAGAGAGGTAGAAAGAGAAAGAGAGAGAGAGAGACGTTTTATGACCTAGCATCAGAAGTCTGAGAGCATCACTTCCTCCATAGTCTGTTGGGCAAGGCAGGCACAAAAGCTGATGCAGGCTCAAGGGAAGGGAACATAGACTCCACCTCTTGATGGGGGAGAGGCAAAGTTCTAAAGGAATATGCGCGGGGGCTGGCCCCGTGGCCGAGTGGTTAAGTTCGCGCGCTCCGCTGCAGGCGGCCCAGTGTTTCGTTGGTTCGAATCCTGGGCGTGGACATGGCACTGCTCATCAGACCACGCTGAGGCAGCGTCCCACATGCCACAACTAGAAGGACCCACAACGAAGAATATACAACTATGTACTGGGGGGCTTTGGGGAGAAAAAGGAAAAAATAAAATCTTTAAAGGAATATGTGCGGTGGAAAAGATCATGACCATTTTGGGAAAATATAATCTGACAGAGTATTATTATAGTTACCATTTACTGATCACCTGCCATATGCCTTGTGACTTCCACGTATTATACTGAAACTGGATTTGTTGATTAGATTGTAGGTTTAGGAGCTGAGCATGGAAATATACATAATATGGAGGATCTGAAAGAATCACAGAAAATAAAATCCTTTTCCACAGTGAGGGGAAGTAGGGATAGTTGTTCCTTATCAAATATATGAGTTACACACACCTCATAACTCAAATTGCATTCAATTACTCAAAGCAAAGCTTAGCAAATTATATTTAAACTGACTACTTGAGAAAATTAAACTAATTTATCTGTACCAGCTAAAAATGACTTGCTGTATTTCTAACAAACAGCATCTTTGAGGCTGTGGCAGCCTCCCTTTGTTACACCAAGCAATGTTGGAATGCATTAGTCTGATTTTGCCCTTACTCATGAGTCCCTTTAATCCTCCCACCGGCCCAGACGGCCCAAGGGAAGATGGAACATCCAAGCACCGCCATGTCGCCTTATACATGGACAGAGTAGATGACTGTGTCCATGTGCATACAAACTATTGGTCAGCCACTGGGCCTGAGATTTCCTCCATTTATGACATTCCCTGAAGATCTTCTTAAGCAGCATGCTTTTCTAAGCCAAGGAAGAGGTTATCTGGTACGGAAACATTTTAACTAGCTTGCATATCAAAATCCATGACTATGTATTGCTACCTATCAGAATGCAGTCCCTGAGGGTGTGCATGACAGAAAGGAAAGGGTCTAAGGCTGGCAGGATGGTGTGGAACCTGGGACATCACATAATTGCAGTATCTGGGAGTCAGAGCCTTGAAAGAAGATGTCCTGGATCCAAGAACAAACTTCATCTTCCACAGCCAGCCTTGCATGTGGTGATCAGTCTCAGAGGGATGTGGATCAGTTGGTGGCCAGTCAGGAAAACAGAAACCACATGAGTTGTTCTAACAGAAAATTTAAAACAAGTATTAGAAGAATGAAAATTTCAAAAGAAAAACTTAGGTTACACAGAGATAGTAAGTGCAGGCAGTGGCTATCACCCCTAATGTTAGGAGAACAAAGAGAAGAGTTTGGAGTTATTAGAAATTACGTGCTTAGAAGAGGGGCCCCACAAAACTGGAACAATAGGCCTCTAAGAAGAAGACGCTGCCCAGCTGGTGGAATGTTGAAAGAAGTCGGAGCCAAGAAATTGCAACTGCCAGGGGAGAGGGCCAGGAGAAATGCTAACAGGAATGGTGAGCAAACAGAAAAGAAGTCCCTTCTCCATCTGCCAGCCTTCCAGTCTCTCTCTCATGCTCCCTAGAGGCAGAACCCAACAAGAAACCAGCCGGCAAAAAAGAAATGGAGTTCGCAGAGTACCCACCCCAGCATCACAGAACATAGTATAGAAAAGCATTCTAGCTGAGAGACTATAGATTAATAATCGCCACACAGTGTGTTTCAGAATATGCAGGAACTGGCTGTGAGAGCCCCTTGCAACATGTGACAACTCTTCAGGCAAGTAATTCAGTTGGTAACCCATCCCGTTTCCCTTTGTGCTTTAGTTGACAGTAAACTTAGCTAAACTTTGCAAAGTGGAAGTAATCGTCTTCAGATTGAATAATTTCTACTGGACTATATTCAAACTCACAAATTTTTTCCTCTTTCATCTCCATTTTGCTGTTAAGCCTATCAGTGAACTTATTTACTTCAAATATTGGATTTTTCAGTTCTATGATTTCCATTTGGTTCTTTTTATTGTTTCTATTTCTCTATTGAGATTTCCTATCTTATAAATCATTATAAGCATATTTTCCTTTATGTCATTGAGCATAGTCATAATAACTGCTTTAAAAGCCTTGTCTGTTCATTCCAAAATCTGGGTCATCTCTGGGTCAGCCTTCACTGATGATTTTTTGTCTTGAGAATGGGGTATATTTTCCTATTTCTTGGTGTGTTAAGTGATTTGGGATTGTACCTTGGTATTGTGAAGGCTACATTGTGGAGACTCTGGATTCCGCTACACCCTTTCAATCAGTGTCAATTTTGTTTTTGCAGGGAAATAAACTTGGTTGGATTCAGACTGCAAACTCTGTTTCTTGGGCTGTAGCTCAAATCTCAGTTCAGTTCTTAGACCTTTCACTGGGCTTCTTGAAATCTTCCCTGTGTATATATGGTTTAGGAACCAATCAGATATTTGGGCAAAATTTATATACAGAATTTAGGCTCTCTAGCTCTCTCCATTCCTGAATATCCTCCCCTCTCTCACTTTCCAGGGGTTGCCGTTTCCCTGAACTCTATCATCTGATTCTTCAGGCCAGAAGGACTTCAGATTTTCTACTGGCATTTTAGCCACCTCTCATGGGGCAGACTGAGGCCTTAGTCTAGAAGTCATAAAAACCGAAAACTCACCACATGCCATTCCTATCTTCCAAGTATTGGTTCCCATCCAGTTCTTTCAGGTAATTGTTTTTGTACTTTGTCCAAAGTTTATAGGTGCAATATGTGGAAGGCTTGGTCTGGTAAGAGCTTACTCAACCATTATCAGAAGTAGAACTGCAAGTAGTCATTTTTGTTTTATTTTTTTTAATCGAGGCACATTGGTTTATAACATTGTATAAATTTCAGGTGTACATCATTATATTTTGACTTCTGTATAGACTACATTATGTTAACCACCAAAAGTCTAATTGCCAAATGTCCTCCTTTACCCCTTTCACACTCCCCCGATCCTGCTTCCCCCATGGTAACCGCCACTCTGTTCTCTGGATCTATGTGTTTGTCTGTTTGTTTATCTTCCACATATGAGTGAAATCATGTAGTATTTGTCTTTCTCTGTCTGACTCATTTTACTTAGCATAATGCCCTCAAGCTTCATCCATTTTGTTGCAAATGGCAGGATTTCACTTTTTTTATGGCTGAGTAGTATTTCAGTGTGTGTGTGTGTGTGTGTGTGTGTGTGTGTATACACCACATCTTTATCCATTCATCTGTTGATGGGCACTCAGGTTATTTCCAAGTCTTGGCTATTGTGAATAATACTGTGATGAACATAAGGGTGCATATATCTTTTTGAATTTGTGTTTTTGTGTTCTTTGGATAAATACACAGAAGTGGGATACCTAGATCATATGGCAGTTTTATTTTTAATATTTTGAGGAATCTCCATACTGTTTTCCATAGTGGCTGCACCAGTTTGCATTCCCACCAGCAGTGTATGAGGGTTCCCTTTTCTCCACATCCTTTCCAACACTTGTTATTTCTTGTCTTTTTAATAACAGCCATTCTGACAGATGTGAGGTGAGATCTCATTGTGGTTTTGATTTGTATTTCCCTAATAATTAGTGATGTCGGACATCTTTTCACGTGCCTGTTGGCCATCTGTATGTCTTCTCTGGAAAAATGTCTGTTCAGGTCCTCTGGCCATTTTTAACTTATTTTGTTGTTGCTGAGTTGTATGAGTTCTTTTATAGATATTGGATATTAACTCCTTATCAAGTATATTATTGCAAGAGTCATCTTTAGCTAGCGTTTTTTTATGATTCTCTCTCCACTGCCTTTCTTACTTGGTGTTTGCTGTTTTTGCCTTCACCTTACTGGTTATATTCTATTTGTGCTTTTATAAGATGCCTTAGATCCTCTCCAGAAGCAAATAACGTATAGATAATTTGTAAAGAAATAGATATATGGATTAAAAAAATAAACTCTGCTGCCTTAAGGAGAAAGCTACACCCACTTAAAATAGGTTCTCTTTCCAGGCCAGTAGTTCCATGATTTGGGCTCAGACAGGTAGGCTGACTCTGAGTGAAGGGGAGAATAGTGGCACAGGGTGAAGGGGTATCACTTCAACTCCAGGCCTAGAAAGTGCCAACTGAATACTCTTTGTGAATAGAGAAAAAAATGGAGCTTGTAGTGTGCTAAGACAGCATGCTCTTCCACCTCCTTCTACTAGTTCCTCTGGAGGAATGCTTGCCCACTCTGGGAGGTCCTAATGGGACTGTCAACCATGCAGCAGTAGCCTCCCTCCATAGAGATGGCCGCATGACCCAAGATGGCCAATCAGAGCTTCCCCTCTCTTAGCCAAAGAGGTTGGTTCAGGGGTGAAATATGACCTGAGTTGTCTTTGAGGTTTATGGCTATGTGGACACTGATGAGACTGTGGTTGCTGAGCTGGGAAGAAGGGAGTGTGGGAGACAGAGGGGGCCAGGAGACATCTTGCCCCCCGTATGAGGAAAGTTTGTTGAATGAAGTGGAACATAACTAGCAGAGCTGAGAGACAGAGAAGCAGCCCCATATCCAGCCATGTCTGAAACCCAATCCATCTTTGGACTTCCCAGTTATATGAACCAATGCATTCTCTTTTAGCTCAAGCTAGTCCGAGTTGGACTTCTGTCGTTTCTAATAACAGAAGTCCTAACACCGAGAGCAATATGTATCAGATTCAAGCACTAGAATTTGTGGGACTCAAGATACATCGGATTCTTTGTAAACTATGCAGCTGTTCTAACAATATTTTACAATTTAACGCATTCCTATCAATTTCAAAGTGCCTAAAGACCTATATAACTGAAATGTAATCTCTTCCAGTCATCTCAATTCACAAACATCACGGCCAAGTACAATTTAAGGAATAGTCTCATTTCCTTTGAATGCAAATAGCATTTCTTAAATGGAGACCCACTTTTTTATTGCTAACTCAAGATTCAGTCTAAATAAAATTAATGAAAGAGAACAATGGTAACTATGTACTGGGGCTTTAGGGAGGAAAAAAAAGAGGAAGATTGGCAACAGACGTTAGCTCAGGGCCAATCTTTCCCAGCAAATAAATAAATAAAACACTGAATCACAATTCAGGCTCATGGTCCTGTGCCCGACCCCTCACTGAAGGTGGGAAAACCTGTCAGAGGAGGATGATGTTGCTGCCTTCATCTAGCAAGAGCCACGACTTGAATGACAAAGAGAAGCAGGTTTTCTCTCCACATTAGTAAACACTGACAAGAGTCAGGTGATTTTCCTACACCCTTCACTGTCTTGTTCTGAGGGAGGATCTGACTTAACCAAATACAAAACCTAACAGGTATTTCTCCCAAGTGAATCAGTGGGGAGGAGCTGAAGTGACCTTTTTTTGTTTTGCTGAGGAAGATTAGCCCTGAGCTAACAGCTGTTGCCGATCCCTCTTTTTGCTTGAGGAAGCTTGTCACTGAGCTAACATCTGTGCCAATCTTCCTCTGCTTTCTATGTGGGTCACTGCCACAGCATGGCTGATGAGTGGTATAGGTCTGTGCCCAGGATCTGCACCTGTGAACCCGGGTCGCTGAGGCAGAGTCTGCCGAACTTAACCAATATGCCACAGCGTAGGCCCCTGAAGTGACATTTTTTAAAAAGAGAAAGGTAATATTTAAAGAGAGAGTTGTCTATGTCCCCCACCTTGGCGAAGGTAGCCTTAACATTTCCATCAACTTTGATACGTGTGAATCACAGCCCTTTCACTCCTATGAAAACATCATGATTCATCACAAGCCCTGCCAGCTGTGGGCTGCACATGATTCTTCTGACAGTGCCGGCCTTCCCCAGAGAAGAACTCTGGGAACACGCCACTCCCAGCTGCATGTTGTTATGAACCAGCCCTCTGTTTACTTCTTTTCAGAGATGAGACACAGACTAGGACGACCTGAACATCAGCTTTTTTTTTTTTTAAGGAAGATTAGCCCTAAGCTAACATCTGCCACCATCCTCCTCTTTTTGTGGAGGAAGACTGGCCCTGAGCTAACATCCATGCCCATCTTCCTCCATTTTATATGTGGGATGCCATCACAGCATGGCTTGACAAGTGGTGTGTAGGTCCACATCGGGGTTCCAACCTGGTGAACCCCAGGCTGCCAAAGCAGAACGTACGAACTTAACCGCTGCGCCACCAGGCCTGCCCCTGAACACCAGCTTTGAGGTCATGACATATTCAGAGTGCTCTGCGGAAGATCCACTCTTCCATCACCATATGAATCAGGCCACCTTGGCTGAGGAAAGCAGACTGCATTTATTTTTTATTTCAATGTTTGTGCATAAAGAAAAAATTTAGTATTTCTTGAATAAACTTCACTGAAGTATAATTTATGTACAATTAACTACACCCATTTTAAGAATGCAGTTTGAGTTTTGATAAATGGATACACCTGTGCAAACTCCACCCTAATCAAGACATAGAATATTTCCACCATCCCAAAAAGTTCCTTCATGCCCGTTCACAGTCAATCTCTCCCACCCCCACCCCAGCAACCACTGAGCTGCTATCAGTATAGATTAGTTCTGGTTATTATAGAATTTCATGTAAGTGAAATCACACAGTGTGTACTCTTTCATGTCTGGCTTCTTTAGCTCAATGTGATGTTTTTGAGATTCATGAACGTTATTGCATGTATCAGTAGTTTATTTCTTTTCACAGCTGAGTAGTATTCCATTGTACAGCTGTATCACAATTGGTTTATCCATTCACCTATTGATAGGGGTTTGGGTTGTTTCCAGGTTTTGGCTATCATGAATAAAACTGCTGTGAATATTAACGTACAAGTCTTTCTGTGGAAATGTGCACTTATTTCTCTTGCACACATCCTAGAAGTAGAGCAAACTGCCTTTTTAAGAAGTCATCAAACGTGATGATGCAGATATGACCAGGAATTGGGAGGAAATGTGAACACTGCAGGTGATTAGAAAAGAAAATTATAATACTGTAAAAATTCAAATGGGGTGGGTTCCTGTAGGATGGGTGACATGCCAGCAGGTGTGGAAAGTCCTGGAGTACAGGAATTTAACAATTCCTTGCTTTTCTCCAGTCTGCATGAGCTTGGACAAGCCTCTTACCTTCTGGAACCACCTCGAAATGAAAGTAGTAATAGCTGATTCTTACTTCGCTGAGCTTTAAGATCACCTCTTGGAAAATGTCTGAGTCCCTTAAGAGAACTTTAGCTATAAAAAGTCAAGGTGGCATACATTGTACTTACAAATATGGACCAAGTGCAGGAGGTCAGGCACAGAACACACACACGATGGGTACTGTTAGGGAAATACAATTAAAAACAAAATCTTCTCCCAACCCAGAAATCTTCTCCACAAAGATAACAGAATAAGCATTAAATCAGAAAGTGATGCACAGCACAGACAACACACTAAAAATTGCACAGACAGAAAGAAACCTCACCCTCTTATAGATCCAAGCAGATACCACCCTTTCCATACATATTCTGAAGATAAACCATCACTAGTCCTCAACTACCACTTGACGGCACCATTGGTCACACATAACTCATTCTCACTTTGCCTGGTAATTAGAGTGACCACGTGTGTTAGCTAATTGGCGTTATCCAGAGGAAAAACAAACTTCTGCTTCATGACAGGAGGCCATTCTGCAGGTGGGAGGAGGCACACACGGAAGTTGGCTCCTATCCCGCCCCCCCCCCCCCCCCCCCCCCCCCCCCCCCCCCCCGCCTGAGCTGGGAGACAGGGGTGCTCTCTCCCTTGATGTTTACACTTCAAAGAGATAGCTCCCAGGTCCCCGGGAAGACATGCCTGGATCAAAAAGCTGACAAACTGCCAATCCAATCTTCAAAAGGATTTATATATCTTTCAAAGAGGGGAGAAGGTACTTACAATGATAAGTTTCCTAAAATCAATGCTCAGAGAAAAAGGAGAGCAATCTCTTCCTTATTTTCAACAGGGAGAATTGAACCTGTTTTTAATTTATATTTGTCCTGACAATACATAATGAATGTTCCTTAAAATGATGCACATAAATCATTTTTTGGTCCCAGCTCCCAGTCTGGAGCCTCAGGCCTTGGGGTGAGCAAAGGTGAGAGACGGACCCAAAGGCTCCAACCCCTGCAACCTTTGGCTCACGTGGTGGACTCCATGCTCAGCATTTCTCTTCCATCCAACCCTTCCCATCTCCGGCTCATTTTTATTCATGAAGTGGCTGCTGCTAAGAAACCCCCCTCCTCCTTCCCCCCACTGCTAGCTCCAGGGCTTTGACTTCTGCCTGGGCCCCTGCAATCCTTCAGAAGCCCCAGCAAATCCCTAACTGACCCCTCACTCTGGAGGCACCCGGGGTCGAGGACAACACAAGATTCACACAGCGGCCGGGAGCCCATTTGGCTCCATGAGTCAACCTCTGCGCCCCTCACAGAGAAGCTCCTTAGATCCAAACCCAGCCATGACCTGCGCCGTCTTTCCTGAGCTGATGCCCCCATTGTTCTGTCGGAAAAGAGATGTCTGTAAGCTGCCCCATCCAGTTACTACAGTTTCTTTCTCTCTAAAATGCTACCATTTTCTAAATGTTTTTAACTGAAATTGGGTGGCTTCCCTTTCTAATTAACTCAAATGGCCTCTTTCCTGATGGTGGCAGCTATAATTATGCCTCACTTAACTCCGAGAGTTCTGTTTAAAAGTGGGGGATGTATAAGGTGACCTTTGTGTCACCCCTTGTTTATCTGGACTTGTTTCTGGGGATGAGAAGGACAGTGCTCCACAGATGCGTCATTTTACCCCACTGGCTCAGAGGGATGCGCTGTGACATACACGCGTCGTTCACTTTGTTGCAGCCCTGCAGAGAGTAGCTGACTCAGTGGGTGCAGGGCTGGAGAGTTTGTGTTTGGTGATGTGTGACACCGAGGGAGGAGGAAGACGGTTGATACTGTCATTATTTAAAATCACTTCCACCCACTGGGCTGAGTCACTGGAACGTCACTGCCTAGGATTTTGCATCAGTCTCAAAAATATACCTCTGCAGAGTTTTCCACTCTCAGCAGCGTGCCCGTTCCCTCACTCAGGCCCCTTAAAAGGAAGCCTGCGTGGATCTTGCGCACAGCTACTTCTCCATCAGGTGCCTGAATCCAACCCCCCCCCCCCCCCCCACCCCGTCGCCGCATCTTCCTGACAACAGTGATGATGCATGTTTGCGTAGACTTGACATTTCCAACCCGAGTTCTGAGGGAGGCGGTTCTGGTGCCCCCCTTCACACACAGGAAAACTAAGATTCTACCAGCTGAGGGACTTGACCCAAGGTAGCCGGAGAGCAGGCTGGGCCAGAATCCAAGGTTTCCTGCCTCCTGGCCTAATCCTGAACCAACGAGAGAGGGAAAAGGACCTTTGGATCTGAACACACGGATCTCTAAAATACACCTGAAGCAGGCCAAGTAAACAGGACAAAAATCTTCTTTGGCTGAAATGATTCGACCACTGGACATTTGATTTCAGATTTCAGAACAAATGAGAACATTTCTTTTTTTCTTATACCTCAGACTGTGATAAACATTCTCTCCCTGCCCCTCAAAGTCCAAAACAAAAGCCTTCTTGTAAAAGGCGTGGCTGGTTTCCAGAACACCTGTGACCACTTATAAGGAAAAGAATGATTTCCCAAGTAGTGAGTTCAAGTGGTTCTACGAACACAGCTCTGGGGCCAAGGCAGGCTTGGGGAAGAGCCCTGTCTGGGCAGGTGACCACGGTCATCATCACAGGATTGTTATGAGGAGTCAATGAGATAATGGATGCAGAGCACCGCGCACTGCGCCTGACGTTTATTCACCCTCTATAAATGTTGCCGATAATATTCTAAATTTTCAATAATTATGCTGCATATCTGATACTGGATACTGTAAGTAATGGCTCTGGTCTTACTTTTTAAGCACTGTCTATAATGACGGTCTGTTAAGATTCCCTTTGTAAAAGATATTTAAGCATGTATGTCAAATTCTATGTCCAATATGCTACCAAAACAAACTTCCTTTGGTGAAAATATTTATTTTACATTTGTCGTATGGGCAACTGGAGCCCCCTACTGTCGGAGGAGCCCCAACTACACGGTTTTTGGGTTTTTTTCCATCCAATTTCCAGACGAACTCCTTGGAGCCTTCTAGGCTCAGAAGGATTGGTTAACCCAGGAGAATAAGTCCCACACGGCTAAGAACAGGAGAAGATCTGTCTTCTCTACAGTAACAGGGCATGCTCTCCAAGAGTGGGGTAAGTTGGGATTTCTTGATGCTTCTTGATTATTCTAGAGCCGCCTCCCCAGAAAAGAGCCTCCATCCTCCTCATCTCCTCACGAAGGGTCGAGCCTCCTCTCGCTGCACCTCTGTACCTGAGGTTCTTTGGAGCCCTTGGCTACACGGATACCAACCAGAACTAGCCCTGGCAGAAGCTTCATTGTCACCACCCTGCTGTTCTCTGAGGGAGGGGCAGGGCCTGGGAGCCTCCAGCGTCCTACATCATCTTGGCTTTTTCCCCATTTAAGCATCTACACTATTTTGTAAATTGAAAAATGCTACAGTGGAAGGAAAAAAAGGAGTCTGTTTTTACTTTTAAAAGACTAGCCTCTGAGAAAATTCAGAGCACAGAAAATTCATCATGAGAATAGGCCAGATTTTTACACCCTCAAACCACAAAAAGATCACCCAGGCTGCTGGGGGTGGAGATGAGGAGGGCAACAGGAATGAGGGGAACAAAGGGAGAGGTATCGGAGCCCAGAACAAGGGGCCCTTATACCTGAAAGGGCCTTTGGTTCAGGAGCTAAGTCGGCACCCTCAGCCTCCACCCCAGTGAGCACCAAACACCACCAGGGCTGAGGAGTTCTCAGATGTCCTTCTCATTGAATTCTTGTTACAACACTTTTGCCTGCAAGTAATACATCTGTCTAAAGATAGGTTAACAATAGAGGCACTTAATCATCACATATGAAGTCTTAAGAAAGATGTCTCAAGGTTGGTTTGGCAGCTTAGTATCATCAAAGACCCAGGCTCTCTTCTGCTGTCTCATAGGATTGGAGTTTTTCCTAGGCTTGTTACCTTATGGATTCAAGATGGCTGCCAGAGCTCCAAGCATCACATCTTCATTTAACTGCATCCAAAGACAGAATGAAAGGAGACAGGGAAGAAGAGTTCTTCTTGTGCATGTTTCTTTTTTAGCAGAGAGGAAAATCTTTCCTAGACTGTCTCCAGCAGATTTTCCTTACACCTCATTGGTTAAGACTGGGTCACATGCCCTCTCCTAGTTGCAATGGAAGCTGAGAATATCTGGCATATTCAGTCTCTATTGTGGGAGATGAGCTCTTCCAACAGGGTATGAAGAGAAAAGGAATTGGACTACACTACTGAGAGACAACCAACAGCGTATGACCAGCCTCTCTGATACCAGGCTGGCTGCCATCCATTAGCCATCCTCCATGCACCATTAGACAGGTGGCACCTGTCTGGGCCCAAGACTTGGACCCTTTATAACTTACATTATAATGTCTTAGGACACACATAAAGCCTCTTCGAGGAAAGGAGGTCTCTAGACACCTATCAAGGTGATGGCACTGGGGGAGGGACACGTTCCACACTTGTACCTGGGCAGGGCTAACTCGAGCATTTGCTCTAGATTCAACTTCTTGCTACACCTTCAAGCCAAGACAGGGGCGCCCCAGCTCCCATTGTCTAAGCAAACAATCATATCAGAACATCGAAGGCTCTTAGCCATGTGAGGTCTGCCATCAAAATGACCACAAGCAAAGTACCATGAGAAGTGCGAATTCAGAACTGAAGGTTTTCCCCAAAGTTTGTTTCCAATCACCAGAATAAGTAGAATATCCCAAGGAATAATATGGACTGGAAATAGAACTTGATTCTAAGAATGCTGGTAGGTGGAATTTACTTCAGCAGGAAAGAAGGCAAGACGAGTTGTTGCTTTTCTATGTAGGACTCACTGTTTCTTAGAGCCAAACAGCAGGAGCACTGCTTCAGTAAGTAAGAATAGGTTTGAATAACATGATCATCTCTAGTTCCATTTCCTTTTCTATTAAAAGGAAACAGCCCAGGGGCTGGCCCCGTGGCCGAGTGGTTAAGTTCGCGCGCTCCGCTGCAGGCGGCCCAGTGTTTCGTTGGTTCGAATCCTGGGCGCGGACATGACACTGCTCATCAGACCACGCTGAGGCAGCGTCCCACATGCCACAACTAGAAGGACCCACAACGAAGAATATACAACTATGTACCGGGGGGCTTTGGGGAGAAAAAGGAAAAAATAAAATCTTTAAAAAAGAAAAAAAAGGAAACAGCCCAAACGCAGTAAAATTAAGAGAGGATAATTAAGCACACTAAATAAGAATGCATTAGACAAGTGAAAATAGAACACCTAACAGGCCATAAAAAATAATCACAACTACACTATACATACACACACACATACATGTATCATATATAATATGTGAAAATAATATAGGTATGTGGGCTTATGGATTATTTAAGCTGTTCTCTTTTGTGGAAAACAGAAATGACAGACAACTAAATGACTTTGGCTGCAGACATACTGGAGCAAGCTTCTGCTAGGGCCTCCTCCCCTCCCTCACACCGGGGCTCTGCAGGCCCCAGGTTCGAGTCCTGCACTGCAGTGGACTTGTCAACAGCTGATCGAGCTCCAAGGGAGGACGAGTAAGGTGAGCCACTGGGATCACGGAAAGCAGCAAGAGAAGGCACAGTTCAATCTCCTGTTTAAATGCATGTCATGTGTGTTCAGCTTGGAAATTTCTCTTACTAACCATACTCATATTCACATGAATATAACTATATTGTTGCACAACAAAGACAAACTGTATGCCTGTCCTGACACATGACTTCCGAAAATCACCTTCTAAATGCTTCCATCTATGTGCTATGACTTCTTGATCCTTTATTGACAAATCTGAAATACTCGTGATTCTGAATGTCTCTTTGATGTTCTGCAATAGGGAATTGAGGCTAACAGAAACCTTGGCAGGTCATTTAGTTGCTGGCTCGCTCCTCGCTGAGTTACAAAGGAATGATTCACTTTAGAATCCAGAAGAAGCCTCTTGAGCCTCGACGGGGAGAAGCTTTGAGGGCGTCTGTGAGCACGTGTAAGGGGCAGCCTACGTTCCAACGTCAACAGTCACAACTTCCTTTGCCCTCTGCCCTTCAAAGTTGAACTTACTAAGAAAATGGCAAGAAGATATCTGCAGTGCTTGCTTTTCCCTTCAGTATTTAATTATTCAGGATAACGTACACTGCAAAAACGCCAAGGAAAAAATTCAGTCTTGTTTAGCCACTTCACAGAGTCAGGAAAAAATGGGTTAAATGAGTGTTTTTCAAACTTTTTGGGCCACGAGCCATAGCAAGAAATACATTTCACATCATAAAGTTTCACAAAACAGTGTTTACCTTTACAATTGTGAAGCGTGCTAATGGTTTTTACTTTATTCTATCCTGTTCTTTTATTCCTCCCTCCTTTCCCTCCTTCTGTCTCTTTCCTTTTTCTTTTTTTTTAAGCAAGTGCTGATTGAAACCCCTACACTGCTGTCACAAGCCTCTAATGGATCTTGGCCTGCATCTTAAAAACACTGGATCAAATGGTGATTATAAATTAACAAGGATTAACACAAAGGATATTTAAGTCACTTATAATACTGGTGCTAAGGGGATAAACTAATTCCCAGGTTACAGACTATACTCTAAGAGCAGACTTTTGTGGGATTTTATTACTTACTCCTTTACTTAAACAAAACAACTCTTTAAAATAATAATTATACTGGACTTGAATCCAGTGGCATTGTGCTCATACAGCTAAAGGCAAGGTCCTCGTGGCCCACTCCACTCCCACCCGGGGCCTCTCCCCGACACTGACTCTTTCCAGGTCTTTCCTAGCCTTTACACACACGGGGTTTACATAGAAAGTTGGAGTTTTGCTCTATGTTTTAATAATATCGTCACATTTACAATATTGTTCTTCAACTTGCTTTTTTAAATTTATTAACTTGAATAATGGCCAATGTTTATGGAGCATGTGTGCAAACCACCATGCCAAGCACACTATGTCCACATGCTTTTGGAGGATTTGTTAAAATGTTAAATTAGATTGAGAGTAAATTATTTCTTAGCAATCAACACTTTTTAATGTTTAACACTTCCCAAGAAACCTAGCTTTTGCCCATAAACATAAATGTGATATCCTCTTATACTTATTCAAAAGTCTTACTCTACTTAAGCGATTCATGTTTTCTTCCCTGCTGTTCGTTTCGTTTGGTGCCTCCCGTACACCATGTTGGTTTTCCTCACACAGTGGGAGATTCCTGGATGGATGTTATCTTTATACTCGAGCGTCCCTCCAGGTCTGCATGTGAGTGCCGCCTCTGGTTAGCGACGGCCTTGGGAACAGGCAGTGGGGGGAGTGGGCAGGACGCCTTTCTCCTCTTGCTGGGTGTGACAGCCCCTCAGAACCCTGCCCTGCCTCATGGGTACAAGCATTCATTGCCCTGCTGACAGCACCCCAGAAGCAGACACATCTCCTTCCTGAGCTTGGCACAGAATTATTCATCAAGAAATTTAAAAATTTAAAAATTCATCAAAAAATTAAAAAAATTCTACCTGGGCTGGAGCAGGGAATAAAGAGGTTCTTCCACTAAGTTATAGGAGCTGTTGATCCTCAGATGAACTCCAGAGAAATAATAACAAGCACCACAAATAGTATAAGGTCATTCAACAAAATCTCAGTGAAGACCTGGAAGACAGAGCTACATTACCTGAACACATAAATCCTGTAATTCCACCTCCACTCACTGTTTTAGTCAGGACACCCGGTCATCACAAACCCAACTTAAACCTACTAAAAATGGAATTTAGTGGCACATGTAACTTAAAAGTCCAGGTGCTCATTAGGCTTCAGGCAATTCTGAATCGAGGGGCTCAAACCAACTCAGCAGGAATCTACTGGTTTCCATTCTTTAGGTCTGCTTTGATCTGTGTTGTCCGCGTTCTCTGGCATGCTCTCTTCTACCCTGGTGATGTCAAGATAACCACCTCCATCTCTGGGCTGACATTCTATCCTGCTGTCTATCCCACAGGAAGGAGAAAGACCTCTTTCCCAACAATTCCAACAAAAGTCCCAGGACTGCATCTTATTGACTGGGTGTGGGTCAGGTCCCCTATTCCTGGCCCAATAACTCTTAAGCTTCGTTGTCAGGGCCCACCTCTGAGCTAGCCTGCTGGGTCAACAGCACCTCAACTACACTGAGAAAGGGGGCTGGGAAGTTCCCCCAAGGAGAATTGGGGTACCATTACCCAAAAAAGGAGGACCAGACCTGGGCTGCCAATAACCACCTCGCTCACCACGCACAAGAGCAGTCTGGTATCACAGAAAGAAAGGATTCTTTGGAAGAAATGACTACAGGATAGTCAAAGAAGGGAATAATGTTCATAGTAATATTGCAGAGTTTAGAGAAATGAGAAATGTGGCGGGCAGAGTAGGGGCCCCTCAAAGACATCTACACCAAAGTCCCTGGAACCTGTGACTATGTTACCTTTCATGGCAAAAGGGACTTTACAGATGTGATTAAGGTTATGGACCTTGAGATCGGGAGATTAGCCTGGAATATCCAGGTGGGCCCAAGGTAATCACAAGGGTCCGTACGAGTAGAAGAGGGAGAGAAGGGTGGATCAGAGGTGGCAGAGTGAGAAGAATTTCATACCCTCCTTTGCTGGTTCTAAGTTCTAGGGGACCACGTGCAAGGATCAGAGAGAAACTGCTATTTGCTAAGGGGGAGGGGTGGGTGGGGCACTCAGCCAATAGCCAGCAAGGGAATGGGGACCTCAGTCTTACAACCTCATGGAACTGAATTCTGCCAACAACCCAAATGACTATGGAAATGGATGGTCCCCACAACCTCCGAAAAGGAACGCAGCCCTGCCGACACCTTGGATCTAGTGGATGAGACTGTGTCAGACTTCCAACCTACCGAACTGTAAGAGGATAAACTCATGTTGTTAAAGCCACTGAATTAGTGGTAATTGGTTATGGCAGTGACAGAGAACTAATTCAACAGGCATGGCCCTGGCTAGTGACTCTCAAAGGAGAAAGGTCTGAGTCCCTAGAAGTGTTTTTCTAAACGTATTCACCCCGAGAAGTGTATCAAGTGCCTTAATGTGATCTCCTCTGACCTGAGAGGCAGACAGGAGAACCCACACGCTTCTCACCAAGGGGCTGCGTGCCTACGTCACACGCCTCCAGAGGGGCTGAGGCAGGGTGCAGCCCAAGGTGGGTGTCGTCCTGGGCTCCTTCCACCACATCACAGTCAGCAAGTGAAGGAGAAACCCGAAATCAGCTAAAGACAACACACACGCCAAAAGAGACATCACACAGTGGGGGCCGAGAGCAAAAGGAGGCAGAGAGGGAAAAGGTGCCATGGAGAAGAGAAAGGCGCCGTGGAGCTGCCCTCGGAGGAACAGGCGCCTCCTAGGCAAAGGAGGACAGACACGAGGCGAAGCGGAAGGGCTGTGAATCCTTCAGAGAGAGAGTGCTGGGGGAGGTGGGTAAGCTGAGGGAGCTTCGACAGACATGAGTAAGGCTGGAAAACTAGGTTGGAATCGTATTTCCACAGAGCTGTGCAGGCCACGCTAAGGAGTTTAAGTTTACTATGAGCAATGGGGATCCAGGAAGATTCCTAAGCAGAGGGTGACCTGGCCAGGTTGCGTTCTAGAAAGCTACTTTCTGCAGCAGTACCAAGCAAGGGTTGGGCACTGAGCCTGGAAGCAGGAAGGAGGCAGCTGCAGTAGTCTGAGGTGGCAAGTGTCAGGCCCACAGAGAGAGCTATTATTTGCTGAGGGCCCACCTGGGTCAAGGAAAAAGTGCTCAGTGCTTCTCACTGCTAATCCTCACAATAACTGTATGAAGGAGTTCTTACCTTCTCTTTACAGATTGGAGAAACTGAGACTCAGAGAGGTTAGTTAGCTTGCCTAAGGTCACACAGCTGCTAAATGCCCAAATTGGGATTTTAATTTGAACTCCTGTCAAGGAGCCAGACTTTAAAACCTATGCTTTTGATTATGCTATGGATAATGCAGAGGAGGGGACAGAATTAAGAGCTATTTTAGAAATAAATGGATGGAATTTAGTGACCAATTAAAAGTGAGGAAGGCTGAGGTACGAGGGAGAGGTCTCTGCTTGATGGACTAGGCGTGTGCTAGGACACAGGAGGCAGGCAAGGGGCGAAGCTGGTGCTTCTCAACCAGGACAGCATCACACCCCTGGGGGCACTTGGAAATGCGGGGGTGGGGGGGCGGGGCGGGCGTTGTTTTGGTTGTTCCAGTGACTAGGTAGGGCCAAACACCCTTCAAGGCATAGGACAGTCCCACTCCACAGAGAACTGTCACTTCCCAGATGCCAAGTATCCCTTCCGACAAATACTGAAGACAATCTCAAAGGACATCCACCTGCCAGATTGGAGAGATGGGGTAGTAAGCAACAATTTCAGAAAATAGATGATACCAGAATCCATGAGACAGACAGGATGACACTAAGGAGAGCTCACAATAAGAGAACATTCTGAAAAACTAGTGACGTCAGTGTCAAAGTGTGGTCTCTGGAGCATCAGCATCACCTGGGACCCATCAGCATTGCCTGGAATCCATCAGCATCACCTGGAATCCATTTAGAAGCAAAACCTTGGGCCCCACCCTAGACCTGCTGAATCAGAAGCTCTGGGGCGGGGCCAACAAGCTGTGGTGTGACAAGCCCTCCAGGTGATCCTGAAGCTCAGTCAGGTGCGAGAAACACTGGTGGAAGGGCTGGACAGAAAACAGAGGAGGGCGGCGCAAGAAAGGAGGACAGTTTCTGGACGAAGGCTATGGCATCAAGTAGGGCAGGCACTACACCTGACTACACAGGATGCTTCCGCGACTTCTCCAAGAACAGTTCCAGTGGACAGGTGGAAAGTGGCTTTCAGCAAGCGGAGGGCTTATTTGGAGTTAAAAAGAATAAAGAATGGGGAGTAAAAGCTTTTCAAAAGGAGGGATCAGTAGTAGCTCGAGAGGGACACAGGGTCAAGGGAGAGATTTTATGATGAAAGAACAGAATTATGCTTATAGAATACAAACGTAAAGGGGAAAACCAGGAAAGAGGAGAAACTTACAGGAGCAAACCAAGCGCAGGAGGCCCGTGCACCAAGGGGCGGGCACTGCGCGGTAAGGTCGGAGCGGAGCCCTGTCTGTGGGGTGGCAGGGAAGTACTGGTGGAGCAGGACGTACCTTTCCAGAAACGGGAAGAACAGAGGCAGGGGGAAGTCTGGAGGTGTTGGGAAAATGAGGGCGTTTAGCACTTGGCACAGTGCTGAGTACCCAGCAGGCTCCCAGAACTAGCAAGCCCAATGCTTCCAATTAAAGCCCAGTTTGACCATCGACAGCCGTGTGACCTCACGCACAGTAACTCTGAGTCTGTTTTGCCCATCTGTGAAAGAGGAGGCCAGGTCTTAAGTGGAGAGCAAAGGGGCAGGAGTCGGGAAGGGGCCTTGAGAAAGGAGGAGATTTGGAACAATTCCTGTGGAGAATGGGAGACAGTTGACCAGAGGCCAGTAAAAAAAACCCATGCAGAGAACATGGTAAAAGGTATATAACCAGGATGTAAAACCAAAGTGGTATACAACTTAAAAAATAATAATGTTCATAGTCACAGCGCTCAACTGAGATTTCAGTCCTTTTTCTTTTGGTTCAACTTCTGTGTATATCAAACAACAAAGCAGCCCAAGCCCAGGTGTGTGTAGTTCCTGAGAAAGCAAGAGCTGCCTGTGACGGGTTAACTACATGCATCAACTAGACTGGACCAGCAGGTGCCCAGATACTTGGTCAAATGTTATTCTGGGTGTTTCTGTGAGGACATATTTGGATGAGATTAATAGTTAAATTGGTGGACTTGAGTAAAGCAGACTGCCCTCCCTAAGGTGAGTGGGCCTCGTCCAAACAGTCAAAGGCCTGATTAGAACAACAGGCTGACCTCCCCCAAGGGAGAGAGAATTCTCCTGCCTGATGGGCTTTGCACTGGACAGCAGCTCTTCCCAGCTCTATAGCAGCTTCTGGCCTTCAGACTCAAACCGGGACATCAGCTGTGGAGATTCTGGACTTTCCAGCCTCCATAATTGTGTGAGCCAATTCATTATAATAAATCTCGTCATGTGATATATATAGATATTTATATAACTTCAGAAAGGATTTGAAATGGCTGCTTAGCAACATGGAATTTCAGGCAAGTAGGCTTTCTTTTAAACTGCAATCCTGACAGGAGAAAAAGCAGCTTCACTGGAAAGGGGTTCTGAAACAAAGGGAGAAAAAAAGAAGAGAGAATAAACAGAAGAATTACCAGGGTCAGCCAGTCAAAACGGACCCCAAATGTTAAAAGATTCTGACCAACCAAAATGAAGAAGCAAAAAATAGGGGGGGAAACTAGGAAACCAAAAATGGCAAAATAAACAATGGCATCACAGGAGGGTGACGGTGGGAAGAAGAGTCTAATAAATGTTACTGTGGCCTTACAATTTAAATGTGGGAATTAGTGAGTTTTTGGAGGCTGATTAAACAGGAACAGCACTGCGTCCCATATTATAGCTGGAGAGTTAACTTTCCTAGGCAGGAGGAACTGAAGCTGCGTGTCTGGGTGTAAAGATAAGAGCCTTCCAAATCATTTATTTTAGAAAAGAAATTCTGATGCAAGGGCAAGCTGCCAATTAAAATCTGGAAAGCTCTGACTATGGAAAAGTTGACGCTTCCCTTCAACTTAAGGACCTAATTACATGGGCCCCATTCCAGAGCTGACACTAACGCTTCTCAGGCAGTCAACTCATACAGCACAATGTTCCCGTCTCTTCCAGGTTGCAGTATTTCCCCTGAAAGAATGTTAGGGATCTGATGTGGCCGAGCCAAACGGACACCTTAAATGACTTAAGAGGAAGAAGCACGAGGGAAGTTGGAGTAGCAACAATTTATATGACAGATTTACACTTTTCGTATTGAGTTGATCATTAGAGTGTGTTGCCTCTTTTCTCCCAGCAAACGGCCATAAGAGTCCGAAGCAAAACGACAACTTTCTCCTCTAAGGAATGCAGAACTGAGAAACACAGACATACTGGGAAAATGAGAGAGAAACCAGAATGCCCCCTACCCCCCAAAACCCTGCTGTCATATGTTTGCTATTCTAAAAGGACTACTGTGGGACTAGTTTAGGGCTACAATTAGCCAGTTAGGTACCAAATATGATTTAAATGCCAACTAATTTCATAAACATGAAATGACTATGATTTCAAAGAAATCAGGGCAGCTGCAAAAGAAATCAGTAATAAAGTGTACAAATTACTGAATTCTCCCTGGATCTTTATGAGCATTTGCAGGAGAGCATTAAAAGTGGTTGCAAAACACTCAAAGAGTGACAAGGTGGAGAGCTTGCGGGTGCAGAGTCCGGCACACTTCCCGGCACAGGATATACTCAATAAACCCACCCTCTGGATGAACCAGGGCCTCCTATGAAGGTGCCAAACACGAATTTAAGAAACTGGGGTTACAAACACGAGTCAGACCCCTGCTGGGTGATTCTTCACAACTGTAAATCAGACCCCACAATGGGTTCTCTTTGTCATTAGAACAAAATCTAAACTCTTCCCCATGGTCTAGAAGATCCTGCCTCACTTGCATTTGCTGCACTTTCTACACCCCTCCCTCACTGAGCTGGTGGCATGTGGACCTTCTGCTGTTCAAAGCCTCTGAGCTGGTTCCCTCTCAGGGGCCTTTGCATCTGCTCTCTCTTCAGCCAGGGATGTTCTTTTCCTAGATCTTCACATGGCTGGCATCTTCCAGGGCACAACTCACCATCCCTACCAGTTCAGGTCACTGTCTATCACGTCACAGGTTCAGAGGTGAAAGGTCTTGTTTGTTACATGTCAGTTGCCTATCAATCACTATTGGGGAAGTGGCCTGCGGGCAGGTTCCCTTTCCTTATTTAAATGCTCTCACCCCAGCACCCAGGAATTCAGCAACTAATAAATATTTGCTGAGTTATGAGGATTCGCCCTCGAGGAACTTGTAACGTTCACATTTAGTAACTGGTTGTTGAAGGAAGGAAGGAACTATGGATACTTTAGCCTAGACAAGCTGTCGGTGCCATGTACACTAACGCAGTGGGAAGAGATCCTCAGAGCACTGCAGTCCCAGACACTTTATCTTCTCCCCGCCACTGCTGGGAGTGAGTGCTGACGGCGGACCTGACTGCCAGTGACACGCGAGCTCCCTGAACCAGAGGGGCAACTGCTGAAAAGGAGGGTCTGAGGACCGCTGCAGCCAAGCCTAACTGGGATGATGAGTGGAACGAAGGAAAACATAAATTTTTTTTTTTTTAAATAAAGGACAGAAAAGGAGACCATAAAACCTCAGAAAAAATAGCAAGGGTATTGAAAGGAGTAAAACACTAAAGTGCAAAACTCCTCACAAAGGGGAATTCAAATTAAGGTTTTTTTCTTAAAAAAAAAAAATTTAGTAACGAGTTTGATGTTCTTTATTCAAGGGAAAGCAATCCATGGACTGGCGGAGGGCAGTGCCTCACACACAGTGGAGCACTCTTGAGGGATTTTGGGCAAGAGTGAGTTTGGGTTTTTTTTGCTGAGGAAGATTCACCCTGAGTTAACATCCGTGCCAATCTTCCTCTATTTTTTAGCATGTGGGTGAGCATGGCCGGCTCACAGCATGGCTGCTAACACAGTGGTGTAGGTCTCTGCCCGGGAACTGAACCCCGGCTGCCAAAGCAGAGCACGCTGAGCTTAACCAACAGGCCGCTGGGACTGGCCCTCAAATTAATTTTTAAAAACTACATTGATAGATAAACATATGAGCAAAGAATTGAGAGAATTTGTAAAAAACTTAATCCCTGGTAGGTTTTTAAATTGAGAAATAGCACAGATATAAAATTCACCCTTTTAAACTGCACAATTCAATGTTTTTTGGTCTATTCACAAAGACGTGCAACCATTATCTGATCCCAGAACATTCTTATGCCCCCAGAAAGAAACCCGGTACCATTAGCAGTCACTCCCACACCCCTCCTTCTTCCTGGTCCCTGCCTGATACTTATCTTCTTTCTGTATCTTTGGTTTTGCCTATTCCTGACATTTCATATGAATGGAATCATACAATATGGGGCCTTTTTGTGTCTGGTTTCTTTCACTTAGCATAATGTTTTCAAGATTCATCCATGTTGTGGGATGGATGGAGACTTCATTCTTTTTATGGCTGAATAATAGTCTACTGTGTGAATGTACCACATTTTGTTTATCCATGCATTCATTATAAGCTGATGGACACTTGGGTGGTTTCCATTATTGGGCTACTGTAGAGAATGCTGCCATGAACCTCCTGTACTAGTTTTGTGTGGATGTATGTTTTCAGTTCTCTTGGATATATATCTTGGAGTGGAATTGATGGCCATATGATCCTGGTAGGTTTTTAATGGGGCTATTTGCCTTCTAAATAGATCTAATTAAAGGGAAACTAACTTCAATTCATATAAGACACAGAAAAAAGCAAAAAAGAAATGAAAATCAAATAGTATAAAAAAGGATAATACTAACCATAAAAATAGCAGTCACCATGTCAAATCCTCCTCTGTGCCATGGACCTTGCCAGAATTTGTACATACCATGAGGTTCAATCCTCCCAATAATCCGATGATATCATAATTATCCCTCTTCTACAGATGAGGAAACCAGTTCAGACCCCAGGATGTCAGGCTGCCCAAGATCACACCAGGAGAGAGCACAGATCTGACCCTGGCAGACATGGCAGCTCTGAGGGGCCAGAAGAGAAAAGCAGACCACTACAGTGTTCATAACAAATGTCCATAGTGTATATTCCCCCATCGAAGAGACTCTGGTCAAATTAAAAAACAAACATTAAACAATATTCTGCTTTCAGAAAAGACGTGGAGAAGCTAAATTAAAAAGAAGGAAAAAAAATGCAATTTGAACAAAGGGACTTTCTTCTGTGGGTAAATGAGGAGCTCTTCAGGCTTTGTGAGCAGTGACTTGACATTCCTCTGGCAGCGGAGCTGGGGTGAACTGAAGGTGAGCAGAGAGCGGGACAAGAAGGCCGGTCAGGAGGCTGTTGAAATAGACTAGGGAGAGGAGGGCTGGGAGGGGAGGGGCGGGGAGCTTGAGTGCCTGGGCGCAAAGGGTGAGAGAGAGGAGCAAGGGGCAGACATGGGAGCGCCAGGAGAGAGGGAGGAGCTTGGGTTTTGACTGCACTCCCTTCTCCCTGGGCCAGTTGCCCCACAGAGTGGTGCCACTGGGCTCACAAAGAAGTAAGATCCATGTCAATGTGTCACTGATGAGAACAACAGGGTTGCTATCCCTTTCATATACCACTTGCCTCTTTCCAAGGGCTCCCTGTAAGTCGCTAGACTTCTTGTTAGAGACCTGAGCCGTTCACTATTTTATGAATCTCTTGAATTCCTAAGAGTCAATAGAGACAAATAATGTCATTCAAGAACATGTGCTGAGTGTTTTCCCAATGTCTCCTTACAGAGCCTGGTGTAGCGAATGCCCTGTATACAATGAACACTGAGTGAGCACTGACTGACAGAAGAAATTATATTCCCAATAGAACCACACAGCTGTGTTTTCAATTCCGCTGATTCAATATTTCCCATCAGACAGCTTTTGGTCTTTCAATATTGCAACCGGTTTACCCTCATGCACATAAAGGCACAAAGTATACATAGTTGTCTTTTGTGATCAAAGAGAAAGCTGTCTGTGTAGCAATCTGAGGCACATCAATAACGATTCAGAAAGCAATCTTTTCCTCTCCTTGTTTCTCAGGCTTGTGGGGAAATTAAATCTGGCAATCAAAGTAAATAGAAGCTAGGCTGGCTCTTTAAGTTAAAGGCATAAAAACAGCCACAGGATATGGGGCATATTGGAAACTCAAGGGCAAAACAGCTCGTTGCTCAAGTGTGACCAACTAGACCTGCTCAGTCCAATGCAGCCCCACTAGCCACATGGAGCTATTTACATTAATTAAAGTTAAATACGATTAAAAATGCAGTTCCCCAGTCACACCAGCCACGTTTCAAGTGACGTGCCACGTGTGGCAGAGGCTATCATATTGGGTAGGAGAGACAAAGAATGTCCATCATGATAGAAAATTCTTTTGGACAGTGCTGAACCAGACCAACTGTGTGGTCAGAGGTGAAAAAATATGAGTCTATTCTTTACCCACTAACTAACATTATAGGCTAACTTTTCTGGACAGATACTTTTAAGCATGGTTTCAGATTCTGGATTTCACATATCAGTAAAATACTTTTTCTAATTTTGGGTTGCCAAATTTGTATTTTGTCAAGTAAGGGTGCCACTGGATGAGTAGTAGGGCCTGTCGAGGGAGGCACTGTGCCTTTCTACTGCTCAGCATCATTTCCCCAGTACTCAAAACAAGGCCTGTTCACAGGATGAGCTGAGGAACGACTTGCTGAATGAGTGATTATATATGCAAACACACATAGACAAATATGCACATAAATATATCACATTTTTCATTTTATTTTTGACTGGTAAAAACTTTGTCACTGGCTGGCACTAGTCACCTGAAAAATGTCTGGGTTCTATACACTGGTTCTACACACACAAACTCACACACACACACAGTCACAAAATGAACGTGAGTCATCTAACATTTTCTGAAAACTTTATATTAACAAAGAGTCATACCAAAATATTCTGAATGAGAACGCTACCGAGCATCTCTGGGATTCTTACATCAACTCTATGTTTCACAACCAACGGTGAAGGGAAGCATGGGGAAGAAACTTCCTGTTTGCTTTTCTATGACACCAGAGTGCCCTCTTGTGGTAAAATATAGCACCCGTGTAGTCACCATTTTTATTTTAAAAAACGAGGGACTTTATGCTTATAACACATTAAAACCGGTACTGACCTGTAGTTAATCCGAGAATCAGCCCAAACAAGTACCTAGATATATAAATATAAAATCTGGCAAGTTGTGTTGGTGAAAAGGATAATTAAGAATAATTTGTCATAGAAATATCCAAAGAGGTCATCCACCTATCTAGGAAATGGCTAAATACACAAAAGCATCTCTTGAGGTTTGATATTCTGGATAGTTTCTGTTCATCCTCTGGTCAAAAAAAAAAATGACTACTTTCAAGTTCAAAGTAGTATTGTACACTCAGTTTATTCCTCTAACATCAAAATACCCTTTACTGCACGCAACTTTTTTCACTTTTATCTTCATACTCCTTTTTTGGTTTCCTCATACAAACCATTCTCTGAAAGTCTGTTTTGATTGTTCTTTTATACTTTATAGACAGTGATAAATTCCACCCAAAGTGGGTTCTCAATTAAAAGATAAAAATGTAACCTTGATCATTTTAGACAGTTTTTGCAAATTTCAATGTGATATTCTACGGCCTTGCAAGGATAAGAGACATCTACGTTGATCAGTTTCTGCTGAGGCAGAACTTCCTGGTTCTATTGATTAATGACGTAGAACACTTCTTCAGGTGACAGGACGAGAAAAGCTGATTTATCCACAGTGATCCTATTAAGTGTGGTCTTAGTGAAACAGAGAAGAATCACTATTTGAACAAGACCTCCAGATGCTCACAAACTCTAAGTCAATGACCCTATGTGGGGGTTCAGAGCAAGAAACTTTAAAAGGCAGCTCAGATTTAACTGGCTGACTACCAGCACCTGAGTCTCCTGGGTGTTTGTTAAAAACGTAGACTATGCCCTCGGACCTACTCAAGATTGTAAATCACGTCTCTGTGGAGCGTGGCAACGAACCCGCATTTTTATTAATTCCCCAAGTAAGAACTGCTGTGGATACAATCAATTTCAATACTGAGCAACTGTCAGGAAACGTCCTGTTTGTGTCTGCGGGGCTGCCCTCTACCTGTTGTACGCTGTTTTCTTCTTGCGTTATTTGACCACTCCTGGTATGATGGATGTTGTCTTGCGTGTCCTCAGTTTCATTTTCTTCTCTAACGACCCCAAAAGATATTCTCTTACTGCTGATTCACTTCCATGATTTTACTCTGTTTATTTTTTCTCTCATGTCCAGGGGCTCAGATCTAAATGCTAAGAGTAAACTGGCTGGTGAATAAAATGGTTCTGATGTATTATATTCCTTTTTTTAAAAAAAGCCAGAATTACATTCATATATTAATTTACAGCTATTTATGCTAGAAAAATAAAGACCATAAATAAGTTTACATTACTGAAATGGGTAAACGTCAACAGGAACTTAATTAGGAAAGTTTTCAATACGTTTCCTCTAGAACATAATACTGTTATAGACCTTCTAGTCTTTTACTGATGTCAACAGAAACAATAACCACATTTTTTCTAAAGGCCTTCAAGGTTTTCATTATAAGCTGTTCTAGAATATTTGTGTAAATGATTTTTAACCTTGTGCATACGTTACTTTTCTTCTTTAAAAATAAAGGCAGATGAGAATGAAGAATAACTTCATATCCAGATCAATTTCTTATATTTTATTTTCAATATTTGAGACTAATTTTGAAATGAGAGCACAGAAAAGTTCACATTTGCTGAGTATTTGTTATGTACAAAGTATTAGTTTAAAGATAGTACTTGACGTGTGCTCATTCAAAAAGCCATAAGGAGTATGTTCCACTCAGACCACACAGTGTCTTAAAAGCAACTTCAGCAATACTATCTGAGGAAGGAAAATCCTCTAGGTTGAATAACTTAGACCAGTGAAATGAGCATGCAGCAGCTGGACACATCATCACCCCTCACTGAGGGGATGTTCTGGGCTCCTAGGGTCCTGCCAAATACCAACACAATTTAATCTCTGATGATCCACATCTAACACCTTTTCTATACCATTATCTAACCTGGACCAAAATTAAGGAATGTGTTTGGCTCACTTGTAGAGTACCTAGTGGAGGGCCAGAGCCATGGTAGGAAGGAAAAACCCGGCAGTAGGAAATAGGTTCAAATTCAGACTCTGACTTAGAATTCGTGAGTTTTAACAAAGAAATCACTTAGCTGCTTTGACTCTAAGCCTCTGCATGTGCAGAATGGGCACTGTCACTCCTCCCAGCATGAACACCACAGGAAGGAAGAGGTGATGGATGTGAGCGTGGGCAGAATGGTCTCTAACAGACATTCAATAAATGTTTAATGGATCTCAGTTATCTGAGCTCTATCCTAGAGAAGGGCCAGTGGACTCTGCAGCAAACAAACCAAGGCAAGCTACGGGAACAGTCCCTTCCCAGGGATGGCAGCTGCCATGAACAATATAAATAATCCAACAGGGTCTGAGCTCAGAGACAGGCAAACAGCTTTAATGTTATGTTATAGACACAGACTCTATTATTCACCATCCCCCCACCCATGTAATTACTTCTTTCTACCCTCCAGACTCCACAATTACATATACCAGATTAAACACAAGTGAAAAAGGGGCTACGGGCCCTCCTCTAGGATTGTAAATACGTGGATCAAATCTTTACCAGGCACCATCCTAAGAACTTTATGTGCACGCTCAGCACAACGGCCCCAGGAGGTGGGCACTCTAGTCATCCCCATTCCACAAAGTGGGGACTGGGGCCTGGCGATCACTGAGCTCTTCGGGAACAGAGCTGCACTCTCAGCCACTCTGCTTACTGCGTCCCTCAGAGAAACAAGCAAGAGTCCCACAGTCCCCAACATGCTCTGGGATTCTAAACGACACAATTCCTACCTACTCATAGCAGAACAATATTCAAGTCTAAATAAAATCTTAAAGCCATCGTGTAGCCTACGTATCTTTTACTTTGTCAATCCCCCTATGATACAGAAATTAAACCTATTTTACAGATACTAAGACTCAAACAACACTTGCAAAAGAAGAAAGAGAACCAGAATTTTCTGACATCAAAAACAAAACTTTTCAGCTTCCCCTTAGCCAAAGGAAAACTGAAAATAAAATCTGCATCCCAAACACGTCTTGAATTTAGAATTCTGACAGATAACTTTGCAGGTAGGTATCAAAATTTTAAATATACCCTATGACCTACTAATCCCACTTCCAGGATCTCTCTTACAAAAATACTAATACAGGTAAACAAAGATATTTGTGCAAAGACGTTTACTGCAGCAGCGTTTGTAACAGCAAAAACTAAAAACAACCTGAATATCCATCCAGGCTGTATTATGGCACGGAAAACCATGGAGCTGGTTAAAGAACGAGGTAGCTCTAGATACACTGACACATACATATCCTGGATATACTAGTAAGCAGAAAGCAAGTGACAGAATATGTGCAGTATGATCCCATTTTCATTTTAAAATAAACTCTGTGTGTGTGTGTGTGTGTGTGTGTGAGAGAGAGAGATATATGTTGTGGGGATACAGAAAAAGGCCTGGAAGGAAACACACACTTCCTTGGGAAGAAAAAGTGGGTGAGGGGGGTTTGTCTCTCATGTTTTACTTTATGTAAGTCTATATTTGTTTGAAGTTAACAATTACTTTTGAAATAATATAAGCTTTTGAAATAAAAAGGATTTTGGAGACTAATTTTTTAGAGGGAATAGAATAGTTTATAAATGCCCTTAAAATAAAATGTAAACTTCTCTCTCCCATTTACAGGCCTGTGAGTGCACAGGAAGGGTAGCAGCCCACGTGGTCCTTTTTCACAGCTCTTCATGAAGCTGAGTCATTCATTTTGGAGGTTTTTAAGACCAGCAATGCCTCTATTTTCAGACTATGTCATAAGTGACATAAATGTCAAAATGAAAGCTTTTATAATTATAGATCTTAAAAAAGAACCACATAAAACAAGGACTTAGACGAAACAAATGACTAAAGCTGCAGTTTTGCTAAACTTTATCCAAAATGGGCCCTACTTCCTAATTATTTTAGAGACCTAAAAGTCTAGTGTCTTGTGCTCTGACCCAAATTTGGCACATTTAAATCATATGCAAGTCAGACACAAATGGTCACACCTCAGTATATAACAAAATCTTACAAGTAGCATAGCAAGTTAGCTACGATATCATTTAATAACTCTCAAACTGAAGTGTAATCTCCTGAAGTTACACACACCACAATACACCTTTGCACAGGTAATTTTATTCTCTCCTGTGGGTGTCAACAGTGCTCATAGACTGTAATTTGAAACATTCAGAAAGCACATACCTGAATATTCTCACATTTCTTTACATCACAATTTAATAACTACTGAACAGTTATGTCTACTAAACACAGTGGACAAAATGGTATAAATGTTTACACCACTCCCTTGTAAACAAGGCTTTTGTGCACAATAGTAACAAATGGAATTAATGCATACCACAATACCAATGAGGAAAGACTTTCTGTTTAAATAAACTATTCTGTTTATAAATAAACTCTGATTTTTTCAGTACACATTTTACAGACCTGATCAATAAAAAGAAATGAGACATATATTTTCCTTTAAAAAGAAAATGCTGAGAAATGGACCACTACGGGAGAACTCACTTAGGAAAAGGGGTCAGAGGCAAGCAAAGGATAATAAAGAGATAAAAGTACTGTCATATCTACGTCTGTGAGCATACACCAACACAAGGACAGGACTGTCTGGGGAGGAGTTCATTTTCACTTGAATTCCAGCAAGTTGCAATCAATCTTGTAGTACACATAGGGGTAGTATTCCTGTTGACTCAGATTTAAGCCTGGAATATCCATAGGAGCCTATGGAAAAATCAGACAATTATTCAATTAAGTATTTACAAAAAGCAAAAGAAGAAATAAAGTATTACCATTTACCTTCCAACTGAACACCTACTTTGGGCTCAGTTAATGCATTTATGTTAATGTAATCTGAGTTAGGTATTATCACCTCCATTTTGCAAATGAGGAGACAATCTCAGAAAGGCTGACGTGGCCTGGGCACACAGACAGTGAGTGGTAAAGCCAGATTCAAGCACTCTGACTCCAAAGCCCATAGGTGTTTAATCTTGACCCTAGTAACCATTTTTATGTATACTGTAAACAACTGCTTTTCAAATCCAGGCTTGGGGTACTGAGTTTATGGGATACAGGGTTTATAAAATGTTATAAAAATAAACTAAGTATGGTTTTAAAGATATCACTTACTATATACCTATTTTATAAGAATTTACTGGTAGGAAATTATCTATCAAAGTCAGACCTCATATTTTATCAACAATTCCATGAAAATCATTTCCTACATTTTCTTCTATCAAGAAAAACTAACTTTTCATGGGTTCTAACTAATGTACACGTGAGATACTACCATCCGAAAGAGGAAAACAATCAAGATATTTAAAATCAACAAAATAAAAGCCCACTACAATTTTAAACAACAGCAACAAGAAAAAACACACACACTTTGTTTATACCTTCTGTTTAGAAGAAGATAAAAACACACACCACTTTAGAAAAATGACAGTTCCCTTTAAAATGCTTATCTATTGACGCTACTACTTCTGCCAAATAAGGTTAAAGCAAGTACTTATTTTCTTCCTCCCTGCAATTTATAATTTTTGTAATCATCTAGTATCATTGGTTGCTTCTATATTTCTGGAGCTATAAAATCTGACCTACAGCAAGATAATGACTGGCTTTTAGAAATACCAAGAAGCAAAGCACAGCTCTAACTAGTATAAAACAGAGTAAACAAGGCAAATTACTTGCTATGTTTATCTAACAAATTAACTCTGAGAACCTGAGAGAAATAAGAAAAAGACCATCACAATACTTACTACCCCTTTTCTATCTTCTTCCAATAACGTTTTCTGAAATTCATTCCAGTTTCTATGCTACTAGGCTATCTAAGAAGTACTTACATCAATAATAGCTGCTGCGCTGCTATCCAGATGTTTATACAATTCATATAATACTTCTCTTAGTTTCTTCATTGTTTTCTTATTGGGCTGAAGTAGCATCGCTTGGAAGTTCACTGGCAAGCCATACCTTAGAGGGAAGCAGAAATACAGTATGTAACACAAGCAAACATATAAAGAGATTTTCTTTTGAAAGCAAATATTCTCCTCCTGTTCCTTAATCATAATTAACGGGAGGACGGTTTCTCATTTTAATGACCACCTTTACAAGTTCAACTAATATACAAAGAGACTTGAACTTCTCTGGTTTGCACTGTCCACTAGAAATCTTTCTTTAAAATGAGAGCCAATTGTCTACTATTAATTAATTACTCTTCAATTTTTAAGGTAATCTATGAATACCCTCAGGAAATAGTAATAATATATAAACTTAGTAGATACTTTAGTGATGATAAACAACATGAGATTACCTACATCTACTTTGAAAATTCAAAGAAATTTAAAAATAGTGAGCATGACCACAGATAAGTATTTTTAACTATTTCTAGTATAAACAACATGTACAGAGGATCACAAGATGATTGAGATTTTAAGAATCTCAAAATAATAAAATATTTTAGGTTAACATGAAACAATGACTTAACATAAGTCATTAGCATACTGTGTACCAAACTACATGTAAAATATTTGAAAGATCTTTCTTTTAAACAAACACTGGCCAATATTTTATAATTGACTTTTAACTTAAATAACTACATAAAAAAGAATCAGAGTACAGCAGGATGGATCTCTTTTTCCAAACCTGGTGTTAAGGGACAAGACTTATATGCATGTAATAAACTATGTGATATTGACAATCTCTCTCTCACGAACGGCCCTTTGGCTTCTCCAAATCCATTTCCTATTATTGGACTGTGTATTATAATAAAGAGATCTAAAGTAAAGGGATCTACGAAGTCTTCAGTTCCAAGTTTCTCAGTTAACTTACTTTACCTTAAAACAGACTCAACAAAAACCCTCAACGCTTTCACATGAATCCACGCAATAAACGCCTCACTGAAATTCACTTTAAGCCACCGTACAAGTGGTCCCTATAAAAAAAAAAAATCACCACAAATTTAGTCTTGGAAATGGCAATTATAAATTAGATAAACCAAGTACTTTTAAAGGAGTGACCATCCACTAAGAATCTGTAGGAGAATTAAATCATATTATAATTCACTTTAAAAATGTTTTGTTATTCTCATTATCTTGAATACTTTACTTAAATTAGATTAAAAGGTTAGCCACTACTCTATAACTTCAGTAGACACTAAAATTCATCGAACCTATTCACTACACAGAAACAGGCACATATCTCAATGGAAGCGGTTTAAAGTGATACAGAATATAGAGGTGCCCCAGGCTTGAAAAGCCAGCCCTGTGGCCTAGTGGTCAAGAGTCAGTGCTCTCATCCCTGTGGCCTGGGTTTGTTTCCCAGTCAGGGAACCACAGCACCTGTCTGTTGGTTGTCATACTGTGGCAGCTGTGATGCTGAAAGCTACGCCACTGGTATTTCAAATTACATCAGGGTCACCCATGGTGGACAGGTTTCAGCAGAGCTTCCAGGCTAGACAGACTAGGAAGAAGGACATGGCCACCCACTTCCAAAAAACTGGCCATGAAAAGCCCATGAATAGCAGTGGAGCCTTGTGTGATATAGCGCTGGAAGGTGAGAAGATCACATGAAAAGACCAGGCAGGGTTCCACTCTCCTGTACTTGGGGTCGCTAGGAGTCAGAATTGACTCAACAGCACTGACAAAGGTTTGAAAAGCAAAATATAAAAATCAGAATTTACTATGCATGCTCTGAAACATTTCATCCATTTAAAATAGAATTCAAATTACAAATAATTTCCCAGGAGCAAAGATAAATAGTTACGTAGCAAGTCATTTAATATCCCTAAGTCTTAGTTTTCTCATCTGTAAAATCAGGGTTGATCTAGATCACTAAAACCTCTTCATGCTCTAAATTTTTAATGATTCTATTTCATAGTATAAATTCTTTTCGAACTTAAAATATTCACTATGATTTCCAGTACTCAATTAAAATATTTCTTTAAAGAAACAGATTTCAAATAACTTAATATCACCTCTCAGACACACATGATCAGTTCAACTAACAGTTATTTGGATAACATTTATTGGGCTCATTTGGATGTACCAACCAATTAATTTAAACAAATTAACAAAACAGGTGAAAATCTTTGGTTAAAATATCTGTTCTTTAAAAGAGTTTTGGATCTTCACAGTAAGTTGGTTTTATTGGACATAACTTGGTTAGGGTTAGTTATCTCCCAATTGAGATGATATGGTTTATGAAGTACTTAGAAATAATTTTAAATGGAATCTGTCTTTATTTCCTCTTGCATTATAAGAGAAATACATTTTCACCCACTATGTTTCCCCTTCCATACAAACTTTTAGTCTTCACAGTAATTCTGTACTTCAAGATGGCAAGAAAGTTGACACCATCTTTCCTTTTCACAGTTCCATCCCTGTTCCCCATTTTGCCAAGAACATACTAACTCTCCAATGGTTTAAGTACAAACTACTTCAGTCAAAGATTGTGGCATTAAAACACTTTGCATCAAGAAAATGAAAATTCTTACTGAAAAGAGAAAACTACTGTTTAACTAAAATAACCCCTCACTACAGGGATATTAATCAAAACACTGCATTTAAAATTAATTTCTGATAGGGATTTAGATGGAGTAATTAATTTTAAGGTATGTATTTTAAGACAACTATTCACAGATCTAAGCTTATTTATAGAATCATTTTGACTACTTAATAGAAAAACTAACAAAAATCAAATGTCTTAAAAGCAAAAGCAGGGAAGTTTTTCTTTCTTTTAAATCAAGGAAAAGCAACACCGCTTTTTCTTCTGATTAACACTGATAATACTAAATATTAAGACCACATACAAATTGCTTTTTCTTGTCAGTAGAAAGCCTGTTCATTTCTTCTTTATCTGCTTTCATCTCCTCTTCATTATACTGGAAGTCACGTACGATGAATCTAAATTTGGGGGGAGAAAACAAAACTGTCCACAACATGTA
This sequence comes from Equus caballus, assembly GCF_041296265.1. Taxonomy (NCBI): domain Eukaryota; kingdom Metazoa; phylum Chordata; class Mammalia; order Perissodactyla; family Equidae; genus Equus; species Equus caballus. Next base: position 63,656,497 of record NC_091692.1, on the reverse strand, counting down.
TAGGTAATCTAACAAACTAAAAAACATAAAATAATCATCTTACTTGTTTTCCCTGGCTTTGTGTCTGAAGTCATCAACTGCCTTCCTAAACAAGGTGACATTACAAAGGTAACTGTCTTGGTCCTCTGAGAGAACGCTGTGGAAAAAAAGACGAAGCCTGTTTAAAGCTTTATCCTGATTACGCTCTTCCATAGTGAGGGCAGAACTCAGAAACAGGGGAGGAGGAGGAGCAGCAGGGGATGGCAGCCCTTCCCAAAGCACCTCAATGCTATTCATCTGCATTGCCTCAAACACTGAAGACACTCACTGTTTTTGATGTTTTTATTTGTAGAACCTTAATAGCTCTATATGACACTTACTTCTTCCTAACCCAACAAAATTAAACATTAACTCAAGTAAAGCATCCAGTCTCTGAGAACCATGCTTTTCAATCTGCATCACTGTCAGGCTGGCCAAGCCCAAACTGCCCAGTAGCTGGTTTGTTTCCAGAGTCTCCATGCTTCCCTGTTAAGCATCCTCTTCTTTTCTGGAAACCTAATTCTCTCTTCCTCTCTCCAGCCCAGCCCCATGGAGGCCTGGCCCACCCTCTCTGCCAGTACCTTCCACCTCAGATTCTTACTTTCCTCCCCAATCACAAGCTAAATCAAAAACTGTCTAAATAATCTCTGACAAAACACACTTTTATGCATCTCGGGCTTCCTTTTTGGCTTCAGAAGATCCCAGTGAGGTCAGAACTTCCATCCAGTCACAGCTCTCGTGGACATTACTGGAACCTTTCCAGACACAACTGTCAGGAAATTTTAACTGTCATATAAATTTGCAATGCCCTGGGGGAAAGTCCACTGTTTGGAAAGGCAAGCTGTATAGTTCATGTACAGTATGACCCTAATTTGGCTTTCAAAAATTACTCACAGCTACTCATGCAGAGAATCCCATATGCAAGCTCTATGAAGCTACACACTGAATCGTTGAACAGGGACGATCTTGGGGTGGGAGAACACCAGTTAGGTGGGAGAAGGGGGTCTCTTCTCCTTTCTATCTTTCATGTATCAGGAGTTTTTTTTTAATGTTTTTATTTACAATATGGTACTTCTGAAATCAGAAAAATTATTAAATTTTACAAAACTGAGGCACTGCTTATGGAATTGAAACATACTTTACTAAATACGACAAAGGGAAAAAAAAGCAAGCTTAGTTTTTCCAGGAAGCTAAGAACTGCCTGGTTAGCAAAGTAAATTAAGAAGACAACTACAATGCTTAATGGCAGAACTGCTTTAAGAACTGAAGCCACTCTGGCTCCTGGCCGGCCAGCCAGCAGGGGTCCCTCCCCATCAGAATGACCAGCAGACGCCTCTGGGAGAACTGACCACTGTAATCACGGACATGGTGAGAAACTGAGCTACTCTAGATTTAGAATGTTTAAACCTCTCTTTAAATTGTGCCCTCTCAAAACTATTGCCCTTAGTTCTTGCTCCCACTGCATATCAAATCCAAAGCAAGGTCGCTATCAAGTGACAGAACTCAATAAAAAACCTTTCATGATCTTTCGGTTTGCCAGCATAGATAGACTCAGTAATGTGCAAACTGACTGAGATCAAAACAAATCCAAATCCAACTTGACAGGCTATTTCAGACCTATAACAATATTCCACCATTATCATATTAATCTTTTAAACATATACAGTACTTTGCTGTCTTGAAGGCCGTTTCAAAAGTGTTTGATGCTTGACACAGCTCTGTGTCAAGGAGCCAGGTGTCTATTATGCAGGCTCCCATCCATCATGTAAGACCCGGGTCAAAGCAAAGTTGTTTGGCTTACTCAAAATCCTTGTGGTGAAAGAAGCCAGGCTAAAAATTCAGTCTTGTTTTATGACTAAGTCCCTTTGCACTACCTTATTAAGAAAAAATAAATAGAAATCATTTGCTTTTCCTTCCTCTCCCCAGGAAAAGTATTTCTTAAACTTTATAAAAAATAAACCATGAGTCCTTAGTATAATGGACTTTTGGTCATTTAACATGCACTGAGCCTCAATAAATGTGCCCAGCTCTTGCCTATTAGGAATAAAACTAATAAGACATAGTTCCCTGACCTCAAGACATGGGTCTAATAAAGGAAACATATAAACAGGAAACTACAATACAGAGTTGTAAGTGCTATAAGAGAAAATATATATGATATATTGGGACAAAAAAGGGAATGAATAACTTTATCTGGGGGACATAAAAGAGTTGCACTACAGTGGTGATGCCAAGTGGAAGTTTGAAAGACAGGCGAAGGAAGAGAATGTTCCAGGCAGAACCCCATATGCAAATACAAACAGGAGTGGAATAGCACAGTGCATCTGGGAAACTGCCAGAAATAAGTAGAGCTGGAACACAGGGTAGAAAGGGTTTGTGTGTATGTATGCGTGTGCGTGTGCCAGTAACAAAGAGATCTGTATACCACAGAGATGAAAACGGCAGCAATGCAGAAAGAAGACTGATGAGAGGAAGAAAATGTGGGAGATAAGGAGACCAGCTACTGGCAATCACAATGGTCCAAGAGCTGGGGTCTAAACTGAAGCAGCAGCAGTAGGTACAGTGGGATAGTTTAAAGTAGGTTGAACCATATGAAATTAATGATATCTGACCTTTTTGACCTACAAAATAGCAATTTCATATGGTTCAACCAAATACTATGGGAGGTAGAAATGACACAACTCATTAGATGGGGGGATGAGGGAGAGGTAAGAGTCCAAAATGACTGACTACCATGCTGCTAGTTTGGGTCACTAGGCAGATGTTGCTGTGATACGCTACAAGGGAGATGGGGAGTCGGAGGCTGAGATTGGGGTGACAAACTTGTATCGGTAGTTACCTAGGGCACAGAGAGGTGGAGTGGTCCAGGAGGAACCCAGGTATGTGGATCTGAAGCTATGGGGATAAACAGGCCACAGATGGAGATCTCGGAGTCCTAAAGCTACAGGCACAGGTCAGAGCCAAGGGTATGGCTGAAACAGCACTGACAAAAGAATGGACCACCTCGCTGAGACAGAACAGCCTGTCTAGACTGGTCAATATTCAGGGTTACCAGATTCTCTCCAGCTCACTCGAGCAATTCGGGTGTAGAAGCCAGGAGACTACATTAAAGATTAATTTGGGGTGGGAGTTTGCAGAAGGTCACAGGGAGCAGAGATGATGGTGCTGGCAAGAGAACGGCTGAAGTGATGACTAGAGAGTGCAGGCTCAGGAGAGGAAGCACGACTGAAGGAAATCAACAACATCAGTGCAAACAAAGGGGTGGGGACTGGAGATGCAGACAAGGGCAAAGAGCAGCTTCCACGGCAGTGAAAAAGATGGAAAGAAGGCTCTGGCTCAAGAGGTGGATTACAGATTTAAGATCCCAGAGGTAAAGCCTTTCTAGAGGTCAAGGGGAAGGCCAAGGGCAGAGCGTGTAGAAAGCCAAGTAGAGGTGACGGTCTGTGAGCTTCAAGTATAGGGGAGATGAGAAGCCAAAAGTTGGATGGATTTCAAACCAAGACAAAAGCGGCATCGACCCTGTGACATATGAGACCAAAGTCTCATATAAACAAAATGAAGGCACAAGGAGAGGAAAGAGGTAAGAAAGTACCATCTTTTCATGATTACACATGGACTTGAACTCTCCCCAGATATGACGGTGGCCAGGAACTGTGCCTGAAAGGGGGCTTAGTTTAACCCAACTTACAAAAGTTCTATCAGGTTCAAATAAATGACTCAAACTCACTCTCTTTAGTTCTACTGTTATGTAGAAGTAGTAACACTATCTTTTTCTAAGCGTAACCAGGGCTAGAGGAAACTAAAAGTCAACACTTTTCAGATGTTTCGTGGCATTTTCAGTCACTCATGTGAGTGGCAGTGCTCCTGGAGCTTACTAGCTCTTCCTGCTGCTTCCGATTTCTTACCTCCCTCCTCTGCTATATTTGCTCCCTAATCAATCTACCTGTTTCATTGCCAAGGCATCTTTCCTGCTTTTCTCTATGAAAGTTATCTTTACAACCCCTGCTCCAAAAGACAAGAGAAATGCTCCACTAGGGTAGTTCTTTGTAGGCCTTCCTAGCGAGGCTCCTCTGCTTCATTTGGAGCCGCAGCACTGTGAAGCACCGAAAGAGTCTGCTGCTGTTTCCAACAACACAGAAAAGGCAAAAATTAACCAGTGATCTGACTCAATCAGACTATTAACAAGGAAAAGCAGACAAACAAAAGGAAAATGGTAATTGTGAAAGTACCAGTGAAAAGCACCTCTTTCTAAATGATTTTTCCAACAAGCAGCAGCAGCCCAGCAACCCAGCCTCCACTTCTTTGACCATAACTTTGGCATGGTATTTACACACATCCCTGCACTTAACCACACAATAATGGCAGGATTTCCAATTGTCCAGTCTTTTCAGACTTATGTAGAATATTTTGCAAATAGCTAGATTGTGTATTTTTTTTTAAGATTTTACTTTTCCTTTTTCTCCCAAAGCCCCCCGGTATACAGTTGTATATTCTAGTTGTAGGTCCTTCTAGTTGTGGCATGTGGAATGCCGCCTCAGCATGGCTCGATGAGCAGTGCCATGTCCGCGCCCAGGATCCGAACTGGCGAAACCCTGGGCCACCAAAGCGGAGCACATGAACTTAACCACTCGGCCACCGGGTCAGCCCCTAGACTGTGTATTTTTTAAGTGAAATATTTTTTTTCAGGTTTGAAGATGGTATTTTTCAACCTATTCTTCTCCCCCAAAATTCCACTTTCATCTTCACCGTTCCCAAGAGTAATCAATCACTCAAGCATCATGCCAAAAGCAGCAAGTGAAAGTATTACTACTTATAATTGACTTAAAAAAAAAACACTTAGAACAATGATTAGCATATAGTAATTACTCAAAAATGTCGTTACTATGATAAGCAAAAAATCCAGCATCAAGTCACAGAGATCTTTCCTAAGCAGTGGACAAAATTTCAGACTAACCCACTGAAGTGTGTGTGCCCTACATGAACCAACTTAACAGTGCTGGCTGGGCTACTGCTCTATTCTTGATGACCAAATTTAAATAGCTGAGTTTACAATCAGTGATGCCAAATGTCTTTTGAACTGAGAAACAGGTAGAACAGATGCTTTCATTGAGACAGGTTTAGTTCTCAAAAAAATCAACATTTATGAAACTACAATAATCATCATATTACCTTAAGTTTTATATATCTTATCAAGCCTTAAAATAACCACATAACGTGTACAGGAAAGGTGCTATGCTCGTTTTACAGACAAAGAAAATGAGGCCCAGAAAACTTAAAAGACTTTCCCCAGGTTGGGAACAGAACCAGGAACAGACTTCAGATCCCTGGGCCCAGGACTCTCCATTACATTAAGCTCCCTCCATTACACTAAGCTATGACACAATGAAACTGGAAAAGAAAATATTTCAAGGACCTAGGCTTACTAATGCCACCTCTTTACTATCTCCTATACCTTTCTTTCATCACATCGCTACCTCCTGAAGCCCATACATACAAAAGAATCCTTTGATGTGCCTATACACAGTATTGAGTATTTTTGCAAAGAACACCCACGTGGAATGGCAGAATTCAGGAAAAAATGACATGGTAGAGTTCAAAAGAGTACAGGACCTGGATTTAGAAGACCTCAGTTTTAATCCTAACTGCCACTGAACACTTATACAGCCATATGCCTTAGGCAACTATTTAACTCTTTTGCATTTTTACTTCCTCATCTATGAGAATAAGAATGATAATTGTCCAAAGTACTTCACAGAATTGTTGTAATACCCAATAAGACAACGTATGTTAATCCATAAACTAAAAAACACTTACTAAAAGTGTTTTTTTTTTTTAAGGAAAGTATAGATTAGGTAGAATCTATGCTCACTGGAAAGTGATGGTGACTATTTGGAGATTAACACAGTACTCTACATAGCCATTTTGGTATACTTCCTTTGCAAGATAAATGAGGAATTATAGTCACATAGTAGGTACACAATAAATACTGAATGAAGAATTTTCAGAAGGTAGCACAGCACAGCGGAAAAGTACACCAGAGACCTGGGTTCTAATTCTAGCCCTGCCACTAATGGGACATGTGACTCTGGGCAAACCACTTCACCTTTGTGGCCTCAAACTTCTACATCTATAAACATGAGTGAGTTGATCAGGCTGAAAATCCCCTTCCAGGTCGAAAATTATGGTAACTAGAGTTAACATAATTCATTTATAAAGTGAAAAGATAGTTCTAAACTGTAACTGACCACAAAGGAAACATACAGATATTTCTAACCCAACATCCAAACTATAAAAAGAATTCCAGGAAAGAAATGGGTTTTACAAAGACTACTACTTACTTGCTAGACCTTGGAACTACCATATCAGCTAACGTTTCATACTGCTTAATCCAGTCGTTGTGGTTTAACCTGAAGAAAAGGTACAATAAGTTCTGGAAAAGAAAAACAAGTCCCGCTGCCTGCCATTTCCAGAAAGAGAAAAAACTATGGGATAAATAGGAAATTCAACTACATTAAGTATACTCCAAATCTATTTAACAAAAAAAATTCAAGTTTTCTACTGAGAATAAATTTCAAATACACTGAATGGTGAAGCAGGAAATACAGTTCACCACCCTATTATATCTAGTAACTATTGCAAAAGAGGCACATCCTCGAACTAAGATTGGAAGGAAAGTAAAGCAAAGTATAGATTCTAAGTTACGTTCAAACTTTAGGGTTAAAATACACATTACCTCACAAAAAAAGAAAAACGCCATGTTGAAATCACTACCATTTCTATTCAGTGGCCATTAGGAAGGACTGGATAAAACCATATTTACTGAAAGCACAGAGTACCAGGAAGTATTGAGTAAAAAGGTGACGGTAAACTATGATGTCAGAGAACATTGTGCAACAACCTTTTCTAGAGACCATGGGCTTTTGGGGACGTACGGAGAGACAATTATGTTTGCAATTTAAAATAAAGAACTGTAGTATTTGTAAGCCAGGATAGTGAATAATGCTAAGTATTTTAAAATAAAGATTGAATGGGACAAATCTTTTATTTGGGCAAAGGTTATTTTCCTACATAGTATAAAAACACAGATACACAGAAATTTATTATAAATAATCTGTGTTCTAGTATTCTACTAGAAGGGAGAAAAAAGCAGAAGTCAGATAATATTGTAGCCAATGTAAATACAATGGAGGTGCTTTCCCAACCCTTTCCAGGAGGCATCATTTTCCAATATTCCCGGTATCCTAACCAGATAAAATGGAGAACAGAGCAAGGGAGGACTTCATGCAATGATGCTCTGAAGAGTCCCCAAATCTCCCGCTTCAGGTTGGATCCCTCCAGACGCCCTGATAGTGAGACTTCAGTGCACAGCAGAAGCGAAACCATTAACAGTGTTTAATACACACAGCGTTGTAATCTTCCAAAGGTTTCACTTTACCAAGATTAACTATGATCGAATGTTAATTAACACAGAAGGCCTAATCTAAAGAAGATATCGAAGGGTTACCTAATCCAGCAAACTATGTCCATAGGCCGTGCCTATTTTTGTAAATAAAGTTTTACTGAAACACAGCCACATCCATTCGTGTACAGATTGTGTATGACTCCTTTCAGCTACAACCACAAAGCTGACGTGGTAGAGTTGCGTAGTTGGACCAGAGACCAAATGACTTGCAAAGTGTAAAATACTATCTGGTCCTTTACATAGAAAATTTGCTAAGCTGACGTGGTAGAGTTGCGTAGTTGGACCAGAGACCAAATGACTTGCAAAGTGTAAAACACTATCTGGTCCTTTACATAGAAAATTTGCTAAGCTGACGTGGTAGAGTCGCGTAGTTGGACCAGAGACCAAATGACTTGCAAAGTGTAAAACACTATCTGGTCCTTTACATAGAAAATTTGCTAACCTCTGATCTAATCCATGCTTTGCTTCTTATTGGGCTTAGTTCATCCTAACCAATCAAAGATTTTTCAGAAAAACAAATACAAAGAGCTTCCTATTTTGAAAAATCTAAAATCTGTATTTTAAAAAAATCCAATAATTTAGCCTTACTTCATTTTTTAATGAGCCAACACTACTAAGCTGCTAAACTTGATTTGGAATCTCAATTTATAACTGACATCCCCATTACCAGGTTATCAACTAAATCCTATGGTATGTGCCACATAAATATATGTTGGTTGACAGAATAAATAACAAGGTGATATTCCCTTTATACTTGGGTTTTATGGAAAACTTCAAATTACAGTATCATATTGCAATGATATCAATTACATATCACATACAATATCAATACTGCAGTATCATTTTTCTTGTACTTTAACAAGCAAAAACCTTTTGTAATGAAAAGACATACTTAGGAACTACAACCAGCAATGTGATGAGATACTCTGAATCAAGAACAAAGTCATCCTTCTTCACAATTTCTGCTAGACTTCTAGTTAGCAAACTTCCTCTGAAGAATAAGAAAAAAATCATTAGGCTGATAATTATGTGGTTCCATAACACAAATAAAGAAACAGCAGGCTAATTATATTCACATATATTATATATACATCTCAAGAGAAGGATTAGCCTTAGTTAACATTTTTACTTATAAGAAGTCAAAATCTAGCTGAATATCTCCCACCTCTGCAACCAAAGAAATGTCAACATTTATCAAAACTTGCCTCTAGTGTCTCCCTTTGTGTTTGCTTTAATTATTATAACTCAGCTCTTCTCTTGATTATATATATAATATCTTGACTGGGAAAGTGTTATTCATTAGATATCAATTAAAGCATATGTCATCATAATTACAAAATTACACCATCTAAGCACAACCTTGGATTTTCCTCCCTTTCCCTGGGTATCATTTGACACTGGGCAATTTTGGTTAGTTAACCCAATAATCAACTCTTTCAGATCAGTCTTTCATAATGAAATGACTTGCCCTCTTTGCTCCATGATAGTGTCCAACCAACTTTCCCTCTGGGATATGAATGCATAACTTGAATAGCTAAGTGCTTAAAGCTACACTTGTAGTAGTCATACTACAATGAGATCAACCAAAACAACTGTGTTCTGTTTTAAGAAAACCTAACAAGTAAAAAAATGTAAACTTGGAAAACAGATAAATTAAAGAATGATTACATTATGAAAGGATTCTTCCAAAGAATTCTTTTGAGTAGCAGATAATTGCTATGGAATTAAACTATGATTTAAGAGAATTAATTTGACAATTTTTCAATGAAAAAATCAAATGGATAAAGGGACAGACCAGGACCCAACTCTCAAGTATTATTTGTGAAACAAGCATAATAAATCAGCCTTGCATCTATTTTGACTAGCCTAAATTCACGAACTTTTCCTCATGAAGTGAAAAAACACCATTTGATTATAGAAACAGCCAACAATAGCTCATTCAGCATATGCTAGAGTGCTCCCCCAATTCTTAATATCCACATATACTTGATATGCTTACGCATTCTTTCGTTCCAAATTCTGAAGATTCCCTTTCAGGTTATTATATGCGGATGCTCGAGATTTCAGGTCATTGTCAATCTGAGTCACTCCCTTAAAAAAACAAGAATAGAGAAAGTTTTCCTAAATCTGCCTCTACTGATACAATTAAAGTAGCTGTACTTAAACACTAACTTTAAAAAAAACAAAACACCACTAGTTTCTGATGTAGGAATATTCTATTATTTTAAAGTAAAACTTTAAAAGGTAATTTTAAAAAATAACCTACTTCATTTTTAATAACTGGTAATTTCCATATGAATCTTTTCTACTAAAGATAATGTTTTAGTCCACACATATTTTACTTATTGCCACTAAGTATAACAATTACTAATAAAAGATTTTAATTCACAAGGCTGAAGGATTAATTTCCAAAAGGAACTAAACCACATAGAGTTTGTTGTTCACACCACCACTATTCTTACCCAAAATATTTTCACAATGAAATTGAAATTGTAGTTGAATTTATTTAGAAATGCTACAAAAGCTGATTTTCAAAAAGCTGACTGAAACTACTAACAACTTAGGGAGAAAAGCAAAGCAACAGATTTAACACTAGAAGAACTAGCTTAAACTCAGCTCTACCATTATTAGCTATGAGTCAGTTCACCTCTCTGAGCTGTTTCCTCATCTAGAACAATATCAGGAAGAAGATCACTAACTCCTTGACAAGGATCAAAAGAAAATAAGGCTCAGTCATAGTAAAAGCACTACTTTACATTACTGAACTACTCATTTGCATTGAATTATATAATGATTTTAGCTAAAATCCTTAATAGTCTATTCATTTATATTTATCCATAGAGCACACTGTACAAATAAAGTCACTGGGAGCCAAGGAAAGTCTGTCCAAGTAATTTAGACCACACTTTCCACTCCAGCCAGGTCATAAAAATGTTGGCAAACAACTAATAGCTCCTTGTCTATTTGCCTTATAGTTTCAGGTGATACTTTTATGTTTTCCCTCAAGCTCAAGGACTCTGAAATATAAAAAGAACTCTTAGCTCAGCGAGTTCATGGACGGGCTTCATGATCTGTGTACTCCCTGAAACTCTACAGAAAATAACACGGCACATGAACATTGGCATTTTTCTGGGTAGAAGATGAATACTGAATATGTCAGAAGGTGTCAGAGGTTTAGCGCCTGAATCAGTACTGTACATAAACATACTTAAGTGACCACTACCATCCACCTGAACGACTCAGAAATCTTTAAGAGATTCCAATTTCCTGTTCTACATCATTTCAGTTACCCTTAAAATTTGTATAAATCAATATAGAATTTTAAAGTTTCTTTTCTTATTTAAGCATTGTTGATGCAATACTTAAGTTAACAACATAAATAAGTAAACTACACAACTTGGATACACATGACAGTGTTATACTTTTTAACATCTTTCTTTTTTGGTAAAGTTGTAGTAAGGGTACCTCCTGTCTGTATCAGTCACATATAATTAAGTTGCCTTGTCAAAAAACCTAAAGAATATTTCATAGCTAAATCCTTATAAAATAAAAAATGCCACTATAAATCAATGTGTCCTACCTGTGTCATTTTTTATCTTACCTTGGCAATTATTTCAGAAATATTTTTCAGGGACTGCTTGATTGGATATTTAGCCATGTCCCACTGAAACCTTGTTATATAAGTAACCAAGTCAACTGAAATAAGGGAATAAATTAATTACTGAGAAGGAAAAGAATGTTTTTATAGTTTGCTAAACAGTAATAGATTTAAATGCTGAAATTGGCATTGAGAAAAATTAGTAAAGATGCTTGTCTTTTCTGAAGAGTCCTGATTAAATAGACGTGAAACTGCATTAAGTAACTGGATTAATCAAAATTTTTACCTTGTAATCTGATTGGATCTCTTCTCCTTACTCAAAATTTAATATATATACATATAGATAAATGCTCCTTCTAATTTGATGACTTAATAAACAGAATATGCACATACCCATGATATGCCTCATATTCAGGAGAAAGAGACACAAAGATTAAGAAACTACTTCAAATTGTCTCCTCAATAAGCAGAATTTGACAAAAGTATCTTCTCTTTGCCAACTTAAACAAACTGAAAATGACCTTGTCTGTTAAAACCATGTGATGATTGTTTCTAGGACCCTCTCACTTTCAAATGAAAAAAATAAAAAACGTAGAGCCAAAGAGACACTCAACAACTAATTCACTGAAAGCTTAGTAATTAAGATGACTTTACCCCTCAAATCTGATGGGATCGAGGTCAGAGAAACCAAATGTCAAGTATGGCCAACTGGAAAAAGTAATTCACACCAAAATCTCTCTGTCAACTTCTCCCTACAGAATACCAACAAGTCAACAACGTAGGTGGCATTTCCAAAAGCAATTTTAGATGCAATGCTCCCTAGATTGTCAACCCCAATTCCACCTCCTAGGCTGACCGCCCTAGCTCACTGAATACCTAGAAGATCAGTAAAGGCACCCTAAATTAACATATGTTCCTTCTGCACCAAACACAAATTAACAGAAACAGTAAACAATTAGGTCAGGATGACTATTATATAAAAAGCAAGAACAAGTTAAGTTCTTCTTTCTTTTCCTTTTTTTTTTTTTGCTGATTAAGTACTTATTGAGCATCTATTATTTGCAAGAACAAATGAGATTAGAGAAACACTGGTTTTAAAATACAGTGACTGTTGAGACTTTAGCCAAACTACTCCATACTGCTGCCTCGAGAACCATTTTACGTGGCCAAGTGCCTGCAGGGGCCTAGAAATCACACCAGCCCCTCCTTCAATAACAGCCTGCAGAGTCACAAGTAAACATAAGTTCCTGATATGACCCCCTGATATGACCCATGTGATAAGCACTCTCCCCAATGCCTAGGGCCTTCCTCTTGTGTACCCCTTAGATAAGACCCCCTCGAAACTTACCAAAGCCCCGCTTTTGGTTTGAAATGACCAACTCAGACTTAGCCTGGGAACCCCAACGTACTCCACCCACGAACCCTAAGAAAGGCATGTGCCCCAGGTCCCACTGCTCTCTCTGCACCACTCTCTGCCTGCACCTCGCCTTGACATTTCCACACGGCCCCCCTCCTCAAGGACCTGTGAGTAATAAACTTCTCTATTTTGCTTTCCCTTGAGGTCTTTTGTTGACTGTGGCTCACCATCCCATGACACCCCAGGGTTCTACTTAACAAACGTTAATTTAACGAAGTCACAATAGTGACCTTTATCACAGTAGGCTATACTGGATAGAATGAAAGGAAACAGTTATTTGTTATTATAATATCATATCACTGAAGATTAGCCTAATTTAAAACGAAGAAAATGCTAAAGTGGTATTTCATTAAAAAAACAACAAATTCAAGTACAAAGACAACAATGAGGTCAAAGTCATCTTTCAAAACCATCATTACACAGAGCAAACCCTATGTAAATATTAGTTTCTAGCTACAAAGAGGTCAGTAGTAGACTATTCTATGGGTACTAAAGAAATGCCATATTCAAATTTGAGGGTAGGAGGCCTTACTCTGCAATAAAATTAACAATTTCTATTCTAAGGCTGTAGCAGTTGGATGCTATTAGTTATGAAAAGCTGGAGAAAATAAGTATTCAACTGGAACAATGCTGTTATGGAACAAGACACATAACTTGGAAACACACTTGTAAGTGTGAGTTAACAAAGAGATTCAGAAAGAACTAAGGTAAATCTTTGTAATATTGCTTTTGGAAGGAGTTGACATCCATATCATAAGTTCTATTACATAAGATTGTCTTACATAAGACTGTGTTTCAGGGACAGAATGTAACTGGCAGTATCATCAAATTCAGTAATAATAATTACATTTTAATGGCTTTCTATTGCATTCAATATCCTTATCTATAGATCTTTTTTATATGTTCTTTTTTTGTTTTTGTAGCTAAGTCATTCACTTTATACAAGTCAATATCAAATCATGAAACATTAGCTTACCTCCATTGGCCAACAGATTCTCCTGAACTTTATCTTTACTATCCTCCAATACATCAGCCATATATTGAGCCACTTTCTTAACCACCCTTAGGAGTAAAAAAAAAAAAACCCGTAATCATTTTGAGGAAAAAGACCTAACTTGCATGCTATACAATGAACACATTATATAAAGACATGAATTTGACTACATATGTTCCCATTACACGTGTCTATATAATACAGAACAAATGTGACCTAACTTCTATAAATAATGTTCAAAGGATAAAATGGACCAAGAGTTTGTTATATGCAAAACTCAACTGAATAACTGTAGAGTTTTAAAGTAGACTACACACAATATATGCTTACTAAGTCTGGAAAGATAGTAGCGGGAAGCTGGTGAGAAACAACAGCGAGACGTTATATGCCGAAAAACTGGGCAAGAGACCTGACTGCAAGGACTAAGAACAAAGCAGGAGGCAGGGAGTTAGCATTCACTAATTATATGCTTTCACTTAGGACAAAAGGGATCCAACAGGCAAGAGAATACAAGCAACAGTAATGATGAAGAGAGAGGTCCTGCATTATTTGTTCATTAACTATTTATTGAACATCTACTGTTTGCAAGGAACAATGCTAAAGAGGGAACCATAGCGCCAAAACTACTGAGGCATCTAGGTATTACCTTGTCAATCCCTTCATTTTATAAGTAAAGACACTGAGGTATAAAGAGAGTAAGTGACTTAGTCACAAAAGTCACAAAGTCACAAAACCAATTATTGGCAGAGCTGTGACTAGAAACATGGTGTCTTGACTTTGGAGTCCAGTGTTCAAAACACGGTGTCTTGACCTGAGTCCGGAGTCAAGTATACAAGACAAAATCACCAGCTTCACAGTGCTTAAAGTCGAATTGGAGAGATACTAAAAAACAGAAATGACTAAATACAAAGCAATTTGTGGTAAGTGCCAGCTGAGACTACCAGGTTAGTCAGAAGCATAAAAAAAAAAGGGACCACTTCCAGCTACTGTAATCAAGAAAGCATAATGGCTCATGGAAGGGCATTGAAGAACAGGAATGGTTTTGAAAGGATGATTTGATGGGAAGAAGTATATTCTTGCAGAGGGCATCATATGAGTCAAGATCAGGAGAGGTAGAAAAGGAATGGGCATTCAGAGAATGATGATGGGTCCAAACTGCCTGGATGTTGTGCTGAGAAGTGGAGGTTAGGCTAAGAAGGTAGGCTGGGGCCAGAATGCAGACAGATAGCCTCTGATGTCAGACTTCAGAGAGAGGTGTAACACGGTCGGAAACAGGGCTTCAGAGAATTCTTCTGATAACTATATGCTCAATGGCAGGGAGGGCAAACTGGAAGACAAATTAAGGAACTCCTGCAATATGAACCAATAAGGGCCAGAAAAAAGCAACAGAAGAGCTAAATTTGAATGAGAATCCTATACTGAATGACCTCAAACCTGAGAAAGTAGAACAATTTCAGAAAAAATGATGTAAGCCATAAATCTTCAACGTGTTTAACTTGGGATTTGTACATATACTTGGCTATGTCTCCAAAATTCACCCATTCCTTCAAAGGAGACAAATCATCATTCCCATACAAATTGACAAGCTTTTTGTAAAAAGAACCATTTGCTATGAACATTCAAAAAGGTGCACGTTTACCAGAGAAACAGTTCAGCATATAAAATTGCCTGGAGTCAAATTTATAAACTTAACATTGCATAACTCAGACCTTCACAATCTACCTGTGCATCTTTACAAGAGTATCTTTGCCAAAGTACACATGGTCACTTAAAAAACAAATCTGCTCTAATGATTAGATTACTGAAAAAGTATAAACTATGATTTACTCCGTACCCCACAATGTTCAGACTTTAAAAACTGGAACATTTAAGTCATTAAGTTACCATCTGTCAATTCTACCAAGGTCTAACAACCACATGATTTTTAAGTTCCTCATAACTTGCAGGAAGACTGATGAAGACAAGATCGCATAACAGTGCGGAAAAGAACAGCTGACAAACTGCACAGGTAACTTTCAGTTCTACTGACCAAACGAACTGCATTTGCCCTAAATACTCTTCAGACTCCTTCCCTAAAAATGTGAGCAAAGTATATTTGGGACATCCCATTGACAATTTAAAGAAAGACCTATAAAGCCACTGAGGTGATTAATAAGGATCCAAATAAGGGTTAATAATTATATTCTCAGGAACCTCCCTCCTCAACGTCTCTTGGCTGCATGACCTGAAATCATAATGAGGTCGATGGGGATGCAGGGAAGACAACCACCTCAGGGACAGCAACTTCAAAAAGTTTCCTCAAACTCTTAACTAAAAACCTATAATCAAGAAACCAAGAGACAATTCTTACCATCAATAGGTCCTTTGAGAATATCATCAATTATTATTTTCACATTTGCTCTATATGAATACATGGAATTGTGAACCCTACAAGTAACTTGTTACTTTTTCTTTCATCTTCTCTTTTTCATTCTTATTGCCAAGTGCCTGGCCTTAGGTGACTGAAGCTTTTAATATTTCTTGCCAAATCTACTGTAAAACTGTCTCCTAACTGACCTTTTTGCCTCTAATATTAAAGACCATGAGTACATCTTTAGATCTGTTTATTTCCTTACTACACGTTGTTATGTTAAAAGGTCTCTCTGCAACATCTCAGCCTCTATTACCACAGCCATTTCATTATGGTGGTTCCATCAATTCAGAAAAACCTAACAGATAAATGGGAAACCCTTCAGCACAGATTTCAAAAACAAGTTCCCCTCTATTCAAATCCATTTCCTTAAAACTTCAATCAAATGTACACTTCTAGGATTCTCCAAAATTCTGTGTTTTACGAATTACACCTATTTACCTAAGCCCTTTGTATTTAAAATCTCTGCATTCTAAGAGTCAAAGGAACTGTAGACTGATTCTGCCAATTAATCAAAATGCAGAAAGTTATCAAAGATTCTATACCCATTTCAGCTAATATACACTGTATACACTGTGTAATATACACTAATATATACTGAATTTCAAAAATGACTAAAACTGTAGTTTAAAAAAACTCCTCTAGGGGCTGGCCCATGGCACAGTGATTAAGTTCGGCATGCTCCGCTTCAGTGGCCTGCGTTTGCAGGTTTGGATCCCAGGTGTGGACTTACATCACTCATCAGCCATGTCGTGGTGGGGATCCACATATAAAGCGGAGGAAGACTGGCACAGATATTAGCTCAGGGCTAATCTTCCTCAGTAAAACTAACTAACTAACTAAACTCCTCTAATATAACTGAATTTTGAAGACAAAAGCATCACCATCTTCAAATAAATGGCATAACATCCTATGTTCATGGCTCAAAGACTTAATACTGTTAGGATGGCAATACTCCCCAAATCGATCTACAGATTCAACATAATCCCATCAGAATTCCAGCTGACTTCTTTTGGTGATCCTAAAATTCATATGGAAATGAGAGGAACCAGAACAGCCAAAACAATCTTGGAAAAGAAAAGCAAAGTTGGAGAACCCACACTTCCTGATTTCAAAACTTACTTCACAGCTACAGTAATGAAGACAATGTGGTACTGGCATAAGGATGGAAATACAGAACAGAAAGAAATATGGAACAGAACTGAGAGTCAAGAAATAAACCCTCACATTTATGTTCAATAGATTTTTGGCAAGGGTGTCAAGACAATTCAATGGAGAAAGAATAGTCTTTTCAACAAATGGTGCTAGGACAACTGGACATCTGTATACAAAAGAATGAAGCTGGACTCACCATATACAAAAATTAACTCAAACTGGATCAAAGACCTAAATGTAAAAGCTAAAACTATAAAACTCTGAGAAGAAAATATAGACATAAAACCATGTGACCTTGGATTAGGCAATGGTTTCTTAAACATGATATCAAAAACACAAGCAACAAAAACCAGATAAATTGAACATCAAAATTAAAAATTTTGTGCTTCAAAGGACACTACAAAGAAAGTGAAGACAACCTACAGAATGGGAAAAACACTTGCAAGTCATATTTGATATGGGACTTGTATCTAGAAGATATAAAGAACTCTTACACTCAATAATAAAAAAAGCCAACTAAAAAATGTGCAAAGGATCCAAATAGATATTTCTCCAAAGAAGAAACACAAATGAGTAATAAACACATGAAAAGATGCTCAACATATCATCAGCCATAAGGGAAACGCAAATCAAAAACACATGAGAGTTAGCCCTGTGGCCTAGTGGTTAAGTTTAGCACACTCTGCTTAGGCAGCCTGGGTTCGGTTCCTGGGCATGGACCTAAGCCACTTGTTGGCGGCCATGTTGTGGCAGCAAACCACACACAAAATAGAGGAATGTCAGCTCAGGGCAAATCTTCCTCAAGCAAAAAAGAGGAAGATTGGCAACAGATGTTGGCTCAGGGTGAATCTTCCTCAGCAAAAAAACCCCACCAAAAAACAAAAAAAACAACAACAAAAAAAACAAGGAATACTACATCATATCCACTAGGATGGCTATAATCAGAAAAGTGGATAGTAACAAGTGTTGTCAAGAATGTGGAGAAATGAGAACCTTCATACACTGCTGGTGGGACTGTAAAATGGCGCAGCTGCTTTGGAAAACATTCTGGTGTTCTCCAAAATGCTAAAAACAGAGTTACCATTTGACCCAGCAATTCCACTTCTAGGTACATATCCAAGAGAAATGAAAATATATGAGCACGCAAAAACTTGTACACAAATATTCATAGCAGCATTACTCGTATCAGCCAAAAAGTGGAAACAATCTAAATGTCCATCAACTGACGATTAATAAAAGGTGGTATATCTACACAATGGAATATTATTTAGTAATAAAAAGAAATTAAATATTGATACATGCTACAACATGGATGATCTTTTTTTTTTTTTTGAGGAAGATTAGCCCTGAGCTAACTACTGCCAATCCTCCTCTTTTTGCTGAGGAAGACTGGCCCTGAGCTAACATCCATGCCCATCTTCCTCTACTTTATATGTGGGACGCCTGCCACAGCATGGCTTTTGTCAAGCGGTGCCATGTCCGCACCCGGGATCTGAACCAGTGAACCACAGGCCGCTGAGAAGCAGAACATGTGCACTTAATCGCTGCGCCACCGGACCGGCCCCTGGATGAATCTTGAAAACATTATGCTAAGGAAAAGAGGCCAGTCACAAGAGACCACATATTATATGATTCCATTTATACCAACTGTCCAGAATAAGCAAATCTAAAGTGTCAAAAAGCAGATTAGTGGGCTGTGGCGGGCAGGGAGTGACTGCTACTGGGAACAGGATGTTTATGGTGGGCGGGTGGGGGGGGTGGGTGATGAAAATGTACTAAAACTGATTGTGGCTACACAACTCTGTGACTATACTAAAAATCACTGAATTGTGCACTTTAAACAGGTGAACTGTATGGTATGTAAACTATATCCAAAAAATGATACCAGAAAGAATCAACAATTTCACAAACAAGTGCATTTTATCGTATGTAAATTATAACTTCATAGATTTACAAAGAAAAAAAAAGTCATCCTTTTTTAAAACCATTCCAATAAGCAGCGTATACATATAACAAACCCAATGGCCAGATAGTCTAATGAGATATTCTCATTTTGCTCTAGTCTACATAAAAAGTACGTTACCCTTCTACAAACGCATCCAGTTTAGCCAGTTCATCCGACAAACCAACCAAGACATCCAGTGTGCCAACCTACAAGGGAAATACAGCATTTTATTACTTAGGTTTCACATCCTTTTTTTTTTTTTTAAAACAAGATGATACCGCGGGGCTGGCCCCGTGGCCGGCCCCGTGGCCGAGTGGTTGGGTTCGCGCGCTCCGCTGCAGGCGGCCCAGTGTTTTGTTGGTTCGGGTCCTGGGTGCGGACATGGCGCTGCTCATGGGACCACGCTGGGGCGGCGTCCCACGTGCCATGGCTGGAGGAACCCACAATGAAGAATACACAACTATGTACCGGGGGGCTTTGGGGAGAAAAAGGAAAAAGAATAAAATCTTTAAAAAAAAAAAACAAAAAAAAAAACAAGATGATACCCCATCTTGATTTGAAGGGCCTTAAGTTCTCCATATTTTATTTCATAATGTGCAAGAGTGGTTAAAAAATGTTTTCCAGACATTTCAAAGCTGTTTATGTGTACGAGATAATCCTCTAATTCATGGGTACAACCACCATTTAAGAAGCGAAGACTGCCAGGCAGGCCCGTGCCTCTGCCTGCACCACCCAGCAACAGTGCAACATTTGAAGCCATGGTTTACAACAGCAGCTCTTAAGCAAAGGTCCGTGACCATGCCCTGGAGGGTCTGTAACTGAATTTGTAACAAAACTGTTACGTGTGTAAATGAGCACGTTTTGGAAGAAATGTCTACAGTCTCTATCAATGTCTCCAAGGAATTTGTAACTCCTAAAATATTAAGAATCAGTAATTTTAAGTATTTCTTAAATGAGTGCTGTGTATAACTGCCTCATTTAGGTAACCAACAAAATATAAATATCATGATCTTTTCTAAAAGTTCAGTCAAGCTTACTGGCAAGCCTGCTTCACTTTGAGGCCGCTAGATTACTGATCTTTAATGAATGTTAAACAGATGGACTAAATTAAATAACTAGGTTAGATTTGCCAAGTATGATTAAAGAGGTGCAATGGTAAAACGTGTATAACATTAGTGAGCATTATATGAATTTAATAACAGAAAAGTGGATTCACTGTGATATTTAAGAATATATAACTAAGATTTTTCACTTCTGCAAGTCACATTTGTGAATGTAATATATCAAATATTTTCCTAAGATTTAGAAAAGCACAAAAACTTGGGAAAAATGTGATTTCATTTTGGTAATTTATTTCTAAAATCTCAATTTCCTCCTTATCTAAAAACTGAAGATTAGAAAGAACAGATAGATTTCAAATTATGCCAATGGCTAGGGATGGGAGAGTTTTCTTTTGAAGGAACCTCATCTCTACAAGAAGGCAAGTGGAGACAACTGCCCTCCCCTTCCTGAAGAACGCACACACTACTTTGCACAGTGCAGTTTGACCTTTAAGTCAGGAATGTTGAACTTTGAAGAAATAGCAAGATTGTTGTTCTTTGTAGTTGCCGCGTGCAATTTCTCCCATGTCTGCTGACATGTTTTCTCCCCAGGAGCCGATATAAGCCAGAACTCAGTCATGTTTGTTACCAAGTATTTGTTCCAAAATCAAGAGAGACTCTGAAAAGTCAAACAAAATAAAACAAAAAATACATTTAGTATCATTTGTTTCTAATATTTCACAGTCACAGGATAATTGATAAGTATAACCTGTTTCAAAACTAATCCAACACTGGCATATGACGCGAAACAAAGTCAAATTTAGTTACCTGGAAGTAAATCCCTGTACAGGTTTCCTCTGCTACTTTTTTTTTTTTTCTGCTGAGGAAGATTAGCGCAGAGCCACCATCTGCGCCAATCTTCCTCCACTTTTTTTTTAACATATAGGTTGCTGCCACAGCATGGCTGACAAGTGGTGTATGTCTGGGCTCAGGATCCAAACCCAGGCCACTGAAGTGGAGCATGACAAACTTAACTACTATACCATGGGGCTGGCCTCCCCTGCTACCCTAATGTTCACTTTATGCCACTTTGCTTTTATGAAAGACCTACATTAGTACCTATTTTTGATAACCGAAAGAAATCCAAAGAGGATTTTTGCTTGTGCGAAAATAGCATTCAGCTTTTGTCTAGCAGTGAGCCCTCATAGAGGCAGCATGCACCATGAGCAGCAAGAGTGCTGCTGCCAAGCTCCTTCCCCGGGAACTACACCAAGCATCAGCCGCCGGAGCTCTTAACTGTCTGTGAGCATCTGTGCTGTAGCTTGATTTATTTTGGTAGGTTATTTTTGGGGTCTGCTCAAAATTTTTCCCATATAAATTAATGGTAATTGCTTCTTCACTTTAGGCCATTCTGGCTTATGAAAGGTTTCAGCGGATAGTATGGGGAGCCTGTAAATGGTAAAAGGTGAATTACTTATGATACTAAGAAAACAAGATGATAAAGAACTAATACACGAGATATCTAATTTTTTTAAAAAATCACAAAATATCCTAAAATGGATTCAAGAAGTGAGACTACCCAAAACACCAGCCACCAACAGTTTCATTCCACAAAATGTCATCCATACACATCCCTGGCACACCAATATGTATTCCTAACAGAAGAACTTAGCTTTGGTCCACAGCTAACATCTTCCTTTGAGATGTTTTTCAGCTGAGCTGGGCTTTCGCCTCACAGAAATGCAACTGCAAACCGCTCTACACCAGCTCTGACCCGACTATGGGAGCATCGGCTGTGCAGACGGACTTGGAGGCGACCTCTGCTCCATTACCACACGTAAATCTCCACCACTGCGTGCCTCGCTAGGCACCTTCCAGTAACATCTTTAAACCTCTCTTAACAATCCAGATCTTCTAAGTGATGGTATTTTTTGAAAAACTGAGGTTTTATCATAATTATTTATACAAGTGGTTCTCTTAAAAAAAGCATATTTGATAACACATTAAATATGTGTCATGTTATACCTCCTCTCCTCCAAAAATGGCAGGTGATAAAATCAATTGTCAAGTTCCTCCTGATGATACTGTTAAATTATCTAAACTGCAGCTTCTTCAAAGACTGTAACAATATGAACTATTACAGCAGATGTCACTATCATACCATTTAGAGTTCTAGAAAATCTTTTTCGTCCAACAGATTTCCAAAGGATTTAAAGAAATAAGAGAATCCCATTTTCTCATCTATAAATACCTGCCCTAAGCTACTTCACAGAGGTTTTATCAGATCAAATGAAATAAAGTCATGATAATGCTAAACAAAGCTAGAGTCCAGAAATGTCTAGGAAAACTACAGAAAGTTCTCTAATTCCATCTTTTTACTGGAGCCCTCTCTAGAGCCTGTTTGGAGATGAGGAGGAAACGGTGTCTTCTGTTTGTACTGTGTTATAACATCTAATACATTATCTTATTGAATTCTCACGACAGCCCAATGAGCTAGGTAGTAATACTCGGACACATTAGTAATTTACCAAGGTCACACAACCGGCAGATGAGGTTCAAATCTCATTGTGTTTGACTGTAAGGGCCATTTTCCTTCTGTTGTGTTATGCTAGGAGAGAGAATGTTCTGTATCCAAGCTCACCTGAGCTCTCCTACTGGAAGAGAGATCCACATGCAACCTTCAACTCTTTCACCCTATGCTTTCTTCCAGGCTCACAGCACCTTGTAGGGCTAATGAATTCCACTAGATAAAGGGATGTGAGCTTCCCTTCCTTCTTCTTTTCATCCAGGATCATCACAATTTCTAAAACAGCATCACCCAGCATCCAAAACTATCCTACCTCCTATAAGGAGCAATGACTCTCCAAACAGAAAAGCAAATTTTTTTTTTTTAAATTAGAGATTCAAGAGACCTGGAGATCACAGAGGAAAGGGCACAAACTTTGGAGTCTCAGAATAGTTAACTATCTGACTCTACCCCTCTACTAGGTTCCTCATCTGTAAAGTGGAATCCTACAAATCTCTTGACAGAGCTGCTGGAAGGAACGAATACAACGATGAACCTAGATCCTCTCCCTCCCACCTGGCCTCCCTTCCTGGGTGACTATGGGCTGCTGTCCCAACCCATCCTACCACCAAAGGCTATTCCCAGTCCCAGGTGGGAAACACCTTGTTTACTTAATTAATACCTTATAAAGGCCACCATTACGCACTTATCCCACTATCTTCCCTCGTTTCTTCCTCTCCTGACTGGGAAATCCTGAAGGGCCAGAAACTTTTCTTCTGTGAAGCCCTAAAACCCAGCATACACAATTCCTGCCTACAGCAAGGACTTAATAAATTGCTTGTTTTATTAATAAATGAAATGTCATTATAACAATGACTCTGAATCAATCAAAAAGTCTGATCAGAGAAAAAATAAGGGCCAAAAAATATTTAAATTGTATTTTTCTTCAATTTTTTTTATCTAGAGTCTTTCAGAAAACATCCTAATTTTAGAGTAGCTCATAAAATTAAAAATTGGTAAAGTTGCAGATTACTAAGCCTACGTCTTTTGTTATTCTAAGGGTGAATACAGCCAAAAATATGAGAGGGCTTGAGAAAGAACCTATTTGTACTTTAGGCAAAACCATGGCCTCAATTCTTCTATCCCCTAGTCAAAGCAAGCTAACTATAAGAAGAGCCTGATGGGAGACACAAGCTACTTAAGTATCCAAGGACGAATTTAAGAACAGCATCAAGAAGTCTTTTGCAAAATCCCTTTTTTCTCTGTTTTTAAACAATGTCCACTGTTATCCTCTCACTTATACAAGTCACACAAATTTCTCCTTGAAATTGAAGAACAATTTAAGCTCAGTCCCAAACAAAATTTCTCTCTGCAGATGTGTATATCTATGTTTTTGGTCAGAAAATGAAATCCATGTTGCTAAAAACATTTCCCTTTTTCTCTCAGCTGCGTAGAAAGAGTCAAAACTAGTATCCACTGGTTACCATCTCACTAAGAACATGGACAACTCCAGCTCCTCTGACTACTTCGAATGACTTCTGTTTTTATTCCTAATTATTTCCTTTTTTCATCTTGTGTACTGGAAGTCAGGCATAAATAAAGCCAAATCACATGCTAACCAAGAGAGGAAATTATTAAAAAGGCACACCAATTAAAAGTTGGAGTTTCTCAAGACTCAAACCTAGGTCTAAGTCCCTCTCTTACGTGTGTATAAACGTGTGTACACAGTTTCTCTCTTGATGATCTTATCTACACTCAAGGTGATTCTTGTCTAGATGCTGAACACTCTCCCAAATTTCTGTCTCCAGCCCAGGCCCCTCCCCAGCATCCAACAAGTCTCCACAACCGACTACAAGACATCTCCACCTGGATGTCTCAAAAGCTCCCTAAGACTCAACACTTCTAGTCAAACTCATCATCTCCTCCCCCAAACCTGGTCCTGAGTTAGTACAGGTGTACTCCTGAAACATTAGACAGTGAGAACTGTCAAATGTCATCAAGATAGCAGCAAATATTTATTGGGCACTTCCTATCTACTAGCTCCAGTCAAAACACTTCACATGTATTAACTCATCCATACCTTTAAAACAACCCTACCAGGTGGGTAGTAGTTACAAATGAAGAAACCAAGGCATAGAAAGTGCCCCATATATTATATGACATATATAATATGTCTCATGTCATATATCATATGAGAGCATATATGCTAAGGATGAATGTATTATATGCTCTTATAGTACCTTCTTTTCAGTATTTCCCTGAGGGACACTTTTTATTAATGTCTGTCTTCCAAATAAACTGCCATGAGGATAAGTGGAAACCATGATAGTTTTTGCTCAAAACTGTATCCTCAGTACCTGGCACAGAGGCTGGTATGTAAACCCTCAAAAATTATTTGACGAATATTCTTGAATGAATAAATAACTACAACGATTAAATGAAATAACATAGTTAAAGTATCTGGCTCATAATTGGTTAGTTCCCTTCACTTCCCCCATATTTTTAAAAAATCTTTATTGAAATATAATTTATATACAATAAAATACACCCATTATAAGAGTACAGTTCGATGAACTTTTGACAAACGTCAAACCTGTGTAACCACCACCAAAACCAAGATTAAGACCATTTCTGTCACCCTAAAGCCTTCCTTCACACCTGGTCCCACTCACTCCCCATCCTACTGTGAGCCCTTGGCAAATGCTGATCTGCCGTCACTACAGATTCATTTTTCCTGATCTAGAAGTTCATTGTACATAGAAGCAGATATTATGCACTCCTTTGTGTCTGGCTTCTTTTGCTCGGCATGTTGTTGGCGTTTGTCCATGTTGTGTGCATCAGTAGTTCATTCTGTTTTATTGCTCAGTATTCCCTTACATGAATATACTACAGTTGGCTTTTCCATTCACCTGCTGATGGACACCTGGATTGTTATTGGTTTGGGGCCATTAAGAACAAAGGTGCTATAAACATTCTTCTACAAAGATCTTTGTGAAAATATATTTTCATTTCTCTTGGATAAACATCTAGAAGTGGAATTTCTGAGTTGAATGATTAGCATGTACTTTATAAGAAGCTGCCGCCAAACTGTTTTCCAAAGTAGATAGAACATTTTATAACCCATTAGCAAGGTATGCAAGTTCCAGTTGTTCCACAGGCTCACCAACACTTAGTGCTGTGAACTTTTCAATTCTGATGTCTACTTTATCAATTTCTTCTTTTATAATATATGCTTTCTGTGGCATAAGAAAAATCTGCCTACCCCAAGGTCACAAGGATTTATCCTACTTGGATTTCACTGAGCTTCTCGAATCTGTGTTTTCAGTTTTCATCAAATTTGGAAAAATTTCATCCATTATTTTCTTGAGATATTTTTCTGCTTCTCTTTCCCTTCTTTTGAGACAAAAATCAAATGTTAAACCACCTGATATTGTCCCACAGGTCAACAAGCTTCTATTCATTTTTTCAGTTTTTTCTCTCTGTGCTTCAGTTTGGATACTCTCCTGCTATATCTTCCAGTTTGCTGAACTTTTCTTTAGAGTAATCTGCTATTTATCTCATGAAGTGAATTTTTCGCTTTAAATATTTTCTTGAGCTTTTTAAGTTCCTTTTTTAAAACTTTTCATTTCTTTCCTCACGTTCATGTCTTCTGTTAAATCACTGAGCATATTTATAATTCACAATGTTACACTGTTAATCACTGGCTTTTGTTGTGTTCCTTTTAAGAATGCTGTACTTTGTTCTGACAGGCAGTTAAGTTACCTAAGGATCAGCATGATCCATTCAAGGCTTGCTTTTAAACTCTGTTAGGATGTGTTTAAGGTTTCACTCTAGGGCTAACTTAGCTCTGCTACTAAGGCCTGACCTGGGATTCCACTGGATGCCCCAAGTATGCAAACGCCTCCCAACCCCACAAGCCCTGATGATTGTTCAGTTTAAAGCTTCCTAGTCATTCCTTGCTGGCCCTCCTGCAGAGACGCCCATATAGATGGTGGGTGTTCTGACTAGCTCCCTGCTCTCTGCCACTCTGACCTGCAAATTCTAGCCAGATAAGCCCTCCCCAACTCCATTCTCCTTAACTCAGCAAGACAGCAAGACCAACATGCTCTGCTTGGCTTCCCCCTCCTAAATCATGGTCCAGGGAGTGACTCCAGGCAGAAAGCCAGAGGGATTATAGAGCTCATTTCATTTGTTACTTGTCTCTCATTTCCTACACTACCTGTTGTCCAATATCTGGCAGCAGTTTTTTTCATATATTTTGTCCAGTCTGGTTGGTTGTGGTGGGAAAGCAACTATGGTACCAGTTAATCGGTAAACAGCCTTTTGATCTCACTGGGAATTACAGCCAGAGAAAACCCAAACGCCAACTTCAGGAAACACAATGTAACGGCCAGAGCACTGCACTGAGAAGATGAGGACGGGAATCTAATCCCAGTTCTGCATATCATTGTCCGCATGAGTTTCTTCAGCTGTAAAACGAGAGGACTGGATTACGATATCCAGGATCCCTTTCTGCTCTTATATGCCATGAATCTATATTGCGTGAGACCCAAGACTTTTTTTCTATTTTCTTGTTAAGTTCCTCAGGTAATTCAGATGATCAGTCAGGTTTCAGAACCACTGTATTAAAACAGACATTCTCATGATTATATAGGGAATTACATAATGATTATACATTGACTATATAGTGAATGTTACAAGAAATGACAAATACTCTTTAATAAGATGGCTAAATGTTACATCATCATTATCAAGAATCACACAGTACTGTTAGTTCTATAATACAGAAATGATTTTTGTTCTATGGAGTTTTAAAACCTTAAATATATCAACCTACTTTTTTGCATGCTTCCTATGGCGACTTACAAACTTAAAACGTAAGTAAAAAAGCAATATGGTCTATGAAATCAAGTACAGGACAAAACAGAACCTGGATAAACTCTTGCTTTGCTCAAGAAATGCACAATTTTATTTCATTTATGAAGGACAGAATACAGAGGATTTTAAATGCCCTAGGTACAAACAGCAGGTGGCTTTGTGACCACAGTGTAGAGTTCTGATTTATTCCCAAAACTTCTTGAAAAATTTTTCCAGCTCTAAAAAAAATTGCTCTAGGCGAGAGAAGGCTGAGCAACTCACAAAAATGTATGCCCCTAGTCCTGCTTCTTTCTTGGAAATAAAACTGAAATTTGCCAATTGTCACCATCATCGTTACCAGCCTCCTTGTCTGAGTTTTTCTGCCTTATCCTCACCATCTTCCTGACCTCTCTATCCATCTTGACCTAAGGCCTGCCTTCAGTTCTCTTTCTTACTTGCCTCTGCTCAGACAGTCCATTTTGCACAAAACAACTTCTCTCTTCCCATTTAAACCAACTCAAACTTCCCTGAACAAAAAGATTTTCCCAACTAAGTCCAACCAAGCACCAAACTCATTAATATAATCCCAAACTGCTACTCCTTCAACCCGTATGTCCATTTAAACCCACATAATAAACTGCATTTCAGCAGACATCTATTTTGTGTTTTATCACATATCTCTTAATTGACCGTAACTGTTTTCAATTTACGGTCATATCATTCATCTTCACCAAATGTTTTGGGTGCTTAAGTTCCCAGACCCGTGGTAGGCTTTGAGAAGCAAAACAAAAAGATGTACCCCCTGTCCTGAAGGAGCTTACCACGGTGTGTGTAGATCTGTATAAGCAGGTAGGTCCGTGTGTGCAGGGAGGGATGAGGGAAACGATGCTAATGACAAGATAAAAAAATCAAAGCAGAATACACTGGAGGCATAACAGAAACGCTAGTCAAATTTTTAAACACTTCTATTTTATCTGATGCAGTAAGTATGCTGCTTTAAAAAAAAAAGTAAAAATTCTTTTTCAAAATGCAATGAAGGAAAGGAGAGAAGAAGGGAAAACCTGCGTTCAAAGCTCTGAGAGTGTTCATTTACTGTATCACCCACTTCTGGGAATTTGAAGGCTGTGGATTATTTTCCTATCACAATTGATTTGAATATAAAATAAAAACAGTAAAGCAATAACTATCACAACACCACAAAAGGTGGAGATACTAAGCCCGAACAGAAGAGCTACTTAAGCATCTCTTTTATGAGCCTGACCCAAGACAGAGGCAACCACAGAAAACAGTACAGCACCCCACTTAGTGCTCCAATAATTAACTGCTTTTAATGCTTTCAAGAAACCAACACTTTAGTCTCTGAAATGCAACCATCTTTCACAGTAAATGAAATTTCACAATAAATTAAGGCTGAAGGCAGTCTACATGCAAAACTTCCTTTTTGCCTTAAAAACACCAAGTTTACTAAAGTGGCTTATTTCAACAAGCACAAGAAGGCATACCTCAGATCAGTGAAACATCACACAGCCTTCCAATCGTGGCACATCAACTTTTAACAGAACTGATCAGTGTAAAACATTTACCACAATCCATTCATTTAAAAAAGTTGCCATATCCTCCCCTAGAAATTAACACTATACAAATAAAAAGTTAAAAATATCAATTTCCTCTTTGAATGTTAAAATTCTATCCTTCAAAACAGAAGCATCTTAATTGGGATTGCAGGAGGGGCTTGCTCATAATAAAACTTGTTTAAAAGTTTCCAATAACAAAGGGGGATTTTACCTCTCAAGGAATACTTTCGTGATTCATACAGAATGAAATTTAAAAATTGTCAGAACATATACCTTCTTTAAATAAATAAACTTCTGCATGTTTTCTTTTCAACTGAAAGAGTATTTATAAATGCTCTGTCATCCTATAAAAGCTTGCCTGAATTTCATGCCACAAACATACTTAACTATAAGACAATTTAATCTTTAATAGATGTATTATATAAACAATTACCATGTCTTTATTTCAGAGTTGGCTACAAATAAATTTGTAAAAACCAAGCCTTACCCTCACATAGATGACTATCATACAAACAGAAACATGTCTGGGTGGGTTAGGGAGGTAACAACACATTATACAATGTTAAAAAATTTCCTGTAGTTTCTGGTAAAGCTGGCTGGATTGGTAGACATGGCAGGGGTGGGAGGTGTACACCCGTTACTGAAAGTAATCATCAGAACTTTCTGAGCTCCCAGAGACTTCCTCTATCCCTAGGCACCTCAACAACGCCCCAAAGAGCAAACAACTCCTTCCATGCCAGGGGATTCCCTGAGTCTATGCACATGGCTCCCAAAACATTACTTCCCTTTCCTTTTTTTCTGGTATTTTATAATAGTGACTGGCCCACAATACCACATTCCACTGAAAGGTGCTGGTATCTCTAACACAATGTATTCTAGCCTGAAATCCATCAAATTAAAGACTTAAAACTAGTCTTCCCCAATCCGTCACTCTGGTAAGCTTGAGATTCTGTTCACTACTAATGACAACCACTTATTAAATATGTACTATGTGATAAGCACTTCAATACGCTAAGCAATTTTGTACTTAGTTCCTTTAAAGAAGATGTTATCACCACCCCTGCTCGCAGATGAGAGAACAATTAATGACCACACAGCTAATGAGTGCATACATTTTACATGCCAGTTTATTAAAATACTACCCTTAACCTCTCTATCTCCAACATCAGGTAGAATGCCTGTCACTAACAAGCACTGAGATATCTGTCCAGCAAATAAATGATGGCACCACATGCAGTGTTTTGCAACCGAATGGTACCTCTCCCCCGAAAAGAGTTTGGAAATACATGGGAGTGTTTTAGGTTGTCCCAATGTGGGGGTCACTATCAGACTTTAGTGGATGGGGGCTAAACAAGGGACACTCTTGTCCAAAATGCCAACAGCATCCATACAGAATCACTAAACTATAGGCTGGTTCATAAAGAAAACCTTCCATGGTAAAGTTAATCCCCCTGTTAATTATCTTAATTTATGAAGTAACTTCTTATTCATTGACAGTTTGCTTAAAATATCTTAAAAGACAACATCAATCTCTTTAAATAACACCTTTTTTTTGCATTTACCTGCATTTTATTTTGAAATACACACACACCTTATTTTAGATATAGAGCTAATGCTCCATCCTTCTTATCCTCTGATGTAACCAAAGCACCTCTCCTTCATTGCCCACCTGGGTCCTTTCTGAACTCAATAAATAGCAGATCTGCACAACGATACAACATTAGAGGGAGATTTCCCACTGGAAAAGAATTTTACTTCATTATCAAGAATATAGCGTGAAATTTCTAGTTCCAAGGGTCACTCGTGTCAACAGGAAATTTCAGACTGCCCTGGTTCATTGCCTGAGCTATCTTTCCAAAGGCACTATGCTAATGGTTTCTACTACATCTTAGAAACGTCAATGAAATAGAAATGTAACATGCATTAGAATATAACTAAAATGGTATAAAATTCCACATCCAAAGGATGAGAAAGATTTACTGCTGCAAATACAGCAGAATACACACAAGAAGAAAATTTAAGTAGGAGGTACTTAGCCAAAACTGTAGCTACCCCTAAGCAGACTCAAGTTCAAAAGGAAGACTGACTGCCTGGGGGACTGGTGAACCACAAGGACGTCCTTTTGCAAAGGTTTACTTTGGCATTCCACTTTTGCTCTTCGGCCAAGGAGATTATTTCACAAGTTGTGGAAATAATCACAGAATCAGATTTTTGAAGCCCAAAACTTTCCTTCTAGGTTATAAAAACCAGTGTAAATGAGGCTCCTAAGACCAATATGCCAAAAAAATGAGTATTTCCTGCCCAGTTTTAAAAGCAGAATTACACTAACCACCCAGCTCTCACCATTTACTTCAGTCAGATCGCAAGTACTGTTTTCTTTAGATTTAATCTAGTCCCCGAAGGTGTACCAAACAGAGAAAGATCCTCCAGGAGTTCTGAGACACAATCCTGAGGCTCGGTCTTCAGGACAATCCCAGACTTGCTTGTTGCCAAAGACCCGTGATTAACAACTTGAGCACCTTCAGCTCACACTGGTCGCCCATTATCTCCTCCAGCTGAACTGTAAATTGAACAGCTTTACCCAAGCTGACAGAAAAGCAGTTTGTAAAGCACTGGCCCAGCACTGCCAAATCCCCTGAAGCTGTCCTACTAGAAAAAGTTCACCCACAGTGCTGAATCAAAGATTACAACGCACTTCAAGAAACTCACCCTTCTCTCTAGATGCGACTGTGGGAAGTACTGTGGAGGTGATCAGCAGGAACAATACACCAGCAGGGAGAAGACCACGGAAGTTATGCCAAACTTAGACAAATCACTTTCTCTCTGTTTCTAGTTCCAAGGGTCGAGATAGGTTCCTATCTATAGAATGAATAGCATTTTCATCTACTTTCTCTCAAAGACCTGTGAGAACAAAATAAACATGAAAGGCAATCGAGTCCTCCCTGTGACTATCTGTTGTTCAATAAAAGGTATTCTGGAGTAGATGACGTTACTGACGGGTAAGCTGGAAAGCCAAAACAGAGTTTTGCAAAGGAATCTCCCATCAACCCCAAAATGATCCAGCCTCCCCGGTGGACTTCAGAACTGCTTAGGGGGTAGTCATAACCACCCTCAGTGAAGGGTGCAAATAGAATCTAATCATTCATTCCCTTCTCCAATT
This sequence comes from Equus caballus, assembly GCF_041296265.1. Classification (NCBI taxonomy): domain Eukaryota; kingdom Metazoa; phylum Chordata; class Mammalia; order Perissodactyla; family Equidae; genus Equus; species Equus caballus. The sequence goes on along the minus strand of NC_091692.1, from coordinate 63,624,361 downwards.
CCTTAGCCCCTCTAAAAGCGAGTACAGTTTAACACTCTCCTTAATTCCTTAGTGGAGAGAGAAGGAAAGTATCTTGCTTTCAAATCCTTCACCGGCTCCCCACTCCCTACAGGAAACAGTTTAAATTGCTTTGCCCTCTCTTGGTGGGATTACAACAATGTCCTCCTGAGGTGGTCTCCTCTCACTCACTTTTGCACCCTACATTATCAACAAAATTTTCTTTTCAAAAACCATGTCTGGAGCCAGCCCTGATGGTGTAGTGGTTAAAGGTTGGCGCTCTCACTGCTTCCACGGCCCGGGTTTGTTTCCCGGGCGTGGAACCACACCGCCCGTCTGTCAGTTGCCATGCTGTGGCAGTGACTCACACAGAACAACCAGAAGGACTTAAAACTAGGATATACCACCATGCACTCCGGCTTTGGGGAGGAAAAAAGAGAGGAACGTTGGCAACAGATGTCAGCTCAGGGTGACTCTTTCCCTGCGAAAAACCCCCCGTGTCTGACGCACTCCACTGTCTGTAATCTTCACTGGCTTCCCTCTGCTTTTAGAATAACAGCTCTGCTGGGCCTGACCCCCAGTATTCCCTCACCTGCTTCTCTCACATAGCTCCCTCCCAACTCAGCCATGCTAGCCCTCCTACAACTTCTCAAAAGATTTATTCATCTTCACATTGACATACGCCATTCCCTCAAGCCTGCACTGTTTTCACTTACACGTTCACACCCTTCACAGATGTCAATTCGAAAGTCATATCCTCCAAAAAGCCTTCTTTGAACCTTCTATAAAGGGCACAGGCTTGACAAATCTTTCACACCACTCTGTTATTCCTTCAATGAACATTTCACACTTGCGTGACTATTTATTAAAATCCATCTTCTCTCCTTGACTGTAAGCTCTATGAGAGAGTCTGTTCTCTAAACCCTAGCACTCGCACAGTACCTGGTATATAACACAATAAATATTAGTTGAATGAACAAATGAATAGCATTCTAGTGTCTTCATTATCTGACCCCAACTTTATTTCCCACTTCTCCACAATTCAAATCCGCCACAGACCCGGACTTTTGACTCCCCTAGCAGCACTCTTTTACCTCATCTTGAGGCCTTCAAATCCTGCGGCTTTCCCTGCCTAGAAAGTTCTCCCCATTTCTCTCCACCTTTTCAGATCCCACTGGCTTGCCAAGACCCAACTCTAGTTACCATTCCCTCAGGATATTTCCCGATAGTGCCAGTTCACATGTCTGCCCCTGCTCACAATTCCAAAGCACTCAGCATTCTCTTTTGATAATTACATATAACCTCACTGTATGTCAATGTATCGTGTGTGTGACTTATTTCCTCAACACTGGCGAGAACTCCTAAGGCTGGACTGTTTACACGCGACTCCTCCACTCCCAGAGCAGTGCTAAGGACTGAGTGCTCACTGAAATATTTTATTTTTCCCTAACATACCAGATTTTTCCTCTGAAAAGAATATTAGCTTCCCCTTACTCCTGTTTCTCAGGTGATTCAATTAGCCTTATGTAACTCTCTCCTCAAGTTCCTTTTCAGGGGTTTCTTGCCTACCCTTCCCCCATTCTAATAAAAAATGGTTTGAGCCTTCTGGATTCTTGTTCTTTCTCCCGCCTACAAGGGCCCTGCGTCCTCTGTGAGGGCCCCCTGGCTGCAGTGAGGGGCCCCTAGACCCTTTAAACTGCCCTCCGCCTTCTCACAAGCGCGTAAACCCAGTGAAGGCTCTTCAGCTCCCTGTGACCTCACATACACCACCCGAGATCCTCATCTGGGCCACTCTGTCACCTTTCATACCCCTCAATTAAAGAGGCGGGGATTCGCTGTGACCACCCACCCAAACGAAGGAGAAATGTACTAGACTCTCAGTGTTTCTCCTTTCTGCCTCTCCTACTAAGTACCCCCTGGGGCCCTTTCTCTTCTTCCCTCCTTCCTCTTCCTTAGAGACGGAACCTAGGCCCAAGGCTGCCACAAACCGGCGCCGAGAAACCAGACCCAGCCCCCCAGCCAGCTCCAACGCCACAGCCTCGGCCCCTGCGCCCGCCCCCAGCCCTCCGAGGCGGCGACCGCAGCGCCAGCGCGGCCTAGCCGGGACTCCCCATCCGGCGCAGCCATCGCTCACTGACCCAGCAAGGTGTCAAACGAGGAAGTGGCAGCAGGAACAGGTACAGAGGCAGACAGCCCGGCAGACGTTAACGACTCAGCGCTCCATCCCTCCTGGGCCTATGCTCCGGCCTCACAGCTTCCTAGACCCCAGCGCCCACGGAGCAAGTCACGTGCCAGCGGAGCAGTCAGCTGACCGCAGGGCTCGCCGCCCGGCCTATGCGCGCACTGCGCAGCCGCCGCCGCCGCGACCTCCGGAGGGGGCGGGGCTGGGAGGTCCCCTGGGAGGCCGGGAGACAGGAGTGGGCGCTGGCGGCAGCTTTTTGGGATGGGCGGGGTTTTTCGCTTCTCGTAGTGTCCCGGCGGAGTCTCCTCTGCCGCTTGTGAACGTCACCGCCCCCATCCCTAACGTTACCCCACTTCTTCAGGTTTCTGCGGGTCAGAATTTGTCGCCAGCCCCTACACAGGCTGCTCTGCTCGGGGTTTTCTTCCGACAGCTCCGCTCCCTGAGTAATATCCTTAATAGTTCCCTTCACTGATTCACATTTTCTTTCCAGTCCACTTCAAGTTAATTCCATAAATGTTCATGGAGCGTCTTCTGTGTACTAGGCATTGTGCTGATTTTGTAGGGTTATGAATCACTTCTTGCCGTGAGAGAGCATGTTATCTGGTTCAGGGGTGTGTGTGGCGAGCGATAAACGTCATAAATAGCTGCAGCCACAGTAGATAGTGGGAAACCAAGGAAGGTTTCAGGACAAAGGCATGGACAGGAGAAAGCATATTCTTTGGGGGAAAATAAGGTAGGAAGCTGCTCTTCTGAACCCTGCATATTTCATTGGCTTGGGAAGATAGCTGGTATTATTCTAATTTAGGACATAGTTTTAGAAACAGTAGACAACTTGGTGATTTTCTAATTTAGTCCTTTTAGATTTGCAGATGAGGAAGGTAAAGAACCAGCGGTCACAGAGCTGTTTAGTGCAAGGGAATAGATGTATCTGATTTTAAATCCTGGCTCCACTACTGACTAGCTGTGTGACCTTAGGCCTCTAAACTTAGCTTGTTCACCTGTAAAGTGGTAATAATACGTACCTTGTAGAGGTATTGGGAGGATTAAATGAAGTATGCATTTAGCACAGTACCTAGCATATAAGAAACACCCAGTAAATGCTCACCCTTATTGCTATATACTACAGAGACCCAGATTTTCTGACCTATCCTGTGCCTTTTCTGCTGTTGTGTCCCTTTAGAAATTCACCACAGAATTTCTTAGAGCCTCGATATTAGGCTCTAACAACCAACCTAACTATCCCCGACCTGATGCTTTTCACCAATTTCGAATGAAGTTCTTGCAATTCTACCAACCAGTTCTATAACCCAGCTTTGGAAACTTGTCAGGAACTCCACAGGCTTTATCTGGCATCACAAAATGGGCCTAACAATATTTTGTTAGATCTGTACTGTCCAATAAAACTTTCTTCGATGATGGAAAGATTATTCAGTGCTGTCCATATGGTACCCGCTAGCCTTATGTGGCTATTGAGCACTTGAAATGTGGCTAATGTGACTGAAGAACGGAATTTTAAAATTTATTTCACTTTGATTAATTAAAATTTAAATACCCACAGGAGGCTAGTGGCAACTGCTTTGGACAGTGCAATTTTAGAGTCTGCATTTGAAAGTTTTTGGTTTCTTTATGCTTGTGTGTGGCCCTGAAGCAGAATTCTCATCTCAGTTTCTGAATTTATAAACTTAAGTGCATCTGCTTCTGAGCTCCCAACACTTTCCAGCATTTTAAACATCATGTTTTACTTGAGAGGTAGTATAATGCAGTGATCAATTAATATTAGCTCTAATTATTATTGGGCTTAGCATATCTCATTAAAAAATCTAGCAAACGTGTTTCCTACAAGCAGGGCATGATTGCTTTCTAATAGCTTCTAGTGGTAAGAAACTGCGTTTTATCGAGGAAAGCTCGCTTTTCTATACTATGCATAGGAGCATCTTAGATTTCTAAGTATGTATAACAGGCATTCCACACCTTTTCCTGCATTTCCAACTGTCTAAATATTCCTATCTGGAAGCACCTTCCAAGCTTAAAACACAGAAAAAAATGCATAGGGAAGATTTATTTTTCTCTTACAATTTTTTCAAGGGAAAAAGATGAATGTTTTAATTAAAGTGGGGAAAGTATTTGAAACTAATATCATAGTAGGAATCAAAATCATTTTTCACCCCCCTACAATATTTAAAATATCTTGAAAGTTAGTACTGGTGTTCCCCTTAGAAAAGGAAATGTCCTTGTTTAGGAAAATACCTTGATAAACTAGCAGAGTGGAAGATAAACTGAGAGCTTGGGTAAATGGAGACCAAGAAACTAAAGATGTAATTAAACTAGTTTCCAATAGAGATTGGAAAGGAAAAGAAATTGGTGGGTGAAGACACAAGAGGAAGGCGTAGGGAAGTTAAGGGAAGAGAGAAGAGAAAGAGAAAGCAACGTGGTAAACGACTTGTAAAAATAGGAGCGTTTAGAACTCCATCGAGATTGCTTCAATTGCTGTGATGTAAATCCTTTGCCATCTACCCAAATCTTTAATGAAGTCTAAGCTCAAGTGCTTTATATGAGCTATTTTTTTGCAGAAATTTATGCTATCCAGGTTACATTATATAAAGAGCTCAGACAAAATGATAAGAACAATACCAAGATCCCAACACACAAGTGAGCAAAAAGCACAAACAACTGAGAAAAAAAATGCCACTGACTAAAACATGGGAAAATGTTCACTCCTACTAGTGCTCAAAAATATAAATAAGAAATACAAATATGCATCTTTATAAAAATAAATATATAAATATAAATAACTTGTATTAGCAAAGATGGAAATATATACATAATAGCAAATGCTGGTGAAGCTGTGATAAGATAGAATCTCTTACACTGCTGGTGCAAATATAAATTGGTACAGCTTTTACAGTCAGCAGTTTGACAGTATGGATGAGAAGCCTTAAAGATGCTCATTCCATTTTATCCACATTAGGGTGGAAATAAATGGAAAAGATAGGAAAATATTTATGCAAAATATGTTTGTTACATCATAATGTCTGTTTTCACCATCAACAACATTAAGATTTAGTTGAAGACCTAAGCCCCCTATGAAGGTGAAGGGTTGAAAATGGTTTGAGGTTTAGATCTTGAATTTTTCGAGTTTAATGTTCAGGGTTAACAAATAGAATACACTAGACCAGAGGGTATTTGGCAATGTCTAGAGACATTGCTGCTTGTCACAACCTGTGGGGAGAGGGATGCTACTGGTATCTAGTGGGTAGAAACCAGGGATGCAGTGAAACATCCTACAATGCACAGCAAAGAATTATCTGATCCAAAATGTCAGCAGTGCTGAGGCTAAGAACCCTAATACTAGACCCATGATATTCTCGGATTCCCAAATTCATGATTAACAATGTAGTATGTAATGCTGTTAGTTTTTTATCTGTAAAATTGAGCCAAGAATATCTACCTCTATTGTTGTAAGAACAAAATGGAATCATGTATTAAATTATGGTTACACTGCCACTTTGAGATGTCAGCTAGGCTCACTCACTAGCTAAGAGATTGACTCCTGTATGCCAGCCTCGTAGTGAATTCCTGACTTATCACAATCACAAACTTCTACATATCATGCCCCTTGCTTGAGAAAAATACAGAAATTTTTTAATCAATAAATGCTGAGTATTTAATGAATAATAGCTTTTTTTTTTTTTTTTGGTGAGGAAGATCGGCCCTGAGCTATCATCTGTTGCCAATCTTCCTCTTTTTGCTTTGAGAAAGATAGTAACTGAGCTAATACCTGTGCCAATATTCCTCTATTTTTTGTATGTGGGACGTCACCACAGTGTGGCTTGATGAGCAGTGTGTAGGCCTGCAGCCAGGATCCACACCTGTGAACCCTGGGCTGCCGAAGCAGAGCATGCAAACTTAGCCACTTGGCCATGGGGCCAGCCCCAAGAATATTTCTATTCAGATGCATGCACATTCTCAACCTGTGCCATAGGCCCAGGGAAGCAGGTGGAGGGTGTCTGTTTCTAACCTTCCCCAGAGCAAGAGTTGAGGACATCTGTCCTCTTGGTGCCTCAGCTGGGCTGTCAGCTATGGGGTGTCTCCGTTGTCTGCATTCCATTCCCTGCTGTTCACCAGGATCACCACTAATGCCTCCGCATCCTTGAAGCCTTGTGTGACTCCCATAATTATACATAACAACAACAATAACAGCTGGATTTCTAGAGCAGTTAGGTTTGTGCTCAGCACTGTTCTATAGGCTTTGCATGTAATAACTCATTTAATCCTCACAACAACCCTGAGAGACAAGTATTATTATTATCCCCATTTTACATATGAGGAAACTGAGGCACACGATGATTATGTAATTTGAGCAGTTAGCAGGTGGCAGATCTGAGTACTCAGCCCAGGCTGTCTGGCTCCTGGGTCCATGCTCCTAACCCTGCAGCACTGTCTCTCCCTGCGCTGTGTGTCTCTTAGACACACTCCTTTTACACTCCGAATTCTCATGGCACTCTTAAGGTATTTTCCTAATTTCACTTACATTTTATCAACCTTACCAAGACCACCTTTTACTCAAAGAGTCTTGAATGTGCATTGTACATGGTAAACATTCAATAGGCGATAATTAAATAGATTTCACAACTAAAGGAAAGGCTAGATTCTCAAACATTTTGTGATAGAGAGGAAAGGAAGAGGTTACCAGTAATTAAACCTGTCAGTTCCTTTCTTCTGTTCCCTGTATTCTTGGTCCCTGAACTAACAGAAATTATCATCTTTATCATTATTTCCTTGGAAATGTTATGAAACCTTCTTGGGAGCAGCAAATGTTCATAGAAGTAGGAAATTTTTTTTTAAGTCATTCTGCCCTCTCACCTTCAATGTTTTGTTCCCTTTATTATTACTTCCTAATGTGCTCGATCCAGCTTTAAATGACACAATGGGAAAGATTTTGGACTACTGTTCTGTACTAAGAAGTGGTTGTGTATGGACTAAATCTATTTAATTTTCATCTTATTTACACTAATAGCCTAAAAGTAATAATGCAGGAAGTTAGCATTCAGTAGTTTTAATGAACCAATCAATTAAGCAAAAAAAACACCAAAACATACACAAAAATACCTGTTGCATTTAATAATTATAATGTCTTCTCTTTAGTCTCCTACTTATTCTTTCACCTAAATCCTCAATTTACAAACATACATCTTCAAAATATTTAGTAATACGTAGGGCAACTGATTTACTGAGGGGAGAATGTGTTTAAAAAATTATCAACAGAAATAACACTCATTTTAAGTGCCCTTTGAATATTTCTATCGCAGCCCTTACTATCTTATTGAATATATTTATGTGGCTCTCTCTGGTAGGGAAAGAATTCTTGCAGATCTCTCACATTTCTGCACCTCTTGGGAGTAGAAGCACTGACTGCCTTTTTCTTATCTTTTCAAGGATGTTTGTATAGCAAACAGCATTGGAAGACAGAGATTATGTCTCCTTCTGAAGTGCTGGACAGCCACACTTAAACACAGTATAAAAGATTTGGGCTCCCTAAGCCCAGGGTTACTCTCCTGTAATGAAATCGATTGTGTGTCCCCACATCCATCTGGGCCCATCCATGTCCCTGCTGTGAGAACTGGGGCAGAGGGGACTGATGCAAACATGCTGGTGCTCGTGCTGCTTGCTGTGCTGTGGGTAAAAGTCCTCTGTCTCTGACCCAGGGGTCTTGTGTCCGTTACCAGCACCCATGAAACTGACAGGCCAGGCTAGCTTGTAGGTTAAAATCTCAGACCCTTCCCAGTTCCTGACAGTGTTGATGACAAGGATGTGTGTAGTAGAGAAATAGCTTTCTGGAAGAGAAAGGATGAACATCTCATAGGCCAATTAATGGAATTTGCAAGAAGTCTGTGGACATTGTTAGTAAGCCAAATTGTATGGTCCCTGGGAATCAGTTGTAGGCTAAATTGTATGGTCTGCTGAGAAATAAATTGCCCTCTCCTTTACTGCCTGTTAATGAGGAGGGATTGGGGAGGTGGTTGCAGGCCATGTAGTCTCAAAGGCTACAAATGGGGCCACGGTTGCTATCCTACTAACTACTAACTCTCCCCCAGGCAGAGACACCTCCTCACCATTCTGGCAATCAGCCTTAGGTCCACCTCTTATAATAACTAATGTTAATATTTTTCCTGGGCAGGCAGAAGGTCCCACCCCCTCTCAAACAACAGTTATAGAGATCATAAGGATAATAACCACTTGGCTAAACACACTATTGGCCAAGTCTCCCTACAGTGGCCCACGTGGGCCAAAGTGGGAACATAATAAATGGCTGTAAGTTCATAAAAATGCTTTGTCCCTTTTGGATGGCTTTTCCTGATGAAAGGTCTGGGTAAGAGTAGGGAATGATTGGGAAGAGGTGAAGGTATAGCTACTGGAATGGAACACACTGAGTTTGTGACGGTGGAGAGAGAACAACAATCCAGCAGCTGGGCAAGTGACACCTTATACCTCAGCAGATGTGGGACAGAAAGACCTTAAGGATCTTTGTCCTTTGGAATCATCCCTGAAGCCTTCCTCAGGAAAGAAAACATCTTCGTGTGATTCTCCTAAACTGTTGCAAGCACCTTAGATTTAATTCACTGCTGGTCTGCCATCCCCTTCCAGATGACTCTGAGCACAGTTTGAGGTTTGATCGCCATTCCCCTTAACCTTACCAAGATGTCTATCTGAAATAGCAAGAGATGTCCCCAGCTCCGGCACCTGCCACACAAAACACCTGTCAACACCTCTGGATGTCTTCCCCACTCCCCTTCCCATAGCCATTGCTCAGTCATTTCTTGGGATGGATAAATACCACCTTCCTGGTGATATGGACAAACAGGAGCGTTTACTCTAACTGTCCTCAGGCACCTCCTCCATAAACAAGGACTAGGCTCAATTATTCAAAGCAACCTACAAACCCTAAGATTTAACAGCTGGTGGAGAGGCCATGTTGGTGGCACTGTTGACCTATACCCACTGAATGGTCTATGTCTGACTTGAGGGCCTCCAACAATTATAAGCAACACTTTCTTTCCGGGACTGCCATTGTGCATTCCCAGGACTGTATTGCTTGCTTGGAAGCCAGTCATTATCTTTACTTACTCCCCAAAACATGGTGACTTGCAACTTACGAGTGATCATAAGAGACCTTCAAGTGTTCAAGGAAACACCGCTAGCAGATCACACAGCCGTGAAATGTGAGTCCAAAATGAAGCTTCCTTTCATTACCTGCAAGAGCTTTCCCAAAGGATAGCTGACTCATTATTTATGCAGAATCTGTGGCCATTTATTGCTACGAAGGAAGCCATCCCATTATAAAAAACAGTACAAAATTTGTCCCTGACTTTACTTAAGCTGAAGTGATCAATGACACCACCTTGGCCCCGGAAGACATTCAAGTCAGCCTCCACTTACTAACCAGGGACATTACAGGTGGTAGAATTGCTTTAAACTTCTTCCTCATGGGCCAAGGCAGAGTCTATAGGATTGCTAATACATCCTTCTGTGCCTATGTTAATGCCGTGGGCCAACGGAAAATATCAATACAGAAACCTAAGGAGAGAGCCCCATGATTTTTCTGAAGTTAGACCCTGGTGGTTTATGGGATTGTTCAATGGGTTGATTCTGAGAACCTGGGGGACATAGCTGAGGCCATTGCTGCAGGATGGCTTCTCCTGCTGCTGGATTCCTGTTCATAGTAGCCTTTATAAGATGCTGTATGACACAAATTGAACAGATTTGGTCCTAGCCTCTGTCAGTTAGATTAATTGGAGTGGCCAGTAGAGTGGCATATTTATGGGAAAATTCATCAGAAGCCAAGACAGTATGGAAATGAAGGGTAGACATTGCTGGAAGACAGTGCTTCACAGGTTTCTTGAATTTCTCCTGTTCTGGATTCTCTTTTCAAGTATGTTTGTATAACAAACAGTGTTGAAAGAGAGAGATAGTATCTCTCTTCAGAGCAAAGGTCAAGTAAGCATGTTTTTTCTTTCTGCTTTTTTTCTCCCCAAATCCCCCAAGTATGCAGTTGTATATTTTAGTTGTAGGTCCTTCTAGTTGTGTCAGGTAAGCATTTTTTAAAACAGATTTTTATTTTAGAATAGTTTTAGATTTACAGAAAAGTTATGAAGATAGCAGAGAAATCCCATAAATCCTACACTCAGTTCCACTATTATCAGCATCTTATATTAGTATGGTACATTTGTTTAGGTAAGTTTTATACTGTTTGGTCTGAAAGATTTGGGTTCCCTAAGCTCAAAGCCCTCTCTTGTAATGCAACCCACTGTGTGTCCAGGGATCCAACTGGATCTGTCTACATCAACTGTGTGGGATTCGGAGGCAAGGGGAGCCAACATAAATATGATGATGCTCATGCTGCTTACCGTGTGGTAAGTAATAAACTCCTTTTTCTCTGATCCAAGAGATTTGTGTCTTATACCCACATCCATTAAAAGATAGCAGACTAACTTGTTAACTCATATGCAGGATAAAATCCCAAACCCTCCACATTTTTTGACAATCCCCCTCTCCCTTCACCAACTCAACTCTTTGAAGGCATGGAACAAGTTTCTGTTTGATAAATATAGACTGAACTTCACTAAAATGGGCTAATAATCTATTTTAACAATTGTGTAGAATGAATTTGAGGTCAGAGGTCAGGCTGGTGTCTGCATAGAACTTAGTCATATCAATCAGTCTTTGCCTACTAATTGAAGGGGAACGGAGCACACACTACAGGCCCATGGGGGTAAGGCAGTCATAGGGGTGAAGGTGAGAGAAAGTGGAGTGTTGGGAAAGTTGGACAGGTAAGAGCTATCTGCAAGGTGTGAGAAAGTATAGACCAATTCATAAGACCTGGTGCCTGGAGGATGCAGGAACAGACCTCAGGTATTGCTGACATGTGATCACGAGGGTGCATGAGTCATCTATGAGTAACACGCAATAAGTTACTTTGGCATAGCACGGTGACAGGCAGTTCCAGCAGTCATTCAGTGAGCGAGTCCGTGAGCCTTTGGAAGGACCCTCGCTCTTGGCCTGGAGTTCAGCAGTAGGGTTCTAGTCCTGAGCGGTACAGCAGCAAAAGGCATGCGTGATATGGGACGTGGATTCCAAAGTAGGGATTCTCAAACAGGGTGAGGATGGACTTTGAGAAGTACAATTAATATCAAATATCATATCACTTTATTTGGGGGGGGACACTGTGTGTATAATACAAATTAATATCTGACAAAGTATTTTTGACGTAACTAATTCTCTGGGGGCCATGAAAGTTTTGTGATTTTCAACAGTGAGCATGGGTTAGTTAAAGGGAAGGAGGGTTGTAAAGCTGTAAGGCACAGGGTGATGATCATGAATCTCAGCATGTGAGCTAGAGGGCCTCACATCTCTGCTCTGGTCTCAGGCTGGAACAGAGCCCTGAGACTCCAGAAAAGAACAGCCGCAAAAGCTGAACACGAGCAGTGTCTAAAGAGCCATGTGAGTGATCCTAACGTATTTTCTAACACACACACACATGCACACATACGCTTTTAAAACTGAAAATACCATTAAATACCCAGATTGCACTAAAACAATCCCTGACAGTAATAATCCCCCAAAAGTATCAATTTACTTACAGAGCACCTAGATAGATATAGCTAATATTGTGTAAAAGCATATGAGATGGACTGTCAGGTTTAAAAAACTAATCCTATAAAATTAAATCCAGTTTATATGACACTAACAAGTCCACCCTGTCATACCAAAAAAGATTTTTTTTCCTGGCTCTACTATTTACTAACTCTATGATCCTGGGAAAATATCAAGTGCCTAGCGTGTTAATGAGGTTAATATTAGCACCTCATAAATTTTGAGGTTTGAGATAATGGAAGTGAGAGTGCTTTGAAATTATACTTGCTATATAATTTTTATTATGATATATGTTCTCCAACTAGGCTTTACAAATATCCAGTCCAAAATGGTGTATCAATACCAGCGCATTCACTGAGAGAATGAAATATACAAGTACCCCCCCTCCCCACCCCCAGGAAATGGAGTGACTACAACCTAGATGTAAAAGGGTGAATTAAGAAAGGGAGATAAATATTAATGGAATATAAATGCAAATGACATTGGCAACATGAAAGCAAGCATGAGTGACCTGCTAGCTGGAATTTAGACTCTATTTCTTCACTTTAGACAGTTAAATAAGAGCTGTAGCAAACTAAGGTTTTCTTTCAATAAATGTAAATTTTGCAGTCAAGGAGGAAATAATAGTCTCTCCCTACACCTTTAAGTTTGCTGCGTACGGTAAATTATAAAGGAATCTGGGGGGAGTATTGGTGTTGGGGAATGATAAATACGAGCAAATGTTTTCCTTCCACTATTAAAAAGCAACCTGATAATTTTATGTGATTGTGTTCTAAAATAAAACAAATACCTTCGAACTTGGAAACTGTTTAATTGTTGAGATAATTCGCCTTTTCTTCATCAGTTGATAAGTTTAGGCCCAAAAGGGAGAAGCTGCACAATAAGTTCCCTTTGTATATGTGGTTCTTTGATAAGAGCTATAAAACACTATTTTGTATTCTAGCAAGCAGCTTACAAATATCAGCAGGTAAACTGCTAGTTCTTTAATTTGATGATTCATTAAATGATCTGTTTTTTTTTTACTATACCTCCCTACCCCAAGCACACCCTTGCAACTCCCCTCCCTAACCGATGGAGCTTGTACTGGAACCCCCTAGGAGTCTTGTTAAAAGTGCAGATAACTGAGGCCCGTGAAAAACACTGAAAGTGTATTTCAGGGTTCGTGGCCTCGGTATCTACATTTAATAGAAGCTCACTAAATTTGATCAATCATTGTACTAGCACTTGTTGAGCATTCCTTCCTACAAACCTCTGTGGCATGGCTGTATTATTCATTTAGCATTTAGGGTGTGTTAGTATGTATTCATTCATTGAACAAATATTTTTAAGGTGCCTACTGTGTGTCCAACACTGTCCTAAAAATTCATTTTTTGATGCATCTACCACCAACCAGATTAAAAGGCCCTTTCAGATACGGATCCTAAGTAAACATTTCTTTGTAATCCTAGAGACTGATAGTGTACCCTCCATTTAATAGTTTTCCACCCAGGGTCCATTCCCTTCTTCCCTTTTAACAGAATCCCAGTTTTGTTCAGGGACCCATCCATATAGCCATATATTTCAGAGGCAATTTTCAGAAATGTGTCCTATTCCTCTGAAGGTAATGCCATTTCCCTTGCCAATGATTGTGTCACGTCATGTGACTTAATTCTGGCCAATGAGGCAGGAGGGGAAGGCTGCTGAGAAGTTTCTGTGAAGTCTCCTTACTCCTAGAACAGAGCCACAGGAAGAGGTGGTCTCTCTTCCTCCACATAGTTATACTTCTGTTGTGATATCTGGAATTGCTGCAGCCATCTTGTTACTTCCCTGAGGAAGAAGCTTCCACTGGGGATAGCAGAGAAGAGAAATGGAAAAAACCTGGGTCCTTAATTACTTTGTTGAGCCACTCATCAACCAACTGCAACATTTACTCTACCTCAGGACTTCCAATTTATTGTTAACGCCAGTTTGAGTCTGTGTTTCTCTACTTGCAGCCACAGCGTCCTAACTGATGCTCAGTAAATGTCAGTTCAAGATGATGTTGAGGGGCCGGCCAGGTAGCACAGCGGTTAAGTGCGCACGTTCCACTTTGGCAGCCTCGGGTTTGCCAGTTTGGATCCCGGGTACGGACATGGCACCGCTTGGCAGGCCATGCTGTGGTAGGCGTCCCATGTATAAAGCAGAGGAAGATGGGCGCGGCTGTTAGTTCAGGGCCAGTCTTCCTCAGCAAAAAGAGGAGGATTGGCAGCAGTTAGCTCAGGGCTAATCTGCCTTAAAAAAAAAACATGATGTTGACAATTATGTGAAAAATAAAATGATAGACTTTCCATATTCCAAGATGGTTCTGCTCACTATTATTGAGATTTATTTGTGAGGCTGTGAATAAAAATATCAATGCAAGACCTACAATCTTTACTCTACAGAGATACCCTCTTTCTCCTAAGCCCTATAACCTTCTTATGTGCCATTCAGAAGCAGGAAGGTCAGAAGAAGGTGAGTGGCCCCCACAAATGTCTAGGAGCCACCAGTGTCCTCTTCCTTTTTGACCACCCCTCATCGCCTGACCTTTATCTATCTCCTCTCTTGGCTTATCTGACACTTGCTTACTATGTCACTTTTCTTCCTACATGTCAAACCTGTCCTCTCTCTCCTTCAATGGCTCCCTTTCTCTTCTACCTACAGAAGGTGAGTCTTTCCGAAGAACGGATTCTCCGTTCTCCATTTCTTCCATTCTACTAGAGTTTAAACTATTTACTCATCCCACATTTGCAACATCCCACATAGTGGACAGTTTCACCTAGATGTCTCACTCGAATCAAAATCAGTATGTTCAAAGTCAGACCTACCAATTTGTATCTGAAAATCATCTTATTTTTCTAGAAATTATACTGCAGTTCTTTCAAGCTTAAGACCTTGAGATCCTCTTTGATTTCTCTGTCTTCCTCATAATTTTCGCTGGCCCCAAGTCCTAACAAGTCCTCTTGCATAATTTCTCTTGCATACACCCCCTCCTTTCCGTTCTTACAGCCACCATCTTGGTTCAGGCTCTGACTTCATCACTTTGAACCTGGAATACTGCAATATCTCTAAAATGCATTCCTCTCCGTGCTCTCCCCCTGCCCCACCCAAAATCCTTCCTGCATACTCCAGAACAGCTCCCCAGTCAGAACCCTTCAGTGAGTTCCCACTGCCTTACATTCGTGTCCAAATTCCATGGCCCAGCAAGGCTCCAAAATTAGAGTCAGTTATCTTTTCAGCGTGGCTCCAAATATGCCTCTATATACAGCCTTTAATTCAAACGAGTTATTTCACTTCTCGTTACCCAAGTCCTCCTGACAGTTTCCTTCCTTCCGCCTTGGGTCTATATTAGACTGCTCTTTGTCTCCATCGACCAAAACTGAACCTATTTTCCAATGCCCACGCAAGAGTCTGAAATTGTCCTCATCATTTCATATGGAAGTTATTCATAAAAATAATAATGATGATTTAAAACAATAGCTACCATTCAATGAGTGCTTACAATATGCCAGAAGTTGTAAAATCCCATTCTTGTAAAATGTGAATGATAAAACCTACCTAATAAAGTTATTGTGAGGAGTCAATGAGACAATGTACGTAAAGGGCTGAACCCAGATCCTGGGATATGTGGAAGGTGCCCAATAAAAATGAACTGAACTGTCGTTAATTATACCATTGAAATGTCACAGGTTTTGCCATCAGTCAAAATGCCATGTCTTGGCCACTCAAAAGAGAATGAGCGCTGAGGAAGTGGCTAAGACGCAATGTTGGGTTTGGGAAAGGAGTTGCCCAGTTCCGGTTCCTCACAGCATCCCCTGGCATGACTTTCTGAGCCTGAGGCAAACAAAAATGTCTTTGTTCCAAATTACATACCTTGTCTGATGATACACTTGTTCTTTACATTTCTATTATGTGTGTGTCTTACGTATCCCTTCACTTCCTTGTCCTGGGCACCAAAATGCAGAACTCAGACAGCATTAGGAAAAAAGTTCTTTCCGATGTGATCAGAGGTACAAAATCATGTGGGAGACCAAAGAGAAAGCTCTCTTCTGGTGGATAGAAGCTCTTCATAAATGTTCATTTCCTTTAAAACAAACAACAAAGTTTCCCCCACCTGCTGAATTTCTTCTTGCTGTTTCTCAAACCAAAACGCAATTTAAGAGACAGTTACTACATAAGAATGTTAAATATGTGGCTTTCATGCTAAATCTGTGAAAATCCTTCCTCACATTCCAATGCCGGGAAATTAACAATTTAAATCTCTCTTTGAAACATACGGTGGATTTACTTCTCAGAACTTCCAGAAAAAGCCAAACCAAAAACTGCATCCAGTCACACTAAGGTTAGAATGTTGTGATTTACATAATAAGCATTTGTCAATAAGTAAATGTTTCATTCTTTATAAGACTGAGATGGGAAGTGCGGTTAGAACTCAGACAGACTTAAAGAGATGCATCTGATCCAAGGAAAGGCCCAACACGGGGCTTTGAGAAATAGAGCACCATTCATTCATGAATGACACAGGATTTAAAATTCTTGAGGGTGGAAGGCCTATGTGCCCCACTAGGGGGCTGGATTATAATCCACAGGGACTGCCGTCTCCGTTTCTTGAGAATTTGGGTACAAATTAGCATGTCGAGGACAGCCAGGTTGTTCCCTGGAACACTACAGCATTTTCTTCTATCCCAACATTCTTATATAGGCAAGGCCTCAACCCAAGGCCTGGGAATCTGTATTTTTAACAAACACCCACATTTTGGCTGACTCATCCCTCAATCCACCGTCGCTTTGCAGAAAGAAGGTTGTTTTTCATTTGTTTGTCTCTTCGTTGTGCTGTGGTAGCAGGTCCTCTGGCTTTCTCTTTTTGAAGCCTGTCCTTCCGGGGTGCTGAAGATTCCCCCGGGGTGGCGCCGTCCCCCAGCTCTGTCCTCCACAGCAGACCTTTCTCTTCTCTTTCCCTCATCAGAATTCACCTTTCCTGTGGGACCCTTTCTTCACTGGAAGATGACGCTCATCTCATGAGTGTTAAAGGAAAACGTAACTATTACACACATGACCTTTTATCTGTAACTTTCAATGCCTTAATTCTTTCTTTTTCTTTTCTTCCGTGGACCCTTTTTCAGACTAATGGTTTTAAATGCATAAAGTAAAATAAAAAGGAAAGAATTATATTGAAATACTGCTCTCATAATATGTTTTAAAATGTGAAATAGTAATCCCTGTTCTTTATTATACTTTAGAAAACAAGATCTAGAGGCAGGTCTAATAGTTTTCTCAATTTCAAAATATGATGAACATACATGATATTTTGAAATATCCTCAGAAACTGTAACGTTATATGAAAATATCTGTGATTTCTATTGGTGACAAAATGTTAGGAGGTGCTAGGTTTGTTGACTACATTCATAATTAAAATTTCAGTAGGATGAGAGTGAAAATAAAGATATAATTTTTTCCTAATCCAAGTTCATGGACCCCATGAATTCAAGATCCTTGGGCCTTGGGTCCAGGTTAAGAAATCTTGCCCTAATCAAATGACTTGATGAATTGTGGGAATTCCAGTCATTGCAGTTGGCCAGCGCAGGCTCTTCCTTTGCAAATAGGGTGTTTTGTGGGTTTTTTAGCCATAATTCTCTGACAGTTACCTGCCATATTACCTGGCAGTTAGTAAGGGATTACAGATTTTTTGGAAGCTTCTCTTCCTTGAGTGTTTACCTGTGCTGTGTCCCCATCCAGTTTCACCTATTCCAATTATGCCCCTAGGCCTCCCCATTCCCTCTCTGGAATCTTCAGATGCTGCCCGGAACCTCACTGGACCAGGTCCCCTTTCCCCCCTCCCCAACTCAGGCTTGATGCTCCAGCTTGCACCTGTTCCACTCTCTCCTCTTCAGCTTCTACTTTCCACTGTGTCCCCTACAAAGCTCTTGTCCCCTCTGGGAGCTTACCTGACTGTGTTCTCAAGTCTGTCAAAAGTGCTTACGAGGGGCCAGCCCCATGGCTGAGTGGTTAAGTTTGCACGCTCCACTTCGGCGGCCCAGGGTTTCACCGGTTTGGATCCTGGGTGCAGACATGGCACCACTGATCAGACCATGCTGAGGTGGCGTCCCACATGCCACAACTAGAAGGACCCACAACTGAAATATACATCTATGTACTGGGGGGATTTGGGGAGAAAAAAAAAAAAAGGAAGAAGAAGAAGATTGGGAACAGTTGTTAGCTCAGGTGCCAATCTTTAAGGAAAAAAGGTGCTTACAAAACTCTTCAGCAGTCTGATCCTATAAGGGCTATAGAAACATACCATTTCTCTTGCCCCACTGATCAACCAGGTTTGGAAATAATTTTTTCAGTCTGTGGTCAAGGCATCAGTGATAGACACTTCTGCGAATTATTTGGCTGCAGCCTCATCATACACAAAGGCATTGATCTGACCCTCTTCTCTGAGTGCCAGGCCCCCAACCCACACCCACATAAGAAAAGGCACTTAACATCCTTGGGAGAGAGATTATTTTCCATATTTTCCATGAAGAAAACTTAGATACTACAAAAGGCTCAATAACATGTCCAAAAACAAACAACAAGTTGGTTATGGACCCAAGATTTTAACCAAGATTCTCTGAGGCCTAGCTCTACACAGTAGGTGCTCAAGAAAGGGTGGTTGTAGTTGTTATTATTATTATTATTATTATTATTTGAGAGTCGATGGGTTTTCATTTGGATTCCCTGGAAGCAGATTCTGAGACACAGAAAATTCATACGAAAATGATGTATTAGACAGTGTTCCCAGGAAAAATCGTTAGGAGAATAAAGAAGTGGGGCAGGAAAGAAAAGAGGACCAAGTAAGTGTGTCATGCCAAGCAGAGGTGACTCAGGAGAGGGATGGGTCTCATCTCAGAGTTGTCCCATCAGAGGAAAGGAATGGGAACACTTGCATCCCCATATCTGCCAGTCACTGATTAAGGGCTACTTTGGGGGTCTGTGGAGGGGGATAATCACCACGAAAATGTGGCTTTCTTAGGAGCACAGGTAACCTGAGCTATGGCCAAGAAGAAGGTGTGGCCGGTGGGGGAAAGCATACCCAGAGCCAGTACACACTGACAGCATTTGTCAAGGGGATCTTGAAAATGGAGCATCATCATCAAAGGAAACAACACAGAGCTCTGATTTTGCCAGGGTTTGTATCCATATGGACTCCAAACACATCACTCAGGGCTGAAGAGAGTAACAAGCGTCGTTCTTTGAGTCAAGAGGCCTAGGCTTTAGTCCCAGTTCTGGCAGCTGCATGACCTTGGAGGAGTCATTTAGGCCCTGTGGCCTTCAGCTTCCCCTCAGGACCACGTGCAATCCTAGAGCCAACACTGAGGAGGCTCCGTAAACATTTGTTGGTCAACTAAAATCATTTTATTATTTCAGCACCGTGGGAATGCAGGTCGTGACTGCCTTCCCAGCTCCATTCCTGCTGGGTCTCTGACAGTGAGACTTCCTCTCATTTTCCATGTTTCTGTTACTCTTCTAGGGGAGTTTTCTTTTGTATATGTGATTCAGCTCTTCGGAGGGAACCCATGACAGTCATGTGAGATGGGTTTAATTTTGTACCATCTAATTGTTTATTGGTAACAGGGTTAACTAGATGACTCTGCTTTTCCAATGATACTGGAAGGGAAAAATCATTCAAGATTTTTTTTCTGGGAGATTTAAAAGAGCGAAATATAAATGACTTTTTGTCAGTGTCCATATTATAATAGATAGCAAAGGGTGGCTTTTTTCCCCAAAATATATGAATAAATGACTTTTTTTTCAGTCTCAGGATGAGATTTATGCTGTTAGACTTGTATTCTTTTTTTATGGTATTTTACAATCAATTTACAACTGGAATGAACTTTTGTCAATTCTGTTATTTGAGGCAGAGTTGGGTGTGAGGAACGTGACCCGAGTGATGTGGCAGACACAGATGTGCCTCCCAGACCTCCCTGCAGGAAAGGATGTGCTGCCCAGCTGTGGGGAGTGTGGCCAGCAAACAGCCTCTGGCTGTCAGCTCCTTCAAGGTGGGCCTCAGCTGCTTAAGCTGCTTCATTTGAGGTCATGCCCTTTCTAGGACAACCTGAACCCAATGAGGAAAGTGGGGATATAAAGGCATAACCATTTTGGCCTAACTTAGGAAACCCTGACAAGCAACACTTGCTCTAGATTTTTCTATTGGGTTGCCAAAGCTTTCGTTGGGTCGACTGCAACAGTTGGTCCTGGGAGTGGTCCCAGAAAGCAAGCAATAAAGTGAGGGTTTGGAAGTGGATCACACACCACTGGGCTGGCCATGAGGATCCCATCACTAGTGGCGAGTAGAGTCCAGACACTGCTAGCACAGGTGGCCATTCAATTGTTAAATCTTCCACAGGGGGTGATTTGGGCGTGTGTACCAGCAGGAGAAAATGCACTGGCAGGTGCAATGTATCAGGTATTTGAGACTTTGAAGGAAAAGGTAGATCGAAGGATAATAGGACTGGATGGCTATTGCTAAGTGCCACTGACCTGCTACACTAAGATAAGGAGCAGCTGAGGGTGAAAGCCAAGCATAAAATCCAGGCGTGAAAGTGAGAAGGCTCATTGGATATACAAGGATGCTCCTTCAGGGGCTGGCCCCGTGGCCGAGTGGTTAAGTTCGCGCGCTCCGCTGCAGGCGGCCCAGTGTTTCGTTGGTTCGAATCCTGGGCGCGGAGATGGCACTGCTCATCAGACCACGCTGAGGCAGCGTCCCACATGCCACAACTAGAAGAATACACATGCCACAACTAGAAGAATACACAACTATGTACCGGGGGGCTTTGGGGAGAAAAAGGAAAAAATAAAATCTTTAAAAAAAAAAAAAAAGGATGCTCCTTCAACCCTGCAATGGCAGGATGGAAAATGTTTTGGAATTTTTCAGCCGAGAGACTGAACTTCATAAAAAAATCAAGGCAGGTCTGTGTCAAGGTCAGAGTTCAGCTTAGAAAAACCCTTAGTCCTCTCAGATGGAATGGAGATATCTTGGTGGATGTCCCCAGAGAGTTTGACATCTCAGACTCTGAACTTCCTAAGCCATCGGCCACCCTAGGATTGGCATGATGGGCAAGTGAATGGAGAGGCCATGGTGACAGAGATGCAAATACTTCCAACAGCACATGAAGGCAGTCCTCGTCTTGCACAACAAACAGCGTAGGGTGGTGACAATGACCATGCAACCAGAAACCGTGCACAGAAATCTTAATAATCAGCGGGAAAAATTACAGTTGTTCTGTGACTTTAAAAAAGTTTTGTCAAAATATTAAAAACAGTTTTACTGTAGGTTACAAATGTATAGAGACATAAAAAACAACAAGGCAACTAATATTTATTTAGTGCACTGTAACAAAATATTAGAAACCTTGAAAAGTAAGTGGTTTATTTCTCTGTAAGTAAATTCAGCAAGAGTAGTTTGGACAGTGCTTTTCTTCTGCTTCTTGTGTAATTTTTGACACGGAGAGAGCATGTTTCCTAAGCCTCTATGGAGAATTGTTGTACTCCTTTCTGAGTCTGGATCAGCTTCCAACATTTTATCCTTTGTGCTGTCAATGCCATGAGAAATTCCCACAAGTTACTTCAACATGAAGCTTTCCCAGATCCGTTTCCTCTGGGCCAGCTTCGTCCTTTCGCTACAACCATTTTCTCAGTTACGTTGCTCAGTTTGCCTTCACTAAGTTCTTCTGCTGCACGTCTAGAGTCTTCCGAAGGGCGGCCATGTCCAATTCCCACATCAGCTGTTTTTTCTATAAGTCCTTTCCTTCGAGTTTCACTTCCAGCATTATCACTTTTTTGGATTTCACTTTCATCTTTGTTGGCCAATTCCCTCTTTCAACTATGCCTTACTGTAAACTGTCACGTGGCTTTATTCACAGGGAAACAGGCAACACAACTACATGCTTGGCTGTCTGTGTGTGACCTGAACAACAGATGGGCCATGACCAAACACCAACGGACTTTGAAAGAAGTGATGTGATTAATTACTGATCATGATATGCATCTTCTATTTCCATAGTGATTTGTGGACTAAAGAGCTGACCGCGAGGTTTATACCATATGCAATTAAGCACAGTTAATACACTACTGTAACTGAAACTTGAACCATTTTGGCCGGGGGCTGGTATTGTTTAAATCATGGTAAATAAAATTTGTGAGTATTGGAACTATGCAAAGTGAGGACTAACTATAGTTCCAACACTTACCAAGATTGACCTAGCTACTGCCACTGTCAAATGTCCAATTTGTCTGCAACAGAGACCAACACTGAGCTCCTGATGTGACACCATTCCTCAATGAGATCAAGTGGCTACTTGGTGGCAAGTTAGCCACATTAGGCCCCTTCCATCTTAGAAGGTCAGTGGTTTGTTCCCACAGGGACATATTCTGGGCACGAGCTTTCCTTTCCTACCTGTAGAGCCTCAGTCAGCACCACTATCTAAGTACTTATAGAGTGTTAGACTCACCAGCACCGGATTCCATATAACATTGTGTCAGACCAGGCCACCAACTTAACAGGAAAGGAGGTGTGGAAATGGGCTGTGACCATGGATCCACTGATCAGATCATCCAGGCGCTGCCAAGACTGATTGGGTTGGAATAGCCTGCTGGAGACAGAGCTGAAGTGCCAGCTCAGAGACAATACTCTGTGAAGATGCATCCTCCAGAGCACAGCATGTGCATTAAACCAAAGTCTTTAGGTGGCCTTATGTCCCCAGTAGGAAGAATAAATAGGCCCAGAAACCAAGGAATGGGCCCACTTACCATCATTCTCAGTGACCTACTTCTGAGGGACTTTGTATTTCCTGTCCGCACTTCCCTGGGCTTTGCAGGGTTAGAGGTTCTGAGCCCCAGTAAGCACTCACTTTTGCCAGGGGACCCCACAGGAATCCACTAAAGTATAAACTACAGCTGCTGCCTGGGCACTTTGGACTCCTCGTGTCAAGGGACCAGGAGGCAAGAAGAGATGCCACTGTTTTGGTGGAGGTAATTGACCCTGGTCATCAGAGGGGGTAAGGCTATATTATTACACAGTGGGGCAGGAAGAAATATGTGTAGAACTCACGTGATCTCATTGGGTGTGTCTTGGTATTCCCTTGCTCAGGTATGACTGTAAATGGACAGGTGCAGGAGCCTGGCCTGAGAAGGGAATGGTGACTAGGGCTCAGGCTCTTCAGTGATGAGAGTCTAGGTCAAGCCACCAGATAAGACTCCAAGGCCAGAAGAGTTGATAGCCATGGGTGAGGGGGACCCAGAATAGATAGTGAAGGAGGGAAATGATGTGGGTCAATTGTGGCCAGAGACCAATTACACAGATGAGGGCAGAATTTGTCCCTCAAAAAGTATACCTTAAGGAGCTGGCCTGGTTGCATAGTGGTTAAGTTCACAAGCTCTGCTTCAGCAACCTGGGGTTTGCGGGTTCAGATCCTGGGCACAGACCTACCCACTGCTTGTCAAGCCAGGCTGTGGTGGCATCCCACATACAAAATAGAGGAAGATTGGCACAGATGTCAGCTCAGGGACAATCTTCCTAAAGCAAAAAGAGGAAGATTGGCAACAGATGTTAGCTCAGGGCCCATCTTCCTCACCAAAAAAAAAAAAAAAAAAAAAGTATAACTTAAGAAGAGAGGCCCACCAGAATCTTGGAGAAGCTGCTTTCTTAATGCCCATGGAGAATGGATCCAAGCAGCATAAGGGATGGACTATAGTAGACATGAAGATACACAGCTCAGGACCTCCTTTCAAGAAAGGAAGGCCTTCACACCTTTCTCTGATGACCTAGTAAGGCAGAAGTATGAAGACCCAGCCCTTTCAATCTGACTCGGCACACTGATAGGCCATATGCACTGCAGGGCTCCCCACTGGGCTGAAGGCTTTGTGGCGCTGCATCACAGCTCGACTTCTTCTGCCTGATCCTGCTTTTTCCCCCCATCCTTTTGTAAGTGTTGATCCCTAATAAACGTCTTATACTCCAAATTCCATCTCAGTGTCTGCTCCTAGAGAACTCAACCTTCAACAATGTGTCCGTATCCTGAGACCTTGCTGGGTTAAACAACCTGTAACGTAATCTTCATATTTCAATTTTATTTGAGAAGTAATTTTTTAAAATGTTACTTTGTGATGGTAAAGTTGTTATCATTGGAAGAAAGCTGATAGTTCCCTAAATATAAGATCTCCAGTAACCCAGATGCAAAGATTGCTATACTAAGTTGTGAACGATATTGCTGTATGTTTGCATAGTGTGTCACAATTTACAAAGCACTTTTATATTTACAGGTTACCTGTTCCAAACAGCCATTCCATGAGCTAGGCAGACATTTGCATTCTCTCCTCAGAGGAAAAAGAGTTCAGATGGACTGCAAAATGTCTAGGGATAAATCCCAGAGAAATTTTCCCACTTGTGCTCAAGGAGAAAATACAAGGTTATTCATAAAAGGCTTTTAATAGTGAAAAATTGAAATAGTCAAAAGTTAGAACAACCTAGATGCCTCCCAGTAAGGGAATGGATAAATATAATGTGATATATTCATGAGTTACAATACCACACAGTTCATTAAAACAGATGAAATATATAATTTATAAAATATATCAAATCTCAATATAAATCTCCGAACATAATATTGAGTCATTGACTAGATAGTTTCAGAATACATATACTATCATATCATTTAGGTAAATTGTTAAATAATGTAAAAACAATACTAAACATTAATACATATATAGAACTTTTAAAGTGTTTTTAAATGGACTGATTGGACACCCACTACACTCCCGGCAAGGATCCTGGTGGTAGAGAGTAAAGGCGTGGAAGATCCCTTGCTCTGCAGGAATTTTTTTTGGATTTGATACTTTTAAGGCTGTACTGGGAGCTGGCAAAGAAAGAGCCCATTGAATCATGGTTGGTAAGGAAGCACAAGCTGAGTTTTAGCTTCCAGCTCTATGCAGAGATCCATGGTCCTCATTTCTCTTTCTCCAGGGCTAAGCCACTTCTTCCCACGCTCAGATTTCTGATTCTGGAATACAACATGCACTCTGTGAATGTATGAGGGAAAGGAATGCCCCTCACAACCCAACCCTCCTATCTGCTTGGCGCCTCCCCATCCCCATCACAATGAGGTTTAGTTCTGGGGTTAAGCCCAGTGGCAGTGAGCACTAGGACACAGCCTACCACTTGGCACTTGGAGCGGTTTGAGGGACCCTCTGTCTGCCACCCCCAGATTGTATGAAGAGAACAGCAGGGTGGAGACCTACTGAATCTTTCTTATTGAAAGGAGTTTAGTCAGAAGGAGAGGCCCACTGAAAACCAACCTAGTGAGTAACACACACATGCTCTCCAAAGTGCCCAACACCTGGGCGGCTGCTGATGCTCCTTCTACCACGTTCAGTGTGGGCTGAGCACCGAGCTCAGGGAGGAGCAAGGTCCAAGACCTTCATCTTTTGCAGTCTGGGCAAGGTGAGGAGAGACTGTCTCAACGCCTCCTTGGGCCCTCTCTGTTTGCACAAACTGCTAAGGCTTGCCGCACTGTAGGAGTACCCAGAATCTGTTCCGAACTCGCCAAGATTTGGCTCAATCTGATTTATCATTCCCAAATCCCACTTAACATATGTATTTCTTGCTAATTTTATTTTACTTTTTACCCCTGTCCTAACCAGAGTGCTTCGAGTTGCCTTTCATAGGTTGAAATTATCCAGGCATCTGAGATCATCCCAGCTGGAAGAGTCTGCAATGCAGGAAACAAAGAGAGCAAAGAAATATTCTGTCAAAATATTTTGCATATTGAATTTTAAAAAGCGATTATTTGAGGTTTGTGAGACATTAATGTATTCTGTACACCAACTTCAACCAAAGAGATCATAAAGAGCAGAGAAGATTGTTTCATTATTGAGAAAAAAGAACAACTCTATTCCACTAGCCTGGGGCATTTGAGAATTAAGACAGGGTTTGCAAAGCACTTGGCGGTTTGCCTGGCTCATAATAGGTGCTTAATAAACTTAGTTGGCCTCGGTGGCGTAGCCGTTAAGTTCACGCACTTTGCTTTGGAGGCCCAGGGTTCGTCATTTTGGATCCCAGGCATGGACCTACACACTGCTCATCAAGCCATGCTGAGGCAGCTGTCCTACATATAAAATAGAGGAAGATGGGCACAGATGTTAGCTCAGGGCCAATCTTCCTCAGCAAAAAGAGGAGGATTGGCAGTGGATGCTAGCTCAGGGCTAATCTTCCTCAAATAAATAAATAAACAAACAAACTCAGTCACCATTGTGTTCGGTGTGTGCTGTCTTAACTCTTCGGTGCAGTTCAGGAAGATTCCTGCTCTAAAACAGCCCCTCTTACAGGTGATGTGCAAATAAATTACCTGGGGATTTTGTTAAATTGTGGATTCTGACTCCATGGGTCTGGGGTGAGGCTTGACAGTCCAGCTTTCTAACCAGCTCCCAGGTGTTGCTGTCACTGCTGGAATGAGATCTACACTCGAAGCACCAAGGTTCTCCCTCATGGGCTGAAATCATCATTCCTGCTCATTTCGACCCCTACAGTTCTGAGTGTGTTATTTGTTTTATCCTCTGTGCCTTCCTCGACCACAATCACCTACTCAGATCCTACTAACTCTCAAGGTGTAGTTTAAGCCCCACTTTTTTGCCTAAACCTTCTTCCCCAATTTTTGCAGCCGTAAATAATTAATATTTTCTCTGAAACCCTGAATCAAATTTAATAGAATCCCTTTTATTAAAACTGCCAAGAGATTGGTTAGTTAACCTAAAAAGTTGTTTAAAGTGAGAATATTGTAATTTAAACATAACTACTTTAAACTTTTAATAAAAATATTTAAGTGCACATTTGTTGAACAATTTTTTAACGTAAGGCCTAGTCCTTTTGTTCCAGGGTGTCTCCCTTGAGAAGTGTACATAAGCCATCCCTATAACACATTGTTTCGTTCTTCTGGAGTCTGATTTTTTTTTCTCAAACTTTCGTGGATTTCCTGGCCACACCTAATTTGATTGCATTTCTTAAATGACTTACTTTAGTTCATTTACTTGTTTTCCACAGACATCACAACTCTTTCGTTTTGCCCTCAGATTTCATTGGTTTCACAATTTTTAAATTAAATTAGGTAGTTACAAGAACAAGCACAAAAACACATCTGGAAACAAACACAACCAACTGCTGGTAAGTGCACAATTCGCCTGTGGGAGAAGCTGGGGGATGGGACCTGTGGTAGGTTGAGTAATGGCTCCCCAAAGACGTTCATGTCCTGATCCCAGGAAATCTGTGATTTTACCTTATATGGCAAAAGGGATTTTGCAGATGTGATTAAGTTAGGGATTTTGAGATGGAAAGATTATCCTGGATTATCTGGATGGACCTGACATATTGTCAAAGGGCCTTATAAGAGAGAGGCAAGAGGGTCAGAGTCAGTAGTACGATATGTGACTACAGAAGAGGTCAGAGTGATGTGAGGAAGAGGCCATGAAGCAAGGAACCAAGGCAGCTTCTGGAAGCTGAATAAGGCAAGAGAACAGATTGTCCCCCAGAGTCTCCAGAAGGAACCAGCCTGGCCAACACTTTGACTTTAGCCCAGTGAGACTGATTTTGGATTTCTGACTCCCAGAGCTGTAAGATAATAAATGTGTCTTGTCTTAAGCCATCATGCTTGTGGTAATTTGCTACAGCAGCCATAGGGAACCAACACAGGACCCGTGTACTGCTCTGGAGAGGCACTCAGAGGGCTGTGGGCAGAGTGGCATTTTGGGAATGTGTCATCTGTCTGGCAAGTGCAGTAAGTGGTGTAATTAATCACTTTACTGTAATTAATTTGGAACTGTATTTTGTTTCCTAAATCTTTCATGTGTCTTGCCAGACAGACCTGAGTTTTTTGAGGGCATCAACATGTTCTTTTGCTGGCTTTACATCTTGAGAGACAGGCTTTTAAGTCAGCAACTAATCACTTTAGTATTTATAATTAAAAAGCAGTCTGTGTGAAATTTTTGTGGCTTAATCTTTAAATTAGTATATTTAAGATTTTTTTCCCTGCTGAAGAAAATTGGATTCTCTACTGTACTAAAAACTTTTAATCTAGAAGACACGAGATGGAGAAAATACAGCAAAGGTTTTGGAATCCTACTGGCCTGCTTTCTGCTATTACCAACTCTGTGGTCTTGGACATGTTAGGGAACCTCTCTTACCTTAGTTCCCTCTTACGTTAAACGGTGATTATAATAGTATCCACCTCATAGTCTTGTTGGGAGGAATGAATAAAGTACCTCCAAAACTGCTTGGTCCATAGATATACAAACAGTGGTAGTGGTTCTTACCATTGTATTGTTGATAGAGATAATGCTCTAGAATGGTGTGAAGAAGTAAAAGGACACTGATAACAACAGTGCAGGTCATCAGACCTTTTATATTTTAAAATTAGAAGGACTTTCCAAGACCATCTAGAATAGGCGTAGGCAAACTACAGCTGACAGGTCAAATCGGCCTGCTTCCTGTTTTCATAAATAAAGTTTTATAGAAACACAGTCATGTCCATTCATTTACCTATTGTCTACGGCTGCTTTTGTATCACAATGGCAGAGCTGAGTAGTTGTATCAGAAACTTTATGGCCTGCAGTCTAAAATACTTACTATCTGGTCTTTTACAGAAAAAGTTTGACAACTCTGATTTAGAACACCTAATTTTGCAGATAAGGAAAAGGACCCAAATAAGATAAGTGACTTTGTCCACGGGCACATGGCTAGTTAGGGACAGAAACAGGACTAAAATTTAGATGCTCTGACTTCGCAGTTCCAAGCCTGAATGAAGCAGAGAAAATGACGGTTCTCTGAATACAGCTCAAAATGGGCTTCTTTGGTGGAGTTTGGCTCCAGCCTAGGCTTCTAGGGAAAAGGCTGCCAAGTGCTTCCTCCAGAAAGCCCCAGGTTGGTTCACACTTCCACATCCTGACACGTGCAACCTATGCTCCTGCCCTAGAAAAGATGCTAAAAGCAGTCCTTCAAAAGGAAATGAAAGGATACCAGAGAATGACTTGAAGCCGTATGAAGAATTACACTGGTAAGTGTAATTACATAGGTAAATACAAAGCCAGTATTATTATATTTTTAGTTTTTAACTCATTTTTCTCCCATATGATTTAAAATACAAATGCATAAACAATAATTATACATCTATGTCAATGGGCACATAATATATAAAGATGTAATTTGCGACACCAATAATAACGTAAAAGGGGGATGGAGTTGTATAGAAGCAGAGTTTTTGTATACTATTGAAGCTAACGTGATAGTGATTCAAAATAGATTGTTATATGTTTAAGAGCTGAATTGTAATCTCCACAGTAACCACTAAGAATATAACGTAAAAAAAAACCCAGAAAAAGAAACAGAGGAATCAAAACAGTACACTACCAAAAAAGTCAATCAAACACAAAAGCAAGCAGTAACGGAGGGACTGAGGAGCACTGATCTCCTTCCCAGGTTCTTCTCTTGATCTAAGCTTTGTGTCATGTTAATGACTGCAAAACAAGGTGAAAATGAGATGCTGCCTATTTAAGAATATTTGGAAATGCTTCTTACGCAATTGAGTGTCACAAAATAGAAGTCATTTCCGCTTCCTCTCTGCCTTTCTATAGTTTCCTCGTTACTGTTAAGTTCTCCCTTCAGTGCACTCCTGGCTTGCTGGTTTCTTGCAGTTCTGTAGAGTAGCACTGACACTGACTTAATCCATGTCTTTAGGTTTTATTGTGCTCTTTCAAAAATTTTTGAGTTACCTTCTTTGACTTCTTTTTGACCATGGTCTTATATGTAATTTGCCCAAAAAAATTCAAAATACCTGAAGAAGCTCAGGTAAATGGTCAGCGAATGAAGGGAAACTCTCAGCATATGACAACTAATGTTAACGTTTGAAATTGTTAAATCCTTTTTAATAAAATTGAGTGTTAGTAAAACATGATTTTGAAAAGTTAGGGCTCTTTCTGCATATGATAGAAAACCCAACGTAAGTTAAGCCAAAAAGAAAGCCTATTGATTCCAGGAACTGAAAAGCCCAAGGCTTCAGGCACTCAAACTGTGTCATCAGGATCTCTTTGTTTCTCCACCTCTTGAGCTCTTCTTCTTCTAAGTTGGCTCCTTTCTGAGCCAGGTGCTCCCCTGTGGTGGTAAGATGGCTGCAGCCCTTCCAGTTTCACATCCTTCCAGGTTCAGGTAGAAAGGCAAGGTCTCTTCCTGAGACAGCACAAGTCCTGGGATTCATTTTGATTGGACTAGTCACGGGTCCTGGGGAATTTGGGGCACTGATGTCCAGGCTTGTCCTGGAGTCTGGATCAAAGCCCCACCCGAAGGACATGGACAGACAATGGGCGCAGGGGTGGCTCCCCTAAAGGAACTCAGAGAGCTATTACCAATGGAAGGGGGCATGGATGCTGCGTGACCTCTACACTCCTTCCTCACATAGAATGCTGGATGGTGAGAAGACCACCAAGGCCCACCCATTCTTCAGTCAGATGCTCCAGAGGGGAGAGGCTGGTCAGGAAGGGAGTCAGAATCCCAGGATGTTAGACATAGCTGCGTCCTCAGGGGTCCCCCAGTCCAACCCCTTCATTGTGCAACTGAAGAAACTGAATCCAGAGAAATCAGTGACTTCCACAAGGTTACAACTTCTCTGTAGCACTGTGAGAGGGTAAGTCCAGGTATTCTGACCCCTCATGCAGACTGCTCCATTAAGTAGCCCCTGCAGAAGGGGTTAATTAGTGGAACTTCCTGAGTGCCTCAGGACAAAAATCTTTCTCAGAAATGGACAAAGATCATAACTTATATTTTTTCTACCTCCCCATTTACCCAATAAGACGTTGAAATAGATATCTGTATATGTATAGATAGAAAGATTTATATGTATATGTATGTGTACAGATATATGTATAGATATAGATAGATGTATAGCTAGAGGTATGTATGTATATATATGCCAAGAGAGACACAAAAAGAGAGAGGATTTTAGAGTCATTCCTGAGTACACACTTAAAAAAAAGGTTTTGTTTTTTTCCTTCAAAATGCATAGTTACTGGATAATTCTTGTTCAATACCAGGGAGAAGGAAACTGATTATTTCAAAGTTCCCCACAGTTTGTGTTATTTTTATTGATTTTCCTAAAGCTCATTTCCAAACATCTGAGTAAATATACAAAATAAATATTCCTCTTAAGTCATTACTATTGTTCCTGGGATTGGAAGCCAGGCTCTTGCATCGGTCCCCCTTCCTACATGCATCAGTAAAGTGCCAAGTGAACAGATGGGTTTTGTGCGCTGCTGAAACATCTGGCAAGGTTGGGCTGTATTTGGCTACAGAGTCACACATGTGGCTGGGTGCTGCATTACACCAGAGGCTAATCTAGGCACAGCTCATTCGACTATATCATACCAGGACAGAGCAAAAGGCTCTGAACTGAGCACATAAACATGGAAATCTCACACTTGAGATGGAGGGGTGTTTGTTCCTGTGATTTAAGAGACACCAAACGAATCTAATCCAATAATCAAACATTGGTACTAGGCCCAACATTTGGCTTTTTTCTCCTAGGATAATCCAACATGCAACAGATCCCACCAAAAACAAGCCTTATTAGGATCCCTTTCTGTTAGCTGGCTGCACATCTGACCTTTCCCTCTGGTCTTGACTACAGTTTTTAGGTGTAGTTCACATGTTGGTATCTAAAGGGGTTCTTTGACCTTCAGTTTTATAAATGTATGTAATAAAATGAACTCGGTACAACCACAGTGTGGCAGTTTCTCACAAACTAAACATACTCTTACCACATGATCCAGCAATTGTACTCATTGGTATTTACCCAAAAGAGTTGAAAACTTATGTCCATACAGAAACCTGCACATGGATGTTTATTGCAGCTTTATTCGTAACTACCAAAACTTGGAAGCAACCAAGACATCTTTCAGCAGGTGAATGGATAAATAAACTGTGGTACATCCAGACAAAAGAATATTATTTAGCACTAAATGAACGAGATATCAAGCCATGAAGAGCTATGGAGGGAGCTTTAAATGTATATTATTAAGTGAAAGAAGCCAATCTGAAAAAGCTATATACTGTATGATTCCAGCTATATGACATTCTGGAAAAGGCAAAACTATGGAGACAGTAAAATGATCATTGGTTGTCAGTGATTGGGGGGGTGGGGAGGGATGAACAGGCGGAGCACAGAGGATTTTTAGGGCAGTGAAAATCCTCTGTATGATACTACAGTGATGGATACGTGTCTTATACATTTGTCTAAATACATAGGATATACAACACTAAGAGTGCACACTACGATAAACTATGGACTTTGGGTGATTATGATGTGTTTGTGTAGGTTCATCAGTTGTAACAAAGGTACCACTCTGGTGGTGGATGTTGATAATAGGGGAGATTATGCATGTGTGGGGGCACAAGGTATGTGCGAAATCTTTGTACCTTTCCCCCAATTTTCTGTAAACTTAAACCTTCTCCAAAAAAAATAGTCTTAATAATGTAAATAAATAAATAAAATGAACTCTATGCAATAGCTACCAGTTAATTTAAGCTACTTATATTTATTCATTCATTCTAAAGATATTTGCTGAGTGCTTCCTACATTCTAGGCACTGAGCTACTGAGCTAAGGGCAGGAAGCAACACTACACATAATACACAACTTTTTTGGATATAAATCCATTCTTCCTCTGTAGTGAATTGGTAAAAACCATAGACATTCTCATCCAGAAGACTCTCTGTGTGGTTCAACTCACCTCCTTTTCCTCCATTGTCCAGAAAGCCTTTCCTGCCTCACTCTACCCCAGGGTTTGTGCTTGTTAATCCAAACTACAGAAAATTCTGTCTCTCCAGTTGTACACACACAAAGTTCATTCTCTAAGTTCAGCCATCTCTTTGTCAATAATATTCATGAATACTGGCTATGGCAGGAATCCCCATAATGCTGGAATTTAAGAAATTTCTACTTTTTCAACATATATTTCTCACAGTTTAGGTTGAAACAACATGTCCCATCACCGCTTTGCGTGGAAACACAGCTCTCACTGTCCACCAGAACTTCGGTAGAGTATTGAGAGGGGTTTCACAATCACTCACTCTTTGAAGGAAGTGAAAAGTTTCCGAGTTGAGAACAAATTCCTGGTAATTTACCTAGAAGAGTTTCCTCTATTGCTCAGAAGTTCTTGAACTCTATGATACTTCCTGTTCAACACCATTAAAAGCTTCCTCTGAAGTTGGCATTTCTCTTGACTCCCCCAAATTGCTCTGATTCTCTTTCATAGTTACGACCTGAAGTAGGGGATTGCTAATATTACATACTTTGTTTAGGGCACTAAACAGGAAGTAGATGGTCCTGGGGATGGATAATCTGGAGAAGGTCAGCATATCTCATTATGAGCGTCCCATGAGACTCCTGAGGACCTTATGCCAATCCGCCTGCTCTCCTGACCTGCTCAGCTGGGCCGTCTGCTCAATCTCCAGCTCAAGCTCACTTGCCAGAGGTCTATGACAGACCGTCTGTTTTCCTCTCTGCATTTTTAAGAAAATGGTCTATTTTCAACAGTCATATTTAAGGTCAAGGGCACAATCTTGAAAATTGCGTGAAGTTGGCAGTTTTGGATGGCAGATTTGGACAATCCGAGTCAGGTGATTTTCAGTCCCTGTTCTAGCAATTGATCTGAAGTCTTCTGAAATTCACTCTTTATCATCACTGGGACTTGATCAGTTCAGCTTGCCAAAATTGACCAGGTTATTTATTTATTTAATAGAAGAAAACTGTTCAAACTCTTTATTCAGTAGATATCACTACTCTCTTTTCTAGTGCCCCAAACTCAAGATCCCTGATGCCACGAAACTTGGTGCCCATTAGTGGAGGAATGGATGTAAAGTGGGTGGACTGCATACTCTGGAATCCTGTGCAGCAGATGAAAACAACAAATGAGATGAATGGACAACAACAAGCTTAGCTCTTTAAAATATAGTGCTGGCTGATTAAAAAAATAGTAAGAAAAAACAAAATTTATAGCATATACACACAAAACAATATACTTAATTTTATTATAAGATAAAAGCATATTTAAGAAAATATATGAAACACACGAAAGTAGGTACTTAAAGTGGGGAGTGGAGGTTGGGGATGAAGGGGGAAAAATAAAATAAAACAAGAGAAGCCCTGCCGGAAATGTGATCATAAGGTAGTATGAACTGAGGAGTAAGGTTGACTCTTTTGAGGCCTCAAAAAAGGCACAAATAAATAATAGTTCCCAGAAACATCACCCTATAAATTAGTGCTTCCCGACAAGTTTCCATGGAACTTGAACATTCTGAAAGAGATTACTAGGTATTCTCCAAAAGCAGATCCTATGATCCAGCACATTTGGGAAACAAGTTAAGCAAAGCCAATGAGGTTTCTTCACTTCAGGTTTCTCAGAGCACATAATAGTCTAATCCACGATGGGTATATGCAGTATTTCCCAAACTTCTTTGGTCTTAGAATGCTCTTTACCAAATGCTGTATTGCAAAACAGTGCAGGAAATGCTGTTCTCAACATTTACCCCAGTTCCCTTCTTCCCTCAGAACATCCTTCATAATCCATCTCTACCTGTGCTCCAGGTCTCAATTCTTCCATGAAGGCCCCTCTGCAGCCCTCTATAATCTCTAGTCTGATATTGTTGCCGCAACTCTCTGGCTTTGGGACAAAGGTCAATAAGCAATAAGAGCAGAATACTTTACTGTTGCTGCAAAATACTTATTACTGCAGCAGTACGATCAGAAAACAGCAGGCATACTAAACTGTTTCTTCTGCATAGACTGTTGCTTTCTTAAAGATGAGTGTGACATAATTTTTTATCTACCAGCTTTTGTTTAAGCTGGCTTGAGTAAATTACATGGAAGATCATTTCAGCCAACCATTTCACAGCATCTGTTCAAATCAGGTTAAAGTTATATCTATTGTCTGTCTCTCTCACCGGAAGGTGAAGGTGGATGAGTCATATTTGCAAAGCATCCCAACAGAAAAGAAGCCACAGAAAAAAGCTTTCTTCGCAGAGTCCTGTTGCTTTAATAAATTTAAGGAAAAGCGAGAGGGTGAAACAAGAACTATAAGCTTCCAAACCCAGCTTCAAGTCAGTTGAATGGTTTCTTAGCTTGGGGTAGCCCTGCTCATCACTAGCATTCCATGATGAGGAGGATGAAGGAGAAGAAGAAGAGGATGAGGATGGAGGTGGTGGTGGTGGTAGCTACCCTTACAAAGTCCATACTTCAGGCCGGGTGCTATGCTAACACTCCTCTATCCTCACGGGTTTAAGAATAGTGGCCACTAAAAAGCCCCTCTGACTAAAAATGCCTTCCCCATCTGCCTCCGATAGACCCAAGATTTCCATTTTATACACCGGTTCCTACAGCGCCTTCTGCATCTGTAAACACGCCGCAAGTATTATACTAGAGACACCTTTGTATAAATTTGTTTATTGTAGATTTTAAAAGGTCACTCATCTATACAGAATTCAAAATGTATTACCACGTACATCCGAAAGCTATATAATGTTATAATCCAATGTTACTGCTATTAAAAATAAGTATATAAAATTATACCTCTAAAATAAATAAATAAATAAGAATAAAAAGTCACTCAATAGAAGACCTTGGCAAAATATTCAACTTTGCTTGTGATGTGAGGGGTTACTCTCCAGGAGAACAGAGATGGATGAAACAAAACAATGCCATTTTTCCTCCTAGTTTTTACTTAATTAAATACTTGACATTCACTAAGAACCTATTATTTATAAAAGATATCTTCAAGGTCCCTGGGGTTTTAAAGATCAACATAGATTGCAATCTTAGCGCTTAGCACTTATCAAGGAGGCAATCACAAACAAATAATTATACTGTGATACAACTGCTCTAACAGAGGCATGAGAATTATGTATGTAAAGCACCCAGCCCAGATGCTCAGCACACAGGAGCTGCTTTCTTCTCCCTGCTCCTCTGTGGGAGTCAAAGAAAGCTTCACAGAGATGCCCTCTGTCTTGGAGGGTAAGTAGGAATCATCCAGGCAGAGTGGGGGATGGCAATGGTGTCCTAGTGAATGTTTAACAACCAGCACTCTAGCAGGGGAAAAAAAGCCCTGATGTGCATTTGCTAATTTCCATGGTGTAAATTCTCCTACTGCAGTGGATTTCAAGTTTATCAACGTGATATCACTGAACAAAGTTGGGACTAGATGTGCATGAGCTAGTAAAAGCCAGCTCCAGCACAGTGTTGGAGGGACCAGATGAAAGGAACAGCACACGCAAAGGCATGGAGGTCTGAAAATGTCTGGTGGTTAGTTAGCTGTTGTCCTGCAGAGGGTGAGATAGGGGCTGGAAAAAAGATGGAAATTCTGAATCAGATAATCCACAAAGAGAAGACAGGTGTAGCCTGTGATGGGAGAAACAGATCATGAAAGAAGAATTTGGAAAACAGTTTGGGAAGAGATTGCCAAAGGAGTTGAACTTAGGCAATTTTCTCTTTTACGAAATTGATAGTGATCTAAACCACCCAGGCTTTAGAGGAGTAATACTGGAGAAATACTTGAGTGGAGAAATACTGGAGGACAGGGAGATTGGGAGCAAGGCGACTGGTTAACAAATTTTCCAAATAGTCTTGAAAAGAGATCTAAACTGCCGATGCTTGGCATCTTTGGGCCACAACGCAGCCATTTCAGTGCTACTCATGTATATCCTACCTCAAGGGGTTCTTTAACTCAGGTGTCTGGAAAACAACAAAAGGAAATAATCGAAATAATTTTTAAAACACTACTAAATATAAACTATACAATACAGTGCATAGCTTTATCAAACATAAATGCGGGTATGTTTTTATATATGGTGAATTCTTTTATGAATCCCTGTTCTTCCACAAGAGGGACTACTTTATTTGCCGCTGCTTATCTTCTTATTGCTGAGTCTTACTGCCTCTTCCTGAGTATCACACTGGTCCCATTAAGCTCTCAGATTTGTTCTATGTTTGCTTGATGTTCACTTATGCAAGCGCTCACCTCTTTCACGACAGGAAAGCGTGTTTCTGCAGTCGTAGCACCCCTGTTGCTCATTAGTGGAGCCAGTTCCTTGGCATTAAGTGCTGGAGTTGAACTCAATGTCTACCCTGGAGATGTCACACTCTCTCAGGTCTCCCGGCCTAAGCGACACTCTTGGCCACATTGCCGGAGGGCTGATGGCCCTGGGTCTATATCAGCTGACTGATTGGCCTCCCTGACAGAGTCGTGATTCCCTGGTCAATAGTGGCCCATAAGATGATCACATAAGTGCAGCCTCTGTGGTTATGCCACAGGTGTCTGTTATGACTCTCTAGGTACATGCATTAACCCCCGTGGGAGGTCCTGCGATTTATAAAGGAAGGTGTGAGTGTGACAGTGTCTGCAGAATCCCACACCAACTCTCTCCCACTCTTATTTTCTCCTGTTTTCCTTTTCCTTCTGTACTTGGCATCAGAACCAAGCATTTGTTACTGAAGGCTGGAACCGCGTTGCTCAGCTCCTTTAACTCCTGTACCACCAGCAGGTGGGGATAGCAGCAGCATCTGGAGAGCACAGGAGGTGAGGGAGGGCTGAAAAGGTTCACGGCTGCTTCTCACTTGCCCTCAACCTAACCTCAGAGCCAAGAAGGCGAGTCTACTCACTTCCTCCCAAATATGCTGGGATTAATGCCACCCCACATCTCCAGCCACAGTGGAACGCAGTGGTCAGAGCGAGTCCCCCACCTGATTCAACCCTCGCTTCGTCGCTCGCCAGCAGGGCAACCTCAGTAAGATTACCAGATTTAGCAAAAACAAACAAACGCAAACAGGACACCTATTTAAATTTGAATGTCAGATAAACAATGAATAGTTTTTAATATAAATATGTCCCATGCAATATTTATACCAACCTATTGTTATTTATCAAATTTAACTGGGTGTCCTGAATATTATCTGGCAACCCTAGACCTCCGGCAAGTTAACTTCTCTGTTCCCAAATTTCCTCACCCAGAACTTGAGACTAATGGGACTGCCTACCAGAAAGGGTTGTCTTAAGGGTTAAATGAGATAATGCGTGTAAAATGTTAGGAACCTATCTGCCGGCACACACTAATAAATGTTACGTGGATTTCCAATATAGTATGGGGGAGTGCATGGGCTTGGGAGCATACAGACCACATTCAAGGTGACCTTGGGGCAAGTTATTTAACTTCTCTGTGCTCAGTCTCATCATCTACAGAATGGAGATAAGACGAGATGGTTCTTACCTCCCCTTGTTGAGAGGAGTAAGTAAGGCAATAGACGGAGACCATTTAGCACAATGCCTGGCTCACAGTAAACATAGCTGATAGTGCTCTGTGTAAGAAATAGTCATAAGAATACCCTCCTCGCCCACTCCGAGAGCCATCTTTGCTATGCAGCTGCTTCATCCTATTCCAGCGGGCACTGATTCCTCTTCCTCTGAATTTCTGCAGTCCTTGCTGATTTTACCACCACCTGAACCATGGACTATATTCTGCCATGCACTGTTTCCTAACTGCCTGTCCCGTTTATGGATGCTTTATCTCATTGGTCAGATCCTGGAGGCCTCTTCTTCCAGCTCCTCCTTTCGGTATATATCTGTTGACTGATTAACTTTTTAGTGCCATCGTCATGGATGTAAGGACCAAGAGAAAGAATTGCATATCCAATGACATACTTCCTGAAATTGACAGTCAGGGAGGGAAGGTCCTGTTCAAAATGTCCATGCAGACTTTCCCATGCATGTGGAACTCTGGAGAATGGATACAAAGTGTCAGGGGTGTCATTGTCTGAGCACGGGGCAAGCAAAGGGTTAAGGGGCTTGCCTTCTCCAGGTGTCTGACTAGGTCTCTGTCACTGGTAGGCTCCTTCTCTCAAATCCTGCTGGTGGGGCTTGAGACATGAAGATGTTCAGCACATGGCCACTGAACAGATCAACAATAACGCATTGGAAACACAGCCTTAGACCTGAATAAGGTACAAAACCCGGAGATTTTAGTCCATCCCAAATAGAATAACAGCAGCAAAACCTCCACGCCAATGATTCTCAACTTTGACTGAATGTTACAATCACCTGGGGAGCTTTAAAAACTACCAGATTCTGATTTAGTTGGTCTGGATGGGGAGCCTGGACGGCTGGAGTTTTAAAAGCTCCCCAGGTGATTGAATCTAATGGGCAGCCATGGCTGAGAAACTCTGCTTATACTGCTTTAAATGGGAACCGGACGGCCTGCCTGACATGTGATTTTTGCAAAGCACAGAATACTTCTAAATTGGCTACAGGTTGAGACCTAAATACCATTTTTTTTTTTTTTTTAGCTTCTGGACAGTAGATAAAACAACTCTAAAGTGACTTGATGTTCTTCCAAATTGCTGTGTAATTAACTATCACTGAACAAACTTCTTGTAAGGCCTTGCCAATGGCATATTCCTATATCCTGTTCGGCGAGCAAACTGAGAGCCAATTTTCCAGTGTGGGCTACACTCTGGTTTGTGGGAACTGACTGTTTAAATCTCCTGGTGGCCCACGAAGGCAGGAGCAGAAATCACAAACTACAGACTGTTAGAGCTGCAGGGGGTGTTGGAGCAGAGTTTTCTAAACTTTAATGTGCACATGGAACACCTGGGGTCTTGTTAATGCCCAGATGCTGACTCAGCAGGTCTGGGGAGGAGGCTGAGAGTCTCCCAGCTGGTCCCAGGTGAAGTTCCCCAACTAATTCTAATGTGCACCCAAAACTGAGAACCACCCATCTGGCAGGTGAGGAAACTGAGGCCCAGAGAGTTGGAGTGAAAGAGGTAGCTGAAGGTCCCACATTTTGAAACTAGCACCCAGCCTTCTGACTACAAAAACCTTCTTCCTCAATTCTGTAGAGACAGAAAGTATAGCAGTGTACACCAGTGGCTGGGGACAGGAGGGAAATGGGGAATGACTGCTAATAGATGTGGGGTTTCTTTTCGGGGTGATGAAAATGAGCTAAAATTAGACAGTGGTGATGGTTGCACAACTCTGTGAATGTACTAACTGCCACTGAGTGCTATGCTCTAAACAGGTGAATTTTATGGTGTGTGAATTATATCTCAATAAAACTATACATAATTTTTTTTTTAACTTCTGCTTCTTCCTCTATCTCTATCAGTCTTCATCTAATTAAAGACATTCTGGGAAGAGCAGCCGATGTGGGTGGAGAAGCGTGGACCTTGCAGGGGTGGGTATAAAGAAGCTGACACCTGATTGGATGCAGGCTAATCCGAGGGTGTTTCCCACTGAGCTTCCTTGTCCCTTAAAAGCCACCCTCCTCCCCATACACAGTTAACTACCGCTGTGTTATGGCATCCTGGGGCCTCCATTCTGTGTGGACTTTCAGTTGCAGGGTGAAACTTGGGCTGAGTCATCAAGGCTTCAGTTGCTGTGAGGTCATGTGCATCCCAAAAACAAACCCCCTACACTTAGGGAAAGAAGAATTTTCTCCCATGCAAACTGGGGCTACAATAAGATAATCTCCTTGAGATGGCTTTTCACTTCAGAGACAAGGAAATAAGAAGGGAAACTTTTTTCCATAGAACCCATCACTATCACTTCAACATATTTAAGGTTCATGCATATTTATATTTCAGAAGATTAAAGTGGATCCCAATAATAAATAGGTTTAGGATGATGAATACTGTAGGTAACTGGCAGGCAAATGTGCTTAAAAGGATATATCCACCAACTTAACAAGATAAGGGAAAGAGATTCTGAAATTTCACATTCTTAATCCTCTTCACAGCAAAGGGTGGAGAAGTTAGGGGTAAAATGTCTTCATGGGATCTGCTAGTGTCTCCCTTTTCACTTTTACCCAAAAGGGGTTTCAAATAACTCAGGCCTATTCAGATTCCAGAGCATTCCATACTCGAAGGACATTCTATTCCTCGTAGTTAATTCCTGAAGTGCAACCACGGCCAGTCAGGGAAGCGTTCCCCTAGTCACTGGATTCAGACTAGTTGTTAATCCACACACGATTTCAGGGCTGTTAACCAACAGAGGGTTTCCTCACACACACTCCTCAAAAACGTTCTCCAAGGAGTGGGAGGGGAAAGGAGAAAGCTGTGATGATTCTTTCATTGCTTCAGCGAAAAAGGGAAGTATGAACGGATGGATGTTAAGGCAGGTATTCAAAACCATTTGTTTCCTGGGAAAGGATCAAAACCCCTTTCAGTGTCCAGGGTGGACTTCCAATCCACTGAGTTTGCTTAAGAAGTCTTCCATACAAGCCACACTTGTTCTGTGGCATCTTTTAACCTACCTTTCAGAGACGACAAAAGACACAAGGAAAGTTTTTTCCCCTTCATTCCAGGAGAGGCTAGAATGGGTCCCTGTTACTCAAAGTGTGGTCCGTGGACCAGCAACCTTGGCACTGCCTGGCAGCTCATTAAAAAAGCAGAATCTCAGGCCACTCCCCAGCACTGTTAAATCAGAACCTGCATTTAAACAAGACCACAGGTGATTCATGTCACCTTAAAGTTTGAGAAGCACTGGTCTAGGTCAACTGTTGTTAAACTTGGCTGCATATTCGAATCACTTGGAGAATTTTTAAAAGTCCCAGTATTTAGATCAATTACTCAGAATTTCTCAGACCAGGCATCAGTACCATCAGTAATTTTTAAGTTTCCCAGACGACTCCAATATGCAGCGGCCCTGTGGCCTAGTGGTTAAGTTTGGTGCGCTCCACTTCAGCAGCCTGGCTTTGGTTCCTGGGCGCCGACCTACACCACTCGTCAGCCATGCTGTATCAGTGACCCACATACAAAATGGAGGAAGATTGGCACAGAGGTTAGCTCAGGGCAAATCTTCCTCAAGCAAAAAAAAGAGGAAGATTGGCAATAGATATTAGCTCATGGTGAATCTTCCATGAGCTAACAAAACCAAAAGGAAAAAACCCCCAAAGACAAAAAAGCAAATTAGAAACGAATGGTCTAGGTCAGGTGTCA
This sequence comes from Equus caballus, assembly GCF_041296265.1. Taxonomy (NCBI): domain Eukaryota; kingdom Metazoa; phylum Chordata; class Mammalia; order Perissodactyla; family Equidae; genus Equus; species Equus caballus. The sequence continues at coordinate 63,582,482 of NC_091692.1, read as the reverse complement.
GCAAACTTTTTTTCTGTAAAGAACCAGACAGTAAATGTTTTAGGCTTCATGGGCCGTATCACAACTAATCAATCACAAACTAAACTAATCAAACTCAACTCTGCCAATATATAAATGAATAAACGTGGCTGTATTCCAGTAAAACTGACATCGGACACTGAAGTTTGAATTTCATGTGTCATGAAAAAAAATTCTTATTGTTTCAACCATTTAAACCCATGAAAACCATTCTTAGCTTGAAGGTCACATAAAAACAGGTGACAGGGCCAGATTTAGCTGTCTAGCCGTGGTTTGTCTACCCCTTAACCAGGTCACTTTCTTACCAAAGGAAAAAGAAAACAAACCCTGAAGATTTCCACTTTAATTTAGGCTGATGCATAGGACTTAATGCCAACCACCAAACATCACTTAGCGTTCTAGTGCTTCAAGCTTGATTGGGGTGCTCTCTCTGAGGACGGTGGGGGAGCTCCCCGGATGACTCCGAGTGATTAGCAAACCTAAACGGCAGTTCTCCCAGTTAACTGCCATTTCCCACTTAGCTTTGACGATTTGGGTCAACACACCTCAGTATCAATCTAGACTCGTTGCCTGAAGGACATTTCACTGGTTGCTTCGAGGAGTTTCAAAGGAACTAGAGAAAGCTAAACTCTTGCCCTTGAGGATTTCAAAAGTTAATGGACAACAAGACAAGGGAAACTACAGGAAGCTGAAACCAATTATGCTTGCTTCTTTTTTGAAAGATTTGCTCGGAGCTAACATCTGTTGCCAACCTTCCTCTCTCTCTCTTTTTTTCCTCCCCAAAGTCCCAGTACATAGTTGTATATTCTACTTTTAAGTCCTTCAGTTCTTCTATGTGAGCCCCTGCCACAGCATGGCTACTGACAGATGAGTGATGCGGTTCTGTGCCTCAGAAACAAACCTGGGCCACCAAAGCAGACTGTGTGGAACTTTAACCACAAGGCCATCAGGGATGGCCTATTTATTTTTCCTTGTTGGCATTTTCATTCTAAGTAGGGAAATGGTTACGTGAGCATCTGGATCATGGTTGTCTACCAGATTAGCATTGTGCTGTAATTGGATATTTTCATGTGTGTTTTCTAAAGAAATGATTGACAGAGTGACACAGCAATCAAGGGGAATAGGGTCATTTAATGCTTTCCTTTCCTTGGTGCTGTGGTTTTGTGGGTGTGTGCTAGTGCTTTATGAATGATTTAAAGCTGGTGTGTATTGCTTAGCATTTCCTTTTCCTCTAAGATTTAGATTTGCCCCACATCTCTCCCATTGCCAGAGCACTCCATCCATCCATCCCTGGCCCCGAGGGGCGCTGCAATCCTCTGGCCCCGTCTCCCATTCTGTAGGCTGCCACAGCAGTCTCTTTTTAAATTTCCTTCTATCCCTTTTCTGATGACTACAAGAAGGAAGTCTTGGTTAGGTACCAAGTGCCTTTAAGACTTCTCTAATACTTGCTATTCTTCTTTCTTTTAACCAGTAAAAGTCTTGTACTAATTATGTTTACAGTTAGCTGTAATTGTTTCATTCATTTAGAGCAGTGCCATAAAGTTTTCAAGATAAACGTATTTTATATAAATAAAATACAAGCAAAATGAATTGATGTAATAATGGGGTGGATGTATTTAAGTTCATAAAAGTAAACTGACTTAAATTAAAACATTATGTCCCATGGCAAAAAAGAAATGATAATTATGTGATGAGATAGAGGTGTGAGCTAATGCTACAGGTGGTAATCATATTGCAATATATAAATGTATCAAATCAACATGTGTATACCTTTAAACTTACACAATGGTTATGTCAACTATATCACAATAAAAATTTAAAAAAACAAAAGCATGATGTAAATATTCTGTATCTATGTACAGAAGGTACTTGTATGACACAAATTGTGACTTAGTATGAGAATAACTGAAATATAGGGGAATGATCATTGGGAAGAAGGAACAGGCAGCCATTGCAGCCCAAGGTCAAAGAGCTGAAAGAGCCTGGGGGCACCGAGGGCCTTGCAAGGAAGGTAATACAAAGATGAAGATGAAGACAGGCGAGGGGTCAGGAGGGGTGGCTTAGCAGGGTTGAGCAGTCTGTATTCGTGGTTTTCTCTCCAGTCCAATCAGAAGGCCATTGAAATTTAACTCTTGAATTGCCCACAAAAAATATCAAGCTTTTAGGAGCCTGTTCTGGTAGCCGCTGTTTTAAAAGAGAGAAAAAAAATAAAATAACAAAGAAACATATTTCTTAGTTCCTATTTGAGGAAGGCAAATATATGCTCAAGAAATAAAATATGTGTTTGTGGAATTAGAAATAAAAGTTGTAAAGTATTTTAATAATCAAAAGTTAAATACATATTGAGATTAATAACTGTTACATTAACTAATGGTTAACTAGCATTCGTCAGTTTACAAACAACTTTTTACATACATTCTCTAAATTCACTTTTATGATTGTTAGGTAGGAATTAAATTGTTAGTGGTTTTCTTTTTTTCTGTGTGTTACATATGAAGCAATTTTTGACCCAGGGAAGTCACATTTATTTCCCAATATCATACAGCTGAAGCTTGAGTTCAAGTCTTCTGGTTCAAATTCCACCTTCCTTTGTCTCTGCATGCAACACAACATCCACTGTTAGACCCAAAAGATGAAGTTTTAAAAGTATTTTGAGGAGAGGAAGGGACATGTCTTCATCATTTTAACAATAAATCAGCAAATATTTCTTTTTTTTCAATTATTTTATTGAGGTCACAATGGTTTATAACATTGTGTAATTTCAGGTGTACATTATTGTTTATCAGTTTTTATATGGACTACATTATGCTCACGACCCATAGTCTAATTTTTATCCATCACCATACGTATGTGCCCCTTTACGCCTTTCACCCACGCCATCCTCTTCCCCTCTGGTAACCACTAATCTGTTCTCTTTATGTGTTTGTTTAACTTCTACATATTAGTGAAGTCATGCAGTGTTTATCTTTCTCTGTGTGGCTTATTTTGCTTAACATCATACCCTCAAGGTCCATCCGTGTTGTTGCAAATGGGACGATTTTGTCTTTTGCTATGGCTGAGTAGTATTCGATTGTATATATATACCACATCTTCTTTAGCCATTCATCAGTTGATGGGCATTTGGGTTGCCCAAATCTTGGCCATTGTAAATAATGCTACTATAAACATAGCGGTGCATAAATCTCTTTGAATTGTTGATTTCAAGTTCTTTGGATAAATATCCAGTAGTGGGATAGCTGGATTGTATGGTATTTCTATTTTTAATTTTTTGAGAAATCTCCATACTATTTTCCATAGTAGCTGCACCAGTTTGCATTCCCACCAGCAGTGTATGAAGGTTTCCTTTTCTCCATATCCTCTCCAACATTTGTTATTTTTTGCCTTGTTTATCATAGCCATTCCAACAAGTGTAAGGTGATATTTCATTGTAGTTTTGATTTGCATTTCCCTAATAATTAGTGATGTTGAACATCTTTTCATGTACCTGTTGGCCATCTGTATATCTTATTTGGAAAAATGTCTCTTCACATTCTCTGCCCATTTTTTGATAGGGTTGTTTATTTTGTTGTTGTTGAGTTGTATGAGTTCTTTATATATTTTGGAAATTAACTTCTTGTCAGATATGTGATTTGCAAATATTTTCTCCCAGTTAGTGGGTTGTATTTTCGTTTTGTTCGTGCTTTCCTTTGCCTTGCCAAATCTTTTTAGTCTGATGTAGTCAGCATGTATTTCTTAAGGGCTTACTATGTTCCAATTGCTAGGAGGAATAAATACAGAGGAGTATGATGCCATTTCATAAATACAAGAAAAGTTAAAAAGCAATAAAGAGGATGCTTCCACTGTGAATGGTCTTCAGGCTCTGCATCCCATTATCACACAGTGCAGTGTGACACCATGAGCAGCAGCCCAGTGCTGGTAGGGAAAATGACATTCTCAGATGGGAATTGTGAAGGCTTTTAGAAAGCAATTACGCAATTCTATTAAAATATTAAATATATAGACTTTTCAGCATGAGGGGAGATTTTAGGGTATTGATAATGTTCTGTTTCTTGATATTGGTATTCTGTTTGTAAAGTTTCATCAAGCTGTACAACTTATGTGAGTTATATGTTAATATATATTATTTCTGTATGTATATTTTAATAAAAAGTTAAACAAAAAAAATACCCTCTGATCCAGTAATCCTTTTCCAAGGAAGATATTCCACAGAAGCAGGATGTTTATTGCATCATTCATAGAGGCAAAATTTGGAAACCACATGGATGCCCATCTATTTAATAATCATGATACATCCACGTGAGGAATAATATTCACCTATTAAAAAGAATGAATTATATTATTTGAAAAAGAATATGTTGACTCAGGAAGATTTCCACGTTTGTTGTGAAATGAGATCTAGAGAAGTGTATATTATGTAATTTCATTTTAAAAAATAACAGAAATTCCCCCATACAAATATATAAATATGTCTATATCAGCTTTTATGAGTACTGAGAAGTGAGTGATGAGTATACACAAAGCTGTTAACATTGATTTGTGGGGAAACAGAGCGGAAGAAGTAAGCAAAGAAAACTATAGGGAGAAATGTCTCTCAATGCAAACAGCATGTATAACACGATCCCACCATGTAAATTGTGTGTGTGTGTGTTTGTGAGTGTGAGTGTGTGAGTGCTGCGCGCATGCGCCCACCTGGAGGGATGGAAGGAACAGAGTTGCTTGAATATCAATGGAGTTATCCCTTTCCACTGATATTTCAGGTAATTATGTCCTTTTTATACTCTTCTGTATTGTTTGAAAACATTTACAGTAAGTATTAATCACTGTTATAATAAAAAAAGACATTTTCATGAAAAAAAATACAGTAAGTCTGTGTTTGGGGGTTTTGAGGCATCCCTGAGAAGTAGACAAGTTCTGAACAGTTTGAGAGAACAAGGAAAAAGAGTAAATGTGGAGATCCAAATATCACCTTTATTTCTGACTGAGGCTGGGCTGGAAGGCATGGCTTCCACCTTCAGGCAAGAGGGTCCACAAATACCAAACCCGCGAATCAGGCAAACTTACCATCTCCTCACAGCCATGCTGAAGAGGGCGGACAGGCCTCCCCGCAAGGCAGGGAGCGAAGCAGGGGCGCCTGCCCTTTCAGGGAGGCTCTCTCCAAAAAGAAGAGAGGCAGAGCTGGGCTGAGCATGCCCAGGAGTCCCCAAGTCACCCCACCAGGGCAGAGGGAATAAAGGGGCAGAGAGGGGTTGTCGCATCACTGAGCATTCCAGGCAGAAGGAACAGTATGAGTAAAGCCATGACACGTGAAGCTTGAGACGTGTGGAGGGGGGGCATTAACTCAGGACAGATTCTGTTAACCTGATGGGTCTCATCAGCTGGTGGGAAGGGAAGGGCAGAAAAGAACCAGCAACCTGGGGGCATATGCAGAGCTTCCTTCACAAATGAGGAATCAGACAGGCAGAGGTTTTGTATAAGAGGCAGTGTGGCGTAGTGGTTAAGAGTGTGGGTGCAAAGCCAGCTGGCCTGTTGCCAATCCCAGCTTACCACCTACCAGTCGTGTTATCTTGGATAAGGTTCTTAACTCTCTTGGCCAAATGTCTTCATCTGAAAAATGGAACTGATGGTGCTTAACTTAGAGGATGGTTGTGAAAATTAAATATATTAATACATGCAAATCATTCACGTATGGTGCTCTGCTCAGAGTAGATGCTCATAAATGTTGGCTACTATCATTATTAGTACTGTGTCCAACTCTACCACTCAGCTGATAAGGCCAGAGCTAGGGTTTGAATGTAGGTGCATTTGGCTTCTATGTCTGCTCTCTGTGTCACTCTGCCTCTCAGACTTGTGTATATTCCTGCAACACAGACATGCTGTGCTTTTAACATCACATTTACTTATCTATTTCTTGCATATTTCCATTTCCTTTTAGAAAACAATATTATGGCTCTAGAAATTTCTATGTCCCACAGTAAGAAGTAGATTTGAATTTCAGCCCGGCATATATTCTCACATAAATATAACAAGTGAAATTTTCCCAAACTGTACACCCAGTCTATGTGCCAAGCACTCTGATTATTTGTCTTCTATTCTCTCTTATTAAAATAATAATAACAATAGTAAGTAACAAGTTGGAATTCGTTTCACAGCCCACAAGTAGCCTCAAAATTTAAAGAATATTGTCCTACAGGAATGTCCATCTTACATTCTAATTCCAAGCCAATCAAGCAACCTTCTGTTTACTAATTCAGGAAGGGGCAGCCTGGTTAGAAGACTCTAGTCCAGATGCCTATACAGGACAGGTATAACATAAATATTTATAAGACATTTGTCCCATGTCACTGGGACATAGAAAACAGAGAAGGCTTTTCTCTCTGAAAGTAGTTTCTTTAAAAAATTGAGCTCCGCTATCCTTGGAGAGATACATTTTGGTTTGCAAACTGTGGTTTTATTTAGCAAGAACAAATTCCTACTATCCCGTCCAAAATAAGTTATCTTCTCTCCCCACTCTTTATTTTCTATTTTATCCTCTTATTTTTTCCTTCCTTGCAGATGAAACCTTGCAAATTAATGTGTATGTTTACTTGCTTTTTTGTCTGTCTCCCCAGTAGAACGTAAAGTACACAAGGCAACAGCTGACTCTCCTGTTCACTGTTGCATCCCCGGTACTGATGAGAGTGCATGATGCACGCTAGATGCTCAATAAACATTTGTTGAATGGATGTTTGGATGCATGCATAGATGATGTAAGGATGGATGGATGGATGGATGGATGGATGGATGGATGGATGAAGACAGACAAAAATAAAGTTTCTGAATCTGCGGAACTGAGGACCTGTGAAGCCTAGTGTCTCCACCAGGTCACATCTACCCATTAAGACCTATCCTGAAACAGCTCCTATGCACCTTTGTGCTTCCAAATTCATTTATTTGTAAAACATCCCATATATTAAACATTTATATTCCTTGTTGATATACTTTATCAACCTACAAACCTAAGAATGTTTCTTAAACATGGGATAGATATTATCTATCATTTGAAGGAGTGGTCTGCCTGCTCCTCTCTCAGATATAAAACACAGCACAGCCGGTCCTATAGCCACAGAAACTAAATTCCGCACAAGAAAGGCACTTATTGGAAAGTCACATTTGTGTTTGGATAAAGTACCTACATGATAAGATTCATTCCTGCTCCTGGAGTTTTTAGGGTTATCTGCTGCTATTTGCATCTTGTATTTGAGAAAATCAGATCTTCTGTAATCACACATAGTTTTCTCTTGCACCTCCCATGATCACATTCCTTGGGGCCAGTGGAAGAGCATTAATCCAAACCATAAGGCACTCTTAGAGACGTCGCCAGCTCCTAATGTTGTCCCGAGCACCAAGCCCTGATTTATCCTTTCATTTTTTAGGGTAATCTCCATCTGTGAAAGACTGTATAGGAAGTAGGATGCCTCCTGCTACTACAGAAGCTGGAGAGTGGATATGTGACCCAAATCAGCCACATCAGGACTTGGCATCTTAAAGGACTGACACGATGGTCCAGGGACATTATTCGATAAGGCAGCGGCAGGGTTGAGAGTCCATTGGATGGTGAAGGTAGGTTGTGGCATCTGCAGCAGCAGCTCAGCAACTCAGATTGTTCCTGTGGTGTGACCTTGACATGTTTTTCCTGCAGCTCAGCTGTCATGGCTATTTTCTGAGCCTGATTCTCCAGCCCTCCCATTGATTCTGTGAATACAATATCCTTCCAGTACATTCCAGTAAATAGGTTATCGAGTCTGTTTCTGTAGTAGACACTGTGATGGGCTGTCTAAATTCCCTTTCAAGTCTGAAGGATTTATTTTTTCAGCTGTTGAGTGGGCTGTTGGCAGGCAGCCCTCAGCTGTCAGCCTTTTCAGCATTGCCTGAGCTAAAGACAGTCCCATCACCCAAGGTTACAACCCCTTTACTGGGGCAGTCTGAATCCAGAGATTGGTCAACATAGGACAGAAAGACCTGGCCCTTCACCCCAATTCAAGTTGGATTGCCAGATAAAATACACAATGCTCAGATAGTTTCAAATAAACAATGAAAAAATTTTTCAGTGTAAATATATTGCAAGTATTATATGAGACATACTTATGTTAAGAAATTATTTGTTGTTTATCTGAAATTCAAATTTAACGGGCCAGCCTGTATTTTTATTTGTTAAATTTGGCAACGCTAAACTCTGGGTAACTCCGAAGGACCATCCCAGCCTCAGAGCAATCTGTGGGGTTGGCTGAGGTCCCCCTGAAACTGCATTTCAGCCCATCTCCTCCCTCTGCCCACTCTTGCTTCTGTCTCTTCTTTTCCCTTCCCGAGGTGATAATCCCAAGACCACTCCCTGATATAGCTGCTGCAAGCTGATCTCTGTCTCAGAATCTGTCCCCTGGGAAACCCAACCTGTAACAGTTTCTCTTCCTTGCAATAGGGTGACCAACTGTCCTGGATCGCCCAGGACTGAGGAGGGTCCTGAGATGAGTCGATCACACTAGTTTGCAACCAGAAATTCTAACAGATATAACTCTCAATAACTTGGATGACCAGAAAGTGTCACTGCTCCTTGCCCTTTCAGGTGTTTAATAGACAGTCTATGGGTCCAGGGTTTTGCCTTATTATCTGTGCCCAGGGGTCCCATGCCCTACCAGGACCAAATCTTTGTCCTGAATCAAAGCCTCTTCCACTGAGGGCCTGAGATCCTGCCTTCTCCCGCATGAGATCAGACCCTGTGCTGCCTAGAAGCGTGAAGCTGTTACTTCCTGATGTGGGGAATTGTCTGGCAGCTAGACTTTCCCTATTCTAACTGCAGGATCGGTCTATCCATCTCCCACCCTACCCCTATTACTTGCCTCCAACTACACTTGGGATTTCTATTTAGTAATAGCTTGAGTGTCTTCTCCAGGGCCAGTCTCTCTCTTCCCAGAGCTGACTTTTTATCTTCCTTAATAGCCCATGTTTCTGAAGCCATATGCCTGAGCATCCCTCTCTTATGATTGGAAACTGAAGAGCAGGGTGAAAAAACATGTAGACTCAGGTTTCCAATAATATTAATTGAGTATTCCTTACATGCCACACATTACACCACAAGTTTCATTCATTCATTTTTTCAAAAAATGTATAGATTGCCAGCTATGTGATAGGTATTATGCAAATGAGATTAGGGATATAACGGTGGATAGGAATAAAAGGTATTTGCTTGGGGGCGGGGCGAGGGGGGTGCTTCTAGTGCGGCATGCAGTCAATAAGCAAGCGTAGCCAGTACTATCCCAGCCTTGCTCCCTGGGATCCCTTACACTATTTCCGTGTGCCTCTGCCCTGGCTCTTGTGTGTGTGTGTTGTGACTTTCCAGCAGCCTGCTCTTGCTGGAAGGAGGACTCAACACCCAGTTGCCCTTAGCCAACGACTGACTGGTGCAGGAATATGAACATGCAGCTCATTTGCATCAACTTGGAATAAACTCAGGATCTACACTGCAGAGCTCCCCTCTGGGATCAGGTCAAGGTTGGGTCTTTATCAGAAATCCCACCCTTGTTTGCCTTCTTCCCAATCTCTGTTCTGCTTCCCCTACTCCTTTACCCATCTGCCCCAGGAGGAGGTCCTTAATAAATCATTGCACTTACATCCTCTTCTCAGGATATCTTCCTAGTGAGCCTGAACTAAGACAGCAAGGGAGTAAGTGATGATAAGCTGTGATCAGTCTATGAGGAAAAGAGTATTGTGATAGAGAAAAATGGAGGGACCTACTTTAGACAAGGAGGGCAGGAAAGGCCACCATGGAGGCGACATTTCAGCCAAGAAGGAATCAGAGAGATGAAAAGCCAGGGGAAGAGTATTTCAGGTAGAGGAAGTGGGAAGGACAAAGTTCTCAAGCTCTCAAAAGAGCTTGGCATTTGGCATGTTCTGGGAATTATCCAAAGACTAGTGGGGAAGGATGGCAAGTAGTAATGGGGACAGGGGCACAGGAAGGCAGAGGCCAACTCATATGGGGCCCTGTAGGTCATGGTAAGGACTTTGGGGTTTACTCTAAGTGAGATGGAATACCACTGGAGAGTTTTTGGCTGGGGAAGGATACATCTAATTCATATTTTAAAACGATTGCTCTAGCCACCTTGTGGAGGTTCTGAGTGGAGGTAAGAAAAGCAGTTGGGAGACTATAGCAATAGTCCAGTAGTCAAATGAGAGGAGATGTCAGCTGGGACTAAGGAAGTAAAGTGGAGAGAGAAAAGGTATATTTTGCAGGTAGAATTGACAGGACCTGCTGATGGCTATTAGCAAAAGGGATTAGTTAAGAATAACTCTCAGGTTTCTGGTTTTAATAATTGGGTGAATTTTGATGCCTATCACTGGGAAAGAATCAGGATTTGGGGACAGAGAAGCCCACACATAATCTAATCCTTGCAAAAGCCCTTTAACCAATGTGGAAACCGAGGCAGGGAGAAGTAACTGGCTCCGGTTTACAGCGAGTATGTAGAGGAGAACTGAAACCCTGATCTGAATACTGACCTTAGTAACTCTGGGCTGTCACAGCAGGCCTCCAGAGTCTTATTTGCATAAGACGCCCTCTGTGCCCACAGAGAATGACTGAAGGAGGACTCATACTAGATGCTAAGGTTAAAAAAATGGGGGCAATGAAGCCACCCTAACCCCTCCGAAGACTGGTCAGGGAGCTCACCTGGAAAGTTTTTCTAACTCCTATCAAAGGTTGGCTGAAAGAACATCTAACAAAATCACCTACCATTGAAGGCGGGTGCCTGAGGGTTACTGTAAATATTCAATAAGAACATGATTACCCTTCAACTTTGTTCCCTAACAATGACACACATGAAAAGAAGTTAATCTTGTTAATTTGCTGTTTTCTTGCTTAGCCTGAGGGGTGACTCAAGAGTCACAAGGATTTATAAACTTATTTTGCAGAAGAAAAAGAATGCCTTTAAGGCAGTCACAATCACCAGATAACCAGCCCCCAGCTACCATGGAAGCCCAGAAGTCTGATTGCCTAGGGGATTACCAGAGTGAAAGAAACATGGATTTCCTCTTTGTTTCTCTGAAACTCCTCCTCCCAAGCCCCTTGGCTCTATCAAACCCCCTGCTTTCTTCTCTAGTTAAGGTGGAGTTGAGAGAACCTATCTCCCAGCCTTCTGTACTGGCCAATTCAAATAAACCTTTCTCCATCTCCAAGCACCCATGTCTCAGTGAGTGGCTTATTGCTCATTGGGCATGCCAAGTTGAGATTTGGGGTTTGGTAAAACTATTTGGGATAGAAAAGTGATGCCTCCTTCACAGGTTTGGGGGGAGCTCTGGGGTAGTAGAGGTTGCAGGCTCGCATGGCCTGGACTCCAGGGGACCCTTCTGCAACCACCAGGCCCCTCCCCACCCATGCAGCGCTCACTACAGCCTGGATCAACTACCTGCTGTTTTCTGAACACAGCAAGTTCTTTCATGCCTTTGTCAAAGGCAGACGCTGTTCCCTCTATGAGGGGACAGAGAGTGGGGCTCCCTCCCAGCCCTTTACCATGTGGCAACACCTCCTTTGCCTTCAGGACTTAGCTCTAAAATTAGCTTCTCTGTGAAGTCTGCACTTCCCCAGGCAGTGTTAGTCACCTCTCTGTATCCCCACAGTGTTCTGTTGAGGCATGTGTTAGGGATTTAACTATCCCCATTTTGCAGGCAGAGAAAATCTGAGCCTGCACAGCAACTAAATGGGGAGAACGGTGTGGCGCTGGAGGTGGGCACCAGAAAACTCTATATCACATGAGCCAGAGGGGCAAGAAAGTTTCCCAGATGACCCCTCCAGGCCTGGCTGGGGGAAGATAGGGGATCCAGGAATGATGGCAGTGAAGCTGGAATGAGGGAAGGCCGATTTGAGAGGCTATACCATAGGTTATTGTATTCTACTTCTAAAGCCTTTTCGCACTGAGATTCATAAATTGAAATTATTCCTTGATGTGTCTTTTCTCTGGAACTTCTCAAAGGGACTGAGGACAAGAGCTCCTGACTCCATTTGTCTGCCTTACTCAGGAAGATCCTAAGTGTGGCTCTTCACAAGAGTATCCTGATTTCGTCCTGACTGTCTGAACATGGCACTGTGCACAGCAGACTGGAGAGACTAGCCCCTGTTTTATATCTGTCACTGGGTTCCTACTAAAATTTGCATTAATAGCCTCTCCCGTTTATGCAGCACTTTACAATTCGCAAACTACCAAATTGTTTCACTTTAATTTTCACACAAAATCAGGGTAATTCTGCTGTAAACCCATGTTACAGTTGAGGAAACTGAGGCTCTGAGAGGTCAGGAACCCTGAAAGGAGGTAGCAGAGCAGAACTAGAACCCACGTAACACCAACTGTAAGTCCAGGGCTCACCCTGAGGAAAGGCCTGGCTTCCATTCTTCTAAAAGCCTGAGAAAATTCTAATTGCTTGACCTTCAGAACTCAGGAAGACCTTTTTGACTGTGGTTTGTGTCCCGGCCAAAATAAGCATTATTACAGGGGCTTGCAATTACCGGCGCAGTTTGCAGCATGCCCTAACCAAACCAGGAAGAGCTCCATCACAGGTTGATAAATAACCCTGCTTCCATAAAGGAGAGATGTTTCCAGAGAAAATAAACACACAGCAAATTGCTCCTTGTAGTAGGAGTGTTCCAGGGTGTGGATATAATAGGAAGCATTTTATAAGGAAAGAAGAGAATGATGTTGAGGATAGGAATAGGAGATATTGTGAAAAAGAACTGAGAAGGATACCAAAGAACAAAAATTGGGATGGAACCATTGGCAAAAAGAAAAAGATGTAGAATGTGGTGCAAGAGAAAGGCCATGAAATGTCAAAGATAAACATTTATTTAACAATCTGAAAGTAAAAATGAAAGAAATTTGAGGTTCTGGACTGAATCAATGTGTACCGAATCCCACAGGGTGATTTTGCCATGGGAGACATCAATGACAAGAGAGGAAAAAGGTCATAATAGCTGTATTTATTGGATTCTTGCTAGGTGCCAGGTACTCTCCTAGGACTTTAAAGATATGATCCTATTTAATGCGTGCAATGACCCTTTTATTGTTTTGCAAATTGTACAGATAAGAAGCTAAGGCACAGACAATTTAGGTACCTTGCCCAAGGTCCCTCAGCTGGTTGGTGATGAAGGTAGGGTGTGAACCGAAGGCTGTTGAGTCAATGCCCTTAAACTCCATGCTCTATCACCCTGTGTAGATGGCCTGCATTGAAAACTCAAGGTTTACAAGGTTAGTATTCAGACCAACGTTTAAACACAACGAATTCTACAAAGTGATAGTAGCAAGTGCGTGTGTGTCGGGGGTGGGGGGGAACTCTCTGAATAGGAAGTGATAGAGATACAACTTAAACTAGCTTAAGCTAAAAGGGAGATTTTTGGCAGCAGACCGAGATGGCTCCCAGAATGAAGGTTGAATTTGACAGTCAAGCTTTGGGAGCCCAGGAAACAGAGTCTCTGAGATTTCAGCTCCTGGAGTCAGAGATTTGAAAGGTCTCAGGACTCTCCTACCTCTCATCCTGTTTCTCTCCTTAGGTTGTTTCATTTTCTCCTATTGCAGGAGGGTTCTTTCATGGGGTGGGGGATAACCTCTGGTAGCCCGGGCTCCTAGCCTAGCAAGCAATTCCACAAGCAGAGGGGAAAAAAATCCCTCTTCTTTCCCAGCTTCTTTCCTTTTTTCCTCCCCAAAAAAGTTCCCAGGGAAGAACTGTGATTGGTCCAGCTTGGGTCATGTGCTTAACCATGGGCCAATCACTGTGGCCCTGGGGACAGAGTTCCATGATTGTCAGCCCCCTCCCACTAGGGTCACATTTGGCTTTGACAGATTTTCCGAGAAGGGAGATGTTGTTCTAGAGAGTCAAAACAACAAATGTCCATGATAAATTGGACTACTGGCAAGAAAATTACAAACATCAGGAGAGATGCAAAAACAGCCAAGATCAAAGAGTTTGATATGACAAATAAAAATGGCAAGCAATAGGATATATTGGAGAACATGAGGAAGCCATTTGGTATAAACCTAATTTGGCCTGACCTTGTCTTTTCAAAAGGGCCTGACCGTGGCTGTTGAGCATGCATTGTATATCTGCTTTAGATATTCCCTATGGCAAGAACAAAGGCCCTTGAGATAAAGGTGCAACTTCCCTCCCCCTCCCAACGTTGGCATCTCCTTAAGGATTAAGCATCTTTCCTTAGGCTAGAAACTGAGGCTAGAAACTGATTGCTGTGCTCACCTGTGACCGCCCAGTTCGAGACAATAGACTTGCCTCCTGCTACGCCCTCTGAGATAGCAGACCCACTACCTGCTGTGTCCATCAAGCACTGTGCTGACAGGGCAATCTAGTGACTATTGTGGGAGGGACATTTCAATCATATGTGAAACGTCCTGCTTGGGGGTATATAACCACTCTGTACACCTCACTTCTTTGGTGCCCTTTCTTCCTTTGGGAAGAAAGGCCCCGGGCCATGGTCCTCAGATTTCACCTCAGAATAAACTCAGCCAAATTTTCATTTATAGATTGGTTATGGATTATTTTCGTCGACAGATAGCAAGGATAATATGCCCGATAAACTTCAGAAACCCTATATAATGAAAACAAGATTTAGGCATGATGAGAGGAGATTTATCGTGTGGGGGCCTGGAATTGGCCACCCCAAAATATGTCTCTTTGGCATGATAATTATTTAGGGCTGGTCACTTTGCAGACAGGAAAGCAACTGAAAAGTAGAATTTACTTACCCTTTGTTAGGAGACATTTGCATTGTAAAGGAAATCTCCATCTGTAAAGATGCCTCCCTTTCTGTACCAGGAAGAAGAGGAGATGACCTTATCTCTAGAAACTCTTAATCAATGCCAAAGGCAAGGACTTAAATCTGCATAATAATCTTATTCCTGTTTCTGGTAACCTCCTGTAACTGACTCCCCCCACCCCCAACATCCTCCTTTGTCTTTAGCTGGATATGATATTTAAGGTGGTGGCTTCAGCCATTTTGGCGAGTTGCTCAGCTTGCCTGAGCCTCTCCCATGTACACATGTTATAAAGCTTTGTTTAATTTTCTCCTGCTATTCTGTGTCGCGTGAATTTAATTCATTCTCCGGCCAGATGAACCCAGAGAGGGTAGAGGAAATGTCTTCCTCCCCTACAATTGAACAAAGCAGAGGGTCTAAAAAGCAATTTGAAAGATAAATTAGGATGCTAGTTCTGAAACCCTTAAATAGTTCTATTGTTAAGGCAGATGCATTCTGGGAGAGTTGACTGATGCAGGATAGTACTCCTAGTTTGTGTTCACTAAATATTAATTCATTTTGATGACAGGTTTTATTAGAAATTATTGCTTGTAGCACTTACATATTTATAACATATATTTTTAGCAGAATAATTTGCATACGTAAAGTTCTGCATAAATGCAACCGATAATTTATTACAGAGTCATTGAGCTTATGTTTACTCTTTCATGCATATATTTATTCATTCATCTGTTAATTACTAACTGAGTGGATACTATATTTCAGGTACTCTGTTGGGAACACCTGGTTTCTGCCCTCAAAGTGCTTAGAGTACAGGAGACGGGACAGAACTATAAATAAATTGTGCCTGGACAGGTGTATCGTGGACACTGTGGTACACTGCCAGTCCCCCCGTCAAGACTAAGACACTTTGCCCCCACCTATGGGAATGTGTTAATGTTAAAGGCTCACAGATGAGTACATCCTCAGGAATTGCCCTTGGCTCACAGGAGCTGCCTCCCGCAAGGTTATGACCTCTAGAGCTGGGGCAGTCCACATCCCATGACAGCGACTGGTTGCTGAGAGGGTACAAGGACCATCTTCGAAGCTTGCCTCCACTGTAGACAACACTGAAGGGTCATCCCAGTCCCAGAGCTCCCTGCGGGATCAGCTGAGGCCTAAGCTGCAACTGCATCACAGTTCAGCTCCTCCCTTTGCCCAGTCGTGCTTCTGTCACTCCCCTATAGGTGTTGTTCCTGAGAACACTCTCCAAAAATAGTCTGCAATGCAAATCTCCATTTCTGAGTCTATTTTACAAGAAGGTGCAACTTAAAAAATTCTTATCAGGAAAGACTGTCAGATTCACAAGTTGCCTGAGCCTACTTTCCAGATAGAAGACACCGGTCACTTTGGAGCAAGCCTTTGTTTGGAGAAGAATCACCTAGATAGTCCCTCCACTTTGGGTAAATATAGAAAAGAAGGTACCCTTTGCTCTGGAGGAAGAGAGTCATAGAATATTCTTTGTAGCATGAGAAAGCCCATCCCTCTCAACCATTCCAGTGCAGAGCTGGTCTGCAGCTGAGAAAGAAGATATTTTGTACAGGAGACCAGAAACTTCCTGGGAAGGGAGGAATAGAGACTTGGACCCTCTTCCTTGTGAGGTTCAACGTTATTATAACCTCTCTTATAAATGTGATGGTCCCTACTGAGGTCCCCTGATGAGAAAGGAAGAAAAGGCTCCAGAGAGGAACTTAGCAGGAGCAAAAGGGGAGCCCCTGGGAAGCCCCTCATGTCCCAACCAGCCTGGTATGGGGGGTGGGCTTTGAGAGAAAGGATGAGCACAAGTCTGTAAGTTAAAGAGTCAAAGAGAAACATTTCCAACTAAGGACAACACTGCAGGAATAAAGTCATCTTCCCTCAGAGGACCGCATGGCCAGTGAGGAATATTATCTCGCAAGACGATCATCTCAGCAGCAGGCAAATCTACACTGTTTTACGAAACCAACTTTCAATATCAACCCTGTAGAGTAGTAACAAAATTGACCATGGTGGAAAATAGGGGCCTACTAGGGGACTGATGAGGTTTTCCAGTTCTCTTTCTCAAATGTGGGCAACCGGAGTTGCCATTAATTGGGGAAGGGAGGCTGTGAGCAATTCATTTAACACTCAGAAGAGATGCGATTGTCTTGGTACTTTAATCTGGTGAAAGGGGTCCTATAGGTTACAAATAATTCCAAAACAATGTGAGTAGTACCTTGGGAAGAGGAATGACAACTGGTAGGGAGGAAGCCTTCCTGAGGAGGTGAACCAAGCTCAGTCTTTTTTATTATTATTTATTTAAAGATTGGCACCTGAGCTAACAACTCTTGTCAACCTTTTTTTTTTCTGCTTTTTCTCCCCAAATCCCCCGGCCGCCTCCCCCCCCCCCCCCCCCCCCGTACATAGTTGTGTATCTTAGTTGCAGGTCCTTCTAGTTGTGGTATGTGGGATGCCGCCTCAGCATGGCCTGACAAGCAGTGCCATGTCCGTGCCCAGGATCCGAACTGGCGAAACCTGGGCCACCGCAGCGGAGCTCGCGAACCTAACCAATAGGCCACAGGGCCGGCCCCTAGCTCAGTCTTAATAGGCTGAGTAGGAGTCCTAAGGTGGATGATGAGGAGTGGATGTTGGTCAGAAGTACATCCGAGACTTCCCAGGACAACAGCACAGAGGCAGGAAGACATACTGTCTCCTGTAAACAAGTTAGGTGGATCTGGAGCCCAAGAGGCAGTGAAGGAGTGACTGTAGCCACAGTGAGACAATAGAAGACCCTAGAAGTCAGGATAAGACATTGAAACTTGCCCAGGTTACCCAATCTTGTCAAGAAAAGCTGGAATTCCTGATTTTTATCATACAGACTCAGATTTTTTAAGTTGGCAACTATTCCAAATTTTAAAGGTACGTTATGGGAGCTAAACAAAACATCTTTAGACATGGCCACCGGCCTCTAGTTTGCATCTTCTGCTAGACCGAAAGGAGCTTTTAGACAGAGAAGTGGAAGGATTAGATTTGCATATTAAAAGTTCATTCTTGGCAGTGATTAGAGAGAGTAAGAGACTAGACAGCAAGACTGGTTAATTCAACAAGAAATATTTTGAGGCTTCCATGTGTGACAAGAGCTGGAGTCACAATACTGAGTTGTGGCCCCTAAGCTTGGTGTAGGAGACAAAGTTAATCAACAATTACACAAATGTGCAATTACACACTGTGAGTATACTTCAGGGAAGAAAAGGAGAGGGCCTAAACTGTCAGAAATGTGGAAGAGAACAGGTTAAAGAGATATTTGGAAAGTTTGGTAACAATTTAGAATGAGGAGAAAAGAGAGGAGTTTCGAGGCCTTACTTGGCTGAGTGGCTAGATGCTGTTTTAGAAAGAAGCATAGACACAATCACAGGGAACTTTGCCACTCTTGAGAGTTACATAAACAGAGTAAGTGTGGTTTAAATAGATGGTGCAAAAGAATGAGAACTAAGACCTTCGTTTTAACTTTTGTCCTCTTACTGAGGCTTCCAAACAGTCATGTTCACCTCTTTCTGGAGATAAAGTTGATGCTTATCTCACAAGGCACTTGGATTAGTCAGGGTTCTCCAGAGAAACAAAACCAACATAGAGAGTACATAGAGAGAGAGAGAGAGAGAGATTTATTATAAGGAATTGGCTCACATGATTATGGAGGCTGACAAGTCCCCAGATCTGCAGTCAGCAAGCTGGGGGCTCAGGAGAGCCAATGGCGTATTTCTAGTCCCAAAGCCAACAGGCTGAAGACCAATAGAGAGCTGATGTTTCAGTGTAAGTTGGAATGGGCGGGGGTAGGGGAGACGGAGAGGAATGGGGGCCGGGCACGGGGGGAGAACTGGTGTCCCATTTTGAAAGGAGTCAGGCAGAGGAGTTCCCTCTTAGTTGAGGCAGAGTCAGCCTTTTTGTTCTATTCAGGCCTTCAGCGGATTAGATGAGGCCCACCCACATTAGGGAGGGACATCTGCTTTACCCAGTCTATGGATTCAAATGTTAATCTCACCCAGAAACACCATCACAGAAGCACCCAGAATAACGTTTGACCAAATGTGTGGGCACCCTGTGACCCAGCCAAGCTGACAAATAAAATTAGACATCACAGCACTTTTAAGTATAAAATGAAATAATTGATTTGAAACTACCTTAGATATTTCAAGGGCTATACAAATATAAAGTGGTAAGTAGAGAAACAATTCATTGTCTATAGCATATACTTTGGATAGTCTCTGTCTGCCCCTCTAGATCCATTGCCTCTCCTGCCCCGTGCCCAGCAGGCTGGTCTCCACCCACTGCAGAACCTGGACTCCCTGACCCGCTGGATTCTGGTTGGGAGGTACAGCAGGAGATTGGGGATAAGAGGCGAGAAAGGCCAGGCAGGGCACTTATTCCCTGCTCCCTGCTTGCCCTGTGTGTACCTTAGCTCCTGTCAGTGTCCCCTCTTCCTTGACTGCAGCTCCCTCCCCTGCCCCATCAGGCCAGGGAGTGCTAACAGCTTTCCTCTGCTTGAGACTCTGGGAGCTTCTCCAGCCCTTCTTGGGCTCTTACCGCTGTCAAAGAGCAAGTATCTGGTAGCTGTATTGATAATGTGAATATTAAATTCATATATAAGCTCTCTGAGGAAATTCTTATCAGTTCTATCTCTAATCTCAAATCTACCTTTTGCCATCTTTTTTCTTTTAACTTAATAATGACAACTTTAATATGAACATGTGTTGGATCCTCAAGAAATTGTCATAACGTAAAGGGAAGAGTGAGCTGCCATTGAAAGGAGCGGGTGCTGCTTAGGGATGAAAGGCATGCTGTTTCTGGATCCAGCCGATATGCAAATATATCAAAGCAACTGATAACAGTAGTCATTTGAATAATTGGAACTTCTCCACATACTGGGTCACTTCTCCCTTGGAGTAGGGCCTCAGCGCAATGCAAGTGGTGATATTCTCCCTCTGCTCCAGCCACAGCATGTGGTCAATGTTCTGTTGCAGGGTCTCAGCCAGCTCCTTTAGGGCCATCTCCTCTGGGGTCTCAAGGATCACCTTGAGCACGTGCTCTGGCTCCTGGCGGGGTAAGCAGCTGTGTGCGGTGGCTGCGTGACAAGCCTGTGCTACCAACGTGTCCACTTGCCAGGAGAACGGAGCCTGCGATAGATTCTTTCGTAACATCAAGTATTGCACCAGGAACTGCAGCTCTGTGCCAGAGGCTGCCGTCTTCCTGCCCTATTTCTTACTATCTCCATTGCTAGTGCCATAGTCCGTGCCACCATCTTCTCTCTCCTGGGTGACTGCAGTGGTCTCCTAACTGGACTTGATGCTCCTGTGCTGGGTATTTATCTATGGTCTCTGAGATAAGCTTCTAAGCTCTTCTCTGTAATATGGGGTTGGGATGATGCAAACTAAATCTCCCCACCTCCCGGCTAGCTGGCTTCCTGTTACGTTCTGCAATGTGAGGCGTCTGAAGGAGAAGGAAAGAGGGAGGGAGGGAGAAAGGAGAGGGGGCTTCTTTCCTGTTTTTCACTTCCTGTTTTTCAGTGTTGTTCTCCTAGCAGCATATAATGGCTCATATAATGGATGGCTCACTTCTGTTTATTATAGAGCTCTGCTTGATAAAAGAAGCAAAACAATTTTGTAATGCAAGCGATGGCAAATGGGATGTCTTGAATGCTTTTTAAAATAATTACTTTTTGGAATTTGCCCATGGCATTTCTTTTGGAGGTTTTACTAAGGAGTTAGAACTCTAAGGTGGGCCCTAAGAAGGCTGTTTTGATTTTCTGAAGAAACCATGAGTTTCCTTCTAATGGCCACCAGTTAGTAGTCCTCCATTTTGTGAATTAAAGTTTAGGTAAGGAAAATTAAAGAATTAAAGAAGGTAAAGTTTAGATAAGGAAAACCACACAGCACAACATATTCATATTGAGTATGAAAGAAGCATATAGCATGACCGCCATGAGCCTGGACTTGGGGGTCAGACATGCATTCTACTCCCACATCTGATTCTATTAACTGTGTGTTGCTGGCTCTGCCACTTCTAGCTGTGTGACCTTGGGCAAATCACTGAACCTCTCTTTGCTTCAATTTCCATATTTGTGAAATGGGAATAATAACAGCACCTACGTCGTAGGGTTGCTGTGAGGACAAAATGAGTCCATATATAGAAACCACTGGCATATAGTCAGCTTTGATAAAGCATAATATAAGCATAAGCTATTATTATAATTAGGATCATGTTTGTAGTACATAAGAGAAACTTGAACAAGATAGAAGTTTCTCTTTAGCATAAGTCAGAGATAGGCAGCCCAGGGCAGGCAGGTATAGTAGTTCCACAGTCATCAGGGACCAGAGTTCCTTCTTTGTCCACCATCATCTAATACTTGGTTTTTATCCTCAAAGTCTAAGATGTCTACCGAAGCTCCTGTCACGACGTCTACATTTCAGGCAAGAGGAAGAAGGAATGGAGAAGGACCTCGTGGCAGAGTGAACACCCTTTAAAGAATCTTCCCAGAAGGCCCACTTAGTACTTTCCTTTGTATCTCATTGGCCAGATCATAGACACATGGCCACATCTAGCTGCAAGGAGCACTGGGAGATGTAGTTTTTTCACTGGTGCACTCTCATTCCAAATAAAATTGGCATTGTGTTGCTAAAGAAGAAAGGGAAAATGAATATTGTACCTTGTGCATGTTATTTGACATCTCCAAATTTTAGTTTTTTCATTTGTAAAATGGGAACAATGGTATATATCTCTTACAGTTGTCTGGAAGTTTACATGAAATAGCCTAAAATCTCCTAGCACAGTGCTCAACACATACTAAATAAACATTAGGTGTTATCACAAGAAGGAAAAATGTATCTCTGAATACTTTTAAAAATAAGCTAGACAAAACCAATGGAAGAAAAAGAAGAAAAAAATATCCCTACAAAAAAAGGTTGATTAACTTCAGAAAGAAACCTACTCGGTAGGTTTCTTCGACCTTTCCTTGCTTTGGGCCTCTGTATCTCAACTGATTCTCAGCTGACAAAGTTCCAGTTTTAAATATCACATCACTCTGCTTTGCTACTAACAAAGGGCCACTGTGTGTCTGAGTGGGGCCATCTCAAACACACTGTTCTGAATCTTTCCGGTCTACCCACCATCCAACTTCCGTCCAACTGTGTCCAGTATTCTAGACCAGCAGCTCAGAAACTGGCACACTCACTCACCTGGAGAACTCTGTAAAAATACAGACTCCCAGTCCACACCCCAGAAATCAACCCAAAAAACTGCTATATCTGCCTTAGCTGTGTCAAATTGACTCTGGGTTTTTTTAACTAAATGACTCAGCAACTTGAACATTTACATTATACAGATGAATGCATTTTGAAAGACAAACATGGATTGAATGTTACTAGGAGCCAGGCACTGTTCTAAGCACTTTAGATGGGCTAACTCATTTAGGTACTATTATTGCCCTTTACACAGATCAGGAAACTGAGGCCCAGAGAAGATAAGCAACTTGCTCAAGGTCATACAGCTAATAAATTGGAGCACTGGGAGCTGGGATTCAAGCCCAGGCAGTCTGGCTTCTGAGAGCCTGTATGATTAACCTCTATCCTCTACCACCCTCCAATCTATACTAAACATTAGGGCACTCCAGGAAAATTATTAAAAAATTTGAACAGACTTCCTCCTACCATCTATTAAGTAAATTGCAAGATATTCTTATTCATCATCATTTATCTTCCCAAGCACATTGTGGCACAGATAAGTCCATTATAAAAGTATTTCAAGGCAGCCATCAAAAATGGCGTTGAAACTATACTTTACGTGTTGGGGTGGTTATGCGCAGCAGCATGGAGACCATGCTCATGGATGGTATGTAATCTTTGTGTATATGTTCACTATGATGCTCTTTGTGGAAAGAAATATATCCATACACACATATATACACATACACACTGTATGTGCCTACAGAAAGTCTGGGAGAAAACACAGCAAAGTGTGACAGTTCTGTGTGGTAACATCATCCATTTTAATTTATCTGAAATAAACATTTGAATTTTGACTGATAAAAAATTCTTAAATTTTTTTTAAAAAGGTATTTTATGTATTCTGAAGCAAAAACAATGTGAAACAATAATTATATCCTGTCTGTTTTCTCTGAAAGTCTTACAAGCCCTTCATTTAAAATTCCTCCTATATGATGCTTTGAAAGGAAATCTGATGGAAGTATTGGATGACAGGTGTGTTTGCCTGGTGGGAGCTTTTGGTTTTAGAGTCAGACAGATGTGGGTTTAACTTCTGGCTGTGAAGCTTCCTGGCTGAGACGCAGACGTCAGACAGGGCACTGAAGGGCCCAGCCTCACCCTAGTCCGGGGCAGATGCATTTCACAGGGTTCAACACATGTATACCAGTGCTTGATACAAGGTAACAGCTATGGTTAGCAAGCGGCTAGCATCAGAACATAACTCCGAATTGCTAAATGCCGATCACAAAACCAGCACCTTTTTGACTCATAACAAAGATTGTAAATAATTTACTAATTAGAGTAAAGTATCCACTCTTGTGAAGAGATCTGAGGAATGGAAAAGGTCAGGCTGCCCTCAGGGAGCCAGCTGAGGTTGGTTTAGGGTATTGTTTCTAGTTCAGTCCACGTATGTTACTTGAGATAAGCCATGGCCCTCAGCCCTGGCCTACCAACTCCTGAACTTTGTTTTCCAAAACTCAGATTTACAAGCAGTCGCATCATACCATTGTCTCTTTCTGCTGTCTCTGCAGTCTGGCTGCTTCCATCCTACCCACAGCCAGTCCCACCTCTTGTGCTTTAATGGTGACACTTAAGCCCTCGCTATCCTCACTCCACTTCTGGCTGGCTTCCTCCCCCACACTGCTGAACCTGCTGTCTCCGAGGTTACCGATGACATTCTTATTGCCAATAAGGGTTCAGCCTTATCTTCCTGGACCTTGCTCTATTAATCATCACTCTCTCCACATCTCCAGGCACCTTTCCTTCAGTCTATAAACGTGCTCCAATCTCTGGTAGCCTTAAAAATTAATTTAAAAATTAATATCCTTGGCTTCATGTCACTCTCTAGCAACTGCCACATTACGGGAATCCCAGCTTCTTAGTGGTCAAGAATTTGGATTCTGGAAACTTTAGCTCCCAGGTCTGCCACTTCTAACTGTATGATCTTTTGCTTAACCTTTCTGGGCCTCAGTTTCCTCCTCTGTAAAATAAGGCTATGGATAATATCTACCTATTCGATTGTTGTGAGAATTAAATGCATTAACACAGAACCTCAGCACACAGAAGATGGTCAATAAACCGTTATTATCTGAGTCCTACATTCCCACCTCCCTTTCATTATTCCATATACCAGAACTTGGCTCAGGCCCTACCACTCCTGAGATAGTGTTTTGTAAAGGTCACCAATGACCTACTACTTGTCAGTGGATGGTCCTTGGTTGCGTTTGATGTTATTGGTTACTTCTTCCTTCCTGAAACTTTCCATTCTGTCATCTGCTGCCACTTCTGCTGCACACATCATCATGCCCTCATTAAGCTGAAGGAATACACACATACACACGCACACAGGTTTGTTTCCTACCTTCAAGTCTTTGCTCTTGCTGAGCTACACCACTGCCCTCACCACAGAAGGCCCCTCCGCACTCTAGACCTCACCTCCAATGCCCAACCCTGACTGGTCCTCCTCACCCTCCAGATCCTCCTGTCCCCACTACACTCCCTGGGTTAACTTCCACTTACCCTTTAAGACTCTGCTCGGACCTCACTTCCCCAGGAATCCCTCCTTGACACCCTCCTCCCACCAACGCTGGGTTAGGTGCCCCTTCCTAGTGCTTACATAACATTCATGTGCTTGTCATTCTGTATTATAATTCTGTCTCCCCAAAAGGACTATGAGCTATCTGGTACAACTATCAGAATCGTTTCTTATTCTTCTCTGAGTTTCTAGCACTTGACATGGTGCCAGATATATAGTAGGAACTCAATAAATGTTTATGGAATTAAATAATCAATTAACATCAACACCCATCTATACCTTTGAGTCTTAGGTAGCAGGATACAGAGCGACTAGGCTTGCAGGGAGTCAGGGGGTTAGAAAGAAATCAGAAGCAAGGGAAAAAATGCTTAAGGTTTGACAATGCATAGAAGGAAATTGTGGGGACAGGCAGAATGCGGCAGGAGTAAAGGGGCTGTCATGCAGAGAAACTCTCAAAATGGGGAGGCCATGCCCTTTGGAGGGCTGACTTCACCTTCCTCTAAACTCTTAGGTTCTCTTACAAAATCGCTAGCTAAAAAGAATGCAAAAGAAATGTAAAGAAAGGTATATTCGATTTCCTTCTTGCTTCTTTCCAAAAGAGCACAGTCAAAATTACATTGCTTGAAACCTTCTGGATACACGCTATTTGTTTTTAGCTAGAAAAATGAGAAAGGAAAAATTTGTTTTCAAAAACTTAGGAGAAATTCAGAACATTCTCTGCAGGCTGATACAGATCCCCGCAGGCACAGTTCATTATTTACATGTGGGCATCTTTTTTGTAAGTTAACTATTACACTGTCAAGCACAGAACCCAAAGAATGTCTGGATTGTTAGTGTCTTTGTTATCGTTGCTTTTGCCTCTGACGTTAGTAATTATTAAGAGAGATTCAGCATTCCTAGAACCAGTCATCACTTACCAAGTAAGAGGCATTGAGCATTAGTACTAACAATTACGTTTTAAAAAATCAGAATCTTCATCTTTTTTTTAAAGAGATAATGCCCTTACATGATTCGAAATTCAAGAGATACGAAAGAGTGTACAATAAATTTTTTTCTTCTACTCTGTCCTTTCAGAGATCTTCTGCTTATACAAAAGAATACATACACATATCTGGTTTTGTCCCACTGCCTACTTTTTGCTATATCCTACTATACAACCAATCTGGCACCTTGCTTTTTTTACCTAACAATCCACTTTGGAAAGTGTTCCACATCAGTATATAAAGGATCTTTCTCATTTTATTTGTTACAATATATAGGTATATCATGATTTATTTAACCAGCTCCCTACTCATGGACATATAGGTCACTTCCAATATTTTGATACTCAAACACTGCTGTAATGAATAACCTTAACATACATCGTTTTGCACATGTGCAAGAATATCTGTAGCATAAAGAGAAGAGGATTAGCTGAGCCAAAGGGTATTG
Source organism: Equus caballus (assembly GCF_041296265.1). Lineage (NCBI taxonomy): Eukaryota > Metazoa > Chordata > Mammalia > Perissodactyla > Equidae > Equus > Equus caballus. The sequence goes on along the minus strand of NC_091692.1, from coordinate 63,556,470 downwards.
TTAGCTACTGGCAATGTTCTCTCCAGGGCAGTTGTTGTACCAATTTGCTCTCCCACCTGCTTCCTTCTATCCCCACCAGCAGTGTCGGTCTACTTTCTAGGCTTTGCCAAGTTCGAAGGTAACGAATAACATCTCAAGGTACTCCAGCTTGCATTTTTCTTATTATGAGTATGGTTGTACCTTTTTAATTTTTTTTTGAGTCCTCAGTGCTATTCATAGTTTCCTGTCTCGTATTGTTGACAACAATAATAGCTAACACTTATGGGGTGGCTTACCATCTGCCAGTACATTACAGACATCTCATTAAGCCTCTCAATAGTTCTGGGTTGTAGGTACTTTTATTATCCCCAGTTTACAAATAGGGAAACTGAGGCTTAGAGAGTGTAAGTAGCTTGCCCTGGGTCTCACAGCCATAAGTGGCAGAGCCACGGTTCGAACACAGGCTTCTCTGACCACAAAGCCCATGTTCTTAAAAACTTGGCAACTTCACCAAAACTCAACAACCACAACAAAAATAGAGGCCCTTATGCTTTGACTCTCAGATTCCCTCCCTGAAGTTCCAAGAAAGTACCCGGCTAATGTCCTCTCACCTTCTTGCCTCCTTTAGAGGTTAATATCTTCTCAGGTTCTTGCTTTCTTTTGAGATGTGCTCTGAGGGGACCACCAGGGCCTATAGAGATGAGACACTGACTGGAGGCTCCCAGAATTGCAGACACGTGAGAGGAGTAAGTGGGTATCTGAGTGGACACTGGCTCACAAATAGTGACCTCAGGCCCACAAGTAAGGAAGAAGGAAGTTCATTATTCAGTAAATATTCATGGAACAACTGTTATAACCCAGGCACTGCTTCAGGCACTCAGACATAGCAGTGAATAAGACAAACAGGGTCCCTGTTCTCATAAAACTTATATTACATTGGACAATAAATAAACAAGAAAAAATTGATAGTAATAAGTACTGTGCAGAGGGTTAAAACTGTATAATTTGGTAAGGAGAGGCTACTTGGGACTGGTTAGTTGGTGAAGGCCTCTCTAAAGGAGGTCCCAGTTAGACTGAGAAGTAAATGATGTGAGGGAAGCAGCTACTGAAGTTCAGGGGAAGAGCATTTCAGGCAGAGAAACAGCCAGTGCAAAGGTCCCAAGTCAGAACAAGCTGAGTACATCTGCAGAAGGGAGAGGCCAGTTTACCGGGAGCCCAGAGGAAGGGAGAAGGGAGGCTCTGGCAGAGGCCGGAGTGGCAGATGTGGCCAGGTCGCACCTTGGGGCTCTGTGGACCAGAAGAGAGAACCTGGATTGTACTATGTCCAATGGGAAGCTATGGAAAGCTTTCAACTGGTGAGGGAGTGGGGGAGGGGAGGGTGTGTATGAGTGTGGCATAATCTGATTTAATTGTTTTTAAAAACAATCACTCTGGCTGCTAGGAGGAGAGCAGATCATAGTGAGGCAAGAGAGTAAATATGGAGACCACTGGAAGCTATGGAGGTAGGTTGGACAGAAATCATAAAGGCTTGGACCAGAGTGGTGCTTCTCAAAACTTAGAGGGCTTCAGAATCCTCTGGAGGGTCCTACCCCCAGAGTTTCTGATTCAAGAGAGGACTCCAAGATTTTTGCATTTCTAATAACCTCTCAGGTGATGCTGATGTTGCTGGTCTCTGCATCACACTTGAGTAGCATTGGGCTAGCCTGGAGATGGAAGAAAGGGACAGATTTCAACATATTACGGAAGTAGAGTCAACAGGATTTACTGATGGGTTGCATTCGGGGGACAAGTGAAAGAGAAGAATCAAGGATGATTTGGGGGTTTTGGTCAAACAACTGAGGAAATAATTACCGGCCTATATTGAGAGTGGAAAATAGAAGGAGGAAAGATGGAGGGGGAGAAAATCAAAAGTTCTGTTTGGGGAGTGCTAAGTTTGAGAGGCCGTGAGACATGCAAATGGAAAGGTCAGTCATGAGATGGGGCGTTCTGGTGTTGGAGTGAGAGGTCAGGACTGGAAAGACCTCAGCATGGAGATGAAATTTAAAGTGATGGGACTGGATGAGATGGCCTGGGGAGAGACTGTATTTGAGGAGGAGAAGGAGCATGGGACAGAGCCCTGGGCATTCAACGTCTAGAAGTCAGGAAGAGCAGGGAGCAGGAGGACAACCAGGAGACCTAACATCGTTAATGCCAGGAGAAGAAAGTCTTTCAGGAAGGACGGAATGGTCAGCAATGCGGCTGAAAGCAAGGTGCAACATGAGAGACCCAGAGAGCAGAAGAGAGGACCCTCTGGGAAAGGAGAAGAAGAGCCAGCAAAAGTGACTGAAGAACTTGGCGAGAGTCTGCTGGATTCTCCACACGTCGTCATTAACCATCAATTTCAAACAGAAAGGGCCCCTGCTTTTCTTTCAGGTCGGTGAAGAAGGTGGAAAGCTCCGACATCACAGCTCCCTCTCCAGCTGGCCTAAAGTCCTGGAGTGGGGGCAGCATCTGAACGGGGAAAGAAACAGACCGAGTTCTGGGACTGGAAAGGAGAATCTAGGTAGGAAGCTGTCTTGGGATTCAGAAATGACCCTAGATGGCTTCTCCGACAGAAAGCCTGTACCATTCTGGAAACTTCTTCACTTTCACCTCAAAGAAACGAGCATCCTATCCAAGAGCAATTCTTCACCCAGTGTTTGTGAGCTCTGGGCCGCCTGCCGAAGCTGAGCCCTGGCTCCACCGGCAGTCTCCTCCCTCGTCTGTATTTTTGATGGCTTCCTCTAGCCTGGCTCCTTCCCCTCAGACTACAATAATGCCACTCCAACCTAAAAGAAAGCTCTGTTCCTCCACCCTTCCTCCCCTGCAGCTACTGCTTTCATTGCTTTTACCCCAAACTTCCTACACCAATGTTCGAGTTCGTGCTTCCTCACTTTCTTTCTCCTCGGCACCCACTGGAATTTGGCTTCGGTCCCTGCCACCGTCTCAAAAGCCATGGCCGCCTCCCAATTATCAAACACAGGGCCTGTTCCTCCAGATACTCACCTCAGGCCATCTCTCTACTGCATTTCACACAATGGCAGCCCACTCCTTCTGGAAACTCTTGCCTCCTCCTCTCACGGCCCTCACCATCCCTTACAAATGCCACCCTCCCCCTCAGTGTGGCCTCAGGGGTCCCTGACCCTCTGAATTCCATAACTGGACATCTTGTCTCCTGCATGATCTCATCCATACCCTTCTACAGTCACCTGGCTGTGAACTGATGACTAATGACAACTTGCACTGGTATCTGCTGCTGCCTATGTGACATTTCCATGTTCTGCAGGCACGTCAAAGGCAACCAAATCAAATCAAAACCTAGACCCACAGTTTGCACCTAGTAAATGTATATTACATACATGTTTGTTGAATGAACCGTTTTCTTCTTGCCCACTCCTGCCTCGTACACATTAAAGAAAATGCAATAAGAAATAAACAAAACACAAACACCTCCCCACTTCCATCTGGGAACATGGGATGACCTCACACGCTGCTCTCTCACTACATCTAACGGGTCATCCGGTCTTGCTGATTCTATCTCCAAAATGTTTCTGAAATCTTTCCTCTTTTCTCCTTTTGTTCCTACTCTGGTGCTATATTCCCTCCCAGGGATCCTGGGACTAATGGTAGCTTAACTCAATGATTCTCAAAGCTGGCTACACGTTAGAATCACGTCGAAGATTTTAAAAATCCTGACGCCTGGCCCCAGCCCAGAAGAATTAAGTCAGCATATCTGGGGGTGAAGCTAAAGCACTGGTATTTCTAGAAAGTTCTATAGATGATTATAATGTGCGGTCAGATTTGAGAACCACAGATGGTTTCCTTCCAGTATCCAGTATTTCCCTCCAAAAAATCCCAGCAGCAAATCTTATCTTAATATTCTTCTGCTTTAAAACTTCAGATGAGTCCCTATCTCTTGCAGCAGTTTCTTAACTTGGAATCCAGTTTGAGGGGGTCTGTGAACCTCATTAAGTTATATACAAAATGTTGTGTATAGGTAGAAGCTTCATCCATTCTCAGGGGAGTCTGATTCAAAAAAGGTAAAGAAATATTAGCCAGGTAGTAGTTAACAGTTATTCCACACTCACCGTGTGCCAGGCGCTGTGCTAAGTTCTTTACATACACTAGCTCATTAACATTCAAAACTAACCCGTAAGTATGAGTATTACCCCCATTTTACAGACGATGGTTAAGTAACTTCTCCAAGTCAACAAGCTCTTGGAGTGTGGGCTCACATCCAACTAGATCTACTCTTACCGCCTCCGTGGTTTGCAGGGCTAATCTGAACCCCTTAGCACAGCACACAAGGCCCTCCACCATCTGCCTGAGTGGATGCAGCCGTCCGCCCCCACCCATGCTCTAGGACCCCTTCTCTCCGTTCTTTGAAGAAATTGCGTGGTCCGTGCCTCTGTCCTCCACAGATGCTGTGACTGCTCCCTGGAATGTCCTCCCTGCACTTCCCGGCCAGGCAGAATCCCACTTACACTCAGGGCTCAGCACAAATGTCCCCCACAATTCTCTGAAACCTCCTCTCCCCTCTCACATTTTCCCAGAAGACAGTGGTCATGGCACTTTTCACATCTGGTGATGGACAGCGGGGTTCACGTCTCTCCCCTGATGGGTGGAGTTCCTTGATGGAAGTGACTGTGTCTTGTTCACCTGTGCTTGTCAACATTGTGCAGCACCCTAGCCCATAGGAGGGCCTCAATGAACATTTATTGAGAATAATATAACTTAAGTATGCTTTCTACTTACTAGGGAGTCCCCAGGTTCTAAAGGAGGGGGCTGCAGGCCTTTGTCTTATGAGAATGACGTTTAGGATGTCCTTATATTGCCAGGATGTCCCTACCAGTCTCATAGGGTTATTGTTAAGATTAGATGAAATAATTATTTCAAAGCACTTTGCATTGTTATACACACTATGAAAAAGAAGGCCTGATTATTAACTAACTCTGCTCACGTCCAGTGGCTAATGGACCATTATGAATGTCAGGAAATGCAGATTTAACAGCCACCAGCTACATGCCTTAAAAAAAATGTCTGTCATCGCATTGGCATCTCCTGCTCTGAAACAAACAATTTCCTCATTGCTGTGGCATTCCACACAGCTGAAGGAGCCACACCAAGAATGCCCAATTGAATTAATACTTACTTAAAATTAGTTTTGTAAAACACGTCTCAAGTGTCTTGAGAGGTTCAAACAAAATTGCTGTCACAGAGGGGAGAGAAGGGAGGCTTCAAGAGAGCAGCTGTGCATACATACATGGGCCCTTATGAAGCTTCCCGATTTTGACAGTATCCTACTAGGCTAACTCTAAAATAGAGCACTTGGGAAGGAATAAGGTAAAATTGGTCTTTTAATGAAATCATCCAATTGTGGCAAATTCATGAAGTTTGATCCTAATTTTGAACGTTCTCATACTTTCTAAGTTCTCTTAAAGGTTACCCCTGCTTGCCCTGCTTGCTAATGGAAGACTGGGAAATTTCATTTGTGTAGAGTGACTTTTAAACCCAACCCTACAGCTCAGTGGCAGAGAAAATTGTTAAACTGATGATGGCATAATATACTAAGCATCATAAAGTGAGGCATTTGGCAACTCACCAACAAAGAAAGAAAGAAGGAAGGAAGGAAGGCAAATAAAGAAAAAGAAAGCTAAAAATTGAAAGTCTGTAAGGGGAGGATGAAAGGAAACATACCTGATTCCCTACCAATGGATAACTATATCTAAAAACTTTTTCACTGGAAGAGTTATAAGCCATATCGCGTGTTGAAAAGAATGTCCCAAACTGTAGGGAAGGATCAGAAAGAGCCTACCAACTCTTGACCTCATTTAATTCTTTTTAGACAACAGTATGATGAATATAATAGTTAAGAATTCTGGCTTGGAAGTCAAACTGCTGAGTTTGAATTCCAGTTCTACTTCTGCCTGTGGTTCTCCGGTGTCCATTCTCCCCTTCTTCCCTGAATTTTAACTGGACATGTGGCCAGAATAAAGACTATAGGAGGGTACTCCTTTGCAAGTAGGTGGCCATGTGACCACATTCTGGCCAATGGAATGTGAACACAACTTCCAGGTCATGCCCTTAAAGGGGTGGGCTGATTTCCTTTCTTCCCCTGTTGCAATGCAGAGATGATGTTGCTCCATCTTTGACAAGGTGGAACAGAATAGCCCATGGCAACCCCCCACCCCCACCCCAGGAAGGCAGAGCAACATGAAAGAAGTCTGGGCTCCCAAAAAGGTTGAGTTGCCTTATTAGCTCTGAACTGCTCATGATGAGACTGATGTGAGAGAGAATTAAACTTCTATCTTGTCTAAGCCACTGTTATTTTGGGCTTATTAGTAGCCAAATTGATATCATAACAGAGTAACTGTGATTAAAAGCAAGTTACTTAACCTCCATGGTCCTCAGTTTTCCCATCTGTAAAATGTGGAAAATACAATAACAATAACAACACCAATAATAATAATACCTTCCTCATAGAGATGGGGCACGTCACGTGATTATATGAGTTTCTGGCCCATAGTGAGTACTCATACGTGTTAGCTATTATTATTAAACTAAAATTATTGAATGCCAATTGTAGACATGGCGTGATAGTAGCCTCTGGTAGTTCTCAGTTCATCCTCTATGCAGCCAGCCCCTTCTCATTGGCATTTGAACATCTTTGTTTGACTACTGGACACTATTGTGATTATATTTGGTGAGTATCAATTTATATCCCCTGAACACTGCATGGTGTATTTCTTTAAACAGCTATCCTGTATAGATTCCAGAATATGACTTTCATTAGTGAAGAAAATCCAAAAGAAGCTTAAAGTTAGTCATGAAAGGTGGTATAGACTTGAGAGAATTCAGTGATGGGCAGCTTTGAAACTGTATTACAACCAGGATTTATGTTTATAACAGGAAACTGAGAGGTCACACAGATAAACTCATTATGTTCAGAGGTGATTTCATCTCCCAAGCCCTCCCTGAACTCAGTCCTCCTCCTTTATTATCACAATCCACTTTGCCCACCAAAAAGAACTCAGCCCCAACCATGTGAAATCAAAAACCTCTCTGTGTCCCTAGGAGCTTGGGCTGAGCTGCTCTGGTGTATGAAGGGAGGTGGTGCTCCTCCCAAAGGCACTCTTGTTTCCAACCTGCAAGGAGCTTTCTGGAAGGAAACAATGAGGCCTAGAGCCTCTTCTTTTAATTAATTTACAAGTTAATGTAATGTCCCTGTTGGACTTGGGGCGCAGACTGAGGTGATTGTGCTGAGTTCGGCTGTCAGGAGAGAACAGCAGTGCCCCTGAAGAGGCTCAGGAGCAGGGTGGGGTTCTGTTCTGGAGAGCTGACTCTGGGAACAAAGTCCTGGAGCTGGTCCCCTGTAGTCCAGCCACCTAACCCCAAGGGTGGGCCCAGGGAAAATGGCTAAATTTGAACAGAAGAGTTAGTCACTGCGAATGTGGGCCCTCTTGGCTGTGGAGCAGTCACATCTAAGCCTAACCCGGGGCCTCTCTCGCCTCAGCCTATGATGCCTGTGCTTTCCACTGTGGCCTGCCTGGTGCTGGCGTGCATGCGTGCCTCAGTTACCGCAGCAGCTCTGGGGATGGATGGGGCCTCCTGAAGAGACAAGGCCCTGCCCTCGCTGGATAGCTTTCCACTTGGGACCCTTATAGCTAAAGGCATAGCAGGAGAAGGGCTTCTCAGTAGATACAATGGCAACTAGGATTGACTCCTTAGGGCTGAATGAGCTCCCCTGGGGTTTCCTAAACTTGTTCTAAGAACAACCCCCAGGAAGGAAAGGAAACAAAAGGAGGAGGGGAAGAAACGATCCTCCTATTTGTTGACTATACATTTTAAAATATCTCTGGAAGGAGGTGCTGGCCCTGTGGCCGAGTGGTTAAGTTCGTGCGCTCCGCTGCAGGAGGCCCAGTGTTCTGTTGGTTCGGGTCCTGGGTGCGGGCATGGCACTGCTCATCGAGCCGCGCTAGGGCGGCGTCCCGCGTGCCACAGCTAGAAGGACCCACAACGAAGAATATACAACTATGTACCAGGGGACTTTGGGGAGAAAAAGGAAAAATAAAATCTTAAAAAAAAAAAATATCTCTGGAAGGATACATAAGAAACTGGAAGCAGTGGTTACCTTTTGCAGGCAGGGTGGGAACTGAGTGGATGGGGGACAGGTGAGAGGAACACTTCACTATCTCCGGATACTTGCTTGATTTTTGAAGCATGTGTGAAACCACGTCAAAAAATAAAATAGAATAAATTAAAATAAAAGTAAATAAAAGACCATGTCTTCAGATAATTTAGGGAAGCTAAGCAAGGGTGCTCTAGAGAAGAGGAAAGAGCGGGGAAGCAGCTATAGACCCCATTCCCATCACGAGGCTGGGGCTCCCACAGCTTTGTCACAGAAGCGGGCAAGGGAGCACCAGCCGCCCTTCAGCTCTGCAGGCTCACTCCACCTCACTATAAGTCCGGGATGAAAAGAAATGTGACCTCATTTTGGACCTCGATCTAGTAAAATAGTTACAGTTATTATCTTGTCTCTGCTGCCTCTGAAATCGCTCTAGAATCTGGGCTTTCTTCATCTCTTACCTTCACTACTCTGACAACCTTCCAACTGGCCTCCTTGTGCCAAGCTTATAACACCTCAAATTCATCCACTGAGCTTTAAATCTCTTTTCAGAAATGAAAACTTGATCATGCCCCTCCAGGCTCCCTCCATGCTTAAAATCCTTCTGCAGTTGCCCATTGAGCATATGATAACATCTAAATGCCTTCTACATCCTTCTAGGATCTTGCCAGTCTCTGCTCACCTTGGCTCTACCCACACATGGCTACTTGTGGTTTTTCGAGTGGCCTATCCTGTCATGCTTTGTGGCTTTGCATGTGCTGTTCCTTCCCGGTTTGTGTTTTGAAACCCTGGAAAACTCCATTTTTCCATCAGGATTTGGCTCAAATGCCATCTTGCCTTTGTGACCCATAATGACCCCTCTTTTTGGCCCCCAACTCTGACCCCAGTCACCCCACAACATTTTGAACACATGCCTATTAACACTTATCTTCCTCTATTTGCATTATTTCTACATTTTTATTAGACTCTCAGCCTCATGAGAGCAGGAGTTAGGCCTTATTCATCTTTATATTTCCAGTATACAGAAGAAACTTGGGTTATAAATGGATGAAAAGTATGCTCCAAATTAAAATCCTTAGGATCAGCCACAAAGAACAACTGTTACGGTGCCCTGAGGTTAAGCTTGCCTTCCAGAATTCTGTGAACTTGGCCCTGTCCCTGTTTAAATGATGAAGTTGAAACACTACAATTGGCTCTGTCCCTGACTGAACAATGATTGCAGTTTAAACTCTAGCCAGATAAATCCTTAGCTCACTATTTTTTTTAAATGCTTAATTACTTGAAAAAGATGTGGCCTTATACCATGAAGCATAGAGTGGTTTTATGTGCATTGTGAATGCTTTGAAAGTCAGGACATGTTACATTCCGAAGTAACAGCACAGTGATACTGTAGCAACAGGTAGGGTCCAATAGCGACTGTGTGTGGAGACTGCGTGTGGACAGACTCACTTTGGGGGAACTCCAAGGAGTAGTGTAGTTAAGTGGCGTTTTAAGTTCCAGCTTGGAAAGCCAAGTGTGGCTTTCACATGGTACTCCTCGCTGTGGGGTAGTTGAGGTGAATGTTAATGGAATTATAAACTGCTGAAAGATTAAACCCCACAGAACTTTTTGCATAGCATTTTTTTTTTGCAATTTCTTTTATTGTGGTGAAATAGACATAACAAAATTTACCATTTTAGCCATAAAAAATGTATAGTTCATCGGCATTAAGTACGTTTACAATGTTGTGTAAGCACTATCCATTTCTACAAGTTGTTTGCCATCCCAAACAGAATCTCTGTACCCAGTAAACTTCCCATTTCCCCACTCTGCCAGCCCTGATAACCTCCATTCTACTTTCTGTCTCTACAAATTTGCCTATTCTAGATATCTCATACAAACAGAATCACACAATATTTGTCCTTTAGTGTTTGGCTTTTTCACTTAGCATAATGTTTTCAATGTTCATCCATGTTGCAGCACGTATCAGAACTTCATTCTTTTTAGTGGCTGAATAGTATTCCATTGTATGGATGTACCACAATTTATTCATCCATCCACTTATTGATAGACATTTGGATTGTTTCCACCTTTTGGCTATTGTAAATAAAGCTGCTATGAACAATGGTGTACAAGTATCTGAGTCCTTGCTTTTAATTCTTTTGGGTATATACCTAGAAATGGAATTGCTATATCATATGGTAATTCTGTATTTAACTTTTTGAGGTACTTCCAGACTGTTTCCCACAGCAGCTGCATGAGTTTACATTCCCATGAACAATGTGCAAGCGTTCCACTTTCTCCATATCCTTGCCAAAACTTGTTTTCCTTTAAATTTTTTTCTTGTAATAGCCATCCTAATAGGTTTAGTGGTTTTGATTTGCATTTCCCTAATGACTACTTGACTAGTGATGTTGAGCATCTTTTCATGTGGTTATTGGCCATTTTGTATATCTTCATCAGAAAAATATCTATTCAAATCCTTTGCGTATTTTTCAATTGTATTGTTTAATTTTTTCTTGTTGAGTTGTAGATGTTTCTTATATAATCTGGATATTAATCCCTAATCAGATATATGACTTGCAAATATCTTTTTTGCATAATTTTTAAACTTCATCCAAAAGAAAGTAGTAATGTTATAATTAATAGCCATCAAAGTGATAATGCCCAGCTTTTCAAATGCTAAAATGAAACCTATGTTACCAGCTGGGAGACACACCTCCTTCCTGTCAGCACCTCAGAAATGGGGGCTAGTAACTGATAGCAACAGGTGGCAAAAATGAGAGCCCAGCAAGGTCAGGGCTGGGGCGGGGGGGGCGGCGGGGTAAGGATGACCAGAGCCGGAGTCTTGTTTCAGGAGCTCAGAGGGCCAAGGGAAAGACTGTGGGTTCTCCCTCCGCCTGCCCTCTGCCACTGTGGATGTTCACCGAGAAAGCCTTTTCTGCTTCCTCCTCTCGGTACCTACTCAGAAATGCCACTGACAGAATTTACCACCTAGGGAGATTTCACCCACAATTCTCTCCTCCCAACCCTGTTCCCAGTCAGGAGGGAGTCACACAGTTATTCTAAGCCAGGCTTTCTTTTCACTTTGTTTCTAGGACCTCATTCATCCAAGGCTGACAATGGAGCTGGTAATAAGACGGCTGAAAGTCTTCATCTCCCCAAAACAGAGCTGCAGTTGAGAACATGGGCTCAGGCATCAGCTGTGGCATCATATTTGAGCTCAGTCTTTGAAGCCATTGGCTGCATTTGAATTCTGGGTCCCCTGTTTATGAGCCCTGTGAGCTTGGGAAATCACTTCTCTGTGCCTCATTTTTTTTGTCTGCTAAAGGGGGATAATAACAGGATCTACATCAGATAGCTGAGGTGAGGGTTAAATGAGATAGTTCCTGGAATGTGCTTAGACCAGGGATGGCACATTGTGAGGGCTTAATAAGCATTAGCTACTATTATCGTCGCTCCATCCAAGGTTCCTCTTTTTTTTTAAAGATTGGCACCTGAGCTAACATTTGTTGCCGATCTTTTCTTCTTCTTCTTCTTCTCCCCAAAGCTCCCCAGTACATAGTTGTATATTCTAGTTGTGGGTCCTTCTGGTTGTGGCATGTGGGACACTGCCTCAGCATTGCTTGATGAGCAGTTCCCTGTCCGCGCCCAGGATCCGAACCGGCGAAACCCTGGGCCGCAGAAGCGGAGCACACGAACTTAACCACTCGGCCACAGGGCCAGCCCCTCAAGGTTCCTCTTAAGCCCTGGAATTGGCACGTTCCTGTGAATGACCCCAAAATTGCTCCTCTTATGACTTTCTACTCTGTTCCTGTCCTGGATGCTGACTGCACGGTCTACAAATAGCCGCCAAAGGTGTCCAGTGCTCATATTCGATAACATTAGAAACTGAGTCACAGTGCCCAGACACAAAGCAAGAGAAGACGGTGTCCCAGAGGAAGGTGAATCACTCAGAGCCACCCTGTAGAGAGCATCGACAACACTACGTGATATTTTCCTTGACCACCATTGCTCTCACCTGGGAATTTGATATAATTTCAGTGTTGCAGCCAAGAGCCAGTTTTGGTAGCAGCAACCCAACCATGGATAGGTCTGGCATGCCTAGGAGGAGATGCTTGAATGAACACCCTGGCTCAGGCCAGAATCACTATGGCAGAGCAGCTAAGAGCATGGGTACTGGAGACAGGTGGTCTAGATTCCCACCCTGGCTCTGCTACTCATCAGCTGTGTAATATGAGCAGGAAACTTAACCTCTCTGGGCTCCATTTATTATCATCTGTGAAATAGAGATAATAGCACTGCCCACTTCATGCTGTTTTATGAGGATAAAAAGAGATAGTACACGTACAGGACTTAGAACAGTACCTGGCATATAGTAAGCACTCTTAAAAATGTATGTAATGCTCTGGATTCATCAACCATTAAACACACAGTAATGTAAGAGAAATGTAACTATCAAAGAGAGACAGATGGAGAGGGTGACCCCGGATCCACCAAGCAGCATGTGTGGCTGTGTGGTGAGGGAGAAGATAAGTTGGTGCCACACTTTGGTGTTGGCACTTAACCGGAATGATGGCCTTCACTATCACATGGAGACACCTGTAGCCAGCCGGGCAGGAAGCTGCAGTGAGGAAGCATAAAGAAGCCTCACCGGGGCTCTTCTGGGGTAGGTATTGGGAGGTACCCAGGGGCAGGGCATTCATTCCTTTCAAAATATCTTGGAAGAAAACCAGTTTGTATTTGCATATGACTTAAGCAACATCAGCCTCATTATTTTTTTCCACCAGCCTTTAGCCGGGAGATTCCATTAAAATAAATTTGAAAACACTTCCACGGCTCTCCACGCTTCTGCAACTTCCAAACTGGGCTGGTATTAGGCAACAGCCCAGTGTGCTGCCTTTTTATTCTTCTAAACAGGTCTGCAGGGGCTGCTGTTTGTGTCCCCACTTAGTGCCCCAGGAACGCCTCCACTTGACCCAGTGGTTTCTTAGCTGGAAAGTGCCAATTCTCAGGTTTCAAACCCCTTTAGGTTTGGCATTTTGGCAATGGCTCCCTTCCTGGCTCAAGTGGCATTTCCTGGCACCCACTCTTGTTAAATTCAGCGTGATGCTCAAAAGTGCAGAATCAGACAAGAGTTCAAACCGGCATTCCACACTTACTGGCTGTGTGAGTTTAGGCAAATTACTCCAACTCTCAGAGCCTCAGTTTCCCGATGTTCCAGATGGGAATCACCCGCACTTTCTAGTGCCATTGTGAGCATTGCAGGAGAGAAGGAGCAGTGCTTAGCGTACCTGGCAGAGCGAGAGCTAGATAAATAGGAGCTATTATTAGCACGCACAGGATAGCATGTTTAGGCCCTGCAGCTGCTTTTTTGAATCCACACCCCTACTCCCTCCTTCCTGCCAGTCACCAGGTTTTAGGAATAGGATAATTACTAATGTGTTGAAATCTGGGTGGGGCACAGGTATATTTAAAATTACTAACCAGTCTGTGACAGACGATTTCAGCTGTGCAGATTGTAGGGAACCCTTTGCCCCAGGCAACTAATTGTTGCTGTTTTGTGAAGTAATTTGAGTTGGGGGCAGGAGTGGGGATGCAGTGGTGAGGTCCCACATGCCAGGCTCTATTGTTGGCATTGGGGATGTGTGCTGATGCGGGAAAGAACTCTAATGGAACCCACCCCCAGGAAGGGGAAAGTCAGTCCCTCTCTGTTCTCCATGTTCCGACTGGATTGCCTGTGAGGGTTGGGGACAATTGAGCCAGAAGCAGGAGGCACTTTGTTTTTGCACCAGGGAAACCAGACTCTAAACTGATCGTTATACTCACTCTTGCAAAACAAAACAAAACAAGGAACACAGCAGCAACAAACCCCAGTGTCTTTGGCCAGTATTACGCAGAATGTTGTCCTCTGAAGTGAGTTCACAGAAACAGTTACTACAATGAGGAGTGCACGTATTTGGTGACCTTTCACAGGACTGGAATGAGCTCTACTTGTCTTCCAGGCAGAAACAAAACAAAGAGATCTGGGGTCCTCCAGCTCAAGGGAAAATAGTCTTTATCTCTTTAGGTCAGCCTCCTCTCTTCTTGCCTAGCTATGTTAATATCAAATAAAGGACACAAAAGGGTCAAGTGTGCCCATGTTTACCTCTTAGCCAAATCCAGCCTTTCTGTGCTGAAAGCAAGCTCTTAGAGCAGGCCACTCTCTGCCAGTTTTAGGTGAACCAGATCAATCTCCCTGGAGTTCCTGGGGCTGCTGCCCTTGGGACCCGAAGCCCCCAAAGGTCCTTCCTGCCAGGAAGCATCGAGTTCCAATCTCCCAGCTTCATGAAAGTTGATGTAATGTGGCTGTATAGACTATTGTGGAACCCAAAGTGGAGCTTCTGCTGCATGAGAGGGGGGCAGAGAGAAAGGGAAATAGGGGAACCAAGAAAAAAATTCCTTGTGGCATTTCTAAGTGGGGCTATAATTATACACACATGGATATATTCTCTGTTCTAAGAACAAAACTTGTGATTGTTTTTTTGGTCCAGATTAACCTTCCCTGAAAATCTCCTAAGCCAGTCTTCAGTATTGGTTTTTCTCTCTTTCTTTCCCTTTTCCCTCATCTTTCCCAATTCCTTCTCCTTTGCTTGCCTCCATGGACATTTCTGGAGGAAGGTAAATCAGCTTTATCTGTCAGTTGCAGAGCTTGAATATGGAAGTTGGTTGGACATACAAATGGTGCCACGGCTTCAAATCTTGCAGTCTTCCCTGACAGCGGATGCCTCTGAACACACTTCTTCCAGAACAGCAAAAGAAGTTTTGAGCCACTGGCTTGAGGAGTTTTTCATGTCTTTAATCCTCAAGCCCACCAACTCTCTGCAGATCTCTTGGGGTGATCTCAGAAGCAGACCCACTTGACCCAGCCCTCTCTGCTCTGTCCCTCTCACAGTGGTTCAGGAGTGTCCTGGAGTGCTCACACCAGGACTGGAGAGGTTAAAACACCACGGGTAAGTGGATAGGTACATAAGTACATTAAGGTCACTGGGCCTGCAGCTCCCTAATGACCAGGCAACATGCATCTGAGCCAGTAGGACTTAAAAAGGAATCAAACAAGGAACCCCAGAGTCTCCCCATCCATAAGCCCCTTGCGAGGTGGGCAAGTAGGAACTTCTTCCCACAGAAGGGGAAGGGCTCACATCATTCTGTGGGCTTCCCACATAAGGGCTGGGCTGCATCCAAGGGCTCCCTACCTTGAAGGGAGACTTAAGAATCCCATTGGTACATGGGGAAACAAGAGCGGAATTTCCCTGGGGCTTCTCTTGGGTCACTCCGTCCCAGCTTTGCTTTGGAATTAGAGGCAAGGCACCAGGATGGTGGGAAACCCCTCTCCCACCTCCACATACCTCTCCCTGCCCAAGAAGGAAAAAGCTTTCCCTCTCATATACAGGAACCTTAGACATGGTGGTTTTATTTCGTCTGTTTTCTTTATTTTTCTGAGTGTGCATGGGAGCCACAAAAAAGCAACATCAGGAGGGTTCACTTTTGTTGTTATTACTATGGAGAAATTTTTTTTATTTTTAACAGTTAAACAAAGGCATAGATGAATTCTTTAAACGTTTTGCTCAGAGGACAGAACTTGAACTTTAATCCTTGAAGGATTCCTAGAATACTGTTTAGGTGAGCAGAGAATCCCCGCTTGTCCCACAGGATTTTTGGGTTTTTTTTGTTTGTTTTTGGGGAGGAAGATAGGCCCTGAGCTATCATCTGTTGCCAATCGTCCTCTATTTTGTATGTGGGATGCTGCCAGAGTGTGGCTTGATGAAGGGTGTGTATGTCCGCATCTGGGATCTGAACTGGTGAACCCCAGGCTGCAGAAGCGGAGTGTGCAAACTTAACCACTATGCCATTGGGCCAGCCCCCAACAGGGTTTTTGGTCTTTGCTACCTGCCCCCTCCACACATGCCAAATAGACATCATGTCCTTAACCTAAGAAGCTGAAAGTCTTGTGAAGTTCAGAGAATCATCTAAAGGAGGCTGAGGAGAAACAGAAAGGGTAGCAAGGCCAGAGAGAGGCCATGATAAATCACACCCACAGTAGCTCACACTGTTTTGCATGCAGCCACTGTGCCCATTGCTGTCAAGCGATTATCCCACTGGAACATCACAACACACTGGGAAGGACACAATACGTTTATTTCCATTTTATAATTCATGATCGGAGGCAGTGTAGGAGAGGGGCCCAATGCCCAGTCCTAGAGTCACACGCCCAGGTTCAAATCTTGACTCCATCACTATCTGGCCATGTGATCTTCAGCAAACTACTTAACTATCCCATGTCTCAGTTTCTTCTGTGAATTGGGGAAAATAATGGTACCTATGATTGCTGTGAAGAGACTGAGATAAGAGACACTAAGTGCTTAGGGTAATGCTGTGCACATAGTAAATTATGTTTTATCACTGTGAACTTGTTCACCCAGGGGGGAAGCCATGGAGCCAGGATTAGACCCAGGTCGTCTGGCCCCCAAGGCCTCTAGTTATGCAGGTAGATTCTAGGAAGCAAGAAGCAAGGAGCTGCTGACAAGGCCCTGGGGGCATGGCCATGCTTCTGCAGCTTCAGGTGCCTCCTGCTCACTCAGGTCTGGTTTTCCCTTTCCCAGGAAGGCTCAGACACCCTCTAACATGGCCATCAGCAGTGAACTACAAACAGACAGACAAAACCTGCAAGTTCCCATCTGTCCCTGAAGTGGCCAGTTTGTGACGCAAAACTCTGCTTCGAGGACGGATTTTGGGAGGCCTTTGCTGTACCTTTCAGCCCTGGTGTCCTGCCAAGCACTGTGCTTGAGGCAGCCTCATTCTCCAGCCCTGGCGTCTCGGGCACCACTCTTTTCCGTGAACAATTCAATGAGCTCTTTCTTCAGCCCAGCCATGCATCAGCGAGGCACGGCATGGGCTTGGCTCACCACGTCCAATCAGTGGAATTGCTGGACTCCAATCACCAGTAGGGTGGCCCCCCTCCTGGCTGTACCCCCCTACCCTGGCTGGTACCCTCCCCCTGGTAACTATTCCTAAGGGATTTCTGTGATTGTTGCTAAAGCAACCATGCTCCACCCCCACACCGCACTGTCGGGCAGTGCCTCTCTAAGCTCAGGGACATGGACCCAGAATTCAAGCCCGTGTTGCTGCTTAGTGGAGAGGCTTGAGGGACGCCAAGAACTACTGCCCCAAATGTCTTCCCCAGTGATCAACCTTCTAGCCTAAGATTCTCTTCATTACAGGCATTCCTTCAGGTTATATTTAGTCTAAACCTGTGTTTCCTGTTGCCAGGAGACACCTAGTTTACACCTGTTATTCTGGCGTAATTGTTAACTGCATCTCTTTCATTCTCAAAAGTGTCTTGGTTTGAACATAAACAATCTGGTCCTCCTAGTTTTAGTACATTTTCTGTCTGGAAAACTCTTCAGATGCACACGGTCCCTAGGAACTTGTATTGGCTAGCCCAAGGTACAGAAAATCACTTATAGGTACTTGGAGGAATTGCTCTAGGTTTGTTCATTTGGTGGGGGTGGGGAGGGCAGGGGGTAAAGGGGTGAAGGAGAGAGGGACTTCAGACCAACTGGGCTTAAGAAAAGACCTAAGGCTTCTATTCTCACCTCCCCTGCCAACCCAGGTCTGGTCAGGTGCCACCATCTGTGTTTTCTTACCTTCCCTGGGTTCATTCCAGGATGGCAATTGTCTGTTGATCTGCCAGATTCTCCACCAGACCATAAATTTCTAAAGACAAGGACTACACGTTATTCAGCTTTTTATCCCCAGTGTCTAATCCCATGTTTGTCACATAGTAAGCACTCATTAAAATTTTTCCCTGAGTGAATGAATAAATGAATCTGAGACTCAATCTCTCCAAATGTAAAAGGGAAAACCTAGCCCATCGAGGTGGTTACAATGCTCAGAGATATTTATCTAAACTGTTTAGCACATGCCCAGCAAATTATAGACTTTCATTAAATAATAACTTAGATGCTATGTTATTATTAGTCATGCGCAGTCAACCTAAAAGCAGTCCCACTAAAACCAAGCTGGAAGACTAGAACTTTATCTCTCAGAGTGTTGCCATTTTATTGTGATGTACTTGTCCTTCTCTTGGCTGCCTCTAAAGTTCAATGTCAATTGGGTTCCCCTACAGGGACTTCTTGGCATGGGAGGGGAAACACACAAGGTGATTTGTTCCACAACTGGCTTAGGGTCATCTGTTCTTAGCAAATAAGGCAAATACATCAAATGGGTGGGGAGAAGCACTAGGTGTTTGAGAAGGGTCTACAACATTGTTGGCTGCAGAAAATGAGGGTAAGGTGGAGAGAGGAAGAGCAGACACCAAAAATTGGAAGGGTGTTCCAAGGGCACCTTCATCTGCTCTGCAGTATTGTGCAGGACCAAGATGGCAGCTCCACTGCCTATTTCATCCTCAGAAAGTCCTATGAGGTGCAATCTTATTACCCCATTTTCACTTGAGAACACTGAAGCGGGTGGTTGGATACCTAGGGATCAACAGCTGTTGAGAGGCAGTGCTGAGCACTGGGATCCACGCCAGGTCTGCCTAAGCCACAGCTTGCATGCATTCTTCCCAACTTGCTGCTTTCCCTATAGTAGTCCCGGGGTAGCGAAAGCAAGAAATTTGGGATGAGGAAGCCTGATCTTCATGTCATGATCTGAGCTACAAGAGGCAGGATGGCACTGAGGGCTGCGTCAGCACAGGGCCTGGCCACGGTAGGCTTCCCCGAAACACTGAATGGAGCCAATGAGAACTGAGTTCAGGTAAGCTCAGGCCACGGCTGCAGAGCAAATAAATACCCAAACTGGAAGTATCATTTGCCTCATTCCTAGATGCTCTTTATTCTCTTCTTCCACAAGAACCTTGAATCAGAAACCCAGAGAGAAATGTAATTATATGGTTTGCTTGGGAACCATTACTTTTCATTTTATTTATTTATTTTAAATAGGAGACATAAAATAAGATTGCCCATGAGATGCCTATAAAAATAGAGTCGGCCTAAATAACATATATGTAATTTACAATTCATACTTAATAACTTTTCTTTCATCCTAAAATATTTAAAATTTAAAATTTATACTTACAATATTCTGGAGCTGGAAAAGATCTTGGCATTTATCCCATCAAACACCCCATTTTTCGGATGAAAAAGCTGAGACACAATATCATGTGGCAACAGAACTAGTTGGAAGGCCAGGGCAGTCCCTTTAGGCCAGAAGTTTTCAAGTTGTGGAGAGTGAGCCATTAGTGGGTAGTAAAATAAATTTTATAAGTTACGACCAACTTTTATTTTATTTTGCTTTTTAAAAATATTTTTTAACAGACTTTTTGTGTGTGTGTGTGAGGAGGATTGGCCCTGAGCTAACATCTGTGCCAATCTTCCTCTATTTTATGTGGGAGGCTGCCACAGCGTGGCTTGACCAATGGTGCTGGGTCCACACCTGGGATCTGAACCTGTGAACCCTGGGCCACCAAAGAGGAGCACACAAACTTAACTACCACGCCACCAGGCCAGCCCCCAACAGACTTTATTTTTTAGAGCAGTTTTAAGTAACACAAAAATTGCGCAGGAGGCACATTTGTCACACTTGATGAGCAAATATTGATACATGATTATTAACAACAGTCCACAGTTTACGTTAAGGTTCACTGTTTGTGTTGTATATTCTATGGGTTTTGACAAATGCATGTCATGTGTCCATCAATACCGTATAACACAGAATGGTCTCACTGACCTAAAAGTGCCCTGTGCTCCACCTAGTCATCCCTCCCCGACTCCTCCAGATGTCTGGTTCAATTTTTTATATATAAGATAGAACAGAATAAAAAAATCAGGGCTGGCCCAGTACTGTAGTGGTTAAGTTCGCATGCTCTGCTTCAGTGGCCCAGGGTTCATGGGTTTAGATCCCAGGCACAGAACTACTCACTGCTCATCAAGTCACACTGTGGCAGCATCCCACATACAAAAAATTAGAGGAAGACTGGCACAGGTCTTAGCTCATAGACAATCTTCCTCAAGCAAAAAGAGGAAGACTGGAAACAGATATTAGCTCAGGGCCAATCTTCCTCACTAAAAAAATAAATAAATAAATAAAAATCATAGCATATACCTCATAGTATGGGTATTATTTCATGAAACTTTTGCTATCAATATATAGGTAAATATAAGCGTATTTAGGTTAAAACGTAAAATATATTTCTTATGGTGAATTGGAGGAAAAAAGGAAAAGTTTAAGAAACATTGCTCTGAACTGTTTCTTACTCCAAATTCTAGGGAATAAATCCAGAAAATGAATACACAGATGGAACATTTCATATTTGAAACCAAAACAAGAAAAAAACATAACCAAAAGATATTAAGAAAATAAACAAGCATATAAAAATTCTTTGAAGAGTACAAAGAGGTCAGAAAGTTACTGGTTTTCACCAAATCAGTTTTGATTTTAGTTTCTTTCTTAGGACTGCAAACCATTCAGATTTGAAGACTTTAACGTTCTCAGAGTACAAGATACGGAAAGTTCCGCGGGTGGGGAGGAACGAGAGGTTTCATCCTTGCAAATTGATTCTGTTCAAAGTTTCTAAAAATGTTATCTCT
Organism: Equus caballus; assembly: GCF_041296265.1. Lineage (NCBI taxonomy): Eukaryota > Metazoa > Chordata > Mammalia > Perissodactyla > Equidae > Equus > Equus caballus. The sequence continues at coordinate 63,535,740 of NC_091692.1, read as the reverse complement.
GGATGGTAATCAACAACGAAAAAATTTTTAGGAGATTTTTTTGTGTCTACAGCTTCACAGTTCTTACTTTTTCATTAGAAACATCATGCAACTAACAGAGATGTTGTATTTAACTTCATTTCATGCCAAGTGCCTGAAGATTTCTAAAGGATTCAAATTCATGCTTGAGTTAGAGTTGTTAGTTTTAAAAATTCTCCCTTCCCTGTATCTCGAGTTTCATCTGTCTGGGAGAGATGTGGAACCTAGATATACCAGTAGGTCCCAGAGAAATCCTGATTTCAAACTTTGAATCTCATTGGCCCATCATGTGGCCTCCAGCAAGACTAAGATTTGAATCCCAGGTTCCACCACTAATCACTGCATGAGCCTGGAAAGGGATTCTCTCGTCACATTCTTTTTCAAGTATGATATATAAAAAGTCCATATTAAATGATGCTAAGATTATAGCAGGAGCTTCTCCTGTATGAGTAACACACTGGGCTAAGCCCTTTGCATCTGTCTATAATCCTATCAACAATCCTATGACATAGAAATTATTGTACTCATTTAACAGTTGAGTAACTCTAAGCTCAGAAAGCTTAAGGAGCATGCCCAACATCAACCGGAAAGATAGTGGTTAAGCTAGATTGAAATCCACGTCTGAAAGAGCTCAGGCCTGTTCTCCTGTGTGTCCCCAGGGCCTAACATAGTGCTTGGTACATAGTACAGCTCAGTGGATGTTTCCTGAAGGAATGACTGATGAAAGAGCAAAGGCTTAGCAAAGATTTTGGAGTGGTTGTAAGAATAAATAAGATAATAATACTATCATTCACTGAGCACTTACCTTATGCCAGGCACTATGTTAAAGGCTTTACATGTATTATATTATATACACAATGTGCATAAAGGAATTAACACAAGGTATGGCATATAGGAAAGACATCAGTATTACTAACATTACTATGTCACCATAATGGTAACTATCATCATTACAGCAGAAGATCTTAACTTCATGATCTCTTCCAACCCACACATTCGGTGATTCTCTCTGAGCTGTACTGAACAGGTCAAAATGAGGGTCAGCCCTTTCAGCAGTGAACCAGCCACAAACCCGGTTTCTCTTTGCGTCTCTTTCACATAGGTGCAGTTATAATATGCTGTGTTGGTTAATCCCTAAATTACGTAAGGAGCCCCCAGTGTGCTTTTTGGTGTGAGGGAGGAAAGAGGTTGTGTTCTTGTGCTCGCACCTAAGAGCTAGTTTGCATAACGTGCTCTTTTCTTTCAGGCTGAACTAAGAAAGAAGCTCTGTGGTCTGGTGGCAGCAGCTGAGAGGAGAGTGGTGGTGACTCAGCAGGGCTCTGCATGCAACAGCGCAGGGCAGCTCGGAGGAGCAGCAAAGATGAGCCTCGCCCTGGCCATGAGGAAGCTGCACGCTGTGAGCAGACAGCCAGCCCTGGCTGACAGGAAGAAAGCTGCCAGTGGTGCGACCTGGCCAGGCTATGACAGTAGCCTTGGGAAACACTGTGAAGAAGTTCTAGGGAACTCAACCATGTGGTATCATCCTAGGACTGAAAGTTATTTGTGACCTGAGCTAGCATATTTTAATAAGTGGGCAAGTACCAGGTATTGCCCGTGGGTCTAGGAAAGGTCCTGAGCCCACAGTGTTGAAATTAAACTTCCAGATGGTAGCTGGAAAACTTCATGAAGCACATGCCACAGGCAGGAGTATTACATATATTTTTTAGAAATACAGCCATTTATCACAACCACAGGTCTTTAATCTAGTTTTCCTACTAGTGAACTCAGTATCAATACATTTTGAAACAGGACTCATATAAACATAATATGAAGTCACTGTTACTTCTAAAGATTTGAAAGTCTTTCACCAAAAATTCTCATGAAAGAGATCTTAGAGTTTATTCATTCATTCAATCAATCTGCAATCTATCATCCTTTAAAAAAATTACTCACATTCTCTGAGGGAGGGTTGCTGGTGACCTGAGGAGAGAGAAGTCAGAAGACTGGTGTTTGAGTCCCATTTTCACTAGTACTTAATTGTGAGATCTTGGGAGAGTTCATAAAATGTGAATAAAAATTCTTTGACTGTATTCTAAGAACTGTTTAAAAAATCACATGAGATAATATATGGAAAGTGACTGGTAAGTGGTAAAGTATCATATGAAAATATTGCATTTCACCTATTAAACCGAGACATGAAGTGAACAAAAAATTTGCCCAAAGTCATAATTAGCTAGTAGGGGGGGGCCAAACATGCGATAGAAGTTCAGGGGACTCGACACATTACAGGCTGGAGTTGATTCAGCAAAACAGTTTCTTTTTTGCAGTCAGGATGCACGTGACTGTAAGAAACATTAGGCCACTGAGGTAAAGAGGGGTACTTAACTGAGCATCTACAGATATCTCACAGGATCCGAGGACAGAAAACTGTTGCTGGGCTTCATTCAAATTGGTCAGAGAACTGGGGAGCCCTCAAGAACAGGGTGGTTCTTCCCTGTGTCTCTGTCTCTGCTTCTGAGCCAGCTTCAGCCTTTCCTCCATTTTGCCTGCCTTCCTCTGCTCATTCATCCTGTGTGAGGCACAACATGGCTGCTCATCCTGGACCTACACCGTGACCTCTAAACTCTAGCACCTACCCTCAATGGTTGACACACTGAAGTTCTTCAGGGAGGAAGGAACTAGCCTGGCTCCTCTGAGAGAACCTGGGCCACACAAGTCATTGCTGAGCAAGTGACTGGTTCCTGCTGAGTCGGGCATGTGCTCACCCCTGTTCCCATCAGCTATGGGCTTCCCCACCCCCACCCCCACTCCCCAACCCTAGAAGTCACCTTACCTCACATTATCTTGTGCAGCTATATCTTCCAGAGAGCTGTGGGTGGCAAGGGTGCTAAATTGCCAGGCTGGATGTTATCACATAAAGAGAGGAATTATTTTTAGGGAGAGTGTACTTGCAATGATTTTATGATGTACTTCAGTTACGAAATTTAAGACCCAAATTTCCTGGTAAAAAAATCAATTTAATAAATATTGTGTTGGGCTCTGAGGACAGAAATGTACATCTACAAGATATGTCCACAAATAACTATAAACAAAACTGCACGGAAGCATAAAAAAGGATTAAATCTCTTGGGGGAGTCAGAAAGGTTTCACTGAGTAAATGCGATTTGAAATATGTCTTCAAGTATTCATTTAATTTTGTTTGAGAGAGGTGGGAGATGTAGAGGACACACATGAAACGGTGGGAAAAGCATGAGCAAAAAATTGGAGGAGTGAAATTACATGTGCTCCAAGACGGCAAAAACTATAGTGTGACTGAAGAGAGGGGTGGATGCAAGAGGGAGAAAAAGAAACCAGCATGAACTGACTGGTCTCAACTATATGCTAAATATTTTCAGATGTCCCCTCATTTAATCCTTTCAGCAATCCTTGAGGTGGCATCTAGTGCCCCTTTTTGCCAAGCGCACAAAGGTCAAAGCCATTCCCTCCGTTGTACCATGATGAGGGTGAGATGGGGGGGGCGGGTGGCAGAGAGCAGATGGAGGGAGCTATGCCCACCATGTAGAATCAAGTCCACACTTGCTTCTGAAGGCACTGGGAGGGAGGTCATGCAAGAATCCTGAGCAAAGAACCACAGGATCAGATCTAAATTTTAGAAAAATAATGGTAGTAATGTGGGGATTAAATAGAGTATCCTTTCTCTCTCCTTCATTCACTCAAGTAAAAATGTATATTGAAAACTTACTATGGGCCAAGACCTTGTACCAGGCCTGTAGGAAAACATGATATATAAGCCTGACACAGCCCCAAATCACATGAAGTTTACAGTCCCACTTTGTGTGTGTGCATATAACACATAGCTTATATATGCCTTTCTCTACATATATATTTATAATATATACGCACACACACATGTGTGTGTATATATATAAAATGAGAGAGTAAACTTTTACATTTTAATTATCTTTTAGCTCAAAAAAGTAGTATGATAACATTTTTCTTTTAAAAAATTATCTACATATTCTGAATATTAGTCCCTTATCGGATACATGATTTGCAAATATTTTCTCCCATTCTGTGAGTTGCCTTTTCACTCTGTTGATACTGTCTTTTTCTTTTTTCTTTTTTTTTTTTTGCTGAGGAAGATTCATCCTGAGCTAACATCTGTACCAATCTTCCTCTATTTTTTAGTATGTGGGACACCAGTACAGCATGGCTGCTAACAGAATGGTGTAGATCCATGCTCAGGAACCGAACCTGGGCCACCAAAGTGGAGCCCGCTGAACTTAACCACTAGGCCACCAGGGCTGGCCTGATACTTTGATGAACAAAAGTTTTTAATTTTCATAAAGTCCGATTTGTCTTTTTCCTTTTTATGCCTATGCCTTTGGTGGAATCATTCCCAAATCCAATGCCATGAAGATTTTCCCCTATTTTTTTCCCCAAGAGTTTTATAGTTTTAGGTCTTATATTCAGGTCTTGGATCCATTTGAGTTAATTTTTGCATACGATATAAGGTAAGGGTCTAACTTCATTCTTTTGCACGTGCATGTACAGTTTTCCCAGCACCATTTGTTGAAAAGACTATCCTTTCCTCATTGAATGGCCTTGGCACCCTCGTTGGAAATCATTTGGCCATATATTCAATGGTTTATTTCTAGGCTCTCTATTCTTTTCCAGTAGTCTATATGCCTGTCCTATGCCAGTACTACACTGTTGTGATTACTATAGCTTTTTAGTAAGTTTTGAAATCAGGAAGTATGAGTCCTCCGACTTCTTTATTCTTTTTTCAAGGTTGTTTTGGCTATTTGGGCTCCCTTCAGATTCCCTATGAATTTTAGGAAGGGCTTTTCTATTTCTGCAAGCCATTGAGATTTTGATAGCAATTACATTTGAATTTGTAGATTGCTTTAGGTAGTATTTACACAGCATTTTGAATGCAGTAATGCCACTGAATTATACACTTTAAAATGGTTAATGTATGTTATGTGAATTTCAGCTCAATTTTAAAAAAAAGATTGGGTGGTAACACCTGAAGAGCAGGTGGGGGGGGGGGCAAGAGGCAGCTGGAAGGGAAAGGAGGTTGTGATCAGAGGGAGGAATGTTGGGGTTGAAAACTTCTAATACAAAAGAGTTTGGGTAGCTCAATGTCTCTGGCGATGAGCAGTAAAAATACTGGGAGGCTAAGGTGCTCTAAAGGTAATTTACAAAGACAGTAATTTCACAAGGAGATTCAAGACTGCAGTTTCAGAAGGATACACACCCAGCTGGGAATGATAGTCATCACTGTAGTGTGGGATAGATGGGATTATAGGGGAATTTTATTATTATAGTATCTTTTTAAGGAGAAAGAATAATGAAAATTGTTTTAAAGCTATAATACAAGAACTTTAGGAAAAGAAGACAATGAACTAGGTGCCTTTTTTTTTTTTTTTAATCATCGTGGGAGTAGCAGGAAGGTGTTAGATGATACAGACATGGATAGGGAGTGGGCATGCCAGCTGGCTTAATCTCTTATTTACTTTCAGAGTAATGGTCTGGCAGTAGTATTGTGGAGCTGGGAAAAGGCCAACCCTGCCTCGCAACCCTGAAGTATATGAGCCTTGGTAGAGTCAACACCTCTCAATTCAAGACTAAGGCAAGGTGAGCCAAGTTTCAGTTAAGACAAGGAGTGGGAGACAGGCTGGGGATGTAAGAAGGATTTGTTCACCATGAAATGGAGCTTCCAGAGGCAAGAGCAGAAAGGTGTGAGAAGGAAAGGAGCAGCAGGGGAAGGCACAGGGTGGTCTGGGGACCAATGTACAGGATAAGATGGAGGACTGGAGGCACTTACATTTTAGGCTCTTATATAGTATGAGAATGGAGGGGTGCGGTGGGGAATAGTGGCCTTAAGTGCCCAGAGAGACCTGTGATGTCAAGTTTAGTGACAGTGGAACAGGCCTTCTGGGATCTGAACAGGATGTTGGACTTGAGCTGGGACACTATGGATGGTAAATTTGAGTAGACAATAAAACAACAGTAGTACAAAGTCTCAGAGGCAGACATTAGCATGGATAATTCAAGGGCCCATGAGCAAACCAGACAGACTGAAGTTGAAGGTCTGTTTTGGGGATTAGAAGGCTGGTTCCCGAGGGTGGGGCTGGGTTCTGGAAAGCCTTATAAGCCAGCAGAGGAGTCAAGACATGATTTGTAAGCAACAGGGATTCATTATGGGTCTTTCGCAGTTGAGGGACAGATGAAAATGGCATTTAAGGAAGCTTAGTGTGAAAAATATCCATGCCAAGTGGATCAGAGCAGGAAAAATTGGACTTGCTGCAGATTTTGCAACTATCCAAATATGATGTGGTGTAGAATTGGACTAGGGAGGAGAAAAAAAGATAATTTCAAAGTAAAAACAAACAGAATTTGTTTTATATATGGGGGAGTGAAGAAAAGAACGGATTAACATTTTTCAAAATTTGGAAACTCGCTGATGGAGACTTGTATCGAGAACACAGGCAGGGAAGCTAAATAAGGAAGACCAGTTTAAGGGGGAGGAGTGCACAGTGGTGAATTGAGTTCGGGACCTAGATTCATTTGAATCTCACAGCTAAACGAGAATTTGCATCTGGCCATGTGGGACATCTAACTAACAGTTTATAGATGAAGAAATCTTGAGTTTGAGAGGATCCAGAACATTCTAGTAGAGATGTCCTAGAGTCAGTTGACCATTCATAGCTGCACTAAATGACAGAACAAAACCAGCAATGCCAATTTTGGAGTCATAGGAATAGTCTTATCAAACAACTTTGTAACTGTCCAAGAGAGGGGGAACAGAGGGACAAGAGAAGACTAAAGACATGGGAGGAGACAGCGGAGAATTGAATCAAGAGGCAGAAAATTTGGCTTTGCAACTTGCTAACTATACGAATTAGACAATTTACTGACCTCCCCTGGGTCTCAGGCTTGTAGTCATATCGAGGCTTGAGGGGAGATCTGCTTCCAAGCTCACTCACATGACCTCTGGTCCCTGCTGGCTGTTGGATGGAGACATCGGTACCTTGCCACGTGGGCCTCTCCATATGAGCACTCACAACATGGCAGCTGGCTTCTCTTAGAGCAAGTGAGTCAGTGAGAGAAGGTGCTTAAGATGAAGCCTCAGTCATCTTATAACCTAATCTCAGAAGTAATGTGTCATCACTTTTGCCAAATTCTGTTCATTAGAAACAGTAAGTATAGCCCACACTCAAGAGGAAAGGATTATATAAGGGTGCGAATACCGGGAGGCAGGATTATTGGGGGCCATTTTAGAGGATGCCTGCCACAATAGCTAACAGTTACATTCTTAGACACTCATTTCTTTCTTTTTGTAGCTAGCTCATCTAAATTGGGCAGTTCAATGATACTGAATCCACTGAGCTGGGCATAGGCACAGTTGGGGCACAAGGAAAGCAAAAAACAATTTTACCTAGAGGGAGAAGTCATAGAAATTTCCAGAGAGAAAAATTATGCTTGCTTGCTTCTTAAAGAATAAACAGGAATTTATCAGGAGACAAGATGACCAAGTTAAAAGTTTATCTAAAGATTATAATTTGGATTGTAGAGTTCTTATATACTGATTTTACAGCTGAGTGGAAATATGGCAGGCATGAAGACAACATTTCATAATTTGAAACATCTTTAATCTTAAAATGTGAAATATTGAGTGATTCATAGGGTTTTATCATTTGATTTCAAATATATCTTTAGAAATCCCCATAGTGTAACTCAATCTACCAGATCTTGATATCCATTTAACTAAATTAGCACTCTTAAGTTTCATCTGTTTCCTAAAAATATTTTGAGTGCACTGATCAACTAAAAACTCACATGAAATAGTCGAGAAGTTTGTTTAAGCTTACAGTTAGAATGTACCTAAGAAAAACATACAGGCTATTCTCCCATTTTCAAGGCTATTACTCTATTATGATAAAACTGAAAGTCTACTTTTATTTTTCATCATTGATTGTACTAATTCTGTGAGCTTTGTAGGCCCCCATAGTTGCCCCACATTCTAGTACCTTCTTATTTTCTTCATCTATAGATTTGATTTCTGGATGTTTAGGATTAAGAGTATGTCTGAACTTCAAATAAGCCAGTTTGGCAGTTTCCCAAAGCAGCAAAAACGACAGAACATTAAGTAGGTTTTCCAGGTACTTCTCTCCTCATGACTAGGGCTGTCACTGTAGAACAGGTTGTCCCATATTCTTCCCTGCAAATCTGGATTACCCTCTGGGGCTGTCTGATCACCCAGGCTTCCACCCAATCCAAACAGACTCCCCCAGCTCTAAGCAACCAGACAGCAGAGTGAGCAGCGATGGGAGGCCCTAAGCAATGCCAGCTCATGGTATTTGGAAGAATTATTGATTTTGCTTTTCTGACCATTGTTCTCTAACAACTAAAAGGTTTAGTTCATCATTTTACTGTGCTATTAGCAACCAAATGTTGGATCCCAGGGCTTGATGGTCATGTAACTCTGCTGCCAGTGGGTGTGGTGCCTGGGGAGCAGGAGGCATGCCGCAACACAGACCCTCTGCGTTAAATCATCTCCCACTCAAGAGCTGCTGCTGGCAGCTGGAAATTTGACTTAGGAATCAATATGCTGTTAAGCACCATTGTTTTGTGTACAAAGAACAACGACTGAGACTGTTTGTTTTTTTTTAAGCATTCTTGATGTTATACTATTATAGTGCCCCTCATTTTTTATTCACTCACTTTCTTTGAATAGCAAACTCTTCTCTTACTCTTCTGGGTAATTAGGAACACAAACATAAAACATGGTGGTTTTTGTTTGACAGTTCATTCCCACTTTCATGACTACCATTTAAAATTTAAAAATACTACTATTCATTCTTTTCAAATTAGACACAGGCATTTTCACTTTTTTTTTCTATTGTAGGCTATTGATTTCCCTGGGGAGGAGGAGGAATCAATAAAATGGCCAATCACAGATAAAAAACATCCTAATTTCAGTATGAACAAGTAAAGAATTATAAATAGAACTTCTTTATATGTTAATATGCAATCATCATATTTAAAGTTAAAATAATGCTAAATTCTGCTGGTTTTCACAAAATAATATATAACGAATAGCACTGATTATGTCTCACCTCTACGTTGTGGTTAAGGAAGGAAATGTTTAAGAGGTCCCTCTGGTCCAACATCCTCTTGGGGCAGAAATCTCCCCTGTATCTCTGAGCAGATCCAGAGACAAGATAGCTTTCTGCTCCATGAGACAGCCCAAGGCACTGTCAGTTACTGCAGTATTAGGAAGTAATGAGAGGTCTAGTGCAAGGCACTGTACTGAGTGTTTTGTAAGAGTGAAAAAAAAAAAGAATCTAAGTTCTTGCCCTAAAGCCACTTAATATGTTGTTCACAAAGTTCAGATAATTATAGTAAGATAAGAAAATAAATTAAAAAGGCCATAGAAAGACACAAACCAAACCTCCCAGAAACTCAGGGAAGGACGAGGTAGCATGTCTAGCCTAGGGAAGCCACTGGTCCTAGCTCTGCTGTCTAGACTGACACTGTAGTTTCTCTCAGTTACCTATAGAGCTTGACATATTCTACTAACGAAAGTTGTCCAAAGAGGCAATATAGCTGAGGGGCTTAAAGCTGGGTCTTGGGCTACAGACATCTTTGGACATGAATCTGGACCTTCTCTTTTTAGCTGGGTGACCTTGGACCAAGTTACATAACCTTACTGTACTTCCTGTTTTCTCATTTGTAAAATGGGCATAGTAAGACCCACTGGAAAGCTTATTTAAGGATTAAATAATAATTTAAAGGGCTTTAGCATAGTGCCTGGCACTTGCTGTGTAAAAAATGGTAGCTTTTGTTTTCACTTTTTTCTTCTTCCCTCCATCTTTTTCCCCAGTCTATCTCCAGCATTTTCATCGCTCCTACTAATATGTTGTTTTCTAGACCTCCTCACCTTTATGGCTATCCTCCTCCAAACTGTCTAGTTTTCATTCTCCTGCACAATGTGCTACCTAGAACTTTACAACAACAAACTGTCCTCCAAAAAGGAAAAGCTACAGCTGGGGTCTGACCAGAAGAGCTAATCAAACTGCCACCTCCCTTCTGACCTTTTATTAGTGCAGCCCAAAATTATTGCATTTAAGGGTTTTTTTGTTTTGTTTTTTAGCAATTCCATGCCTTCGTTGGTTCATGGCAAGCTTATGGTTAACTACCTTCTCTAGGTACTATCTAGGTAGTGAACAATCAGGTCTCTCCTGTCTTGTATTCCTGCAATTGACTTCTGAGCCCAAATGAAGATCTTTTCCTTTCTCTCTCTTGTGTAGGCCTGGATTCTTGGTTGCAAGTGACAGAAAGCTGGCTGGAACTAACTTAGATAAGAAAGACAAATTTCTTTGCTGGTACAACTGAAGAGCAAGAAAAATGAGACAACTGGAATGCTGACTCCCTTCTTCATAATGAGTGTTGGCTTCATTTTCTCACATAGATTTCTTCTGGGACCCTGGTTGCTGGCAGCTCCTGGTTCATGTTGTCATAACTTGAGCCACAGAAGAAATGATTCCCTGGTCTAGTCCTCCTTCCTCCAATCGAAGAAAGAATGATCTGAATCAAACACGTACCAATCATTATTGAGCTGCCCCTGCCTCCAAGAAATGGTAGGAAGCTGTCAACCCTTAGGCCAGTTACTGTGGCCGGGGAGGCCAGGGTTAAGAAGATGGCAGTTCCCAGCAGAACTCATGGTAAGGCAGGGGAAAGTTCTTCCAAAGGAATGAGGAATACATTTTCTAAAACAAAGGGAGGTGGTTTAGAATTAAGTGACTTAAACAAGTAGAGCGAAGACTAAATGAAGGTTTTTAAACTACTGTTATAATATAGATGGTTAAATGACACAAAAAGATTAATTATTTTTGGGAAAGCAAGTAACTTATTTCTTCTCCCTATTTTGGTAAAGAAAGATCTAATCTTTCATTGTCTTTATTTTGCATGGACTTTTCTTCTTCCAGTTAAAATTAGATAAAGCAAATTTAGATTGATATGTTTACAAGAGAATTTGCAAAACTTCAAATTAAATGACAAAGTAATTTAAAAATTTTCATTAAATAAAATGTGGCTTGCAGTTACTGTTATTAACAATCATTTAGGTGCTCATGTGACAGCACCTAGACTAGGTTATTTATTAAAGAATATACGGCAAACCATATAAACTGGACAAGACTAGATTTCAGAGCTCCTATTTTCTATACCCTTAGCCAAAAAGTTAAGGTTATCCGCCAGGCAGCTGTTTTGAGATAGAAAGATACAAGCCTATCTTGCTATATATTACTGAACGAACAAAACACTAGTCATCAGATAATGCCTGACAGCAAAATGAAAATGAAATTAATTTTCCAAGGATTTCCTAACTTTCAAGGATTAGATGAAAATATCAGGGAGCAAACTCATGGGTCATGTCCATTGATTGTTCTAGTCATGTATGTTACATTTAATTTGTAAATTGGATTATTGCTTTGGTCTCATGTAGGTTTCTTAAGCAGTCCTTTTAAATTAACAAAGAGTAATTTGTTATTTCTCCAAGTAATAAAAGACGTCAGTGTATTGTTTATGACTTGCTTATCGTAGAAACCATCCAAGTCACTCAGGAGAGGTAAAATACTGACCCATACCTAACGACATACACAGCTACTGAAATGAAAATAGACAAAAATTCTTGTCCCTTACACCCAGGTTTGAAGATGAGCTCTATCACCCTCTGCTTGCCAGACATACCATTCTAATTTTTAATTTTTTGGGGGGTAGGGGAGATTAGCCCTGAGCTAACATCTGCTGCCAATCCTCCTCTTTTTACTGAGGAAGACTGGCCCTGAGCTAACATCTGTGCCTGTCTTCCTCTACTGTATATGTGGGACACCTGCCACAGCATGGTTTGATAGGCAGTGTGTAGGTCTGCACCCACGATCCAAACCAGCGAAGCCCGGGCTGCAAATGTGGGAACATAACTGCTGTGCCACTGGGCTGACCCCCAGACATACCATTCTATAGGTTAAATTATCCTGTGGACAAAAATTTGGGTGATGGACATGAGTGACTTCAAGTCAGAGCTGGGATGCAGGGCATCTGGACTGGAATGCCACATAACCCTACTGACCCAGTCCCTAAATTTTGTGAGAAAAAATTAAACATGATAATAAAAAATCCCTTTCCAAATTAAGTGATTTCTCATCAGAGGTGAAAATCAACCTAGGTAAAGGAATTACAACTTTAAAGGATTTTTTTTAAAGATTTTATTTTTTTCCCCCAAAGCCCCCCAGTACATAGTTGTATATTCTTCGTTGTGGGTCCTTCTAGTTGTGGCATGTGGGACGCTGCCTCAGCGTGGCCTGATGAGCAGTACCATGTCCGCGCCCAGGATTCGAACCAACGAAACACTGGGCCGCCTGCAGCAGAGCGCGCGAACTTAACCACTCGGCCACAGGGCCAGCCCCTAACTTTAAAGGATTTTAAGAACAGATACTTAGCAAATAAAAGACAGCACCTTTTATCTATTCTGTTCAAAGAGAGAATGGTATATAAACTGAACTCTGTACTCAGCAATTTGGAAACACTTTTACCCATTTTTACTAGTCCAAAAAAGCCGTAGCACCAGATTCTTGATAAGCAAGTCAGCTTTTTACAAGGTTATCAGTGCACAAAAAGATGTGGCAGACAATTGAAATATAACATTTTAAAACGTGAATGTTTTAACTATTCAAAAGCTATCTATTTTGGTTTTCTATGTAATAAGGAACACTCTAAGAATGTGCCTTAGCAATAAAAATTCTTTTTAAGCTCTCTTTAAATATTCCCATTAAACTGAGATTTTTACTCTCAATGACCATTGGACTCTACATTTGTCACATTTATATATGTGACTATAAAATATTTCTGTTTAGACTGGTGATTTTAGGTTTATCTATTGTTTTTTAGTGACTTGTCTTTATCAACAATCTAATTCATTTAATCTTTTATATTTATTGGCACAAAAGCAAATAAGTTTGAATCCACAGACCAGGATGATCTAAGTGTGAATGGTATTATATCATCTTATCTTAGGGCTCTCTATTTAACGCTAATACTTTCTCTGGCACTACCTGTGTTTTGGTGTATGAGTAACTTGACTTGGCAAAAAAAACAAAACCTCAAACCCCAAACACAATTAAATATGCTGTTCTCATTAGGAAGCTATCATTCTCTTAAAGTTACATACTATGTTGTCTAGTCCATTGCAGTACAGTTTTTAAGGTTCTATTGTATTCATTAAATGCTAGCATTATTCTTTAAATTTGAATACACAAATACTATCATGAGGGCACACAGTTTGAACAATAAGTTGTTGAATTGCTTTATGGTATAAATGATGTTGGATTAGGCTCCAGTCCAGTAACTTCCACTTGAAAGAGTGGTCACCATTCATTGACTTCACTTCTGCTGCTCCTCACTCAAACCTCTGCAACTTGTCTGTGCCTTCCAGTCCACCGAAATTGTTCAGTTAAAGGTCACAGATGACCTTCTTTTCAGGCCCTTATCATTCTCCTTAGTGGATCGCTACTATCCATTGGTTTCCTAGGCTTTACTGTACGAGCTTCAACTATCAAAGATGTGAAACCACAGCTTTCCAAGTGTTCTCCCTGCCACACACGTACAGCCTTTTCTCTTCCCAGCCCCGCGTTCTCCTCTTTTCTAAAATTCAAATCACTCCCATGATTGAAACTTTCTAGGGATAAAAATCCAAACTTCTTAAGATTGGAGTTTACTAATGATTTGCCATTTGCCAAAATCAGACCCTCCTGTTCGTCCTGTTTGAGGGATATGCCATCCTGGCCACTCATTCCATCCTGGAACACCCTCCTCCTTGAATGGCTCGCCATTGTCATACTGTAATTCTCCTACTTCTCTGGCTGGTCCTCTTGGTCTTCTCTGCTGGGCTCTCCTCTCTCTGACATTTCTCCAGGTCCTGTGCTTCTATCCATCTTCCTGTAGACCTCCTTAATTTAACATTTCCTTAATTATCATCTCTCTAAGAGAGGCACCCAAATTCGCAGCCGAAAGGGCTCCAGATCTCCCTATTTCCAGGGGCCTTTGGACCATCTTCACATGGATATTTCATTAACTGCTCAAACTATGCTCAAAGCAGGCTCATCTTTTTCCCTCCTAACTAGTTTCTTCTATTCTACCTCTGTTCATTTTTCCAGAATTCTCTCTGTTGACTAGCTTGATATTCCCAAACCATTTGACACCTTCTCATCTCCCTCGACATTCAAGATTACCTATACTCTTTGTATGCCTTCTCCTCCCATCCATTCTGAATCCTTTAGTTCTCTCTTTAAGCATCATTTTTTTTAAAGTGCATCTTAATTTTTTTTAACCTTTTTTTTTTTTTTGAGGAAGATTAGCCCTGAGCTAACATCTGCCGCCAATCCTCCTCTTTTTGCTGAAGAATACTGGCCCTGAGATAACATCCATGCCCGTCTTCCTCTATTTTATATGTGGGACGCCTGCCACAGCATGGCTTGCCAAGTGGTGCCATTTCCACACCCGGGATCCGGGCCAGCGAACCCCAGGCCGCCGAAGCAGAACGTGTGAACTTAACCGCTGCGCCACCGGGCCAGCCCCACCTTAGTTCTCGTCTTAACTGCTTTAAGACTCCTTCACTGTTTCTCTCTTCCAAACTTTCTACCTATTTTCAATCCCACTGATGCCAGAGTAATCTTTTAAAAACATCTTTGAGTATATCATGTCCCTGCTGAAATGGTTCCAGAATAAAGTCCTAGCTCTGATCCCTTCTTGATGTCACCTAACCTACCTTTTCAACCATGCCCTTTTCATTTGCAACCAGGTCCCTCTGGTGGAGCCAGAAAGTCCACTCACAGTTCTCTGAACTGGCCCATTTTGCTGCCTGTTTTCCCTGCCCTATCTGCTCTCATAATCACTTGTTTCCTCAACCTAAGGGCAAAGAAGATGTGGTACGTATATATAATGGAATACTACTCAGCCATTAAAAAAGATGAAATCTTGCCATTTGCAATAACATGGATGGACCTTGAGTGAAATAAGCCATACCATATGATTTCACTCATATGTGGAAGATAATGCTGCTACCAAAGGGGAAGAGGAGTAGGGGGAGGGCAAAACGGGTAATGGGGGACATTTGTATGGTGACAAATGGCAATTAGATTTCTCGTGGTGAACAAGATGCAGTCCATACAGAAGTGGAAATTTAACAATGTACACCTGAAATTTATATAATGTTATAAGCCAGTGTTACCTCAGTAAAATTTTTTTAAAAAATCACTCATTTCCCATGAGTGGAAGGCCTGCTATCAAAATCTATTTCTACCTTTCCCCAGCAGCCTTTCTCTCACTTAGGTGCAATCATTTTCTCCTTCCACTGGTTTCCATGCTGCATTGTATCTATTTATCTGTCAGCAATTTATTTTGTATAGTCGTTTTATTTCCCCTGCTAGATTGTAAGCAAGATTTCAAGCGGTGTACTCATTTCTAGCTTTCCTCTCTTCCCCAGGGGGTCTAGTCAAGTGCTGTGCTTATAAATATTCTGAATCAAAAGGAATTTTTAAGGAATGAAAGAGAAAGCCAAGAGACAGCAGAGAGAAATATGGAAAAGCATCAGAAATAGAGTCCCCAGCTCCCAATTCTACCTAATACTTTCATCCAAGAGCCCACAGTTCAGCGTTGCTACCTTTCCACTCAGGAAGGCTCTCACTCTTCCTTTTCATTTGATGATTTATTAATCAAGCACAGTGCTGCTCACACAGTAAACAGACAGTGGGGAAGCATCACAGTAAAAAAGTCAGCGTCTTAATCTCAAAGATCTTAATTTAGGAGGGGTGTGTCAATACATATTCCATTTGCGCCACTGAGTCCGAGTTGCAAGGCATTAGCACGGGAGGGCTCAAGGTT
Source organism: Equus caballus (assembly GCF_041296265.1). Lineage (NCBI taxonomy): Eukaryota > Metazoa > Chordata > Mammalia > Perissodactyla > Equidae > Equus > Equus caballus. The sequence continues at coordinate 63,519,795 of NC_091692.1, read as the reverse complement.
TCTGATCACTAGTACGAAGACATTTTTTTAAATGAGAATAAATTAAAAGCTAAGTAGGTCGTCCTAGGTCCGCTAGCAAAAAAAGTTGGTTATGGAGTAGTAAAACTAAAACGACAGCGAAAACGAGACGCGGGGGATTAAAGTACTACTGTGCTCTTGTAACATCACTAACTCCCTCTCCAACACTAGTCCTTCATCAATAAACACTGGGCCTGAGTGCACCTACTCTTTTAAAAATTAAGACATAAAAGCTACACTCCTTTAAAAAAAAATCCTACTGCACCATATTGTAACGCACGAGCACTGGGGACATTTTAACGCGGTCACGAGCCTTTGCAGCCACCGGAACCCTGCGCAGACCCGCCCTGGCATCAGGAACTCGCTTCCATAAAGGAGCGCCGAATTCCGCGGGGGCTGGAGCCTCACCCCGGCAGGGCAGTCCCCAGGCGCAGCCTGCAGAGCTATCACAAAGCGGAGTGGTCTCGACGTGGGCAGATCCGGGGACGGCCCCTGAGGCCTCCCCTCACACCCTCTCCAGGCAGTGCACGCGTCCCACCACCCTTGGCCCAAGACAGCGCTCGGCCCCTCGCCCGCCGGGGAGCCCGGCCCAGCTCCCAAAGCGGCGGTGCCAGCCTCGGGCGCGAGCGTGGGCGCCGGAGGGGAGGGGGTGCATGGACATGCTGCGCTGCAGCCGAGCCTTCTGCCTTCTCCCGCGCCCGCCCACGCCCGCCCAGCGGGCCCTCCGTCTGCCCTCGAGCAGCCGGCAACGGGGCGGGATGCACCTGCCCCGCAGGGTCGCCGCGCCCCACCCCCTTTCTCTTCCTCCGCGCTGTCCCCCTTTCTTTTCCGCCCCCTCCCTCCTTTCTTTCCTGGCCGCAGCCCGGCTCCGCCCCGCTCCCGCGGCGGCACGGCCGGCTGTGACGTCACCAGGCCCCGCCCCCCTTACTATAAATACTGGTGTCGCCAGTACCGCCTTCCCACACTCTGGCTCTTCGCTGGGTTGCGGTCTCTGCCTTTTTCGCTTTCTCTTCCTCTTCTCATCCTTTCTCGCTCTCCTGCTCTGCGGTGTGACGAGGCCTAATCGTCTCCCTACTCAGCCCTCGCCTTTCTTGTCCCCGCGCTGTTGCTCTATTTCTCCCCTTCGGCCGCCGCCGCCACTGCTGCCCAGCTGGTGTCGGTGCCGCGCTTTTCCCCCCACGTCGTCCCCGCAGCCTATGGCCCAGGCCGCCTTGGGTATTTCTGCTCAAGGTAACCACATCCCTCTTTAAAAATTCCGCCGAAAAAGAGAAGACGCTTTACCCGACTCTTTGGGCCGTTATCTCACGTGAGTACCGACCCGAGGGGCGCGGGCGGGGCCGGGGCGTGGGGCTGGCCTTGCTCGGGGAGCGGCCGGGGCTCTCGGGGATGGGCCCCGCCGCCTGCCCGGCGTCCCCGCAGCGCCCCGCGGCCGGCCGCCTCGAACATGGCGGACGGCGTGTGTGTGGCGGCGGGCTGGGCCGCCGGGCGCGCCTCGGGCCCTTGGGCGGCCGCCGGACGCTCGGCCAAGCCCACGCGGCCGCGGTTGGGGCGAGGGGGCGTGTGCGTGTGGGGCGCGCGCGGGGGTCTCGCCGGGGGTCGGCGTTGCCTGCCGGCGGCGTGCAGCCCCCGCCCCGCTCCCGTGGTGCATTGCTGTTTCCGGGGAGGGGGCCGGGCCGCAGCCCTGAGGGGCTATGGTGCCGCAGCCCCGGCCCGACCGGACTGCGCCTTCGCCTCGGGAGCCCGGCGGGCGGCGCGGCGGGCTGCGGCGGCCGGGCCTTAGGTTATGAATGGAGCGGGGCGGGCCTGCGCCGGCCTCCTGTGACAGCTGCCGGAGGGGGACGGGTTCTCGAGGGTGCGGGGAGTGCGGCCCCCCCTGGTGGAGGAAAGTTGACGCCACTCGGGGCCCGGCGGCGGGGAAGCCCCGGTGTCAGGTAGCGAGCGGGAGGCCTTTGGCCCCTTCTGGAAGTCTCGGGGCTGTTGCTCCGCCTCCTGCGGCGCTCCTGATTGGGCCAAGTCGCCTTCACTCACCCCGGTTCCCCCCTGGAGCCTGAGGATTAGTCACCATGGCTGCGTTTTCCCGTCCGCGCCACGATTCGTGGGCCCAGAGAGGGAGAAGGGTAGGCTTGGGTGGCTTATCAAGTGCTGTTTGATGGCCAGCCGTTAATGGTGGTGACGTGTTTTAACCCTTACTCAGTGTACATCCTGAACACGTATGTTTCTTGGGCTAAGCTGCTGGTTAGGCAACCTAAAACAGTCGGTGACACAGTTTACAGCCCCATGATGTTTCAGCAGATTTAACCGGATTCTGTGGTGGCATCTTGGATACATTTACATGTCTTGTGTCCTGTCGTGTTTCCATCCTTGAGCCCCCGGCTTGGATGGAAACCTGAGGACTCTCAAGGGAGAGGGAATTGCGGTGTAATCGGGAAAGGTTGATGCGGAGGAACCTGGCACAAATAGGGCTGATGATTGTCAGGCAAGGCCCTAATAATCCTTCATTTATTTTACAAATGTAAGAGTGCATTGTTGGTCATGAAGACAAATAAGCCTTGGAGAGTTTACATTTGGTAGGAAAGATGGGCCCCTAATGACTACAGGTGATATGGTAGGGGCAGTAATAAGTAATCAGTTCCTTCCCTCTTGTCACTCAGGTTTAACTTACAAATTTTCAAACACACTAAGAAGGCCGAAGAGTTGTACCCTCACTTACTTTGGCTTTATTTGCCATCCAGCTATCCATACATCAATCCATGAATTTCAGAGTAAGCTGGAGACACCAGCATACTTCACTTCTCCAATTTAAGTATGCACGTATCATTAAATAGTTAAATACTGTTTATTACTCTTTAAAAAATATTGGGGCAAAATTCACATAACAGTAAAATGCACAAATCTTAAGTATACTATTTGATGAGTTTTGACAAAATACAGCTGTGTAATCCAAACCTCTGTCAAGTTGCAGAACATTACTATTACCCCAGAAAGTTCTCTTTTGCCCCTTTGAACTCCCGCTATCCAGAGGCAACCACAATTCTGATTTTTTTTAACCACAGATTAGTTTTGCCTATTCCAGAACTTCCATATAAATGGAATTATACCGTATGCACTGTTTTGTGTATAAGGCTTTAACTCAGCATGTTTTTGATATTTATCCATGGTACATTTATCAGTAGGTTGTTCCTTTTTATTGCTGAGTAGTAGTCTGTTATATGAATACCTTGCCTGATTTTTTAAACTTTTAGAATAGTTTTAGATTTACAGAAAAGCTTCAAGGATAGTACAGAGTCACTGCATACCTCTCACCCAATTTACCATATTATTAACTTATTACATTACTGTGGTACATTTGTGGAAATCAAGAAACTGACTTGATACATTACTATTAGCTGAACTCTAGATTTCCTCTGGATTTCACCAGTTTTAATGTCATGTTTCTGTTCCAGGGTCTAATCCAAAGTACCATGTTGCATTTAGTTGTCATGTCTTCCCCAGTCTCTGATCTGTAACAATTTCTGTCTCTTTGTTTTTCGTGTCTTTGACAGTCTAGAGACGTATTGGCCAGATGTCCAGTAGAATGTCCCCCAATTGGGTTTGTCTGGTATTTTTCTCCTGACTGGCCTGGAGTTTGGGTTTTTGAAAAGAATATCACAGCAACTTTAAAAGTCATTGGTAAAGGCAACGTGAGTTGTTCAGAGAAGTACTGACAATTTGGGGATACTGTTTTTTGGGAGGTTACTGTCATAGTGATGGGAGAAGGTTTTTTGTGAGTTACTGGCCAACTGCTGACTCAGTCAAGTCTAGTTCTCCCTGTGCTATATGCCAAGATGTTGCAGCAAGAGGCATTCTCTTCAAACAATTGTTAAGGAACTTGATTGCAATGTAGTACATGATCCAGCTGATAGACACACACCATTTTAAATGAGAATAACTTGTCTTTACCTATACCTCTTTGTCTCCATATTTTCATTTAACCTTCTCTTGTGGTTTCTCTTAACTGTATAAACAAACAGTTCTGTTTATCTTGTATGTAAATAGTCCTCTTACCCTATGGACCCCTCCTCTTTTAAAATATGCCTTTCAAATTTTAGGGCCTTTATTTCCTACTACTGTCTTTTTTATTAGATGGAAATATTTTAGAGATGGTGCTAAAAAAATTCTTAAATGTCTAAAGTTTAACATCCTTGACATTTCACATCACTGCTCTTGGGTTGAATTAAGCAACAAAATGGCTGTGAATATGTAGTGGGGAAAAGATGAAAATGTCTCACCTAGGATAATTACCCTATTTCTTAGGAAAATTGAGAGTAAACTTTGTTTCTGTCTCCAGTATGAGTAGGCTTTTAATTTTTAAAATTATCTTGGTGTGGGAAGAATGGGAACCTTTGTTTTGGGGTACATTATCTGGGATCTAATGTAAGGTTATAATCACCTTTGCATGTTGGTATGGGTTCTTGCCTCATCATGCATAAGTGTCATTGAGTGTGTGAACAGATTCCCCTAACTGATTGAAAGAACATTTTACTTCCCTGAAAGGTTGCATGCATCCTGGTTGAGATGAGATATGCTTTAGATATGCCTAGAGTGCTTCTGAAATCTCTCAGATTCTTGGCCTTTTAGTTTCTAGTTTCATCATTTTTCTGGTTTCCTTTTTAGCACTCTTGTAGCAGATATTGTCAGGTCACATTGCTTTAAAGCAGCGACCACTGAATTAAGAATAGAAGCCGAGGTACAGTGGTTTAGCCTAGAGGTCATAAGTCCACCCAATCAAATCGTAATGAGTAATGACCATTTCTAAAACTTACCATTTTGTGGTATGCCAATCAGTTTCATATTCATATGTTGTTCCTTAGTGATAGTAGAGTGACTTAGATCTGGAATAGGTTAGGTATGAGGAGGTGGTAAACCCTAAGATAGTGCCCAATATATAAGGCAGTTCTCAAACATCATTTCACATACATACAAGATGTATTAACCAAGTCATAAAATCTTTATCTTTTGTTGTTGGTATGTAGTCGGATTTTACATTTTAAGCAAAGAAGAGCTTGGAATTTGGAGAGTAAACGAAGTGTTCTGGATAGTTATAGACTGCTAGATTATTATACATATAAAATCTTGCGTTGGTGGTTTTTTGCGTTGGTTGGTGAGAGTACCTGGAAATATTTAAATTTTAGGCCATTTAGGAATTTGGGTTTTGGAGGACAAATAAAAGCAAAGATGAAATTAGATGAAGCCTGGAAACCAAATAGGTAGATAAAGCAACTTGCTAAGATGACCAGGCTGTCAAGTTCTGTGAATTTTGTGCCATAGCAGCTTGGAAATGCTTACTACATAACAACGTACTTGGTGCTTTGAAAACATCATTTTGTGTAATGTGACTTTAATGAAACACTATAAAAACTAAAACTTATTCCCACAGTTAATCTTTAAGTCAATTTAACCTACTTGACACACAGCCTAACATTTTTTAACATAGGACTGTATACTATTAATTTTATTTCTTTCTTCAGGGCGAACTTTCTGACCAAGTATACAACTACCCAGAGGGCCTAGGAGAAGTGCTGTATAGAGAGCAGTTTGACTTCAACGCCGAGCCACCTTGGGAACCTAGCTGATGATAGGGGGGTTCCATCTCCTAACTTGTCCATGTAAGTATTTTCACGTTGGTGGGGGGAGTCTTGTAAAATTGAAGTAGAGGCGAGTTCTTGTTGCTCAGTCTTTTTCAAAACTTGGAACTGTATTTACCACTTAAAGTGCAGTGACCCTTAAAGCTCTTTTTAAAAGTTCTGAAATAGTTTAGAGGGTTGACAATTAACAGGTATACTGATTCTTTGTATTGTTTACCAGTGAGTGGATCACTTAAAATTTATTTTAAATACATAAGTATTACTATACTTAAATACAATACTGCAGACTAAGTTTTAGGTAATCTTATTTGTCCGGATGTTGAGATAAGTTGGAGAGAGTGGGTTTTTTTCCCTCTTAACTTAAAATCTAAGCAGTATCACATTCAACCATTGAACTTGGTGGATTCAATTATTTGGTCTTAACCAAGAAAAAAATATCAGACATTTTTAAATAGAGCAAAGAATTCTGCTGTCCATTCTACTCACCGAAGCTGTACCCAGAGCATGGGACATGAGAGGTGAATCTTAGTTCTTGTTTTTCTAGTTTTGAGCTTCTGGCCAGATTTATATAATACTCAGGTGGTGGAGAAAAACTGGTTGTTTTTAGAGGACTTACTAAGAGATGATATATGTATGTCTCCCAGCATGCTGCCTTACTAAGAGATTTCCAAGGATAGTTTGACTATACTTATTTGATTTTCTATGTATGGGTTTGACTTTGAGTTAAACCTCTGTGCAAAACGTAATTCTACAGTAAACTGTTGATTAATTTGAATATGTGCTGCCAGATTTGTGTGGTTCATTTTTAAAATTTATTATTTATAGATTACTTCCTGTTGAAATTTGAGTTTTGGTGTTGAGGTTTATATGTTTTTAAGTTGGCCAGAGACTTGGAGGTAATAACATTTGAAATTTGCAGGAAAGCTCTGAGGGTATCAATTTAGTTTCTTTAGTGTGATCTTGTTACACAGGTTTTATCAAATAGAAATATTGCTCTATCTAATTAGAGTTTGTTAAAGCAAATTTTTTTTTTTTTTTTTTTTTAAGATTTTATTTTTTCCTTTTTCTCCCCAACGCCCCCCGGTACATAGTTGTGTATTCTTCGTTGTGGGTTCTTCTAGTTGTGGCATGTGGGACGCTGCCTCAGCGTGGTCTGATGAGCAGTGCCATGTCCGCGCCCAGGATTCAAACTAACGAAACACTGGGCCGCCAGCAGCGGAGCGCGCGAACTTAACCACTCAGCCACGGGGCCAGCCCCTAAAGCAAACTTTTCCAACACATTTTATATTAACCTTAAATTACAATTTTAGACTTTCTCTTTTAAGCTAAAGGGGTGGGGGTATGTTACCTCTTAGATAATAGGATTTCTTAAAAGTTCTACTTAGAACCCTGCCTGTAGAGTTTCCCATACTGCCTTTGTTCTAGCTGTGTGAATTTGAGCGAATTGCTAATTTTTTAAATCACACCTATAAAATAAAGTTTAACTAGGACAATTAACCCTAAAGTGATAGTTTGTATCACCCTTTGTTAATGCATGTGGTGTTTGGAACATGAGCTTTATCATCACTCAGCACAGAAATATAGACTCTCAGCCCCACCCAAACCTGAATCAGAATCTGCATTTTAACCTAGTGGCTTCTTTGCATATTAAGGAGAAGTGTTGTTGCCACCATCTCAGTATCAAGTCAGTTATCTTTTAATTTTTGTTAGTCATCAGTTTTACTTCCAACATATCTGATGTTTTCCCCCAAGTTGGCTTGGAGTTTTAAAACTCTTCTGGAGTGGGGTCTAGTTGACATCGTAGTCACGGGTAGATTCTAAGATGGAAATTTAAGAACAAGCTTCACGTTTTAAGCAAGACCATTTTAAAAGATAAGGCTTCTTTTAGGTCAAGTCTCTTGCTTTAACAGAAACTTAACTTTGCCTTATATTTAATGTTTCTCATGATATTTCCTCTTGAGAAACTAATGTCAGTGAGCTGATACGTTAGTATTAACTAGTGATACGTTAATACAAAATTGCCAAATCAGGGAAGGGTAGTCTTTTTTTTTTTTTTTTATGCTTTTTGGTGAGGAAGATTGACCCTGAGCTAACATCTATTGGCCAATCTTCCTCTTTTTTTTCCCCCTCCCTCCCTTTTTTCTTCCCAAAGCCCAGTACATAATTGTATATCTTGGTTGTAAGTCATTTTACTTCTTCTATGTGGGATGCTGCCACAGCATGGCTTGATGAGTGTTGTGGAGGTCCATGCCCAAGATCTGAACTGGTGAACCCTGGGCCAGCGAAGTGGAGCACACGAACTTAACCACTCAACCACGGGGCTGGCCCCAGGAAAAAGTAGTCTTTATTTAGATTCATTAAATATTATAGAACTTGGAAAGTCCATGGTTTTCCCCTCCTTCTTGGGGTGAGGTGAATGGGCACAGATAGAATATGCTAAACATATTTTTTATTCTGCAGATTCTGGCAGCCAGAGTGACTTATTCTTGTTTATTATGCCCAGGTACAATGTATATTATGTTAAATGAAACTTTACTACTTGGTGCTTTGCTATAAAGCTTCAGGTTCACAATCCCACATTCATATAGTTCTGAAATCAGAAGTTTTTTTTTTTTTTTTAAATATTGGCTCTTTGTTTGTTTTTTAAGATTTTATTTTTTTTCCTTTTTTCTCCCCAAAGCCCCCCAGTACATAGTTGTGTATTCTTCGTTGTGGGTCCTTTTTTTTAGTTGTGGCATGGGGGACGCCGCCTCAGCGTGGTCCCACAAGCAGTGCCACGTCCGCGCCCAGGATTCGAACCAACGAAACACTGGGCCGCCTGCAGTGGAGCGTGCTAACTTAACCACTCGGCCACGGGGCCAGGCCCAAATCAGAAGTTATTTTAAAAAAATTTTTTTATAGCTTTCTTGATGTGACCTGAACTGATCTCAGAACAAAAAACTTGATCTGAATCTGAGCTGATTTGAGGCTTTTATCTTTACTTACCCCATTTAGTGTTAATATTCCTAAATTTTGAGGCAGAAATACTACGGTTACAAGATACTGACTCATAGCCTCCTGGAGAGGGTTACATAACATATGTAAAGTGTATGTACTTACTACCATTCTAAAATCTGAGAAATTTTGAATTCAGAAGGGTATCTGGCCCCACCTAGTCAAAGGTTTCTTGACCAGAATTAGTAAAAATGGCAAGAGAAAATTCTCCTTTGCAGGAATGTCCTTAAACATCAATAGCAGTTTACTGGACATTGAAATCCTGAGATTAATTTTCTGTGAAACAATAATACTATTTGCAAAACTGAAAGTCATTAAAAGGACTTAACTCACTAGCTTTCCTGTGAAAAATACTTGGCACGTAGCATTGCAAATCATATAGCTAATGAATTTTATTTGAACCATGTTATACTCCAACAGGATTTCTGTGTAGGTTGTCTAAGCTCTAGGATTTGGCTTCAGAGTTAGGTTTTTAAATCAGGTAAGCATCTGAATTTGACATGGTTCATTTCATTAAGTATCTAGAAAGTTTGGAAGTTGCTTAGATAATAAAATTTTTTATTTCCAAACTTTTCCTTAGAGTATGCTTATGATGTAAAGTGTGAGCACTGTAAGAAAAGAAAGTCAAGATATTTAATATCAAAATATCAAATATATGCCGGTCATATCTCAGATTAATGAAGGGCCTCTAATTGTGGAAAAGTTTTGCATGCCTTTTTAAAAATTCCTTAGGGCTTTATGCTGCAGTAGTTTTTTTCAGTGGGCTAGATTTTCAAGTTATTTAGCTATAGCTCTAATTATAATAAATTAACCTAATGGGAAAATTTTGAAGACTCCATTTCAGAAAATGAAATTCTCTTCTAACCAGTTGCTTGTATTAGCAGATCTGGTGATGAGGTCAGATTGAATTAATAATTAGCACATCCCTTTTAATGTTGTGTTGTATCTAAGAATGGAAAAGAGATTGAATTAATTGATTTGTTTAAATGGACTCTTAAAAATTGTCTTTAAAAATTTTTTTTCAACCTGGTTTCATTAGTTGACTCTATATGTTCATGTAGAAACTTCATAGGAACATCAGTGTTTAAATATTCATGTTCTGTCTCCTGATTGTTCTTCATGAATTTACTAGTGCTATTCCTTCATTTTTCACTGTTCTCGGTAGAAAAGGCAGCTTTTTGACTCATTACAGAGAAAAGAAATTTTAGTTTTGGTAATTTAAAGATTCTGTGATGCAAGCAAATTCAACATAATGTTCATTAATGGTTATTGGTGCTCTTTGGCCAAAAAGATAAATAGAACGACTATCATTGAAATACACAGATTAGGGACCAGTTCTTAAAGTGTGTGTATCCCCTTGGCATGCAGAGTGTAGTATTTATGGTGCCTCACTGCTTGTGTAAAGTAGCAAAAAGGTATCCTGTACAAGCACGACGTGAATAATAATAGCATATTAATAGATGAAACAGGCTTTGGGGGACATGGTATTCTTTATTTGAGCAAATTTAGAATCTTTTCTGGGAGGGGCAAAAAGATTGGGAAGCAGTGTAGATCAATTTTTAAAGGGGATAAAATGGTTCTTGGTTTATTACAGAAGGTAGTTGAGCCGAGAGGATAGTGACTACCAATGTGTATGTTCCGTTGCACTCCTTTGCCCGGTTTTATTTCAGAGTTTTTGAGTTTGCCCCTCTCACCACCCCCCCAAAACCATTTTGAGACAGTTCCCATTAGAGTAAATGAGATACTTTGTAAACTGTAGCTTGTAAACTATAAAATCTAGGTAAGTGGTAAGTTGCCATTGTAGGCTGGCTGTTCAGATAACCCTAAGGCTGTTGCAAGTGAAGTACTCTCACGTACTTTGTGATGTTTGTGTCCTTCACCTCCATTCCAGGGTTGTCCCTGCACGCTTAATCAGGCAATTTGTCACAAGGTAGCTGAAGCAGGCAGAGATCTAGCCATCCTTTTCTCTAACCCAGTGAATAATGTGAAGAACATTATGGCATGAACAAAAATATTTGTACATCCCACTGAGTTACAAGGATTAGGCTGATGAAGTTCAGCCTGTCAAGGCCATAACTAGCCACAATGAGGTCTTAAGTGCCTAACACTAACTGATTTGCGGCAGGAGCTGAGATACTAAATTTTTGGAATGCTCTGCTGTAAACTTTTTGCCTTTTCTTCGTTATCTTATGTAAGCACACATTTCAGTTCTCTCTTTAGGATTTACTTGCTGAGGAGTTTTCTTACCTTTTGTTCCTTTGCCGTCTAGCATTGTGAACTTGTGGATTGATCTTTGTTATCTTGAGCAAAGTTATTTGGGGTTTGCGGGGGTGTAGTGGTTTGGGTTTTTTTGATCTGTAATGTGTGGACTTGATCCTCAGAAGTTTAAAATTTTCTTGTGACAACGGCATCCTCTAGAACTTCCCTGTTCAGTACAGTAGACACTAGCCAGATGGCTGTAGAATTTAAAAAGTTAAAACTCGGTAAAATTAATTCCATTCCTCAGTTGCTTGAGCCACATTTTGAGTGCTTGGGAGCTGTATGTGGGTAATGGTATTGTTTTAGACAGTGATAAAGAACATTTCAATCATCACAGAAAGTTCTGTTATACAGCATCACTCTAAGGTAATTGTTACTGTGAATGTGGGTGGTATTAGCTGTAATGATCTTAAAACATCTATTAATGTTAAGAATCATAAGAATTACACATTCTCTTTGTTCTTAGATTTGTCTAATAAGAAACTGTTCCTTAACTGTAGGGGCTTTTCAGTTTCGTATTCTAACTGAATTCTCTAGTTGCCTAGCATGTTCTTAGGCTGCAACTCCCTGCTATGACTTCATGTGCTCATGCAGACTGAATTTAATAGTAGGTTTGTGTTGAATATATGACTTTACATTATTTTTGATCTGTTTCTTGTTTTTTGGGCGGGGCGGGGGGAGGTTGGCCCTGAGCTAACATCTGCTGCCAAGCTGCCTTTGTTTTTTTTTGCCCTGAGGAAGACTGGCCCTGAGCTAACATCTGTGCCCATCTTCCTCTACTTTATATGTGGGACTCTGCCACAGTGTGGCTTGACAAGCAGTGCATAGGTCTGCACCTGTGATCCAAACTGGCGAACCCCAGGCCACTGAAGCGGAACATGCAAACTTAACCACTGTGCGGCCAGGCCAGCCTCTGTTTCTTGTTTTTTACTGCAAGGATCCTCTGATGCCCACTTATTCTAAATTAAGTATGGTATCTTAGCTCATCATCTAGGTTCAATGTGATCAACATATTAGGTATATTTGGCATGACCAGAAGTAGGATGGGATATCTTAGTATGTTCAACAGGACACTGTAGCAAAATGATCCCTAAATAAATAAACCTTGAGGTAAGAGAAATTTGCTACCCTAAATTCATGAAGAGCTGCTACAAGTCAATAAGAAAAAGCAAAAAATACAATAGAAAAATGAGCAAAAGAGTTGAAAACTATTTTTCACTAACAACCTGGCAGTTCCACTCCCAGGTATGTGGCTCTTGACTCTAGAGCCTAGGGCAATGCTGCTTAAACTGCCAGTCAGGAAGATAACTCTTGTACCAGAATGTAGAGTAGCTGCTGCTTAGTTCTTTATCTTGTGGATCAGCTAATTTACAGACCACAGCTTGAGTAGCACTGCCCTTCGGTACGGAAGTAGTAGCAAGAAATTTTATATCTTAAATAATGACTGTTTATAAATAATATAGCAAAAAATGGGAAATAACCCTTAGGTCCCATTTGGATCAATGAAGGTGGTATATCTACACAGTAGAATACTACACAGCAATGAAAATTAATGGACTCCAGTCACATCTATCTGCATGGAGGATATGAAACTGTAAAGTTGAGCAAAAGAAGTCATGGTAGAAAAACAACAGTGATTCCATTTATAGTTCAAAACCAATAAAGCCAATGTTTTAGGGCACGAAGAATAAAACTGTTAAATAGCAATGGAATGATGATTGGATGAGTCTGAACATGTGTATTCTAGTGGAGATGCAGCCACTGCCACCTGGGAAAGAGGTGTACAGGTTTCTAAGGTGTTCAGGCTGTTTTTCAAACCTGTTGTTGGCTGCAGCAATTGTAATGCACACATGTTTTATATATATTAAAAATGAGTTTTCCTCTTGGAGACATAGCAATGAGATCTGTGCCCAGGTAATCTAAATAGTAATTAAGTGAATTTGTTTGAAGGGTTATTCCCTGTGCTGCACTAAGGATGATAGAAACCTTGAAATTAATATGGTTATGTATTTCCTGTTGTTCATGTTGCATTACACTAGTTAACTGTAACGTTAACACATCTTAATTACCAAAAGGAATTTCATTATTTTACTTGTGTGCAGGTGTACACACACTTAACCCAGAAAAAATTTAGTCTTCACATCAGATAGTCGAGACTTTTTTTGAGAGCCTAATCTTGTCAATTCCACATGCAAAAGTATATTGATGTGAAAATCCTGTATTTCCGTTTTCTCATTAATATTTTAGAATTTATTATGCGATTTCATATTGGGCAATTTTTATATAAGCACTGTAAACTTAGCCTGTTGGGCTCATTTCCTTTAGGAGTTTTTTTTTCCCCCTTCCCTTTAGTGTATATCCTGTGTATTCTTGTTCTTGTCTGTCTTTTAAAATAGTTCTTCAGGAGTTATCTTGAGTGTTCTTCATATAGGGTTACTCAGTTTTTCTTCAAATCTTATTACCTGAAAAATGAGTTCAAGGGTGTTTGCAGCCATTACTGGCTTTCCTCTTACTGTCAGTTGAAGCAACCCCTCTCCTGATTAACCTAATACTCACTGTAGGTTATTGTTATTATCTGTCACTTATTTTTGGTACAGTATGGCAAAAGTTTATGTGCTCTTACGATCATCGTACAGTTTATTGCAACTTCCTTTCAGTTCCAGTATGTAGTTTCCTGGAAGTACTTTTGTTTAGTGGTTCACACCTGCTCCAGACCTCACATGTATAGTGTCAAAGTCATCCTTTGGAAACCTCTTCTAATGCTCTTCTGGCCAGTTGTTTCTAAAGCTTTTCTATATGGTAAGTAATATTTTTCTGTCAGAGGTAGAAGGCAGAGGTGACGTTACCAGCATTGTTTCTATTTTTAAAGCTGTGAGCCAAATGCTAAGGCATAAAATGTTTATGTAAAAAAAAAAAAAAACATGAAGGTAGAAATGCCCTTAGGCTTCTTCAGAGTAATAGTAGTAGTGTAAATTTCAAAATATCTCAAGTTCTCATTTTTAATGAGTAGAAGTCCTTTTAGAAAAGTGGTTGATGTATTAAGGTTGGGTTTCCTGCTTAGATGTCTCTGGAACAGTACTCTCAACCTTTCAGCTCTCCCTGTTCTACTTCCAGGGAGGTCTTCACTTCAGAAATCCAAGACTCATATTCATCCAGCTTGGTGTCAAGTGGGCTGTTGCTGCCAGAATTATCTTGTGATTATTTGAAAGATGTATCAGTTTCTTCTGAAGTACAATCAACTGTAGAAGCCTTTGTAGCAGGTGTGTAACAAGGCAAGTGCCCAGCTGCTGCAGCCACTACTGTTGGAGCTACCCTGTTGATGAACATGAGGACTCAGCGGCCTCATGAAAGGCTCCAGGGAGCAGTTCTTTGGAGCCTTTTGTTCCTTTGGCAGCTCTTCATGAAAAATGTATTATCCAAAACACCAATATGGAGGTGTAAATAAGGAATGTTAAACTTTTGTTTCTTACCAGCTTTGATGTGCAAGAGGAAATTACTATAAATGTAGTATTGATTACAACATTTTATTAGTGTAAAATAAGTTGAGCTTTCTTTCATGATATATTAAGGTCTGTGTTTGTGAAAATAGCTAAAGGCTCTTGTGAGTAGAGAACACTTCCTAGTATCTATTGATAAAAGTAAACTTCAGAGCTTTTGTTAAAAATAAATTTACTCAAGTTTTAAAGCATTTTGAAGAGAATCAAAGATTTACATAGGGTGGGTTTTAAGTTTACTGTAAATAATTCAATGTTCAGCAGCACCAGACTATAGTATATAGTGGTCCATGATGTGTTGGAGCCAGTAAATCAGTCCTGTTTCTGATGTATGAGCCGTTAAAAAATGGTCAAGTATCTGTTGGGAATTATACCCAGGATCGGAGCATTGGGGGAAGTTTGGCGTTGCCTGGGTTTGAGTCGGCATTCTTAATGGAGAGATTCCTGGAAATTTCCTATGGTGTTTAAAAGTGAGATGGATTAAGTTGGCAGATCTGGAATACAGTATAAAACTCACCTCCAACACACACACACTCATTTTCATTCTGTCTCCCTAGAACATGCTGTGTGTCGTAGATTTTTGGTTTCACATGTTGTCACCAAGTAACTTTAAATGCCTCTTGAAAACATTTGAAGCAAATATTTCTTTACTTTAGTGTTGTAAGTAAAGCAGAAATGTAGAACATAAACTTTTCCTTTTGTGACAGTGGAGCCTTTAAAGTACTTTTGCTAACATGTTAAGAACATTTCGAGCAGACTACTGGAGGTATGATTATGAACTGCTTTTTAGGACTCCTTTAGTGAGATTGAGGTATTTTGGAATACTGAAGGTAGGAAGGACTCAATCAGGATCAGCCTACCCATGTCCACTTACTTAAGTCTTTTCAATTGTTAGAAATATTGAGCTTCCAAGTGACATTTCATTTGAACAAAAGGTTTGTTGGCTCGAGATGTGTTAGAAAACTTCTCTCCTGAAGATCTTTGTGTTTTGCAGATCGTTTTGAGGAATTACTTTTTCCCAGGCATAGCTTTTACTCTTAAACTGTAAGCTGAGCCTTAGGTTTACATTTGGGTCACTTTTGTATCAAGGTTTTCGGGCTGCTTTTAAGAACGTGAAAGATGGACCATCTTTTTCCAACACAATTCCAAGGAGTTCATTACTGTCACCACCACCCCTAAGTTTAAGAATTGTCCAGTCTTCGAGTTGTGAAGCCCTTGTCCATCTGTTTCTGGGTACCTACTCTGGGCTAAGAAGTATGGGAATCTCAAAACCTTCAGGGAGCATCTAAGATGATAAACTGAGATCAAGCTCAGGTATCTCCACGTTCAGCATCTTTTATGTATGGACTTTATTAGTATTGGTTTCAATCAACTGTTTTGTTGCAGTGCTCAGTATAATTAAGGAAATCAAATAATATTACATCTGATTTAGTGATGTTGATTGTGTTAGTCCCTTAATGTTTTTTGTCAAGTACTGCCAGTTGAGCAAATGAATTTTATTTTTGTCAGTTTTTTGGGTTTTTTTTAAGATTGGCCTTGAGCTACCATCTGTTGCCAGTTTTTTTTTCTTTCTCCCCTCCGGTAGTACATAGTTGTATATTCTAGTTGCAGGTTCTTCTGGTTCATCTATGTGGGATGCCACCTCAATATGGCTTGATGAGTGGTGCTAGATCTGTGCCCAGGATCCAAACCGGTGAAACCCTGGGCTCCTGAACTGGAGCGTGTGAACTTAACCACTCTGCCATGGGGCTGGCCCCCTCTGTCAGTCTTCTTGTGAGTCAGCTAGGGATTGGTAAACTAACCCTATGGTTACTTCTGAAGTGACCATTCCATTTCAGTGATGATAATATAGCCACTCCACAGGCATTGTTTCTTTCTTTTAGAGGAGGGCATGCTGTTGAGTATTTTTATTCATGTTGGTAGTATCGTTATTTGTCAGCTGTTTTAGTTTGGCCCTCAGTTAACATTTAAAATTATTTCACTACTGCAAAAGTCTAATCTATCATGACAGAAAGTAGATCAGTGGTTGCTTGAGGTGGAGTTGGGGATTTACTGTAAAAAGGACATAAGGGAATTTAACTATGGTAGTGGTGGTTATACAGGTCTATACATGTGTCAAAATGAGTGGACTTTACAGTCATTTGCCACTGAATGGTGGGGAGAAGTTCTGAGAAATTTGTCAGGGGATTGTGTCATTGTGTGAACGTAATAAGAGTGTACTAAAGGGGAACACAATTTGCCATCTCAAAATGTATCTCTTTAACATGAGGATTATCTTAGGCTGATTATTTTTAGGAAACAAACCTCAAAAGTTTTTTTTGTTACCTCCCCCTTAACTGCTTAAAAGAATTCAGATTAAGAAAACCTGTCTCAGGAAGTGAGCTATCACCTTAGCATAACATGAAGTAGATGGTAGACAGGGAGGAACCTAGAAAAGCCTGTTTGTTGCGCTCCCCTCTTTGTTCTTCTGTTTCTGTGTGGACAAACAGTTTTCCAAATGTTTGCTCCTTTTCCCTGTGAATTAGCTTCCTTCCATTTGAAGTCCCTGACTCTCCCCACCCCCAACATCTTTTGTCTTTAGCAAGGATGGTATTTAGGCTGAGGGCTTTGGCCGTTTTGGAATGTTACTCTGGTTTTCCTGGGTTTCTCCCATGTTATACAGGTTATTAAACTCTTGGTTTTTTCCTGTTAATCTGTCTCACGTCAATTTAGTTCTTAGACCAACTGGAAGAATTTGGAAAGGTAAAGGAAAATTTCCTCTCCTACAGTACTTAAACCTAGATGGTATAGGCTTATGGGACCACCGTTGTATATGCGGTCTTTCATTGACTGAAAAGTCATTATGCGGCACGTGACTGTATCATATGTAAACTGTTAATAAAGTGGATGAAAAAAGGAAAAATTTCGAGTTTGGGGTTTACGTGAATTAGACAAAAGATGCAGAAAGAACCGCAAGGTTGGAATGTAGAAAATAGTCATATGAAGAAAGGTTAAAAGGCATGATTTTTTTAACATGTGAATAAACTTGAGTTTATTAACAACTGATGGGAATTTGTAGTCTGAGAAATGGTTGGCTGATTATTGGGATTCGATAGAGCTCTGTCAAAGAGACTGAGAGTTGTGTTGGATTTCCAAAAAAGGAATCCTTTGTTTTATAGGAATGGGGTGCTGGGGGGACAGGTTTTTCCTTTTCGTGTTAAACGTAATTTGATCATCAGCATCTGTAGAGCTAGCCTAATTAGTTGTTCTGTGCCTCACTGTCTTCAGCTGTAAAATGGGAATAATACCACCATTGTGCTTTTAGGGATTAGAAGTTAATATTAGATAGATGAGGTACTTAGAGCAGTGCCCGGCACATTGCTATAAAAAAATGTTTGCTTTTGGATTTGAGCTAGTTTAGCAGCCAGTGAGAGTTGAACCTATAGATTATGTAGTTTGAAAATAGTTGGAAAAAATAGCCTTATCCGTATAACCTAACTACTCTATAGAAAGCTCTGAAGAATGTGGGCATTCAGCAGGTAAGACTGGATCGAATGGGCCTGATGTTTTATAAGTACAGAGGATCCATGATATTAGAGGAAAATTACCCTTGCTGTAAGCACTATAGCTGTAGGAAATTGAGATTTATTTTGTCCTGATTTAAAATCTAGAGTTTTTGCATTTGGTATCAGTTGCCTGTGGTGTTCCATAGTGGATAACCCAAGATTCCAAGTAAATACTGTGTACATAGTAGGATATACTTAGGAGTCTCATGAGCTGAAATACTAGGCTAAAAGTCTTGATTAAGTTTTTGGGGGTAGGTGATGAGGAAGATTGGCCCTTAGCTAACACCTGTTGCCAATCTCCCCATCCCCCCTGTTTTTTTTTTTTGGCCCTGAGCTAACATCTGTGCCCATCTTCCTCTATTTTTTGTATGTGGATTGCTGCCACATCTTGGCTTGATGAGCAGTGTATGTCTGCACCCGGGATCCAAACCTAGGCCACTGAAGCGGAGTTTGACGAACTTAACCACTGTGCAACTGGGCTGCCCCCTTGATTAAATATTTTTTATCATTAATATAATAAATGAAAACTGTATTGCCAAAAAGATTTGTGATGCTAAACTTAACAGAAAGTTCCTACCGAACTTTCTTAGACTTACTTTTGCATTGATCTTTTTGAATGAGCCTTTATCTTTTCTATTTACCTTAACGTGTAGTTGAATATCCCCCTAAAATTAATGTTCCAGCTGGGGTTATATTGCTTGAAATAAATATATATCCTCAGGCCTAAAATGTCTACTTGAGTTTACTGCATAAGTATTAGGTCTCATGCAGATATGCCTAAGTTAACTCTTCTGGTAAAATAAAAATATCCTCAACATTTCAGTTTCTACCATTGCATGAAAGAGATTTGAGCTGAGCTGAATGTAGTTGACTTCTTGGAAATGAAGCCGGTAATGTTTTAAAAGTAAACTAAGTATTGTTTGTATTTCATGATATTTGACTAATATTGCAGCTTATTGATGAGTTTGTTTTGGTGCAACCAAAAAGCTGATACGTTGGGAACCATTGAAATGGAGTATACTTTTTGGGAGAGGGCCATCACCCCAGATGAACTCTAGCATAGAGCAGGGGGAGGGAGAAGGGAAAGGGGGAAATCAAGGACGCAGAGAAGGCTGTGCAGGTTTTAAAATAGGTTGCCAAGAGCTGGTCTTTGCTTGTCATTAATGTGACAGCCAGAAATCAGTACCAGACAATGAGTAGTATCCTGTCTGGAGGACTTTTTTTGTTTGTGTTAAAAGAAATCCTTGCCTGAAGTAACCTAAGGACCAATGAATTCAGCAAAGAAGATAACCTTTAAGTCAGTATGTGCTGCCCCAGAGGAGAGTGGGTAAAATGAGTAGAGGAAAGGTTTATTTCGTTGATTAGGGAGAGGTTGTATTTAGTCTGATGCCTTTTTAAAAATCAGAATTCTTAGTAAATGGTTTAGGGTGTATAGGTACCTAGCTTATACCTAGTTCCAAATTATGATGGCATTTTTGTGTTTCTAGCAATGGGCAACTTAATTTTACCTCTCTTCTGAGCCAACACTTAAACAAGTGTTTTTGTTCATTTGCTATATATACATATGTATTTTTTTACAACATCTTTTTAAGGAAGTAGTCAAGATAGTCAACTGAAGTTGACCTAGGATCGAACAGGAATTAAATGACATAGCCAGGACCAGGTCTTCTGATTTCTAGTCGGATAACGTTTTCACAAAATCAACTCACCTCATAGGAGACTTGCATTGCTAACTTAATGTAACTAGTACCATTTTAGCTTGAGGGTGAGACCTAAGCAGTCTGTATCAAAGCTACAGGTTGTCCCCTAAAGTCACCCTCCATCCCCACCCATTTCTATTACTTAGCTTTCACCTATTCTAGAATTTTATTTAGAAGATCTTTATCTGCAGTTACCTGGTAGACTGCTGTATTATGTGGCTGGCAATGTGTTGAAAGTCAGACTACTATTTTAATTTCCTGGCTGCAGAAAATTATTTCATTAGCTTTCTTAATTGCAATGAGTAAAACTGTATATGTTATGGAAGAAGCACAAAACAAGATGAATAATACCGACTGGGTCTGCAACTCTGTACATAAGGTGACCATATTGACTTGTAGTAAATTATGCACATACGTCGGTTACCTTCTCAAGAAATTGTCCTATTGAGCTTGTTTTATAAATGTATAAAATATACATTTATTCACTTTAAAATGGGCACTGAAGGATATTAGTGATCCAGTGTTTCTGAAAGTGTGTTAGATTCCTCACTAAATTAGGCACTTAGCACACTTTCATTGACAACTCATACATTATCAGTTGAAATAATAATACAGCCTTTAAAATAACTTCTATTTGACAGTTTGTTGCATATTCTAAGGACCCAGACATAAGGCTTGGTGGCCCGTCTCTTGTTTTTCCTGGTTTATGACTTTCGGCTTTGTGGAATACGGCTGAGATGAAAGGATTTATTGACGATGCAAACTACTCCGTTGGCCTGTTGGATGAAGGAACAAACCTTGGAAATGTTATTGATAACTATGTTTGTGAACATACCCTGGTAAGTGTGCCATGTCACATTTCTCAAATACAGTACTTATAAATTTCTGAATTCTAAAACATCAGTGCTTTGTTTATCTTCAAGATGTTAATCTGATAAAAACACTTTGTTCAGATGTTTACTTTTCAGGTTAACTCGACAAGCCCCATTTCTCTTGTATAGTGATGACATTTTCTTTCTAGCCCACATTTAAAACAAACAAACAAAAACTTCCTGATAGCCCTTTCTCTGCTGTACCTTGTAGCTACCCGGTTCTTGTATATTCTGTTTTCTTGATACGTTACCAGCTATCCTCCTTTCAGCACATGGCTGCTTACTCATTTTTCTCACCTATACGTTTTGATGGAATTTCATCTGTATTTCAAATAATCTGTGTATGTCGACTAAGAATTTGTTAATTTATACTGAATGCTTTACTGTCCACCGACAAGTATCAACTCATATAGAATCATATTCACTGTTAGTTTAAGATCATGTATTTTTGTTTTGTACTTAGTGATAAAATTATTTTTGTTTATTGCCTCACTGACAGAATTTGTTTCTTTTTTGGAGCTAATTTCCCATATTCCCCAGATTTATTGAAGAATTATTTTCATGTTACTGATGTTCAGTAACAGGATACCAGAAAAACTTCTTTTCTCTTGATCTTTACAGGTGTCTCTCCTCACCCCAGCAAAATCCGTTTATTTCCGTCGTCTTCTGCCATCAAAATTCTTGGGGGGGGAAAAAGTAATACTTATCATACTATTCAGTCTATTTTACAGCCAAGCCATTCTAGACTCGACTCATGTCACTAGGAACTCCTACTGAAAGTATGGTGACCTTTCTCTTAGTCACTTTCGCAGCACTCTTCCTGGGTCAGATATGATCTTTGAAATATTCCTTTCATCCATTTTTCACCCACAATCTAACTTATCCCAAGTTTAGTAACATTTAGTGAGGGTTAGCCCTCAATCCTGTTCTTTCCTAGCAGTCTCGTCTAATTGTATGGCTCAAGGGTGATTACAACTTGAATACCTTTTTTATCTTTTAATCCCGGTTCTCTTGCTGGTACCCATAATTGCCTTACTTTTTTTCACTTTAAAGATAAAATTTCTCCAGAAAATTAGGGGTGGCATGTCTTGTAAGGATGGAATAACTTCAGTACAATGTCTTATATCTATCACACATAACCTATAATTTCCAATCATGTCTGTTTCCTGGTCAGTATGTTCCAACAATGTACATTTTCTTTTCTTTTCTTTTTTTTAGTTTAAGATTGGCACCTGAGCAAACAACTGTTGCCCGTGTTTTTTTTTTCTGCTTTTCTCCCCAAATCCCCCCAGTACATAGTTGTATATTTTTAAATTCTGGGTCCTTGTAGTTGTGGCGTGTGGGACACCGCCTCAGCATGGCCTGACTAGCGGTGCCATGTCCACGCCTGGGATCTGAACCAGTGAAACCCTGGGCCACCAAAGCAGAGCACGCAAACTTGGGCCAGTCCCAATAATGTGCATTTTCAAATAATGTGGACTAAAGAGTAGAAAACAATAGTAGTGTCTTCATGGCTTTTCAAACAATATTTGGATGCTGTATACTCTAAATAAGATTATTTGTCTGTCTTCTAACGTGGAGTAATTTATGGTCTGGCTGACATGTCATCGCTCTACCCCTAGAGTAGCCACAACTTTAAAATCATTGCAGATCTTTCCCAGATCTCTAATCAAAATTAGTTTTCTGACCTTGGAAGGCAGCATAACCTTACTAGGGTTTATCTACTAGGCTTCTGTATTTTTTATTTTGATTTTGCCATCTCTGCACACAAACCACCAACTTTGTCTCATTAAAAATGGGTTGCCGGGGCTGGCCTGGTGGCACAGTGGTTAAGTGCGCACGTTCCACTTCGGTGGCCCGGGGTTCACCAGTTCAGATCCCAGGTGCAGACATGGTACCGCTTGGCAAGCCATGCTGTGGTAGGCATCCCACATATAAAGTAGAGGAGGATGGGCATGGATGTTAGCTCAGGGCCAGTCTTCCTCAGCAAAAAGAGGAGGATTGGCAGCAGAAGCTCAGGGCTAATCTTCCTCAAAAAAAAAAAAAAACTTGCCAGTGTAGTTGCTTTCTTGTTTTATCATCTTGTCTTGAGGTCTAATTTATAATGAAGATATGCAACTTGTTTTGTTCAGCATTCCTAATTCTACTCACTATGTTAGAAAATTAGATCCTGGACTGCCAGAGTAGGCCTGTTTTAAATAGTGGGGGAAAGCATGGAGGAAATAAGTGGTCTTCTTCCTCTCAACTGCCAAAAAAGTAAAACTCAGGCAGTTCTGAGATAGAAAGTCATTGTAATTGATGTTATTTAAAAAAAAAATCAAAGTAGAGGATATTTTACATGCCAGCGCAATACAGCAAAAAGTCATATTTAAAAAGAAAGAACAAATGTGTTTAGATTCTTCTTTGTTGTTTGCTCAGTCTAGCTTAGTTACCTTAAGAAGCCTTAAATGTAGAAGTGTATATAAATGTATATCTTGGCTCATTTGTGGAGGAAAAGGGAGTTGTTTTCTACTTATGATACTCTTTTCAATAGCTGATGTTTCTCTCTTTCATAACCGTAATAGACAGGGAAAAATGCATTTTTTGTGGGAGATCTTGGAAAGATTGTGAAGAAACACAGTCAGTGGCAGAATATAGTGGCTCAGATAAAGCCATTCTACACGGTAAAGTGCAACTCCGCTCCAGCTGTACTTGAGATTTTGGCAGCTCTTGGAACTGGATTTGCTTGTTCCACTAAAGTAAGTATTTTTCATTATTTTGTCACTAAACTGCAACATTTTAAAATTCATTTTAACTTTTGATTATCTACAGCAGTAGGCAAAAAAAATTGCCAGGAAGTTTGGGTTTTGGATGGGTTTTTAAATTCCTGTTTAAATTTGCAGTCTAATATTGGAAATTTATGAATTTTTCAAGTGTACCAGTGAAAGGAAAGTTTCTTAGGCTAGGGCTAGCTAGACCAAGTTACTTCTGATGACAGCAAAATAATAAACAGATTTCTCTAATGGTAATTATACATTTTTAAAGGTTTTTAACAGACTAGTGTAGTTAAGCATTGCCAGAAGATGAACTGTGACATTGTGTAATCCTAATTTAACATATAATTTGAATTTAACCAAAAAAAATGAAAGTATAAGGGTAGTAATTGAAAAGTAATAGAAATTTTGCCTTTTAGATGACACTGTTTAAAATCTATTTTTATAGAGTGAAATGGCTTTAGTGCAAGAATTGGGTGTATCTCCAGAAAACATCATTTACATAAGTCCTTGCAAACAAGTGTCTCAAATAAAGTATGCAGCAAAAGTTGGAGTGAATATCATGACATGTGACAATGAAGTTGAATTGAAGAAAATTGCACGTAATCACCCAAATGCCAAGTAAGTATAAAACTTAAGTACATGGGATTATCATCTTACTGCTTAGGGTCTGGGTTTGTCTTTAGCCTGGGAAAAAGGGGCATTTATGTAGAGCAGTGATGTGTCTTCTAATTATTTTAACTTAAGTTCCTATAGGAAAAATGCTAACAGCATTTTATTGGCTGCCTACTTCTAATCCTTCATGTGAAGTTGGGATGAGATAGGACTGTTGGGGATATGAATTTATAATCTTTGATTCAAGGAATAAAATTTGGTTAGTGGGCTAATCAAATTAGGGCCACAGGCATATTATAATTACATTAAGCCTACTGGCTATTTGTCATGTTGGAAACAGGATATGTTTTGGTCATCTTTTTTCCCTAGTTAGCTGAAGTTTTAATCTGCCCTTGGCGATAGTTCTAGAAACACTCCTCCTTACTGACAGTGTCTTAGGAGCCTAGTCTGTAGATTTGAGGGTTTTCTTTTTTAAGGCCCACACTTGGAACAGAAAGTTTAATGTTTTTGTCACTTGCACCTGCGTGCATCCCAAGATTTTTTTTTAAAGTTTGCTTTTTTTTGTTTTTTTTAAGATTTTGATTTTTCCTTTTTCTCCCCAAAGCCCCGTGGTACATAGTTGTATATTCTTCATTGTGGGTCCTTCTAGTTGTGGCATGTCGGATGCTGCCTCGGCGTGGTTTGATGAGCAGTGCCATGTCCGCGCCCAGGATTCGAACCAACGAAACACTGGGCTACCTGCAGCGGAGCGCACGAACTTAACCACTCGGCCACGGGGCCAGCCCCTGAAGTTTACTTTTTAAAAGCAAAACATTTTAGGGCAGAATTAATGTCGTGAACTGGTATGTCAAGAGGACTTCGGAGTATACTAAAAGTATATTGTGTTAGTACTTTAGTACTTGTGCTTGTTTAGTACTAAACAAGTACCAAATTAGTACTTGTTTGCTTGCTTTTAATGAATTATTGTGTTCCTGAAAATATGTATCATAGCCATATTTTCCTTGTATATGTATAATTTTCTTAATGACTTTAATGGTATTCTTAGAAAGATATCCTGACAGGATTGATTACCCTGAAAACCTTTGTTTGGATAAAGGCATTCTTGGGGGAATTCTAAGGAACCACTTGTCTCTAAAAAATCTTCTATGACCTTCTGAAAACAAGCCCTGATTTGGAGTGTTTATTGTATTAAATTTTAAACTGAAGAGTACACTCTTGATAGAGCTGATTCTACCCATACATAGAATAATTTTGCTTTTATCAGATTTGCCCCCTCTGATCATCAGTCATTTATTGGGACTTCTTGGGGAAATGGTTTTACAAACAGCATTTGTATGTTTGCAGTTCTTAGTGGTTTATGATTACTTAAAGATCTCCTGACAAAGGTCTTGTTCGTTTGTGTTGGTTATTGTGGTTTGGAAGGAATCACCAAATAGATTTGAATCGGTAGTCTAAAAGGCTGCTATTTAGACAAAAAATAATGCAAAGCTTCCCAAGTTTTTCTGTTAGAAGTACGAAATTAATAGAAATTTTCAGAATAAGTGGTGGAATGTTATTTAGCTAGAACAATTTAGGAATTTGAAACATTTAAAGCCCTGATATTTTTTATTGAAAGACAATGATGGCATTGCTATTCAATTTAGTCTTTTAAGGTGGATTTATGGATTGATGGACTTCATTTGAAAGTAATGTCGTCTTTCGTTACAGAGCCCAACCGACTCTTGCTGCTACAACAGAGTCTTAACTTTCTGCATTTTCCAAATTCCCATCCTTGTAAGCTTCATGCTTTAGGCCCTAATTGCTAGTTTTTTCTCTATGCAGGATGGTTTTTCATTAGGTTCACTTGATTCATCCGTCGTTGGATTTGGGAGCACTGGCAACATAATCAACACACTTCCTACAATCTTCAGGCTTCACATGTGCTGATGATGATGTAAACCAACTCTGCCCCAATCATCTTCCCCTTCTCTTAGGGTCTTACTACATATTGCAACAGAAGATAATATTGGAGGTGAAGAGGGTAACATGAAGTTTGGCACGACCCTGAAGAACTGTAGGCATCTCTTGGAATGTGCTAAGGAACTTGATGTCCAAATTATTGGGGTTAAGTGAGTATCTGTTTTAAATTTCATTTTATGGTGATGGTCTTTTTTTTTTTTCTGATTATCAATTTAAGATTTCATTTACATAGACTCTTATTAGGTTCAATTTTCAGTTTTTCTTCTTTGGGAAAAAGAACTAACTATGGTTTTATCCTTCTTCATACTATTTTGTACCTATACCTTCCCCCTCCACCAAAAAGGAGAGAAAATAGTAAATAATAATTATTGGTAGTAATTTAAGTTATCTCCCATTGAGTGGAGGGGATTTACTAGATTTCTAATGAAAACCAAAATGGCATTCAACTTCTGAGCTGTTATAGGTGCCGTTTCATTTTTTTTTTTCCCCATCCTAACGCTTTTTCATCTTCTACTTAATCTCTCAAGGCTACTTCAATAAATCAGTAGACTTTGTTTTACCCTCTTGATTTTATGTGTGAGGAAACAGAGACCTGGGAAATTAAATGATTTGATCATGGTCTCAGAGTTGTGATCTGAGTCAAATCTGGAGCACAAAAGCTGCAAATTTTGAGTGGCCAGTCCATTGCTGGTTTCACTACAGTGCAGGATCTTGCTTTTTAAATTGTTCATAAAGATGGATAAAGGATCACTGCTGTTAAATTTAATTCTTCCTTAGTTGACAATATTGACATATTTTTGAGAGTTTTTATATTTCAACTAAATTTTTAAGTTAACATACAGGAAAATTTTATGTGTATACTTCTATGAATTTTGAAAGATTTGTATAGCCACAGCTACAGTCAGGGTACAGAAAATGTAATATTTCGATAAAATTTAAGTATTCTATTCTGAAACTTTAAGTATCACTAATAAGTAAAAAAGCAACAAGTGTCAATGCTCCTCAGCTGAATTAATGTTCATCACAATAGACACGTTTTTATATTTGGTCAGATAAAATTGTACATTCAAATTAGAGATTTTATGACCCTTGCTACTTTACCTCATATATATATAAAAGCATTCCCCTATCTGATAGCTATGAAACATGACTGGTAACTCATTGTTAAAAATTGTTTATAAAAGGGGCTGGCCCCATGGCCGAGTGGTTAAGTTCCTGCGCTCCGCTGCAGACGGCCCAGTGTTTCGTTGGTTCGAATCCTGGGCGCGGACATGGCACTGCTCATCAAACCACACTGAGGCAGCGTCCCACATGCCACAACTAGAAGGACCAACAATGAAGAATATACAACTATGTACCAGGGGGCTTTGGGGAGAAAAAGGAAAAAATAAAATCTTTAAAAAAAAAAAAAAAAAACTTGTTTATAAAATTAAGGGCTGGCCCAGTGGTGTTGTGGTTAAGTTTGTGCGCTCTCCTTTGGCAGCCCAGGGTTCACTGGTTTGCATGCTGGGTGTGGACCTACACACTGCTTGTTATCCAGCCATGCTGCGGCAGGCGTCCCACATATAAAATAGAGCAGGATAGGCACGGATGTTAGCTCAGGGCTAATCTTCCTCAAAAAAAGTAAATTATTAAAAAAATTGTTTATAAAATTAACAGTATTTTCCAAACATTGCCTTTTCTAAAAGGCTGATATTGTAACTGGGATAATGAGAGGCTAGTGTTTCTAATACTTTAAATACTTGGTAAGGTTAATGTGAATACTTATTGATGATGAATGAGAATTAAAAGGCATTGTGGGAAGAGCCTCTAAAGCTTGTTGCTTTAAATTTTATTACTCTGTTTGTTTCAGATTTCATGTTTCAAGTGCTTGCAAAGAATCTCAAGCATATGTACATGCTCTGTCTGATGCTCGATGTGTGTTTGACATGGCTGTAAGTTTTTTCCTTAAATTATTTTGATATTTTAAGCCAGGTTGTTATTTAAGACTAAGATTCATTGTTATTCTACCTCTGAAGTACTGCCATTATACTTAGTATTAACACACACCTCACTTTTTATAATATAAGCAGAGTTTTATACAGTTAGATTTTTTTAAGTGGCAGCAAATGAAAGAATGAAATAGTTTACTTGCATCTCTAAAGACAGTACAGACAGCATCAGGAAGACTGTATACGTAAAATTGAATTAATTTGCCTTTTGTTAGTAGGAACTAAAAAACTTAATTGTACTAACGGTTGTTAGAACAGATATTATTTACCTCCCTGGGAGGGGATTTTTGAAATGTCTTTATATCAATTACAGTTTGCAAAAAGCATTTAAAATATTTTTTTCATCTCTAGGGAGAATTTGGCTTCACAATGAACATGTTAGACATTGGAGGAGGCTTCACAGGAACTGAATTTCAATTGGAAGAGGTAAGCTTTGTTCAGTGGATGGACATACTGCAATAATCTCTCATTCTTTGCTCCCGAAATGGTTGATGTGTAGACTAGGGTTTTTACAACAACAGAAACTAAATCCCTGTAACATGTTTAAAATTTAATTCTAAGAAATGAATAGGCAATGAGAAGACCTAACTGACTTTGAAAAGTTTGATAAAATTCTTTGAACTTTATAGCATAACTTTTATCACAAAAAACCTTATATTTCAGTTGTGTTTCTGCTCTTATGGAGTACTGCATGGCACAGATGAATTCATCAGCTTAAGCTGTTTTATCCAGATGCACATTTTTTTAATTAGTGCCATTCTGCTAGTTACAAAATAAACTTTGATGATTTGAAAGCCTGCTAAATTGCTAAATAGCTAAGCTTCGTGATCTATAATTGGAACTACTTAATTTTCCTAGAAAACTTAAAAGCTATATTGGTCTCTTAGTACTGAGTTATCTAATCCAATATTGAAACCATAATGTGGGATTTTAAATCCATAGGTTAATCATGTTATCAGCCCTTTGTTGGATATCTACTTTCCTGAAGAATCTGGCATTAAGATAATTTCAGAACCTGGAAGCTACTATGTGTCTTCTGCATTTACACTTGCAGTTAATATCGTTGCAAAGAAAGTTGTTGAAAATGATAAATTATGCTCTGGAGGTAAGTTACGAAGTTTATGGTTTTGTTTCTGTTAGTAGATAATTCTAATTAGTTTGAAGATGAATTTATCAGCTATTATTGAAGTGCAAATATACTGTAGGACATTTTATGGATTATAAAGTTGTGGATGGTCTTTAGTCACCTTTAGGCAGCTTTGCTAAATGCCCTAGTCAAGGTCTCACTCTATGACTTTCTGAATCCAGCTCTCTTGGTGCTGATTTATATAGGCGTATCTTAGATAAACTACCCCCGAGTGATTCTCTTCCCTTGTTGAGAGCCAGTGTTTTATTGTGATGTCTCTGTCGTGTTCCTTTTAGTCAGGTGGGTCACAGGGAGAATCTGCGCTATACTTGCTTATATAACAAGGGCCAACAGTCCTTTTAATGCATCTTGAGTCACACCAACAAAAAGGCACTAGATGGTCTGTCTTGCCAACAAATAACACTTTAAAAATGTGTGGGAAGTACTGTTCTACATTAAGGAGACTTATTTCTTCCTATAGTCTTTTTCCTTAAATAAGCAAGAGTAACAAGAGTTTTTTTTTCTTCCAAGTTTAATTTCTTAAACTTGAAGAGCTGCAAGAAGAATCTAAGGAACCTCCATATACTCGTTACCCAGATTCACTCTTTTCATTTTGCCCCAATTGCTTAGTAGTCTATTTATGCATAGGCATATTTTTTTTAACCTTGTGAGAGCAGGTTGAGGTACTGTACCCTAAATTATATTTCCCTAAAACAAGGATGTAACAGTGTTATAAAAGATGACTTGTACAATACTGTCATCCACAGTTCATAAGAAAATTGTCGTTTTTCCCAGTATTGTGCTTTATAAAAGCTTTTTGTTTTTCCTTAGTTAGAATCCATTCCAGTGCTGCACATTTCATTTAATTGTCATGTCTCTTTTAAACTACAGAAAGTTCCTCAGTATTGCTTTGTATTTCTTTACTTTGACATTTTTGAAGAGTAGAGGTTTTGTAGAATGTGTTTCAGTTTGTGTTTGTCTGATACTGCCTCAGGTTATGCATTTTTGGCATGAAATGATATTCTATGCATCATATTAGGAGGCAGTCTGTTCTAATATTTTGATCACTTGGTTAACGTGGTGTCAGATAGCTTTCTCCATTATGAAGTGGAAAGATAATTTGAGACCATGTAAATAACCTCTCTTATCGTATTTTCACCCTGTTAGTTTTAGCATCTGTTAATGAATTTCTGACTCCATTATTCAGTCTGAAGAATGGCTTTCCCTTCCCTCTTATTTTTTATGTAAATTTAGACTCCTAGGTACTTATTCAGTAGGTTATATAAACTATTTTCATTATTTACTGTCCCAAATTTAGGTTCTTTTGACATGCCCACGTTATTACCTGGGCACTTCTTTACTTTCTGGTGCATCAAGATGTTCCAAGCTCATGTTATCCTTTTCCTTCCTTTCCTGGAATCAGGCATTGCAAGCAGCTCTAGTTCGTATTAATGGAGAGTGGTATTTTAAAAGCCAAAAAATGAGCATTGGGTTGTGCTCACTACTAATGTGTCATTGCCTCCAGGTTTTCTCACTGAATAGAACTAGGAAATGTGTATGTGTATAGATACACTCACATATCTATACATCAAAAGCCATGAGTGTGGTATACCACAGGGTGTGTTCTACCCATTCTCTTGCTGCTGAAAATTTGGTTTCCAGTTTTGGGCTATTATAAGTATAACTATTAGGAACCTTCTTATACAAGTCTTGTGGACTATTTTTAAATTTCTTTTGAGTAAATAACTAAGAACAGAATTGCTGGATCGTAGAGAGGTGTTTTCAAAGTGGCATTACCATTTTACCCTTCCACTGGCAATATATATGTGCAAGTTCTGGTTGCTCCGTACCTTCACTGATTTTTTTTGTATTGTCTTTTAAATTTTATCCACTCTGTAGGTGTGTGGTGGTGGTAACTCATTGTAGTTTTAATTTGCATTTATCTGGTGACAAATGATGTAGAACATGTTTTTTTTCTTATTTGAGGAAGATTTACCCTGAACTAACATCTATGCCCATCTTCCTCCATTTTATACATGGGACGCTTGCCACAGCATGGCTTGGTAAGTGGTGCACAGGTCCGCACCCCAGATCCAAACCGGTGAACCTAACCACTGCGCCACCAGGCTGGCCCCAGAACGCTTTTTTCATGTGGTCCTTGGTTATCTTTCTTTGTGAAGTATGTGTTCAGTTTTTTAGGCTAACAGATTTGTTTTAAGGGATGTCATATATCAGCGTTTTTTAAAGTTAAGTATTTTGAGAAATGTGAAAATTACAAGTCAGTTCTATAGATATTCAACCTATTTGATATGCCCTTTAGACATTTTACAATAAATTCATCTTCACTTTTCCTATTTCAGTAGAAAAAACCGGAAGTGATGAGCCAGCCTTCATGTATTACATGAACGATGGTGTTTATGGTTCTTTTGCAAGTAAACTGTCTGAGGACTTAAATACCTTTCCAGAGGTTCACAAGGCAAGTTTTATTACAAATAATGTCAAAACTGCTTATTTGGCATTTTATAAACTGAACTGTTTTTTTTTTGAGCCACATTAGCCTTGAGCCTAATATCCGTGCCCATCTTCCTCTACTTTATGTGTGGGGCGCCTGCCACAACATGGCTTGACAAGTGGTCTGTAGGTCTGCACCTGGGATCCCAACTTGTTGAACCCCAGGCTGCCAAAGCAGAACGTGCAAACTTAACTGCTGCACCACCAGGCCGGCCCATAAACTGAGCTGTTATTTTTAAGATCCATCCCAATTTTTTAATTTTTTATTTATGTTTTTTGGTGAGGAAGATTGGCACTGAGCTAACATCTGTGCTAGTCTTCTCTATTTTGTGTATGTGGGTTGCTGCCACAGCATAGCTTGATGAGAGGTGTGTGGGTCTGCACCCAGGCTCTGAAACCAAGAAACCTGGGCTGCCAAAGCACAGCATGCCATCTTAACCCCTATGCCACTGGACTGGCCCCAAGGTGCATCCCAAGTTTTGGAGACATATTTTAGGTTTGTGAATATTGCCCTTTTTTGAGGATTTCCATTCCTCTGGCTGAGTCCCTGTAGTCTGCTGTTGCCTTAGATGAAGAGCACCATTGCCCCTAGCTCTAGGCCTTTCTTCCATGGGCACGTTGGATCTGAGATACTGAAAAAGGCTCTTATCCACCCTCAAATTCAGTACCTGCATGAGTAAAAACTTAAGTTTAAAAAAACACCTTTCCTTTCCTACAGAAATACAAGGAAGATGAGCCTCTGTTTACAAGCAGCCTTTGGGGTCCATCCTGTGATGAGCTTGATCAAATTGTGGAAAACTGTCTTCTTCCTGAGCTGAATGTGGGAGATTGGCTTATCTTTGATAACATGGGAGCGGATTCTTTCCATGAACCATCTGCTTTTAATGATTTTCAGAGGCCAGCTGTTTATTACATGATGTCATTTAGTGATTGGTAAGGTGGTGTTGGTGTTTTTAAAGCAGACTGGGTATTTGAGGTGACATGAAATGTTTGCTAATTTTAATTCTGTGATGAATGCATCACTTAGAAGTAATAATAAAATGATCTTTTAAGCATTCCTAAAAAACTAGATTTCATAGTCCTGTTTCATTGTCCATTGGTTATTTTTGTTGTGTGGTCTTTTTGCTTAAATTTAGAATTATGCTTATTTTTTTCTTTTTATGTAGGTATGAGATGCAAGATGCTGGGATTACTTCAGACACAATGATGAAGAACTATTTCTTTGTGCCTTCTTGCATTCAGCTGAGCCAAGAAGACAGCTTTTCCACTGAAGCTTAAACAGGCATTAACGCTTCTTTAGATCTGAAGTTGCAGGTTAAGCTTGTCTGGTCTACATTCCAATGTGGAAAAAATTCGAACAATCTTATTCTGTTAATTCTCTTGGAAACAAAACTATTAGTAATAGCTATTTGGGACCAGACGAAATCAGCTTTTATCTATAATTTACTGGGTGAAATTGGGAGATTTAGATAATGTATCCAGATTTAAACTTACCAGTTTGTCCTATCCCCTTAAGCGTTTAAAATAAAATATGCAACAAAATGGATGACTTAGTGGAGATGGAAGCCCATTAATTGGGTTCCCCATTAAACCGTTTACATACAAGTACACAGTTTTTATACTAAGGATTCGTGTTAAAAAGTCTTGTAAAGTTAATGTCTTTCACCCAGATATATCAGATGTCAGTGAAAGACCAGTGTGACTTCCTTAGATACGTTTAGTGTATTTAGAATGTGTAAATTTGTGCTTTGAACTGTAGTTTAATAAATGTAAAATTGCATCATAGTATTTGTTGTATTTGACCTAATGTAACCCTTGTATGATTGCAATAAAATTTTGTGTAGATTTTACTGTTTTTTCAGGCTAAAACTTTGGGAAAGGGGCTAGCTAGCAAAGGTAGTTTTGAAATAGATGTGTATATGGACTGTTTGAAGGTTATTTTCCTTTATTGCTCATTTACGTTTAGTTTGGCTCAGTACATTTTTCAGTTATTTAATTAGTAATTTAAGTAAAATGTTTGGTAAATCATTGTGAAGTTCAGATTCATTATGGAGAGTTGATGTGCAGTAAGCATGATGTTTAACACCAAAAATGGTAATCCTGCATAAACCAATTGTAATCATTAGTAGATGTTTCTGTATAGATAGAATGCATAGAGTACCTTAGTAAATTTTTGAATCACAAATCTTTTGGCTGAAATGGAAGATTCTATTAAATACTTGGAATAAAATTGGAGAGAGGGAAATAAAATTGCAGAAAACTCTGCAGCACACTAAAACTTAAAGAAGGGCTACATCTGTATCCAGAAACCTGATGCTCTTTTGCACGGATGTTATTTAAATTCAGAGTTGTGAGGAGTTGAGGTGAAGCACACCTATTTTCAGTTTCTCAATTGCAATGATTTCAAACTTTAGGAGTTTGTTTTGTTTTAGCTACTAGTTTCTTGTTATTTCTCATTTGTTCAGCTTAGTAAATTACTTTTAATACTAAAATTTTATGGTGATTGAGGGAAGGGAGTTAGCATCACTCACCTGACAGTTGTTGCTAGGAATTTGCATTGTTCACTGCTAGTATATTAGTAATCCTAGATCTCAGAATCACAAGTAATAAAATAACAGGGGTCATTTTTCCTAACTTATTCTATGTTCAGATGTGGAATTTCTGTCTCCTAAGAGGAAATGTGACTTTACTTTGGTGCCAATGGACAGAAAATTCTACCTGTGCTACATAGGATGAGTTTGGAATGCACTTAATAGCTGGTTTTTACACCTTGATTTCAAGGTGGAAAGAAATTGATCATGAATCTCTAATAAATTTCAATCTTAAACCAGTAGGTGCTTAATATTTTTTGATTTGATTAATGCCCATTTGAATTTCGTGGGTTCTACTTAAAAAAAAAATTTAGGACCCCTAAATCCATTGTCATCTAATTACCCTTGGACTTTTCCAAGGTATAATATGGGGTTTTATGCAAAATTTCAAGCTACCATGCAACTTTTTTTAACTGTAATAAGGAGGAGGAATCGTTCCCAACCTTCTTTATATGTTGTGCTTTGTGGTACAGAAATGCCAGACTTTTTAAAAGATAGTATGACTTTGAGTCCTTGGCTTGACTATACAACTTGGAGCTTCATGGCATGTCAATTTTGCCGTATTCATAGGAGAGCTATTCCATGTATAACAGCTCAGAGTTGCAAATACCACATGTGAATGATATGGTAACTTTAAGAAACGTCTGTATTGTATTTGAAGACTGTTTGCCATAAATCTGAAGTTTGAACTTAATGTATTTCAATTTGGTATGCTAAAAAAGTACTGAATTAATGTAATGATCTTTTTTTTTTTTTACGATGTTATCTCAGTTCAGAATTTAACTGAAAATATAAAACCCAAATGATTTCTATATAGTAAATTGAACTGTAAAGGTAACGTGTGTGTGGTTCTGAATACACAGATAAAATGTTTTTATTCCTCCTTACGTTTTACCTTGGCTTCAATTGTGAAAGAGTTGAAATTTTACGTATCACCCTTGTGTATGTTAACTTTGAAGCATTCTTTCAGAATTTTGCTTTATTACAAAATAACATTGAATCTGGTAAAATGCTGGGTATTGCATATGGGACAATGAAGGTTTTGATGAAGTTCAATACTATATATATGAACACTGAGATATTTTTAGGACCACATTTTCTAGATACATTAATTCGCCAGCCCCCTAACAACTTTAAACTTAGACCAGATGAAATCTATATAAATTAAGCTACATATTCCAAGTAAACATGGGTACTGATACCATTCACTACAGATATTGGGTTAAAAAAGCCACATTGTTCAATCTCTGTTTTTGTCCCTTGTCTCAGGGAGTTACTCTCTATTTCCTCACTGTAGTTATTAGCAGCTTGACCAACAATGTAGTAAAGAATTAATTGGCTTCAAAGTACGAAATCAGGAAAAAAGTTACCTAGTAGTCTTCCACATTCAAGTTGTGAAAAATCCTACAAATTCTCTAATTCCTGTCGCATGCATGCTGAAGGCAGAATAGAAGTATGGTGTGAGTATTTTGCAGATGCAGCCTTTTCTAATGGGAATAAACCTGGCCTAGAAGCTAGACATAGAAACTAGTTCTGGTCTAGACTGGCATTTGCTGGAGGCTGATCTCTACCTACTTAAAGTGATGAGCTACCGGCTTTAAGGTGGCCACATTTTGAGAGCAAAAGTAAGTTACTTCTGTGATTTCTGGAGCTTTTTCCTTCTCTTGGGACTGGAATCAGATTTGAGCCAGAGATGGTTTGCATTGGGTTTTTTACCCCCAGCTCTTTCTGTTGCTATTTCGGAGGAGGGGAAAGTATAGAAATAGGAAAAGGGTTTAAGTTTGTAGAAATTCTAGTATTGTGCAGCCATCTACTTGGGCAAGTTAAAGCTAACCTGACAAGTTTTCTAAAAAGTAGCAGTTCCTACTCTTAAATGTACTGAAGAATTTTGTTTTTCCTTAATACAGATTGTGGGTGCCACATGTGTCATCTTAATCATAGTACATATCTTCACCCAGAAAGGAGTATAGATAGGGGAACACAAAACCACCCCAGGCTCAAGGCACTCTGACTTGAGTATTACACAGTTGAAAGATTTGGGTTTTATCTGTTGGAAACTGGGACTGGGCAAACTTTTTTAATGGCAGTGAAAAGAAGGCTCGTTCTACCCAACTGCTCCTTTTGAGTGTTGTGTTATTCCTGAATTCTTTGACCTATAGTATGGACTTCAGCTGGTCTTTCAAGCTCTGATTCTACCGTAATGCTGTTTATGCTTGTCAAAACCCTTTGCAGTTGATGGCCTAGTGAGAAGATTAGCACTGGATCAATTATGGGAAATTGAGAAGTTAGGAATCTGCAGTTGACTAATCAATGAATGGTTGTGCATTGGTGTTGAAAAAAGGGGTTGCGTAAGAGTGCAGAAAGATCTTATGGTAAACTCCTAGGGGGATAAGTCCCAAATTCCAGTTAAAGCTTTTCCTAAATAATGGTGCCAGACTTCATCTGGAGTGTGCCTGTGCACACCACCTTGTCACCACTCAATGTTAGCCAGGAGTATGCAGAGGAAGGAGACACTTGGCTAAAATTTAGGAATTTTAATTCTCTGGATTTCCTTGATTAACCCATATATTTTCTGTTTGTCAAATTGAGATTTTCTCAGCTCCATATTGCAAGTCTTCTACTTTCTATTTCTGCAAGTTTTACTTTCCAAGCTAAGGGTACAATTTCTTTTGTCTCTGAAAATGGTTTTTTTGGAAGTTCCCACTTCCGCATTCTCTCCCCAATTCTAGATAGCCTGTTTTCTCTAAGTTGTCGTCTCCTGTTTTTGAATTAGTCTGTATATTTCATGAT
Source organism: Equus caballus (assembly GCF_041296265.1). Classification (NCBI taxonomy): domain Eukaryota; kingdom Metazoa; phylum Chordata; class Mammalia; order Perissodactyla; family Equidae; genus Equus; species Equus caballus. Next base: position 63,482,953 of record NC_091692.1, on the reverse strand, counting down.
TAGAGGCATTCCGCAGATACCTAGTAACTTTGTGTCTGAGCGGAGGACAAAAGACCTAAGCTCTTGTGTGTGTGAGTGCAGTTTATCAACTGAAACAACGTGATCTGTTGTGGTGGGTTCATTGGGGAACCTCTGAATGTTGTTATTTTGAAGTCTCCTGATTCTTAGTGAATGCTCTTCATGTCTCCTGCCTGAGGGGTGATGGGCCATCTGCCAGCATTCTGGAAGCCAAGTCAGTCGGTGGGCTCCTGTATTCAGTGTACAGTAGAGCACCCCTGCCCTCAGTGGTGCCGAGTGTCAACCATTCCAGAGGCCCATTTACCCTCTCCAGAGAACAAATCTCCAGTCTTGTGGAATGAGAGAGGGCTCTCACCCAGCTGTTTGGCATATGAAAAAGGATCTGGGGTTTGAATTTAGACTTGCAGACAGTATTTATTTTGCCCCTACCTCCAGAGGTTGTGACTGCTGCCAATTCCCGCACCTTTTAGAATTTGAGTTTTTTGTTTTCCCCACTAATTGGAATTCCATTTCCCTCAGCTGCTAAGTAATTTACTAACCTGCCTACTTTCCAGCTTCTGCTTTTTCATGTTCTCTTCTAATTCTCTCCATCCTTGTTTTTCCCTTTATAAATGTCCTTTTAGTTCAGGGAGCAACAAGAATAGATGCATTTGCAGTCCACCATTGTTAATGTGCCTCTCAGTATATATCACATGCATAAACATAGGTGTAAAATTAACAGGCCTTTTAGATTTGGAGAAGCCATTTGAACTATTCTGATCTGCTTCATGGGACTAAATTTGAGAGGTATTTTCAAGGTATTCTGGTATCTAAAATACAAAAAGGTAAAGGTCCTGTACAAGGCTACAAGAATAGCTCATGAGAGCATTTTAACGTTTGACTTGAATCCACTCTTTAAAGTTTTATACTTTTGTGGATTGTTGGTACACCTATGCCAGCAATCGTTTACCATAGTGACATACAGGAATTGGATGTTAATTTCTGCATTTATCTAAAATTGTTCTTTTTAAGCTTATTGGGATGCTTTTAAGTTGTAACTTATGCAATACTTAGTCACACATACTCTTAGCTTTTGTTGCTAGAAACCAGTCTTAATGCATCTAAGGCAATTTCCTTATATGTTTTACTGCTCAGTAATGCCCCTCTGCTTTACTTGTCTATGACTTAAACCTACCCTCTTAAAATATTCTCCTTTACTGTTAAATTCGCAACAGAAATAAAGGAACTGAGAGCATTTTCAAAGTTTGGTTTCCTCCTTTTCTAGTTCTCCAAGACTGTAAACACCACACTTACAGAGCTTGCTGTGAGAGGGAGGAGAACTTCGGTGCTTCTCAAAAGAAAGGCGTCACTTAAAAATATTTGTTAAAAATGGATTCAGCTATTCTTACCTGCATGTTGCCCCAATAAGCACTGGAGTTAGAGTATTTTAGACTGATGAAAAGGTCAGGGAAGGTCATGAGTGTAGAGCTGAACATGTGAGAAGTTCATGTCAAGGAGGAAAAAACTACTTCCCAAGTGGCAGGATGCTACTGTCCCCTCCCTTTACTTATGCAGTCAGTTTTGCTGTAACTTGGCAAATGCTTTCCTAGAAATCTTTACACCGTGAAATTGCACAAGGCTGATGGGAAAAATGGAGTGAGGAACAGTACAGTCGAACTTTGTCAGTGCAGCATTACAGTATTGATAATAACTGATTTAAAATGGCAGTACAGTTTTACACAATGTTAAATAGTTAAGAAATACGTAGATACTACAATCACTGTAGCACTTTACCTTGAAAAAGACTGACAGTTTGTGAAAGTAGAAGGGTTGCAGCTTGTGAGTTATTGTGAAGTGGTGGGAGGGAAGGTTATCTGAAATTGCAAAGTTGTAACACTGGTTGTGAATGGATGTGGCTCATAACACACTTGGTGAACTGAGGTTAGCTGGTAGATATTTGGGCAATGTGTGTTTTGTGTATTCCTAAGCAGTTTGATTCAATTGAGTGCAGCTTTCTGTTTTCACTAGCATTTCTAGAAGTTGAAAATCATATATTAGGAACCATGAAGTTCACAGTATGTTATCATTGATACCTAAAAAAATCGCCTTGTAACAAAGCAGTTTCAAAACATTGTGATGGAACTGACTTCTATCACCCTGTCCAGACCAAAGTTGAAAAGTGTATCAGTAATGAAAGATTACATTCAAGCCTTCACTATCAGCATCCCCACTCTCAAATGACAGCAATCTGATGGCAGTTGAGCAAAGGAAAGCAAAAACTACGGACACACACATTGGAACTAAAAGCCCAGCCTTAAGTTGTGAGCCTTCAGCAGCTGCTATTCCTGGTGCTGGGGGCTGGGTCCATGAGCCCTACAGAGAATCTTGGTGGAGCACCACAGTATTCAGTCACTAAAAGAAAAAGACTGTATATCATGTTTAGCGTCTATTTAAGAAGGTCAGAACCACAGTTCCTGCTAAGACGTGTGCTAGTTTGCTAGGGCTGCTGTAACAATGTGCCACCAACTGAGGGGCTTAAATAACAGAAGCGTGTTGTTTCCCAGTTCTGGATGCCAGAAGTCCAAGATAAGGCATTGTAAGGGTTAGTTCCTTCTGAGGGCTGTGAGGGAAGGATCTGTCCCATTCCTCTCTCCTTGGTTTGGAAAGGGCCATCTTCATGATTACATGGCATTCGGGAGAATGTATGTGTCTCCCCTCTCTATAAGGACACCAGTCATATTGGATTAGGGCCCACCCTAATGACCTCATGTTAACTTTAATTACATCTGCAATGATCCTATCTCCAAATAAGGTCATGTTCTGAGGTACTAGGGGCTAGGACTTGAACATGTGAATTTTGGGGGACACAACCCATAACAACATGTATCTTTGTGACCATTCAGTACAGGGACTAGGCCCCTGCCTGTCCCCTCCCTCCCCTTCTCAGTGGTTGCTCCTTCTGTTCCCTCCCTTTCTTCCATTTCACATTTTCAAGCTTTCCTGCTTGCTTTTGTTTATCTTTCCTTTTTCTACAAAGTTAAGGAATCTTTGTTTTTTTACTGTTATAAAATTCTTTGAAATTATAAAAATTCCATTAATACAGAAAAGTATAAAGAAGCCAGTTTTTTAAAAATTGTCTGAAAGTTCTCCAACAGGGACAACTGCTTTTAAAATTCTGTGGCACTGCCTTCTAGACACCTCTTTTCATTCTAACATTACAATCCTCTTTCTCCCTGTGGGGAAAGTTTGACTTCACCATTAACGCTGACTGCCCAGCATTTTACTTCTGCCGCTTCCAATAATTTTAAACCATTTTTCTCCAATAGTGCAGTGAACGGCCTTCAGGTATTGCAGGTGCACCGTGACACTGGAAGAGAAAATCCAGGGAGACCATCTGAAGTCAGTTCACCCCTCGGACGAGCCCTCAGGTACACCTACAATGCCTGGAAATGCTAGATTCAAATGTACCTCCCAAAGGGATGTGACTACTCTGCAACCTTCCAGATGGTTCTCTAGGGGAGAGGGAACCCTGGGTTCAGTCCCCTAAGGCCTGGCCCAGAGGGCAACTGAGGGCATGAGAACATGTCCAAGAACTAGGTTCTTCAGCCTGAGTGTCCCCTTTTGGTTCTCAACATTTTAATCTCTCTTCCCATAACTCAGCCCCGAGACGTGCAGCTCAGAAGGCCATCATCCATTTCTTTGCACCCGACTCATCTCTCCCAGCTCCAGCCTGCTGACCGCCCACACTGCATGATCCAGAAGATCTGCGGCACCAAACTGACTCAAGCCCCAGTGGGGCAAGAGGCAGGCCAGGGACCATGCCTGGTTCTAGAACCTTGCCAATTTGACCCCCTCCTGTCTCTCACCTGGATCGTTTTAATGGTTTCTAACTGGTCTCTCTGCTGCCAGGGTCTCCCCTCGGGCCACCATCCTTACGGCTGCAGTGAGCTTCTGAAGCCAGTCTGCTTGAATCACTGTTCTGCTTGAAAATCTCCCTTCACGGTCCTGCCTGGGATCTGTGCTTTCTAGGCCCTTCTCAGCCCTCACACAGAAGGCCCCGACTTGCTGCTTATCCCCTGAGATCCCTCAGCACCTCTCAGACAGCAGTGTATCAGTCACTGGTTCATTTCATTGTTTACTCTTTAACAAGTACTCTTTGATGTTTAGAGGCCAGGCACTATTCTAGCACTGGGACAGCAGTAAACAGAACAGCCCCAAATCCCTGCCCACGTGGCACTTCCATTCCAGGGGACCAGCTAGAGCCTTTTCACTGACTTCTAGATTCCATCTGAGAGACAGACCAGCCCCGACTCGAGCTTTAGGGCTAGCATAGTCAGTCCTCTGACCCTTTAGGTCCCCTATATCCCTTATCCAGGACGCTGGGCTGGGCTGGAGTCAGCAACTGTATAATATCCACACAAACCCAATCACATACTAAGCAACCATGGGTGATTCTGTGCCACACAGAACCCTGGCTCCTCTTCCAGCCTGTGACCCTGAAAACAGAGTTTCTTTTCCCTGCTCTGTCCTCACCTGATGCCTGACTCATAGCTCACACAGCAGCAGTAGAACCTAGTGGTTAAGAATATGGACTTGAGACATCCTAACTCCAGTTCTACCATTTACTAGCTGTGTGACCTTGGACAAATTATTTAACTTCTCTGAGCCGCAATCACCTCTTCCACAAACAGTGCGTATTAGTTATTACTGTGTGACAAATTGCCCCCAAACTCTGAGTTTTATTTCCTCACCTATAAAAAATTAGGATTGTAAGAATTCAATGAGTTTTTGCCTTTAAAGTGCTTAGAAAAGTGCCCGGCGTATAGTAAAGATTCACTATGTGTTAGCCATGGTGTCTCCCGGGTTCCTGCTCACAGAATCTTAGCTTGATGCCTCCTGGGGCTCTGAACCCTCTCGCTCCTGAGACTCCTGAATAAGATGTTGTGGAAGGTTATGGAGACTGTGTGGAATTCCTGATGATTCTACCTTCTTTCAAAAATTCTTTGAAATATCTCACATAAGATAGAAACTAGATAAGAAAAATAGCAAAGTGGAAAAACTTTAAAAATGAGATAAAACAGAGGTGAGGTTAGTACAAAAGTGATCATCATAAGGTCCTGAAAAACCTTGACTTCATTTTAGCTCTGAGGTTCCTAGCAGCCGTGGTTAAAGTGAAACACATTTGATTCAAATTAAAAAACTGTTTTGTTTTTTGAGGAAGATTAGCCCTGAGCTAACTGCTGCCAATCCTCCTCTTTTTGCTGAGGAAGACTGGCCCTGAGCTAACATCGGTGCCCATCTTCCTCTAATTTATGTGTGGGACGCCTGCCACAGCATAGCTTAACAAGAGGTGCATATGTCTGTGCCTGGGATCCAAACTGGCAAGCCCCAGGCTGCGGAAGCAGAGTGCAGGAACGTAAACACTATGCCACCAGGCTGGCCCCCAAACTAAAAGTTTTTAAACAAAATTCAAAGCATCCATAGAATATGAGTGAGGCTTTCTTTCTATAGTGCAAAAGCACAGCGCCAGGGACAATTAAGCTCAAAATGCTTTCTCTGACAAGGGCCCAGACGCGGTTGGCTGGCCTCGCTGTTGGTGGACAATCTCAGACATCTCTCCAAGCCTGCAGCTCAGAGCTCAGGGGTGGGGCGGCAATGGCAGATCTGCCCACTAGATGGCAGGCGTGGATTACCTTTGCTCATAGTGCTTTGGAAGTTGCAGCAGCTGTTTCCTGGTGTACTCAGCTGATTTCATGTAATAAATTCTTATGTTCTATCATGGTTCTGAACATCACAAGTGCCCCGCCTCTCAGTCCTTTGCATTGCTACAGTGAGTTTCGAGGTGGGGAGGAGCCAGGAGGAAGAGGGGATTCCTGCCTCGTTTTCCATCCCCTCCACCATACACCCATCCCTATTAGCAACAGCCTTTGCCTCTGCAAATGCCAAAGTACAGGTTTCCAGTTACCATGACAACTTCCGTAGCTCTGAGTCCAAGAGGAACTAGTGTTCCTGGGTGTGAGACAATGTAACCAAAGGCTAGAAGACCTGGATGCTGAAGGGATGTGGCTGTTAAACTTTGAGTCTTGAGATAGCAGAGTAGCGCAGCGGAAGCGTGCTGGGCCCATAAACTTTGAGTGTGGCTTTTTCCAGGTGGGTTTTGAACTTCTTGAAGTTGAAGTGTCAGGCCCACCAAGGACATGCCTATGACCACACAAAGCCAAGTTTACTTAGCTCGATGTGTCCGAGGAACCAACATACGAGGCAAGCCTTCAGGACATCTCGATCTGAGATGGTTAGGCCGGGCTTTTGGAAGGGTCAGATGGTTGAGGCTACTAGCAAAGCAGGGACTAGTTAGGACCAGGTGATTGGGGGAAAGGGGACTTTTGCTGATTGATTCAGGCTCAAAGAAGTGACCTTTTTATCTGTGGGGGAAAGTTCCCTGTGTGGCTGTGGCTTTGTTAAATCCATGCAGTTGTTTTTGTGGTTTAAAAGTTAAGTTCTTGGGGCCAGCCCGGTGGCCGAGTGGTTAAGTTCACGCACTCTGCTTTCGCGGCCCAGGGTTTCACTGGTTCGGATCCTGGGCACGGACACGGCACCGCTCATCAAGCCACGCTGAGGTGGCATCCCACATGCCGCAACTAGTAGGAACTACAACTAGAATATACAACTATGTACTGGGGGACTTTGGGGAGAAGAAAAAAAAGGAAATTAAGGTCTTGAAGGCAGTCAACTGGTTTCTCTGCCTGCTGTTTTTCAGTAACTTCTGAGGATAAGAGCTGCATCTTTTTCACATCCCCAGAGCCTGGCACATAACAGATGCTCTTTGTTGGATGGATAAATGAGCTCACAAACACCCCCTCCTTTCTATGATTCTGGTTCTCCTCCAGGGCTTGTCCTGAGATGGGTAAGCAGAGTTCCACACAAGACCTCAGAGGCAAGCAAACGGGGCAGAGTACTCATCATTCGTTCATTCACACATTCAGTGAACATATATTTTTCAAGCACCGACTTCATGTCTGGCACTGGGCCAGGTTCTGGGAACACCATGATGGGCAAGCCAGACACGATATTGTCCTGAGGGGGACAGGCAGGGATGGAATCAACAAATATCTGTAAGACTAAGGAAGAGTCACAGCTCTGAAGGAGTAGCATGTGGTGCATATGATGGGGCATTGGGTTTGATCAGGAAGCTTCCTGGTAAAATGATAGTTGCACTGAGATGTGAATGAAGAGCCAGAGTTAACCAGGTGAAGAGATGGAGGGAGAATGTTCCATGCAAGGGGCACAGCATGTGCAACGGCCATGGGATGGAAATTCAAGGACCTGAGAAAGAGGCTAGTGTGCCTGGAGCATAGAGACTCATAACACAAGTGTGCAGGACAGAGCCAGACCAGGCAGGGCTCTGCAAGCCTTTTAATGGATTGTCATTTTTATCCTGAGACAGATGGGGGAGGCATTATTCTTTTTATAGCTGGGGGTGGGGTGTGTTTCAGAGCTGTCAAACAATTTTGTAGGTCATGAGCTGCAGAATCCTAGGTGAGGCCATAAACCTGGGCAGCTGCTCCTGGTGGCCCTGCGGTTTGTATGACATAATTGAGTTTGTGTTTCAAAGAGATTTGTGTGGCTTCATTGTGGAGAAACGACCTGAGTAGGCAGAGTTGAAGAGGGGGCTGGTTAGGCTCTTGCACTGGGACCAGATGGTGGCAGTGGAGGTGGAGAGCAGGGAAGGGCTGGAGGGCTGTTTCTGAGGTAAATGGGCAAGGCTTGTGAGGAGTAGAAGGATGGAGGAGAAGGAGGCAGAAGATGCCTCTGAGTTTCTAGCTTGTGTAACTGGGTAGATGACAGCCTCGAGCACTGCCATGGGTCATAGATAGGACCAGGTTTTGAGAGAAGGTTCGTGACTGTGTTCTTGGACTTGTTGCACTTGAGGTGAATTTGGGGTGGGAATCAAGTGGGGATGTCAGTAGGAGGCTGGATATTCAGTCTGAAGCTCTGAGAGAGGCCCAGCACAGAGGCTGCAAATGGTAACAGCACAACTCAGGACTCTTAGTTGAATGACTGTCTTAGTTCCAAGACCCTTCTTCAGAAGTGACAGTAGTGCCCTTTTGGTCACAGTAGCACCCTGGGTGGTGGGGTGTTTTGGAGAAGTTTCGTTGCACTCTTTCAAAATTCCCCGGTGGGGACCACTGGGACAAGTGTAGCCCTGGAAGTGAATCCAGGAAGAAACAGGGGCAACCACACAAGTGCTGGAGTCTATTGGTTTGCAGGTGGTGGCTGGGAGTAGAGAAGGAGGTATGAGCACATCCCAAAGTCTAACCCAACCAAATCCTACCCCTTCACACCCCAATGCCCCACATTTGATCACATGTAATCAGTCAGCTCTTCAGGTTCCTGGAGTTATCATGCACCGGAGTGTGTAGGAGACTGGGGCAAACGGGAAAGCCTGAGTTCACAGCTGGGACTCCCTCACATCATGGAACCCTTGGGTGTGCCCAGAAGTTAGTGCAGGTCCACAGTCTCTTCAAATTCAAAATTCAAAACACTCTGGAAACCCAGAGTCTCTTTTGTTTGGTGAAAACTCATTGGACCTCAAAACCTGACTGAACTTAGGTGAAGCTGCTTGTAGTGTTTATTTATCCTAGTTGGTGTGAATGGTCATGCATTTTGCTGGAGGAATGTGGTGTGTTTGATTACAGGGTGCTGTCCAGACCCCAGTGTGTGTGTGTGAGGGGCGGGCTGTTACCTTATATGTGTACTGTGAATAATTCTGAATTCTAAAATCTGGGCTTCAGATTCTAGCTTAGAGGGCTAGTGGACCATTTTGCCATCAACCTCTTACATATGTCTGTGGGGTCGGGGATCATAAAAGAAAAGTTAAGCGTGCTAAAAACCTTGATCCTCATGGTGTAAAGCATGATCCCTTGTGGGTACAAACAACAAATGGTTTTGAGCACCTAGAACACTGCCTGACAGTGTCCTAGACACTGAGCATAGAGCAGTGACAAAACAAGGCCTCTGCATTCACAGGGCCGACACTATCGTATTTTTTATTCTACAAAGAATGCATACACAGATAGATTTGCAGATACGAAGCGCTGAAAGGGCAGGCACTAAAATTCTAAGCGTTGCTTTCTGGATACAGGCATTATGAGTGGTTTTTTTTTTTGGTTCTCCACATTCCCAAATTTCCCTGCTATGCTCAGGACTCATTTTTGAATTAATTAAAACAAAGGGGGGAATAATGATCTTTAATTAACCAGGAATTTCTACGGCCCAGACCCGAGCTCTCGGCCTCCGGCGTCGAGCTCTCGGCCTCCGGCGTCGGGGCGTTGGGTCGTCGGGTCGTCGCTGTAGGTGCGGGTGGGGTCTCCCTGCAGTTCCGAGGTCGCCCCAGCAGAGTGCGCTGCGCCCTGGAGCAGAGGGCCTCCAGGCGGGGCCGCGGCGGCGCTTTTCTCCCCAGCAACACCGGCCCGCGCGCCTCTCGGGAGGCGCGGCCTCGCGGCTTCCCCAGCCAGCCTCCCCTCGGCCCGCCCCGCGCCCGCGGAGCGCCGGCAGGGGCGGTGGCCCCGACGCTGCGGCCTCGCCCGCGCCGCGCCCCGTGGGCCAGGGCCGACCCGGGCGCGGCGGGGGGGCCCGGCCCCTAGCAGACCTACCCGCGCCGCGCGGAGGGAGGAGGGGGCGGAGCGCGCGGCCCGGCCCCTCGGGCCACCTCCCCTCCCCGGCGCCGCCCTTCCGCGGGGCTGGCCCGGCCGCCGCTGACTCGTACTTTGGAGCCGGATGGGGAGACGTGACCGCCGAGCCGCGGGCTGCGCCGGGAACAGGCGCGGGGGCGGGAGGGGGAGGCCGCGTTTCTGGGCACCTGGCGGCCGGGGCGGATGGGGAGGGCTGCGGCCGCTCCCCTCCCCCAGCGCCGGGGTCCCAGGGGAGGGAGGGAGGGAAATGGGCTCCTCCTGGGCGCGGGGGCCCGCCCTTGGCCTCGGCGTGTGCGCCCAGACCGTTCTTCCTGCTCCTCTGCCCCGCCGCGCCCGGGGCCTCCCTGCAGCGAGGAGAGTCTGGCCTGAGAGGCGGGCCAGGTCACCAGTCCTGTCCGCAGTAGGTGGTCAGGCCTCCCTCCGGGACTGAGGAAGGAACTTATGGAGTCCGATCCAGCAACAGTTGAATCCCAGCGGTACCTCTGTCCAGCCTCAGTTTCCTAATCTGTAAAAGGGGAAAACAAACAGCCACCTTCCAATAGGACCGCAAGCTTTCACCCCAAGGAGAGGTGCCTGGGAGAACCCCTAGGAAGAGCAGAATTGTCCGTCCGTCCCTATGTCCAAGAAAGGACCATCTCATCTCGTTGCACCTCTTCTGCATTTCCCAAGACCTCCGACATCTCTTGCTTGCTCTCATTTTGGCCGGGAGAGACCTTCCAGTAAAACTGGTTGCTCTTCATAGAGTTTCCTCTTCCGTGATGGGGATTCCCAGGGAAAATGTACAAGCATTTTGATGACACACTTTCCCCTTGGGTTTAATGCCCGAACGCTAGGATTACGTGTGGCTTTTCTACGGCTCTGATTGCAAGGCTTGAGATGAAAAACGCAAAGTCCCAGGATCTTAGAGGGAAAAGGCAGAGAGGGCTTGCCTTAAAAGTATAACTGCTGGTCTTTCAGCATCCAGTCCCAGCTCTGCCACGCGCTGGTGGTGGCTGCTTCACTGAGTTACTGAATGTCTCAGCCTCAGTTTTCTCAGCTGTCAAATGGGAACAACACTGCCTGGTGGTGACAGGGTGAGGGGCTCGGGATGAATCTCTGACTTTCACAGACTCTCATGAGTCATTTAGGCAACATGGTCATTTGTCGGGGAATTCTTCCTGCAGGTCTAGATCCTCCCCAGGCTCAAGGCCATATTTCTGCTGCTCAGTCCGGGGAGAGGACAGCTGGTCACTTCCTTGTTAATCAACGTCATTTCCCTTGCAGCAGGGAGGCCCCTGCCAAGTTCCTCACCCTGACTTTTCTTCCAAGGGGCCTGTGATATGGCTTCAGGAGCCTCCCCAAGGCCTGTAGACTGGGGAGGTGGGGTGGACAAATGCCGAGAGAGTTGTGAGGCCCAGACTTGGAGAGTTTCCCTACGTTTGTGAAAGGACTTACTAGCAAAACAGGAGGAAGAGAATGCTTACTGAAAGCTATCCCCATGCTGGGGTGATTTATCTCAAGGCCTCACAAGAATCTTCGGGGCAGGAATCATCACCTCCATTTTGCTGGAAAGAAAGCAGAAGACCTATTGTCCAGGTCCCCAATCTGTCCTTAGCTGGGTCCTCCTCTCATAGCCAGTGTCAGAGGAGAGGGTGCCACCTCCACCTAGGCCCCCTTCCCGTATGTGGAGCCAGTGGGAAATGGCTGCAGTTGCTACTGACGTCTGGCTCTCCTGCCAGTGAGGTTCCTGGTGGTTATCACTGGCTTGAAAGGCCAGTTGGCTCTTGGGAAACAAACAGAAGCCTCACCCACCCTTCCTGTTGGAAACTTTGGCCTCAGCTGCAGAGTGGATGCTTGGGAAACCCATTTCAAGTCCAGCCTCAGGGAGTCCAACTGCTCCTGGAGATCTGCCAAGGCCGCTTTCAGGGTTTGTTTGAGTGGGAAGTCTGAGGCCAGGAGGCCCCACCCTGAGTGTGGGCCTAACCGGACACTCTCAGTGGTGACCATCTGCATCGGTGGTTCTCATCCCTGGCTGCCCAATGAAAGAATGCCAATGCCTGGGCTCCACTGCAGACCAATGAAATCAGACTTCCAGGAGAGGGCCCATGCGTTTTTGTTTCCTAAAGCACCCCTCCCCATGTACTTCCATTGTGTCATGGGGGTTGAGAAACACTGAGGGAGATCAATACAAATCGTGATCAAAGGACAATAGCAAAGTATTTGAAACCTGAACAGAAAAGGATTTGCATTAGATACCAACTAAAAAAAGCCATCCAAGGCAGGGAGGCTCCAGCAGCTGTGACTGAGCAGGACTGTGGAATTCTTGGAAGGAATCCATCTGTCTGGGAACTGGCATGACTCGGTGCCTGGGGGGGCAGAGGGCGGAACCCCATGGCTCCAGGTCTCTGTGGGTCACTGTCCTTCTGAAGTCCACATCTGTGCTGCCGAGCCAGGCCACTGATGCTCCTGTGAGCCTCAGTTCTTCTAGTCCAACTGGACTGCTGGCAGTTCCCGGAACTCACCCTGCTCTTTCCCGCCTCTAGGTTTTGGATCCAGGCATTTGTTTCCAACTGGAATGTCCTTTCCCCATCTGTTCAAATCATTCCTCTTCAAGGCCCCTACCCTAATGTCAGCTCCACCAGGGAGCCTCCACCAGGGCTTGTGTATGCGCCTGTACCCCGCCTTCCCTCCCTCTCCCTCAACGTCACTGCTCAAGGTGTGCCCAGGGTTGTCTCCGGGGCCAGGCTGTAGATGCAGGAAGGGTGAGGACTGATCAGACCCCTGTGCCTCCTTCTCCCCCACCTGTCACTGGGGGTTGGGAGCATGTTGCATAGAGAAGCCTCATACCTTTGTTGAATACTATAGACTTTGTCCCTGTTCCACGACAGGGTCGCCAGTCACACAGAGGAATCATCTCTGCTCATGCCCTTTCCTGATAGTTCCCTGGGCCCTCTGCTCCACTTCCTGAGTGCTATGGGGCCTTGTGGTTAGCCGGCAGTGACAGGAAAGGGCTGGGGCCAGGCCGTGACCCGGCACGTGGTGTCTACGGCCCCAGGATAGCTTTCCCTAGAGAGGGTCGCGGTAGAAAGAGTGAGGTCCGGGAATGCCAGCAGCGTCGAGGCCCGGAGGCTGACGCAGTCTCTTCCCCGAGACAGACCCAAGGTCTTAAAGGGAGGGGGACAAGCCCTGCGACCTCGGGCGCCACCAGGCCGCCGCTGGTGCCTCGGAACCGCCTTCTCCCGCCAGCGGGGCGTGTGCGACACCAGGAAGGGGGCCTCCCACCTGTCGCGCACTCCCTCCCCCGCTGGGGCCCGCCAAGGGGAGTAGGCCCTGACCCCGCTGGCCGGCTGCTAGGGCGGGGGACTTGTTTCCTCCTTTTGTCGCCGTCGCCCGGCCGCGCCGCAGGTGACCCCGGCAGCTGCCAGCCGTGCCCGCTCCCCCGACTGTGCCGGCCCAGCCCCCAGCCGCCACCGCCGCCTCCTTGGGGTTTTCCGGCTCGGCGCGCCTCAAACGCCCTCGGCCGCCGCCCGCGCGGGCCTCTCCCGCCGCCCCGCCCGGGCCGCGCGGCACGGCTTTCTGATGAGTCAGCGGGAGCCCGGGAGCCTCCGCCGCCCCGGGCCGCTGCGCCGCTGACGCACGGTGACTCACGGGCGCCCGGGCCGCCGCCGCCGCCGCCGAGCCCGCAGCGCCGAGCGCAGCCGGGCGCCCCCGGGCCGAGCCGAGCCCCGCAGCCCCCAGCCGGCTCCTCCCGCGGCCCGGCGCCCCCTCCCCCCGCCGCCCGCGCTCGGCCCCCGCCCCCTCCCCCCGGCCCCGCTCCAGGCTGACATCAGAGGCTGGCCGCCCTGCCACCCTCTGAGTCAACAGTTTCCGAAGCGGAGCCGGCTGCCAGGGCGGGGGGAAAGGGCGGCCTCCAGGGGAGGCGGCGAGGGGGCAGGCCCGGGGCTGGCCGCCGCGGGAGGGCGGAGGTGGGTGGGGACGAGCGGGGCCTTTACAAGAAGTCACGGGGAGGAGGGGGAAAGAGAGGACGAAAACCACCGTGCTGGGGCGCGGGCGGCAGGAACCCGGCGACCCCGGGCCACGTGCGGAAGCGGCGCTGGGCGGGTGGCTGGGCCCGCCCCCGAGTGTGGGAGGGAGCCGGGCAGAGGAGGCCCTTGCTGGGAACGGCCCTAGGCCAAGTTGGGGGGGTGGGAAAGAACCGCAGGTGGACACTCTCGGCTCCAGGGCCCCAGAGAACATTTGTGTCTGGATAAGGCGGCCCCAGGGCTCCAGGGAACATTTGTGTCTGGATAAGGCGGCTCTGGCCCAGCCCCTGGGGTTGGCCCTGCCTGTTTGGAGTTGGACCTGAAGAAATGCACTGGTCTAGCCTAACTCCCTCCCCTCTCCGCGGTGGCATGGGGCTGGGGCTGGAGGCTCCCCACACCATATGCCCCTCAAAGAGGATGTCTGTCCAAGGGTAAAGGAGTTGGAGAGCCTCAGTAAACCAAGGGTGGGTGGCCCTCCGGTGAATGTAGGGGGAGAGTAGGAAGAAGGAACGAAGCAGAAAAAGAGGGAGGAAGTGTTTTTAGAACATGCAAAGGACTTAACTGGAATCCTTGGAAAGGTGAGTTTCCTACCACCTGAGAATTGGGCCAAAGCCCCCTGAGGAAAGAATGGATTAGCTGTAGGGAGGAATGAGAGACGAAGGAGTCTGGGCTTCTTCCTCTGGCTAACAAGGCTGGAGTGTCTCTGGGTGCTACGGTCTGCCTCTGAGTCCGTGTTTGGTAACCACTTTGAGAGGCTGCATCTTGCGGTTCTAGGATGCTCGAGGAGGGCAAAAGTCCCTTTAAAAAGCACCGACCTACAGTGACCTAAGCAGCGCCTGGAAGCTTCTTCAACCCAACAAGTTTCCCTGCTGCGTCAGACAGGAAGGGAGGGAGGAGCCAGGAGGACAGAGAGGGAGCAGACCTCCACAGGCACTTGGGTTTCCTCCCCTCTCTCTCCATCCCACCTCACCCACCATCCCATGACCCCCAAGATGAGCAAGACGCAACTGTCATTGGTGGGCCTCCAGCTGGAATTCATTCTCAGTCTCTTTCCGGGATTTAACTTGCTGTTCTTTCCAAAGCCATGGCTCAGCAAGGGATGCCAGCCCAGGAGGGGGGTGTCCGTGTCTCATCTTGCAGGCAGAAGTAGCACAACAGCTGGGTGAACAAAACCCGTCCGGATCTGTCCAGAGCTGTTTGTCAGTACAGCCTCACAAGAACCACGTGAGCTGCTTCTTGCCCCATATGACCCTTGTTCAAACTCGTGCAGAGCAAGAGCTTCCGGCCCCATCTCCTTGGGCAGCCTTTTCCCAAGTGTGCTGGTGGGTGGCTCATTTCTGCCAATCCAATCCAGCTCAAAATAGCATTGAACCAGACTTCTGGGAAGACTTGTGCTCCAGGCTTCTGTAGAAAAGAGTTAAAAATGACAGCTCTTGGGAAACCAAGGGATCTAATTTGCCAAGATGGGACAAGATGCAGAGCCCTGTGACATCAGAGGGCAGAAATAGTGGCTGGGGATCGGTATGGAAAGTGTTAGTTAGTGGTGGAAGGTCCTGGGCCCCCGCGTGGTTGCCCTTCGGGGAAGTTGGCGGGCTGGGCCAGTGGGGGTTGTCCTGGGAGCCAAGGCCAGGTGCAGGAGGGGGGCTGTGGCCGGATACTTAAGCCACAAACACCACAACCCCCAACTTCCACATTTTTTTTTCAGGCTGAGAACTTTCTTGGTATGGATTGCCTCCTCCACTGTTTCGAATTCTGATTTCTCATGTTTCTGACTTGAGCCTGGTTCAGTTGCCACCTTCTCTGTGAAGCTGCTTTCTCCCATTCCACCATCTGACTGCACTTGGCCCTCAGCACATCCACATAACTTTCACCATGCGTTGCTTGGCCTGAGAGGTTTTGCTGCATTCAACTTCCCTCTCCACCCAGACGCCCTCTGGGAGGCCCAGAGTTTCCTCTCTGCAGCTCCTTATTGGTGGAACTCCTGGGCAAGTGAATCAGCTGTCAACTCTGCCTTCCTCTGCCCCATGTCTGGTCTGATAGGCTTCCTTTGTGTGTGATGGAGCCCCCTGTTAGCTGTGTCTCCTTCCATGAGAGCCTTATCTTGTGTTTTGACCCAGTCTGCTCTTTTCCTGATGGTTCAGCCCAGGCTTTAGGACCCTGGCTCGTCATCCTGCTTGACTCCTAGCAGCCGTTCAGTAGGAAGAGTCTTTGTTCATTCCCTTAGCAATTGGAACTAGGGCAGAGGGTCTATGGCATATAAGTATACCTCACTAAGTCTGGCCCCTTGTGTGTTAATCCACACTCAGGAACACAGGTGGACTTCACTAAAGCAAACAGGTCCTGTGTAAATCTACATTCACACAAAAAACAAATTAGAGGCTGTGTCCCTTCACAAAACCGTCTTCAAAGAATACCATTAAATATAAGATCCTTCGTATGTGTTTAGAGGGCTCACTTTCCTTGCAACTCTTTGGGAACAGATGTATTTACTGAAAGTGAGATACAAGATCAGGAGATGAATGAACGGAGATGAGACTGTGTTCAAGGGTCATGTAACAATATTCTATATTACTGCAGATGCCAAAAAAGCTGCAGATGAAACTGAGCCAGACTAGGAACATCTCTCTCAAAAGGTTTGGCATAACTCCTCAAAACATCTGGGGTCCCTTGGCAGCATTTATCACTCCACTGACAAGGTAACTCTCTGAGGCCATCCTTGACCACATAACGGAGCAGAGAGCGGGGGTTCCGTGTTAGAAAATCTTGGCTCCATCTCTGGCTCTGCCCTGTCTGAGCTTTGCTCCCTTGGGCCACCTGCTGACCTGCTTGGGCCTTGGTTTCTTTACCTGTAAAATAGAGATCAATACACCTACCTCCTAGGACTCTTGTGATGACAGCAGGAAGTAAGTGACAGCCGGTGGGCACTCAGTAAAGGACAGCTTAGAATGTTTTAGACTTTCTAACTGTTGGGGTAACAACTTCCTTAGGTGTATAATCTTCTCTATCTCGGGTTCTTTAGATCCAGGTTCTGTCCAGGGTCAAGAAGGTCAGCCTGAGAGAGCAATGAGCTCTTTTTCAGAAACCACTGGAGAAAAGACCAACATTTCTGGGAGAAGTAAGGAATTTGATAGCAGCATAATCTACCAATGAATTGTGGGTTTAGGGCCTGAGAGAAACCTGATAATGGATCAGTCTGAGGCCTAATCAAGTGACAAAGATGACCTTTGCCCAGACACTAGGTGAGTTTGAGCCACTGAATGAGGTTTTAATTCAGGAGGTGTTGAAAGAGCCTAATAAATACTATTCCATTGAGTCAAATCCAAGAGTTTGAAGAAAAATGCAAAGGTTACGTTTGGTGTGCCCCTCTATCATGTGTGATGTGCCCTTGAGGGAAAACACTAAACCAGACCCTGCTCTGATGGATGATGGGACCCAGAGCCCCGTGCCAGGCCCTGGACTCTTGCTCCTGTGAACAGAGAAATGTTGCCAGGAAGGACAGATTGACCGGCTGCGTTGGATGCCCTTCTGAGAGGGAGCATCTTTGCATCTCAGCTCTCCCTGACCCAGCCGACACCAATCCAGGGAACATATGGCATGTTAGTTTCCTAGGACTGTATAACCAAGCACCACAAACCGGGTATCTTAAAACGACAGAAATTTATTTGCTCAGAGTTCTGGAGGCTAGAGGTCTGAGATCACGGTGTCAGCAGGGCCATGTTCCCTTTGAGACCCTGGGTAGAATCTTTCCTTGTCTGCCTCACTTTAGTAGCTGGCAGTCCTTGGCAATCCTTGGCTTGCAGCTACGTGGCTCCCATCTCTGCCTCTGTTAGCACATGGCGTCCTCCCTGTGTGTCTGTGCCTTCACATGGCATTCTCTTCTTTACAAGGACACCAGTCATACTGGATAAGGGCCCACTCTAATTGCTTCTAACTTGATGATACCTACAAAGACCCTGTTTCCAAATAAGGTCACATTCACAGGTACTGGGCATTAGGACTCACAATGTCTTTTTCACGGAAACAGTTCAACCCATAACCTATGGGAAGAGTGATACTTTGATAAACAGATTGCAGCGCAGGCTGAGGGGACATCCCACTGTATACCGGCGAGGGGCAAACTGGGACAGCAGGTCGGCAGTCTGTCTGTCAGGGGCCTCGAAAACATTCATATTCTTTAATGCAGTGATTCCCTTCTAGGAATTCAGCTATAGGGAGTCATCAAAAATGTTGATAAAACTTTAGCAATGTTGAGATATTCATCTCAATATTGTTTATAATAATTAATTATTAGGAACAACTTTAACATCCCACAGTTATTAAAATAAGGCACATACACATGAGGGGGATATTATGTAGTCTTTAGAAATGATATTTCTGGAAAAAAATTAGGAACATGGGGAAAAATAAAATAAAATGATATATTTAGTATGGTGTCAACTTTATAAGAAATATACAAGGAAGAAAAGAACAGCATAATGTTAACAGTTTCCCCCCATCTTGTGGCAGGATTGTGAGTGATTTTGTTATTTTTTTTTTATTATGGCATCATATAAGTTGTCTGCATTAGCTTTATAACCAAGGAGAAAAAACCTAACATTATTTAAAAATAGATATATAGATATTTTCCTGGAATATACATTCCAGGGAAGGTCTGGCTGGGAGGAGAGCAGCAGCTGCGGGGTGTCCTGCTGATTCCTGGGCTTATGAGCCACAGCCATAACCCCTCTGGATGCAGCTCAGAATGTGGTTGGGTAGCTACTTGTGTCAGAATTACCCATGATGCTCATTTAAAAATGCAGAATTTTAGGCCCCACCCCAGACCTGCTAAATCAGGATCCCTGGGCCCAGGGCCCAGGAATTTGCATTCTTACAGGCTCTGCACCTTTGAGTTTGAATTCCCCCTGCCTTAGAGGCTGTGGACAACCCACTTGTCAGTAATCCAATGTGGTTTGTCACACTAGTCCTTTATGCCCTCTCAGCCTACACTGTGCTTTGAAAAATAAAGCCAAAAAAACAAAGAAGTTATTCTTTTTATAAAGTTGATTTTTGGTTGTACCTAAGATGGGAAGCTGCAAAACACAACATTCAAAAGGAAAGAAAAGTCATAATTGTATTTTATTTCTGATTCAGTAAGAGCAGAATGTGTTTCTCAATTTACGCTAGGCTAATAATTAAAATAAGTTAACATTCCCAGCCTCTACACCAGTTGAGGATTAAGAAAGGAGTTGCGGGAGGACGTTAGTCCACAATGAAACGTTTGCTTCATTAACAAGTGGGTATTCCATGTGCAGTTCGTTGAGAATAGTAATTATACTACTATTGTGATTACCTTTAACTCACAATCTTGAGGTTTCTTTTGTTGACTGGCGTAGGGGAGCAATATTGGAGGACAGTGGAAAGTTGTCCACTTAAAGGTGTGTCCTGGCTCGGGGCAGGGGTTGGCCAGGAAGGCCCTTCCAGCCCTGCGGCGCTGAGACTTGTCGAGACCCAGGGCGGTTGTAGCATGCTTGGAGAGGGCCCAACAGCCGCCCAATCAGCCGTCTCATCAGTAGGTGAAATTCAGCACTGCAAAGAGGCAATCATTCAAGGTATTAGTCCACACTTGTTGCTTCCGGAGTTTGTCACAGCCTCCTAAGAGAAAAGATGAGCCATCCCGAGAATAAAGTATTTGTCTACATGTGGGAGCAATCAGAAAAAAGAACCAAGAACAGCAACTGTGACACTGCCTCTAACGTCCTGGAAGGGGTCCTCTGCCCTTTCTGTGCCTTCACATAGATGGCTTCAGAAAGCCGTCTTCGCGCCGCCCTGCATCTGACCCTCACTGCTTGGCGAGGAGAAGGGCAAAAGAAAGTAGGCTCCAGACGAGCCAAGTGCTTGGCACCTTTAAATAATGCCTTGTGTTTGTGCTTTGTCATGATCCCAGCACTCTGGCCGCAGCTGGATCTCCCAGTGGTGGGAAATGAGACCTGGGAGGGTAGGACTGTCGCCAGCTCCCCAGCACAGGGAGGCCCTGAGCAGTCAGCAACTGAGAGCCAGGCTCTGACGGCCACAGGGCAGGAGGTCAAGCCAGCACCTCCTCCCAGTGTGCCCTTTGTTCCTGCAGCACAGGGAGGGAGCAGAGGAAGGCAGCCGAAAGGGTTAGGACCCATCAAGGAGAAAAAAATGTAAAAGGAAGCCCTGTATCTTTCACACAACATGTAATTAACTCTCGGCAGAAGATGCCACGGATTCATAATGGGAGCCGACAGCGGGGGAGGAAGGCTCTGACAAGCATGAGATTTCTCATGGGTTTTTTTTGTAATTTAATTTTTTAAAGGAACATGAACAGTTGCACTTATAACGGTGGTCCTTCAGTGATGGTGTCTCCCCAGCAACAAGCCAGGTCATGCTGTATCCCACCCAAATCCAGCAGGATGAGTGGGAAGGGCTTTTCTGCCTCACAGCTCTCTCCTGGCCCTCATGGCAGCCATTTCTTGTCCTAGGGTGGGTCTGTCAGTAGCCCCTGCTCTGTCAGCCTGCCCCAGTGTGTGAGCCGGCCCCAGAACCCACTCCTCTCCATGACAGCAGTCCTTGGATC
This sequence comes from Equus caballus, assembly GCF_041296265.1. Lineage (NCBI taxonomy): Eukaryota > Metazoa > Chordata > Mammalia > Perissodactyla > Equidae > Equus > Equus caballus. The sequence goes on along the minus strand of NC_091692.1, from coordinate 63,462,686 downwards.
ACCCGGATCTCCAGCCAGGGGCTCCCAGGGTCACTCGTCTAGCAAAGCCCAGGCCTCCTCCTGAATGCCCTGCCTGTAGGTGGCTGCACGCTGTGAGGAAGGGAGACGCAGCTGGAGAGGAAAGGTGGGGAGCCCCGGGGCGGGGTGGCTGCAGGTGGGCAGTGCCTGGATGTCTGCCAGAACAAGCGGGCCAACCCTCTCCCAGGCACAAAGGGCTCTCTGTGAGGGACACACCCAGCACCATGTGCAATCCCGTTTCTCAACACAAAAGAGGCTCATTCCCAGACCAGCCTGGGTGTGGCCTGTAGGCTGAACCCTGCTTGGGCAGGGCCCCCGTGACTCCTGGTGACCCATCTGGGTGACTTCAGTCCTCATTACAATCTGTTCTGCACATAAAGATGGAGAGAGGCCCGGGTAGGCAGCTTAACTTGACAGGACATGGGCAGCTGCCTCCTCTTCTCGGAAGGAGCCCTCCTAGGTCCACCACACACACACAATATAAACCAACTCGTAATTTAACACTGGATTAAGCTATTAATTAATAGAAGCAATAATGTTAACACACTCTGTCTCACATACACTCACATGTGCGCACATACACACTCACATGCATGTACACACTCAGAGTCCAAATGAGGGAAGATCCCCAACTATACTTGGACTAGTCAACTCTGCTGTGCAGAACGCTCCCCCACAAGCCACTGCCACAGAGAAATTAGACTAGGCGCCAAAGAAATCAGGCTGGGAAGTATGTAACAAGAACCGCCATACTGACCACAGACATAGCTGTCATTTCTCTTCAAAACTCGGAAGTTCTCCCTGCCATGAAGTGCCTCCTCCGTGTGCATGAAAAAAATAAAATAAAATAAAGAGGAAGAAACCTTTGGTTAGGCAAAATAGCATGGAAGGTATCTTGAAATGGTCCATGCTGATGTGTCTTTTGGTGGATCCTGAGGTTCATCTGGGGGCACCGCACCATGCCGTGCCGTGGAAAGGGACTGGTCAGGGAGTTACTTAAACCCTCCCTGGGGCTCATGCGCTTTGTTTTAAAATGAGAGTTGGAGTAGGGTGTCTAACATCTCTTCAGCAATCAGGCCAGGCCTGAAAGCCACAAGGCTGCAGGTCCATCTACCAGAACATGCTGCCCACACAGCTCCTGAGGCCCTGTTGCCTCAGGTGGGCTCTGCAGCCATCTGCAGGGGAAATGGCAGGTCTGGTCCCTCCCTGACCACAGCTAGGGTGGGTGGCAATGGATGAAAAGTATACAGTCTTGCTTTCTTTGTCCTGTGTGTCCTGTGCTGTGAACTCTGAAGAAGACACTCCTTTATTGAACAGATATTTCATGGGTACCATTTAGTACCAGTAAATGAAACAGACAAAATTTCCTGCTCTCAAGGAGCTTACATTTGACACAAAAGCACAGGGGCGTCCCCTCTGTATTCATCTCCCAGGGTGGCTGTAACAAAGTACCACAAACTGGGTGGGTTAAACAGCAGAAATGTGTTTTCTCACAGTTCTAGAGGCTGGATATCCAAGATCAAGATCTGGGCAGGGTTGGTTCCTTTGGAGAGGCTGTGAGGGCTGGGAGGGAGAATCTGTTCCGTTCCCTCTCCTGGCTTCCGGTGGTTGCTGGCGATCTTTAGCGTTCCTCGGCTTGCAGATGCATCACTGCAGTCTCTGCCTTCATCTGTGCATGGTGTTCTCCCTGTGTGTGTGTCTGTGTCCAAACTTCCACTTTTTATAAGGACACTTAATCATCTTGGACTAGAGCCCACCCTAACGACCTCATTAACTTGTTTATCTCTGAAAAGACTCTATCTCCAAAAGAGGTCACATTCTGAGGTACGCGGTGGCGGGGGCGGGGGCAGGAGGGTAGGACTCCAGCATGCCTTTTCTTGGGGGGTGGACACAACTCAACCCATAACACTCTCTATAGAGAAGGGTGGGAAAGTCACTTGCTCTTGAGGAACCTGAAGTCTTCTGCTTCCTCAGGATCTCACATGAATGCATCAGATTGGTGCAACCTGGGTCATGTACCTGTTTACCACTGCAGGGGAGGCTGGGAAATTGAGTTCTGGCTCATCCCTTGGGGAGGCATGGACTTCAAACGTGAGATGTTATCCAAACACAGGCAGAGCCTTCAAGGGATTTATGAGAAGGTGGCCATGAAGCACCACAAAAATCTACGACGCGGGTGCTTTCAGGGTTTCCCCAAGGGGACCCAAGGGCAGAGAAGGAGGACCACGGCTTCAATTTCTCACACTCCCCTTTAGTGCCTGGAATTGTGTGCTGCCCACTGTAGGGACCAAATGGTGGTGACCACAGAGGACACCTGGCAAATCTAGATGTTAGCCAACAAATAACATTTAGTAAGCCTTCGCTACGTGCCAGAAATTTTTCTAAGCTCCTTACATGCATTGCCTCATTTAATCCTCACAACAGCCTTATGAGACAGGGATGATTATTGGCCCCCTTTCACAGAGAGCAAACTGAGGCACAGAGAGGTTAAGGGATTCAACCCAGTAGGTGGGACAGCCGGGATTTGAACCCAGCAATTTCAGTCTGAGACGGAGAGCTTAACCACTGTGCTTCCTAATAGATGGAAGAAGACAATGAAAGATGAAGGAAAACCTCCCCAGCCAGTGTTGAGGGAAGGAAGGTGAGTGCTATTAAGCTGTTGCCCTGCTGTCAAGCTGGGAGCTGGAAGGAGCGGCCCCTGGGTGGCATGCACACTGTCTCACGCTCTCTGAGCCAAGGTAGGTGTGACGTTGGCATGAGGCACCCTGACAAAGTCCTCGGGAATCCTGGGCGGGAGGTGTGGGAAGAGGCGAGAGGGAACAGGGAGGAGAGAACCTGCAGCTGGGGCACTGCAGGGCCAGCCCCAGAGGCTCTGCCTGGTGCGGCTGAGGAGCGCCTGCGTCAGAGGACTCAGCCGGGCTGGGTGAGGGCTGGCTCCCCAGGGAGGGCCCCAAGCTGGGCCCTTGCCAAGCTGCTGCCTGGAGAAGGCCAGCATGTTCCCTAGGGTTCTTCCCCAGTGACCCGGACGAATGGTTGGGCCTCAGAGGGGCCAGGTGGCAGCCAGGGCAGACCCTGCATGCTGAGGTGTATTTGGATGTGGCTCAGGTCCCAGCCGCATGCCTGGAGACAGAGACCTGGGACCTTTGTGCCTGCCCTGGAGGAACCTTGGCCACTCTGGACTCCTGTGACCCTGGACGTTGGAACATTGCTATTTCTGTTACCTTGGGGGAGAAAAGGTGGGAAAGGAGCAGAGGAGACAAAAATAGAAGAGACACATTCTCACAGCCCCAGGCATACCCAACTAGAGATCCCCAGTGGCCCTGGCCTGTAGGATTGGGCTTTGGGCCTCACATACTCCAAGTCCAGAGCCTAATTTCAGGGGTCTACAAACACCAGGGATGCTTGTCATTCACCAGTGAGCCCCCTCTCCGGAAAGCTGGGAGCTGCCTAGCAGCTTCCCTTTCCATAAGGGCAACAGGGTGCGTGGTGGTGGCTAGGCTTTCCTTAAAGAGAACGGAAGAGAAGGTAAAGCGTATTTTCCTTCAACAGCACCAATAATTAGGTAAGAATAGAGGGGTTTCCTACATACAGCAGGACATTTCCAAAGTACAATAGGGTAACAAAAATAAAAGTAAAGGAAAAGAAATTTTCTGCTGGAGGCTTCTATTACAATAGGTACCTATGAAATATATAGTTAATAAAAAGTTTAGTTTCAGAAATGTTTGCAAACATCAGTAGTGTTCCAGAGTTTTAAAACCAGATTAAAATCCACAATAACATGAAAAACACTAATACCTTGCATGTATCCTAATGTCCAAGTGTCTGCCCACAGAGAAGAAGCAGAGAAGAAGGACATTCTTAGAATTTAAAGAGTGAGGGCCAGCTCCATGGCCAAGTGGTTAAGTTCGCACGCTCCACTGCGGTGGCCCAGGGTTCTGATCCTGGGCGTGGACATGGCACTGCTTGTCAGGCCACGTTGAGGCGGCGTCCCACATCCCACAACTAGAAGGACCTGCAACTAAGATATGCAACTATGTACAGGGGGGGTTTGGGGAGATAAAGCAGGAAACAACAACAACAAAAAGATTGGCAACAGTTGTTAGCCCAGGTGCCAATCTTTAAAAAAAAAAAAGAATTTAAAGAGTGAGATGGGCCAGAGTTACCAGACCAAATACAAGATGGCCTGTTAAATTAGAATTCCAGATAAAAGAACGAATATTTTGTTAGTATAAAAGTATGTTCCAAATAATCCATGGGACATACCTGTGCTAAAAAAATTATTCATTGTTTATCTGGAATTAAAATTCAACTGGCCATTGTGTGTTTTTATTTGCTCGATCTGGCAACCTTGGGTGGGCCTCGCAGCCACCCCAGTGGGAGAAGGCAGATGTGCAATTCTGGAAGAAGCTGGCAGGCGTATGCCAAATGACAAGGACTCTAGGGAGGCCAGGCCTCTGACTCCAGGGTTGCCACAGTGGGGCCCTGGGAAAAGGCCTCGGGCCTCCTCTCAGAGCTCTGACTCCCTGGAGGGAACAGGCGAGTCCAACAGCTGCAGAAGCCTTGAAAACAACTCAGGCTTTTCCTGGCATCGCCAGTGCAGGAGAAGACAGGCTCAGGGTTACAACATCTACAAGTGCACCAGGGCCCCAGACCGCACTCAGGCCTGTCTCCCACGGGCTCCAGGGGTCGCCCTGACCTCTGGGGCTATGGTAACACTGCACCATGCCTCAGCTGACCCTGTAAACTCCCCAGCCTGCACTGACTTCCCCTTCAGGCCTGGCTGTGTCAGCCCTGCCCACACTGAATTCCCCTACATTCTCTGGGGCTGAGGTCATTAAACATCCCTGGGCCTTTCCTGCAAGGCTGAAGTGTCAATCCAGGGGCATTAGTTGGGTGACTGGTTACGTTGCCCAAAGGTAGCCTGGGAAGGGGAAGTGTGGGCACCTGCTACCCAGGGGCCCTGGGGAGATCACTGGGAGAAAGTCCATCGGTCTTGCCCCAGAAGGTGAGTGGAGCCTGCCTGCCTGAGGGCTCCGGGCCAGCTGCACACCCACCAGCCTCGAAGGCCCCTCGCTAGCTCTGAAGAGGGGCAGGCCCTTCCTCCCAGGGGGTGTGGGAGTTGCTTTTGTGTCCTTTCCCAGTGAACATGGAGGGGAAAGGGAGGGAGAAAAGGGGCAGGCCTGCCCTGGAAGGTTTCAACTTGAATGTTGAGCCAGAGCATTCACTGGAGTGCTGAGAAAGGAAGGAAGGACAGCTTATGAGCAGAGCATCTCTTTGATAATCTTGTGAAGAGCTTTTAGTCCAATTTTTATAGAAGAAAAAACAGGCCCAGAGAGGTTATGGAACTTTCCTCAGGTCACATAGTTAGTAAGTGGTGGAGTCAGAAAGCCTACCCAGACTACTCTGACTCCAAAACTTGGGCCTATTATATTCCTCTTTGCTGCCCAGGAAAGTTCTGGTCTAGCTCGGAGGAAATATCTACTGTCAACTGTGTTATTCTACTATTGTCAGCTTCCTGCTTCCCCCACTACCTCCAAGACTTGTCTTACAACTGTGGAATTTCCACTAGAAAATGATGCTGAAAGGAAACAGCCATCCTTCTTTGTGTCCATGCCAGCGACTCCATCTTCTGGGCTCTCAACCCTCCTCCCACAGAGCTGAGTGAGCGCTCGGGCCCAGGCTGTGGTGGCCTCAGCATGTTGGGAACTGTCCCCAGTCCCTGCTCTTGCACGTCTCATTTGGAAGTTCCTGACGTTCTGAAGACCAGTCTCATAAATCTGGCTTGTGTGGTTGGTTGAGTTCAGTGACGCTGTGGGATATCGGCTCCCATGATGTCCTCCCACTCCCCCAAGGGATACTAGGGGTTGTCCCTGCCTTCTTAGCCCCCACTGTAGATCTCTCTACACAGAAGGGGTCAAGCCTACCTTATCTTCCCCTTTTGGCTTTGGGCGTTTCTCATGTTCTCTGACACTCCCGCCACCTTGGGTCACTGTTCTTCCCTCTCAACGCCTCACAGCAGTAAGATGACAGGAAACTTTCAGTTTTCTGAGTGTGGTGGTGAGATCGTGGAGGGTAGGATTGGGAGAGACTTGAGGAGAGAGAGCTGGGAGGGAAGAGAGAGAGCTCTGTTACTTCCAATAATGAACTTCACTTGTGTGTTAATTTATTTGCTCATGCATGTATGTTGGCTGGATGGCGAAACACCAGAAGAGATGGATAACACTAGCCAGGGCCCCACACAGCCCAGCTCTTTGCTCAAAGTCTATTCAGAGGCACAATCTGTCAACCAAAAGCCATTACAAAGGCCTTTCAGTCTCTACTTGTGTCTCCTCTGCTGAGGATTGACTCAGTAGTATTACTCAGAAGCACATTTCTTCTGTTACATGGCAGCTCCTCCAAGTCTCCAGAAACATCCAGCCTACACAATGTCTCCTCTTGGTTGGAGTGTGGATTATGGAGCCAGACTGCCTAGTTCTAATCCTGCCTCTGAACCTTATCAGACTTGGGCACATTACTTAATCCCTCTCTGCCTCATATCCCTCATCTCTTATAAGAGCATTGTCTGCTTAGACTTGTTGTGAGGGTTATAATGTTAACAGTCATAAAGGACTTAAAATAGCACCTGGTCCGTGGCAGGCACCATGTAAGTGTTAGTAGCTGTCGTTATTGCTACTATTATGATTATTCTCTCTCCTTTTCTTTTCCTTCCATATCTCCAGTCCTGTCTTTATCAACACAGCATCCTTCCAGAGCCTTCACAGACAGGCTGAGCAGAACCATCCTTAGAGCGTGGTGTGGGTAGGTTGGAAGACTGCAGACTGTCACACGGAAATGAACCTGAGCCTGATGTTTGAGAAGGTGTGGGGACCCCTACAGATGATTCTGAGGTGGGAAGGAGCAAGTCGGCCTCCGCCTTACTGGAATGGATGAAAGACCTCATGCCTGCAGGAGGGGGCACGTCTCCTGGTGGTGAGAGAGAGCTTCTGTGTTAGGTCCAAACAGTTTGGAGGAAACTAGTCAGTCAGAGGACTGCTGAGTGTGTCCAGCTGGAGGTTGCAATCAGGATACATATGCAACAGGCCTCTAGTGGTTGACAGGTGGTCCCCCAAAGATATGTCCACGTCCTAGCCCCAAAGACCTATGATTGTAACCTTCTTTTGCAAAAAGGTCTTTGCAGATGTAATTAAGAATCCTGAGATGAGTTCATCCGGGATTATCCAGGTGTGTCCTAAATCTAGTGACAAGTGTCTTTATGAGAGCAGAAGAGAAGAATTCACAGATGAAAGAAGGCCATATGAAGACAGGGCCAGAGAGCAGAGTTATGCAGCCACAAGCCAAAGAAAGCCTAGAGCCACCAGAAGCTGAAGAGGCAAGGAAGGGAGATTTTGGAGAGAGTGCAGCCCTGCTGACACTTTGACTTTGAATCTTCGGCCCCCAGAACTGTGAGAGAATAAATGTCTGCTGTTTTAAGCCACCCAGTTTATGATCTGTGATGACCGCTGTAGGAAACCAATGCCAGGACCAACTGCAAAACCCCACCTAGAAAGAAAAAGATAAAAGGGTGTGGTCTGACGTGAGGAAGACAGAGAGAAGTGAAACTCAAGGGATCAATGGGGGACTTTGATCAAGGGCCTTCCTTGTGTATGACAGTACAGGCTGTGCACTGCACCACAGAGGTGGGGGGCGCCATTTACAGCACGGTTGTAGATTGGAATATTTATTGCTCTGTTTTTTCCTTTAGGGGTCAGTGAAGTGTCTTGAGGAAGGGGTGCCTTTTCCCAAAACGCATAAAACCACCCTATGACCTTCTTGGGTTTTGGTGAGAAACATCTAGATAGTGCTGTCCAATAAGACTGTCTGCAAGGATGGAAATATTCTATGTGCATCATCCAATACAGTAGCCATGAGTCACATGTAGTTCATTTAAATAGTGACCTGTGGCTGGTGGCTACCATATTGGGCACACAGCTCTAGGACAAGAAAATAGAAGCTCGGGACTGCTGACGCAGAATTTAGTCACCAAAAGCATGGCCACTATTAATTCGATATTGTTCAGAGGCCCCTCTGCGACTGCACTCCTGTCGAGAGGCAGAGGGGGCCAACAGGGACAAGGTGGAGGTAGTGGTGGAGGTGGTGGCAGGTGGCAAGGAGTGTGGAGAGTGTGAGAAATGCCCAACCGGATTGGAGCAAGGACCAGCAACAGAAGGAGAAAGAGAGAAAGGCTTGCCTGAGCAGGTAAGAGGGTCCTCTCCAATCCGCTTGGTAACCCTTTCTGAATCTGTCAGCTGTGAAGTTGGCTGAACTCTTTTGAAGCTAAGTTTTCATCTCTCAATTTGAAATAACGGACTTTTACATGGAGATAATCATAGACATGGGCAGGGGCTGCCAATCTGGGGGCTCCTGGGCCTCAGGGTCATTCACTCCTTGAAAGGGGTCTTTTGGGGAGCGGGTCTGTTTAAGCTCCCAGTCAACTCTGCTATGGGAAGTTGGGAGCCCTCCCTGTATCTGCCATCCCATGTCACCTGAATGCAGCTGCATGTGAGCAGGATGTGACATCAAAACTCCTGTTTTAAGTGCCAGAGAGCAGGACAATTACCCAGCTGTGGCTTCAACCCTTGAAGGGACCTTAAGACTTCTCCGAGGTGGGAGGAGAGGTCTAGTACGTCATTTGGTGATCCTCACACTCCCCCTCCTGTTGGCAAGCAAGGAGGATGAGTTTACTGGAGACTTTTAGGGGTGAGTCCTAGCCAGGCAATGAGGGCCTGGCTGCTCCTGCAACATCAGCACCACCTGGGAGCTTGCTAGAGACAGACTCTCAGACCCGCCCCAGGGCTGTGAAATCAAGACTCGGTTGTAACCAGATCTCCAGATGAACTGGGTGCACAGCAAATCCTGAGAAGCACTGAGCTAGAATAAGCCCCGTTACCTGGCGTGGATTTAATGCGCTTGTCTTGAATTAGTTAACAGAGCTGAACTGACCCTGCTGTTTCAGGATTTTGTTAACTTCACCCTCCTGGAGAACCTTCCCCTGAAACCTAAATCTGCCAAAATGCTTTCCAAGCTCGATTATCCCAGACAGAATCCCCTCTAACGCAGTAGATGTTCTGAAAGCTGAGGGGCAAGTGTGGAACACACCTCCAACATTTGGATAGGTGACACTTTGGGAGTGGGGTAGGGAGCGAGACCCTCCTTTCAGGGCCACCTCTGAAGCTTGGCTCCGCACCTGCCATGCCTGGGAGGACCTTGGCCCTCCCCATGGAGAGCAGTTGCGGTATCTCCACTCTCACCTCTGACTCCCCGGCACCGAAGCCTGGTAGAGAGTTTATCCCTCTCAGGCTTTTCCGAAGAGAGCCAGCGGCTCATGGCTGATGTCAAAAAAGCATAGAAACCTACTCTCAAAGGACTTAGAGGCACAGCATCACACAATTAGAAAGTGGTATTAGAGAGTCTTCACTACCCATACAGCAAGGGATGCAGCTGTTTAAAATGATGTTCCTTAAGAGATTGTTCATTTAACAAAAAGTAGAGTGCTAAATAGAATCAGTCTTCTCATTTTTTAAATAAAATATAGCTATATGCGTAGAAAAAACAATGTCTGGATGGATATATTCCAAAATCTATGGTGTCAATGCTCTTTAGCCAAAGGCCACCAGGGACACACGTGTAGCTGGGTTTATCTGCTTGTCGCACTGAGGAAGAATGCACATCATGGGCGACGTGGAGCATCTCAGAGCATACTGGATAGGAATGAGGATCAAGTTTGGGCTTGTGGTTGGTGCTTTGGGGCATGGTTCAAGCAAGCAGGGCTTTGCTCTGGATTGACTGCTGCCAGGAAGCAGAGGTAATTTTTTGATTGGATACCTTAATAATTCTTATCAAGATGAAAGGAATGAGGCTGTAATTCATAAAAACAAAGCAAAAACAACAGTTAGCCATCAGCCCAGATAGGGGGATGTTTGGTTATTTTCGGTTTGGACAATGGTGTTGTTTTTGTCTTATTCAGACATGATTCCAGAATAGCCTTGTATTTGTCCTGATCATCGTGGTCACAGCAGCCTTGGCTGATGTTGGTGTTCTTTGGAACTGGTGATGCTCAACAGAGACCAAGGCCTCGCTGTGAGTGCCAGGCCAGCTCCTGGCTGTCAGGGGCTGCTCTGCTCTTTCTCAGTGAGGATCACCTCTGGGTGTTGGGATTAAGGATGATTTTCACTTTCTACTAAATATTCTGGAAAAAAATTTTGTTTTTACAACAATCGTGTATTACATTTATCTTTGGAAAAATAGCTATTCCCTTTCTGGAAAAAAAAATCACCTATATTAGAAAATTCTAAATTGGATAAACCATATGCCCTTGCATTTGGTGGGCGGGGCAGACAGCCTAGCATACTGAGTGTCCGGGAACAAGAGTCACAAACAGCTGTCCAGCTCCACATCCTGCAGAGCACCTGCGCTCAAACCTTCTCCCAGGAGGCAGGCTGGGTGTGCCAGCGTTAGGGTTTAGATTGGATGGAAATAGGTGTTGCTCAAGACCTTGCTCCAGGATCCAGGCATTGAGAAACGTGGCTGGCTTGTCAACACTGGGTGGAGGCCACCTGGACATCTGCTTGGTGGGGCTCCTAGGCAAGAGGCTGGGGCGTGGCCTAGAGCTCTGGTCCTCAGCTTGACCTGCCCATTAGAATCAACTGGGCAGGTTGACGCCCCCTCCTCCACCCCCAGAGCTCAGCAATCTGGACAAATTAAAGCAGGATCCCCAAGGGACGGGCGGGGCCCAGGTATGAGTGTTTCTTTTGATCTCCAGGTGATTCCGCCAACTTTTCCCTGCTCTGCCTTAACCCTGCTTGCGCCCTTGTTCATTCTACTTCTGTCATCTCTACCCTCTTCTCTTCCTCTCTCATCTCTCTAGTCCTCTCTACCCTCTTCTCTTCCATTCCCATCTCTCTAGTCCAGGTCAGGCCCTCACTTCTCTCCTGTCATTCATCTCTGTCCTCCACACTCCTCGACTGGTCTTTGTAAATAAAAACCGAGGTCACTAGTCCTCAGCCATGGCGACATATTAGAATCACCAGGGGCAGACTGAAAAAGCATGCCCAGTGCCTAGGCGCCCCACTCTGAGTTTCTGATTCCAATGGTCTGTGGTAGAACCCAGACGCTGGTATTTTTAAGAAGTTTCCAGGGGATTCTACTGAGCAGGCAGGGTCGAGAACCACAGCTGCAGGTACTTTCACTCCCTGGCCCAGCAGGGGCCAAGTAAGTGAGCTAATCTGTAAACTGAGGCACAGGAGTTCTTTGGAGCGCCTCTAGGGGGGTATGTCACTAAGGAGAGGGGACCTTCTCCCCTACTTTGCCCAAGAAGACCATGTGGCTCCGTCTGTTTGTGTACAGGCAGCCAGGTGGTGTGGTGGGACGAATTCAGCAGCTGCAGTACTAGTACCTGGTGACGAGATTGTCCCTGGCAGAGGTGAGGGGAAAAAGATGGGAATTATGTCCTAGCTGATGTCCTGAAACACTTGAGGGGAACTTTGTAGAGGGCTGGCTCCCGCAGAAGCTGATGGGGGCATCAGCCGGGGAAACAGCATGCATCTCTGTGAACACTTGACTGGAAAGAGCTCAGAGCTCAGGAGGCTGTTGTGGACGCTCTAGGGCTCCGTCCAGATCCCCTGTCAGGACCCAGGCCCTACCCCCAGCCACAGGGAGTATTGCCTCCTGACCACTCACGGCTGAGTTCCTCCCAGGAACTGCCCTCAGCTGAAGGGAGCTGCCAGGTTCAAGGCTGTGTCCCCTCCCTGAGGGGAGCCTGTGTCTAAGGACTAGTCAATAAGGGGTACAAGGATTGGGTCCCCTGCCTTGTTTTAGGGCCTCCCAGCTTCAGAGCTCCCCGTGGGATCCGCTGAGGTGTCATCGCAAATGTGTTGCCGCAGTTCAGACTCTGCCTCTACCCGTCTGCGGCCTTCGCTCCCCTTCAGGTGTTCTCCAGCGTTCTCCTCAGTAAGCCACCCCACATGCAAATGTCCACCACCCAACATGTTCCCAGGGTCCCTGACCTGTGAGAAAGGCCCTTCATATACGGGTGTGGGTGGAGAATGAACAGGGCCAGATGGGAGTGAAGGGGGTGGTGCATTACAGTTGCTTTTGGGGCATTCAAATGATTCAGTGACATGAAATGAGATTCAAATGACATGAAAACTGCAAATCTGACCGTATAACTCCCGTGTCTAAAATTCCTCAGTGACTCCCTGCTGCCTCTGGGATGGCTTCTGAGTTCGTCGGTGTGGTCTGTGAGCTCTTTTGTAATCTGGCCTGACCACCACTGTAGGCACCTCTTCCTCTCCCTTGCTCTCCAGGCAATCAAAACTCTCTGCAGTTTTCCAAACCACCAAGTTGTCTCCCACTCCTGCCTCCAAACAAGCTACTCGCTGTTTCTGGAAGCCCTTTCTTCACCCGGGTCACGTGCACTCCCTCTGCATTGAAATCATCTGTCTCCTTGCTCACCTTCTGGCCTGGATAATCTGTGAGGCCCAGGCCAGGTCTTCGTTGCCTCTCTAGGGCTCAGCGCAATGGCACATCAGGCTGCATGATAATACCACGGCGGTGGCTGATTCATTCGTTCATTCAGGACTTTTTTTATTGTGGTAAAATACACCATAGCGTAAAATTTACTATCTTAACTATTTTAAAGTATACAATTTAGTGGCATTTAGTATATTCACCATGTAGTACAATCATCACCACTATCTAGTTCTAGAACATTTTCATCACATCACTCCCAAAGGAAACCCTCTATCCATTAAGCAGTCACTCTCTGCTCCCAGCCCCTGGCAACCATTCATTTACTTTCTATCTCTATGGATTTGCCTAATCTGGATATTTCATACAAATAAAATCATACAATGTGTGGCCGTTTATGTCTGGCTTCTTTTGCTTACAGTGTTCATCCATGTCATAGCGTGTGTCAGTTCATGTCACTTCATCCTTTTTTATGACTGAATACTATGCCATTGTATGGATATACCACATTTTGTTTACCGACTCATCAGTTGATGGACATTTGGGTTGTTTCCAGCTTTTGGCAATTGTGAATAGTGCTGCTATGAACATTTGTGTACAGGTTTTTGTTTGGACATCTGTATTCAATTCTCTTGGATATAAACGTAGGAGTGGAATTGCTGGGTTATATGGTAAGTCTATATTTAACTTTTTGAGGAACTGCTAAAGTATTTCCCACGGTGGCTGCTCCATTTTACATTCCTACCAGCAATGTATGAGGGTTCCAACTTTTCCACACCTCGCCAACACTTATTTTCTGTTTTTTGGATTATAGCCATTCTAGTGCATGTGAAGTGGTATCTCATTGTGGTTTTGATTAAGTCAATATGTATTTTTGACTCCCTACTGTGTGCTAGGCACTGGGGCTGCTGCAGAGAACAAAACCAACAAAGGCTCTGCTTTTGTGGAAGTGCCATATGAGTGGGGGGATGACACAACTCCCTTAGGAGACCTAACTGCATTAGTTAGCAGGCACATTGGTACCACTTGGTTGTAGCTGGAGAAGCAGAAAGCAGAGCTCTTTGGGCATCTTCTACCTCTCCTCGCCCTGGCAGGCAGAGCAGAGGTTACAAACTCGAAGGCTCACAGGGCACAGCCAGAGGAGACAGAGGGGTGAGTGCACATGTGTCTGTGAGTGTGTGTTGAGGGGGGGTGACTCTATGGCAAACTGGGGGGCACCAGTCCTGCCTCAAGGGGCAGATGCTACTTAGCAGTGGCTTTTTACTGCCAAGTGGTAATGATACCTGGGCCTGGATGGAAATAAGATTTTACATGAAATCTTTCACTTTTTATATGATGGCACAGACATTTTTAAATCATTGTCTGGGGGCCAATTTTGGTGAACTGTCCACCAGTTTGTGATTCTGACATGGATATATTTCTCAGATACAGAGCCTTTTTCATAGGGTCAGAATCTCTGGAGGCAAACCTGGGAATCTGCCTTCTTAACAAGTCCCCTCTCTGCCTCCCTCCCCTCAAGGGTGGTCTGATGCCCACTGGAGTTCAAGAAGCACCAAACCAGAGTTATAAGGAAGGCAGCTTCCCACGTAGTGGAGGGCTGGGCAGGCAGGATTATGTTCCCTGTTTGTGACGGCGCCCAGCGTCCGTGGCCTGGTCCCAGCTTCTCAGGGCAAACAGCCAACCCGAGTACATACTTCCATGTGCCGGGAACACGGGAGGGGCAGAGAGGGGCCCTGCAGGAAGAGCACGCCCCTTCCCTCGCCTCGCTCTGCCTCTCCCAGCCCCACATGTTTGGATGCACATCCCTAAAAGGGTAAAAGAGACTTTTACCCTAGTGGACAGTGACCCTGCCAGCCCTGATGCTTCCTGGTAAACTTTCTCTGGCGGGAACACTTTGCCAGAGAGACCGCCCAAATAGAGATATCCAGTTCTAGGAGAAGGCCACTGCGGGCCTGCGGACAGCCTGGATACGGACAGATGGCTGCTAAGCAACATGTTTGTCAGTCTCTTGCTTCATTGTCACAGCTGCCATTAAAACCAGCAGTTCTCTGGCAGTGGTGTTGGTTCTGAAAATCTGCAGGCTCCTCTTGAATAGCTGTGAACTGCCAGCCTCTGGAGGTGTTTATTCTGAAGCCACCACGACACTTCACTTTACCCGGGGACTCGGGGTGCTCTGTGGGATTAGTATTCCAACCCAATGTTTACAGGTTCCCAGACAGGCTCCTTCCTTCTCTGTGTCACCCGTCAGCTCTCTAGTGGCAAGGCATACAGAAGGAGCAAATACATTTGGTGGCAAAGACAGCAACATGGAGGAAAATAAAAATTGGGGGTTCATCTTAATGGGGATAATGATCAAAGTGCTCCGCTCCATTCACCCCACCAGCCCCCAAAGGCTTATTTACGTGTTACAGCAAAGAAGGAACTTTGGTTGATTTCCCCAACAGGAAATAACAAGGAGCAAATTAATAAGCTATGTTTCTATGTACATTTCTATCCCTAAAGGGTCTATTTAAGTAAAATCTTCTGTCTAGATTACTCTCAGCAAATAGTTTTAGTTGTTAAGAACCATAATCAACATAAAATATAACTGTTGTAAAGCCGTATAGTAGTCTTAATACCTGTAATAAAACATCAAACTTAGCGGAGATCATGGGCAATGATAAGGAGAGCTGACGTTTACTGAGCCTTACCCAGGGCCGGGCTGGTGCTAAGTGCTTCACTTGGATTATTTCACTTAATCTTTACAACCCTGTGAGATTTAATCCTCAAAACCACTCAACCAGGGAGTAAGATGAAGTTACATCACCATTTTACAGACAAGGAGACTGAATCGTACAGGTTGAGTGTGCTAGATGCTTTCCACGGTTTCTATCGTGTAATCCTCAGGCCCATCCTGTGAGAGTCCCCCTCAACAGTCCTGTGGGAAGGTTCCTTTACTCTTCTACAGACGAGGGAACTGAAGCGTCAGGGCGTTAAATATGCCCACGGTGGCACAGCCATTAGATAGTGGAGATGGGATTCGAACCCAGGGAGAAGTAGCTCCAAACACACCCCTTAACCTGTAAGTTACATCAGGCAACGAAACACAGTTTAGACAGACAGACAGGTGCAAGTATGTTCACTGTGTCAGTGTTTGTAAACACAAAAGAGCTGGAAACCACCTAAATGTCCATCAACTGGGGGAAGGTCACATAAGTTAGGGTACACACTCTAGATGGTACAGGCAGATGTCAAAAGGAGCAAGGTGGATCTTACACATACTGATGTGGAACGATATGCATGATATATTAAATGAAAAAGGCTAGTTGTTAAATTATATGCATAGCATCATACCACTTTAAAATATGGGGGTACATTACATTTTCTCAATCAGGCACGCATTCGTGTTGGATAAGTCCAGGAGAGTTTAATAAACATTTATGGAGTTGTGGGCAGGATATAGGGAAACCACCAGGCATGGTGCTGTGTACCCTTGGAAGTATAACATCAGGGGCTCTATTACCACCCCCTGGAACCCAGAGACAGAGAGAACCGTGTTGGGGGCCACCTCACAGGAGCTGAGACCCTCTTCCATAGAGGGATGCAGTCACCCCACTCAGATAACCAGGGAGGGAGATGGGGAAGTCAGTTCCTTGGCCTCACTCTCTTTCCTCCCCCCATTCTCCATCTGGTGTTCCCCATATGCCAAACTCACCTGGAAGCCAGAGGTGAATAAGACCATTGCTGCAGGTCAGCCTCCCAGGGCACATGGGGGTGGAAGCTGCAGAAGTGTGGAGTGTGGACCTGGACGGCCAGTGGAAAGTTTCCAGCACATTCATACTTAGATACATATTTGTAAATGCTTAGAAAAAGGATCTGTGAGGATGAAAGGAAGTTTCCTCTGCGTAGCAGGATAAGGGAGGGACTTTCACCTTTTGCTTTATGTTCTATATTGTTTGAATTGCAGCAAAAAAGAGGCACAGCTTGGGGTGAGATTACAACATCAGCCCTGGTTGTTTTCCTGTTTCTGAATCATACCACTGCTAAGGAAAGGGGGGGTCAATTGTTTTCCAAAGATGGCCGCACCAGTATGTATCCCATTCCTCGGGCCCTTCTTACAGTGTGGCATTCACCTCCTCCATGCAGAGGTGGGGTATGTTTCACCCCCTTGAAGCTGGGGGGACCTTTGAAACTGTCTTGACTAACTGAGTGCTGTGGAAGTGACACTATATGGCTTCTGAAACTGGATCCTAAAAGGCACATGGCTTCTGCTTGTTTCTCTGAATGTGTGCCTGAGAGCCCTGAGCCAACACGCAGAAGCCTGGGTACCCTGAGCTGCCATGGCGGGGAGACCCCATGGAGAGGCCACAGAGCAGTGCCAAGCTTTGCCTGAGGAGCCCTGGCTGTGGCAGCCCCCTGCCCTGCAGCAGACAAGTGCGTGCAGAAGCAGTTGGATGACCCAGCGCCAGCCCCTGTGGGACTGCAGTCCCATGAGAGGCCCCCAGCCAGAACCACGGGGAGCAGCCCCCAAATTCCTGACTCTTAGAAAGTGAGAGAGACAATAAATGAGTTCTCTTGTTTTAAGCGAAGTTTGGGGATGATTTGTTTCTCAGGAACAGGTCCGATACAGGCCGGGAGGAAGCATGAGGACTAATTTCCAGCAGGCGTCCTGCTGTTCCATGGAGACTGTCACTGTAGATGAAATAGCAGGGCAAGGATCCCGTTGGCTTCTCCCCTTGACCTGGGAATCTGAGGGTGTTGTATCCTTCATACCCACATGTCCTCTCCCAGCCTGCCTCAAGGACCTCCGTGGGGCTCCAGTGTCCATTCCTGCCTTTCTCTTCCCTTCTCTGCTCACCGTCATTCCCTTCCACAGCAACCCGCCTAAGTCCCCACTCTGCTGCTCTGTGAGCCCCCCCAAGAATCCCAGCCCACTGGGGGGCCTGGATTTGGAGACCTCTCTCACTCTTGTCAGTTGTGCTGCGGACGTCGGGCCCTTGGGTCCAGAAAGGACCCTCTCCCCCCTTCTTCTTGAAACTGGCCCCTCTCAGAGCTCTGACCAAGAACTGGAAAGGGAACTACCATCTTCTTACATCTTCTTACGCTCCTGTCCACTGGCCAGGAGTGAGCACTGACCTAACAGGCCAGTTAGAGCCCTTTTCTGGATGTTTTCAACTTGGGAGCACAGAGAGGGGGCGGTTTGTTTCTCTGTGGCGGCTGAATGTAGCTCTGGAGCTGCCAGAAGCCAGATTTCCCTTATGTGTGGAGGAAATCAGGCTGCAGTAGATGAGAATCAGTCTGACGTACAGGAAAAGACGGCCCAAAGACCAAGACGGGGAGACTGGAGGTACCTTCATTCCTGTCACCTGTCTTCTGAGCCCCACCTGCATCCTACCTCCAGATGACCAGGTGGACACAAGCTAGCACAGACCCCTTCTGGCCTGTTTGATCTCAAGAGGCAGAAAAGTGTAGGGGTTAGGAGGAACTGCGTCACTGAGTTTCAGTCTTGGCTTGCCGAGCTGTATGACCTTGGGCAGCTTCCTCAGTGACTTTGCGTGTAAAATGGGGACAATAGTAATAATTCCTTCTTTACAGAGTTGTTGAGAGGAATAAGCAGCTAATGTGCAGAAAGTTTAAATAGGATCTGATGCACAGTAAATGCTGTAAAATATTACCTTTTATTACTTTTACTTGAATTGCATTTTCTGTCACTTCAGCTGGAAGAGTCTTGATCAAGACAAAACCTTCCTTCCTTGCCTCTGGGTTACAATGTTCCCAACCACCCATATGTCCCGAGAGCAGGAAATTACCCAGCCACTTGGGTGTGCCAGGAAATGTCAGTCAGAAGTGTTTTCCCCATGCCATGCTCTGGCACCTGCCATCCATCGCTCAACGGTCCTGTTCACACACCTGGAAAGGGTGAAATCAACACAGCTCCTCTCCCTGCCCTTTGGCCTACTCAGAATGTTTACAGATGTCGTCCCTCTGACTTGGAAATCAGACACCCTCCTTCCTAGGTGTTCGCCTGTCTGCTGCCTGGCTCTGCTGGGGTCTCTGTACCTACAGGAAACTGGACATGAAGTCGGCTTATGGAGGAGGGAGCAGAAAATACAGTCTCCTAGGATGTCTGTTCCAGTTTCTAGCTCTGTCTGCTTATCTGGTTACTTGGCCTCTATTAAATATTTGTGTTTGCCACCATCCAGGTAACTGAATTAGAGGAACAAGGGGACTTCTGGGAAGAGAAAGAATGAAAGGAAGTTCAAATCAGTGGGGATTCCCTGGGAACCTCCTGTGAGCACATCATTGGATAGGAGAGGTTGGGACCAACGACAGCCCTCATAAAGGCAGTGACTAATCCACAACTCCCTGTAGGACGACCTCCCTCTACTCCCAGCCTCACCTCTGCTGCCACCTCTGACTTCCAGGAGGGGCTGGGGGTGTTCTGCCAGGCTTGGGGCATGCCAGGAGGCAGGGCTGGGAGCCAGCAACAATGAGGAGCAAGTGCTGAGGCTGACATGGCCATCCCAGGAGAAGGGCTGGACAATTATGCTCCAATCCAAATTGTGGTCTGGGAGCTCTAGGCCAGTTCCAGGTATAGATCTGATTTGAAAGAGCAGAACGGGGTCTGAGCGTCCCAGTGTGGTGTAGAGATGGTATAAGAGCCGACAGGCTAACCTAGGTGCCAGCCTGGAAGGGGAGGAGTCCAAGGCACTCCAGCAAAAGCAGCTGTCCAGGCAGCCTGGCCTCTCTTGAAATATTCTGAAAAGCCTAGAATCCAGAGACTCCTGACTCTCTAGGGGCAATAGCCCTTGGGACTATAGTGTCAAAGTCCATCTTTCCAAACTCCATCAGCCAGTGGGGAGAGAGGGACTCATGTTCTACCGTTCTGTTTCTGTGAGGCCCAATCTACAGGATCTGAACACTCTTGTGCACTGTGGGCTGGGCAGGGGCTGGAGCAGGGCTTGCCATTCACTTAGCAGATCCCCAAATTTGGCTCATAACCCAAAGGAGGGGTACAGCATTCTTTATTTCTCAAGGAGGCTGAGATGAGTGAAGGTCACTTCACTTTGCTTGTTATCATCAGTCAAATATTTGGATTGGACCAGTTTATCTTGAAGGTCCCTTTCATCTTTATTTATTCACTATGAATCATGATGACTCAGTCATCGTTCATTCCTTCATTCACTCATTCACTCACTCAATATCTCTTAGGCTCCTATGTGCAAAGCACTGTGCTAGGCACAAAACTTCCATTCATAAGAGCTTTCCACACATTGTCGATTATCTCATTTAACTCTCAGTTGAGTTCTATAAGGTAGGTACATAGTTCTACTGTGACAGTCTATGAGTTTGTGTGATCATCAATTTATTCAAAAAAAGCTCCTTGTGTGCCCACTATGTGCCAGTACTGATCTAGGTGCTGGGAACAGGACCAAGTCCCTGCTCCCGTGGTGCTTGCCCATTGGGAAGAGATGCAATTAGCAGGGAACAAAGACATAGGTGAGCTCATTTGAGGTAGTGTGAAGTGCTCTGAGGAAGTAACAGGGGATGTGCTGGGGGGTGGGTGAGTGGTGGCCTGATGACAGCCCTTATCTCCTGTACCTCCACCAGTCTTCCTGGATGAGTAAGAAAGAGGCTAGAACACCCCAGCCTCTGCTAAGTAGAGCTTTCAGACTAGTCAAAGTGTGACCTGGGCAGGAGATGCAAGAACCCACTTGTACCGCTTCCCCAAGGTGATGACAGGTTGTTATTTATTATAATAAATTCCCAAAGCACGGAATGCTTGGCTGGCTCTGGAGGCCGGCAGGTGTCACAAGGGCTCGTGCTACAAAAAGCATGTATTACAGGTCAGTTTGGGGTCATAACCCTTTCTGAATACATTTGGGTAACTTTTTAAAAAACATTCGTTCTATTTTTTAAAAGGTAAGATAAACATTCAATACTAGATTTGAAAGATATAAAATAGTATATATTGCAAAGTAAGTCTCCCCGGGTCCCTGGCCCCAGGCTCGTCCCCCGGGCCACTGCCCTGCCTGGGTTCACGTAAACCCGAGGGGGCTGCATGGCTCCCGGGCTGGACCATGTGCTTCTTACACACTTGCATGCAGATTGGTACTCTTCAAACTTCACAGCCCTTGGCCTTCCCCTTCTGCCAAAAAGTATGCCTGCTACCTGGAGAGAATATGCTGCCCAGGGGAGAATCCCAGAGGCCTTTGCGAGGCTCTTAGAGAGAGGAATAGAAGCAGGTCCTGTCTAAACGAGAGCAGATTCTGGCTTGGCTAAGAGCTTGGAGTCAGCAGACCTGGGCAGAAATCCTGGCTCTGCCTCTTTCCAGCTGCATGACTTGGGCAGGTGAAGGAGTCTTCTCAAGCCCAGGCTCCTCCATGTAAGCTGGGGACAACCATTGCTCCGAGGGGACTTTGTGAGGATGACAGGAGCTAATGCAGATGGGCACTAGGCCCCATACCTGGCACGTAGCTAAGTGGCAAAAAGTGGCTGTGTAATTATCGTCGAGTGGGTTCCACGTACCCTGTGAGTCCCTGTTTGCATGCAGATGTACTCAGGTGGAGAAGCACTGTTGTTTGGGTGCGGAAGTCACAGAAGAGTCACCTGCAACCTGTGTGTGTGTGCTGGGGGTGGAAGTTGAGGGCCAATTGTACTGGTTGTTTTTTTAAAGATTGGCACCTGAGCTAACAACTGTTGCCAATTTTCTTCTTCTTTTTTTTCCCTGCTTTTTCTCCCCCAATCCCCCCAGTACATAGTTGCATATTTCAGTTGTGTGTCCTTCTAGTTGTGGCATGTGGGAAGCTGCCTCAGCATGGCCTGATGAGCGGTGCCATGTCCGCGCCCAGGATTCAAACTGCGAAACCCCCGGCCATCAAAGTGGAGCGCATGAACTTAACCACTCAGCCATGGGGCAAGCCCCCTGTACTGGTTTTGCTTTAGTGGGTCCCTGGTTCTAATCCTCGTCCTGCTGCCCACCCACTGTCTGATTTTGTGCATGTCATTTGGCATCTCTGGATCTCAGTTTCCTCATCTATTAGATACAGGGTTGGTTTGGGTCATCTTTAGGTGCCTCCTGCCCTCACATGCCAGGATTCTTTGCTGGGAACGTGCCCTCACGGCTCTGGCCTTCAATGACAGACACTGAGCTGGAAGGAGCCTGGGCCGTCCTTGCCCACTGGCGTGTGGAATGATGGGCTCAGACTGGCTTCTCAACATTCCCTAGTCTCCTGTGTTTTCTACCACCCTTTCTCTTCCTTGACTCAGTTCCTGGGGACAGGTCTGCATCCCTGAGGCCCTTGCTTAGCCTGAGGAAGTTTCCGAGAGCTCAAGAAAGGCCAGGCTCTGAAGAAGTTGAGTCACGGGTGTAGGAATCAGCTGGATTCAGACTCAGGAGGGACAGGAACAAACATGCCCAGCTGGCACCCGTGGATCAGATGGGAAAAAAGCCACTGTGACAAATCACTGACCGTAGCTGTCACCCCAGAGCCAGGTTCCGGGCTGCTGTTGTCAAGAACAGGGAAGGTTGCTAAGAAAATAAACCATCTGCAGCTGGCAGCTGTGTGATGCTGGCCCAGCTGTGCTCGCAGGCAACGTGCAGACCTGAACTCTTGTTTGACAGAGTCTGCGTCCGTTGAGGTGCAGAGAGGAAACTTCCTGGCAGGCACGAGAATCTGAGTAAGGCCTCCAGGAACCGGAGCGCCGTGGGGAACCACCTACTTCAGCTGGGGCCATAGGAAGGGGCCTTTGAAGGAGCTCCACTGTGATTTCTTCTGTGGCACGAAATTAACAGGGGCATCTGGGAACACACTCTGTAGAGAGCAATGAACTGAATTGTTCTTCCATAATTTCCATGTACAAATGAGAGATCAGAAATCAAGGTGGTACTTGAGTGGTGTGTTCTGCCTGCTGTGGTCATTTTGTGATCATGCCTTGTTTCCACAGAGACACAGGAAGCCACCAAGGACAGGAGCAAAAACGATACCTCTTGATAGCAACTGTTGCCCCTTTTCCCCCCAGCGGCTGCCTCACTCATAGTCCCAGGGCCTCCTGCAAAAGAGGCGGATAAATGTTTGCTGCTAGGGACGACAGAGAGGAGGGGAAGCTGGAGGCTGACCCACGGCCATACAGAAGGCTGAGCTTCTCCAGAGCAAGGGAGTAGGGGCCTTCTGTCTGTCCCTTCACGTCCTACACTGTCCCCCAGGGACCTGACGATGCTGACCGTGCATCCTGCCAGGTCCCCAGACCCTAGAGGAAGGCACACTGAAGCTGCGCTGCCTGTGTCTCTGCTGCAGGCTTTCCGCCCCCTCTGCCTGGACCACACCACACACCCGGTGGCTGCTGAAATGTGGGGGATCCTGTGTGAGAGATGCAAAGCCTGTCTGGACGTCTTCAGCCCTTTAGCTTAGTTCCCGTTGTTTTGGGGCTGCTGTCCCTGTGTCAGTCTTCTTCTGGGAAAACAAGGTCCCCCTGGAAAGGACCCCCAAAGCTGGCCCCGTTGAGCCAAGGGCAGGGCGAGACCGCTGCTTCACCCTCAAGGCTCTCCTCATCTGCCCTCAGAGCCGAGGAGCCCACCAGCCCCACCAGCCCCACCAGCCCCTTGTGGGAAGGAGTTAGGGAAGGACTCAGGCCTTCACGAAATGACCTCTGCCTCCTTCTATCTGTGTGCTGGACTCGTTGTGTTAGTAGGCCCTTTGCTGCCTTTTCCCCGGGGAGGATCTCTTTATAACACCATGGTAGTCTGAATAGTTGCCCCTCAAAGATGGCGACATCTGATCTCTGGAACCTGGGGTTATGTAACCTCGTGTGGTCAGGAGGACTTTGCAGATGCAAAGGGTCTCGAGATGGGGAAGCTTTTCTTGGATTACCTGGTGGGCCCAATGTAATCACAGAGGTTCTTATCAGAGGGAGGCAGGAGGTGAGAGAGGAGAGAAGATGTTATCTATGCTCCTGGCTTTGAAGATGGAAGAATGGCCACAAGTCAAGGAATGCAGGTGACTTCTAGAAGCTGGAAAAGGCAAGGAAATGAGTTCTCCCCTAGAGCTTCCAGCAGGAATACAGCCGTTTTGATCGTAGACTTCTGACCCTCAGAACTGTAAAAGAGTAAATTTATGTTGTTTAAAGCCACTAAATTTGTGGTAATTTATTACAGCAGCAACTGGAAACAAATACAAACATGAACAAACGCCATGGCCCCTCCTGTGACTGCTTTGTTGGCATCTGTTGGTGAATAGAATACAGAGTGACAAAGAGCAGCCTTGAATTCAGTCACGCACTTACAGCTTGTTAACCACACGGCAGCCACAAACGGTCGAGAAGCCGTATAATTCCCACGCAACTCATACCAGGTGGTAGACTCACTCACTCATTCATTTATTCATTCATCCATTCATTTGTTCTGAACATGACCTCTGACCCAGACTATCTGGGTTCAAATCTCAGCTCTATCATGTAAAGCTGTGTGACCTTGAGCACCTTCTCTGTGCCTCATGTGTCCCCTGCTGTAATATTACTGTGAGGATTAAATGACAATGCGTGGAAAGCATTTTAAAAAATGCTTGGCATACTGTAAATATTATTATTTTTATTAAAAGGATAGCTGTGAGATAAATATTATTTGTTCTTTCAATGGATAATGTAAAAATAATTTTTAGTCCTGCTGTACTTTTATTTTTTAATATGTCCCAAAAATGCCTTACCCTTGCAGAGAAGAAAATACAAATGCTCACCTCAAATCAATACAAACCACTGATTCTTTTCTTTTCTTATGTTGAGGAAGATTGGCCCTGAGCTAACATCTGTGCCAATCGTCGTCTATTTTCGACACTACCACAGCATGGTTTGACAAGCAGTGTTAGGTCTGCACCCAAGATCCCAACCCATGGACCCCAGGACACCAAAGTGGAGCACATGAACTTAATCACTATGCCACCAGGCTGGCCCCTGATTCTTTTCTAACGAGTTCTCAGGCTGATCAGGAAGCCCAGTTCCTTAGGCGTTCATTATCATCATCAGCCAGATCTGGAAGATAAACCCCACTCCAAGTCCAACTTTTTTTCTTAGGACCCCTCAAACCAGACCACGGTCTCCAAAGCACTCAGCAGCAGAAACCACAGGTGCCTGCACAACAGCCATTAACCTCTTCTTTGTATGAGGCAGAAAGCTGCCCAACCCTGGGGGGTGAGTCATGATGGGCTAAGCCTATTATGGTAACATCAATTACCTATGCCAATTGGCTGGGTTTTGTGGCCACTTCTAGCCCATAAGATGTGAGTAAAAGTCTGATGGTGGATATCTGGGAAAGTTTGTCTTTCCTGATGAAAAGAAAATGTTTAGGTACTGTTCAGTCAGGAAGACAGACACCACTCTAGGAATTTCAAGCAGAAGGGAGTTTAACACAGGGGATTAAGTGGTTATACAACTGCTGGAACGGCTAGAGCTACAAAAGTAAAGACAGACCAACCCGAGCTCTCAGGTTGGCTGCTAGCTTTCAGAGAGTCAGGAAGCTACAAAAACTGCAAGACACTGCAGGGACAATCACAGCTCCATGCAGACCACAGCAGGTGATTTTCAGGCAAATTCCTATAGGCCACTACAAAATCTCATGTTTGCTCTTCTCTTCCTCCTTCCAAATCTTGCACAGGTACAATAACCCAGATTCCTGCTAGCAAGGGATTCTGGGATCTGTAGTTCCCAGGCTCTCAGCCTCCATGGAGAAGGGGATGCATAGAAGGTAGGGCATGGTGTGAAGACACTCTGGGACAAAGAGAGAACCTTTCTCTTCCTGCTTTTGCACTTTTAAAAGAAAATCAGGACAAGAAGCATGGAATTGATATAACCAATCTTATGACTATAAGGTGAAGGATTAATTCACTCACTCACTCACTGATTGATTCATTTGTTCAACACATGGGGATAGTGGATCATCCCAGGCAGCAGCTCTGGCCTTTGACTCTCACTGGCCGTTTGACTGGCTACACTGCTGCACTAATGAGGACAACAGCAATTGGAATTTTTTAAACTTTTTTTTGCTGGATACCATACTAAGTATTTTATATGCATTATTTCATCCTCATCCATACCAAGTGATCATATACACTCACCTCCCACACTTGGAGCATAACAGAAGCACTAACAGGAGGATGTGTACTGTGTATTCATTATGTTCCAGGCGCTGTTCTGAACTCTTTGCACATTTTAATTCATTTAATTCTTCCAACAACCCTGGAGGTAGGCTCTATTATCATCACCCTCTTCATGTGGTTGAGACAACTAAGGCAGAGAGAAGTTAGCTACTGCCCATGGTGGACATCTAGCAAGTGGTGGCGCTGAGCTTTGAATTCAGGCAGTTTGGTACCAGAATCTGTGAGTTTAATCACTGCTGTCTGCCGGAAGCTAAGGCCAGTGTCTGCCTTTTCAGGAGGCGGCTCTGTGGGCCAAGTTGTGTTGGAGATTTACTTTTACTGCATATCCCTTTGTATTGTTTGACTTTTTTATGTGTTCCTAAAGATAAATAAAGGCATTTCCAGGCAGTGGAGAGTTTAACTGGCAAATTCCTATTTATGCTTCAAAACCCAGCTCCTCTGGGAAGCCTTTCTTTCTTTTTAAAAATTATTTTATTGAGGTCATATTGGCTTATAACATTGTGTAAATTTCAGGTGTATATTATTATATTTCAGCTTCTGTATTGACTGCATTGTGCTCACCACCAGTAGTCTATTTCTATCCGTCACCATACATACATGCCTCTCTACCCCTTTCACATACCCCCCAACCCCTTTCCCTCTGATAACCACCAATCTGTTCTCCGTATCTATTGTTCCTTTGTTTGTTTATCTTCCACATGAGTGAAATCATATGGTATTTGTCTTTCTCTGTCTGAGTTATTTCGCTCAGCATAATACCCTCAAGGTCTATCCATGTTGTTACAAATGGCACAATTTTGGCTTTTTTATAGCTGAGTAGTATTCCATTGTATATACAGACCACATCTTCTTTATCCATTCATCTGTTAATGGGCACTTGGGTTGCTTCCAAGTCTTGACTATTGTGAATAATGCTGCAAAGAACATAGGGGTGCATATATCTTAATGAATTATTGATTTCATGTTCTCCGGATAAATACCCAGTAGTGGAATAGCTGGATTGTATGGTAGTTCTATTCTTAATTTTTTGAGGACTCTGCATACTGTTTTCCATAGTGGCTGCACCAGTTTGCATTCCCACCAGCAGTGTGTGAGGGTTCCCCTTTTATTCACATCCCCTCCAACACTCGTTATTTCTTGTCTTGTTAATTATAGCCATTCTGATGGGTATGATGTGATATCTTATAGCAGTTTTGAATTTGCATTGGGAAGTCTTTCTTGATCCTTCTCCCAGATCTTTGCTGATCTCTGCGTCTATACCTAGTACCTGGTATATACTTGGTTTCCAGGAAATGTTTACTAAATGAACATTCCCTAAAAGCCACCTCTGAACCTCCCAGCTTCCCATCTCACCTACGTGGCCTTGACAATTTTTCCTAGAATGCCACCTTCTCAGTGTTATTCCTTTGCTTAAAAACCTTCACAGACTGGTATTTCCTATCCCCATCAGATCTGAATTTTCCCTGAGTTTCCAGATTATCCTCAGGCTGGCCTCGCCCTACTTCACTGATCTTGCTCACAGTGCTCCAAATCCTACCCACCTATTGAGACTCAGTCTTCAGGATGCCATACATGATTACTCCAAGCCTCAGTAAGAGCCATCTCCTCTGGCTCCTAGCCATGGGGTCTGTACCCCCACAATTTAGCACGCGATCTATCTGGGACTGCCTGTTACTATTCCCTGCACGAGGAGATGGAAACGGCAACATGGCATCTCTCTTTCCTCTCCTGTCCCCTTCTCCTCTGGACAGCATAATAAACTCAACCAGCCTCCAGAAGTGCAACAAGAAAAGCTTTACAACAAAGGTTGACAACCACGTGGGTACTCACTGTTTACAGATTTTCATTGGTGGGCCAGCTTATGGATTTCCTTGCTTCACCTAAAAATCCTTACGTCTTGGCACCTACATTTTGGCTGCTCCATGAGGACTTTCAGTCTCCCTGCTGTATCCTCTGGCAGTTAATGGTCCTTTTTCCATTTCAAATATAATATCTTTCTAATTCTCTCCCTCCCTTTTCCCTTCCCCTCGTTTACCACACCACTTCTTCCCTCAGAAAAGAGCTTATGCTGACCTTCAGGCCTGTGTAACTGACTGCTTACTGGGGGACTCAGCAAGCACCTCCCATCCAACAGGCACCAAGGTGAACTCCCTAGCCCACCCTCCGCCAACCTGTTTCCCCTCTGATCCGCCCTGTCGTGATGGAGACAGCACCGCCAACCCCCATGCTGCTGAAGCCAGAAAGCTGGGAGTCAGCCTCAACACTGCCTCCTCTTACTCCCCGGACCGCCCATCACTGCTCCCGCTCTGTGTCTTCTTCCAAACTCCCATACTCCTCTACCTGTGTATTACCTCCATTCTGATATTTTCCAGACTGTGTTCATTATCATACTAAGCATCTTTTCTCTTAAGACTGACCTAAAAGACCAACTTTCCCGACTTTCCGTGGCACGATTGCCAGGTTCACTTTTTTTTTTTTTTTTTTTAAGATTTTTTTTTTTTCTCCTTATTCTCCCCAAAGCCCCCCGGTACACAGTTGTATATTTCGTTGTGGGTCCTTCTAGTTGTGGCATGTGGGACGCTGCCTCAGCGTGGTCTGATGAGCAGTGCCGTGTCCGTGCCCAGGATACGAACCAATGAAACACTGGGCCGCTTGCAGCGGAGCGCGCGAACTTAACCACTCGGCCACGGGGTCAGCCCCACCAGGTTCACTTTTAAAGCGACCTCCACTTTTCCCTCCAGCCAGTCTCTGAATCTTGTTGATTTTTCCTTGCCCTCCTTGTGTGAGGCAGCTTGTACTGAAAGCAGTATAGACTTGGTTTCCGAATCTGGGCACAGTTGCCAGCTCACTGTGCAACTTCAAAAAACTAGTAGCTTAATCTCTTTGAGACTCTATTTTCTTATCTGTGAAATAGAGATAAAATACATAAAAGTTTAGTGTATGAAAAAGTTGGTATTTGAAACAAAATGAGAAAGATGGATAGTTCACTAGATGCTGTTGGGACAAAGAGACAACTGTTTAAATAAACTTTTATCCCTACCTCACTCCAAACATCAAATAAATTACAGATAGATCAAAGTTTAAATGTAAAACATGAAACTGCTAAAGTATTGGAAGAAAATATGGATGAGCATTGTTATTATTTTGAATTTAGGAAAGACTTTCTAAGCATGATATCCCATAAAGGAAATGATTGATAAATCTGATTACATGAAGAGTTAATTTCCTAAATAATAAAGAAAAGAAAAAAGGAGAGAAACACACCATACACATGGGGGTGGGGGAGAGAGAAGAGAGGGTCAACAAATTGGGGAAAATATTCGCAATATATATGACAGTCAAAGGTGCCAATTTCTATAATATGTAAGGGGCTTGTAGAGTTCAATAAGAAAAAAGACTACTATATAGAAAAATGGATAAAGAATATGCATGGATAAATTGCAACAGAAAAAAGTACAAATCCCCAAAAAACAAATGAAAAGATGGTGAACCTCAACAACAGTCAAAGGAATACAAATAAAAGAACAATGAAATATCACTGTGACAAGGAGTTTAGAAGCCTGATGATATTCAGTGTTGGTAAGAATGTAGGCACTTTCATACACGTTGTTGGGACTGTAAATTGGTACATCCTTTTTGGAGAGGAATCAGGCAATATGTATTACACCAAAAATGTGTGTACCTTTTGATTGTAACTAGAAATATCTCTTGCATATGTTCTTGCACATATATTCAAATATCTTTGTTCTGGGATACTTATTGAAGCATAATTTGTAATAGGAAAAATTAGAAATAATTCAAATATCCATCAGGGAATAATTAGATAAATTAGGGAAAATCCACTGGAATAGATTATGCAGTTATTAAAAACATGCCATAAATGTATACATACCAAAATGAAAAGATGTTTAAGAAATGTTTTTTAAAAGGTAACTTGCAATCCAGTAGATAGAGGTTAACAGATAATGAATGTTAGCACATGCACGGAAGCATCTGGAAGCAGACACATCACACTCATACTGGTGATAAGACCTCAAGGGTGGGATTCCCAGGGACTTTAAATTTCCATGTTGTATACCTATATTGTTTGATTTATTTTTTAACAAGCAGATTTAGTTCCTTGGTAATAAGGAGAAGCAAAGATGACCAGTTAATTTTTTTACAAATGAATTTTATAAGCAGTTAATGGAGTAATTTTATAAAGCATCTAGCCCACAGCCAAGTACATAGGATGGACGCAGTAAATACTCTTTTCCATTCATTCTCCCCTCATCCTGCTCCAGGAGCCACCCTGGATGATTTTTAACACTCCCTGGTTGTTCTTCTGTCTTCCCCTTTCTTCCATCTGGCTCTCCTCTCCTTACACTCTCTTCCCTTCACTTCCGCGACTTACTCCTTACTCTCTTCTCTCTCCTGGCCTTCCACCTCCTTCTCAGACTGAGTTTTCTGCCTCTTTCCCCTGATCCTCTTCTTCCTCCTCCCATTTTGAAAATGTTTATGTCCCCTACATTTTCATCCTTGGCCTTTCACCCTTCTTATCACCTTTATTACCTTTACTGTCCTTCAACAAGATATAGCCACACTGCCATTCCTGCATTAAAATGTGTTGATGACTCCTAGTTATGCATCTTCCCACCAACCTCTCTTGTGAGCTCCACACCCATGTTCTCTGATGCTGGCTGGACATCTCCATCTGACAGTTCTGCTGCACTTCAAGCTCAACCTGTCCACGTGCAGCTCATTATTTTACTTCCAAAATCAGCTCCTGCTCCAGGTTCCCTGACTCAATGAATGTCATCAACCTCTACTCAGTACCCAGGCCAGAAAACCTCCTCAGCTTGATTCCTTTCCTCTCACTCCCGATCTCTATCAGATATCAAACCCTCCCTGGAAGATTTCCTTTATAACCTTGGGGTAGGGAAACCTTTCTAACTATCATCCCCAAATCCAGAAGTCGTAAAAGAAAAGATTGATAAATTCAACTACACAAAAATAAAAAGTTGCTATTTGGGCATAAAACCAAATGAAACCAAACCAAACCAAACCAAGAAAGCATCATCAGCAGGCAGCTAACTGGGAAAAGCCAATTGCAGCCCATCTCACAGACCCAGAACTAATCTTTAATACACAGGCTGGTGACAAGGTCTGGAAACACGGATTACATTATTTTACTTTTCACAGATTTAACATCTTTGATTTCTTCTTTCGAAAAGATTTTTTAAAATAAAAAAGCAGAGTCTTATATTTACTCACATATTTACCATTTCCAGTGCTCTTTCTTCCTTTGTGTGGGTCAAATTTCCATCTGGTATCATTATCCTTCTGCTGAAGGACCTCCTTTAACATTTCTTGCAATGCAGGTCTGGTGGTGGTGAATTCTTTCAGCTTTTCTATGTCTGAAAAAGTCTTTATTTCATCTTTGTTTTTGAAATATATTTTCTCTGAGTATAGGTTGACAGTTTCTTTTCTTTCGCTGTCCTCTGATGTGTTGTGTTTCCAATGAGAAGCTGTTCTTATCTTTGTTACTTTATGAGTAACGTCTCCCCACCCAGCTGC
Organism: Equus caballus; assembly: GCF_041296265.1. Taxonomy (NCBI): domain Eukaryota; kingdom Metazoa; phylum Chordata; class Mammalia; order Perissodactyla; family Equidae; genus Equus; species Equus caballus. Next base: position 63,431,481 of record NC_091692.1, on the reverse strand, counting down.
TTTTAAGACTTTCTCTTTATCACACTTATAATGTTCTGTGGTGTGCTTTCATGTTTCTTCCACGTGGGGTTTGTTAAGCTTCTTGGATTTGTAGGTTTATAGCTTTTATCAAATCCAGAAATACATTGGCCATCATTCCTTCAGATATCTTTTTGCCCCAACTCTTTCTTTACTTTCCTTTTGGGACTCCGATTACACATGTATCAGGCTGCTAGATATTGTCCCATGGCTCACTGATATGCTGTTCATTTTTTTTCCTGCAGTTTTTCTCTCTGCCTCCTGTTTTGGACAGTTTCTACTGCTATGTTTTCAAGTTCACTAACTTTTTTTCTGCAGTGGCTAAATGCTGTTAATCTCATCCAGTGTATTTTTCATTTTAGCCATTGTATTTTTCATCTCTAGGAGTTCAATTTGGACTTTTTAATAGATTCCTTATTTCTGCTTAACATGCTCATGCTTTCCTCTACCTTCTTGAACATATGGCATATTGGTATAATAGCTGTTTAAATATCCTGTCTTCTAATCGTATCATCTGTGTCATTTCTGGGTCTATCGATTTTCCCCTATATTTTGGATCACGTTTTCCTGCTTCTTTGCATCCCTAGTATTTTTCTTTTAGATGCTAGACATTGTGAATTTTACATTGTTGGATGCTAGAACTTTTTTGTTTTCCTTTAAATAATTTTAGGCTTTGTTTGGGGATGTAGTTAAGTTATGGGAAATATTTGATCCTCTTGAGCCTTGCTTTTAAGCCTTGTTAGGTGGATCTAGAAGGGCTTTAAATCTAGGGCTAACTTTGCCCCACTACTGCGGAAGTACCCTTCTGAGGACTCTGCACAATGCCTTTGGTATTAGGAAGTCTTTCCACTCTGGCTAATGGCAACATGAACTCTTCCCGACCTGTGTGACTCTGAGATTGTTCCGACTGGTCCTTTGTAGTGGCCTTTCCCAGACCTTAGGGAGTTTTTAGACCTGCGTGATTGACCAGTCCTCAGCCCAAAACTTGAGGGGAAACCTCCTCAGATCTCCAGAGCTTTCTCTCTGGGTAACTCTCTCTTTTCCAGTACTCTGCCCCAAGTCTTCTAGCCACCCTGGTCTCCCCAAACCTGAACTCTGTTTTCTCAGCTCAGGAAGACTACTAGGCTGTTTGGGTACCCCTTCTACATTTTTCAGCCTGAAAATTCTCTTCAGGTAGTAAGCTGGGCAAATCATAGGGCTCATCTTGTTTGTTTCCTTTCTCTGTGCTAGCTGTCGTACCATGTCTCAATGCCACTGTTTCCTATGTTTTGTTCAGCTTTCTGGCTGTTTAAGGCAGCATAAATTTACCCCTGTTACGCCACCATGGCTGGAAGCAGAAGCTCTCAATTGTTTCTTGGGGATGTGCTAAGGTGTAGATTTATTCTGTGAAAATTGGAGACACAAATAATCTGTGGCAGCATCACAGAGACACGCACCTATGTGGACTTGACAGAGATGCTACATTTAGGGACCACAGGCCCCCTGCAATTCTGCACTGCAGGTGCTGATGAGGGATAACACGTGGACATAGTATGTAATGTTGAATATAATATGTATCGTAATATAATATTAATAAACTGCTTATTATGTATATTCATGTCTGCTTCCACATCTTATGGCCACCCTGGATCAAAAACCCCTAGAAATTGATTGAAAAAGAAAAAGACCAACAACCCAAATGAAAATTAGGCAAAGAATATGAAAAAATAGTTCACAGAAAGAAAATACAAATGGCTTATAAATATACGGGGAAAGAAACCTCTCGACTGTATTCATAATAAGAGAAATGCAATTGAAAACTATGAAACACCATTTTTTCACCCATTAGACTGGCAAAAATCCAAAAGTTTGATAACATACTCTATTGGCAAAGTCTGGGGAAACAGGCACTCTTGTATACTGCTAGTGGTTGCATAAATTGGCACAAGCCCTATGGAGGGCAATTTGCAAGTTTATCAAAATGACCAAAGCACATGTCCACTGGCCCGACCATCCCACCTCAGGATCTATCGTACAGAAATATTTGCACATGTGGGAAATGATGAAGGTTATTTGGAGTGGTGTCTCTAATAGAAATAGACTGGAAAAAACTCACATCCGTCAGCAGGAGACTGGTTAAACAAATTTTGGTACATTCACACAATGGAACATTATGCAAGTGTCAAAAAAGACAATGTCATTTTCTGTGTATTGTAAAGATCTCAAAGACGTAATATTAAGGGGGGGCAAAATGTAGAACAGCATCTATAGAATTAACTAAAAAAGGAGAGAAATAATAATAGGTATGCATTTTTGTTTACTTATGCGTAAAGAAATTGGGAAAACACACCAAAAATGAAAATCAAGGTTAGCTGTCAGGGAATTGGGGGATAAAGGTGGGAACAAGACTTTCCACTGAATCCTTTTTTATATTTTTTATTTTTAACCATGAGAATGCATTTTCTATTAAAACTTAAGAAATGTTTCTGGGCTATCTCCTCCCCTGCATCCCCACCACCACTGCCCTAGATCCTTTTGTCTAAAACTATGAAAAGAACCCCCTGACCGTTGGCTCTGCTTCTGTCCAGCTCAGACCCCTCTAAGTGGACCTGGGGGGCTCCTGTGAGCTCCCTCTGAGACAGCCTGAAGAGCCAGGGGGAGTCCACCCTAGCTCCAGAACTGTTTCTGCTCACTTCCTGTTTGCCAGCTCTCCCACGTCTTGCTTTTTGACTTTCCCCTTCCTTCCAACCTCCATTCCCCTCCCAACCTCCCCTTTGGGCCTCCACTCCTTAACAACCTCCTTGCACCAGCCCTTTGGACTGACCTCCCAGTTTGGGAGCTGCTGGCCCTGATCCCCAGAGCCATCCACGGTGTTCAACCTCTGGCTGTTGAGACCGCTTGTCCCCCATGCCCACGTTAGGTGTGATGTTCTCCCCCTGCCCACCTAACAGGGGACGGGGCTTGATCCCCTGTCTGTAGTTTCTCCCCAACACTGTCCACATCTCCGCATTACTGCCCACATCTCCGCATTACTACTGCCTGCTGTTCATAAAACACTGCTCCCTACCTGGCTCTCCATTTCTCCCCATGTCTGAGAATCAAGTCCAAACTGTTTAACAGCACATACGAGGGTCATCTTAAAGAGGTCCTCGCTTCCTCTCCAGCACTCCCTGTCAGCTACACTACGCTCCAGTCATGCTGGACTAAATTCTCCAAAACTGTCAAGTGCTCTCCTACCTCCATCTTTGCTTGAGCTGTTCTTTCTCCTGGAATGCCCTTCTTCCTCTATGGACTTTCATCTGTTTCCAGTACCTTTGTACATGAATGTGTGTATACGACTGGGACTAAATATTTCCTGTGTATTCATGTATTCACTTATGGGAGCAAATAAATATGGGTTAAGTATATTCACATTGTATTCTAGCTATATTTGTGATTGTCGTCTCTCTTGCTTTATTTTGAGCTCCCTAAATCTAGACAACCACAAGGGACAGAAATGCAATTCAAACTCCCTTAAAGACTACTAGGGAAGGATTTTGCCTGAAGGACTGAGTACTACGGTTGGCCCAGGCTGGGTCCAGTGCCAGCCTTGGATTGATCCACTAGGACAGGATGATAGAGTGGCTTCCATGGGAACCAAGAGATGCAGGAGAGGGTGGGGAAGGGGGAGGGAAAGGTCTCAGAGGAGGGGAAGTGTGTGGTTTCCAGGCCAATTATCCCATAGGTGTCCACAACCACTGCACTCACACTGGGCTCCAGCCAGGTGTGTTTCCTCCCTGCCAGAGTCTCATCCATTACTCATTCTAACTATTTCCTTTGTCATTCAGCTTCCTGAATTTCAAGCCCTCCCTCGCCGCTCCTTACCTGCACAGGTGTCTGTTGTTTTGCCTGCCCAGTATCCCTTGCTGTTCCACCTGGTTCTAATGAATGATCCGTTTTTTTCCACTGGGGAACTAGTCCCTTCCACCTGAGCTGCCAATCACAGGCCCCACCCCCAGGGGTGGGCCCATGGGCAAGGTAAGCCAATCAGCTCTTTTCCTGAGAATTCCCCCATCCTGGGGGAGACACTAAGAACTGCCACATGGATGGCCACTCTCTGGAGACCTCCAGCGTTCCCACTGTGCTCCCCAGAGCTGCCTGTTCTTATCCTTCTTGAGGGTAGCCATTCCTTCCATTTGTGAGCTTCCCCAGGAGGTGGTTCTGGAGTCCCCCAACCAGCTGTGACCACTTCCTGCCTGTAGTGTTTTGTTGGAACATTTCTTGTACCATTTGTCACTTTATGACTTGCATATAGCTGTCAACTCATCTCCATTCATTCAAACTTTATTCACCATTATTCATACACCGATTACATGTGCCCAGTAAATTCCTCTTTTGGCTCAAGTTAGAATTGTGCTTTGTAGCTTGCGACCAAAAAACCCTGAGCTGCTAAGCCACCCCAAGCTCAACAGCCGGCAGGAAGTCTGCCACCACCATGCACCCACCCTCTCCACTCCAGCCGTGGTCAGGCACTACTCAGTGGCAGTGCCAGATCGCCAGGAGGCCATACTTGAGCTGCGCTGCTCCCACCATCCCCGCATGTTTGTCTTGCCCCTCAGCTCCACTGGGAGCCGTGGAGTGCAGATACCTAACTTACTCCTAGCACCTGGGGGAGAGCTGAGCCCTTACTCTGCAATCTGTGAATGTGGATGGAGCAATTTCCTTCAGCCTGTTTCCACACTGGCCACCACTAACCTTTCCACCCAGAGAATCCTCAACTTCCACTGGGGTAGGACAGACGGACAAATACCTGACTGGGATCATTCCTGCCTAGAAGCCTTCACTGACTTCCCATTGGCTGCCAAGTTCCAAACCCCCAGGTGGCCAGTGGAGGCCCTTCCTAGCTATATTCGTTTCCTGGGGCTGCTGCAACAAAGTACCCCAAACTGGGGCTTAAATAACAGGAATTTATTCTCTCACAGTTCTAGAGGCCAGAAGTCCGAAATCAAGGTGCGCACAGGTTGGTTCCTTCTGGGGGCTGTGAAGGAAGCTCTGTTCTGTGCCTCTCCCCTTGCTCCTGGTGGCTTGTTGGCAATCTTTGTGTTCTTTGGCTCGTGGACACATCATCTCTATCTCTGCCTTCCTCTGCACATGGTGTTCTCCCTGTGTGCAGGTCTGTCCCTCTCCAGACTTCCTCTTCTTATAAGGACACAGTCATATTGGATTAGAGCCCATCCTAATGGCCTCATTTAACCTGATCATCTGCAAACACCCTGTTTCCAAATAAGTTCGCCTTCACAGGTTCTGGGGATTGGACTTCAACGTCTTTGGGGGGACACAATTCAACCCCTAACACCAGCGTGGTCCTCTGACCCTCTTCTCCGGCTGCTCCCCAGCATGCTGCTGTGTCTCCCTGACCCCCAGCTGTGCCACACCCTGTACTTGGCCCCTGGGGCTTGGCTCGTGTGTTCCCTCAGCTGACTCCTTCCCTCCCTCCTTCCTACGCAGAGTGCTGAAACCCAGCTAGGCCCAAGGTTCAGACCAAAGGCCACCTCCTCCTCCGTCAGACAAGCTTTCCTGATTCCCTACCCAGATGGACCACTTCCTGCTCCAAAGTCCTCAGTTTTCAATTCAGATCCCTCTTCTAGTGTTTGTTATAGTCTGTCTAGTGTATTGTTATTTGTCTACTTATCTTTATTCATTCAACATCTATTCAATGTTAGTCAACGTTTGAGTACGTTCTGCATGCAAGGAACTCTGCTAGGCCCTGAAAATCCAAAGATCAAACAGAACCCTGACCCTATGGAAGTTCCCATGTGGAGCAACAATCGTGAACAGCAGTTACACTGGGATGAGGAATGGACCAGAACTGCTCTGCACCAAGGGCAGGGGGAACCCTGAGCTTGAGTCTATTAATTGCCTCTTGGGGTGCAGTGAGCCTTTCACTTCCTGGGTGACGTCAGTGTCTGCTTGGTAACGACACAGGTATGCAGTCAAGCAGCTCTGCTTTTGAACCCAGCCCCGCCACTTACAGTTACCTGGGACTAGCTGTGCCAGCTTCAATTACTTTGTCTTTAAAGTGGGGTGCTCGTACACAAACTTATAGGGCTGCTCTGAACGTTCAGGGAATGATGGACATAAAATGCTTAGCAGAGTGTCTGGGACTTAGTAGGTCCTCAGTAAACATGAATTATTCTTGATGCTCAGTGTTGAAGGTTGGGTGCCTTCGGAGATGGGGGTGCGGAGGGAGGAAGAACATCTAAGCAGCTGGACTAGCATGTTCAAAGTCAGCAAGGCAGGCAGGAGGGTGACACCCTCAGTGGTGGGGTGTGGGGTGGGGGTCACAAGGAGAAGAAGATGGGAACGGGCCAGGGGAGATCCTGGTCTTCCTCGGTGCAAAGATGGAGTCTTTCTCACTCTGTACCCTCTACCCTGAGCAAGCTCACAAATGCCTCAATCAGTTTTTATTAAAATGAATTCCATGGTCGGATGCAGTTCCCTCCAGGGCCATACTAACTCTTAAACTGGGAAAACGTGAGCCAGCAAAAGTCTCCAACAAGCTTAGGCCAGAGAGAAGCGGTGCAGGGGCGGCATCGCAGGGCTGTGTGAGGACCCAGAGCCCTCCCACAGTGGGTGAGGCTTCAGCGGGGCTGCTGGTCCCCACGCTGCCTGGACCCTCCTCCTGTCCTCACGTCCCTGTCCCTCCTCTTCTGCCCTCATGGGATTCAAGCAGCTCTGACTATGATTGGGAAGCAGCCTTAGGGACCACCTGTGCCACTGGAGCCTCTTCTGGAGTTCAGACGCCAGCTCTGGCTGGGCCAGCTGAGGACGTGCGGAGGCCTGTGCTGTCTCCCCACACTGTCCCAGGAGAAGAGGCTGCCAAGATTATATCCTGATAATCTGTCTCCTGGTTTTCCACTGCTGCTGTCTTTATTTTTCCTCCTTCTTGTGTTTCTTAATAATCCCATTTGGCCAAGACAGGTGAGTCAAAAGTCTCTAAGGACCCGTGGCAAGCAGCAGTTATCTTCCAAGCCGTGTCCTGCCCAACCCCCGGCCCACCCAGAGGCCTCACCTGCAGAGCCCAAGCTGGTTTCCAGCCACACCCCTTCCAATAGGCCAGACTCACCTCGCCAAGGTCACAGGACGTGCCAGAAGTCAGAGAGCCCGTTCTCTGCCAGGCAGGAAGGCTCTAAGGTCTTGCTGCTTGTGGCCTGGTGGCAACTGCTTGAGAGGGTTGCTTCAAAACTAGATACGTATAGACAGATCTCCAATTGGATCCTGATTAAAAACAAATTTTATTTCTCATTAAAACTTGCCAGATAGTGTCTACTGACTTTTGATTCAGCAGAGCACACAAAACTTTGTGCAACATAATAATCATCACAATAACCAACACTTCCATCAGCACTTAGATGCTGGCGTTTTTCTAAGTGCTCTGCACTGTCAAAGGGCAGCGCCCTGACTGTGTGAGGCTGCGACGCCTACTCTGTTGTCAGCTGTGGTTTTCTCTAGCAATGCCAGACTGTCTAAACCCCTATTCAGGAGTGAATAGTCCTGAAGTGCTGGTCTTAGAGACAGAAGAGCTGGATTCTAGTCTCCCCTGGGCCAATGAGTTAGCTCTGTGACCTTGGGCAAATCATCTAGCTTCCCAGAGCTTTAGTTCCTGCCATGGACGCTTCCTGCCCGGCTCACCTCATGGTGAAGGTGTGAGGACCGGATGGGATACTGTGTGGGAGAAGCTCTGTAGCTGCTAACAGCTGTACAAATGGCAGCTTTGCCATCAACAGTGCAAACTCTCGGGGGCCTCCCTGGCTAAGGAGGGGAGTGTGCCTGTCATGTGAGAGTGGACTAGGGGACCAAGAAAGCCTGGGCAACAGCCTTCTAAAACAACCCAGGGTGACCCCGGTCAACGTCTAGCCCAAAAGGGTGAGCTTTAGTGTATTGCATGGGGAAAGCTGGAGTTTTGAAGTCACATCTGAATTCCTACCACGCCTCTGCTCATTAGCAGACAGCTCGAGTGCTGACAACTGTGAGTCCCTTCATCTCGCAGAGACTGGGTTTGTCACCTGTAGTATGGGCATAAGGACACCTACTTTGCAGGGCAGTGGGCAGCACATAGCAAAGGCGGGAGGAATGTTAGCTTTCTCCTCTTTTCCCCTTAAGTGGTAGGTTGGGCCTGCAGTGATTCTCAATTTGGGCTGCACATGAGAGCCACCTGGGGGACTTTTAATAAATTCTGCTGCCCGCACCCGTCCCAGACCAATTAAGGCAGAACCTCTGGGGGTGGGGCCCAATCTGCAGGTGTTTTCAAAGCTCCCCAGGCAATTCGAGGGCAGTCAGCGGGGAGAGCAGCCAGCTGGAGGGCAGAATGCATCTGCTGCCACAGCTGGGCCTGCCACCCCCAGGCTGGCCCCCAAGCTTTGTGGCTCCCTCGGGTCTCCTCCCCATCCTCGCTCTAATGAAGCCTGCGTAACAGCTGAGTAGTGCAAGAGAGCCCACAAGTGAGGCCACAGCACAGTTTTGGCCACCCACCTGGGCTGGGGCAGAGGCATAGCTCGCTTAGCAAGGGACTCCTGCCTTGGCCCCTGCTTCCTTTCCTTTCCTCCCCCTCTTAGCAGTGCAGTAGCTCTCCCCTCACCACCTGCCCCCACATCCTCCTCTCATTCTTTGCACATTTATCAAGGACCAGCTGTGTGTCAGGCACCGTGATAAACATCAGGAGTTTCAGACCCAGATAAGATACCAGGATCCCCTCCATGAAGGCTCAGCCAGGGAGCAAGATGGGTGGAAACTAGGGGAGAGCAAGGGCCCCAGAGGCAAGTAGGGCTGCCTCCAGTTCTGGATCCACTCTGTGGCCTTGCCCCAGTGTAATGTAACCTCTCTGAGCCTCAGCTGTTTCATCTACAAAATGAGGCTGCTCATTCTTCCCTTGCAGGCTTGCTGTGAAAGTCAAGATAAAGGATGGAAGTAAAGAGCCTGCACATGGTAGGTGCCCAGTGATCATGACAGGAAGCCAGTGCATGGTGACCGAGGCATGAGCAAAGCCTGGGGGCTTCCTCCTTCTCCTCATTTCATCTTAGCTCACTGCCACCGCAGCTTTCCCCTCCTCTGTCCTTTCTCTCCCTTTGGATTTTCTCTTCCCTTTCCTGTAACTAGGTGGGAAATGACCACTGACACTGTTCTGCTAACACTCATATCAAGTAACTGACAAACCCTTATTGAATAGCTATTGTGTCCCTACTTTCAATTTTAAAAACACTTGACTGGAATTTATCACATTCAGCTAAGTTGCGTGTGTGCATGTGTGTGTGTGTACATGTGTGCTAGGGGTTCCCCCTCCCCCGGTGGTGCTGCCAGGTGAGACATCATGGTTTTCTTTCCCTGGGCTGAGCAGCAGCTGGGCAGGCTGAGTGGGAGACTCCTTTGAGCCTCTTGGCTGCTAGGCCCCTGGGGGTGGTGTCACCTGAGAAAGGAGGATGGAGTGGGGGTGGGGAGATGACACACGACACGACTGGTCAGTGATTTCCTGTTTAGCTAGGTCTCCCCACAGGCAGCAAGCTTCAGGAGGGCAGGGCAGGGTGGGCGATGGTTGGTGTGCTCATCACTGTCCCTCTCGTGCCTAGCTCAGAGCCTGACAGACAGTCAGAGCCCAAAAGCTAGCTGCTGAATGAGCAAATGACTGCAGCTCTGCATCCCAGTTCTAGCTTTCTGTGGATGTTCTGCTTCCACAGCCACCTTGATTCCAGTTGCTTTAGATTTGGGTCCCCATCAGAGGGAAGGTAGAACTTGGGAGAAGCTCAGGGAGTGGGTAAGCAGCAGTCCCTCCCCATCTCAAAGGGCTATTGCGAGGATTAAATGTGGTCGTAGCTGGTACATCAGTACTTACAGGACATTAAAAGATGATATTTGTTTATTTATTATTTCTGTGCAACTCTCAGACCTTAGATCTCAGCAACAGCCTTATCCATTGTGGGGACAGGATCCTCCAAGCCTTCCTAAGACACCAGGAAAGGGTGTAGAATCTGGGTGAAATCAGAGACCCACTGGGATCTGTTGCCACTGTTCATTTCAGTGGTAGGATCCAGGCTAGGCTACTGCGACTGAACAACCTCCAGATGCAGTGGCCCAGACAAAATAGGAATTTATTTGCCTGTAGGTCAGTGACCCAGAGCTTTTAGGAAGACTCTGTCAATCTCCTTGCACAGATTCCATCTCTGGCTCTAAAGTTGCTTTAGTTCTTGTGATCTCCCAGCTGATAGGAAGGGGGAAAGGAAGACAGGGGAGCACTCACGCAACCAAGGGGACAGAAATCACTTCTGCTTGGGGACTGTTGGCCAAAACTGAGTCACATGACCACACCTAGCTGCAAAGAGGGGCTGGGAAATGTAGTGTTTAGCTGGGCAACCATGCTCCCCTCTAAAACTCCATTATTATGGAAGAAGGGAAGAATGGATTTTGGTGAACAACTAGCAGACTCTGCCTCTGCAAGGATATAAAACCTAGTGAGATCAGAGTCCAAGCGTCTGCTGCAGCTGCACTTGGTGTCCTGGGTAGAGGTGAAACTGAGCTGTTCCTGGCCTCACATACAACTCTCTATTTCCACCATCCAACCAGTCAACAAGCCTAGTTCATGCTCCAGTGAAGCCTGGAATTGCAAAAGGGGCAAGAGAAAGTCAGTTTTCAAATAATATTCGCTTGAACAAGAGCGGATTATGGAAAACTCCACAACCATCTGTGGGGAGCCCCCTAAACCAGTGTTACTCAAAGTGTGGTCTGTGGATCCACACTGCTCTGGAAGTGTTTATTACCAGTTTGCGCATGAGAAAAGTACAGAGATTGAGAGCAAGCCTTTAGAAACTTTTATACCTATTTGACAGAATTATTTCATATTAGTTGAATACGTTTAATAAAAAATTGGAGCTTGTATTTTGTATATCTTTTTAAATTTAATTTTTCTAGTAATTCATTTTGATTGTATTTTACACAAGTATACAATAGATAAGAAACAACTCCCAAAACTGTTACTTGTTCACCGATAGTTTGAGAAGCCCTGGTCTAGGCCCCAGAAACCGTTAAACGTTCACAGGTTATTTCATTTAGCCCCAAGTGAGGTATTACTAACCCCATTTTGTAGATGAAAAATGGGGGCTCAGAGCTCAGTGACTAGCCCACAGCTAGAGACGGCAAAGCTGGGCTTCGCAGTCCTGTTGGTTGAAGGCCAGGAGCCCCCGCAGAGCTCTTGATGACTGAGGGACCAGCTGTCAGGCCCCCTGGGACCCAGGCTGCCCAGGCAGTTGCAGCCAGACCCAGTGCTCTCTGGAGTGTGCCCTGGGGACACAGAGGCAGTGCAAGGCCTTGAAATCAGTTCCCATGTGATGGCGAGCATAAGGGGCTGCCAGTGGGGCACTGCAGAGCCACTTAGAGAACAGGCTTCCAATTAGAAAGAGGACAGGCCTGCAGCCGAGGGCGGTGCAGCAGGAGCCTGCACGTGAGTCAGGGAAGGGGACACGAAACCATAGCCCCCACTTTGCCTCTGGCCTTGGCTTCTCCAACAGAGGAAAGCACAGTGGAAGACCCCACGGGGTCACTGAGGAGGGTGCAGTGTCTCTCTGGAGCTTTGCCTTGCAGTGGCCAGTGCCCTTTGCCTGGCAATGCTTTTGCTTTGGGGGATCTTGCCCCGCCTCCTCCCTCCCTGTGATTTGCTTCGGCTGCATGATTTGTTCAGGGAGGAACAGATGACCCCATCCGAGCCCAGGAGACACAGTGAGGGTGGGGCTCAGGCCTTCCCCTTGGATTTCAACCTGTGAGGGTGTGAGGCTGGAGCTGGTGTGGCCAGCTCACCAGCCCCAGACAGGAGCAGTCTGAGAATGGAAGAACCCAGAGGAAGTCAGCTAAGAGCTGCAAAAGGGGACAACTGGCCTTGACAACATCCTTTGAGACCCTAGATCCAGGGTGAGATGAAGTGAGTGGAGGAGGGAAATGAGATGTGGCCGATAGTCTCTTTTTGTCTTAACCTGGTGGGGCTGGGTTTTCTGTCATTTACAACCAAACGCCTTCAGACTGATACCAGTCCCTCACATGTCCTCTGTCCCATTCCCAGCCTGGCCAAGGCTGTTCATCAAGCCTTGACAAGAAAAGGGACTTGTGCTCAGTCGATAGGCTGGTTGAATTGGGAATCTGTGTCCTCTCCCTGTCCTGGCTTCCAGGCTTCCTCCAAATGCATTCCAGAAAACTTCAGCGCTGGAGGTGCTGCAGCCGAGCCATTCATCCGTAGGTGAACACCCCTCATACCCATGCATAGCCCCTTAGACAACAGTTTCAAACCTACCCCATACAATTCTCACCATGTGCCCAAGAAGGCAGGTGTTATAACCCCTGTATTACTGATGGGGAAACTGAGGCCAAGGAAATCCAAAATCTTGGCCCAAGCTCACAAAGCAGGACTCCTTGTCCAGTGCTCCTCCTACCATACCCCTGCAGTCTGTGATGTTCCAGCAGCTCATGCTAAGCATGGATTGATCTCCTCCTTCACCAATTCATTCCTCATACAAGCCAATCTCAGCTCAGCACTGCCCTGCTGAGAACCTTTCAGAGGTTTCTATCGCCCTCAAGGGAAAGCCTCGGCCTCTCTGTCCCAGCAGCACAGAGCAACTTTTAGTCTCCTGCATGTATCTGGCTTTTGCTCACCTGAGCTGGACATGAACGTGTCGTTCCTTCCACCTGCTCTTTCCCCCCAGGGTCTCCCCCTTCTCTGAGCCTCCCAGCCTGGGTGTGCTGCCCCACCTATGTGCGCCCTTAGGCCCCTTCCCCAGATGGTCCCCTGAACTCCAGGCTCTTGTGTATATCTGCCCCCTGGATTGTCTCCACTTGGAGGCCCCACAGGTACCTTAAACCCAAATCCCAAACGGGACCGTCATTTCCCTTCCGCCCAAGCCTGCTCTCCTTCTGGCCCCTGAGACTAACCCACCATCCTTCTACAGTCCCCCATGGCAGAAACCTGGCAGTCATTTCCTCTCCCATAATCCCACATCCTCTCAACCCCCAGGCTCACCTACACTTCCTCGTCAGTACCCTTCTTGCCGTCACCTTGGTTCCAGCCCCCACCGCCTGGCCCCTGGACTCCTGCAGCAGCCTCCTAACCTGCTGTCTCTCTGGGTTCCAGCTTTGTCCTCCCCATGCATTCTTCACATGGCAGCCAGAAGTTGGTTCTAAAATATTGGTTCAATCAGGTTTCTTCCTTTGTAAAATCCTTCAGTGGTTCCCCTCTGGCTCCTGACTGCCCCTCCACCTCCCTCTCTTACTGGCCTGCTTACCCCTTGCAGTTCTTTAAAGTGATACCAAGCTCCCTTTAACGACCTTCTCCCATCATTTCGTGCTTCACGCCAAGGTACTTCCCATATTTGCCTGGCTGAGCTCTAGGACTTGGCTCATGCGCTCCCTCCCGCAGGAAGCCTTCCCTGAGCACCCAGGCCAGCAGATCCCCCTCCCACGAGCCCCCACTGCGCTCTCTGCTCCCCGCAACTGTGGGAGCAGATGATTGCGTGTGTCCTCATCTGTCTCTTTGTTTAAACAGGGAGCTCGGTAAGCTCTGGGACTGGATTATTCACTGGTGTGTTTCCAGCTTCCAGCTCAGAGTCTAATTCATAGAAGATGTGCTCCACAAATGCTTTGTTGAATGAATGAATGAATGAATCACCCTGATGCTGGGGTTCCCAAACCGTGCAGCCACCTGAGGGTGCTGTGGACTGAGAAGCTTTAGGGACCTCCACCCTAGTCCCTTCACTGCTCTTCTTCCAGCCCCGGGCTGCCTCACCTTAGGACTGGATTGTGCCCTGGTGGCAGCAGTCCCCCCTTGGGAGAGTCCTGGCTCAGGGAGGGTTGAAGCCAGAGCCAGGCGGTGGTGAAGGAGAGCAGTTGACAGCAGGATCTGTGGCTCATGGAGGAGCCAGCAGGTACGGAGCAGCTGTGGGAGGACGAGGAAGAGGGAACCGAGATAAGGGGAGCAGGGCCAGCTCAGACTCCCCCAGGGGCTCATGAAGCAGGGGCTTCGCTCCTGGAATGTGAGTGCAAGGCAGAGCCTCGGGAGCAAGGAAGAAGTCCTGGGCAGTGGGCACAAGGCCAAAGCAGGCCCCTCTGTGTTCTTTGTCTGGGAGCCATTTGGGTCCCCAAGCCTGGTTGGAGCAGGCCCTGCCCTGGGAGTAAGAATCTGGGTCGTTGGCACTGTAGGTCCACACATCAGGGAGCCAGGCAGCCCATTCTGGGTGGGTCAGCTTGCCCATCTCCCTCTGAGCCTTCACCCATTTCTCAGGACACAGTGGCTGCCGCACCCCGTCCTGACCGTCTTCGCTCAGAGTTCCCGAACAGTAATTAGGGTGACCACGTAGTGGACACTGTGTGCCAAGCACTCTCCTCAGCGTCCCTTTCTAACAGAGTCTATATGGTCTCAATCATAGGGTCGACACCGATGCTGCCAGGATTGTGACTGTCCCTCGTTGGTGAAGAAATGCGATCATCCGAGGACACACATCTGGGACGTGTTGGGTCTGTCTGACCCCAGCGTGCAGCTCTTTACAGCTCAGCACTGCTTCTTTAGCTCCACCCTCTCCCAGAAATCAGGCATCTTACAAAATCTGGGGCCATCTCGTTCCCTTCCTCAGGCCCTTGGAACTCCACAGGCCACCCTCTGTGGCTTTTTGCCAGGACAGAGTTCCTGTCCAGCCTGTCTTGTGCCAGGGCAAGGATAGACAGCCTGGCCAGCCCTGGTCAAAGCCTGGGCCAAGCCTACTGGCTCTGTCATCACCCTGCAGCTCAACGTGGCTGCCGTGTGCTGTCCCTTACCACCCTAGGACATAGCAGCTTCCCCGGAGATTCCAACCTGGCATTTTTCTGTGAAGGGCACACAATTACCCAGAGCAGCAGGAATTTCTAAAGTGAGAGCCAAACCTCCTTTTTCTCAGCAAGAAAGAGGCACCTCATGTTTAGCTCCAGTCCTTGTTATTGAGAGGAGGTTTGAACCCTTATGCATTCACTGGCTGTGTAACCTTGGGAAGATGACTCAACCTCTCTGAGCCTCAGCTTGCATGGTTGTAAAGTAAAGAAGGTAAAATCTAACTCAGGGGCTGTTGTGAGGGTTAAAAGAGGCCGTGTGTCAAAAGTACCAGAATGGTCCTGGCAGTTAGTAGGTGCTCAGTCAAGGGTAGCTCTCATTGTTATGATTGGTGACTTCATTCCCTCTGCCTACCTCTTGAGATTTCTGTGCTCCTGGCACAGGCCTTGGCTCTCTCCTTGGCATCTCTCTCCTTTCCCTTTTGAAGAGTATTTTTGCTGCTCCTGGTTGCCCAGTCAACTCCAGTTCAGACCCTCTCGGAGTCCTGAGATCCTGCCAGCAATCACGGCCCCCACCAACCCGAGGCCTCTACTGACATTCCTGTTAACCACAGTCAGGGACCTGTCCAGCTCCGTCCGGGTGCGGCTGCGCTGAGGAGGGGGCGGAGGGAGGGAGCCACAGCTGCTCTTTTGTCAGCCGGTCACAGCGAGGGTGAGGCCAGGGCACAGCCTGTCCAGGCCAAGAACAGGAAACAGGTGGACTTTGCTAAGGCCCAGACGGGGCTGGGACGTGAGGAGGCCCATGTCTGGGCATTAGGACGCGCACGGTGGAAAGAAAAGGTCTCACTTCTGAGTCCCCGGGCTGGGGAGTCTGGAGGCCCTCAGCTGGGTTTCAGGTTGCTTTGAGACAAGGCAATCAACTGACTCATGCAATTGCGTATTGAAAATTGTTTAGTCACCATTGGCCTCTCTTGTAGGGTCCAAGATAAGTTGTTATAACAAAGAGAACCCAAAAGATGGTAGTATAAACGAGGCAGGACTTTAATTCCCTCCCACATCACAGTCCAGCTGCTCCCCGCTGGCAGGGTTATTTGCGCTTATCTGGGAATGTGGTTCTACTGTCCCCAAAGACAGATGTTCTAACCCTGGGATGTTCTAAATGTTCTAAAGAGGGCTGGCCAGAATTCAGGGGCTCTCTGAACCTACCTGGGAAAAAATTACATCTTGATTTCCACCCAGGTGTACCTGAAAATTAGCATTTCTTTCCATTGCGACAGCAGGCCACAGACGCAAAGGTACTGGCCGTACCTGTGACCTCACCTCCGACAGAGATCACAGATAGCTACTGAGTAGTTGCAGATATTGTGAAACACCGTTTACTCTCATTACCATTACTTTGAAAGCAAAGTAGTTATTAGCTCTCTGGCTAGATTGTTCTTTAATGCGTTAATAAGAAATATAAATACACTATTAGATCATAATTCTTTAATATTTTTATATTTCAATATAGTTGTTTTCCTTTGTAATCCCGTGATTTTATTCCATGAATCTGAGGACACCATTCTGAGAAGGGTCCATAGGCTTGTCAAGACACCCAAAGAAGTCCATAGCCAAGAAACCCTGCCCCTCGTGTTGCTCCCTCCACTGGCAGATGCTGGGCCACCGCACGTCAACATTACAGAAAGGGAGAAGGGTGCAGGAGCAGGGCAAATAAATTCCTTCTATGCAAGTGATGTGGAACCTGCACACTTCACTGCTGTCACCTGCCACTGCCAGGACCTAGTCACATGGCCACACCGAGCTGCAAGGGAGCCTGAGACACAGAGTTTCCGCCGGGCAAGAATGTGCACAGGAAGACTCTATAGTTACAGAAGAAGGGAGAATGGATTTGGGGGGCCAACTAGCGGTCTGCCACGATCTCCAACAATTCTCCTTCCCTACCAAGACCTCATCCTCATTTCTGCCATTTTGGGTGCTCCTATCTCAGGCGAATCCTCCCACTGTGCCCTAGATCCCTACCCAGCTCAAGCCCATCACTCCGGTGATCCTCTTGTTCCTCTCCTGCCTCATCAATTCCCCTCTCAGTTGAATCATTCCCATCAACACAGAACACGCTATTATTGCCCCATCTTCAGAAATCTTCTCTTGATCCAGCTTCCTCACCAGCTCTTGTCTCTTCCTTTGTCCCCTTTCATAGCAAAGCTCCTCAGGAGAGTGGTCTATACTTGCTGTTTATGGTTCCTCTCCTCTGCTTCTCTCGTAGACCCACTCCAGTCAGCTTCCATCCTCACCACTCCACAGAAACTTATTTTGACAAGGTCACCAAAGATCTCCATGTTGTTAACCATCATTTCTCCCATCTATCTGACCCAGCACTGGACCCAGAAGGTCATTCCCTCCTCCTGGAAATACCATCTGTCCTTGACTTCCAGGACACCACACTCTCCCGACCTCTGACCTCCATTTGACCTCACTGGTGGCTCCTTCTCAGTTTTATCTCCCTGACCCAAGCACCGGCAAGCATCAGGGGTCAGACCTTGGTCTTATTCTCTGTCTACAGTCCTTTGCTGATATCAGTCTCATGGCCTTGAATACCAACCACATGAGAACGACTCCCACTTGTATTTCTCCAGCCTGGACCTCTCCCCTGACTCCAGTCTCATGTGTCCAATTGCCTGCTAGACTTCAAAAATCACCTCAAGCTTAAAATGTCCAAACCCCAAATCCTGGTTTTATCTCCAGAAGCTTCTCCTCCCCTAGGCATTCCCATCTTTCCAGTTACTTAGGCCAGAGACCTTGAGTAATCCTTACTCCATTCTTTCCCTCATATCCCACTTCCCATCATCTTTGTCTTCCAAGTCACTTGGAAATGGGCCACTTCTCACCCCTTCCCAGCCGCCAGCCTAGCCCATGTTGCACGCACCTCCCACCTGGGTTCTTGAAGTAGTCTCTAACTGGTCTCGCTGACTCCAGCCTCGCCTTCTACGATTTGTTCCCAGTTTGGCAGATGGAGGGTTCTTATAAAATAAAAGTCAGGTCAGGACACTCTGCTCACTACTCTCCAATGACTTGGTTTCCATCTCTTTCTGAGTAAAGTCCAGGGGCTGGCCTGGTGGCGCAGCAGTTAAGTTCTCGCGCTCTGCTTCAGCAGCCCAGGGTTTGCCAGTTCAGATCTCAGGAGCAGACCTATGAACTGCTCATCAAGCCACACTGTGGCAGGCATCCCACATATAAAATAGAGGAAGATGGGCACAGATGTTAGCTCAGGGCCATTCTTCCTCAAAAAGATAAAAAATAAGTAAAAGTAACCAGCTCAAAATAATCTTCATGCCAAAGAGACATATCTTGGGGTGGCCAGCTCCAATCCCCCACAGCCTCATCCAAACTGTTAAAAAAATTCTGCGACCTCTGAGTAAAGTCCAAATTCTCCACAATGGCCCACAGAGCTTGTTGCCTCTGGACCTTGTCACTTCGCTGACCCTACTCTCCTGCTATTCTCTGTTTACTCACAATAGGCCTTCTTGCTGTTCCTTTCACTCATCAGGCATGCTCCTGCCTCAGGGTCTTTGCACATATAGACGCTTCTGCCTAGAAGGCCCTTCTCCACATGGCTCACTCCCTTACCTTCTTCAGAGCTTTCTCAAATGTTGCCTTCTCCATGAGGCCCTCCCACATACCCTACTTCCCCCCTACACCTGATCTCCTTTCCTGCTTTATTTTTCTTCACAGCACTTATCACCATCTGTTAGGCTAGGAAATTATTATTTATTTTGTTATAGTCTATTTCCCCTCAATAGTATGCAGGCTTCCTGGGGGCGGAAATATTTGTCACTTCTGGTTCTTAGTGCTTAGAATGGTACCTAATAGACACTTGTTGACTGTATGAATTGGCTATCCTCTTCTGCAGCCCTGTTTAGGTCCTACAGGAAGATTTCTTTCTTTTTTTGCCTTTCTGCTCCCTAGGAACTTTCCCCAAAATATTAAGCTAGGTGTGGGAACCCATGAGCAGGAGCATGAAATAGATTAGTTGATGGAGATGAAAGCCACAAAACAAAGTGGAGTGTGCACATTTATTCAGCATGCATTTGTTGAGTGCCTTCTATGGGCTGCTCCAGACACAAAGATGGATGAGCTCTGTCTCTGAGCTTGAGAAAAGCTGATGTTGCAGTAGAGATAGATGGGTAATTCGTGATTACAGCGTCCTGCTTTCACAGGGTGAGCCCTGCAAGGGAGGGATGAGCCTGGCCTGAGGGACAGCAGGGAATGCCAGTGGAATGCAGTGGTCAAGAGCACAATCTTGGGCAAGTGACTTCTTGTCTCTGAGTCTCACTGTCCCCATCTGTCTGTGGAGACACTTGTGGGGACAATACTTACCAACTTCATGGGGCTGCAGTGAGGACTACACAAGACCAGAGCTGGGTTTACAACGAAGTTGGCGAAGCTTAAGCATCAAGGCCCCTCATTTGCTCAGGCTCCTTTGAAGCCCCTAGCTCTGTGCTTGCAGGGTCATTTTTGTCTTATAAACTTTATAAAATCAGATAGTTTTATATTTTTTTAGGACAAAGCCTCCTAAAGTGTATAAGTGTCAGGCCCCACAAACCTGAATCTGCCCCTGCATGGGACAAGGTGTGAAGCACTTGGCATGGATCTGAGCAAAAAGGGATCACTTATCAATGAATAGCATGAAACAAAGGGCTTCACAGAGGTGGTGTCATTTGAGCTGGGGCTTTACTGACAAGCAGATGTTCACCAGGTTCCAAGTAGGGTACTAGGAACACAGGCATCTCCCAGATTTTGCAGCGATGTCTTCATGAGCCTCATCAGAGACAGCAGGGGACGCTCCTGATTGGATAATAAGAGCCACCATTTGTTGAGCACTTGCGATGTGCTGCTGTGAGATAATAACAAGTCTACTTCGTCTTTGTGCCTGGTTCCTGGCACAGAGATCCTAAATCCTTAGCAGTTTCCTGAGTGATGGAGGGGATAGGAGTGTCTTACACACAGCTCCTAAATCCCTTGAAATTTCCTGGGTGGCAGGAGTGTATTTGTTTTAAAGAGGGGATTCTTGGGGGGCTCGTGGATGGGAGCTGGTCACCAGAAAGACCAAAGATGATTGAAAGCTTAGAACTTTCAGCCCCATCCCCCATCCACTGAGGATGGGAGAGGGGCTGGAGACTGAGTTAATAGTCTATCATGCCTACGTGATGAGGCCTCCATAAAAATCCCTGAAGTATGGAGTTTGGAGAGCTTCCAGTTTGGTGAGCACGTGGAGGAGCTGGGAGGGTGGTGCATCCTGAGAGAGCATGGAAGCTTCACGCCCCTTCCTCCATCCCCCCACCCCATGTACCTCTTCATCTGGCTGTTCATCAGTATCCTTCATTACATAATAAACTGGTAAATATGTAAGTAAGTGTTTCTTTGAGTTCTGTGAACAATTATAGCAAATTATTGAACCTAAGGAGGGGGTTGTGGGAGCCCCCAGTTTATAGGCAGTCAGAAGTATAAGCGACAACCTGGGACTTGCGATTGGCCGCCGAAACGGGGGAAAGTCTTGTGGGACTGAGCCCTCAACCTCTGGGGTCTGCGCTAACTCCAGGCAGTTAGTGTCAGAGTAGAATTGTAGGACTCCCCGTTGGTGTCCAGACAGTCGGAAAATTGTCTGGATGCTTGGAGGATCCCCACACATCCAGTGTCAGAAGTATTCTGTGAGTGTAGAAGAAAGAGTTTTTTCCTTTTAGACACTCTAAACCTTCCCCTGTATTAATTTATTAATCTTCACAATAAACCATGAGGCAGATAGATGCTCAGAGGCACAGAGAGATCTAAGTATCTGCTCAAGCTCTCCCAGCTACTCCAGGGCATAGCTGGGACTTGAACCCAGCAGTCTGCCTTCACAACAAGGGCCCTAAGTCTCTGCTGGATCTGCCTCTTGTGCGTGACTCTTGAAGTTTCTTTTGCTGATAATGTCTTCTGGTTTTCCTCTGTGCCCCCAGAATAGATTGTTCTCCTGTGGCCCCCACTTCCCCAGGGCCCTAATTCACTCTTATCCACTCCGCCTGTGGGAGGCAGGGGCTCCCCCACCGTGTCCCAGGCAGCCCACTCGCCCTGCCCGGCTGATTGAGGGGAAAGAGGCAGACGCTCGCCGCCGCCGCCACCGCCACCCCCAGCTGGCAGCGCCTGCCACAGCCCAGCTCTCAAAGGGCGGGGGCGAGGCAATTACCCGGAGAACGCAGGCAAAACTCCCACAGAGCCACAGGGCGTTCTTTTTTTTTTTTTTAAAGGCTCTGATGTGACAGTGTGGTGGTAGGAATCTTATCCAGTCTCATTTCCCAGCTCCCATAACAACCCAGCCCCTGAGAACCTGCCGCTGAGCAGCTCAGAGCATCAGCTTGCACCATGTGAAAATGAGAGTGAAACCTGGGGAGCTGGGCCCAGCACAGTGTGCACAGAACAAAAGCAGCCCGTGTCCCCAAGGCCTGCAGCTTCTCTCTCTGCCCCTCTTAAAACTGCAAGACACCCAGATTTCAGTGCTACCAGAAAAAAACCAAGGTAACTGCCCGATCCCTGGACCCTTCCAAACTGATCGTTGTTTGAATAAGTCAGGTGGCTGCCTTGTGTATGCTCTAGCTTTAGATATTTAGCAGATATTGTCCATTATGCTACCTTTTGGGACAAACATGGCTTCTTGCATTTCCTACGCCCTAACCCCACAGGGACCCAGCTGACTGGAGCAGAGAACAGAAAGAAACTGGAAAGAAATAACCAGAATTCCTTGCATGTGGACAGCAGCCTGCAACTTAGAATGTGCCATTAACCCATCAAATCATTTTGTAGACAAGACCCTGTAGGCTGCTGGCAGGTCCCCTTTGTGAGACTCCCCACAGCCTGGGCAGGCAGCCACACTGGTCCTGACCCTCACCTGGCACTCTGGCATGCCTGTGGTGCGTGAAGGTCGGTGGGCTCACCATGTGCCTGTCAAACCTGGCAAATAAATGTCCTTCTGCCAAAAAAAAGCGGCGAGGGGAGTTGAGAAAGATTCATGACTTCTCATGGTCACTGGGCTGATGAGTGGCAGAGCTAAGACTGAAACTCAGGGCTTGAGGCTCCGGTTCCAACTCCCTTTCATGGAGCAATGCACGTGGAGACACAGCCCTGACCCTGTCAGGCCCGGGGCAGACAGGAAGCAAAGCCCGTGAGGTGGCATAGTTGACAATTGCTAGGTTTAATGTGGTAATTTAATGCAGATTGGGGTTATTGCCTAGTACATTTTTAGACCAGAGCCACGAGTTACGTTTGATCCAAAAGGCCCCTCCCAGAAGACTATAGACCTGGAGAGTGACGCCCAGACCCCACAATCGACCCCATCTGGCAGGGATCAAAAATCCACTGTCTCCTGGCTGCATCTGTCCAGCAGCTGTGTTATGTTTGGCCCCTGAATATCCTTTAAAATGTGCATTTTTTGCTAATATTTAAAAACTAGGAGAATTCGCATAAGAATTGGTATTTCTGGCATGTCTTAAAAAATGTGAAGATTGGGTACTACTAAGCTTGCTGTCCCAGGAGCTGAGCAGTGCTGCTCCCCCAGGAAACTGTGCTCTCCAGGGCACCAAGCCCACGGCCACACCCTGCTGCCTGCCGCCGTGAGGCCACCTGTCTGGCCCCCGTAGGCCCTTTTGACTCTTGCTACAGAATAGAAGCTCTTAGCACTTTGAAGGTCATGGATAGAATTCAGGGGGTCTAAGAACGTGGGTGGGTAAAAATTACATTTTCACTAACCTCTAGCTAAAACTGAGCATTACCTTCCATTTTGACTGGAGGCAGCGACAACAGAAGTGACAGAATCTATGACTTTGTCCCCAGAAGAAATCACAGACGTTTTCGTATCACACTTAGAGTTTTGCAGATACCTCCAAATGTCGTTTATGCTCATCACTACTCTGAAATCATGGCCTATTGCTAGATGTTATTCTTTAATACAGTTGACAAAGAAGCACATATATTATGATATTAGAAGTTTGGTTTTCAGCATATGTTTTGATATCTTTTTCAATATAATAGGTTTCAGTGGTAATCCCACGTATTTTATTTTATGCATTTATTCTGAGGAAAGGTACATAGTCTTCACTAGCCTGCCAAAGGGGTCCAAAGCACAAAATTGGACTCACATCTTTGAAACATGGTTCTCAGGTCCCTTGGGGTCAAGAAGGCAGTTCTAGAACCTTTGGGAGAAGCAGGGCAGGAGAGGAGCAACACTCTCCCATCCAGTCTCTCCCCGGTGGCTTCACAGTGGACTCCCAGCCCAGGGCATGGGGCCCTCCACGGCCTCCTGGAGCCCTGCGAGCGCGTGGCCCCTGAGCGAGAGGCTGTGCTGTGGTTCTGCATTCAGCGGCCTCCGCTCCGGGTTTCCAGAGTCCTCTGCAAGGCAATCTCAGCGTGAACTTGGAGGGAGAACGCTTAGCTCCCACGCCCTAGCTGCGATGCCCAGTGCGGGGAAAGCCCGGAGCCAGGAGCTGGTCCGCGGTTCCCTGGGCGTCGCTCCCGCCTCTCACTGACTGAGCTACGTGGGTGCTGGCTCATGCTCAGCTCTCCCTGTCCAGCCTGGTGCACGCCCACGACGTGCCCTCCTTCTTGTTTCTCCACTGCTTCCTCCCAGGCTCTTTCCAGGCGCCTGCAAACCCACGCGCAGTTCCCCTTGTCCACGCCGCCCCTCTTAGCAACCACCCTCCTGTCTCCCTGCCAGATCCGGAAATGTGTGGTCTCCTCCGGTTTCCTTCTGAATCCTTGAAGCGCCCACTCAGCCTCCTCCTCGTCCTCCAACTCCCTTGCAGTTTGCCAAAATCACCCTGCTGAGGGTCAGCAGAGCTGGCCTCCCCAGCGAGGACAGGTGGCCCTGGGGCTGCCACTCCCGCGCGGCAGCGTCCGACGCTCCCACAGCCGCCTCTTCCCGGATGGATGGACGTGCTCGTTCCCCTGGTTTCCATGACACTGCACTTTCCCACGTCTCCTCCGGCTTTCTGACAGCTCGTTTCCTCGTTGGCATGGCCTCCTCCCAGCTTCTCCCCGTGGGCGTGCCCGAGGCGCTGCCGTTGGCTCTGTCTTCCTCCTGCGTGTGCCACCGCCTGCCCAGGAGGGTTTGTACTCCCGGTGGCCTCCCACCACCTCTCACCGCTGCTGCCTCTCTGGCCTCAGCCACCCAGTGTGCCCACTCCCACAAGGCCAGGGTTTACAGAACTTCTCGCCCCACCCCCACTCTGTAAACTGTGTCCTAAATCACAGGATGTGGGGCTGGTGGGCCCTGGGAGTGTTCAAGCATAGGCTGGTGGGTCAACCAAATGCCTGGTGGGATCTCGTTGGTGAGATTTAAACGTGCCCCCGAGCCTGAGCTACTGCCCTCTGTGAGAGGCAATCTAGCATGAGGCTAAGAGCATAGGACTCTGTAAGCCCCCTGCCCAAGTTCAAATCCTGCCTCTGCTGCTTGCTCCCGTGACCTCAGGCAAATCCATTTATCTGTTCATCCGTTTATTTAGCAAATGTTCATTGAGCCCCTACCAGACTGCTGAAAATAAAAGTGGAAAAACAAAGTGGCTCCTCACACTCTTGAAGTTTAGTTGGAATTAGGGCATTAATCAAATAATATCCAAACAAATGCTCAATTGTGACTGTGACAAGCAGCGTGAGGGAGAGGTGCAGGACGCTGCGAAAACCCGTCACCAGAGGGGCTTATCAGGGAGGCCAGGCACAGCTTTCTGGATGGTCTTTAATCTCAGCTCTGAAGGATGAGTGGGTTTACAAGGTGTGATAGGCTAAATAATGCCCCTCCCCGCCGATGTCCAAGTCTTAATGCTCAGAATCTCTGAATATGTTACCTTATATGGCAGGAAAGATGTGATTCAGTTAGTGCCTTGAGATGGGAGAGTCTCCTGGATTACCTGGGGGGAGCCAATGTAGTCACAGGGGTCCTTATAAGAAGAAGGCAGGAGGGTCAGAGGCAGAGAAGCTGTGATGATGGAAGCAGAGGTCAGAGTGATGTCATTGCTGAGCCAAGGAAGCCTCCAGAGCCGGAAAAGGCGAGGAAACAGATTCTCCCCTAGTGTCTCTAAAAGGAAGGAAGCCCTGCTGATCCATTTTGAACTCCTGGCCCACAGAAATGTAAGATAATAAATTTGTGTTGCTTTGAGCCACTAAGTTTGTAGTAATTTGTTATAGCAGCCATGGGGAACTAACACGCTAGGAGAAGAGTGGAAAAGCATGTGCCAAGGCCAGGATGAGAAATGAGCACCTATGATCTAAAGAAAGAAGGTGTGTACGTGTGCACATATGGGTGTGTATCGGGGAGTGGGAGCGATGAGGCTGCACAGCTGGGCAGGAGCCAGATCATGATCGACAAGCAGCTATTTCAAGCAGCTATTGATTGATTGATTGACTGATGTTATTAACCCATCTAAGCCTCAGATTCCTCACTGGTAAAATGATGACTTCAGAAGGTTGTTGGAAAAATTAAGTGAGACGGCATATATAATGAGCATAGCTCTTATTAGGTGCTCATTTAGTGTCAAATCCTGTTATGATGCTGTGGCTTCGAGCTGGGCTCCATGGAGTCCTGGGAATTCTGTGAGGCTCCTCTGGGGCTGTGGCAGAGAGGGAGCGAAAGGGGCGTGGGGGGCAGTTCTGCCCTCAGAGCAGCTGAGCTTATATTTGTTCACACATTGGATTTGGCTCCTGCTTAGGATCATGTTTGAATAAAAGGTTCCTCAGCTAAAACGTAGTTTGGAAACCACTGCTCTAGCCTGTCTCTGCTTTGTCCAGTAAAGAAATCCTGGCCTGGGGCTGGCTCCGTAGCTGAGTGGTTAAGTTTGTGCACTCCGCTGCGGCGGCCCAGGGTTCGGATCCTGGGCACGAACATGGCACCGCTCGTCAGGCCACGTTAAGGCGGCATCCCACATCCCACAACTAGAAGGACCTGCAACTAAGATATACAACTATGTACGGGGGGGTTGGGAAGATAAAGCGTAAAAAAAAAAAAAAAGAAGATTGGCAACAGTTGTTAGCTCAGGTGCCAATCTTTAAAAAAAAAAAGAAAAAGAAATCCTGGCCTGGAGGTGCCACCAGGACTCATACTGCATGGGAGCCAGCTGGAGAACCAGGTCCCCCACAGCTAATGTCTTCATCCTTGGTGATGCCGTGGTCTGGACCTCGGGGTCAGACTGGGGGCCTCATGGAGTCCATTTTCCTTCCTGGTGCTTCTTGTGCTCTGTGTTATATGTGTACTTGCATCTTTCTTTGTTTCGTGTCAGTCTCTCTCACAGGATGATGAGGTCCATGAGGGCAGGAATCCCATGTTTTGTTAACCACTGTATCTCCAGGGCTTGATACTGTGTCTGGCACGTGATAATAGCATGAAACGCTTGGAAAATGCTTGCTCTATCCCGGGCACTGTTCCATGTCCTCTGCACACTTTCACGTACTTGATATCTAACCCTAACTCACACAGTTGGCTCTCAAGACACGTTGAATTAATGACTTTGCATCACTTATGCACCAGGTGAGTTTCTCAAGCCTCTTTGAACCGCAGTGTCCTCATCTGTGAAGTTGGGAATGACAGCACGAACGGTGGTGCTGGTGAGGACGTAATGATGTCCACCGTTGCCTGGCTTTCGGTCTGGCCTCAGCAGGCACTCAGGAGAGAGCAGCCATTATAACTGCCTCATCGCGCTGGGTGCCAAATCACTCTGGTTCCAGCCGCCCAGTCTTAACAGGGTCACTGCCACAATCTTGTCCCCTGAGCTGCGATGGATTCCTTCCTTCCATCAGCCAAGTCACTTCCTGCAAAGTTTCTCCTATCACTCCTCCTCTTTCTCCCATGGGCCCAGACCACCACATCTGCCTTCCTGGGCTCCAGCTTCCCTGCATTTCAATCAACCCTGCAGGTGGCTGCTTCTTCCTGCACTCCACTTCTGCGGCCTCCTTCCTTCTCAGGGCCCCAAGAAGACCCCGACAGCCTGTATGGCCAGGTATGACCCTGCTGGGATCCCTGAGGATCAGAGTAAATCTATGCCCTGCCCTGTCGTTCCTAGGCCACCACTAACACTGCCGGCAGGAGCCTCTACCTGTCACCTGGCCCCACCTGCAGCCTTTGCTGAGCCCTCCTCTGTACCCATCCAGCACCCACACGTACATCCATTGCTACACATCTCGCATGGTCTAATGTAAACGCAGCGTAAATGTGAGATCTCTGAGGACCAGGACCAGCTCTTGTCACTTTTGCTTTTAAGTAATTCTGGAATCTGTTCCCTTGTCACCATTCCCATCGTCGCCACCTTAGGTGAGGCCATCCCAGTCTTTCACCTGGACGATCACAAAATGTCATGGTCTGTCTCCTCTGGCCTTGAGCCCTCCCATCGAGATTAGGGTGATCTTTGAAAGCACAGATGAGTCTCTGTCCCTCCCTTTCAGGGATCCCCACTGCCCTCAGATGGAGCCCTTATGACCAGTTCCTGCTCCTCCCATCTCTCTGGATCCAGACACACTGAACTGGCTTGTAGTGGCTTGAATGGACTGGACTCTCCGGATGGTTGAAATGTTCTTCCTTATGCCCTAGACACTCCCTTTCCTTTCTCTCCACCCCTCCTCTACCCGTAGGCTAATTCCTGCTCTAGGATTAGATCTCAGCTGAGGTGCACCTCCCCCGAAAGGGCTCTTTGACTGGCTTAACCTTGGCCCAGTGACCCCACAGGGAGCCTGCAGTACCACATACATTCTCTGCTTTATTGGAGGGAATGCCAGAGGGACTATTGCCTGTTTATTTGTTATATCCCCAATGTGTGTCAGCTCTGTGAGAGCAGGACCCCTGTCTCTACCACCCAGAAGCCAAGCACAGTGCCTGGCACATAGTAAGTGCTTAATAAACGCCTATTCAATGGAACTGAACTGCTCCAGAAGCTTAGTCAGCCTCCCCAATCTCTCCATCTCTCCAAATCCTACCCATTCTTCCTGATAACAAAAACAATGACTGACATTTGTTGAGTGCATATCATGCCCCTGGCACTAAGTTAAGCACCTTGTGCATATTGTCTTTGTTTACTCCTCCACAATCTCCTGGGGTAGGAACTATTTTACAGAAGCCAAGCCTTAGAAAGGTGAGATAATTAGCCTAAAATCACACAGCTAGACAGAGGTAGAGCTGGACTGTCATCCAGCTAGTTGACTCAGAAGTCTTCCTTCTCAACCCTGAGATGACACCTTCCTCCCTGCCCATTGGTTCCCCGCCTTCTCCATGAAGCCCTCTCCTTCCCCGACCCCCAGGGTCACTGTCTTCTCAGATCCTCCTGGCCACTTCATCTGTACCTGTAGCTTCCCCATTGCACGCCGCCCTGAACGGCTCTGTGGTACACACGTATTTGAGCAGTTAATCTCTCTAACTGGTGATAAACTCACTGGGGGCAAGGACTATGATCTGTTTCTCTAGGAGCCCCTAGCACCCCCAAACAGTGGCGGACACTTGGTTGGCACCCAGTTAATATCTCCTAATTCACCAGTAAAATAAAGACCAGGTCCCTAGGTTCCAGTCCATCTGAGGAAGTGGCTTGGGTGGTTCTTCTCCCTGTAATTTTCTTTAAATAATGAAGAGAAGTGTTGGAGCTCAAGGGTGTTGATAGAGAACTCTGGCATCTTTCCTTTTTTTTTAAAGATTGGCCCTGAGCTAACATCTGTTGCCAATCTTCCTCTTTTGTTTTTCTCTCCCCAAAGCCCCCCAGTACATAGTTGTATATTCTGGTTGTAGGTCCTTCTAGTTCTGCTATGTGGGACACCACCTCAGCATGGCTTGATGAACCGTGCTGGTCTGCACCCAGGATCTGAACCAGCGAAACCCCAAACCCCCAGAGGTAGAGCACGTGACCATAGCCACTGAGCCATAGGGCCATCTGGCATCTTTCTAATCCTGATATTTCTAGACATTATGAATTGCAGGGGCCAGAGAATTCAGGGGAAGGGAGTGCCAAGATTCACTGATGCCAAATTTGTGAGCAACATCTCCAACTTCATTTCTCTGATCAGGGAGTCCCATTTTTTACCATAATATGTTCCTGGAAGCCATGTCATAAATCAGATTATCAAAAAGGAGATGGCATTTAGTCAGGTAAAATTTTGTGTACTGAGTACTTACTACATGCCAGGCAGTGAGTGAGGCAGTGGGGAGTAAAGTTAAATACGGCAGGACTCTGCTTTCGGGGGTCTCCTTGTCTCACCAGAGTCATGGAGCAACTCGGCACAGTAAAAGGCAAGTGAGTTTTGCATGTTCTTGCTCCCATCAGCCTCTGCAAAGTCACCCCAAGTGTTTCTAGAAGTTTCCCATGGGTGTCTCACATGGGCTCAGGCTGAAGCTGAAGCAGGGCCGCTAACATGTAATTTCCACCATGGTTTTCCTCCTCTTCCCAGCTCAGTTCCTGTGCACTGTGGACCACACCCATGCTGGGCACCTGTGGCTGATGGTGAAGCAGGTCCTAGACCTGGGGTGAGGTCACAGGGCACTCCCCTCTCCTGGCTGGGCTACCTGAGCCCCAGTGTCTGACAGGGCTTATAGTGAACAGCTTCGCAGCCTCTGACATGGCTGCCCAGGACCTCCTCTAGTCCCTCGCACACACACACACTTACACACATGCACATGGACACTCACACACAACTTAGACCTGATTCCGCGGGTTCTGAGCTTGGAGGCTGAGTGAGGTTATACTGAGACACACTCACTCCCCTTCCAATAATGGAGGCTCTCCCACAGGGACAAAGGCAGCTCCCTGCCCTTCTCTCCCAGGGAATGAGCTCTCGCCCCGGAGCTTCCTCACTCCTGCAGCGTCAGCTCCTAGCAGGCGGCCCGCCATTTCCCCACACAAGCCCAGGCATGTCCCAGCTTTGCCACAAACACAGTTCTCGAGTCCCACCTGTTCCTCTCACACACGCACTACTTATTTATGCTCCGGTTTAGAAAAAACACAAGAAGGAAATACTCCAAGAGGTTTTGATTCTGGAAGATTTTATTTTGTTTTTTATACTCTGCTGTCTTTTCCAAAATTTAAAAAATAAGCATGTATCTCTTTTACAATCCTCCCCCGCCCCCCAGTAAAAGCTTTTAGGGGTAGATGTTACTGTTAAAATACAGAATTAACAACACAAGCTGTAGAAGCAAAGAGGAAGAAAAGATGAACTCTAGGATGTCAAGGGGAAGTAGGAAATCTTCCAAAAAGAATAATATTACAATTGGAAGCTCCTGAAGAAATGATCACAGATACAGCAAAGAATATACCACAGAACCAATGCCACCGTAGCTTTAAATCTCCACAATTATTCCCAAGGGTAAAGTTGTTTTCCAGGCCTACAAAATAGACATATCACATTGATTATATAAGGGGCTGTAATGAAGTTCTAAGTATGTGTATCACATATTAAAACACACACACAACTTTTATAACATGCCAAGGCATAGTAGGTTGTCTACAGTAAACAGTACACATTTAATTGAGAATAGTTTTGCTCATCCTTCGACTTTAGAAGTGGCATGATGCTCGGTCTCCGGCCATCCTTTTCTGTGAAGCAAGCAGGGATGTTCAAAATCACTCCTTGGAGCTCAGTGCTGAGCTGGTAGAGGATGAGGGGTGCGATTTAGGTGTCTGCTTGTTGATGATAATGATGCTGTGTCTTTGACTAGAAATTGTTTTAAAAATCTGGAAGGGCTCCCCCAACATCCTCTCCTTCCTTCACATCTGTGTATTGAAAGCCACAGGGCAGGGGTCAGGGTCAGGGTCAGGGTTAACACCGGCTCCAGGAAGGGTGCTGCAGGCTCTGAAGATAGCCCTCCCCAGCCTTCCTTCTCCACGGACCATGCAGCAGCCGTAACTGTAACTGACAGCTTGACAGCCGTCAGAGCATAGAACCCACTGCTGCTGTGCGGCTCTCTTCATCTGGGACAGTGACAAGAAAGGGACAGATGAGAACCGAGGTGCAGAAGCTCATCAAATCCCATCTGTGGAGTTGCAGAATTAAAGCACATCCAGGATGGAAAAGACCTTTGCTACAAGCTGCTCCAGTCTCTAAGAGCCACCACCACTGACGTAAGAAAACAGACACTCTGCCTGGAATTACTACAGAGGCAGTTTAATTTCATGTAATTGTCACAACTGTGCGAGGTGAGTGATATCATCCCCATCTTACAGATGAGAAAGCAGAGGCTCAGTGAGCTTAAGAAACTGACCAGTGTTCCAGTCTGCTTGAGCTGCCATAACAAAGCGCCACAAACTGGGCACCTTAAACATCACGAATTCATTGCCTCACAGTTGCGGAGGCTAGAAGTCTGAAATCGAAGTGTCAGCAGGGTTGTTCTGGGGACTGGGAGGGAGACTCTGTTCCAGGCATGCCTCTCTCCTGGCTTCTGGCATTTGCTGGCGATCTTTGGCTTGTAGATACACCATTCCAACCTCCCCCTTCATCTTATTCCCTGCATGGCGTTCTTCCTGTGTGGTCTGAGCATCCAAATTTCCCCTTTTATAAGGACAGCGGTCATATTGGATTAGGGCCCACTCTAATGACCTCATTCTAACTTGATTATCTCTGTCAAGACTCTTTTTCCAAATAAGGCCACAGTCTGAGGTCCTGGGGGTTAGGCCTTCAACATATCTTTGGGAGACTTTTTGAGACTTCAACAATTCAGTCCCTAACATGAAGGTCTCACCTGTGGTAAGCGATGGAACCAATATTCAAAACCTAGACAACCTGACACCAGCTCTTAAACAAACCCTATTCTGCCGTCTAGCTGGCTCTTCCTGGCCACCTGGCTCTCTCCTGTAAGACACAACCATCACATGGAGATCTGCCACTGTAGAGGATAGAGCCCACCCACCGCTGCTGAGGATTCCCTAAGAATAATCTCATATTGTCCATGCTTTCCTCTCGAGGCACATCCTAACAGTGGAGGTCTCTTTCCCATGCAGATGTTGACCGACATTTGTTCTAATAAAGGAATGTTCCATGTCCACTGACCACTTTTGCGGGAACCACAAGTTTCTGTGCCAGCACCACCAACCCATACAAGCCCTCCTCTGGAGAAGAGAAAGGACACCGCCCATGTGCGGGAGACACCTCATTTCCTAGTTCTCACAGTGACATCCTACACCTGTCATTCTATGTGCCAGGGGGGCAACCTACAGATGCCACAGAAACATGGGAGGAGGTGCCAGAGGAAGGAACGTAGGCAAGGTGTTCAACGATTCATCATGTCTCGAGGACCCGCACTGTCATGTCTTTTTTTTTTTAATTTAAAAAGCACCGTTTGTACATCTCTAAATTAGCCTTTGCCTTGGTTCTCTCACCAGGAGACAGTCAACTCTGAACAGGACTGTGTTGAGCCAGACTTGAGTAACCCCAGGAACTAGTTCATCCCTTCTCAGGGTCTTGAGGACCCCCCAAAGTGGATGATGCCGTCCCTGAATGAGGCAGGCCCCCCGCAGGCCTTGTGGTAGCATGGCCGTGGGCTTCCCAGACCCCCCTCATAGAGGACTTGTTGCCCCAGCTGTGGGGAGAGTGTCACCTGCAGAGAGCACCTCACCACACCCGAGGTCAGGCCTCCAGCCAGTGACTGGCCGAGGCTGGGATATAAAGGCCTGAAGTTCCAGCTCAACATGGGGCAATTCTGAGGGGACTTTTTGGCTTCAGAATTCCAAGTGGGGTTGGCCGAGATTGTCCTTGGGCCCAAATTGCAGCTTGACTTCTCCTCAGCCCACCCCTGCCTCGCTCCCCTCCCTTCGCGGGACATTGCTCCTGAGTGCTCGCCCATAAACCTCCTGCACTCTAAACTCATCACACAGTCTGCTGCCCGGGAGCCCACCCTGGCACGGCCCCTCCAGAGACTCCAGTCAACACTTGGTCCTGAAGCTGCAAAGGAGGCTCTAAGAGGCCAACGGCCACTTCTGTCTGGCAGATGGGCCCCAAACTTCAGCTTTCCCAAGGCCTGGCCAGGGTGCTCACAGGCTGCCCGAACTCCTTTCTGTTTGGCACCATCTGAAACATCCTCATGAAGCTTACATTCTCGCAGAGGGAACAGACAATTACCTAATCAATCAGTAAAATAATGTCAGCTGGTGGTGTACTACAGAGGAAAAAAGCCGGGAGTGGAGAGGATGTGGGAGCAGGATGGAGGGGATAAAGTGAACATGGAAAGACTCACTGAAAAGTGGACATTTGAGCAAAACCTGAAGGAGGTAAGGGACTGAGCCATGAAGCTATTTGCAGAAGAGCCTTTCAGGCAGCAGGAAGAGCAAGTGCAAAGGCCCTGAGGCAGGAGCTTGCTGTGTGTGTTCAGGGACTAGCAAGGAAGCCAGTGTAACTGGGGCAGGGGGAAGAGCAGTAAGAAGTAAAAATCAGAGATCATGGGGGAGGTGGGTAATAGGATTGCGGGTGTGGAGGACCTCCTAGGCCACTGTAGGGATTTTGGCTTTGACTCTGAGTGAGGCGGGAGCCACCGGAGGGCTCTGAGCACAGGAGAGGCATGATCAGATGGAACATTTTAAAGGATCGCTCCAGCTGCTGTGTGGAGAGAGGGCAGAGCTGGGAGACCTCTTACACTGTTTCAGTAAGTCCAGGGAGGAGGCAGTGGCAGCTCCTGAGGGGCTGTGGTAGAAGTGGTCAGGCTCTGGAGATATCTGGAAGGTAGAACCAATGGGATTTGTTGTTGATCCTTCCAGGAGGAAGGTTGGCAAGATCACGAACGTGGGTGCAGCCAGCAGCATTTTTCAAGGTGACAAACGCTGTGCCATAGCTTAGGAGCCACACACACCTGGGTCTGGCTGCAGACTCCATCCATACTAGTCACTCGTCTCGAGCAGATGATGTCAGCTCTCCAAGTCTGTTTCTTCATCTGTAAAGTGGGGATAACAATCCTTCTATCATGGGACTATTATGAAACTTAATTGTGATCACGTAGAAGGGCTGACACAAGAGTAATTGTGATTGGTTTAAATAATGCGATTTCCTGCAAGTCCTGGAAAAAGAGAGGCCTGTGGAGGGGAGGGGCAGAACCCGAGGGCAGAGGGAACCTGCGGGAGGGGCCTGGACAAAGCTGGGGGCAGCCAGACAGCTCAGGAACGCTGCGGTGGGGCGAGAACCAGAATCCAGGGCATGCTCTTGCCTTCCCAAGTGAGGCTGGGGCTTCCAAGGCTCGGGCAGGTTGGGGCACGGGTGGGGTGGTCTTTAGAGAGAAGTTGGCCAGAAGGGAGCGCCTTGGAGGAAGATGGTGCTGTGGAAAATGGGAACACCCCCAAATTCTGGAGAGGATGAGGTCATCCCAGCTGAAGCCAATCAAAACTCTCCCTTGGGCAGGCAAAAAAGAGTTTTACTAAGCCAAAAACTGCAGAGATGTCTAGCAGCTGCCAAGAAAGGAGGCGAGGCCAGCCCTGGGCCCAAGGCCATGAGCCCCAGGGGCCCCACCCTGGCTAGAAAAAGAGACTAGGGAGAGTTGGGGGGCAGCCCAGAAGCCAAGGGGGGCTGTCTGAATTGTCTGGCGGTAATGGGGCACGCTCCTGGAAAACCGTTAGGGCTGGGCGGGCGGTGGCAGCCAGCAGCACTCCAGGCACCAGGGCCCTGGGAGTTTTTTTCCTTAAGAGAGATAAAAAGCAGGATTAGCATTCCTTCCATCAGAAACGTTCTGCTGATTTATACCTATGTGTTCCCCCCAATAAACCTGAAGTGTAAACTGGGGATCCTGTACTTTGCTCCTAATTAGAGAGCCCTTGATGGTGAACAATGTAGGTTCAAATCCCAGTGCTGCTGCCGTTGACCTCAGGGCGGATGCTTCACCTCTGAGTCTTGTAAAATGGGAATCACAGTAACTCCCAGGTGTCTTTTGGCGGCCGTCCTCTCCCCTCCCCTCCCCTCACCGGGAAGCTACGGGAGGGGGGGGGGTGTGGTGGGGGTGGGGGGGGGCTGGTTTCTAGGGCCCAGAGGGGAGAAGGTGGGGTCAGGAATTCAGGGAGCAGCTCCCTGGTCCCAGGGTGGGGACGTGGTCCTTATTCAGTGTCTCCCAGTTCAGACCCCTCTGCCCTGGGGCACCATCTGTCTCCACTTCTCTGAGGCCCCGAAGAAGTGCGACAGAGCACTTGGGAGAGGAGGCGTCCTTTTCCCATTCGCCCTTGGGGGTAGAAATGCCCCAAACCTAACGTTGTCCAAAGGCTCTGACGTCATCCAGAAGCTGCGGCTGCAGAGCCTTTCTGGTAACCTCTTCCTCGAAGCAGCCACCTCCGGGAAGGACAACATAGGCCCCGGGCCAAGTCCTGCAGCTGCTCAGCGCCTGCCTGGCCTGGGGAGGTTTCCAGTGAGCCCACTCGGTCAGTCACAATCCTGGGGCCTTGGGGACAGGGCCGGCAGGCTGGACATTCCCCTCCCTGTCACCACCCTCTCCAAGAAGCCAAACTAGCCCACCAGCCCCGGAATCTTTGAGTCTCCTTCTGCGGGCAGGAATGGAAGCAGAAGTACCCCTCCTCCCCTTCCTGCCCCCACCCCCACCCGCATGCCTGTGCTTTCCCTGGTCATGTCACAGGCTTTGAAAGCCTTTTGAGTTTTGTATCCAGTAACTCGGTAGAGGACAGAAGCTCTGGCCCCTGGTCCCCAGTCAGGGTTTTTCAGGCCAACCTGTCATAGAATTCTAGGGCAGACAGGAGGATCTCTAGGACCAGGCCTTTGACTGAGTGGTTTCTGGGTGCCAGGCATGGCACTCGGGGCTTCACAGGCATTATTGAATCCTGAGGACAACTGCGTGAGGGAGACAGTATGAGCTCTAGTTTACAGCTGTGAAAATGGACGCAAGCCACCTGCCTAAGGTCACACAGCAGAGCCTTTGCTGGAAGCCAGGTCTTGTGACTTCGAAACTGAGCCCTTTGTCACCATGTTACACTTGTCAAAGCACGTTCCATGGACCATTCACTCCCCTAGATCTGCCAGGAGTGAGAAGCTGCGGTCAAGCATGCTAGGGAACTACTCTATATTCATCTCCACTTCTTGGAGAGTCTTGGAGCATATTGACAGATTAAAGGCTCAGAAAAGTCCTGCAGTGAGAGAATCCCTTTAACTCTCTCTAACCCAACGTTTCCCAAGCTTACTTGCACTTGAGATCCCCACTCCCTTTTTTAAATGGGACACTGTTAGTATCCAGACAATGTGCTTTGGGAAAGGCCACACGAGATCGCGTTCCTGTCTTGTTCAGATGGTACCTGGGTGCATCTTAAGAGCTCAAGAAAGCTTGGGTGAATAAAACTAACACGTTTCCCCATTTTAGGTCATCCCGGCCATTCCCCTGATATTCCTTTCCCTGAAGAGTCCCTCAGCCGGGGAAGATGCCCAGACCTACAGATAACTCACTCCTAATGTCACCCCTTGGTGGGTCTTCTGGGCTGTGCTGGTCATGTGGGAAGAAAATTCCATTGAGGCAGCTCCTGAGCCCTCCCCTAGTTCAGCCCCTCAGAGGTCTCTATCCTAAGGATGCAGGGAAAGATCTGAGACAATTCTGTTCAGTTTCGGCCGCAGGAATATGAGTGTGGAAGAGGGTGTGAAAACGTCCCCACCATTCGCCCTCTCACAGCCCTCAATGCAGGACAATGAGGACCGACCGTGAGGCGTCCTTCCACCCCTGCCAGCACTCACACCTCCATTTCCACCTTCCTTGGCGCCTTGCCCCATCCCCCTCACATTCCCCCACTCTAGTTTTGTGCACCTGCCCATCAGCCTCTCTTACTTCCTGCCCTCCTGGACTCAGCTTGAACTCCGGGCTAGATTGGAATCAGAGGTCCTCACTGGGGACCATGAACACACAGCAGAGCCAGGCCCCAGCTCCTGAGATTCAGGGGTAATTGCTGGAGAATGGGGCTCGACCTCCTGTGCCTTCAAATGCAGCCAGGGTGGAGAACCACAGACTCTCACTGACGCCCGTCACCCTTGCTCCCATCCTTTGGCGGCACCCCCTTTGGCAAGCCTCCCACCCTGGTGCAGGTGCCAGTGCGCTCCCCCCTCCCCTCTCCTGGCTCTTGAGCGCTGCTGGAGAAAGCTTACCACCACAGGGCCGGCCTCCCCACAAGCTCAGACTCCTAACTCGGCGCCAGCCGCCAGCGGATGTGCAGTGCTAGATCCTGTTCTCTTCAACTCCTTGCTATTCTGGGTCTTCGCCACTCTCCCCATGCTCCCTGCTGACCCCAGGCCTACCGCTGAGCTCCCGTCTCCTACTACTGGAAGAAAAATTGAGGCCACTGGGATCACATGATCTCCATCGAATTCTTGCTCCCTACTGATTCTGCTACCACCATTCCCGCTGCTTTCCCGTTAATTTTAGAAGCAGGCCAAAATCTAGGTCAAATCCCCCTAGTCTATGGAGTCAGGCTGCCAGGGTTCAAATCCCATTTATATCACTTACTGGCTGTGTGATCTTGGACAGATTTCTTAATCTCCTCAGTGCCTCAGTTTCCTCATCAGTGAAATGGGATAATACTTGCCTTTACCTCATAGAGTTGATGGAAGGATTAAATGAGGTGAACCATACAGAGAGTTTGGCACAGGCCTGGCTTGGAGGAAATGTAGCAAAGGCTAGTCATTGTCGCCTCCCTCTCCCCCTCCTCCAAACCTTGTTCCATCATTACGAACCTCTCCCTGCTTCTAGCTCATTCCTCTGAGCCTATAAAGACGCATAAATCCCTCCCGTCCTAAAAATCTGTGCTTGATTCTATGTTCCCAATTTCTCTTGTCCCGTCTCATGCAAACTTCCCGGAACCGTTCCTTATCAGCTTGTGCCTTTTCTTATCTCTCTTTTGCTCCTCAGCCCACTGTAATGTGGCCTCTGGCCACAGTTCTGACACTTGTCGGGGTCCCAAGGGCCTGGCCAGGACCAGTGGGCACTTCTTGGTCCCTGACTTCTGCCTGCTGCACTTGACTTTGTTGATCATTTCCTCCTTTGTGAAGTGGTGGATGGCTTGGCTTCAGTGCCTTCTCCTCACTCCCCTGGCTCTCCTTGTGCCTGCCCCACCCTTCCTTCTCTGTCTCCTCACAGGGCTCCTCCTCCTCTGCTGCCCCCCCCCCCCCCCCCCCGGAATGCTGCTCTTACCCTGAGTTTGTCCTTAGCTTGTGGGTCTTCCCTGCCCTCACACTCCTGTCAAGTGATCTTAGCAGCTCTCATGGCTTCTACTTCTCTGTCTCCTCACAGGGCTCCTCCTCCTCTGCTGCCCCCCCCCCCCCCCCCCGGAATGCTGCTCTTACCCTGAGTTTGTCCTTAGCTTGTGGGTCTTCCCTGCCCTCACACTCCTGTCAAGTGATCTTAGCAGCTCTCATGGCTTCTACTTCCACTTGCTGATTGATACCTATTATGGATTGAATTGTGTGCCCCCCAAATTCATATGTTGGAGCCCTAGCCTCCAGTGGGACTGTATGTGGAGACAGGGCCTCTAAGGAGGTAATTAAGCTTAAGGAGGCTATAAACGTGGGGCTCTAATCTGATAGGACTAATGTCTGTATAAGAAGAGGAAGAAACACCAGAGATCTCTCTCTCTCTTTCTGAGCTTGCACAGAGAAAAGGTCACGTGAGGACACAGCAAGAAGGTGCCACCTGCAAGCCAGGAAGAGAAGTCTCACCAGAAATCAACTCTGTCGGCACCTTGACCTTGGACTTCTGGCCTCCAGAACTGTGAGAAAATAAATTTCTATTGTGTAAGCCTCCCAGTCTGTGACATCTTTTTATGGCCACCTAAGCTGACTAGCACAATACCTGACTCTATCCGTTAGTTTTTCCTGCATAACAAACCATTCCAAAATTTAGTGGCTGAAAATAAACACCATTTATTTAGCTTACCTCTCTGCAGGTCGGCGCTTTCATCTGGGCTCAGCTAGGTGGTTCTTCTGGTCTTGGCCAGGTTCACTCATGTGTCTGTGGTCAGCTGCTGGTTTGGCTGGACGCTGGCTGGTCAGGGTGGCCTCCAGCACATAGGCTCGGCCTAGTTTTCATGGCAGAGCAGCAAGGTTCCAAGAAAGCAAGCAGAGCGGAGGCTTGGAAGGAAAAGCCTCAAACTAGAGGCAGAGATCTGGGCCTTTCCAGAGATCTGGTACATTTGGTACCCTGAGAGTTGACTTCTCAATATCAAGACACCTTAGACAAGGGATTAGGAATAGAAGAATAACTAAATAAGTAAACTCTGGGAAAGCACATAGAATTTTAAAGTCTAGTTGACAGGACTTGATAGACATAGCATGAGGGAGTATGAGGAAAATAGGCCTCCTCCTGGGTAGACGGTCCGGTGGGCTGGATGGAGGCTAGAAACAATTTGCTGAGTACTTGTTAAATGCTGGCTGCTGTTCTAAGCACTTTGCACACAGAGAACACTGAGGTGCTTGAGAAGACGTCTCTGGAGCCAGACTTGCTGAATTTGAACCCCAATTCTGCCACTTACCAAGAGAAAGTTACTTAACCTTCATGTGCCTCAAGTTCCTCATCCATGAAAGAGGCATAATAATGACACTTACCTCGCTAGGCTGTTTCGAGGATAAAATGAAGTAATACATGTGAGCCACACAGAAGTGCCTGACTCATATGGTGCCCTATAAATATCTGCCATTGTCATTAATGTCTCATTTAATCTTCACAACCAACCCATGCAGTAGGCACTTTTATCTCCACTTTACAGGTGAGAAAAATGAGGCTCGGAGAGGTTAAATAATTACCCTAATACACGTGGTTAGGATGTGGCTTTGGACCTAGGCGGTCATAACTCTAGAACTTACACTCTTACCCACCACTTCCTCCATTCACTGTTCACCAAGAGGAAGAGAATATGTTTGGGGTTAAACATAATGAGTTTGGCTTTGGATGTGGGGTCACCTCTATGACATCCAGGTAGAGACTTCTGGTCAGCTATTGGGTTTGTACATGGAGTATAGAAGTCCAGACATTGTAGACAGACGTGGACTGAGTCATGACGTAGCATGAGAGCAGAGGGCAGTCCAGGCCACATTTGAGGAGTGGATGGAGGAAAAGGATCCCGTAAAGGAGCCTGAGGACGAGGAGCCAGAGAAAGAAGGAGGGAGACATACGTCTGAGTTTGCCTGGGAGAGTCTCGGTTCATGACAGTTGGCCTGGCATAATAATTAATGAATGCTCCCTTTCTCTTTAAACAGTGGCCCAGTTTGGAAGATAAATTATACACTCACCCTTCTTAGAGGGTCAAGGAGGAAAAAGCATTAAGGAGAAGGAACTGTAGGTGTGAAATACCACAGGAAGGACAAGGAAGGTATGTTTGGAAAGGCGTCCATTGGAACTGGATTTGGCAAACTGATGACCTTGGAGAGAGAAGTTTCTGAGGAAAATGGTGGAAAATAGATTGGAACAAGCCGAAATCCAAATAAGAGATAAGTAGAGATAAC
Organism: Equus caballus; assembly: GCF_041296265.1. Taxonomy (NCBI): domain Eukaryota; kingdom Metazoa; phylum Chordata; class Mammalia; order Perissodactyla; family Equidae; genus Equus; species Equus caballus. The sequence goes on along the minus strand of NC_091692.1, from coordinate 63,391,248 downwards.
AAATGCGCACAAGTCTTTCCAGAAGCCTGACTGGGAAGGGAGGAAGGAGACACAGAGACAGCCACAGGGAGCAGGAGAGAAAGACCCCCACGGAGTCCCACTGTATGGAAGGGGTTTGAGCAAGTCAAGACCCAAAAGGGAAGAAGTAGAAGGCTAGAGAAGTTGATAGGCAGTCCAAGAAATTACTGATGGATCCAGGTCCCTGGGAAGCCAGAAAGGAGTAGAGTCTAGACAAATGAGGGAAAAGCCTTGAAGAAATAAAGGGGGAGATATAAGAAATGTTGGGAAAAATTGTCCTGAGAATTTGGGTTTCTTGGCGTGGAACTGCTAAAGGGGGTGGCACCATCTTGCAGAGTTTGGTCCAGGCTGTGGCAGAATCTGGTCAATGATGCCTGGTCTTTCCTTGGTCGCAGATTCTTCACCCCTCCTGCATATCCCTACGCATATATGATTTCCACGCAGGTATCATGAGCTCACAGCAAACTGAAGCCCACAGGGGGTGTCCAGACCACAGACAGGAAGCTCTGGTCCATGGAGCGCTTTCCTGGTGCTTGGGCCCTCACCCCAAAATCTATTCTCTCCAGCTCCCCAAGCTGACCCATGACTGCTCTCAACAGCCAGTAAGGCAGTCTTCATTTAAAAGATTTTCATAACCTCCTGCAACTCTCAAGTTTGCAGGTTACTTTCACCAGTTAAGCATTCAAAACCAGCTGCGTCCTGACACCGCAGCAGGAGAGGTCCCTCAAACCCATCATTGTGGTTTCTGGAAGGCTCCTCCAAGGAAGTGTCCTCCTGAGGGTCCTTCCTGGAAACTCACAAACCCATCCCCAGAGTCTGGGCTCCCAACCTTGATCAGAGAGGGATACCATTCTCAGCTGCCCCCTCTGGATCTCAGGCTGCATAGACCACCAGGCACTGAGTCAGGGCCTGTTTTTAGGATGCTCTCTTCACTCCTGACCCAAGGAAAGACTCTCTTGGTAAGAATTCACTTCTCACACTTTATCGTTTAATGCATAGTAATGATGAGGTGGAACACGGCCTTCGTTCATTTATTCAGCAAATGCTTGTTGAGCAGCACGTGTTCCTGGTGCAGTGCTGACAGTGGGAACGCGGCGGGGCCAGTGCCTGCCCCCTGCACTCAGTGTCTTTCAGAGGCCAACCCTGCTCTGTTCTATAACAGCCCACCCCCAACCTAAATAATTCTGAGGAGGTGATGCCATTTAGAAGCAGTATCATGTGAATGGCCACAGAATTTTGGATTAAGATGGTGAAAGCCTTTACCTCTATTAAACAACAGCATAATTTCTGTGAACATAGAGGCCTGTGTAGAGCAGCGTGACAGGGGAAGGTGGGACTTATTACCCTCATGTTGCTGATACACGCCGCAGATGACGGACCAGAGGCCCAGAGAGGTACGAGCCACCTTGAAGCCCCACCAGTGATCAGTGAGGGGCTGGGGGACAGCTGAGACCCTCTGCCTTCTAAACTGGAGGATGAGGAAGCCAAGAAGAAACAGGAGAATACAGGGAGAGAAAAAATAACCTGGGCAAGAGTTGGTGGGGAAGGGAGGAAATAGTTGATGAGATGATGTGGCTCGAGTGACATCAGACAGAGGTCGTTGGGTCAAATCTTTGAATGAATAAAGACAATCAAAATGCCCCTGACGAAATGAAAGAGACATTCCTGGCTCTTAACTCCCAGTGCACGGGTGCCATGGCCGAGAGGCAGACTTGAGCCCCTTGCACAAGGGCTGCCCCCATGGCCCCACCACAATTCCGTTCTGACCCCTTTCTTTCGTCATTCCCCCCACTTTCAGCCCACATTCAGCTAGCACTTTCTCTCACCCAGGACTCACAGCCCTGACCTCTCTCTGACCTGCCCTCCCAACCACCCACTGGATACCTCCACCTGAGGTCTCACAGCCACCTCAGTGAGAGTTTCATTCATTTATTGACTTTCTTCTTGCAACTTCTATCATTTGTCAGGAACCACTCTGCCAGGCTCAGAGGAGACAATCAGCAGCAAGCAGACAGGGTCCTGCCCTTACTGGGGAGAGAGATAAGTCAAATAAGCAACAACTAGGTCGCAGTTAAGTGTGAGGACATGGGACCCACAATATCACACCTTTAAGCCTCAGTTAGTAGCATCATCATCAACCAGCAGTTGAGCCAGCCAGAATCCTGGGTCCTCTTGACTCCTGCTTCTCCCTTGTGCCCACATATCCAGGTGACTCTCTGTGCTAATTTGTCGCCTCCTTTTCTTTCTCTGTGACCTCCACCTGGACTCCTAGTCTGCTGCCTCCAGTCTCCACTCCAAACCCTCCTCCACCTTACTGCTTGAGTTTTCATTTCTAAATTACAAACATGATCACGGTATTCTCAAGATTAAGAACTTCAGGGCCCGGCTCTGTGGCCGAGTGGTTAAGTTCGTGGCCCAGGGCGTGGACATGACACCACTCGTCAGGCCATGCTGAGGTGGCATCCCACATAGCACAACCAGAAGGGCCTACCACTAAAATATACAACTATGTACTGGGGGGATTTGGGGAGAAAAAGCAGAAAAAAAAAAGGAAAGAAAAAAAAGATTGGCAACAGTTGTTAGCTCAGGTGCCAATCTTTAAAAAAAAAAAAAAAGTCACCAGAAGCAGCTACAGGAGGAACAAAGAGAAATAGAAATTTATTGGCGATAGAAGAATTTAATTCAAGACTCTCAGTCCACAAGAGAATAAGTAGATGTGGATACACACACACAGAGAGTATAAAAGAACTAAATGACACAAATAATAAGGTAGAACCAATTTATATTTTTCCCTCTAAAGATAGATAATACAAGCGCCTCAGGAAAATTCACCAAAAATGACCACATTTTAGGTCATAAAGAAAATCTTAATAGATTCCCCAAAGCAGATGGCGTACTGACAATCTTCTGATTGCAATACAATAAAACTAGAATTTAATAACCAGAAGAAGATAGAAAATCACTACCACCTGGAAATCTTTTTTTAAAATTTATCTTAGACAACTTGAGTTAAAGAGGAAATAGAAACCAAAAAATGGAAGATTATCTAGAAAATAATAGTAAACTCTTTTAAAACATGAAAAACAAATAAATGAAACCTTTATTGGAGCTCCTTTTTCCTTATCGGGGTTGAAAATGGCCCCTGTACCCCCTTGAACCCCCTGACATCCCCCTACCCGACATTCTGCTCTGTTCCCTATATTTCCTTAGCTTCAGCCACTGAATTTCTGAACGATTCTGGAAGTTGCCACCTTCTTTTACCCCTCCACATCTTTGCACCTTGATTCCACTTGACTGAAATGTGCTTTCCCTTCTTACCTGCCTAGCAAACTCTTGTTTATTGTTTAAGCCTCAACCCGACTGTCCCCTCCTTGGTGACACCTCACACAGAATGGTCCACCCCTCCTATATGTCCCCACAGGCCTTGGCCTCTTCCTCTGGAGAACATGGTGAGTGAAGAGACAGCCTCCGTCGGAAGGCCTCGGCAGCACCCGGCCAGCAATGTCACCCACCACCAGCAACACCCAAGTCCCTTGTCCCTTTCACTTTCCACCCTCTTGGCAGCCGGCTGCATTTCTATGGGCTCTTTTACTCTAGGTCAGTTAACATTGCTGCATAAAACAAAACAGAAACAGGAAATTGTGTTAATTCTGCACGCTAACAGATTCATCTGTCCTGAGCTGACGCCTCCCTGTTCGGCTGACTCGAGAATATTCTCTTGTTGAGTCCCTCACACAGGGTTGCCAGAATGAGTCCCAAAGATTACAGGTGTCCTTTGAGATGTGAATGGTCTTTTTGTTTGTTTTGTTTTGTTTCGGAGGAAGGTAGGGAAGGAAAGGGTTCCCAAATAGATCTGGAAATGCTAGGTTAAACAGAAGTTCTACCAAATCCCCACGATGTGCACTTTAAATATCTTACAATTTATATATCAATTATACCTCAATAAAGCTGAAATTTAAAAAAGAGTTAAACTAGACTCATGTGGAGCAGCTTTTCAGAACTTTCAATTCACTGATAAACATTATGAAGGGCCAAATAGATAGAAATTTCCCCAAGTACTGAACATGGAACCCTTTAGTCACTCGGCCCTATCACATCTTGAAGGACAGTAAGTTTTCTCGAAACAGAGCCGGAAGTGCTACCCTCCGCTCCCTTCCCTTTGGCAGCTGACCTGATCTCCTGTTTTACTGGTCAGTCGAAGCCACAAAGCATCTGCTCCCTGACCCAGCTTCCTCCCCAGCCCAAACTCCCTGCTCCTTCACTGTCCTCTTCCTGTCTGTAGAACTCAGACACTCATTCTTCCCTGATATGCTCCGTGCTGCACATTGCCTTACTCTACTCATCTCCTTATTCATCTCTTTCTCTCTCCCGATACCTCTCCTCTGCTTTCAGTCACACTTATCTTAATGTGGATTCCCCTAGAAACAGACCCTGAGGCACAAAGGACTTGAGTAGGTGAAGGGGGTGGGGTGGGAAGGGAATGACACAGGGAGGAGAAAGTCACCAAGTGCTGTAGTAAGCCGGGTACTACTACGGGTGAGCACTGGCGCTGATCCTGCAGGGCAAACTGGAAAACATCACCGAACGCATAGCTCAGAAGCATTCCAGCAAAGGGGAAGGGAGCTGGGGTGCTCCTGCCTGGCACCTGTCAGGGGAGGTAGGGGATGAGGGTTGTTAATTCCCAGCCGGCCTTGTGCGTGACAAAGGGAGTTCCTGCACCTATAAACCAGTGCTTCTCAGTAGAGGCTCGTTTTCCCCCCAGGGCACATTTGGCCATGTCTGGAGACGTTTTTGATTGTCACAACTGGGTAGGTGGGTGGGTGCTAGTAGCATCTAGTGTGTAGAAGCCAGGGATGCTACTAAACATCCAACAATGCACAGGACAGACACCCTGTCCACCCCCGGGACCACTGAAGAATTCTCTGGCCCAAATTGTCAATAGGGCCCCACCTTTAACCATGGTGCAGGTACTGGCAGTTGGCATGCCAGAAAGGGTAAGGGCACCCAGGAGAATATGGGCAGCACCTGCTGTATGCTTGGGACGCTCTAGTCTAACATCAACAACAAAACTCTCTCAACCTGGCTCCCCCTCCAGCTGCCACTCCATTCTGTTATGGGCTGAATGTTTGTGTCCCCCACCAATTCGTATGCTGAAACACCACCCCAGATGTGGCGGTATTATGAGATCAGCCTTTGGGAGGTGATTAGAGTTAGATGAGGTCATGACGGGGGAGCCCTCTGCTAAATGGGATTAGTGTCCTTATAAAAGTCATGAGAGCACTTGCTTCCTCTCTCTGCTCTCCACCATGTGAGGACACAATGAGAAATGGGCAGTCTGCAACCGGAAGAGGATTCTTGCCAGAACCCGGCCATGCCAGCACCTTGATCTTGCACTTCCAGACTCCAAAACTGTGAGGAAAAATTTCTGTTTCTTATAAGCTACCAAGACTGTGGTATTGTGTCATAGCAGCCCAAATGGACGAAGACCCCATCCCTCTCTCCTTTCTGCTCTCACACAGCTGCAGAGCACCCGCGCCTCTGCCTGCATGTCTTCAGCCCCCATCCCCTGCTGGTCACTATCATCTGGTCTCTCTCATCACACTTCTGAAAACCTCTCTCCCCAACACCGCTAGTGAAGTCGTGGTTGCTAAATTGACTAAGCACTTCTTGGAACTTGTTTTGCCTCCCCTGTCTGCAGTCTTTGAAACTCACCTCCTTGACTTTAAGACACCTCACGGCCCTGGTTCAGCACCTATTGCTGTGGCTAAGTGAGGACTAGCCCCTGGCAGCAGGTCAAGGAGAACTGGCAAGGACCTGGAAACTGTGGAACCTGAACCCATGTAAATGCAGGGTATTAAGGCAGCCTCAGAGAGTCAGAAGTCAGACAAGCAATTCTAGAAAACAAGATGCCCCAGGGGCAAAGCCAGGAGGCATTCCAGAAGCAAACAGCAGCCAAGGGAAGCTCCCAGGAGAGTGCAACCTGAGGTCCCAGAGCTGAAATGGCGGAGTACAGTGAGGGTCTGGGGCCAGGCCGGCAGGAGGGTGGCAGGGACTGAGGAAGCAGACGGATGCTGGTTGCAGAGGGCTCACAATGTGCTAGACACTGACCATACAGAAGCTACGCTTCGGGAGGCACACTGAATAGAGGAAGCAGTGAGGAAAGCAAGTAATATGTTGGTGTGAACAGTGCAACCATAAAAACATGTGGTCTCAGGGTGTCAGAGAGGAGAAGTCAAAGAAGGCTTCCTGGAGTCCGTGACATGGAATTGGGTTTTGAATGAAGAATCAGAGTCAGATCCTAAGCTGAAAGAAGAGAAAGACATTGCAAGAGGGGACACTGGGTGCAAAGGCACAGAGCTAGAGACATGAAACAGCCCTGAGGGGTGACCAGAGGGACAGTCTGAGGAAGTGTGGAGCCAGCTGGTGAGCGCGGCAGGGGCGGCTCTCTGGGGGCCTTGAACGCCAAGCTGAGGATCCAGAACAATCCTGTGGGAACTGGTGAATGGTTTTCAAGTCCAGGAGGTGTGATCAGATTTGACCTGAGACAGTCCAAAGACATGCAGCTTTGTCTGAACAGAAGAGGAAAATAAAGGCAGGCACTAAAGCACTCATCACGTGTTCAGTAGATTTTTACTGGACACTTACTCCATGCTATTTGAGGCAGATCTGGAGGGGAGGCCCCCTCAGAAGTGGTGATATTTGAGCTGAGAACTCTGTGAAAAGAGTGAGCTTGCCTGTGTGTGAAGCTTGAGGGCTGGAGGCTTCCAGAAAGAGGCAAAAGTTCATGCAAAGGCCCTGGGGTGGGAGTATGAGAAACAGAAAGAAGGCCAGTGAGTGTGGCAGTGGAAACCAAAGGGGAGAGGATAGACTCCAGAGCTGTTAGAAGTTATTTGACAGCCCTTGGTGACTAATTGGATATGAGGGGGAAAAGGGGGGTGGGTCTTGGATGACTTCCCATGTCTACTTTGGGGACGTGGGTACCCCCTCTACACACAAACACACACGCACAAGACAGAGAAGGCAGAAGGAACTGGTTTTGATGGAACGCAGTGGATGTGTGGTGAGTTGAATAGTGGTTTGTCCACTCGGACAGACCCTATGCCCAAGTTCTAACCTGTGAATTTGACCTTATTTGGAAGAACGGTCTTTGCAGATGTAATTAAGTTAAGGATCTTGAGATGAAATCATCCTAAATTAGGGTCAGCCATAAATCTAGTGCCAGGTGTTCTTGTAAGAGAAAGGTGGAGAGAGATCTGAGACACAGAAACACACAGGGGAGGGGAGAAGGCCCTGTGAAGACGGAGGCAGAGGTTGGAGTCATTGCAGCCGTAAGCCATGGAACACTTGGGGCTACTAGAAGCCGGAAGCGGCCAGGAAGGATTCTCTAGAGCCTTCGGAGAGGGTGTGGCCTTGCTGGCAACTTGAGTTCAGGCTTCTGGCCTCCACAGCTGTGGGAGGCTGAATCTGTGTGGTTTTAAGCCACCAAGTATGTGTAATTTGTTACAGCAGCCCCAGGAAACTAATGCGGACTCCCTGAGGTGTCGGCTAGGCAGGTGGGTGTGTGGAGCACCCTCAGGAGAGCGGCCAGGGCTGGAGACAAAGCTTTGAAGGCCAGCTGAGCTTTCAGGCGACAGTTTAAAACAGTGTCATTTTTGAGGGGGAATAAGGCCAGCTAGCAGCCTTTTCTCAGAAGCACCAAACAGGAAGCTTTCCAGATTTTTTTTTTTAACAGATTCCTCTCACTGACATAACCTAACACCCACACTAGATATACCAATGAAATGTAATGTTACCTCCAAGAATATGTTTACAGGCGTTTTAATACCTCCCCATAAATTAAAGAATATTTTTGTCAGATGATTTTAGTCAGGAACGCTTGCACTTCCTTGCACTTTTTCTGGGTCTGACGTGAGGCCAGCCCACTTTACATCTAACGCTACTGAGAGCATGCAGGAGAAAGGCCTGAATGGAGAAAGTGCCAGAAACAGTGGTTATTAGTTTATGGTATTGCATAGCATGAATTCCTCCTGAGGCCTCTGGATGGGCTGAGGAAGTGCTTCTGTTGCACAAACTACATTTCTACCTCCCTTTTATCACTTCTCTTAAAATGTGTCCACTCACAGATATTGCAAACATGACATTCCTCTCAGTACCTGGCGTGCCTCTAACATCTGCAGGGCCCGGGGCAGGAGGACAAATGGAGGTCCATATTCCACATGTCTAAGAATTTACAAATTATTAAATCCACAAAATGTTCATTAGAATATAGTTTGTCTACTACCTTGACAAAGAGGCTCCGAGTGCCCTGGAAGGCCAAGATTGCATGCAGAACGCTTGGGCTCCTTGGAGTTCCGCCCTGGAACACGGAGCGTGGACAGGGCTCCCTCCTAGCCCCTTCTCCTCCTGCTACCTGCTGGGCAGCACACCCAGAGGGACTGCAAGGGATGCAAGCCAACCCCCAGTGCACAGGGCCCAGCTCCAGCCGCATGTCCCCATAAGAAGCACCCCTCATCGCCCCTCAGGCCCGAGCACCGCAGAGGCCATCCAGAGGACTGGTGCAGAAAAGAGGCCCTGCACCGGCCCCGGAGCTGGTTTGAGGCCATTTGGGCAGGGAATTCTGAGATCTGGAGGATGGCATGGACCAGGGGTAGGTTTGGCCCCTTGGCCCTGCGGACTCCTCAACCAATGAGAAACGGCACAGGGAACAGGACCCAAGGCAGGGGTGGGGCTGCTTGTCAACTCTCACCCTAACAAGAGAGTCAGAGAAGTGGACCAAGACACAGCCATGTTCAATGTGTGGGCGCTCTTATACGCTTTTCAGTTTCGGGAAAATGCAGGTTAAGAAATGAAATATCTTAGCTATTTTGAGCACTGATTAATAAACATTATTATGATGCCAGTATTTCACTGAGTTTTAGAAATCAAATGTCAAATCCCTAAAAATGTTTAAATATAGTAAAATAAGACTGGTGTTAATGGAACAGTATTTTGGGTGGCAGTGCTTTCCAGAATCTTTTCCCACTCCTTTCTTTCTTCCTGCCTGCCTTCCTCCCTCCCTCCTTTCGCTCACTCTCCTTCTGTCCAAAGCAGGAAGAGCCTAGGTGAAAACCACAGGTTTGGATGGAGTCACCTGGGAAAAGCGTAGTGAGAGTGTGAAAAAGGAAGGCCATGACAGAATCCAGGAAACGGCAATATCCAACAATCAAACCAAGGAAGGGCTTCCGCCACGGAAAGTTCCAGAGTGGGATGGGAGGGAGAGGAAAGACTGGGGTCCCATAGATGGGGAGGAGAGAGTTCCAGAGGAGGGAGCTGGCTGGAGAAGCAAATGCCCCAAGAGGCTGCCATCTTCCTGAAGCCGATTGGAGCAAGCCTGGCCCTCGCCTCTCCCGGACCAGCCACTCAGCCTCCCTCAAGAGCACCAGCTCTTCCTCATACCCCGGCTGGGCCTGCTCCAGCCCTGCCCTTTCTTTTCTCATTCTACATTTCCTCCCTTTATCATGGCTCTCTCCGGTGCATTTACTCCACACCACTGGCTTCCAAACCTCCATCTCCAGCCCTGGTCTCTTCCTTGAGCCTCCGGCAGAACAATGGGTCCCAAGCATATGCTTTTCTCAGGAGAGATGCTCATCTGATAATGGTCCAATGAAGTTGTCCAAGATGGAAATATTCATCAGTTTTCCTGATTCCCAAAGTAAGGACAATCTATTTCATCTCTGGAGAGAAAAGCTTACACTGGCCCATTACCCTATGGTCTGTCTGTCCCCTAACACTGGAACCCCATTACCCTACTCCCCAGAAACATTCTTTCCTTGGCCCAGAACATTCTTTCCCATCCTCTTCTCTGAGATCATATGTCACTTCTTGGTGTGTCCTCATGCAGGAAGCCTTTCCCCAACATTTTTGTGTGTACCCCTCGTAATATTTTTCATTTTATATTTTTATGGTCTCCTCTCCTCAACCAAAACCATGGGCTGGTAAGGAAGATTTACTTTACCCAGTGTTATAAACCAAATTTAAGGGTCCCAAATTTGTAGAACATAGTAATACTCTCTTGAAAATTTTATTTAAAAGTTCAAGTTTAATGAAACAATCAGAGAAGATTTTGTTCAAGAACTCTCCACTCCTTCTTCACTTGTTTTTCATTCCCCCAGCCCTTCAAGGTTCAGCTGCTTTAGTTGGATCCAGGTCTTAGAAGGGCAACCACAATTTCTCAGTCTGGAAGGAATGTGAGCTCACACATCGGTATTATGTTTTTCCACTTCATTATAGGACACAAGCACTTAGATGTTCTGCAAGTTACCGGAATTAAAAATTTTTTAACTGGGCCTCTTCCCCAGTATCTATGAGCTTGCTTCCTCATCTCCAAATTTTTTCAAGTGTTACCTTCTCAGGGAGGCCTTCTTCAGTCACACTGTTGAAATTTGCAGCCCCCTTCTCCCTGGCCAATACGTGCAACCTCTTTCCTGCTTTGTTTTTCTCCATAGCACATGTCACTGTCTGTTACACTACATATTTTATTAATGTTCTCTTAATTATCCATCTCCCACCAAGAGAAGGTGAGTTCCACCGTGGTGGGGTTTGTTCACTGCTGTATCCCAGCGCCTAGAGCAGTGCCTGGCACAAAGTAGGTCCTTACTAGCTACATATTGAATGAACAAATGACTGGATCGCTGGATACCCACCCTGAGCTCCCACCTCACACTCATCCTGTCTAAAAATAAAGTCTGACACATTTTTACTCCTATGCCCAGGCTCAAAAAAATGGTATCATCTTTCCTTCCCATTTCTTCAGGCTCAGCTACCAAGTTCCCAAGTCCTGGCAGCTCTCCTGTCAAGTCCCTCGCTGATGCTCTGGCTTAATACATGCTCAGTAAAACACTGTTGCAAGATTACTTCTGGCAATTGGGATGGAGGGAAGAGAGGAAAATCTATTTTTCCTCTTTACCTCTGAACTATTTGATATTAAAAATCAATGATGTGTTAGTAGACAGTATTGCTTTCCTGTCTATCACACATTCTCCACCCCCACTTGCTTACTTCCTGTCCATCAGCCTCCACGTGGCCCACTATATGCTCAGGAGAAGCTGAAGCTAACTCTTCACTTCGCTGTCAGAGAAAGGGCAGGTCCTGATTAGTTCAATTCTCTGTGTGTATATGTCACCCCTGACTGGGTGTGCATGACCCAAGTTGCACAAGACCCAAGTTGACCCAATCAAGTGCTTTCTCTTTCCTCATAGATATGGACAAGATAATGCCAACTGTGCCTGGCAGCCATCTTGTGACAAAGCTCTCACTGAGGATAGCAGGGCCAAGAGATAAAAAGAGTTTGAGTCCTCGATGCCGTCTCTGTGCTGCTGGTCACAGGTTCATTCAGGAACCCACCTTATGTCTGCACTGCAGGTTCATTCATTCTTCATTCCATAAATACTGATGGAGTGCCTCCTATGTGCCAGCCACTGTTCCACATGCTGGAGATACAGCCGTAAATATAAACAGACAAAAATCCCTACCTCACAGAGCTTACATTCCCGTGGGGGGAGAGAGGAGTGACAGACCTTAAAAATAACTATAATAAACAAATAATATGTTAGAAAGTTATAAGTGCTATGGAAAAAAAGTAGAACCATTTGCTAGAATGAATTCTCAAACCCTAAATTCCTATATGCACTGTGTGTTTCTTTCAGTAATAAATCTAAACATCCCTTTTGGAAGTTGACAATCTTTTAGTTTGCAATGTATATGAATACAAAATTGTGCACTGGAGTTTGGGTTCGGATCTAATTTAGTTTTTTTTTTTTTTTGACTCAGTTGAACCTATTGTGGATCAGTGGTTGAAAACAGGTGACAACTGTGATGGAAATGGGATCATTCCTCAGAATTACGATTGAAAAAGACATTTGTCCTTGGACAAGTGTAATAACCAAAAGAATAAACCTCATGAGCTGCCTCTTAGTGTTGAAAGGGTATCAGATGCAAATGACAACAAAATAGAATAAAACACACAGATAGATGTGGTGGTGATTATCTGAAATCTGGATTACCATCGGACTGGTGACAAAGGTGACCCAATGCCATCACACATCGCATATTTCAGAGATGCTTCTAAATTCTGGAATAAATTTATCCAACATCAAGTGTCATTGTGAAATGTACATAGTATACCATACAAAGGCTATCAAAATAATTTAATGTTAGGATTAGAACATAGTGTGTCAGGAGATAAAAACCTAAAATCTGTGGAAGCCAAATGTATGTTATTCTATTTAATTGCAAAGCCTGGAACTGCTAAGTTTATTGACAAATTGTCAGTCCTGATGCCAAAAAAGTGTGGCGAAAGATGATCAGAGCAAAGTAAGTATAATGATTGACAAGAAATCTCTGTTGAGTAACGTAAATTACGTTAGAGATGGTGGCTGATATAAAGTAGCCATTTTTGTCAGCAAAATGAAGTGAAATGAGCCACTGCAAACTGGCAAATCCAGTGAGACTCTGAATTCCTCTTTTAGGGTTGTCAGCTATGAGCTGAGTAAAGATGGCCATGAGGATATTCTATGCTGCTAACCTTGGACAACTTGTAGGGACAGCTCACTGACCTCTCATGATGTAGACTGGAAGCGAGGATTTGGTACAATCATGGATGGGCTGAAGCTCTGCTTGGTAACATGAAAAGACCTGACTCCATATTCAGCTGTTGCACCGAAGCTATGCTTCCTCAGTGCCCTTACATACAGGGAAACCGTCACCCTCCAGGACGTGCGTGAAGATTTAAGACAGTTACTTAATGGAGCCAATAAAATTGTCAATCATGTCACAAGCAGGCAATTAAATACCTGACCTTTTTTCTTGGCTATGTGAAGGATGGGCGATGACTACAGAGAACTATTTCAAGTGGAAGCTCATTGTTTTTTGATTAGAAAAACATTCATTCATTTAAGTTATAAGAAGAACTTCATTTTTTCGTAGAAAACTTTCCCTTTGTGAAAGATTATGCCCAGATGGGCCTAATGTTACAAGTTAACCTACATGTTCATCTAAACACCTGTGTATACTGTCATGCGGTAAGTGTGTGTTTCACAATCGAGACCAGGGGTGGCAGTCGGGGGGGATCCAGCACCGTGGGACAGAGCCTTTGGTTCCGGAGTTGAGATTTTTTTCCTACTGCCTGAAAGATTTGGTTATTAACTCACCTGAAGAGGTGTTAGGAAGAGAAACTTAAAAGTCTTAATCAAAAGTCTCTCACAGGTATTTTCTCCAAAACTGGCAGTGGCTTAGTAGGAAAAGAAACCTTTATTCCACGACTTTAGGATATCACCAAATACCTTTAGACCTTCTTAGGAACAGATTCCTTCTGAAGGGGATACCTTCAGATAGTTTCTTGAAACCAGAACCTTTTTCGGTTCATTTGTTTTTTTGTTTTTGAATAGAGTTGTTTACATCATTTTCTTCCACTTACTTCATTTTAAGTGGAAATTATTTCTCAGCATCTGACCCGATCAGAGAAGATGGTTAATCATAGCAGTAGTCAACATTTGCTAGCACTTTCTTTGCGTAAGGCAGGGTTGGAAGTGCAGGTATCAACCCATTTAATCCTCTCAGCAAACCTGGGAGGCAGATATTACACCATAAAGCAGTAAATGTTATTATCCCCATTTTATAGATGATGAAATTTAGGCACAAAAGGTTAAGCAACTTGCCCACAGTTGCACAGCCAGGAAACCAGGATTAGAGCCGGGGCAATGCTGGCATCCAAGGCCAAGCTTTTCACCATTATGCTATTATTTTAAATATATAAATATGTGTGCGTGTGGATGTGTTTAAAATAAGTGATACCTTATTGCTGCTGCAACAAATTACTGAAACCTAGAGGCTTCAAACATCATTTATTCCCCTAGAGCTCTGGAGGTCAGAAGTCTGAAATGGGTCTCACTGGGCTAAAATCAAGGTGTAGTCAGCACTGCATTCCTCCTGGAGCCTCTTAGAGATTCTCTTTCCTTGCTTTTTCCATCTTCTAGAGGTTGCCTGCGTTTCTTGGCTCTTAGCCCCCTTCTTCTGTCTTCAAGCCAGGAGCGCAGTATCTTCAGCTTTCTTCCTGACTCCAACAGTGATTCTCTGGTCTCTCTCTCCACTTGTAAAGATCCTTGTGATGAGATCGGGCTGCTTAGACAATCCAGGATAATCGCTTCACTTTAAGGTCAGTTGACTAACAACCCTAATTCCATCTGCAGCCTTAATTCCTCCTTGCCATGTAATTAAAATATTCACGGGCTCCAGAGATTAGGACGTGGGCATGTTTTCGAGGTCGTTATTCTGCCCACCATACCTTACTTAGTTCAAGATCCAAAAATTACAGAACAAAAGGTATCCAGTAAAAAATCTCCCTTTTATGTCTGCCCCCTAGTCCCATAACTCCCATCCCCAGAAGCAACTGATGTGATCCATTGTGTCCGTCTAGATTTATTTTATGTATTTAAGAGCAAATATGTGTATTTGTTTCATTTGTTTTTTTAATTTTATTTTTGTTTATTTATTTGTTTATTTTTGTGAGAAAGATTGGCCCTGAGCTAACATCTGTTGACAATCTTCTTCTTTTTGCTTGAAGAAGATTGTATCTGAGCTAACATCCATGCCAATCTCCCCCTATTTTGTATGTGGGACACCGCCACAGCATGGCTTGATGAGCAGTGTGTAGGGCCATGCTGGGGATCTGAACCCATGAACCCTGGGCCACCAGAGAGGAGTGCAAAAACTTAACCACTACACCACTGAGCCGGTCCCTGCGTATTTGTTTTATTTTATTTTCATTTTTCATCTTCACTATACATGCTGTTTTAAATCTTGCTTTTTTCATTTAAATACTATGACCTGGAGATCATTCAGGTTGATATATAAAGATCCATGTCATTCTTTTTTGTGCTTGTGTGGTATTCCCTTACATGGGTGTATATCATATTATATTTAACCTCACTTGTCCCACAGGACATTTAGGGGGTCTCCAATCTTTTAGTTGTCTTCAATCATTTCCAATACAAATAATGCTGTCATAACAGCTTTGTACCCTCATTATTTGGCAAGTGTAGACTGCATCTGCAGGATCAACCCTAGAAGGAGAATGACAGCATCAAGGAGCGCATGCATTTGTCATTTTGATAGCTAGTGCTATATTACCCACTTTCATCCCTTCCAACTAGTACTTTTTTTAAACTATAAAACTTGTGTTTATCTAACAAATTTAATAGATATCTCTTGATTTCTAGGTATTCATTTTTGAAAATTCATTAAATGTGTTATCTGCTTTTCATTCTTTCCTTTTAATCCTTTTAATGTTTTAAATTTAACCACTATTTTATTTTTATTGTAATTTTTAAATTTCCTTTTTTATAGTGAGTGATACTGGCTTTCCATTTATAAAGTGCTATAAATTTCCATTTAAATATATTTCTTTATGTTAAAAAAGGTGAAAAGATGTAAAGAAAAATAGTATGTAAATAATAATACAGATGTTATCTCCACATCTGAAAAGATTATGAGGGAAGTTGCCTAATGAGGGCTCCCTCACATCGAATCATCATCACCTGTTTAGTTTCTGTTGATGTTTTTCCACAACAGAGAATCATCATCGACAAGAAGACCTTAACAGAGACGGAAAAGCGGCAAAGTGGCCATTCGGCAGAAGCTGCCTTCTCCAGGAGCAGCTCATTGTTTCCCTTTGTGATATTGTTGAACATTTTTAGCTGATACCTCATGGGTGGAAGTCAGAAACTCGGGCATCCAACAGAGAAAAAGTCAATTCCAAATAGATAAATTGAAATAATTAAAACCAGACAGTCCTAGAACATTAGGCTTCCTGCTACCAGGAAGGCAACTGCGTTTAGGGAGCTCTCGCCTTGATCCTGTGCTAGAAACACTCATCTTTCCTCACCCTCTGCTGATAACACACAGCCTGTCCCTCTTACCACTTTCTAGGTTGCGGGTGGCAAACTTTAATCAGGGCTACCTCCTAGGGCCCACCCTGCCTGTGACTGGGCAAATCGCACTCCTTAGTGTAGAAACGAGGGGATGCAGACTATGTTGGATATTTGCCTGTGCCAGCACTGCCTAAGCGTGGTCTGCAGAAAATAGTTTTGCAGGACTTCAATGAGTATTACTTGGAAGAGGCATTCCCTGATTAAATATGTGCCCTACTTTGAGTTAAATAGCTTTCCTTACTGCAGGCCTTCTGAGAGCATTTATTATGTTCTTCGGCCAGAACCATGAACTCATAGATCATCTCAAAGGACTAGTGTTCCATGGGCCGGGTCACTCAGTGGTACTAGCCTAGCCAAAATATAATTAGAAAAGTGAAACTTTACCTAAATCAGATACGCACTTCCAAAGCTAAATTTGGGATAATTGAGATTATCTGCTTTTTGGGATTATTCACATCATGATAACTTTCAGTGACCAGCCCCAGTGGCCTAGTGGTTAAGTTCAGTGCCGTCTACTCTGGCAGCCTGGGTTCAGTTCCCTGGCATGGACCTACACCACTCGTCTGTCAGTGGCCCTGCTGTGGCAGCGGCTCACAAACAAAAACGGGAAGATTGGCAGTGGGTGTTAGCATGTTAGCTCAGGGTGAATCTTCCTCGGCAAAAAAAATAAATATATAGATCAACAAATTAAGGATCAGACTGACTAAGTAAATTGGTTTATTCATTAAGCAAGTTTTTGTTATGAAGTACCTGCTAAGTACTAGGTACTCTGCCCGACTAATTGGCTCCACTGCCCTGATCACCTCCAGACCGGGCCCTATAACCAAGAGTGGATGTTCTTGGAAAATAGGAAAACAAAACCCGGCAGAGCTCCACAGCATGACTTTGGGAGACACTGTGACCTGGTGGCTAGGAGTAGGGACTCCAGAGTCTGAATCTCTCAGAATCTCAGCTTTTCCCTCTGAAAAATGGGCCCAGAGAGAATACCCTGCATCACAAGGATGTTGTGAAGATGGAGCGAGATCACACATAGAAACGTGTTCTGCATGAAGCAGGTACGTGGACGCGCAAAACAAATGTCAACTTGACCTGCGGGTCAAGACATGAGAAACTCAGGTGTTCAGACTTTCTGTGAAAATACTCTGGCTTATCTAAAATCACCAAGAAGGGGAGGAAGGGAAGGGAAAAGGGAGGAAGGAAATCAAACAATCAAGAATGTTGCTTTTTTTAGTTGAATCAGTTGGTGGTTGGTGGTGGCCTAGAGTTAGCTTCGATGCAAAGCAAGACTCCCTAGAGGAAAGCTCAGCTTACCAGGTCAGAGAATGCAGGAGGTCAGAGGTGCTCTCCTGCGGGGACATGTTTCTGGACCAGAGCACAGAGTATTCTGAACGGCACACAGAATTATAAAGCAAAGGAAATCTGGTGCTAGAGTTGGAAAAGCACCACTAATGGGAACTGAGTTTATTCTTCTTTAAAGGCTCTAATGAGTCTGGTTGATGGGCAACTCCTAATAAAAGAACAGACCCAGCCAATGATGGGGCCTTTGTAAGGATAGATGAGGGGGAGAGAACCTGAAGCCCCGGATCAATCAATGTCACTAAGGCTGAGGCTACCAGACCCTACGTGCCTCCCGAGGTGACACAAGAGGAAGAGCCCAGAACCGCCCAGGAAGAACTCTTGCAAAACAATTAAAACTGAAAAGTAAACCTGACTCCAATCAAGTCTTGGTTTTATAGGAAGCGCAGGAGAAACAGGACATGTTAAATGACGCTGTAAAAATGCAGTCAGCCAAATCAGAGAGAGGGGAGCTCTATGGGACAAGTGACTCGGTTTTTGAACAAATAAACGGCATAAAAAAGGGTGTGGTTTGAGGAGGGGAATTGTTAGAGATTTAATGGGATTTAAGGTATGCAATATGTAAAGCTTGTTTGAATTCTATTCAAATAAATCAACTGTAAAGAGGCATTTTTTGAGGCAATTGGGGAAAACTGAATCAAAGGGCAATAATGGAATCGAATACATTGTTATTATATCTTACCAGCAGGATATTAGATGATGTTAAGGGATTCTTGGTAACGTTAGGGTGTGATAACAGTAGCCGGTTACGTTTTTATTAAAGTTCTTATTGGTTAGAGATAAATCCTGAAGCATTTATAGGTGAAATGACACCTTATCTGGAATTCACTTTAAAACACTCCAGCGAAAACAAACAAACAACTAAATAAAGCTGTTGGTGGGGAAGGCTAGGTGAAACATCAGTGGGACAGCGGGACAATGGTTAAAGCTGAGCGTTAAGTACATGGGGCTTCATTACCCATCTCTCTACATTTGTTTATATTTTTAAAATTCCCCCAAAAAGCATTAAATGAATAAAATTAATTTTTACAATCTTCAGAGCTGAACTGAAGAGTTTTCCACGTTCAGATCAAAGGGAAAGCAGGAACCTGGTGAGGCTCTAAGAGGGCTTTCTGGTGGCAGCCTCGGGGAGCCCGGCTCGGCCACAGCCTCCCGACAGCACGAGAAGTCTGCTCCTCACGCACACGGGGTGTGAAGGCTCCCCGCGCAGCGATTGTGACACTGTTTGACTTGCAACACTGGCTTCCTGAACGTCTGTCTATGGAGCTAATTAAACGGTTAGACTCAGAGCTGTGCGGTGGCCCAGTTTACACGCGAAGAGTCCCTCTTCCAGTGCTGTAGCCATGAAGCGAATTCCCCTGCAAGTCATAATTAGTCACCCAGAGTTGTTCCCAACTGAGCCGTGTCCTGATACAGAATTCCCAGCATGCTCTGACACTTTCCTAGGGGTGAAGCTGTTTGTTGGATCTGAGCACAAACAGACAGAGGCGGGGCAGGTCAGCACCAAGGCCTCCTGGTCTGGCCCGGAAGGGCGTAGCTTTGGAGTTGAGGTGTCCGGTGTGTGGGGCCTCTATGGCACTAACAGGCTGAGTTTATTCCTCATCAAAGGCTCAGGTGAGGCCTGTTCACTGTGGTCCAGAGACGTGTCCCTGTGGTGAGGAAACTGTCCCCAGGTCTTCTCTGCCAGCATCTGTCAAGGACAGAGAAGGGGCCTCAGTGCCGGCCAGGGCCCAGGCCTAACTCCCCCGAAGAGAAGCGACCGGGCACACAGCGCAGGGGGTAGAAAAGCTACAGCGCTGGGCACAAAAGACCTGGGCTCAGGGCAAGTCCCCAAACTCGCCTGGTCTCAGGGACCTCATTTGCAAGATGGGTGCCGGACAAAGTGATTTCAAAGACTTCTTTCCAGGGCCAGCCTGGTGGCGTAGTGGTTAAGTTCATGTGCTCTACTTTGGCGGCTCTGGGTTCACAGGTTCAGATCCCAGGCGTGGACCTACCACCGCTTATCAAACCATGCTGTGGTAGGCGTCCTACATATAAAGTAGAGGAAGATGGCGTGGATGTTAGCTCAGGGCCAATCTTCCTCAGCAAAAAGAGGAGTATTGGTGGCAGATGTTAGCTCAGGGCTAATCTTCCTCAAAAAAAAAAAAAAAAGACTCCTTTCCAACAGAAGGTGAGTTTGAGCGGCTGGAGTTCTTCTGGGAAATGGTGCAAAAACTCAAAGGGAAACATTTTTGTCTTCCAAGCTCCGCAGAGAGGCAGTGTGGCCAAGAAAGGACTCTGAAGCCAGATCGCCTTGGTTCTGCTGCTGCTCCCACACTCACCAGCCGTGTGCACGCCTTGGGCTTGTCACTTAACCTCTTGAGCCTCAGTTTCCTCTCTGTCAAGTGAGGATAACGGCAGTACCTTCCTCAGAGGTTTTATGAGAACTGAGGAAACAAATACACGTCAAACACGCAGAACTTAAAAAAATAAGCACCATGTAAGTGTTGCTATTATTTTTATCAAGGAAAGTAACCGTTTACACGCCTTCACTGCCCCAGGAATCCAGCACGACGCTGTGGAGGTTTTGTGAAGTCATCAGGCCCTCTCCACTAATTTTGCAGTTTAGAAGACAGGCATTCCTATCAGAACCTGGCCTCGACGATGATAAGGCTAGGGAGACGTATTCATTGCGTGCTTTGTTTTCTGACCTTGATTTTTAAGTCAGAAGGTTGGAAGGACACAGGGTTGGAAGGGACCCCCTAGGGTTTTCTGGCTTAAGCCTCAGTCAAAAGTTCAGGTCCCTCTACAACATCAGCACCCAGTGACCCTTCGTGTTCTGCTTGAATTCCTCCAGGAACATGGGACTTACCACCCCCGACGGAGCTGCTGTTTGAACTTTGCCCCAGGAGAAAATGTTAAAAGAACTGAGGATCTTTAAGCTGGAAAAAATAGTTTACTGGTAACCTAGCTGACTTTAAATATTTGAAGAACAGTAATTAGAATTATTATCACTAATAAATTAACATTAAGGCCTTAGAATTTTGTTATTATGGTGATCATTTATTCGTCTCATATCATATGCAGACACTATGCGAAATGCCTTACAGGCTTCCCATTTAATCCTTCAACGACCCCCTAAGACAGTAGTATTATTCTGCTCGTCCAGTTGAGGAAACTGAGGTAGAGAACAATTTGGTAAAACTCTGCCCAAGGATATCCAGTTAGTGAGGGGCTGAAACAGGATCCAAACCTAGGTGGGTCTGGCTTTGGCAGGTAAATTAGAACAGTTTGTGGAAGTTATTGGGACTCCAAAACACAGACTGTCTGGGAAGAATGTTTTGGATCAACATAATGAGATTTTCATGTGAGACTGAACCCATTTCAGGCAAGGAAGCGTTGATGGAGCTTTTGTAAAACACACACACACACACACTCACACAGGCCCTGCTCAGCCTGCTGCTGGTTCCTGAAGGGGCAGTGGGTAGATAGGAAGGGCGGGGACCCAGGGAGGCTGGGAAGGGGGAATCTGGCTGGTAGCGTCGGGAGTCCGAGGCCGTCTCGGTGCTGGAGAGAACACCCAAGTGGGACACCTGGCGCTGCCACACATGTGCTGTCTCCAATGGAAGCCGAGCCTCCCTCAGCTCCCTCAGCCCTGTCAGCCCTGGCCTGTTCCCCTCCCCAGTTCACCCTGTCCCTGGTCCAGTCTCCCTCAGCAGATGACCAGTCTCCCTCCTTTGTGGGGAAAATGGAGATGACGTGGATTCCATGAACGACCTTGGCTGCCGGCCTCTGTGTGACAAACAGGCTGCACCTCTCCTCACGTCCTCCCTCCCTGCCTCAAGAAGCAGGCGTCTGGAACCGCTCGGCCTTTTCTCCACCGCTCTCCACTCTCTTTCCTGAACCTTTATCCCCTGCCCCGTCCTGGTGCCTTTCCATCAGCCTGTCACTGTCCTCAACAACACAAGGAAAAATACTTCTCTTGATCCTGCGTCCAGCTCCCAGCAAGTGTCTTGCCCCCCTGTTCAAAGCCAAACTTCTGAAAGAGCAGTTGGCACTCGCTCCTTGAATCTGCCCTCAGCCCACTCCATCTGGTTTCCAGCCACACCAGCGCAGGAAACGGCTCCCACCAAGGACACCACTGGCCTCCCGGTTTCCAACATCCAGTGGATACTTCCAGGTTTCTGTCTTACCTGACCTGACCTGTTTTTCATTCTGTCCTTATGAAACTCCTATTTCTCTTGGTTGCTATAAAACACTCTTTCTTGTGTTCCCCCACCCTTCTGGCTCTTTCTGGGTCCTCTTTCTTTCAAGCCTCTTATTTGTTCACCAGGGGCCAACTGGGGTCCTGTTCTCAGCCTAGACCCATCCAGGACCACCCACCCACACATGGCTTCCCCACCTGCATGCTGACCACCCTCTCAATCTAGAGACACAGCTCTTCCCAAGGTCTAGGCTCCTACACAGCTACCTGCTAAGGGGGGTCCATCCCTCCTCCCGGAAAATCACAGATTGCCAACACACACCAATCTGCCAACTGCAAGATGCTGCCATGCACCCCAACCACCTCGCTCTATATGAAGTTTTAGCCCGAGGAGAGCCGACTCTTGTAGGATCCTCTGACCTGGTTCCCTCGCCGCCCTCCTCTGCGTCTTAGGAACACGTTCTGAGACTCCTCAGTCCTCCAAGGCTGAATTGTGGACACATTGCCTTTCTTCCACTGTTTGATCCCTTCTCTCAACTCCCTATTTTTCTACTTTTCCAACATCTACATTCCCACACGTTGAGTTTCTATTACAGCCTCTCTCTTTCCCTCTCCTATACTCTTTATAGGAGCCGAAGAAATTATTGCGTATCAGTGGTCTTTGCAGCTCACTTAAGGTTTCGAGGAGAAAGGAATTGGCTCAGAAAGAAGCAATCACATGTGCTACATCAAAGTCATGAGTGCAGACCACACGTGGATGCTTCTCAGCCCTCCGCACAGGCTCCAAACTACCCCAGAGGCCACATCGGGTGGGTCTCAAAGCACAGACACTGTCTGAAGAAAAAAAGAGTGGCCTTTGCCAAGGAGGACTCCCATGGGACAGATAATAGAGTGGTTACAGCTTCCCAGTACACACTGGGCTCTCCTATGACTGCTTTCTGACAACCTGACACTCGGCCCAGGACGGGGATGAGAAACATTCCCACACCATGCCAGGGGTTCCAATTGCATCTACAGAAAGTAATTTTGTTTGGATACCCAATAACCTTTATCTCAGCTTGGCCCACTCTTAAATTTTCACTAGTCAGAATAGTGTGATCGAGGATGTCAGAAAGCAAGTGTGTTCCAAATTAATAAGAACAATCACCACAATAAATTATTTGAAAGAAAAAAGAACACCAGAGAAAATATATTAGGGATTTCAGTTAGACAACTCTGACCTAAGAAGTTCTTCCTGTAAAATTTATGTGGATCATGTATCTTTCACACATTGCCTGGTTCTCTAAAGCCCGGATTACAAAAATCAGTTAAAATCTATTTTTCCTAAATAAGAATTTACAGAATGCAATTGCAATTTAGAGGCTGGAGAAGTGGTAAACACCATAAACTTGATCTTTAGCACAGTAACAACCACCGCTACCACCACCATTTGCTGCATATTTGCTACATGCGAGGCACTGGGCCAAGTGCTTCAGACGCATTACTTAATTCAATCCCCATTATAGCACTAGGAAGCTGGCATTGCCATCCTATCTGCAGGCCCTAGAGGGCTTACTTGGTGAGCCAGGATTTAAACCTGATTCTTTTGAACTCCAGAGTCTTGACACTTAGCCTCTGCATTCTCTTGCCTCACCCTGTATTTCAAGTATTTTGCCAACTCATTATCATTCATTCCCATCACTCTCAGCAAAATCCCAGAATCCATCCCAAATCAAACAAGGGCAGAAAACATAGCACTTATGCAATGCTCATCCATTAACATTTTCAAAAGGAATTCCAGTGCAGTCTAGATCAGTTTCCCAACATTGGCATTACTCATGTTTTGGCTGGGGTAGTTCTCTGTTGTGGGGGCTGTCCTACGCATTGTAGGATGTTTAGTAGCGTCCTTGGCCTCTACCCACTAGATGCCAGCAACATCCGCTCTCCCCATCCCCAGTCGTGGCAATCAAAAGTGTCTCCAGGGGCCAGCCCAGTGACATAGTGGTTAAGTTTGCACTCTTTGGGCCCAGGGTTCTTGGGTTCAGATCCTGGGCGTGGACATGCACACCACTCATTAAGCCATGCTGTGGCACTGTCCCATATACAAAATAGAGGAAGATTGGCAATGGATGTTAGCTCAAGGCCAATCTTCCTCACACACACACAAAAATGTTTCCAGACATTGTCAAATGTCTACTGGGTGGGTGGGGGGAACTGCCCTCAGTTGAGAACCACCCATCCAAGCACCCAAACCATCAGCATGGACTAAACACCCCATTCCTGCCCCACCAACTTTGCCTTCTAGGTTCTGCATACTTCCGTGGGACCTGAAAATCCCACAATAGAACAGACAGGAAGAACATGGCCATAAAGAATTCAGGATCCTTAGAAACCAAGGTAGGGTGGCAGCTGTCATCAGCCATGTTTGGACTTTAGGCCCTGGCCCTCCACCCAGCCAGGGTGTGGGTACCCAACGTGAGCTGGACCAGTCAGGTACTCTTTCGTAGAAATTTGGAATTTTGAACCAAGGGACCCAGGGCCTAGGAGTTGAGTTATACAAGTGGCAGTTCTCTGGAAAGTCCATAATAAACTTCTGCTGCTTGGATCCTTAATTTCTGTTCCTTCTGAAATTTAGTTGGTCAACTTTTCCTCGGATCCTTCTCCACAAAAATAATAATATTGTTATTATTTTATTTACTTATTTTAATTTTTTTGTTTAAGTTGACTCGATTTTAGCTTCTTGCAACTAAAAGAATCTTAACTCCTAGAGATCATATTTGAGATCTCTTTATTATTCACATAAATATTAGGCCATAAGTACTATTCTGATCCTCTTCCCCGTGGCGATGTCCCGGAAACCTCAGGTGACGTCTTCTAGGGTTGAGTCTTAAGAGCAGGAACGTTGGCTTCAGTCAGACTGATCTCAAGTCTCTTCTCTGCCTCTTTAGGCCTCACTTTCCTCATGGAGTAAAGTAGACACTTGGCGCTGAAGGGCTGCTGTGGGGTTTAAATGAGGGACATGCACATGGCGTGGCGCATAGGACATTTCTGCACACACCACACCCCCTCCCCCTTGTGTTCTGTCTCAAGCCAGGCGATGTTAGTTCTTTATTAACTCATGGTCCAAAAAACTAAATCCTATTTTGCAAAACAGTCTACATTTTTCTCCGTGCACTTCTCACATCTGCTTTCTCTCACCAGATTCCAACACTTGATTTGAAGCATGTCCTCAAGTCCTTCAGTTTCCTATCCAGGATTTCCTAGGCCATCAACGTGCTGTCAGATTCCTTCTGACATAGAATTGGTGTCCTCACACAAGTCCCTAACAATCAGTAGTGGCTCATGGGCTTGAAACATTTTTGGAGATACATTACCAACATTCCATACATTTGACCCAGAAATAACAATAATTACTGAGTGCTTACCATGTGCTTTGCTTGAATTATTTAATCTTCATGCAACTCTATGAGGCAGGCAATATCATTACCCCCTGCAATATTGTGATTCATGAACAACATATATATTTGGTCATTCAGATTACCACAATATATTTCTCATATATATTTGCTCTTCATCCATGGTTCTTGACCCACAGCTCCCAAAATCCTTGGAATTTCCTAAGTGTTGAGAGTAACAAAAGTGTCTCTTGTTATGGTAATGAAGTGACTTTTGGATCCCACCTAAGTATGGAGGCTGGTTGCCCGGAGAACAAACCACATGATTAGAGGGTTGGAACTTTCTGTCCCACCTCCTAACTCCTGGGAGGGGAGAGGGCCTGGAGATTGAATCAATCGCCAATGGCCAGTGATTTATTCAATCATGACTATGTCATGGAGTCTCCATAAAACCCAAAAGGACAGGATTCAGAGAACTTCTGGGTTGGGGAACGTGTGTAGGTTCTGGGAGAGTGGCACACTGGAAGCGGGCATGGAGCGCTGTGTCCTTCTCTATACCTTGCCCTGTATGTCTCTTCATCCAGCTGTTGATTCGTATCCTTTAATGTTCTTTTTAATAAACTGGTCATCTAGTGAGTAGATGAGTTTTCCTGAGTTCCATGAGATACTCTAGCAAATTAATCAAACTCAAGAAGGGAGTCGTGGGAACCTCTGATTTACAGCCAGTCGGTCCAAACACGGGTAACAACCTTGGCTTTGGATTGGTGTCTAAAGCGGAGAGCGGTCTTGTGGAACTGAGCCCTTTACCTGTGGAATCTGATTCTAGTAGATGGTGTCAGAATTAAGTTGAATTCTTGGACTCTCTGCTGGTGTTCAATAAGTGCTTGTTGGTGTGGGGATGCTTAAACACATGCAGATTGAAATTGAGCCCAGGAACGCTTTCATCCTTTACAGAAGGGGAAACTAAGACTTAGAGTGGTTAAGTAACCTGCCCAATGTCACATAACTAGTACCTGGCAGAGCCGAGTCCAGAGCCTGCTTGCCTAACCCCTAGCTACGCTAAATTTACTGTCATTACGTCACCTATGGCCAACTTCCTGGCCTGCCCTCATGAATGATGAGCCAGGCATCTCTTCATCCGGGACCCAAAGCGAAGTTCTCTGTATCTCTAGGGCTCAAGGGTCCTTACTTCCAGTGCCTGGGAGCATAATATGCTGTTCTTCCCCTACAGAGGCCCAGTTTGTGCTGCCTAGCCCTTTCATTTAGTTACTGCTCCTTCTTCTCCTTGTCACATTCATCCAAACACCATTTACATCCTCAGCTTCTTTGACTTCTGTTTATGGAGCTCTTACTATTTACCGCATAATGTCCAGAACATAATTCACAAGAAATATTACCTCTTGCTTTCACCATTAAGATTCAAATACACACACACATCCCTCACAATGGCCCACATGGCCTGTGTGATCTAACCGTGAGCCACCTCCCACCCCTTCCCTCTTCCTCACAGGCTCCAGCCATACTGGTTTCTCGCTGTTCCAGGAACACTATCAAGCATGCTCCTGCATCAGAGACTTTGTACTTATCATTCCTTCTGCCCGTTTCCTTACTTTGCTTACCCATTTCCTTCAGTTCGCCACTGAAATATTCCTTAACCATTGTGCTGCACCCTTTTCATAAATGATCTCATTCATCCTCAGCAACCCTGAGACAGGTACGGTATTAGCTTGAGCCCATGTGAAATTGACAATATCGGACTCACATGAAAGCAATTTCATATTGTTCGACCTAATATTGTCTTACAGTTGAAGGGATTGAAGCTTAAATAATTTGGCAAAGATCACACAGTTATAAAGTGGCAGAGTCAGGATTCAGTCCTAGACCTCTCTTATCCTGAAGTCCACATTCTTAACATCTAAATTGTACCATTTGCCTCCCAGAAACTTCCCTGTTTCCTTCTTGTATTTTCTTCCTTCCATTTTGTCCAGGAACATGTCATGCTCTCTATTAAGCTGAGCTACAGAGAGCCTGAAACACTGATATTCCCACTTTAAGAGCCTAGAGCCTTTCAGTCAAAGTGGATGCTGCCAACCTGGATAACCCGCATCTCTGCCACCATCCAGCTCCAAAGCCCCAGCAAGCGAGCCTGGTCCGCCAAAGGATGGGCCCTGCAGACTAGATAAGCACTTCCTGAAAAGTGAGGAGGGATTAAGAGTTAATAGGTTTTGGGCCCCTGGCCTGAAAACAGAGAAATGACTCAGAAACCGTGCAAGGGAAAGGAAAGTCTGAGGATACAAAAACACTGAGAAGGCAAATAACACATGAGTCTCTGCTGTGACTCTCACCTGTTGAGCAGAAGCCTGCTGCAGTGGTAGGCACAGAGCCAGAGGTTGGGGAAGTGTCTGAGAGTCAATATCAAAAGGGAGTGATGTTAATAACACAAGTTTAGGGCCTTTAGGGACTGTCAACCACCATCACATCTTCCCCCCAACACACATGTAGTCCGAAGGCCAGATGTGGCCTAGGCTGGATTTTGTCGATGTCATTTTGAAGATCACACCCAGAAAATGATGTGCATTACACAGTTTACCGGCTATGGCAAATCTCCTCAGAAAAAATGTGGCTCCCATCACTGTTTATCTCTCTGGGCTTCCCGTTTTACTTGGATTTGGGCCTATCTGATAATTTATTATCCTGTGGGATCTTTGATACTTTTAAGATTTCTAGAGTATGTATGGTACCATGAGGGTCATCCAGAGCTATCTCAACATATCACTGAAAATGGAAGTCCATTAAATATTCTTAAGCAAAGGAGTCACACAGTATCAGACCTTTGGTTGTGTTTTTTAAAAGATGGCTCTGACAGTTGTGTGAAAAATGGACTTACTGGAGGAGCAGAAACTGAGGAAGGGAGACCATTTAAGAGGCTACTGCAGCAGCCCCTGGGAGAAATGGTGTTCGCTCAGCCTGGTCTGGAGAGGTGGCAGTGGAGGGAGCCAGAAAAGAACCAATTCACCAGGTATCGTTGACGTATCTGTACAGATGGCTGCTGGCAATCTGCCTCTGTGGGCGAGCTGAGCAGGTGCTCCAAGAGGTCCATCCTTCTGTCTCGACCATAGTGCTGGTGACCACATGACCTCGAAAATCCTCCCAACTCGATGATTCTCAGATTTCATATGGAAAAGCAATAACACATATGCAGTGTTTCATAGTTACGACACATTTCCATGTACATGCTCTTAAGCAGTCCCCATGGCAACCCTGGGAGATACATATTCTCTTACTTTAAAAATAAGAAAATTCAGGCTTAAGGTGTTTAAATGATTAATTCAAATACTAACCAAATCCAATGGATTTGGGGGTTCAAATGCAGGTCTTCTAACTCCAGAACCCATCTGTTTCCTCTATGAGAGCAGATAACTCTTCTAAACAAAAGGGCCAAGGAGGGGCCAGCCCACGGCCGAGTGGTTAAGCTCTCGCACTCCCCTTCAGGGGCCCAGGGTTTCACCTGTTTGGATCCTGGGCGCAGACATGGCACCGTTCATCAGGCCATGCTGAGGTGGTGTCCCACATGCCACAACCAGAGGGACCTACAACTAGAATATACAACTATGTACTCGGGGGCTTTGGGGAGAAGAAGAAGGGAAAAAAAGTGCCAAGGAGACCATAAAGTTGAGATGAGTAAAAGCAATGCTGTTAATTTTTTTTTATTATTAAGGTTATAAAAGTTAACATCCTTGTGAAATTACAGTTGCACATCATTATTAGTCATGTTGTAGGTACACCACTTCACCCCTAGTGCCCTCCCCCCACCCCTCTTTCACCTGGTAACCACCCATCAGTTCTCTTTGTCTATATGTTAACTACCACCTGTGAGTGGAGTCATACAGAGTTCGTCTTTCTCTGTCTGGCTTATTTCACTCAACATAATACTCACAAGGTCTATCCATGTTGTTGTGAATGGGACGACTTTGTCCTTTTTTATGGCTGAGTAGGCAATGCTGTTATTTTTAAATAAATAAACATTCCACGTCATTAAACTGATACAAGTATAGTCATAACAACAGCCCACACGTGAGTGTTCCCTGTGCCAGGAACTGATCAAGCACCAAGTGTCTGATCACATTTGGTCCTCGCAAGAACCCAGAGAGGAAGGCACTATTATGATCTCGGTATTGTATATGGAGAAACTGTAGCACAAAGGTTGAGTATATTGTTCAAGATCACACAGCTGGTCAGCTGTGAAACTGGGATTAAACCCAGGCAACTCCGACACCCGAGTCCACACTCTCAGCTTTGGGGCTAGATGGTCTCCCAAGGGAGAACATACACACGTGTGCTACTCTATGCATGGGAAGCTTCTGGAACTCCCTCTAGGGAGGAAGACTAGAAGCCAGAATGGGAGGGAGGGATACCAACCTTCATTGTCTGTCCTTTTGTATCATTTGAATTTTTTACATTATAGTGACTGAGACTGCCAGCCAGCCACCAATATCCATTCTCCCCCACCTCCCTTAATTATAGAAATCCTGGGTTTTAGCTGGGCATGTAAGAGGCTGACTAGCAATTACATTTCCCAGCCTCCCTTGTACTAGCTATGGACCTGTTACTAAGTTCTAGGCAGCAGAATGAGATATGTGCACATTCTCGGCCCGTAAAAGGAATGGATAAAAGTTACTCTTGTCTTTTCACCCTTCTGGATCACTGGGCTGCAGACATGATGGTAGGAGCTGCAGCAGCCACCTTAGACTCAGAGACAGAAGCAATATATTGAAGATAAGAGAGCTGCCTTACCACCTCTGGGCAGCCTAATTCTGGATCTTTACCTGAGAAAAAACCAAACTTCTAGCTTATTTAAATCACTATACTTGTAGGTCTCTTTAATAAAAGTTTCTGGGGCTGGCCCCGTGGCCGAGTGGTTAAGTTCACGCGTTCCGCTGTAGGCGGCCCAGTGTTTCGTTGGTTCGAATCCTGGGCGCGGACATGGCACTGCTCATCAAGCCACGCTGAGGCAGCGTCCCACATGCCAAAACTAGAAGGACCCACAACGAAGAACATACAACTATGTACCAGGGGGCTTTGGGGAGAAAAAAGGAAAAAAATTAAAAAAAATAAAATCTTTAAAAAAAAATAAAATAAAAAAATAAAATAAAAGTTTCTAATAATATTTAATAAACTTTAATAAAAGCCTGCATACATTGCTTTTTTCAGTGAAAAAACTAGTTAATTAAAAAACCATGTCATGACGTAGGGAACATAGCCTACAATGATATATTTGAGACAATTTTTTAGTGGAGTAGTCGTAAATATTTAAAAATCGACTCTCCAGGAAACAAAAAAAGCCCTGGTTTGTAGCATTTTCCGATTTCCCAGGTGTAAATACTCCTCTAGGGCTGATTTCAAGCCACCAGCATAAGGCCACTGAGTGCAGATTGGGAAGAGATACAGGCAGGTGGCTCTTGAGAGTCGATACGAGCCGCCTCCAGCACACCACCGCAGTTATCACTGCTTCCTTCGGAGAAAACACTAAATACTAATTGCAACAAACTGTGGATATGATCACATAGGACTCCCAGGAGCATCTAGCATGGATGAATTAGAAAGATTTAAAAAAAAAAAAAAAAGAGGTGTTTCTTTACCTGTGAGACATTGCTCAAGTGAGAAAACCTCACAGAGCATTAAGGATATTTAATTTCACTTATCAAACTATGGCTTTGAACTCTACATCAGTTTCATACTTAACATTATAAGAGTACTATAAAAAGATGAAAAATGAGCTGCAATACCACCTCACGCCTGTCAGAATGGCTGTTATCAAAAAGACAAGAAATAACAAGTGTTGGAGAGGATGTGGAGAAAAGGGAACCCTCATACGCTGCTGGTGGGAATGCAAACTGGTGTAGCCACTACGGAAAACAGTATGGAGATTTCCAAAAAAATTAAAAATAGAAATACCATATGACCCAGCTATTCCACTTCTGGGTATTTATCCAAAGAGCACAAAAATACTAATTCAGAGAAACACATGCACCCCTATGTTCATTGCAGCATTATTCACAATAGCCGAGATGTGGAAGCAGCCCCAGTGCCCATCAGTGGATGAATGGATAAGGAAGATGTGGTACATGTATATGCAATGGAATACTACTCAGCCACAAAAAAAGATGAAATCTTGCCATTTGCAACAACATGAATGTATCTTGAGAACATTATGCTAAGTGAAATAAGTCGGGTGGAGAAAGCCCATGTGTGGAAGATAAAAACAACAACAAACCCACACATAGATACAGAGATTAGGTTGGTGGTTATCAGAGGGGAAGGGGAGAAGGGGGAGGGCAAAAGGGGTAAAGGGCACATGTGTACAGTGACGATGACGGATGGTAATCAGTCTTTGGGTGGTGAACATGACGTATCTAAACAGAAATTAAAATATAATGACGTACACCTGAAATTTATATAATGTTATAAACCAATGTTACCTCAATAAAAAAAAAAAGCATGTGGGATCCACAGAAAGAGAAAACATAGGGAAGACATTATAGTTTGCAAATATGCCATTATTTTCCATCTCAAATAAATGCTACTTCCTTTAACAAATTGTTTTTAGAGATAAATTTGTATATGTATCACTATCAGAGAAAAAAAAGACGAAAGTTACAAATGATGTTGGGAATGCATAGTCATTCAACAAACAAATATCATACCCTCCAGAATGATGAGGAAAGAGAGAAATCAAATATGGCCCATGCCTTTGAAACATTGGTGGCTTTAACATACAATGTCCAAAATGAAGCTCCGTTTATGAGTTGTTAAGATTTATGGTGGTTATACCAAAGAAGAGTATTTCTCTCCTTCCAAAAACATGAATTAAAATGAAGTCTTCCTTATCAGTATTTTAATTCACACAGTGTCAAGCTCTGCGAAGAGCATACTCCACAGGAGGAAGTAGAGAGTGGGTTCCTTTGGGAAGGGCTGACCACACAGAGCAGTCACCACAACTATGGCATTTTTAAATCTGAAGGACAGACAGAATACAATAACAAATGCTGGAAAAGTGCAGGGCTTCAAAAGTTCGGTGGCCTTTTCCCTAAGGAAATGGTGAAAACCCTATTGCCTCACCGAGTCTCATGAATAAGTTCTACGGACTCTGAACCCCTAAACATCAGTTTGTCAAAGTCCCACAAACCTTTCCCCATGGACTAGGATTAAAACAAAAAAATACATCTATATAAGAACAGCTCAAGAAATGCTACATTCATGGTCTGAATTTTTTTTACTTGAAACAACCCTCTAACCCAGAGCGTGCTTTATTTATTAATCAAGTCTTTTAATTCTTGGCTCTGACAGCCACGTCTGGTTAAGACAGCATTCAAACATCAACTGAGACCCACGTGGGCAAATGTTCCTGGAGTCACTGTTGCCTTTGGAAGGACAGGAGCCACTTCTACTCTCTAGGAGTCCCATAGAAAGGAAAGGAAAAGCACATTGGATCCCCAACTGTCCTGCTACTGCTGTCTGGTGTCATGGCAGGGGTCACCAGTGGCCCTGAGTTAAGTCCACCTGGCGGATGGTTGCACAGCCTACGGTGCTGTAGTGGGCTTATCTTCCTGGCTGCGGCCTTCTAGTTCCCGTCCAGACTTGGCCCGGGAGCTGTGGGACAGTGTCCGAGTTCCCGATTCCATCCACAAGCAGAGACTATATACCAGTGGTAACGTCTAGCCAGTCAGCAATGATTTCTGGGCAATTGTTTCAAGAGAATAGATGGACACCTGGAGCTAGACTTCACCGGAATTTGACCCTTACAAACAGTTCAATTTTCCAGAGGTTTCTGGCTTGCGTGTGGTTGAAAGCTGGGCTCTGCCAAGTTCTGAGTCCAGCTTTGAAATGTTTATCCTACACCACCTGCTCCAGAACATGAGGTGAGTAAGTGGCTAAAGCTCAGAGGCCGCCTGTGTGTGAGGCTGCCTGACACCCTAGTACCTGCCACATGACTGCACAGATGGTCCAGCCATGCTTCCGGGCTTTTAGCTCTTGACAGCCTCCATTACGGCTCCTCTGACAGGCTGTGGCTTTGAATGACATTGGGGGACTGTGTTTTCTTGCACCTGTTGCCACCTGAAAAACACTACATATTTTGTGCCTATGTAACATTGTTTTTCAGAGTTCCCTGGGGCTAACGTGCAAGGACAATGATAAAACCAACTTCAAGAACAAATTGTTTCCCACTGCCATAGATGGGCCAAAGTGGCAGGATGCAGTGCGGTGGTTCGGAGAAACTTCCCGGAGAGGGTGACATCTGGGGTAGGTCTTGAACAACGTGTAGGAACTAGCAAGGTGGCGCAAGGCAGAGGCCACTGCACGAGCAAAGGCACAGAGGCTTCCTCTCATTTTACCTGACTCGGCACAGGTGTGACCCGCACATAAGTCCACGGCAGGATTCAAAAGTGAATTCAACAAACAAAAAAAGTCAGCCTACACACTCTCTCTTAAAAAAGTAGACCCCTGCTAAATCTTGGTTTCTGATATGACCTTCTTTCCGTGAATTCCTCTACCTTAAACAATGCTTGCCCCAGACACAGGACCTTGATGAATTTAGCGAGACCACTCAGAACAGTTTTAGAGCTCGTACAGAAATAACATCTAGAGAGACACTAATACCATCTTCTTTTGCCAAGATACTTTACAGGGCTTTTTCCTCTGTACTTTTTTTTCTTTTTTGGATTAATTTTTTCAAAGTGCTTCAATGAGATTTGAATACATACAAAAGAATATTTAACATGCAAGCACACAGAGTACCAGCGAAGCATGTAACCCCCATCAGCCACAGACACAGAATATCACCTCCACCTTTGAAGCCCCCTGTGTGCTCTTTCCTGACCCCATTCTCCTCTCTATCCCCAAGGGAGAAAGATTTTTGTGTTCACATTTATTCACTCAACAAACATTTTACTGAACACCCAACTATGGGCCAGGCTCTGTGCTATGAGGCAGTGAACAAAACAAAACCTTCCCCTCCCTTTCTTAAAGCACTTTCACATCAGCCGTTTCAGTTTGACTTGATGTTCTTAGTATCCCAATGAGATACATGTAAGCAGCTAATAATTACTGTTTCCCCTGCCCCATTCACAGGTGAGAAAACGGAAGCTCACACTTTTGACTTGTCTCAGGTCATACGGCTTCTAAGTGGCAGAACTGGAACAAGAAGCCAAATGGCTGCCTCCTTCCTGGCTCCATGTTCTCGCACCACAGCGCCTCTCCTCATCTCCGGCCTCACCTGATGCCCACCAAGGGTTCTATCAACTGCTGCCCAATGCCAAGCTCTGCAGCAAAAGGGAGGCGACGGCAGAGCAGGGAGCTAGGCGGGAGTCGGAGGCCCCTCACGGCCCTGCTGGACTCAAGACAAACCAGCCTGCATGTCGGGACGGGGGAGGTCTCTGCAGTGAAACAGTCCCCAGTGGGGCACACTTGTCCACAGGCATTTGGGTTCATATCAAACTCCCATTTAAAGTTGCACCTGATCATACAAACAAAGCCATTTTTTTTTTGCCTTTTTCATTTGATTGGAAAAAATGGTTTACTTGTGATTGGTTTATTGGTTACTTAAGTTGGAGAAACTTGGGGTCGTTTATTTACGACTCAATTTCTGCTTCACTTGTTGGTATTCTTTGGTAAAGACCTCCCTGTCAACACAAATACTGACGCCTGGGATGGCCCAGATGACAGAGAGACAGCTCTCAGATGCTGCCCAAGGGTGAGGAAGGGCTTCCATCCAGCGTAGCAACTCTGATGGACTGATAACTATCTGGAGGGTTGAGAAGGCTCGAGGCCATAAGAGAGTAGCAATCATGGGCTCTGGAAAATGGAGCGGGTGCTCTTATGTCACATATCAACCCTAACATGGCCTGTGATGGGCCAAGATTAACCAAGCACAAACGGGGGCCTCAGACCAGAAAGGTCCATGGTGCCCAGTAGCTGGTCTGTCTCTCAGCATGTGGATCACATACTCTAAGGGAGGCAAAGATCTAGTTTCTGGTTCCAGACCCTTTCAAATGTGGATGCAGCCTGCTGAGAAAGCTCTAGGTCCAGAACCAGATGTAACCTCTTGCAACATAACAGGAAATATATATATTTAGTCTCCGTTCCCAGTTCCTGACACGGAGCTCCTAAAACTCTTATCATCTCCTGAGTGATAAAGTACTGGGACATCTTTTGTTCTAATATTTGCTCTTTGACCCTAGTTCCTGACGCAGAGCTCCTAAATCCCTGGGAATTTCCTGGGTGACAGGAGCATGTTTTGTTCTAATGAGGTAACTCTTGGTGGGCTCCTGGATAGCTTCGAGATGGGGTCACCGGAAAGACCAAGCCATGATTAGAAGCTTGGAGCTTTCAGCTCCACGTCCCATCCTCCAGGGAGGGGAGAGGGGCTGGAGATGAGTAAGAATTGATTAGGAAGCCTCCATCAAAGTCCCTAAACTAGGGGATTTGGAGAGCTCCTGGGTTGACAAACACATCCATGTGCTGGGAGGGTGGTGCACCCCAAGTGCATGGGGACAGAAGCTCCTGCACTAGGGACCCGTCCTGACTTTGCCCTATGTTCTTCTTCACTGGCTGTTTATCTGTATCCTTTATTATCCCCTTTATAAAAAACCGACAATGCAAGTGTTCCCTGAGTTCTGTGAGAAATTCTCAAACCTGAGGAGGGAGTCATGGGAACCCCTGACTTACAGCCAGGAGATCAGAAATACAGTGACAACCTGGGCCTTGTGATTAGTGTCCAAAGTGCGAGACAGTCTTGCAGGACTGAGCCCTTAACCTGTAAGGTCTGTGCTGCCTCTGGGCAGCTAATATCAGAACTGCATTAAGTTGTAAGACACCCAGTCAGTGTCCACTGAGAACTGGAGAATTGCTTGGTGTGGAGAAACTCACGTATCTAACGTCAGAAGTGTGAGGAGGAGGGGAAGACAGGAGTTGTCCTTTAGCTCTGCTTGGCTCATTAACTTATTCCACAAATATTTATTGCATGCTCTTCTGCGCCAGGTGCTCTACTGGACACTGGGGATCCAAAGGTGACCAAATCAGAGACCCTGTCCTCAGGGGGCTTGCTCACTGTCTAGAGGGCAAGACAGATACCAAATAAACAGTAACACTACAGTATAGTGAGGGCTAGGATAGGGGAAATCAAGAGCTTGTTCATATGGGTGTTCAGGAAAGGGTAGCTGCCCATGGCATTGGGGATAGAGAAAATTGTACAACGAGCCAAAGAACTCCTATCCTTCCTTGAAACATTTTGGAGGGGGCTGTTTTGTGACCTGTCTATGCTTAATGATCTTGGGACAGCTGTTAGAGGCTGCACTCAGGGCCCTTTGCATTAAGGGGCAGAATAAGTACCTAGGGTGGCCACATACAGTTATGCAGGTTGTGGACTGCACGAGGACACTCAGATTAAAGGGAAAAGCAGGAGAAAGGAAAGGGTGACTTTTGCTAGTTCTGCCCCAAAGTGAGCACCTTCTTCTAATTTGCCTTCAGTGCTGTATTTGCTAGCAGGGAACCTGGGGGAATCACCTTTTTCAATCACCCTATAATCATGCAAGGTAGGACTGATCAGGTTACCGTTTAGCTGCTTTCATGATGTCTACACATCTAAACATCCTTTGGATCTAAATGGACATTTAGACATCCCTTCAGATCTAAACAGAAGGCTAATTCCCAAGTCTCACTTTATTTCAGACATGGGAAGTGTTTCTTGATTGGTCAGTCTGGGTTTGTTCAGAGAAGCAGAGGCCCCTGTGAGTTTCGGTATAAGGGATTTATTATAGGAACTAGATCTGCTTCAACTGTGGGAGGAGCTGAGGAGGTGAAGGCCTGGGAGGGACCAGAGAGTCACAGAAGGAGCCACCAAGCAGTCAATTGAACAAGCTAAGTAGACCCCATCACTGCTGAGGGACCACAAGGAGAAGCCTGTGGGGAGGCCTTCGGGGACTGTGCCTTGCGTGGGTCCCTCCTCCATGGATCTGCCACCAAGCATCGGAAGGAGGGCCTGGGGCCCCTGTCCGTTCTGGAGTCAGCAGTCAGGAAGAGGAGCTGGATGCGGAGCGGAGGAGAGTGAGGACGGGCTGGAACCGGCTCCTCAGCGTCTGGCCGTCGCCACAGCTAACCCTGACAACCTTGAAGAGCAGTGACCCCCGCTCCACTTTCCTCTTCCAGATCTTGTGCAAATTCCTCCTTTGGCCAACTCTAACTCAGGACCATAGGGCAAAGGGGATCTGGGAGAGAGAGTTCCATTTTAGCCAAGTTGCCAGAGTGCAAACCACCACCTTTGAAGAAAAAGCGGTGGGTGAGGGCAGCTCCCACCCCACTTTCATAAAGAAACAATTGAATAGACTCAGTAAATACCCTGGCTTTAATAAAGAAACCAGCACTGCGGAAGTCCCGCATTCAAAGCACCAGAGGTTCTGAGACTCGTGTGTGTAGACGGATTACTCGAGGGAGCTGTTGAAAAGACCAGTTCCCAAGCCTCGTCTCTCAAGGTTCCAAGGTGCAGACTGGGCAGAGGTTTTAGCAAGCTCTATAGGTGACACTGATGTGCATGAAAGCCTGACAACCACTGTCCTCAACCTTACAAGCAAATAACAGGTTATTAATCAGTTCAACTCAAATGGCCACAGTTGGAAGCCCTCGATCAATAACCTGCCATTAAGGGACACTGGGAGGGTGACCCAGATGCCGACACTATCCCAAATTCCCTTCTAAGCTGGACTTGATGGGTCTTCCATCTCCCTCACTGAACTCTTTCAAAAGCAGATTCCAGATCCACTCCCAAACTCTTCTCGAGGGAGCTGGGTGTGGCAGGATAGCAAGAGGAATTGCACGCTGATACTGCCGAAGGGTTAATGGATTGGGAAAGCCAAAGGTATGCTCCACCCTGCAAACTGGGTCTACTGGTAACTCACACAATTGATTTCTCTCGTTCAGATGATCACCATTAAACAGTATGCATCTGACACCCCAAAGTGCACGGCATCTGTGCAGGGTACTAGGGGAAGCAATTGAAAGGGATAGGAACCTGCCTTAGTGGTCAGAGATGACCAGACTTATAGACCTTCCCACGTTTCTTGTTTGCCCTGGGGTCTCAGACCCTCCCCCAGCCACCTACTTACCCACCTGCCTCCCATGCAGCATCACAGAAACTTTTGACCCAGCTGCCAAAGCTACTAGCAGCGCCAGCCTCCAGCTCCCTGGGGAGGTAGGCAAGCAACCCGAGAAGTCTCAGAGGAGAATGGGGCAGGGTCTGGAATGGCCCAGCTAAGGTACACGGCCGACTGGCCTGAGAGAAGATCTTCCTATAGAGGTCCACAGGGTCAGAGTCAAGGCCAGAACACACCCCTTGGGACTGGCCCCTTCCCACACCTGCCTTTCCACCTTGGCGAACAGGATGAGAAAGGAACTGAAGCACATTAAAATGCCCTTCTCCCCTGTCTTCTCCTCCTGTCTTGGTCAGTTTTAGCAGTACTGACTGAACAAATGGGTGGGCCAGGGATCCTCCCACATTAAAGTGCCTCACCCACCCAGGGAGCTTGTCAGTGATGCGGATTCCTGAGTTCCGCCCTCAACAAACCCGACTCTATAGGTGGGACTGCAAAGCTGCGTGTAAACAGGTGCCAGCGGGGATTCCCACGCAGACGGTCAAGGACAGGATTCTGGAAAACATTGTTCTAGGCAGAATGCTTGTGGATACCTTTCTCAGCATACATTTCCTGATGAGATTACGTATCACAATGTCTTTCAGTTTACTTGGACTTTTAAAGCCCTATCACAGAGGATGTAGAGTCTTCTGTCGGTTTTTGGTTTTGTGAAATATTTAAGAGTATGGACTCCCTGCCTCTTCTGACGTATCCCCGTTCCCGGCACAACACAGGCACATGGTGGGCACTTAATAGACATTTTTCCAGTGTCTGAATGGCCAGTGCCAGCCTCGAAGTTCCCGAGATAGGCCCCGGTGTATTGTGCAGCTTGATAATTGAGTCTAAGTCTAGAAAAGCAGGTGCTGGAATTAGGCGGGGCTGATAACGAAGGCCCCGATAACAATCCTGCCCTGTGGTTCCCACACTTGGTTGATTATCCAAACCGCCAGAGGAGTGTTTGGAAGGTATTGCCTCCCAGGCCCCACCCCAAAGGCGTTCAATCAGGATCTGTAGGGACAGGACTCAGGAGTCTGTATCTGAACTCCTTAGGTGCAGCTCATGAGCACCCAGGAACCGTTGCGGTATTCCGGAGCAAGGCTCCAGCTTTCAGGCACACTGGGGCCCCAGCCTCCAGGGGTGGCCACAGCCCTCACACACACACCAGGCCTGGAAGCAGAGGGCAGGCAGGGCGCAGAAGGAGCGCGCCCAGGCTCGAGTCCACCGACCAGCTGTATGACTCATTTTGTTGTTTTTAATTATTTATTTATTAAATTTATTAGTATTATTAAAATTTAACAGTATTAGTAATTAGATTAATATATTTATTATTAATATATATTAGATAATTAATATTATTAGATTATTGGATTAGTAATTGGATCAATTGTAGTGTTAAGATTAGATTATTAATACTTATTGGTTACTGATGTATTAATTTTTATTGGTGTATAATATATTAGATAATTAAATAATTAGATTATATTAATAGCTATTAATTATTAATATATGTTGGAATTCATTTAATGGTATGCTTTTTTCTCCCCAATTTTTTATTGTGGTAAAATACACACAACATAAAATGTACCATCTTAACCATTTTTAAGTGTACAGTTCATTGGATTAAGGGCATTCATATCGTTGTGCAGCCATCACCGCCATCCATCTCCAGAACTCTTTTCATCTTGTGAAACTGAAACTCTGTGCCCATTAAACAATGACTCTGCATTTCCCCCTGCCCCGGCCCCTGGCAACCGCCATTCTACTTTCTGTGTCTATGATTTTGATGACTCTAGATACTTCATTGTCTTAATCCGTTCAGACTGCTATGACAAAAATATCATGGACTGAGTGGCTGAAACAACAAACATTTATTCCTCACAATTCTGGAGGCTGGAAAGTCCAAAATGAAGATGCTGGCAGATTAGGTGTCTCGTGTGCACCCACTTCCTGGTTCACGGATTGCTGAGTTCTGCTGTGTCCTCACGTGATAGAAGGGGTGAAGTAGCTTACTATGGTCTCTTTTATAAGGGCACTAATCCCATTCATGAAGGCTTTACCCTCACAACCTAACTACCTCTCAAAGGACCCACCTCCTAATACCATCACCTTGGGGGTTAGGTGCTCAACATATGGATTTGGGGGGACACAAACATTCAGTCTATAGCATTCATATAAGTGGAATCATGCAGTATTTATCTTTTTGTCACTGGCTTATTTCACTTACCATAACGTCTTCAAGGTTCATCCATGATGTAGCATATATCCGAATTTTCTTCCTTTTTAAGACTACAATATTCCATCGTGTGTGTGTATATATATATATATATATGGATATATATACACATATATATATACACACATATATACATATATATGCATATGTATATACATATATACATATATATACACACACACATACACCACATTTTGCTTATCCATTCACCTGTTTTTTTAATAGTCTCTTTATTTTTATCCATATTTTTCTCCCCAAAGCCCCAGTACCTAGTTGTATATCCTAGATGTGAGTCCTTCTATCTCTTCTATTTGGGATGCCGCCACAGCATGGCTTGATAAGTGGTGTGTAGGTCTGTGCCCAGGTTCCGAACTGGCAAGCCCCAGGCCACCAAAGCAGAGTGTGCAAACTTAATCACTGCACCACCGGGCCAGCCCCTCCATTCATTTGTTGATGGACACTTGGGTTGCTTCCACATTTCAGCTACTATGAATAATGCTGCTATGAACACAGGTATACAAATATTTCTTCAAGATCCTGCTTTAGATTCTTTTGGATACAGACCCAGAAGTAGAATCATTGGGTCATATGGTAAATCTTTTTTAAATTTTTTGAAGAACCTCCATACTGTTTTCCACAGCAGCTGTACCATGTTATATTCCCACCTATGATGCATAACTGTTCCAATTTCTCCACACTCTTACTAACACTTGTTATTTTCTTTTTGTTTTCATATTTTGCTTTAATTATAACTATGCTAATGGATCTGAGGTGGTATCTCATTGTGGTTTTAGTTTGTATTTCCCTAATGATTAGTGATGTTGAGCATCTTTACATGTGCTTATTGGCTACTCGTATATCTTCTTTAGAGAAATATCTATTCAAGTCCTTTGCCCATATTTCAATCAAGTTTTTATTCTTGTTGAGTTTTAGGAGTTCACTATATATTCTGGACATTAATCCCTTACCAGATATATGACTTGCAAATATTTTCTCCCATTCTGTGGGTTGGTTTTTCTTTCCATTAGTGTCCTTTATGCACTAGTGTCCTTTGATGCACAAAAGTTTTTAAGCTTCATGAAGCCCAATTTGTCTATTTTTTCTTTTGTCAACTGTGCTTTTGATGTCATATCCAAGAAAGCATTGCCAAATCCAATGTGTGTGACTTGTTTTTAAACTTCTTTCTATGTGTCTTAGTTCCTTCCACTGTACAAAGAGAGGACATAGGTAGCTTGAATGAAGCTAAGGGAGATAATCTTCACCAAATGGAGCCCAGGGCCCAGTGCAGTAGCGTTTAGTTGTTATCACATGCACCTTTCTAGCAACACACCCAGCTTCTCAGTTTCTTTTTCTGGCCTCTCCCAGAGGTAGAAGCAGCATCAAAGGACTGGGGGTATGCTAGAAGCTTCACTCATGCTCAGGAGACTTTGAGGGGAATAGTGAACCCCAACTTCCATCTGGGATCCTAGAGTGGGGTTTAGAAATGTGATTTTAGGGTGGTGCTAGTCTTATTGCTGTTTTCTTTCAAACACAGCCTTAACCCCTACCCACTCTTCTCTTCTCTGGCTCCTTTCTGAGTCCTCTTCCAGGACTCCTGCTTTTCCTGCCCCGCACCCACAGCTGGGGTACCTGGGAAGTTTAGATGGGTTGCACAGAGGGGATGGGACACATGACTTTAGGAAGATCTGAAGCTGTTGGCCACCGGGCAACCTCAGCACGCCTCGATTCCCCTCACAGAAAGCGGAAGGCACCATCCTTCATGTTGCTCTTTCTTTCCCCATGCCGATTTCTCTCCCCAGGTAACTGATGAGGAAACAGCCAGGCAAAGGAAAGGCCCTGAACTCCGCAACCTGGAAGCATCCTTCAACTTAAAAAACAAGAAAACAAAGAGATTACCGCCCCCCCCTCCAACCCGCTGTCCACCAGCCTCCTCCATCTCTGTCCAGGGAAATAAAACTCCCTAGAGGCTGCTGCTTTCACTCCATCAAACTTCTTATATTCTAAAAGGGAAGAGTCAGCCCGAAGGTGGCTACCGAAACTCAAGTGCCATCTCTTAGGGAACCTCTGCTTTAAAAAGAGGTCAGTTGTCACAGCGAACTGATTCAGCAGCACAGCCCCTGGAGGACCAGCGCCGTAGGAAGGCTCGGGCCCTGGAAGTGGATTAACAACCTCGTAACGTTTCTTTACTACATTTTTGTTAGTAGGGTTAGGTCCCTTTTACACAGTTGTCTGTGGGGGGAAAAAGACGCCCTTTGTTTTGGAGGATTATGCAAACACTTTTACAAGTGATTTATTGGCCTGTGTTTAACTGTTATTTAATTGGTCCTAATTTACTTTGCTAATTGATATTCAATTCCAGGAAAAGCTCTGGTTCTAGGTTTACAGCCTGCTGAAAAAGTGATTAAGATGTGTCAACACACAGCAGGAGGATTCTCACCACGGTTCAGGTGCTAAGGGGCTTCAAATCCATGAAGGGCATCTACACAAAAGAGGAATTCTACTTGTTTGGGGAGGAAACTCCGCAATGGCAGACCCGGGCTTAGCGGGATGGAAGCTACAGGAAGGAAGATATCTACTTGGCACAAGGAAAAATTTTTGAACAATTGGAATTATTTTGAAATTAAAAAACGAAGTGCCTCGTGAGATGGTGAGCATCTGATCACTGGAAGTATCGAATCAGGGGGCGGAGGGGTGACCTGTCAGGATGCTGGGAGGGGTTTGAGCTGATTTCAGAGGAGGAAAAACCTGGTCTAGGTTTCTGCGATGAATATTTGGGCTAGAAAGCTATATACACAGAGTTATCTTCTGTCCAGGGCCAGGGACAAACTTTTCAGACTGGACTAAGGAGAAAGAAATTCTGCATGTGAAGACCTGTAATAGAACACTTCCCTTTATTTCAACAGGTACTTAGCAAAATAGAGCATGCATGTGAACTTATTTACAAAATGGAGATGGTCCTCTGCACGCTGGTCATACGGCTGCCGTAAATACTAAATGAGACAATAAGGGAACGTGCTTGGAAGGGAGCTTTGGCTTAATAAGTGTTAGAGGTTATTAATAGTATTACTATGATGCACAAACACTAGCTGGTCAGTTTCTGAGGACACAGTCATTAGATGGCTGCAGCAATGACTAGGAACCCATGAAAATCACCCATGGTAGAGTAGGGGGAGGTAGGTTTTTGAGTTTAGAAAGTAAAGTGGTAATATGCCCACTTCCCCAAGTACAGAAAATAGTAAGATCATAAGGCCATATTCAAGTACAAGTTATAGTAACTTGTGTTAACTAGCATACACTTTACAGGGTACATTTACCACTTTTGTATACATATGGGGACGTATGGCATAAGCATTTATATGTATATTTATAATTACTCATTTTCCAATTCCTTGAAGTTAGGAAGTTGAGTGGTGAAACTACTCTCTCATAAACTAATCATTTGTAAAACTGGTCCCTACTAAAAAATCTTCTCAGCTAACACTCTTATCCCACTGATTAGGTCTATGTGAGGCAGTCTGTTGCCATTTCTAAAATTTAGCAGATATAATATAGTAAAAATGCAAAGCTTGCAAAAGATGCCGATTTCATGAAGTCAACAAAAAGAATATTGGAGAATTGTTTGCATCTCAGGCAAAGACATTGACAAATAAAGATTTGGCATGTTTAGATCAGTTTACAGTAGAAGAAGAGAGCTCTGATAAAGATAGTGCCATGTAAGCCCTTCAGAAGACAATGACTCTAATATCAAAGGATAAAGAAAGGCTTTGAGAAAAACTGATAAACTCTTAAATATTTTGCAAAACCAACAAACAACTATCCAAAAACGCTACCTCTTCTATGATAGGGCTTTAAAAGTCCAAGTAGAGTGAAAGAAGTTATGATACATAATTTTGTCAGGAAATATATGCTGAGAAAAGTAACTAACACATGATTCATTAAGAATTAGTGCCTATTTGCAATTATAACTTAGATTTGTTAAACCTAAGAAAACATATTTTAATATCATTTAGTTTCATTTTTCAGTATGAAGTTCCAATCAAACTTACCCCTGCTGATTACAAAACTATGATTCTCCTTTTAAGTGGATTCATATTAAATGTTCTTGCCAGGTAGCAATTATCCTCAGATGTGGGAAGAGAAAGAGGGAGTGTGAGCAAGCACCAGTGACCTTGCTTGACAGTTGCCTAATTCCTTGCTAAGTAACAATGTGAGACAAACAGACCTACTGTCCTTTCCTTAAAGTC
Source organism: Equus caballus (assembly GCF_041296265.1). NCBI lineage: Eukaryota > Metazoa > Chordata > Mammalia > Perissodactyla > Equidae > Equus > Equus caballus. The sequence continues at coordinate 63,346,694 of NC_091692.1, read as the reverse complement.
TTGCGAGGGCCTGCCCCGTGGTGCAGCAGTTAAGTTCACAGGTTCCCCTTCGGCAGCCTGGGGTTCACCGGTTCAGATCCCCAGGTATGGACCTATGCACTGCTCTTCAAGCCATACTGTGGCAGGTGTCTCACATATAAAGTAGAGGAAGATGGGCACCTATGTTAGTTCAGGGCCAATCTTCCTCAGAAAAGAAGAGGAGGATTGGTAGTGGATGTTAGCTCAGGGCTAATCTTCCTCAAAAAAAAAAAAAAAAAACTAAATAAAAATAAAGTCTTATGAAATGGAGAGAGAAAGACATTTTCTCTTACTAGAGAAGGTCCTAGAAAGTTACCTGGGTTCTTTTACCAGACTTTTGCTGGAAGAGTTTGTGAAATGAGTCTGAACTAGACAGCAACATTCAAATCGATACTTCAAGGCACTTCAGAGTTCAAATCTCAACTTGACTTTCAAGTGCCATTTGAATGCATTCTTAGAATTTCAGAGCTAGAAAACCATTTTAGAAAATGGTCCCTGAAGGTCAAAATTGTGTTGCTTTTGGTCAAATACATTCAGAAGCAATCTCCTCATTTCATAGGTAAGAAAACTAAAGAGAAAGTGGCTAAGTGACTCTCCCTAGACCACACTGGCTATTAATGGCTTGACTGGAACCAAGACCCAAATCTCCTGAATCCAGAGCTGAGGTTCTCAGCCTCCGCTGTACACTGGAATCACCTGAGGAGCTGACTGACTCGGTCTTGGGTGTAGCAGAAATGGGTATTTTTAAGAGCTCCCCAGGTGATTCCAACACACAACCAAGGAGCAACCAAGTTGAGATCCACTGACTTTTCCTAATTTTTGCTCTTGCAAAAAGACCTGTATCACTTTCCAGTACAGTCTTTCTTCCTATCCTTCTACTTTTCCACCCAATTAATCCTATTCCTTCTCTAGTGTTGCCATATCCCAACACTTATTAAAGCCCAATGCCCGAAAAGATGGAGCTGCGTGACCTTAAGCAGTGGCCAGCGGAAAGAGGGTGAGGGTGATGGAGGAGGTACAGAAAAACCACAAAGCAGCGGGCACCTAGTCTACCCAGCCTGCTAACACTGGACAGATGGCGGATTTCAAAGCCAAATGTAGCACGGAATCAATGTCACTCCAGCAGCAGCCATATACCCAAATTTAAGTTTAAATATTCTGCATATGCTTGGGTATTGGATTCTCTCCTGGAGCAGCAGGCAGCAGAAGTTAACCACTCTGAGTCCTAGCTGACAGCAAATGACTTTTGGAGCTGAAAACTGAGGACTGCCATGGTGATGGGAGCATGAAGCCAGGCCCTGGACCAACGTGTTCACCACCTACTTGCTCTTCCCTCAGCTGTGAAAGGGTCTTTTCATTCCACTTAGCTGGGTGTGTAAAAATGGGTGTTGGATCCCTGTATGAGAAGGGCAATGGTGAGAAGGCAAATTTAAAAATTAATCTATCCTTTTGAGAAAAGTGATCAATACAAGGAGAAAACCCTGTTCCAGAAGCCCAAGCCCTTCTTGTCCTGGGCTCTGTGTCCACGTGGATCATAACCGTGAGCAAGTTCTCCACAGAAGCAGCTGCAGCCCACTCCCCACCCCACTGCCAAGGCCATCACTGCCCGGCTCTCAGATCATCCGAGAAACTCTGATCCCGCCTTCCGGAAAATGCACCACTCAGGATGGGCTACTGTAATTCAAACCAGGCTGGCAGATTCCCATGATGTTCTGTCACCCAGGGGACAGTTCCTCCGGCAGTGAGTGCAGGCCACTGCTACCTATTCCTGCCACTCCAAAAGCAGAAGAGCAGGCTTTCCTGTGATCAACCAACCAGCCAAATGCCCCACCCTGCTGGCCATGTGCAGGCCAGATCTGACTGCACACAAGGCAGCTTCCGTTTTTCTGAATGGTGCGAGGCCCCAAAGATGAATACTCACTCTTTTCCTGCACGGCTTTCACCTGCAAAGCTTCACGCCATTCTGCTTTCCATCCCAAACTGTGGGAATCCAAGAGTTCGCTTTAATGAGATCCAAACTTTTAGTTTTATCCAATCATTTCTGGAGCATACATTCTACAGTTTCTTGAAGGAAAGGAAAATAGAATTGGTACTTTAAGGCCTCAAGACACAAGACCTTCAACAACGCTCTCCTTGTTATCATATACTAATTTTGTGGTGTATTCCAGGACCATAATACAAAGCACGTTGAAACTACTGCCAATTAAGTTTTGAATTAGATATGTAAGCTAGTTAGAGGCCAGCTCCAACCGTTTGGTTTAGGGGACCTCGGGGAATCGGTTTCTCAAACATTATTAGAGAGGGGACTTTTATGTGATTAATTCTGGGCAAGTGGATGCAGAGGCAAATAAGCTTCTGGCCCTCCAAGAGCTGACGGCTAATGGAGAACAGAGATTCTAGAATTACAGCTGACTGTGCTGTATAGGATGTACATAGTATGTAGTATGTAGTATGCAGTGTGTAGTATGAGCTGTGTAGCAAGATGCACTATTAAGGGACTTCCTCAGGTTCTCTGTCAAATCAATGGTGTCACCAAAGCTGGGAAAAGCAAGCCCCTGATCTAACATATCCTAACATATCTTTGGCTAAAGTTGTCCGCATTGCATTGTGGTCCAGCCTCTGTCTGCTAAGGACCAACTGAAGCTGAATGTAACAAGAAGCCAAGATGAAAAGAAGTTGACTGCAGCCAAAAAGACATCAGAGAGAGGAAGCCCATGATCTGTCGTGCAGCACCTGAAACGGAGAGTTAACTTTGAGTTGGGTTGTGTAGGGTAGGATTGTGAAGCCCTTTATACATGTGATAGAGGAGAGTTTTAAGGGGTTTTGTTTTGCTTTTATCGTTTTGTTTTTTACCCCAGGTGAAGAAATTTGAGTTAAAAACTCAGTATACGGGTTGGCCTGGTGGTGTAGCAGTTAAGTTCGCATGCGCCGCTTTGGCGGCCTGGGGTCCACAGACCTACGCACCGCTTAGTAAGCCATGCTGTGACAGGCATCCCACATATAAAGTAGAGGAAGATGGGCACAGAAGTTAGCTCAGGGCCAGTCTTCCTCAGCAAAAAGAGCTGATGTTAGCTCAGAGCTAATCTTCCTCAAAAAAAAATAAAACCCAAAAACTTAGTATATAAGCACTTCATCATTAATCTATGCAAATTTCTTCTCTCATTTTACTTTCTACCTCCAAACCATAATTACATCCTCTTTGCCCCCATAGCACTCACTCTAATATGTTTAATATATCTTTAGATGTGCATTCGTACCTTCTCGCAAAAGGAATATTATTTTTATATGAATGTGTCTTTACAGAAATGATAATGTGCTATAAATCTTGTTCTGTTTCTTATGTTTTTCCCTTAACACTAAGTTTTTAAGATCCATCATTGTTGATATATATATCTGGTTGACATTTCTTACTGCTGCATAGTTTTGGGCAATGCACAGCTGCCATATTTTACTCTTCCTCTTCTCTAGTGATAAGCACCTAGGCTGCCTCCAACATTCAGCTACCCCAAGAAATCCCATGATGAACATCCTTGTGGACCTGTTGGAGAATTTCCTTGAAATATACATTCCAGAGTTCTTCACAGGTAATGGGGCATGTGTACGCTTAATCTCAACAACAACTGCCAGACTGCTTTCCTGAGTGGTGGCACCAGTTGACACTCCCTCCAGCAGTGCCTCAGAGTTCTGTCTTCCACATTCTCAGCTGTACCATTATCTCCCTCTGACATTGGCCATTCTTAGACATCCTAAGACAGAAGCTTAGCGTAGAGGCAGTAGATCATAGGGAGCTATCAAAGGCTCTTCATCTATGCATGGCATGAAAAAGGGGATGCTTTAGAAAAATTGTGCAGGAATAAATGATCTGCCTTGCAAAACCAAAAGATACAACATATGCATATTCTCTGGGAAGTCTGGGAGACACTTAGCATAACAAATGCAAAATATTTTCTACATATACTTCTTGTTTTGTACAACTGTCCTATTCAATGTTTGCTCCTACTCCCCATGTTTGGTTAGTTTGTGCTGACTTGGCCTGAAACATGATTTGACTTGGCCATGACCAGCCTTCACCATGACCGGTAGTGGTAGACAGAGAAGGGGAGGTGGAGCTGCAAGACCAGGGTGTCCTGCTAAGCAGAAGCCTGGCCTCACTCAAAGAGCTGTGCCTCCCTCCCTCCCTTCAGCTGTCATCCTCCTGTGTCAGAGAGTTGGGTGGAATACTAAAGCGACAATAAGTAGTAATAATGGACATTTGTAGAGTAGTTGCTACTCAAAGTGTGGTCCTGAAACTTGTAGCTCAGGCATCACCTGGGATGTTACTTGTTAGAAATGCAGGATCTTGAGAGCCATCCCGGACCTACTTAATCAGAATCTGCCTTTAGCAAGATCGTCAAGGGGTTCTATGCACATTGTAGTTTGAGAAGCACTGCTTCAGTCCTTGCCAAACATCTTCACATACATTGTCTTATTTAGACTCTTTCCAACATTGCTGATGTCCTTGGGTATAGTTGTTATGTAACTCCCATGTTACAGCTGAGGAAACCGAGGCTGGGCAGGTTAAAGTGACTAGCCCAAGAGTACCAGAAGAGCCCAGTGTAAACAGATTTTTTAGACTTTACAAGTGCCTCTCAAGGTCACACTTTGTTTATATCCCTTTCTCCCCATGCCCCATTTCCCCTCATTCTGAAAGAAAAACACCAGGAAGAGCTCATTTCAGAGCCAAACAAAAGCAGAGTGGAGGTGAAGCTTCCCGCCTCGTGGTCCTCGGGCATGCAAACTGCCTGCTGAGACCAAGAAGCACTCACTGCTGTTCAGCCTTAATCCTTCTCCCGCTTCATTACAACTTTGATCCTAGAGGGGCAGCCAGATTTCCATGAGTGTGAGGTGCGTGGAGATACCAGTGGGCCCCTCCCTTGAGTGAAGTGTACCACGTTCCATTTTTCCTTCTGAAATGCAAGGAAAGTAGGGGTGCTTAATCGACGGTTCCCCAGACCCCCAAGGCATTTGTGGGTGGCATTCAGGAGTCTGCGAACTTAGCACTTCCTGCACCATGACTAAAGGGAACAAACCACAGGAGCATCAGCAGCACCTGTGCTTTGTCACTAATCAGAGCGTCAGACAGGACTGTATGGAACTCCAAGTGTTGCGTAGCTTGGAATCTGGTTTGTGCCCAGCACGACTGCAGCGTCATTCGGTTATTAGGCCCACTAGACCTTGCTATTGAATGCGTTCATAAAAGAGCACTATAATGCTAAACTACAATTTTATTTTTTTGTTATTTTGATAACTGTGTATCAACATAATAGCTTCCTTTGTAATCTTAGGAATTTCATTTATGAACGTAAAAACACTCTTCTGAGAAGGAGCTTCATTAAACTGTAAAAGGACCGGGTCAGATTCTGGAAACTTTCTCACATCCCCTAGCCTGTTGTTGGTTGGTTTGGGTCACCCCCTTGAATTGTTTTCTATCTGTTATGGGTAATAACATAGCACTTAAAACCAAAAGGGCCTACACGCTTGTCTCCAGGGGTGAAACGAAGGATTTCCTGAAGGCTGCCCTCCACTGCACAGCCAGGCATGGCGGGAGTGGGCGGTGGGAGAGCCCCAAGGGAGAACATTTATGACCCTTGCCCTCATTCTAGAGGACCTGCTCAACCTTCAGAAGGTTCCAGTTAAAATTGCCATGCCACGTGCAGGACAGAGAGACTGCTAACCACAGCTTTCTCTGGTTACTTACCCTCTTGCAGGTTTGTATTATAATCTCAATTATAATTCACAAAGAAGCTAGAAGATGTGGAGTCTTTGAAAAGAAACACCCTTCCTTTCATACCCATGACACTAGCCAAGATTACCAGGATCCTGAAGTCTGAGCAAGCAACAGTTAGTAACTGGGACAATCCAGAGAAAACGGAAGCTCACACTTTAAGCTGTAAGAACTCCACCTTTGTAATTATTGATGTGCTTATATAGAGAGAGGAGGAATTGAGAGGGCAGGGCAGAGAAAAAGGGTGAAAAAATATATATCAAAATGTTAATAGTGGTTAATTCTGAGTAGTGGGATTACAGGAATTTTCATCTTTTATTCCTTTTTAATTTTTTTCTCTTTTTTACAATCACCATGTATTACTTTAAAAAAAGAGAATAAGGCTATTTTCATTTTGTAAAAATCAAAATGTTAAACAACTATATTTTATTGCTGGTTGGAACCTTACAAAGCCACTTAACCACTTAACTGGCTTCACACCTCTTGGGGAGATTAAAAAAAGAAGAGAATAGAGAGTGGAAAAATTTTATTCTTTACAAAAAAAGTCCGAACATAAAGTATTATAATATACCATGGGCTTTATATAGTGGGTCACATTAGGTTCCCATATTCTTACTGAATCGGGCAACAACTGGTGCATAGCAGGCACTCCATCAAGGTGAACTCCCTTCCTTCCTATTACGTATGCATTTCCATCTCAGAGCTCAGTAGAGTGCTTGCGGGCAGGGGGTAGGGCTGGGGGGTCGGGAGGTGGATATATTTTTCTTCCAAATTGACATTCTTCCACTTTTCCAAGTTAAAATACAATTATTTCTTACTCCAATTTTTCTTCCTAATCTAGTTCATCAGTTTTTATAGTCCTTCCGGGCGCTTTCTCCCAGCTGTTTTAGATCTTTTTTTAAAAAAGAATATTCTTATAAAATGAATATTTTGAAAACTGTGGCTGTCACTCCAGAGCTGATACAAACACACACCCACTGCTTCAATTATCTCTTGCAGCGCAGCAAACCACCCCAAAACTCCTGCAGACAGAAATGGGGAGAGGGGACTATCTGGTGGAGGGGAGGCAGGAAATGCCACCCTGGTTGCTCTTGCCTTTACTGTTCATGATTCTGTGGATCAGGAATTCGAATAGAGCTCATCTCTGCTCCAGACTGTGTCAGCTGGGCCAACCTGACTGGAGCTGGAGGGACCCAGGTGGCCCTGCTCACATGTCTGGAGTCTTGGTCCTGGCTCTTGGTTGGGGTGCCTTGGTCTTCACGTGGCCATTCTCCCTTCAAATATTCTGTCATTATTCAGTAGTTTAGTCTAAATTCCTCTGCCTAGTGGCTGGTTTCCAAGAGGGTAAAAACAGAAACTTCAAAGGCTTCTTAAGACCTAGGTAAGAAGTCCTACAGCATCACCCTACATTCTGTTGGTCAAAGTGAGTCACGGGGCCAGCCTCAAATCAAGGGTTGAGGAAACAGATTTCACCTCTTGATGTAGAAATGACAAAGTCACATTAGAAAAGGTTATGTGGAGTGGGAGGGATTGTTGTCACCATCTTTTGAAACAATATACTCAACATAAAGAGTTCAAGATTTAAAAAAAATTTTTTTAATGAGCTTAAAAACCGTGGTAATTAGTATAATAAAATAACAACATTCACCAGTCAGAGGGGATCATTTTTTTTTCTAATCTGTCTGACACTTTCACTTTCTGAATCAGCCCTTGCTTGCCTCTCATCTCCACTTTATGTCCCATTAAGCCAAGAAATCCTAAGTGTGGCATATATGAAAGAAACCCTCGCTGTGTTACCCTTTGTCAATATTTCACCATGTGGCTCTTCCCTCTCAGTCTCCTTCTCCAGTGCCTGTAACTCCCCAGGACCCACCCTCAAGTCTCTTATCTCTTGTTTTTTACTCTTCCTAGGGGATTTCATCCACTCCTCTGGTTTCAACTGCCATCTACACCCTGATAAATCCCAAATTTTAATTGTCAGCCCAGATTGTTCTCTCTGGGCTCCAAGATTAGAAATTTCAACTGCCTCCTGGGCATCTCTATCTGGATGTCCCACAGGTAATCTCATCTTTATGTGTCCTAACTCAAATTTGGCACTTTCTTCCTCTCCTCCAAAATCTGCTACCTCCCAATGGCCTCTTCCTTGGACAATAGTGTCCTGTTTTTGTCCTGTTTCATCCAGTGCATCAAGTCAGAAACCTGGCAGTCCTCCTCCGCACCTCCCTTTTCTTCATGCTCACATCCAATGAACTGCCAAATCCTGCTGGTTCTTGATGTCTCTATTCCATTCTCTCCATGCCTGCCCCCTTTTCCTTAGTGTAGGCTAGCATCATCTTTGCTGCCTATACGTTACTACAAAAGCCTTCTCGCTGGTGTTAGACATCCACCCCTCTAATCCATTCTCCACACTGGGCCAGAATGAGCTTTCTTTACCATCATTCCTTGCTAAAACCTGTCAGCAGATCCCCATTGTCCTCAGGCTGAAAGTTCCACTTCCACATTCCTTAGCATGGCACACAAAGGCCCTTTATGTTTGGGGCTGCTTCCCCTAACACCCTAAGGTCCTCATCCTACCCCTCAAATCTGTGATGCAGATAGTTCAGAGCATCCTGAATCCCCAACAGTCTGCAGCCCTCCTCTCCTCTAGCTTAGAGATCATCTGGGGGAAGCCTTCTCTGACTCCTGCCTCAGTCTTCCCAAGACACTCTGTGCACACCCTTTTCTTACCATTTCCCATACTCTATAGTAATGGCTGGCTTACTTATTTACTTCTCTCACCATACTGGAAGATCTTTCAACATACTTTTATGGTTGTTCCTCAGTGTTCAGCTAGTGTCTGGCATATGGTGGGGCAATGAATGAATGGTGATAATACCCATTGACTGTAGGGAGCAAAGAGAAGACGGCTGACGGGTACAATGTGTTTTAATATCCATAACTGAACTGAAGGACCTTTACATGTCAGCTCCCCCATTCCCTTCATTATCTGATAGAAGGAGAAATCAGCACCGTCAGCGGGAGGGGTCAACATCTATCTGAGGTACTGCTCACTACCACCCAGGACTTTCTTTTACTCATGCCCAAGATGACAGTTTTCCATGCCTGGGCCTACAAAGATGCAACCTAAGGGAAAAGTAGAGAAGGATCTATACTTTTGCCCAAGTGATTGTCCACATTCTGTTTGTAACCCCAGCGGGTCTTCAGAAACAAACCACAATTTTACTTCCGAGAGTAAAAAAATCTTGAGTGCCTAATACAGAACAGACACTGGACCAGAAAGATGACTACGACCTGGCCATCATCTTGAAGGAGCTCAGGTCTGGGTGGAGTGTGGGCAGGATTCAGTATTGTAAAATACTTGTTGCAATAAGATGTGTACGTGCTCCACTCCCAGAATGGAGGTGTGGATAAAGCGCTATGGGAGCAGAGAAGGACAATGAATTCATCCTGGGGTCATCAAGGAAGGCTTCAACAATGTGGCAGTGGAGCAAAGGCAGGCAAAGGAGCCCTTCAGAGATAAAAATGCACATTTCTTCCCAGACACCATGGCCTCCCATCGCACTTTATAGAAAACCTGTATTTCATACAGTGGCCTTTATAAGTTCCTCAGTAGCCTGGCTCGTCTTGCCTCACTCTCCAGCCCCGTCTCTCCCACTTTCCCTGGCACCCTCTGCACCTCCAGCCACAGTGCCCCACACAGGGCAAGCTCCTTCCTGCTGTAGGACTCTGCCACAGCTGTCCCCTCTGCTCAGGGCCGCTCTCCCTGCATTGGCCCATCCTCTCATTCGGTTTTCAGCTTAAAAACCTCCCCTAAAAGCAAGCTTCTCTTATCTCCCAAACCAAACCAGCTACCCACAGTCATATCACCTTATTATAATTCTATGCAGTGCAGCTAACCTTCTTAAGTGACTATATATATATGTATATATAGTCTACTATATATAATCCATTTGTCTTTGTCTTCCCATCCAAGCTTTTCGAGAGCAAGGACCTGGCCTGTCTCATTCATTGCTGTTGTCCCAGTGCCTAGAACACATAGTAGGTACTCAACACACATTTGCTGAACGGATTGGATAAATGAGCGACACAGTGTTTACTGCATGAGGACATGGCTTAGAGACATGCAAGGGCACCACATGTTTGAGGAACAGCAAGTCATTTGCTATGGCTGTGGGCAAGGGTATGTCTGGGTGGGAGATGAGGGTAGGGGAGTGGGGACAGTAGTTGGGGGTGGACTGTACAGCTCTGAATGGAATGGTCTTCCATCTCTTAGGCAACAGGAACTAAGAATCATTTTTAGGTAGGGAGTGTCAGGATTGGATCATGACTTTCACAAAGCCACTCTGGTAGCAGTGTGGAGAATTTGGGCACTGGAAACCAGCTGGGGTCGGGGTGGAGGCTGGATGGGGGAGATTACAGACTGACCTAGAGCAACATATGGGGGATAGAAATGGAAAGCGAGGAAAGAGAGATTTCTGAGACAAAACTGCTGGGACTTGGGGACCAACCTGGGCTGTGAAGAAAGTGAAGGGTGGATGAGAGTCAACGAACCCATCTGGGAAGGAGCAGAAACAACGGTGTTGGTTGGGGTATGTTGAGTCTGAAGTGCCTGGGGAACATCATTCCCTGAATCTCTAGGAATTGTGCCACCATACCCTGTTCCTTCTATCCCTTTTCTCTTTTCTTTCCTGTTTGAATCACTCGCACAAGCTATGAACGCTCCCTGCTTCTCAGCGTGCTGGGGCACTATGCCAGCAGGCCCCACATTCCTGAGGAAGGGATCGGGTTGAGACCTGGAGGGCTGGCTGTGGCCACCCGAGGGGGGCCGCTCCCTGACAGGAAGGAAGGCTGGCCTGCCGGCTGGGCACAAACAGGAGCTTCCTCTGCAGCAGCAGGTGCCCAGGGCCAGCTGCTCCAGCCCCTCAGGCTCAGATCAACAGGATGGGACAGCCCAGGCGGAAGGAAGTCTGCAGGGAGGGACGCCCCTGCAGACAGAAGTGGGGGCATGGGGCGGAGGGGAGACAGGAAGAGCTGCCTGGGCCGCTGAGCTGGCCCCACTCCAGGAGATTCGGGAGAGGTAGTGGCAGGAGGCCACTCAGTCCTCTTCCCTTCACGCCATGGGCGGCTCTGGCCCTGGTCAACATTAGTATTATTATTACCACTACTGTTGTTGGCTAGCGTGGGCCTTAGCATACCAGAAGGAAGATGTTCATAGATTTGGCAGTTTGTAAAATAAATTCCCTTTTTATGCGCATTCTCTGGTTATTAGAAAAGAAAAGATACTTGCATAAGACTTTCAGTTACACAGAGAGGTGAGTGAGCTCCCCGGAAGGGCAGTGATTTTTGCCACGTGTTCAACCTGTCCAAAGGAAAGAAAAATCTTCGGTTTGCTTTAAGCCCCATTATCACTGCCCAACTCTCCCAACAGCTGCTGTGAACAGGCATCAAAAGGCCAAAAGGGGGTAAACAGGGAGCCAAAGCGGAGCCACGGGCTCCAACTAGGAGGCCCCAGTCCGCTACGGCTCAGCCCAGGGGGTCGAAGAGGAGGGTTGTGGGGGAGTGGAGGGCAGGTGGTGCTTCGGAGGAGGCAGTGTATCTTCGACCCGGCGGGCATCCCTGCGGCAAGCCCAACCCAAGGCGTGCCCGAGCGGGCGCCGGGCGACCCTAGGAGGCCTCTCCCCACCCCTTCCCCACAAGGAGTTTCCGGAGGCCTTCGCCTGGGGTGGGGGTGGGGCTCTACCTTCAAAATAGCTTGCAGACTGCAATTTAAACTAACTACATCGAGCTCAAAACTCGATTCTGCAACCGAGCATCGGCGCCAGAGAAAGATAAAAACTCGGGTCTGCGGCTCCCCATCATCCCATAGGTCCAGTTCTCGGGGCTTCCTGCAGTCCCCACACTGTTCTCTCGGCTGCCCTGGAGGAAGGATGGGCGGGGCGGGCAGGGGCGGGCATTGCCGCCAGCGACGCATGTGGGGAGGGCGAGCCCGCGCCAGCGGGTTGGGTGTGGATGGGGGGCGCAGGAGCAGGTGTCGGCTCAGTGACAGGATTCCCTTCCCTCCCCTGCCTGCCCCGATGCTCCCCACGGCTCAGCTAGGCAAAACCCAGCAAATGCTCGAAAAACGCAGTTCAGTCGGTTAGCGGGCTCTGCTTTCTGGCCAGACGCGCAAGAGGACGGCGATTCCAAATGCAAATCTCTTGGCTTGGGCCGCTTGGCTTGCAGCCGCCGACTCCCCCGCCCGGCTGCCCGGCGTCCCGCCCACCCCGCGGCTGGTTGAGATGGGGCCCGGTGCGGAGGGGACGGGGCGGAGCCGGCATCCTTCCCCACCTCCCACGTGGGGCCGGCCCTCCGCAGTGCCTGGGCGCGCCGCCGCCGCCGCGCCTCCGGGCTAGGCCCCCGCCCGCGGGACCGCCCCCCCCGAGTCTGGGGCGGGGGATTACAGGCAGGGGGTGGGCCAGCGGTGAGGGGGTGTCACTGAGTCAGGTGGCGGCGGGAGTTCCCTCGGGCAGGACCGAGGGAACATGCTGCCGGAGATTGTGTACACGCTCCACTGACACAAGCTTCACGCTGCCGGGCAGCCGCTGATCACGCGTGGCCCCGCGAGCCCATTGGTCGGCGCCTCACACACCTTTGTCGCTGATTGGCCGCCCGCAGGCTCCGCCCCCGCCCCCGCCCGCGGCGCGGGGCAGGCGGAGCGGCTACCTGAATGGGGAGGGGGCAGACGGCGCGGAGCGCGGCGGCGGCGGGAGCGGCGTCGAGTATCTCCGGGCGTCCGTCGTGGACAGGCAGCCAGGCACCCAGGCACCGTAGCAGCCAGGCAGCTCGCCGCCAGCGACCAGACAGCCAACCATGCTCAACTTCGGCGCTTCTCTCCAGCAGGCTGCGGTAGGTCACCTGGGGATGCCCCTGTCCTTCCCTGCCACGCCGCGTCTGCGGGGCCAGCAGGGCGCGAACCCCGAGCCCCTGACATCAGCCGTGCTTGAGGACGGAGGGTGCAGGGGAGTTGTTGGGGAGGAACGGGCTTCCTGCCTGCAGACTGGGCATTGGTGAGGGCATGTGTGCGCAGAGGGGGTCAGGGGAGGCCGACTGGGCTCTGGGGACGAAGGGAGCCGGGTCTTGCTCAAGGTGTAACGAGGAGGGGAGAAAGCACCTCCGCAGGGAGACCTGAGGCAGGTGAGGGGGAGGATGATTGAAGGGGCGGGAAGCGTGAGGAGGGGGCTGCTGCCCTGGCAGCTAGGTAAGGGAAGGTGTGGAAGGGGAGGGGGGGACAAGAGGGACACCCTGCACCTGGCGCCGGGGAGAGATGCCCCCGTCTGGATCAGGAATGCGACCCAGGGTGGGAGGGGGCTGCTCGGGAGCATGAGGGGCAGGGTGTCCCCAGGGGAGGGGAAGGGGCTAGGCTGCCCCTCTCGGGGGTCTGAGCAGAAGCTTGCAGGACGGGGGCTGCTCAGCAGACAGCCGGAGGCTGGGGGAGGGGGCGCCCGGCGTGGGCGCGGGGGTTTTGCACGCGGGCCCCGGCCCACCGAGGGGACGAGGAGTGCCCCGCAGACGTCGGCAGGGGACTCCCCATCCCCGGCGGGGGCAGGTGCTGCCTTCAGAGGACCCTTGGAGGGGGCAGGGAGCCGCCCGGGGATGGGAGGGTGGAAAGCGGGCCCCAGCCGTGGGGCGGTGAGGGTGGGCGGGGATCCGGCGCCGCGAGACGCGGGGGCCGCGTGCCGAGGCGGGAGCTGCGGGCCGTGGGGGCTGCACGTCTGGGCACCCGTGGGGACGCGCGGCGGGCGGGGACCCTGGCGGCCGGGAGCTGCGGGGAGGGGCGCCGCGTCTCGGGGAGCGACGGGGTGGTCTGAGGTCCCGCGGGCGGCGTGGGCGGGAAGCCCCGAGGGCTCGGCCGGGTCCCAGGGGCCGCGGCTGGGAGGAGGGCGGGGGCCGAGTTTCCGCGGGGACCCGGCTCCTCCTCCGGCAGCTGAGGCGGAGGCCGGGGGTGGGCTGGGAGCGGGTGCGCCCGGGGAGCTTCACGTCCCCGGGTGACCCAGCCCCGGCCTCCGCCAGGGGCGGGAGCGAGGCCCGGCCCCGCTGTCGGTTCCTAAGGGAACGGCTGCTGGCGGGGAGCTGGAAGGGGCGGGCGCTGCCGAGCCGGCGCCCGCGGCCCCGCCCTCCCGAGCTCGGGCGCGCTCTGCCGCGCGGTTGGCGCCCGCGGCCCCTCCCCCGGGTGGCGCAGGGCGGGGGCCGGCGGCTCAGGAAGTAGGTGAAAGGTGGCGGCGCGGCAATTCCCAGTTCACGTTTCCTGCGCCGGCCCGAGCAGCCGCCGATCACGCTTTGTTCACATGCCTCGCCTCCTCCTCCCCCCACGCCCCCGCCCTTCGCGGCCCAGCCAATCCGGGCCCGGGCCGCCGGGCGGGCTGGCCAATGGCGGGGGCAGAGACGCGGGGACGTGCGAGCGGCGAGGAATGTTCCCAGTGACTCACCCGCGAACCTCATTGAGGTTAGGGCGGCCCCATCCGTCTGTGCCCGCCAGCGAGGATCTCCCCCGCCGTCCGCCCCCGCCCCTCGTCTGCCTCCCCCGCCCGCGCTTCCCTTTCCTGCCTCGCGCCCCACTCCCTTTCCTCCCCTCCCCGCTGCTCTTCCTGCCCTTCCCAGCTCACACTCCCGTTCCCTGCTGCTTGCCTTTTCTCTTTTTTCCTTTCTTTGCCTTAGCGTCTTGACGAGGCTTTTACACAGACAGGCGCTGTCCATTGCAGCTTACATAAAGGCGCGCGCAATTATGCAATTGCATTGTGAGCGGTATTTCAAGAGCAGTGGCTCGTTTTCTTAGGTTTTCAACACGCAGGGTTTGTGCATTTTTTGAACAAGCGTTGAGAATAGTACCTTGTGATGCAAAGAATGTTTTTCGGTATTTTTACACCATCTCTACTTTGACCAAAAGAGTGGGATCACATTGATGGAAAATGGGAGAGATGGTGGGTAGTATCATTTCTTTTAAAGCGCAGTTTAAGGAACTTTAATATGAAGCATTAAACACCTGGTAGAAGCAGTTACACAAATAAATGCAAAGCATGTGCTGTTGCTGTTGTCATCAAGCAGTTTTTTTAAAAAATTAAAATAGATTCTCTTTTGACTGTTGCAGACTCCTTACAGTCAGGGTTTTTGCGAATTCCAAGTAGAATATTAAATTTTCGGGTTATTCATTTTTGAGTATTATTCCATTAGCTGGTCATAGTTGTGCATAGCAAAACATTGTTAAATAGATCCTGTGAAAGGAATACCAACGTGAAGTTGAAACAACTAAAAGCTTTGGGATTTTCCCACATATTTCACTTTATCTCTCTTTACCATGGATAATCATGTTATCGAAAATTTTAGATTTCAAATAATGTAATACACTAATTTGAAAGAGACTGAGGATTCTTTATCCTGTTGATTTTTATCCCAAGGTGAAAAGTGACTTTTCAAAGATCAGACTCCTCTTAACAGGCCATAGCTATGTCCACTACACTTTGCGTTTTTAAGAAAGTTTTGGCCTTTTTTTTTTCCTTCTTTCTATTAGGAACTCCTATTTCGAAAGACCTCATGTTAACTTCTGCCGAGCCTTCCCTTAAATTTTGTCTGACCCCAGTTGCAGGTGGCTACTCTGGAAAGAATATAAAACTTTTTCTTCTAAGCCAAGCACTTCTCCTTTTTGGGGTCATAAATGCATTGATACCTTTGGCTTTGGTCCCCTTACCCCCTTAATGGTAATCAGGTGCTCCTCTCTACCTTCCATGGGTATCAATGTTTAAGCCTAAGTGAGAGAGGAAAAATGAAGATGATTTTATCACCATTACCAGCAGAGTAGGGGTGAGAGAAGAATTTCAAATTGTAACTTGGAAAGTTGTGCAAGTTGTAAAAAAAGGGGAAAAAAGTACATTTCTTGGTGTATTATTTGGATTAAAAAATGCTTAATAAACATTTAATCTTTTGTTTCTGTAGGAGGAAAGAATGGAAGTGATTTCTGAAAGATCAAAAGAGAGTATGTATTCCTGGAAGAAAACTACAGAGAAAAGTGATTTTGAAGCTGTAGAAGCACTTATGTCAATGAGTTGCAGTTGGAAGTCTGATTTTAAGAAATACATTGAAAACAGACCTGTTACTCCAGTCTCTGATATGTCAGAGGAAGAGAATCTGCTTCCGGGTACACCCGACTTTCATACGATCCCAGCATTTGTAAGTCGTAGTATTTTTAAGATGAGTATAAATGTTAGAATTTGTTATAATTTATGTAATGAACTCTACTTGAAATTTCTCACGCTGTTGCCTGTATATTTATTTCTCTTCTCTGCAGTGTTTGACTCCACCGTACAGTCCTTCTGACTTTGAACCCTCTCAGGTGTCAAATCTGATGGCACCAGCGCCATCTACTGGACACTTCAAGTCATTCTCAGATACTGCCAAGCCTCACATTGCTGCATCTTTCAAAGAGGAGGAGAAGAGCCCAGTACCTGCCCCCAAACGCCCCAAGGCTCAGGCAACAAGTGTGATTCGTCACACAGCTGATGCCCAGCTGTGTAACCACCGATCCTGCCCGGTGAAAGCAGCCAGCATCCTCAATTCTCAAGACAGTTCTTTTCGAAGAAGAACCCACCTGAATGTTGAGGCTGCAAGAAAAAACATACCTTGTGCAGCTGTGTCACCAAACAGATCCAAATGTGAGAGAAACACAGTGGCAGATGTTGATGAGAAAGCAGGCACTGCACTTTATGACTTTTCTGTGCCTTCCGCAGAGACAGTCATCTGTAGATCCCAGCCAGCCCCCATGTCCCCACAACAGAAGTCAGTGTTGGTCTCTCCACCTGCAGTATCAACGGGGGGAGTGCCACCTGTGCCAGTCATCTGTCAGATGCTTCCCCTCCCTGCAAACAACCCTGTTGTGACAACAGTGGTTCCCAGCACCCCACCCAGTCAGCCACCAGCCGTCTGCCCGCCTGTTGTGTTCATGGGCACTCAGGTACCCAAAGGCGCTGTCATGTTTGTCGTACCCCAGCCCGTCGTTCAGAACCCAAAGCCTCCGGTGGTAAGCCCGAATGGCACCAGACTCTCTCCCATTGCCCCTGCGCCGGGGTTTTCCCCTTCGGCAGCGAAAGTCACTCCTCAGATTGACTCGTCGAGGATAAGAAGTCACATCTGTAGCCACCCAGGATGTGGCAAGACATACTTTAAAAGTTCTCATCTGAAGGCCCACATGAGAACACATACAGGTACCAGCCATTTCTTATTTATGTCTTAGAGGTTTAGATGAGGGTTTTTTGGCAATGATCACAAACGTAGACCAGGCATGTTCAGGAAGAGCTTACTTATCAGCCAGTTCGGTGGATGGCTTTACCAGTGCAAGGTCCTCTAAAAGAGGTGTTTTTGTTTTAATTTCTCACGTGATGAGTCTTAAAATGTCTGAGTGGGTACTTAAATAAAGTATCCTTAAGGCCTTTCCTGCCATAGTTGAGGTTCAAAAAACGTTTTAGTTTTTGGCTTTTTTTATAAGGGGAAGATTTTTATAAACATGACAGTAAAATTTGAAAATAGAGCGATGCAAATGTATAATACTCATTTAGCAGTTTAGCTTAGTATGTTTTATTATTTTAAAATGTATCTCAAGATATTTTAAAATATGCATCTTTAGATGTAGTTAGACACATGGTTTACAGTGATCTGATGAATGCATAGTGACGATCTGAATTTCTTTGTTCCAGGAGAAAAGCCTTTTAGTTGTAGCTGGAAAGGTTGTGAAAGGAGGTTTGCCCGTTCTGATGAACTGTCCAGACACCGACGAACCCACACAGGTGAGAAGAAATTCGCCTGTCCCATGTGTGACCGGCGGTTCATGAGGAGTGACCATTTGACCAAGCATGCACGGCGCCATCTGTCAGCCAAGAAGCTACCAAACTGGCAGATGGAAGTAAGCAAGTTAAATGACATTGCCCTACCTCCAACCCCTGCTCCCACGCAGTGACCGATTGGAAGGTGAAGAATCAGAATTAACTTTGGTGACAGCCTGAAGCCAGTGGTCATGTAAAAGTGCTTCCACTGCAAGTGTGTGGCCCCCCCGGTGCGGGCTGCAAGCAGAGGCCCACAGCCTGGGGAGAGGGGCCCAGCCTGGGTTAGATGACAAGCGCTGAGGCCACAGGCAGGTCACAGGGTGGCAGGATTCATTTCTTATCACATAAGAGATGAGAAAGCTTTTGTTCCTTTAAGTATTTTTTGAAGGTTTCAGATGAGGTCAACACAGGTAGCACGGATTTTGAATTTGTGTGCACATTTTGTTACTTTACTTTCGCCATATATGCTTGAGACCAGCTCTTCAATGTGATTCTTCTAAAGCACTGGTTTCAAGAGTGTGGAGACTGGAAATAAACATTACGGTACAGGGATGGAGATGTAAAATCGATCTGTATTATTACAAATATTGTCATCTTTTCCTAGAGTTATCTTGTGTACTCTTCCTAGTCTTTCCAGTCAACTTCGTGGATGTAGTTGTTAAATATATCTAGAACTAGCATTTTTACACTATTGCTGACGTTTTGAATTGAGCAGCTGTATATTGCTAAAGAGGGCCCAAAGAATTGGCATCCTCATTAATTTAATTGCTTGGAAGTGTAGCTGCAATTTTTTTGCATTGTTGTTTAGAAAGTTTAACAAATGACTACATCTAGGCATTTTATTATGCTTTGAACTTTAGTTTGCCTGCAGTTTCTTGTGTAAATTTGAAAATTGTATACCAATGTGTTTTCTGTAGACTCTAAGATACACTGCACTTTGTCTAGAAAAAAATTTGAAGATGAAAACATATATTGTAAAGAAGGGATATCAAGAATTTTAGGTGACTCCTTGAAAAAGATGGCTTATGTCATCAGTAAAGTACCCTTACGTTATGAGGATATAATGTGTGCTTTATTGAATTAGAAAGTTAAGTGACCATTACTCACAAATGGACAAATGTCGTCCTCTTAATTTATAGGAGTTTTTTGGGGGGATGTGGAAGTAGGTGGGTAGAAAAATGATTAGAACATTCACTTTTTGTTAACAGTATTTCTGTTATATTCTGTTGTATAGTGGATGATATACACAGTGGTAAAACAAAAGTAAGTTGTTTAAAGTATATAGTGAAAAATGTCACTATATCTCCCCATTTAACATTTTTCTCTATTGGGTGTAGATTTCTGACATCAAAACTTGGACCCTTGGAAAACAGAAGAGTTTTCTTTTAATAAAGAAAAATCCTTGTGATTTACAATTTGCACAATATTTCTTTTGTTGTACTTTATATCTTGTTTACAATAAAGAATTTCCTTTGCTATATGTAATTGATTGATTGCATTTGTTGAAAACCACTCTTACTCTAACCTTGACAGTGATTGATCACTTATGGTACTACCCAGGAATCAGTGTCTGAATTTCCCTACAAGCCTCATTTAAATTTAGAACTGGGAGCCACCCCCGTGGCCGAGTGGTTAAGTGCTTGTGCTCCGCTTCCTTGGCCCGGGGTTCGCTGGTTTGGACCCTGAGTGTGGGCCCGCACACTGCCTATCAAGCCATGCTATCGTGGGACCCCACAGAGAAGAACTGGAATGACTACAACTAGAATATACAACTATGTGCTGGGACTTCGGGGAGAAAAAAGAAAAAGGAAGATTGGCAACAGGTATTAGCTCAGGGCCAATCTTCAAAAACAAATATAAATAAATTTAGAACTACAGGAGTGTATGTTTAACATGAATCAATTTAGAGTATACAAAGTGAGGCCAGGTATCTATATATTCATGGAGATAATGTGCAAGCCTGCCCGTGCTAAGAAACCAGTACATTTTAATTTTTAAACAGTCTTGTATATTTTGGTTATTTGGAGTTGAAATATAGCTCTGGCTCTTGGCAAAACCTTAAGTAGCATTAAGTTAAAGGAAACATCACAGTGAATAATTACAAGCAGTGAGACTGCTGTGGCGAATGAAAAGAAGCCTGACCTATTAAATAGAGAGTAAATTGCTCACCTCTAGAAGTTAAATTAGCTCAGACTATTAAGTGATACCTTAAATGCAATAAACGTAGTGGTACTTAAGCTGCAGGAAAGGTAATCCACCTTTGAACAGAAACACATGCTAGTCACTTGTCAGGAGAACTAGGAGCTGTAAATACTACTTGGTGTATTGAGGATAATTTTGGAGATTTCTTTTTTAGTTTGCTCTGAAATCACCTTGTGGTCGGTCATGAGAGTACATCTTCCATGGTGCCCAACTTTACCCTTGACCTAGAGTCTGGCGCACAGCTGAACAGCGTGGTAAGGGGCAGTGTACTCCGTTGGCATTAGTTGTAGGACAGGCATCTCAAGTCATCTGTTTACCTGTTGCTACTACTTTTCTTGGAAACTTAATACCCCCTAAGTATGACAGCTGCTAGGGAGAGGGCCTTGCCTTTCTGCAGCTTCCGTGCTGGGAACCTGGGCCATCCTCACTCCCCTGGAGTTCCTCATGATGACAGGTCTTCAGAAGTGGGAATAGAGGAAGGTGGCTGACCCGATGCCCAGTACCTTGTAATAACAAGGCCAATGAAATGTGCCACCCATTGCTGTGTTCTTCCCAGTCCTGGTTGGAATCAGACAGCCTTAGAAATCTAGTAAGTTATTTGAATAGACGATTATATTAGAGTTGAATGTTCATGCAGGCTGTGACCTTGATATGAAAGTTGCCCCCAAACGAAGTACATTTGCAGTGTGTTATGATAATGTGGTATTAGTGTAGCTTTAGCACTTCAGTTTTTGTTGCTGGTCTGACTATGTGTTAAGTTGGACTATATGAAATTGCTGGTATTCACCTGTCATTTTTCAACAGTTAATTCCTTTTAGATAACTTTAGATTTAGAGAAAGTGGCAAAAACAGTTCCCAGGGCTGGCCCCTTGGCCAAGTGCTTAAGTTCGTGCGCTCTACTTGGGCAGCCCAGGGTTTCACAGGTTCAGATCCTGGGTGCAGACATAGCACCACTCATCAGGCCATGCTGAGGCGGCATCCCACATAGCACAACCAGAGGGACTCACAACTAGAATATACAACTGTATTGGGGGCTTTGGAGAGAAGAAGAAAGGAAAAAAAGATTGGCAACAGATGTTAGCTCAGGTGCCAATCTTTAAAAAAACAAACAGGGGCCGGCCTGGTGGCGCAGCAGTTGAGTACACACATTCTGCTTCGGCGGCCCAGGGTTCATCAGTTCGGATGCCAGATGCAGACGTGGCACTGCTTGGCAAGTCATGCTGTGGTAGGCATCCCACATATAAAGTAGAGGAAGATGGGCACGGATGTTAGCTCAGGGCCAATCTTCCTCAGCAAAAAGGAGGATGGCAGCAGATATTAGTTCAGGGCTAATCTTCCTCAAAAAAAAAAAGTAACAAAATATATAAAAACAAACAAACCACACTTCCCATTTACCCTTCATCCAGCCTCCCCTTATAACATCTTACATAGCCATAGAATGTTTATCAAAACTAAGAAATTAGGGGCCAGCCTGGTGGCGCAGCAGTTAAGTTCTCACATTCTGCTTTGGCAGCCCAGGGTTTGTCAGTTGGGATCCTGGGTGTGGACATGGCACTGTTTGGGAAGCCATGCTGTGGCAGGCATCCCACATATAAAAAGTAGAGGAAGATGGGCACGAATGTTAGCTCAGGGCCAGTCTTCCTCAGCAAAAAGAGGAGGATTGGCAGCAGTTAGCTCAGGGCTAATCTTCCTCAAAAAGAAAAAAAAAAAAACTAAGAAATTAACCTGGGTACAGTGCTGTTAACTAATGTGTAGAACTTAATTAGGTCTCACTAGTTTTTCTACTAATGTCTTTTTTTCTGTTACAGGACCTAATCCAGGAGCTCAAATTGCATTTAGTTGTCATACCCCCACAGTTTCCTCCAATCTGTGGTCGTTCCTGTCTTCTCTTATCTCTTGTGAACAGTACTTGTCAGTTATTTTGTAGTACGCCCCTAAATTTGGGTTTGTCTGATGTTTTTTCATGATTAGATTGTGGTTATGTGATAATTGGGAAGATACCACAGAGTGATAATGTCCTCAGTGCATTATATCAAGGAAGACATGATGTCTGTATTACTGGTGGTATTGATCACTTAGCTAAGTGATGTCTGCTGGAATTTTCGACTGTAAACTATTTTTCTTTTCTTTTCTTTTTTTCTTGATGAGGAAGATTGTCCCTGAGCTAACATCTGTGCCAATCTTCCTCTATTTTGTATGTGGGATGCTATCGCAGCATGGCTTGATGAGCAGTGTGTATGTCTGTGCCTGGGATCCAAACCCACGAAGCCTGGGCTGCTGAAGCAGAGAGCACGAACCTAACCACTATGCCACTGGGCCAGCTGCACTATTTTTCTTTTTATAATTATTAACTATTTGGAGAGAGATACTTTAAGACTATACAAATAACCTATTTCTGCTTGAACTTGTGGCCCCTCAGTATCCTTAAGTAGATCTTGCTGAAGCGATTATTACTGTGATACGCTAATGGTGATTTCCTACTTCCTTCATTGTTTATTAATTGGAAGTCTTCTGAAAGAAAGAGTTGTTGCTTCTCCCCTATTTATTTATGTCTTTAGTTGTTTATGTCAGCATAGGCTTATGGATATTTATGTCATTCTTTGAATTATAGTACAATAGTATACTTATTTTGTTACTCAGTTGTTCCAACTTTGGCCCTTGTTAGCTTTTTCAATATTCAACCATTTTTGATTGAGAAAGATGGAAACGTCATATAGTTCAACCTATCATTTCTCGCTGGAATGAGAGCTGTTTGGTGTTAATAATTTGACTTCTTGAAAGTTTTCTCTACCTACATTGCTACCACCCTGTCTTACCCACCATCCCTCACTTGAACAGCTGCAACTGCCCGCAACTGGTCTCTGTGCCTCTAGTCTTGTCTGCCTACCATCTAGTCTCCTCGCCACTGAACCTTTTGAAAATGCAGATATGACCATGTCACTTCCCCATTTAAAACCCTTCAAAAACTTACCAATGCTCTCAGGATAAAGTCTAGATTTCTTGACATGGTCTGGAGCAGTGCTGTCTAATAGAAATATAATGTGCATCACATATGTAATTTGAAATTTTCTAGTAGCCACATCAGAAAAGTAAAAACAGGAAAACAATTAATTTTGCTATTTTTATTTAACCCAATATATCCAAAATGTTATCATTTCAAAGTATAATCAATATAAAATTTTTAATGAGCTATATTACATCTTTTTTTGTACTAATCTTCTAAATCCAGTATGTATTATATGCTTAATTGGGACTAGCCACATTTCAAGTCCTCAGTAGCCACACACGGCTGGTGGCTACTGTAGTGTATTGAGCATCGAGAAGACCCTGCACCATTAGGCTTCTACCAACCTTCCACACCACTTCCCACCTTATTCTGTGTGTTGTGTTCGAGCTCTGAGACTTCACATGTGCTATTTCTTCTGCTGGAAAAGTTTCCCTGCCCTTTTACCTTGACATTTCTGCTATCATAATAATCATTACCCTTAGGGCTGGCCCCGCGGCCGAGTGGTTAAGTTCGCGCGCTGAGCGGCATGCGGCCCAGTGTTTCGTCAGTTCGGATCCTGGGCGCGGACATGGCCCTGCTCATCAAACCATGCTGAGGCAGCGTCCCACATGCCACAACTAGAAGGACCCACAACGAAGAATATACAACTATGTACTGGGGGGGCTTTGGGGAGAAAAAGGAAAAAAATAAAATCTTTAAAAAAAAAAAATAATCATTACCCTTTACTGAAATTGCTTAATGTCTGTCATTTTTCCCTTGACTGTAAAACTCCATGAGGACAAGGACCCTGCGGGTCTTGCTCGCTGCTGTGTCACCAGCATCTAGCACAGTGTCTGACACACAGCAGGGCCTCACTAAATTTTGTCAAACTGAAAATTGAACCAGGAGGAAGTCTGTGCATTCGAGGGAGGGAGAACAATCAGGAAGTTGTTACATGACATGCAAGGCACAGGATAAAGGCGATAAAAACCAAAGACAGCCTTTTCCTTATTCCCATCAATCTTTGCTAGTGCTGGAAGGGCCATTTACTACACCTGCCAAACTCTTAGAGAGTCTCATGGTATTTAGGTTCTCTTGACCGCATTTTTAACTGGGTAGAAAAGAAATCTGATCAAGATGGACATACACAAGGCCCTCCATGTGAGTCTAATTCCTCAGCCTGGAATGGCTGAGAACAAGGCAGGGGCATAAATGAGGATTTTCATCAAAGGCCTTGGGCAGTCAGCAAGGCCTTGGAACTAGGACAGATCTTTTGGAAGATGACATCAAGGGACATCTTAAGGGAAGCCTTTCTTCTAGAGATGTCCCACTGATTTTGTTCTGGTACCTTAACCCAGTCCTGGCATTTTTGTGACCTGCTTAAGACCACCTTGAGAAATGACTTAGAGTTGGTTCTCCAATAGAACTGCCTCTAATTTTCCACACGGGTACCTGTGCCCTGGAGAAGGTGTCAGGGAAAGAGCACTGATCAAATTAAAATACCTGGTGTATTAGGGTTCTCCAGAGAAAGAGAACCACTGGAGAGATAGAAAGATAGAGATAGAGATATATAGATATATAGACTTATTATGAGGAACTGGTTCATGCAGCTATAGAGGCTGACAAGTCCCAAGATCAGCAGTGGGCAAGCTGGAGACCCAGGAGAGCCAATGATATAGTTCTGGTTCAAATGCTGACAGGCTCGAGACTCAGGAGGAGCTCATGTTTCAGTTTTAGTCTGAAGGCAGGAAAAACTGATGTCCTGGCTCAAAGACAATCCAGTAGCAGGAGTTCCCCCATTTTCTTCTATTCAGGCCTTCAACTGATTGGATGAGGCCCACCTGCATTAGCAAAGGCAATCTGCTTTACTCAGTCTACCAATTCAATTCGAATGTTAACCTCAGGGCCAGCCCGTGGCCGAGTGGTTAAGTTCGCATGCTCCACTTCAGTGGCCCAGGGTTTCACTGGTTCAGATCCTGGGCGTGGACATGGCACCGCTCATCAAGCCATGCTGAGGTGGCATCCCACATGCCACAACTAGAAGGACCCACAACTAAAAATATACAACTATGTACGGGAGGCAATTTGGGAAGAAAAAGGAAAAATAAAATCTTTAAAAAGAAAATGTTAATCTCATCCAGAAAAACCCTCACAGATACACCCAGAATGATGTTTGATCAAATATCTGGGCACATTGTGGCCTCATCAAGTTGACACTCAAAATTAGCTATCACACCAGGATTCTAGTCCTGGTTACACTGACAACTAGTTTATTCCTTGGGAAAGTTGTTTATCATTCTGTGTCTCAGTACCCACTTTTAAGAATGAGGCTTGGGGCCAGCCCCATGGCCAAGTGGTTAAGCTCGCACACTCTGCTTCACCAGCCCAGGGTTTCGCCAGTTCAAATCCTGGGCATGGACATGGCACTGCTTGCTCATCAAGCCATGCTGAGGCAGCATCCCACGTGCCACGACTAGGAGGACCCACAACTAAAAAAAATACACAACTTTGTACCGGGGGGCTTTGGGAGAAAAAGGAAAAATAAAATCTTTAAAAAAAGAATGAGGCTAAACACACTTACCTTATTCAGCTCATAGAGCTACAAGTAAGCTCAGATAAGGCTATGTACACACAAGCTCCTGGAAAGTATAGTACCTTTTACATTTGTTGGCACTCTTACAGCACCCATGTCTGGGAAGATATGTATGGCAGTAAGTGGATTAGAATGCCCACCTAGGGTGACCACCTATTCTGGAAAAGGGGAGCCACTTAGAGCTGGAGTGATTAGAGAATTTTGATAGCCAGGGTTCCCACACTTCTACCTACCTATCTAATTATTTGGGTGACCCATTTACAGTAACTCTCATTACAGTGAGGCCAGTCTAATGGGAAGGAAAGCACAAAGCGTAAAGCCGTGGCCATTTGCTGAGCACAGCTGAAGTGTGGACACATGTCATTTGATTATAAAGTACAAATTCAGGCAGCCTTACCATAGAAGCATCCAATATGTGAGCTGAGTTTACAGAGTCTGTTTATGGAGTCCCCTTTGTCCTCCTTGTAATGAGCCCTGCTTGTGTGAATTCTCCAAGTCTGAGCTTAGTCAATTCATGATTACGTGCCCAATATCCGATGCTCTATAAAGCTGGGGCTAAAAATGCTCTACGGAGCTCTAGGAGTCGGAATCCCAGAGGAACAAGGGTCAGCATGAGTGATAAAAACATCCTCCTCCCAGGAAATTATCAGGCCACACCTATGCTGAGTCTGCCCAGAGAATGTGGCCTCCACAGACTGACAGACAGACAAGTCCAAAGAAGCAGAACTCTCTCATCTTCCGCTTGTTGTTCCAGTGGAAGGAATTAAATTAATGGGGCCACATTAGTGAGATCTGTTGTTTGAAGCTTCCCCTGCCAGTTGGCAACCTAATCTTGACAGAGACTTAGAAATTCATGGCTTTCTACTCAATGGATACCAACAATCCCAGGATGACCTTGATTGACCAGCTTGGCAGTAGGATGCTAAAAGGGCGGCAATACCTCAAAATATAAGAAGGTGATACCCGATCTTTCTTTGCTTTTCTTCAAATAACTTAATTTTTAATTCTAAGTTTAGCCACTGGTCAGTGGAAGCACATCTTTGGTTTGGCAAAATCTGTACGACATGCTAAAAAGAAAGAGAGAAGTTAAGATTTATCATGAAATGACAAAGGAATGACCGAGGGGTAGCTTTTGGTAAAAGCAGTTTTCTATTTCTCTGATTAGATTGTCTAAACCTTGAATATCAGTTTCTAAAAGGCTCCCTTTTAGTTGACACAGTCTCATTGAAAAGATAAATACAAGCATTCAGTGTTTATTGCCACTGGACAAAGTAAAACAGTGTGGCCTTGTGAAAAGAAACTTCTCCTGGGGTCACAGAGCCTGTGTGCTGGTAGCAGCTTTGAACTGACCGTAATTGTAAGCTAAGCAGTTTAACTCTTTCATGGCTTTGTTTCATTATCTGTAAAATGGGGAGTTTGATGCTTATCTGACCTGCTTCCCAAGATAGAATTAGATTTGAAAACTGGAGAAATAAGGAGACAAATGCTAAGAGGGCTACCCCAGTACCAGTGGTGAGTATTACTTTGTCACAGCTCGGATCAATTAAGACAGAAAAAGCCCCTAGATGACAGTTATAAAATAGTCATATGTGGTACCTCTTAGGAGGGAAGGTCATTTCCAAATGTTCACAAAAATGCTCACAGTTCTGGAGGCTGGAAGTCCAAGATGAAGGTGTCGGCAGGGTTGATTCCTTCTGAGACTTCTCTCCTTGGCTTATAGATGGCTACCTTCTCCCTGTGTCACCGCGTGGTCTTCCCTCTACACCTGTCTGTGTCCTAATCTCCTCTTTTTTTAAGGACACCAGTCATACGGGATTAGGGCCCACTCCAATGACCTCATTTTACCTTTTTTTTTTTGAGGAAAATTAGCTAACATCTGCCACCAATCTTCCTCCTTTTGCTGAGGAAGGCTGGCCCTGAGCTAACATCTGTGCCCATCTTCCTCTGCTTTATATGTGGGACGCCTACCACAGCATGGCTTGATGAGCAGTGCTTAGGTCCACACCCAGGATCCGAACCAGCAAACCCTGGGCCACCAAAGTGGAATGCATGAACTTAACCGCTACGCCACTGGGCCGGCCCCTCATTTTACCTTAATTAACTCTTTAAAAACCCTATTTCCAAGTACAGTCACATTCTGAGGTACTGGGAATTAGAACTTCAACATATGAATTTTGAGGGGACACAACTCAGCCCATAGCATTGGTCGATATATGTTGGTCTATACTGCTCCATCTTTTTTTTTTTTTGGAAGATTAGCCCTGAGCTAACTGCTGCCAATTGTCCTCTTTTTTCTGAGGAAAACTGGCCCTGAGCTAACATCCGTGCCCATCTTCCTCTACTTTATATGTGGGATGCCTACCACAGCATGGCTTCTCAAGCGGTGCCATGTCCGCACCCGGGATCTGAACCGGCGAACCCCGGGCCGCCGAAGCGGAAGGTGCGCACTTAACCACTGCGCTACCGGGCTAGCCCTTATATCGCTCCATCTTAATACACTAATAGCAGTATTTTCTAAACCGGTTTTAAGTTCCCATTTCTAGTATCTGGTAAGTTTTCTATGAGAGCTAAGCGGCCCCACCCCCCACCTCATGTCACGCAGTGACATCATGCCCAGTGCAATGTGTAATTCCCAGCCACTAGGGAGACATTTTCCAATCATACATTCAGGTATTTCTTAGTCATGGAATACTCTTTATCCTCAACAAAGTTTTCCTTCATTACATACTTACAACCATTATTTTTGACAATCTCTTTTTTCTCTTAAGTATCTCAAAAGATAAGCTTGTCCTGTCTGGGACACAAATCAGATTCAGAATCCTCTCCCTGATCCAGATAATATGGTGAATGTGTAGACATCATGACGGTCAGTTGTTATCCATGTTTAGATTTGTTCAATTTGATTTTTCTGAGGGATTATATATTCTCTTCCCAAATTTAAATTTCATTCAACCAGGAAAATTCAGTCAAGACTGTAGTCGACCTTGCTGGTTGGAGAGATAACCTAGCCATGAGGCCATTTGACACTGTTTATCATGTCCATTCTACTCTTTGTCAGTGTGGTTCTAATAACAATGATTTTCAAACATTGTTTGAAAATCTCCATCCCTGCAGAGGTCATCAGGCTGAGTTCATCAAATATTTCAGGCTCTGCTTTTCAGACACATGCTAGCATCACACTTCTCCCTTGTGGCTGGGTGGGGTCATACACTCAGGTCTGGTCAACGGGTTGTGAATGGAAATGATGTGTGTCACTTCCAGGCCAGAGTGTTTTGTGCCAGCGTTAGGCCCTCCAGAGCTCTCTTTCCCTCCACTGTGGTGACCAGCAGTAGTCCAGCCTCAGCTCTGGAATGAGTATGGCAAGGAGCATGAGAACTAAACCTTCGTACTTTTAAGACATTGTGATTTGGGGGAATATTTGTTACTTCAGCATAACCCTGACTTATAAATGTCTACTGACTGATACAATCGCTTTTGTCCCATGAGGCTGCTTTGCTCCAAACGAATTTATTCACCTCCCTCCAGGGACCACTTCTGTATATCAGGAGGTGTTGAGGGGGCGACTTTAAAGAACAAAAAGACTTGTTACACTTGTTGCCCCGTGGTGGGAGGGACCAGTGCCTTATATTTGCATAAGAATATTTGCATTCTAAGAGGGGCCAAATGCCAGGTCATGGATCCAAACAAAGCAGCTGCTGCAAGGTGTCGGGTACTGCTTACGTGACTTACCTGGACAGAGATGCAAGCGACCTCGGCCCTCCCCCTGCACACACCACCGTTGCCCTGGTTGAGCTGGTGGAGACAAAGCAAAGGTTATCACCCACTGCTCCAATAGTCGCAATGAGGCTGTCCCAGATAATCATGAGACCTTCTGGAATTAATGCCTTAGTTTTGAGATTCACAAGTATTTAATGGAGATAATCCATTCCTTTCACCTGAAGCATCTTGTGTGTAGGGAGGAAGCCGGAGGGTGGAATTCTCTGGGAGGTGGCCAGGGAAGCAGAGAGGGCTGAACAGGTATCTCCCAGCAGGTCTAAGGAGCAGGAGAGAAAGATCACAGGGCTGACGACAGCTGCCTGTGGCCTGGTTTTGATGGTGAGGATATCAGAAATGCTAGGTGAGCAAAATGCAGTCTCCTTCCCTAAATGTTTAGGAAGGCAGTGAGTTATGGTGGTAAAAACACCAGCTCTGGACTGTTGGCTTTCCAATCCTAGTTCCACCACGTCCCAGCTGTGTGATTTAGGGCAAGTTAGGAACAAGAATAGGATGAAATGAATTAGCATAAGTACAGCACTAGGATGCCTGGCGCATAGTAAGCATGACATTTAGGAGTTTATAAGAATGACGATGTCTGCATTTCAAGTGCCCCAGCCACAAGGAGCCTGTCTGGGTATAAGATTGACCTATTTGGGATCTCTGCCTCAAGAGTCCAAAAAGGGGGTTCTAATGGAGGACTTTATAGGCACAGCTTTTGGAGTGACACAGGCGCTGTTTCATCATAAAGACTCAGGGATTAGGCAAGACAGCTGAGTCTCTGACAGCCCCATGCTTGCGCTAGTGCTGGAGCTGAGGGCCGGGTTCCTCTTCCCAGCCCTCTGGCTCGGGTGAAGAGGTGTTTAACCTTTTTTTTCTGAATCTGGATGTTTCAAGGATTGTTTAGTTTTGTTTTCAGGCTTTCTTTGGCAGCTGTGTAGTCAATCCTTTTCAACATGAGGAAGTGTGGCTGTGCTCAACCACCCTGCCTCTCTTGGCCAGTGTACAGACGCCCTGGGTGGCCTCAGCAGTAGCCACCGGTCACCGCGGGAGAGACAGAGCAGGGACTTGGCCCTGGCCCCGGCTCCTCTGTTCTGGTTTGGCTGGCGTAACACTGAGTCTGCTCAGGAGCCATGTTTGGGATGGGGATAACAGGGAGCAACTGCTTCAGGCCGGGCTGGTCCTGGGAGGCTCAGCCCAGCCCCAGGCTAAACACCTGAGGGATCCCAGGCCAACTGGAAGATCAGGGGGAGCCGCAAGGCACTAGTTCCATTCTCCTCTGCTTAGAAAGTTGAAAACGAACTTTTGTCACCCTGGGTTCAAACCCTGGCATCCCCACTTATCTAATCTTGGGCATGTTGTTTAACTTTTCTGAGCCACATTTTTCTCATGTGTAGAATGGACATAACATGAATACTACCTCAAACCAATTTGTTTTAAGGATGAGTGGACAAAACGTTTGACACAAAGGTGCTGGAGAAACGTTAGTTAGTGATGTTGTCTAACTCCCACCTCCCTCCCCATGCGAGAGCATCGTGTCAGTGCTAGTTTCTGCTCGCATTGCTTCTCTTGTCTAGAATATCTCTTTCCCCTCCACTGTACAGTTCAAATCTTGCTCATTATTAATGTCCATTTCAGGGCAGGAAAGGGGAAGGCCCATCCTAGAACCATTTGGAACAAGTCTGTCCGTTTGCTAGGGCTATGGTAACAAAGGACCACAGACTGGGGGGCTGAAACAACAGAAGTGAATTGTCTCCCAGTTCTGGAGGCCGGATGTCTGAGGTCGAGATGTTGGCAGGGTTGGTTCGTTCTGCGGCCGTGAGGGAGACTCTGTCCCGTGCCTCTCCCCTCGCTGCTGGTGGTTTACTGGCTATCTTTGGTGTTCTTTGGGTTGTGGAAGCGTCACCCCATCTCTGCCTTCCTCTTCGCATGGCATTCTCCCTGGTGCACGTCTCTGTGTCCAAATTTTCCCCGTCTATAAGGACATCAATTATGTTGGATTAGGGTCTACCCTGATGACTTCATCTTAACTAATTAAATTTGCAACAACCCTATTTGCAAATAAGGGCACATTCACGGGTACTGGGGGTTAGAACATATGAATTTGGTGGGGAGAGGGGGCACAATTCAACCCATAACCAGGTCCAATTACCAAACCCTGGGGTCCTCCTCAGGATTCCCGGTGCCAGCCCTCCTGCACCCCACCCCACCCCTCTATCCCTGCTCATTCTGGTCTACTGCTGACTGGGACTCTGGGTCTCCGCCTCCCTCCTTCTTTGCTGTCCCCTAAGATGGACTCACAGAACAGGCTTTCCGTGCAATTGACTAGAGACAAACAGATGGGTGCTAGCAAATCAGGAAGGACCTGAGCCCATGGAGCAGCCAGGGGTCCCCAAGGAAGGGTGCTGGACCCCCGGATTCCTGATGTTCCAGCTCTCTTCCCTGGGCAGGAGGTAACATACAGAGTGAGTAGGGTGGGTGGGAGTTGAAAAGCCACTTTCCTCTGACCTTGAGATTCTTTGGGAAGGGTGAGTCCAGAGTCTTGAACCCAATGTCTACAGGAAGAGTTGGGTGGATCCTTTAAAAGAACGAAGCCTCACAAGTAGGAAAAGAGCAGAGATGGCCAAGGTGCCAATGTTGCCATGTGGGAAAGTAATTTTGCAGAATCATCTGATTTTTCAAAGAACCTGGAAATCTAGACTTTTCTAACATGTTTTTAATTGTAGTAAAATATATATAACAAAATTTTACCATTTTAATCATTTTGAATATACAATTCAGTGCCATTAGGTATGTTCACAATGTTATACAACCATTATCACTACCCATGGAAATCTAGATTTTTATATCAAGTGTCCTGATTTTTAACTTTTGGCATCTAATTCACATAAAAATAAACCCTTTATGTTGGCTGGTCGCCAGTTTGGAACTTCAAGGCCCATTAAGCGGTTACTTGTTGTTTTGTCCCAGATGGTGAAGGTTGCGTGAATGTGGGGCAAGGAAGGCCTGATTGCTGGAGCTCTGTGGCCGGGGGCTAATGGGCCAAGCTGCCTGGGGCAGAGCCCTGGAGCCCAGGGGGCAGTTCCCTTGGAGGAGCTGAGCCCTTCCAGGAGCAGCTGCCACAGTCATCGGCCAGCACTCAGCTCAGGCGTCATACGGAAGGGTCATCCGTTTTTGTCTGAACTAAGTAAGTGCCGAGGTTTCTTGTGCAGAGTGGAGCAAGTGAGCCCATAAAATGATTGACTTCTGGCTTTCCCCCACCTTGGCAGTGGAAGCTTGAATGGATTTAATTTGACTGATAAAATGTGACCTTGCTCGAATTCCTGGAATCTAGAGCAATTTGTAGCAGTTGTAGGTGAGCTCTGTTTACAGGTTTTCACACTCTTGGTCCCTGATCCATGGCTCCTGATTCCCCCATCGCTCCTGACCCGGGGTGGTCCTTGGTGGCCATTTGAGCCCCTGTCCTCCACGTCTTTTTCCAAGAATGAAACTCATCAAAATCCCCTTCTCCTTGTGCCCTGCCTGGAGAAAGAGCCCTGAAGACTCGTCCCCGTGAGGCTGGGCTACATCAGGAGTGGGAGGTCAAGGTGTGGGGCATTGCTAGCAGACATTCAGTCCAAAGGTCCAGTCCAGGCAACAGCGGGAGGGTGTCCCTCCCAGAGGGTCTCAGAGGGCCAAGGGGGAATCTGGCGTTACAATTAAGGCAGACCAGATGTAGGAACAAGGACTACAGAGAAGGCAGCAGAAGGTCGGAGTAAAGGTGAATGGAGGCTCAGGGAGGAGGTTGGGGGTCCAGAGGCCCAGCCTCACGGACCAGAGGAAGGACGGCATTGGAGGAGCTCTGGGTTTCTGCCCAGTGGATCTTTGTCCCCATTAGCCCATTCTGCCCCCTTCTCTGGTAGGACACGGGCATATTGGATGCCACACCTTCTCTGGGTGCTTGCGCTGAGCACCCCCTTTCCCATAAAGCCGGCTCAGGAGTCTCTGCCCTCCCTGCCAGTTTCTCTTTCCTGAATGTCCATTGTCCTAAGCTCCTCAGCCCCTAGCTAAATGCTGTTGTGACCTGTTGTCATCTTGACCCATGACCTGTTGTCCTCTTCCCTGGGAACTCCCACGTTCTCTGGGTAGGGACAGTGTCTGACATGATTTTTGTCTCACTCCCTGGGCAGAGCTTTGAGCTGGACCTATTGGGACTGACTCAGACCCACTGAGTTCCCCAGGACTCGCCCTCAACTTGCCTACTTGAGCCGAGGGATTTGTGGCTGGCACACATGACCCTCCAGGACTGCTCTGGACCACACGCTTCCAAGAACATTCTCAAGCCAGACAAGAAAAGGAAGAAAAGAAAGGAAAAGACAAGAAAAAAAGAAAAACCTGGATTCCAGGGAAACCTCACTGCCCTGAACTCTCCTCCACGTCAGCTGATAGGCAGAGCGGCCTACTGGCTGCACCCCCGCTGGCATCCTTCCCAAAAGACACGTCCTACACTCATGGAGCGCAAACTGAGGATGATGGGACGTTATCTGTGTGACACCGGACGTGACACTTCCAATCCTTGCCCTCAGTGACCTCTGTCATCATTGGTCGATTCCCGTGCAGTGGAAAGCTACACTCAGCCTGCTGTCTGGGGAGCCCGTTGGAAGCTCATCATCCACATAATATCTTGCTTTTAGGGTCTGGGGGGGGATGTGTGTGTGTGAGAGACTGAAATATGTTACGTAGTGAGCATTAATAGTGAATTTTGTTTTCATTCAAATGTTTATTGTGGTCTTACTCTGCGCAGGGCTGTTCACTGATCTTCTAAAATACAGCTCTTAAAAGCCGCTGCTGAGAGTCACCCCAGTATCCGCAGAGCGGGGTCCAGACTTCTCATGGCATTCAGGGGATCTCACCATCTGACCTTAGCCTCTGATTCCAGCATCATCCACTACTACTGCTCCCAGGAACGACAGACGCCAGGGCAGTGTCGACAGATCACATTCCTGCTGTCAAGGAGCTCAGAGGAGGGCTGGACAGAGGCCTCGTTGCGCCTCCACAGATCAGGTTTACACAGCCAAGCTCCCAGAGAAAGAGCCACTTATGCCGAGCTTGGTGACAAGAGTGGAGGCAGCTTGAATACTCTACCTCTGTGCCCAGCCTCCTCGGTCCGTCTTCCTCCCCTGCCTTTCTCAGAAACGGCCTGCCCTTCCTCCCTGTCCTCCGGGCTGCCTGCCGCTGTTTTCTCCCACCGCAAGCATGCTGTCTCCTCTTGGAGCAGAGGAGAGGATGCCTCTTGGTGACACCGTGTGTGTGTGTGTGTGTGTGTGTGTGTGTGTGTGTGTGTTTCTGCCCAGGAGGGGCAGAGATGGTGAACTGGTCCTGGGCTCTCACGTGCTCCCCAGCCCAGCCGCCACTGGCTCCTTCTCGCTACAGGCCTCTGTGGGTACAAGCAGCAAGGTTTCTGTGGGGCGGGAGAGACAGCTGCTAAAAGGGAGGCCCACAGGGTGGTGCCTGAGGGTAGGCTGGGCCCCTGTCCCTAGTTTTGTTTTGTTTTGTTTTTGGGAGGGGGAGGGTCTGATTCTTAGCTTTCCTGTTCTGACAACAGGACTTTTTCAGTGTATTCATAGAGGGTCAGTCTCTCCGTGATAGACTAGAATTATAAATTCCATAAGACTGCTGTGCAAACCAGAATGTCAGTCTTCCACTTCACGGTACTAGTTAAGATAACTTTGGCTGTTGTAACAGGTAAGTCCAGAAAACAGAGGCTTACTACAGTTAACATGGCTTCTGCCCCGCAGGTGTTCCCGCTCTCTCTGAGCAGTGATCCAGGAATCCAGGCTCCTTCCATCTTGTGGCTCCCTCCGCCTCAGCAAAAGCACCCCAGGGATTGGCTCCCTGCCAGCCAGCACGGGCGGAACAGCAGGGAAGACTGGGCACAGGCAGGGTTTAGGGCCCAGCTTAGTGCCTGGGGCTGCCGTAACAAATCACCACAATTTTGTTGTTAGAACAACAAAAATGTATTCTCACAGTTCTGGAGACCAGGAGTCCAAAGTCAAGATGTCAGCAGAGCTGATTTCTCCTCGAGGCTCTGAGGGAGAACCCTTCTTTGCCTCTTCTTAGCTTCTGGTGGCTGCTGGCAGTCCTTGGCAGTCCTTGACTCGTACACGTCACTCCAATCTCTGCCCCTCTGCTCATGTGACCTTCTCCCCGCTGTGTCTCTCTGTCTTCTCCTTTGCTGTCTCTTATAAGGATGCTCGTCATTGGATTTAGGGCCCACTCGAATCCAGGATGATCTCATCTCAAGATCCTTACCTTCACTACATCTGCAAAGACTCTTCTTCCAAATAGCGTCACTGTGACATAATAAGAAATATATATTTCTGGGGCCAGCCTGGTGGCCTTGTGGTTAAGTTCACATACTCCACTTTAGTGGCCCAGGGTTTGTATGTTCGGATCCCAAACATGGACCTAGCACCACTCATCAAGCCACGTTGTGTCAGTGTCCTATATAAAAATAGAGGAAGATTGGCACAGATGTTAGCTCAGCAACAATCATCCTCAAGCAAAAGGAGGAAGATTGGCAACAGATGTTAGCTCAAGGCCAATCTTCCTCACCAAAAAAAAAGAAAAGAAAAGAAATGTGTATTTGGTCTATGTTCCCAGTTCCTAACACAGACGTCCTAAAATCCTTATAATCTCCCAAGTGACAGGGGTGCTGGGAGCATCTTTTGTTCTAATATTTGATCTTTGACCCTGCTTCCTGGCACAGGGCTCCTAAATCCCTAGGAATTCCCTGAATGATGGGGGTGACATTTTACTCTAATGAGTTGACTCTTGGTGGGCTCCTGGATAGCTTCAGGATGGGGACTGGTCACCAGAAAGATCAAGCCATAGTTAGAAGCTTGACACTTTCAGCTCCACCTCCCATCCTCCGGGGAGGGGAGAGGGGCTGGAGATTGAGTTAATAATTGATCATGCCTATGTGATGAAGCCTCCATAAAAATGCCTGAACTATGGGGCTCAGAGAGCTTCAGATGGGCAAACGCATCCATGTGTTGGGAGGGTGGTGCATCCCAAGTCCACAGGGGCAGAAGAAAGTCCTTGCACGAGGGACCTTTCCAGATCTCACTCTATATACCTCTTCATCTGGCTGTTCATCTGTATCCCTATCTCTTTTAAAATAAACCGGCAAATGTGTTTCCCTGAGTTCTGTGAGTCATTCTGGCAAATTCTCAAACCTGAGGAAGGGATTGTGGGAAATCCCCATTTATAGCTGGTTGGTCAGAAGTACAAGTGACAACTTGGGACTTGCATTTGCATCATGAAGTGGAGGCCAGTCTTGTGGGACTGAGCCTTTAACCCATGTGGTCTATGCTAACTCCCAATAGTGTCAGAATTGAGTTAATTTTAGGATATTCAGTTGGTGTCTGCTGAAAATTGGAGAATTGCTTGGTGTGGGAAAACCCTCCTCACATTTGGTGTCGGAAGTATTCTGTGGGTATAGACAAATAGTTTTTCTTTTAGTCACATTCTGAAATTCTGGGTGGCCATGAATTTTGGAAGGGACCCTATGCATCCCATAACAGGGGCATACCTGGACATGGTGCATCTCTTGTGCCCACTTCCCATCTTCCCACTGGCCAGAAATTAGTCACATGGCCACACCTAATTACAAGAGACACTGGAAAATGTAACCTAGGATTCCACCCGAGGATGAGGAAAGCAGTTGGGGGAAGAACTGCCAGTGTCTGCCACATGGGGGAGGGTCCTTGTCCAGGACGAGGAAGCTCAGGCTTCCAGGGGGAGCAATGACTCTCCTTTAGGCAGAAGCGGATATATATACTGACAACAACTCTTACGTGGTCCTCCTTGTCTGCAGCAAACACGGGCCAATATGCCCTCAGACATTTTCTCCTAGGTACGTAAGTTTCAAGGTCTGTTCCACAAGCCTGTGCGTGCCAACACAGCTGGTTTCACCACTTGTTCTTCAGGAGAAATCCTCCAAGACCTAGGTCCTATAAGGCTGGGTCCCTTGTGAACCCTTCCCCACCCTCTGAGGCAGCCTCTCCCTCCTCTCGCTTACACCTCTTTTCGGGGGAAATACGTATTCCTCATTGCGGATGCCTCCTTCCATAGGACAGTATTTCCACCGACTGTAAGCTCCTGCTGACCTCCCGATAGACCTTACTCCCTGGAAGGAGGCGAGACCTGTCGGGTTGATTTGGGAAGGTGGAACCCAGGCTCTTCCTCTTTGCTTTCTCTTGGACGTTAGTTTCCAACAAGGAGCACAAGCTATGGTCTGCTCCTCCAGCTGAGTGGGCAAGGCTGCCTGCAGATATAAGCCAGGTTTTCCAACGTCAGCTTAATAAGCGTGATATCTTTGACCCCCAATGCCTTAATCCTTTGTCATATTTCTCATTGGGTTTAGCACTGAGTCCGGGAAGAGAGGTGCCAGTGATTGAGACTTGGTGAGTCCGCATCACCTCTGCTCTAGTCTTTTTAACTTCATACTATAGTTAGTCGAATATGTCCTTATTTCTGAGGGCCTTGTGCAGTGCCTGACACATAGTAGGTGTTTGTGTTTGTTGAATGAGTAAATGAAAACTGGGAAAACAATACACATGCAAAGAAATACCTCTAAAAAACACAGGGAACTGCAAAAATAGAACATTAAAAATTTCTAGTTTTCTGTAGCGTAATTTAGCAATGTTTGTCAAGAGCTTAGGAAATGTTCATACTTTTAATTCAGGAATTCTACTTCTAGGAATTTAACCTACAGAAACTGATAGATGGGTAGAAACAGTTGTGTCCAAGTATGTTGGCCACAACATTATTTAAAATGGCAAATGTTAAAACAACCTGGGTATGTCTTATCAGTCAGGGTTCTTTGTTACAAGCAACAAAAACTAAGTCTGGCTATTTTAAGCAAAAGGAAAAAAATGGCGTTTATTAAAGGCTGGTGGATAGCTCACAGAATCTCCAGGAAAACCAGGGAATCAGGCTTGGAGGAAGCCAAAAACAATACTCAGAATCAAGCCATAAGATGTCTAATGGAGACACCCCTGCTGACGCCCCTGGGCACAAACACTACAGCTGACGTGCTCAGCACCACAGCTGCTGAATGATGGAATTCTGGAACCTTCTGGACCCTGACGGAGCTGCCACCCTCACCCCACTAGAGGCCTTGGGATCTCTGCATCTTCACGTTCCAGCTTCTGATTCCAGGCTGGGGCAAAGCCATCTCCTTGGCAAAGCCTTGGACATGTGCCTACATTCTAGCCTAGCAAGCCTGGGAAAGTGCGTATTATTTCCAACTTCCCTCACAGGAGGCAGGTTCTGCCTCTCTGGGTCGGGGAGTCTCTGAACACAGGAAGAGAGTTCAGAAGTGAAGTGCACTGAGTGGTCCATAAGAATGATGTGTATCCAGCACAGGGTCCCCTAGGAGGATTTGGCACATCCAAATGATGCAAGTCTATGGAGTCTTTGAAAAATCATGCTTGAACTGAAGCTATAACAACCTAAGGAAATTATCATGATAAATTAAGTGGGAAAAAAAATTGAGTTATAAGGGCTGGCCCAGTGGCCTAGTGGTTAAGTTCACACGTTCTGCCTCAGCAGCCCAGGGTTTGCAGGTTCAAATCCCATGTGCAGACTTACACACTGCTCATCAAGCCATGCTGTGGCAGTGACCCACATACAAAACAGAGGAAGATTGGCACAGATTTAGCTCAGCAACAATCTTCCTCAAGCAAAAAGAGGAAGATTGGCAACAGATAGTAGCTCAGGGCCAAGCTTCCTCACCAAAAAAAAAAAAAAAAACCACAAAAAAATTGACTTATGAAATAGCATGATCCCAAATATATACACATATATATTTTTTTAAAGATTGGCACCTGAGCTAACATCTGTTGCCAATTGTCTTTTTTTCTTTCTTCGTCTTCTTGTCCCCAAAGTACCCCCAGGACATAGCTGTATATTCTGGTTGTAGGTCCTTCTGGCTCTGCTATGTGGGCCACCACCTCAGCATGGCTTGATGAGCAGTGCTAGGTCTGCGCCCAGGATCCAAACTGGCGGAACCTGGGGCTGCCAAAGCAGAGTGCACGAACTTAACCACTTGGCCACGGGGCTGGACCCCCAAATATATTTTTGAAAATTCTGTGGATGTAAAACTGGAATTATATACAGCAGAATGTTAATAGAAGGACTCTGGGTGGTGAGACCATTGGTGATTTTTTTCCTATTTTATACTTTTCTGGGATTTCCAAATTTTCTAAATAAAAATGCATTTTTATAATTAGAAACCAAGGTATGCAAAGATTTTCCAGAGACTAGAAATGAGCGAAACACAAATGTTAAGTGAAACATCTCAGGAACAAGCTCTTCGGGAACACACGAGCGCTTCACTTGAAGGAAAAAGTTGACAGCAGCCTGTATCAAAACCTCAGACACACCAACATCCCTCTAAATCTACCAGAGATTAGGAGACATGGTCAGAGCTGACGTAGATTTTTCTTCATTTTCCATAACTATCCTCCTGTCAATTTCACTTAGAGGAGGCTCTCATGTAGAAATAGGCCTGCGGGCTGTGCTGGCTTGGAGGCGTCATTCTGCACCTTCCCCATCTCTAGGAGCATTCAGTACAGGGAACACAGCAGATACAGCGGACTGTCCATGTCTGCAGCTTCTGCATCTGCAGATTCAACCAACAGCGGATCAGAAGGCCTACGATGGTTGCGTCTGTACCGAACACGTACAGACTTTTTTTCCTTGTCCTTATTCTTTAAACAGTACAAAGTAACAACTACTTACATAGCATTTACATTGTGTTAAGTATGATAAGGAATCTAGAGATGATTTAAAGTATACGGGAGGATGTGTGTAAATTATATGCAAATACTACACCATTTTATATAAGGGATTTGAGCATACATGGATTTTTTTACCCCTGTGGGGGTCCTGGAACCAATTCCCTGCGGATGCTGAGGGACAACTGTACATATAAATTCCACCAATGGCCTTGGTGGAGTGGGCGGCAGGGCTGGTTGGGCCCGAGGTTGGCTGTGGCAATGGTGGAACCTAGATGGAAATCGATTGCTCCTATGTGAGCCCCAAGACATTTTTGAGGTAGGGAGCCTTTGGCATGTGAAAGAAAAGGTCAAGCTTTTAGGAGTTTGAAAGACAGGGAAATAAAATTGTGACAACCAAAGGTGTTTTCAAAAAACAGCTAAAAGCAAAAATGGGGCAAAATTCAAAATTAGCCTAAGAATTTACAGCCAAAGTTTACTGGCATTGAAGAGAAGGAAGAAAGAAACCAACACTCACTGGTTGAGCACTGGCTGCCAAAGGACCCAACAGCGGGCTAAGGGTTTTAGGGTGTATTTATCTCCTTCCCAGGGGTTACTCACTCTAAAGGGGCCCCCACTGCAGCTCAGGCCAAGGGCTTGAGGGTTTAAGGCACAATTTTCTTTTCAAAGGGCTTCCAAATTCTCACCAATATAATCATTCATTTTTGTCAAACCACAGGAACCAGTGAGGTCTCCAGGAGAGTGTTAAAATGCCTGTTGCTCTGTTCACACCAATTGGAGGTGCTTATTAAAATGCAGATTTCCAGGTGCACTGAACCCTCTTAATGTTCTGGGGAGGGTCTGGAGACCTGCTTGGTAAAGACGCTCCTGGGTGAGTGTTAAGCTCAATTATGTTTAAGAACCACGTGGCCAGCTGCCTGTCCCAGGTCTGACCTGAGCAAAGGCTTGGATTCGGTCCTGGCGTGGGCTCTGCCGTTCAGCAGGTCTGCGGCCTTGAGCACTCGCTCCGCGGATCTTTAAGTCAGATGGAGTAATAACGCCCCTGTACCTCCAGGAGGATGAAATGGGACAATAGAGATAACAGAAATGAAAACACGTTGAAAAGTTACTTGCCCTCTGCACACAGGAGGCAATGTGATCACATTAGAGACCTTCGTAGGCTTCGTAGGGAACTCAGAGTTCCATGAGGGCCAGGACAGGGCACTGCTCACTGCTTTAGCAAACTAGAGCCAGCCCCAGAAGGGCGAGCCCTACTCCTTCCCCGGTGGCTGGATGGCAGCTCTGTGTTGTTTAATTGGGTTAAACCGCCAAGAGTTCCTGCGACCCCTCTTGGGGCTGACCCCAGCACCATCCTCCTGGCGCGGGGTGGCATGCTGTCTGCAAGTCTGAGGTTGGTTCCTGTTCCGTCAAATTCCAATCCTGAGAGCCCAGTGTGGTTGGTCTGGCAGTGTGATGGAGAGAGAAGCGTCTGACTGCAGGGTGGCCTTGCTGGGCTTTGGGCCAGACCAGGGCTGCTCAGATGTGGCTGAGCCACAGCGCAAGGCAAGG
Source organism: Equus caballus (assembly GCF_041296265.1). Classification (NCBI taxonomy): domain Eukaryota; kingdom Metazoa; phylum Chordata; class Mammalia; order Perissodactyla; family Equidae; genus Equus; species Equus caballus. Next base: position 63,305,200 of record NC_091692.1, on the reverse strand, counting down.
GGAGGTGAGAGGGGCAGATAAGAGATGCCAGGCCCCAAGCAAGGGTCCAGGAGGCTTGCCCGGGCCTAGGTAGGCCTGAGCCCTCCAGGAGACCCTTCCTCTGTGAGCTAGCCCCGACCCGAAGTAGCCCCTGGTATTCCTTCATCCATCCACTATGTAACTCCTGACCACGTACAGTCATAGACCCCGTGCCAGGCTCCAGGAAGACCACAGTGGACAGCACGCCATCGCTGTTTTCAAGTTGCTTGCAATCTAGTGGTTCTTTACCCTTGAGTTTAGATTTGGAGAGCTTGTTTAAAAGGCTGATTCCTGAGGCCCTGCCCTGAGAATCTGGTTCAGCAGGGCTGGGAGGGGGTGATTATGAGGGGCGGGGTATTCCCATCAGGCTTAGAGAAACACTGCTCTGGGCTAAACGTTTTGGGGAAGAACGAGGCGAGATAAAATCTTTGAGAATGTCTCCCATTTCATGGTGACCACCTGGGGAGTCAGCTTTGGAAGGGGAAGGAGAGGGTGCCCCCTGGGGAACGAGGAGGGTTTTGGGAGTTGGAGAAGCGCTTTCTCTGGGTCGGTTCCCCCACAGGCTCCTTTGCCAGCCGCCCTCCTTCTTCCTGGGGTATGCCAATTTTCAGCGTGCTGTGAGGCGAGATGTTTGGCCTGGCGGGTGGCTGTCTCAGGCTGGATTCCCCGGTGCTTTGTAATTGTCTGCAGCTGACCTGGCTGGTGCCTTTTGGGTTATTTTCTGGACATCTTGTCCCTTGTTTATTTTCCATCCTGTTTTTCTGGCAAACTGTGAGTCTGAGTAACTTTGTACTTCTCGCCCATCCTCAAATCTTATCTCTTTTCATATCTCTTTTCAAATCATATCTCTTTTCAGACTCAGAAAGCTCTTGTAATTAACCCTACCCACCCTCAAAACCGTTTTAATGCAGAATGTGGATTAGGAAGCCTGTGAAATGCACATAATGAAATCAGGACTCCATTCTCTCCCTCCCTTCCTACCTCTCCACCCCTTGCAAGTTTTAAAATCCGTACAAAACTAAAACAATTATTTAAAAGGGAAATAACCACAAAAAAGTGAATTTCCGTGTTCTAGAAAGTTTCAGATGGTTTGTTGTGTCCTTGGAAAAATAGCACTGGCATTGATTGCAATGGTTTGGAGAGGATGAAACACAAACCAGAATGGCTCCACCCCTGGGTTCTTCTCAGGCTCTGCCACTTCCTATGTGGCCTCGGGCAATCTTTCTAAATTCTGAAAAACTCAGTTTCCTGACTCATTAAAATGGGGATATGAGGACCACCCTGTATCTCATTTAATGAAGATTAAATGAGATAATCCGTGTGAAGAGTTTAGTGCAATGCCTGACACAGAGATGTACCAAATAAATGCCTACTATCATCATCACCATATCACCATCATCATTTCTCAATGTCAGGGAGCCCACCCATTTGCTTTCTGGAATAAAATGTGGCCGCTTTAATGAGTATGATTTTTTCTCATATTTAAAAACATATTTCTGTCATTGAGCCAAGCTTTTGGGGATTTTTTCAAACTTATTGAATAAATAGTGTCGAGGAAAATAATCCATAACCAATCTGTAAATGAAAATTTGGGTGAGTTTATTCTGAGCTGAAATCTGAGGACCATGGCCCGGGGCCTTTCTTCCCAAAGGAAGAAAGGGCACCGAAGAAGTGGGGTGCACAGAGTGGTTATATACCCTCAAAGAGGGTGTTTCACATATGATTGAAATGTCCCTCCCACAATAGTCACAAGATTGCCCTGTCAGCACAGCACTTGATGGACACAGAAGGTAGTGGGTCTGCTATCTTGGTGGGCGTAGCAGGAGGCAAGTCTATTGTCTCCAGCTGGGCGGTCACAGGTGAGCGCAGCAATCAGCTTCTAGCCTAAGGAAAGATGCTTAATCCTTAAGGAGACGCCAAGTTGGGAGGGGCAGGAAAGTTGCACCTTTACCTCAAGGGCCTTTTGCTCTTGCCATAGGGATAATCTAAAGCAGATATACGATGCATGCACAACGGCCACAGTCAGGCCCTTTTGAAAAGACAAGGTCAGGCCAAATTAGGTTTATACCAAATGGCTTCCTCATATTCTCCAATATATCCTATTGCTTGCCATTTTTATTTGTCAATAGTATAATGTCAGGCTCTGAACTAAGCATTACATGTCATTTCTCTTTTAATTTTCTCAATACTCCTACAAAGTTCAGCTCTTTTATTGTTAACATTTCATGTGGATAAGGAAATGGAGTCAGAGAGAGTGAGTAACTTGTCAAGGGCACACAGCTATCAGGTGGCAAAGCTAGCTCTTTAATTTGGGTCTGCTCATCATTTTGCTTGAGTAAATGCTTCATCACTCTGAACTCTGGTCTCTTCATCTATATAGAAAAATATAGGATAGTTGTTAAGAGCAAATAATGAATGATTGATAAATTATTCAAAAATTGAAATTATCCATTTCAGCTGGAAAACGCAGGATTGTTATGAGATTTAAATGAGAAAGCACATTTTTATAAAGCACCTAGCATATCATAGTCATTTAAGAAATGTCAATAGTCTTATTTGTCTTAGTATGCCAACTCCATCATCAAACACCCCCCAGCTCCCCAAATGGCCTAGCGTGGGGCAAGCAGAGTAAGTACCCAGTATTTATTTCTTAACTAAATGAACTTGAGCTTCTTTTTTTTTTTTTAAAGGAAGATTAGCCCTAAGCTAACATCTGCTGCCAATCCTCCTCTTTTTTGCTGAGGAAGACTGGCCCTGAGCTAACATCCATGCCCATCTTCCTCTACTTTATATGTGGATGCCCACCACAGCATGGCTTGCCAAGCAGTGCCATGTCCACACTGGGGATCCGAACCGGTGAACCCTGGACCACCGGCACGGAACATGCGCGCTTAACCTCTGCGCCACAGGGCCGGCCCTGAACTTAAGTTCTTCACAGGCCTTCTAACTGACAATGCGCCCTGTGATTCTTGGTGGCGCAGCCTGACCCACAGCACACCCTTGGGATGGCAGGGCCCTAGGCACTGCTGGTCCCCTGTACTCGGTGAGGCCTCTTATCAGAAGACTGCATGAGAAAATGAGGAGCTGCCAAAGACTATTTGAAGGACTGAGCAGGAGTTGGAGGAGGGGGAAGGTTGGAGGGAGCACAGCGGGAAAACCAGGGAGAACTGGAAGTGAGACGAGAAGCAGGTGGAGAGACCCGGTTCCTCCCCTCTGTTAAAGGATTGCCGTGCTCCTGGTTGTGCCAGGGAAGCCTTTGTGTAGCTTAGACCCCACCCAGTGCAGTGTTTCCTAGCCTCTTCCCTTCTGTCCATCCCCAGTGGCCTCACTATTTAGGTCCTAGTCACTGGCTGGCACCTGGAGTAGCCTGCCGGCTGTGTCAATGGGGTCACAGGCTGGGCTGCTGGAAGAGGAGACTAGTTTGTTTCTTTCTCACAGAACAGTTCAGGTGGACACTCCAGCTTTGGGGTGGTGACTCAACAGCCATCAGAGGCCCAGGCTCCCTCCATCTTGCTGGTCAGCCTCCCCCAGGGTGTTGCCTTCCCTGTGCAAAGATGGCTCAGCAACACATCCACAGCCCACGGGATGAAAGAGGCAGAAGAGGAGCATGAGCTCCTTGCCTCGTAAGGACATGATCCAAAGGTGGCGCGCGGTCTGCCCTCCACAGCCTGTTGACCGCAGGGATTTTGAAAATTAGTGGGGACCGTATTGGTTTGCTAGGGCTGCCGTAACAAAGTACCATAGACTGGGGGGCTTAAACACTGGAAATTTATTTCTCACAGTTCTGGAGGCTAAAAGTCCAAGCAGGTTTGCTTTCTCCTGAGGCCTCTGTCCTTGGCTTGCAGATGGCTACCATCTGCCTGTGTCCTCACACGGCCTTTCCTCTGTGTTCGTCCCTGGTGTCTCTGTGACTAAGTTTCCTCTTCCTCTAAGGACACCAGTCAGAGTGAATTAGGGCCCACCCTAACGGTCCATTTAACTTAATCACTTCTTTAAAGCCCTTTCTCCCCATACAGTCCCATTCTGAAGCACTGGGGGTTGGGCCTCTAACTCAGGAATTTGGGGAAGACGTAATTCAGCCTGTAACAGGAGCCATCTGTCCAGCTAAGCTATAGAAGAGGGCAGATACCGAGGAACTACCAGCAGTCTCTACCACATCCCTGTTTTCCTGCCTCCAGCCTCTGTCTTCCAAAGCACTGCTCGGAGGGACTGTCTAACTCACAGCTCTAACAAGCCAGATTCCTCCTCTGCTGAATATGCACGGGGCTTTTCTGCCTCCACGCCTTCGCTTATTCACTCTCCTCCCCTTGGAATGCCTTCCTTCCACGTCCAGCATTCCATCACTCCCCACCTCCTCCCACAGATTCTTCAGGGGTCGTTTAAGTGCTTGGCAAAATCTTTTTAAATCTCCCCAACAAAATGTCGTTTCATTTGCTCACTCATTCAAGCATACCATCCACAAACGTCTGCTAATTGCCCACTGTGCACAGGGCTGGGCGAGATGCTGGGTACCCGAGGGAAATGAGCAGTGCCCGCCCTCTAGTCTCACAGTCAGGGATGGAATCTTCACCTCCTTGCTTCACTGTACTTTGATTCCACTCAGATTCTAAAGAAAAAACACTCCTTCCGTGTGTTTCCTCTACTCTCAATACTTCACTACAACTTTGCTTCTCTTCTGACAGCAGATGTGTGGGTTTTCCATACATCAATTTTGTGTCACCAGCTGGCTGTCCTACAATTTAACTCAATTCTTTTTTTTATACATATTTTATTTATTTATTTATTTTTAAAGATTTTATTTTTTTCCTTTCTCTCCCCAAAGCCCCCCCAGAACATAGTTGTATATTTCTCGTTGTGGGTCCTTCTAGTTGTGGCATGTGGGACGCTGCCTCAGCGTGGTTTGATGAACAGTGCCATGTCTGCGCCCAGGATTCGAACCAACGAAACACTGGGCCACCTGCAGTGGAGCAGACGAACTTAAGCACTGGGCCACGGGGGCAGCCCCTTAACTCAATTCTGACACTGTCTACTTGGAGATGGCATCAGATCCCACAGATTAACAGCTCAGCCCCTCAAGACTGTCCCCTGCCCCCTCTTCAGGCGATAATTGCCAAATGCAAGTCCAGGTTGTCTCCTGTGCTTCTGACCAACCGTCTGTAAGTCCAGGTTTCCCATGACCTCTTCGTTGGGTCTGATAAATTTGTAGAGCAGCTCTCAGAACTCAGGAAAAGTCCACTTACAAGATTACTGGTTTGTTATAAAAGGATGTAACTCAGGAACAGCCAGACAGAAGAGATGCACGGGGCAAGGTGTGTGGGAAGGGCGTAGAGTCCACGCTCTCTGAGCAGCCACTCTCCCAGCACCTCCACATGTTCACCAACCTGGGAGCTCTCTGAACCTCATCCTTTTGTGGTGGTGGTGGTGGTGGTTGTTGTCTTGGAGCCTTCATTACAGAGGCGTGATTCATTATATCATTGGCCATTGGTGATGGATTCAACCTCCAGCCCCTCTCCCCTCCCCAGAGGTGAGGAGGAGGGGCTGAAAGTTTTAATCCTCAAATCAAGGTTGGTTCCCCTGGCAACCAGCCATCCTCCTTAGGTTACCTAGGGGCATTCCAAAAGCCACCTCATTAACATAAAGTGTGGTTGAAAGGGGCCTGTTATGAATAACAAAAGACATCCATTTCACTTTTATGGCTCTGGTGCTATTTCAGGAACTGGGAACAAAAGATGCCCCCAGAGCTGGTATCACTTAGAAAATTACAAAGGTTTTACGAGCTAGTGCCAGAACGGAAGACCAAATATATGTTTCTTTTTATAAATCACAATATCACAGATGTCTATGCCACACTCTGCTGTGTAAGGCTGCTATTTATACACTGGCTTTATCTCCTCTTCCAGAGCGGAGGTGCAAGGTCTAAGGCTCAGCATAGGCTGCAAGCTGCCTGGGTCAATAATATATAATTTAAAAAGCAAACCTGATCACTTCTGGATATGTACCCCAAAGAATTGAAAGCAGGGACTCAAACAGATATTTGTACACCCAGGTTCAGAGCTACATTACGGCCAAAAGGTGGAAACAACCCAAATGTCTATGTGGATGAAATGGATTCACAGGGATGAATGGGATAAATAAAACCTGGCATATCCATACAATGGAATGTTAATCAGCCTTAAAAAGAGAGGGAATTTTGACACAGGCTACATCATGGATAAACCTTGAAAACACTGTTAAGTGAAATAAGCCAGTCACAAAAGGACAAATACCGTATGATTCCACTTACCTGAGGTCCCTAGAGTAGTCAGATTTATAGATAGGGGAAGTGGAATGGTGGTTTCCGGGGACTCCGGCAGGAAGGTTGGGGAGCTACTGATTAATGCGGACAGTTTCAGTTTGAGAAAATGAAAAGTTCCAGAGACGGATAGTGGTGATGGTTGCCCAACAACGTGACTGTACTTAATGCCACCGAATTATACACTCAAAAGTGGTGAAGACGGTAAATTTTATGTATATTTTACCGTCCTCCTCTGCAGAAAAGCAAACCCGGTAACTTGGGCAGCGCGGAGAGCACCCTTCCCTCGGGTCAGCCCCAGCCAGCTTGTCTCAGAGTAATAATGTGTGAGGTTTGTGTGTCCACACTCAGCCGGATGCGGCCCGGAGAACGGGGCATTGTTCCGGGGGGGAGGAGAAGGTGCAGAAGTGAGAACCCGCTTCAGGTACTTCCCCGTCAGCCTGGAGACGATGACAAGTTGCACCCTCCATTCACAGAAAGCAGAAAAAGAGGGCGCGAGCTTAACTGTTGGCGGGAAGATTTACATCTTTCTCCCTAGCAGTGTACTTTCCTCTTTGACGCTGAACGATCGTGGCTCTCCCGCAGGAAGAACGGGCGGGCTCCCGGCGGCGCACCGCGGGCCCGGTAGGGGGCAGGCGGCCGCGCCTCCCGAGAGACCTGGGCGCCCCCGGCCGGCTGTCCTGCCCTCTGCCCAGCCGCCCCCTCCTTCCGGACGGCGCAGGGAGCGGGGACAGTCTTCCCTCGCTCTTCCACCCACCGCGGTCACAGGAAGGACCGAGCCTTGAACCCCACGTGGTGGGCGGGGAGGGCGCTTATTCGGATAGGTTTTAAAGCAACAGGCACCATTTCTTGACTCGTTGCTGACCCGTCAGGGAGGGCTTTGCTACGGCGAGTTTTGTGAACTTTAATAAACCTTTGATGCAGCGATGACTTCCAGAGCTAACCCAGCCTGGCTATTTTTAGGAGAACTTCTGACCTAGGTCTAGATAAAAAAAAAAAAAAGGGGTGCCTAACAGTCCCCAGCTGGCTGGGCCCGGAGATAGTGAATGCTCCTGTCACCTTCCCATGCCCGGTTGTTTTGCCTGGAATGCTGCTGAGTGCCGCAAACCCAGGGCCCAGCTCGGGCTGTCAGAGCTTCTCCTGAGTGTCCCAGCGCCTGCCTGCACCGGCTGGGCTGGGCTGGGCTGGGCTGGCCCGGGCTGGGCTGATGAGCTCTTTCAGCTTGATCCCTCACTGTTCCCAATCTTCCCAGCTCCTGAAACCCGAAGTATGTGGAAATTAGAGATTTCAATTATTGAAAATAAGCATTATGGACGGCATCTCAATCTTATTTCAAAGGAATGTGTTATTCCTTATTTCAAAGGAATCAAAACTGATATGCCATGATGATCAGATATATGATGAGGGTTAGTATTGGATAGTGTGAAAATCAGTCTTGCTGAGTTCAAATCCCAGTGTTGTCACTTACTGTGCGACCTCGAGCAAGTTATTTGACTTCTTTAGCCTCATTCCCCGTATATGTAAAATGGGAACGATAGGTACCTCATTGAGATACTGTGAGGATTAAATGATATATTACCTATAACGTGCTCAGCAGAGTAACTGGAATACAAAGTTACTGTAATTGTTATTAACATTCAAGCAGAAGAACATATTTATTTATACATAACTTTGATTCTTGATCTTCTTCTAAGACGTTTTCATGCCAGATCTGTATCTTTTCAATAATCAATATGCAGTAAAAAGCAGAGAAAAACATGGCAGTATCAGAATGCAGAACACTGAGAAGTACTTTATCACAGCTCTCCAAACACCTGGATGCCTAGCACACTCGAGTGTTGTTTTGCCACCTGGAGGCCTTGAGCATTTCTGGGCAGACTATATGTCCCTGATTTTGAGGGGATCTTAGAGGGAGAAAGTACGTCTGAGATGTACGTGATTTTTCACTCCAAACAAGCAGTAACTGAAAGCACATGCTCAGTACTGAATTGCATGTCTGGGGAGGCAGCCAGAAGCAGAAAACTTGAAGTATGAACCTTGCCCTCCAAAGAACGCAGATCTAATATAAGGCTCCCACCACCATGCCATTTCTGGTAGCCCAGATTGGCATTCTCCATGTTCTTCAACCTTTTTTAGAAGAGTCATCTTCAAGGGCAAGAGAGAAGTTTACTGGCAAACTAACCTGGGAATGAATCCAAGTCATGTCATGGGGAACTCGAGCTCTTCTTTGCCGGGGCCTGGAACTGGCGTAAGGGGATGCGGGGACCTTTGTCATACTGTGGTGAAAAGTTGGCTATATACAAAAGCCAAGGTTTACTATCTTGGTGTGAGATGCTCACATCATATAGAGCTGTACAGAGAAGACCATTTCCATTTATGGGATCAAATCATTTCACCAATTGTCTTTTCCTCTGAAACCGTGCACAACAGCATTAGTTAAAGCTGTTGCTTGGAGACATGCCCACGGGTCTACGTGGGTACTACCGACTTTATAGGACTTCTTTTTCTTCTTCTTTCTCTTCATCTCCTTATTTAAGTGGAAACCAGAAGCGTCACCTTGAAAACATTCCCAAGCACTCACACCTCATACCATTCTTCACAAATGAGCCATGTAATTTGTGTGACCAATCATAGTAATTAAATAGAAGGGGATTTTGGACTTCATTTTGATGTTTCTGATGTTTGGAAAGCCCACTAAATATCAAACCAGACAGCCTGATTCATGTCCAACATCACACCTTACAGACTGTTGAGTATTACAGCTCCTAATTGAATGTAATTTTCAGTATGGGCTCCTAAAGCACCCCCAGCTTTCCCTTCTTGGGACTCAATTATTACTATATATCTAGATAATACTACTGACCCCTTCCTGCCAGGCCCTCCTAACACTCTAAATTGCCCTCCCGCTACCGAGAGTAATGATGAATTTGCATTGAACCATATACATCTAGCTCATGCTTGTATGACATGGCATTTATTTTACAAACTGGGAATGTAGCAGCCATTTGTCACATTGCTTGCTCTGTATTCATTGGAATTTTTTTTAAAACATTTGATTTTCATTGGGGGACTACTTGTTCCCAACTCTGAGTGCATGTGGTTTGAGAGGGGGAATCCATGACCCTACTCCCAACACCACCTCCTCTCAGATCCAGGGCCACCATGTAATCCAAGCCTTGATGGCTGTATAATCTACCCCCCAAGTCACGGAGATGGTGCAGCAATGAGTGCGCCAGTGGCCCAATTAGACTTCGAGTAGGGATGTTTATTGGAACACTTGAGAAGTGTTCCCTTTCCCTGGGGGTTCCCAAGAGACTGGAATGTGAACCTGGAATGGCTGGCGGCCGTTTTACCTCCGAGTGGGAGGAGCCTGTTCAAATGAAATTAACTCAGAGAAAGCAGAGCCAAAGGACAGAAACGGAAAGAGACCAAGTCCTGATGACAGCACTAGAATTTCTGGAGACCCAAAAATTTTCATTTGGACTTCTGGTTGTTTATACTAAAAATCAAACCTTTTTTTACTTAAGTCAGTTTGAGTTGTGTTTATTGAATAAATAAATGGATGAATGAGTGAACGAATCTGATCATATACCAACAAAAACCAAGAACACTTACTACAATCCCAGTGTCTAGGCCATGGCCTTCTAGAATGTTCTGCTATCGAATCACAGTGAGTCATTCCCATGTTGTTGCAGTCCCTGTTCGTTGCCCACCCATCTGCCACCCCTCCTGCCCTCTTCCCTCCCTGTTCTTTGTTAACAGGGCAGCCAGGTTCGAGCCCACAGGAATAACTCATGATTGATCTCCACAATGTCTCAATAGACTGCATATTACAGGACTTCTAGGATCACTGGTCCCTACTCATTAAATGACAGTAGCCATTTTTGACAACTAAAAATGTCCTTCCCCTCTCTCTTGCCCTTCCCTATGTTTTCAAACTCCCATTACTCCATTTTTCTAAATATTCATTTTCCCAAATCCTCTTGCAGCCAGAGGTGACCATATGACCTGGCTAATAAGAAGTAAGAGGAGTGAAGTTCTACTAATAAAAAATATTCATTCTTGTCCCCTATCTCTTTTTTTCTGCTTTAAATATAATAGTGTGAGGATGTGATGTCTATGATACAGCAGCCATATTTAGACCATGAGTGTATTAGTTTTCTAAGGCTGCTGTAACAAATTACTACAAACTTGGTGACTTAAAACAACAGAAATTTATTTTCTCACTATTCTGGAGACCAGAAGTCGGAAATCAAGGTGTCAGCAGGGTTGGTTCCTTCTAGAGGCTCTGAGGGAGAATCCACTCAATACTTCTTTCTTAGCTTCTGGTGGTTGCTGGCAATCTTTGCATTCCTTGGCTTAGAGACACATCACTCTAATCGCTGCCTCTGTCTTCACATCACCTTCTACTCTGTGTTTCTCCTCCCCTTTTCTTCTCTTATAAGGAAACTTGTCATTGGATATAGGGCCCATCCTAATCTAGGATGATCTTTATACTGAGCCTCTTAATCTCAAGTTCGTGTGCCTGATGTGTGATATGACAAACACTGAGACATTGGTCCTTGGAGATGGAGAAAGGTTTATTCGAATTGGCCAAAATGAGAAGGTGGGAGGATAGGCTCTCTCAAATCCGCCTTAACAAGAGCAGAAAGCAGAGGGTTTTATGGAGCTAAGGGGCTTGGCAGGAGGAGCTTTGGAGAAACAAAGGGGTCACTCCTGATAAGCCCCTATGCAATCTGACTTCTGGGCGTCAACAGCAGCTGGGGCTGGCCATCTGGTAGTTGCAACTTCCCTGGAAGTCATTCTCTTACTTCTGTCAAACAAACTCCCAAATCCTTGAGACCTGAGTCACCCTTCAAGTTAAACAAGAAAACAGAGGGGGCAGGCCCCATGGCCGAGTGGTTAAGTTCGCTCGCTCTGCTTCGGCAACCCAGGGTTTCATCAGTTCGAATCCTGGGTGCGGACATGGCACCACTCATCAAGCCATGCTGAGGAGGCATCCCACATGCCACAACCAGAAGGACCTACAACTAGAAATACACAACTATGTACTGGGGGGCTTTGGGGAGAAAAAGGAAAAATAAAATCTTAAAAAAAAAAAACAAAAACAAGAAAACAGCAAATTGACAAGATTCATCTAGATCTGTGTTGGGATCAAGGTCAAAAGGCAATCATGTTCTTACTGAATATCTGCAGTGACCCTCAGGTACCTGGCTTCAATCTCATCTCTAGATTCTTCACTTAATTATATCTGCAAAGATTCTTCGTCTAAATAAGGTTGCATTCACAGGTTCTGGATGAACATATCTTTTGGGAGGCCACTATTTCACCCACTACAGTGAGGTAACAAGTCTAGGATGGAAACATGTGGAAAGTCAACGTGAGAATGCCAGAGAAGAATGTTAGAAAGATTCAGTGCTCTTGATGACATCAGTCACCCATTGATGGTTTTTGAGCCACTGATTCAAGGCCAGAATTTCTCACCTCTAAGGCTTATGTCAATTAATCGAGAAGTTTTGAAATGAGAACTAACAGCTCTTCCTCAGACACACATACAGCAGTCAGGCCTCCGATGCAAGATTTCCCCCTAGTTAATTTGCTGCTTTCACCTAACCATCAGTTTAGAGGAACCTGGCAAATTCAGCAATAAGACAGGGAAATTAAATGTAATTTAAATTATCACTTTTGGTGAATTAGGAAGGATGTAAGAAACAGGAAAAATCAGGGCAATGTGCCATTCAATGTTGACTTATTTTGACCAGAAATGCTTAATTTCAGAGATTCCTGGTAGAATTTTGTAGGAAAGGCAGCTAATGTGCTCTAGGAAGCTGTGTTAAGGGAACACATGAAGCCGAACTGCAGCTCCAGAGCTCGCAGGCCTCTGCACAGAACCCTTCCCTGGGATAAGATACAGAGGAAGGCAGGGGAGAATCAAGTTCTTTTTGGAATCAGGCAGCTGGTGTTTTTTGTTTTGTGTCTTTTAAAATTACCTAAACCGGGCAAGCCCAGTGGCCTAGTGCTTGAGTTCAGCATGCTCCACTTCGGTGGCCAGGGTTCAGTTCCTGGCTGCAGATCTACAATGCTTGGCTGTCAGTGGCCTTGCTGTGGCAGCGGCTTACATACAAAAAGGGGAAATTGGCAACAGACATTAGCTCAGGGTGAATCTTGTTCAACAACAAAAAAATTACTTAAGTAGCATATATATTCCCTCTGTCTTTTTCATTTTTGAATTTAATTTCTTTATATATGCCTTAAAATATGTAAAATTTTCTCCAGATGCGTAAATGCAATTGTATGTGGTTCCTCTTTGTTTTTCTTTTCTGTTTATTATTGGTTCCCCCTTCCCTCTCTGGTCTTCCCTTTATGATGTGATCTCTACTCCCTACCCACTCACTTGTAGCCCATGATTACAACCAAACGTGCATCCGTATTTTAATCTATACGTGAGGCCATAGCCAGGACTGCCCATGGAAAACTCCTAAGTGGGTATAAATGGTAAAGTCCTGAATCCTGCAAATGCAGGCACAGATAACGGGGAGTCACACAATCTGAGACTCAGGCACCAAAAAAGAGGAGCTCACTCACTGTGGACAAGCAAGTTTCAGCTCTCAGGCTCCAGACAGTGCGCTCGGCGACAGTTTGCAGAGCCGCAGAACTGCTGACTGAGGAGCGCCACCTGCTGGGGCCCTTACAGGGGTGGAAGGCAAAAGTCCAGGAGGCCTCTGTTTAGGGCGGCCTCCTCACCTGGCTGGGGCCCTCTATAGGAGGAAGAGAAGGCAGCCCCAAGAACTGCCCTCTCTCAGATGTATCCTTTGTCTGTGCTGTTCTCATATACTTTTTAGGCTGAATGGAGCTTGTGAGTAGGGCTGAACAGTATTCCAGGATTTCATCTTTGAACCCAGTTCAGTTCTTCTCAGATTCAGGCATAAGGCCTAAATATAGAGGAATATATTTTAAAATTAGTTTGTATATCAAAAGTTAAATTAGGAGCCACCCCTGGGGGCCTAGTGGGTAAGTTCAGCATGTTCTGCTTCGGCAGCCCAGGTTCAGTTCCCTGGCCTGGACCTACACCACTCTGTTAGCAGCCATGCTGTGCTGGCAGCCCACATGCTAAAAATAGAGGACGATTGGCATGGATGTTAGCTCAGGACAAATCTTCCTCAGGAAAAAAAAGTTAAATTATAAAATTATATGCATTCTTCTGTATCTTCCTTTTTCTTGAGAAATTCCCTCTAATTCAACTGGCATAGTGCTAACGCATTCCTCTGTAGCTGTTGTGTGATATTCTGTGGTGTGCATGCTCTGTCACCATTAGTGAGTGTCCACAGCATCTCCAGTTTTTCTTCTCTTTCTCTTCTTTTCTTTTTTATTTTTTTTTTTTTACTGTTATAAAAATTTCTGCAATAAACATTTTTGTAAGATGCCCTGAGGCATGGGCACTTTTATGGGTATGGAATGGAATCCCAAGAACAAGATTAGTGCAGACATGGATGAACCTTGAAAACATTGTGCTAAGTAAAAGAGGGGAATCACAAAGGACCACAGTCTGTATGATTCTGGACGTATGAAATGTCCAGAACAGGCAAATCCAAAGAGACAGGCAATAGGTTGTTGGTGGTAGCCTAGGGCTGGTGGGAGGAGTTGTAGGGAACTGGGAGTGATTACTAACGGATAGAGAGGAAAGTTCTAAAATTGATTGCGGTGATGGTTACGCAACTCTGAACATACTAACAGCCCTTGGATTATATACCTTAAATGGGTGAATTGTATGGCATGTGAATTATATCTCAATAGAACTGTTATAAAAAGGAATGATGGGGCCGGCCTGGTGACAAGTGGTTAGGTTCCTGCACTCTGCTTTGGTGACCTGGAGTTCACCGGTTCAGATCTCAGGCGTGGACTTACACGCTGCTTATCAAGCCATGCTGTGGCAGACGTCTCACATATAAAATAGAGGAAGATTGGCACAAATGTTAGCTCAGGGCCAATCTTCCTCAGCAAAAAGAGGAGGAGTTGCAGCAGATGTTAGCTCAGGTTAATCTTCCTCAAAAAAGAAAAGAAAAAAGAATGAGATTACTAGGTCAAAATGTATACGTATTTTTATTTTAATAGATGCCACTAGACTACTTTTCAAAGAGGCCATAGCTCTTCCCATTTCCCCGTATCCTCATTAGCAATAGGTCTTAAACTTTTTTCCAGTTTTTTTTTTTAATCTTCCTTTTCCTTTGCTTGAGGAAGATTAGCCCTGAGCTAACCTGCAAACCTGGGCTGCTGAAGCAGAGTGTACTGAATTTAACCACTAGGCCACGGGGTCAGCCCCCAACTTTTTCCCAGTTTTGCCAATCTGATGCATATAAAGTGATATCTCATTTTTGCTTCAATTTGTACCTCCTGGCTAGATTCTCATTATAAAAGTTTCAAAAATACTTCAGTATATAAAGTAATAAGTACGACCGCCTTTCACTTCTCATGTCTCCCTTAAAGTAACCATTCTCAACAGGTAAGTGGGTTTCTAGGCCCCTTTTAATGCTTGTATAAGCTAACACACATACACATATCAGTTTATAATTGATGAATAGAATCACGCTATAATGTTCTATGACTTGTTTTTTGCACATAACAATATGATTAGAGTTCTTTCCAAATTATTATATATAGCTCTAGCTCACTTGTGTTAACGGCTAACTGATATACCATGGTATGGATAGATTCTGATTTATTTAACCTTGATGGATATTAGATTATATCCAATGTTTTGTTATTTCAGACCACATCTCAAAGAACAACCTTGTCCATTATTGAGGTGAGACTCACATAATATAAAACTAACCATTTTTTTAAAGTGAACAATTCATTTGCATTTAGTGCATTCACGATGTTGCATAACTACCTACTCTATCTGGTTCCAAAACATTTTCATCACCCAAAAGGAAGCCCTGGACCCATTAAGCAGTCACTCCCCATTCTCCCCTTCTGTGAGCCCCTGGCAACCACGAATCTGTCCCTATGGATTTATCTATTCTGAATATTTCCTATAAATGGAATCATATAATATGTGACTTTCTGTGTCTGGCTTTTTTGACTTAGCGTGATATTTTCAAGATTTATTCCCCATTGTAGCATGTATTAGTACTTCATTCCTTTGTATAGCTCAGTAATATTCCATTGTATAATAAACCACAATTTGTTTATCCATTCATCCGTTAATGGGTTGTTCACGCATCTTTGAGCTCATAAATAACTAATGCATTAAAACCTTACTATGTGCCTGCCATTCTTCTGTTGCTTTAAAAGCATGAACTCATTTAATCCCACAGATGTCCTGTAAGGTAGACCCCTTATCCCACCTTATATCCCCAGACCCAACACCACTGAGCCACTGAATTCATCAACTCTCAGTTCTGCCTACCTCTCAACTTCTTATGTGTTATAATATAGGACTTATTGCTTAAACCACTTTGAGTGAGTTATTCTGTTACTTGGAGCTGAAAGCACCCTGTCTAATATATCTATATTCCCTACCTGCCTCCCACCCACCCCAACTAGACTCTAAATTCCCTGAGAGCAAAAACTGTGTCATTTGAATTTATCAGCTCTTGGCACAGTACCTGACACGTAGAAGTTGCTCAACAAACAAGTGTTGAATGGTAAATGAATAAAGTGCTTTGAAACTGAAGCTAAGGAAACAGCTGATTTGGGTTTGCATATTGGCAAAGTCATCATCATCATCATCATCATCATCATCAGAGACGGATCCTGAAGAACAAGTTGGAGTCCATTCGATGGGAAATGGCACTTCAGGCAGAAGGAGAGGTCTAAGCCATCCCTAGAGCTGTGTGGCACGGTCCTGGCACCAGGGAGCAGGCTTTCATAAGCTGAAGAAATGGAAAAGGCAGGAGGTGAAGTTGGAAATGTTGGTTCAGATGCCTACAGAGTCTACAGGATTGCCATAAAGAATTTGAAACTTTTTCTTCCATGATTGGGAGTCATTGAAGAGTTCTGGGCAGGAAGATGGTGTATCTGGACCAGCAACTTAGAAGGATCCATACGGAAGCCATTTGGAGAAAGGATTGGAGGTTGGCAAGCCTGGAGGCGGAGAGAACAATTACAAGATATATTTATCATGCCCTTTATATTGCAATTAGCAATACCCAAACGCAAATAACAAGAAGTAGAATTACTAGCTCCCTTGCCACAGGAAGGGCAGAGGTATTGCTGGGCTTCAGGAACACCTGGAACCTGGGTCTGGATCACTGCTGGGCCTCTCGGGTTCTGCAGCCAACTCTGATCCTCTCTGTGTGTTGGCTTCAGTCTCTCAGGCTGACTTACTCTACATGACACATGGTTGCTCTCTGGTCCTGGGCCTCAGATCTCACACTATCACTCGTACCAGAGAATGACACTCACCACCTCTGTCCCGAGATCAAATGTCCCAGGGAAGTGCTCTCATTGGCCAAGCTTGGGTCAAGTATCCATCCCTGGTCCAATCAATAGTGGCCAAGATAACAAGATCTCAAGACAACGGCAGTTTCCCTTCAAGACACATGACCAGAGATGGAGAAGAGGAGCAGCTCCGTTCTGGGGTCAGAAGAACCACTGTTTGTTACCATGACCTGTTGTTATAGTGCATCAAGATGTGAGGAGCGCCCAAACCAAGGAGCCCTGGGAGGGAGAAGAAAAGGTGATTTCAGGAGGTTTTTAGAATGCTCAGTTGCTGCCCTGTATTTTCCTGCACCGGGAGCCAGCTGTCTCATCAGTCACTGAGAGTCTGAGCTTCCTCTGAGCCTGCACCTCCGGGTCCTTTATAGATCTCCGGAACCTGGATACTTGAAGACTGGAGACCTGTCCTTCAGCTTTGCAGCCACACTTCTTCCACTTGAGCCCGAGAAAGGGCACAAAGCCCTGAGAGGTAAAAAAAAGTGAGCCTCTTTTCCATGAATCGCTGCAAACTTGCCTAACTAAATGGGGACTCAAAATAGAATTTAAGTCAATTTAATAGTTTTAAGCTTTAGAAAAATAAAGTTACAGTTCCCGTTCCTCTGGTTTTAGGGACTGAGATTTGGTCCTACATTTGTGACACCAGTACCTGGCACCTAATAGGTTCTGATCAATTCTTTGTTGAGTGATTGAGAGAAAAGCTGGCCCAGATGGGTCTGCAAGGGACCTCAGGTCAAGGAGAACCTAAAGGAACCCGGGCGAGAGGGAGCCCAGAATACAAGCTCCACTTGTTTTAGCTTCTTTCCTTGGATGAGTTCTGATCCCACCCTCAGTTGAGCCACTTCCTGCTGGTATTTCACGGTGGTGATGGTAATGTGTATGTGTGTGCGAGTAGGGCTGTGTGGGAAAAGGTGGGATTGTGTTAAAGAAAGCACAGAATTCTTCAGGATTCCACCAGAGGGGACAATTCTGGAATCAAGGCACCCAAGGGAGTCTTGGGTTTTAGTGACCAACATTCAAACAGGTTTCTCCTTTTTCCTCCTGCATTCTTCCACCCCAGAGTCCCACGGCCTGGGGCACTTGGCTGCTCCTGTCTTAGACCTGCAGGTGTCATCTGCTGCCTGGAGGCATGCTTCAAATGGCAGAGACTTGAAGCTTGCCTGGAGCTGAAGAGGAGGCTCTGGCCCCGGCCAGGAAGAGAAGCCCAGTCTCCGCACTGTGGCTACCCCCAATGGCAATCTCCCAAAGAAAAACTTCAGCTGGAACTTTCCATCTGGCCTTGACTTTGGGTGGAAAGATGCTGGGGGAACAGAGATGATAGTGTCCCTCCTGGCTGACAGGAAGGCAAAGCAGTTGCTCTCAGCTCGCCTCATGCTGGCTGCTGGCTGAGGGGCTCTGGCAAGCTGGCTGGGGCTGGGGGTGAAGGGGCGCTCAGCCAGTCGAGCTAGCAGGGCCCGTGTCTCTGGCCGGTGTCTGTTAGCAGAAACATCTGGCTGTGACCTCCGCAGTTCCACCCAAGGCCTGGGAAGCCGATGAAGGGGTGGGACCCACTGCCCTCTGTCAGCCCCACCAGGAAAGAGGAAGCCAGCGCCTTCCCCAAAGCTGGGCCAAGAGAGGCTCTCTGCCCAGAGAGGAAAGGCCCCAGGCAGCTTGCGGTGGAGCGGGGTCGTTTTAAAGCATGCACGTGTGCTGCCAGGAAAAGCTTACCCCACCTGGAAGATCAGAAGAGGCTCTGAGTGGGTCAGACCTTGGTTATTTTTAACCCTGAGTCGGGTTACAGATAGCATTTCTGCCACAGTCTCAACAGCTCTGGAAGGCAGGAGGCTGTGCTGGCAGGAGCTGGCGTGAGAGGGCGCGGCAGCTGATTCTCGTCATGCTGACACAGGGAGAGCCACCAGCGCAGGGGGCCGGCCAATATGCAAACACCGGCGCTGTGGACTCCAGTAACCCGGCGGCAAGCTCCCTCCACAGAGGTGCCCTTTCCCCTCAGGAAGTTTCGCACTTTAATAAGAAAGGCTCATAGAGTTAATTCCTGCAACAGGAAGGAGCAGACACCACTAGACCTTGCAGTGTAGGGCAGGGGGGCACCCGAGGGACAAATCTCAGGTCCATCCCTCAAGGAGGAGGCATCTGGGCACATAGAGGCAGACTGGGGCAAGGACCAAAAGAGAGTTTATAAGCAAAGAGCTGAAAGCAGAGAATTAAGGTGTCTGGGGTGGTGGCGGGCAGGGTGGGTGCTGGGACTTGTGGCTGGGAGAGGGGAGGAGGTGGCATGACAGCTGGACCTTGGAGGGTGGGTAGGATTTGCCAGGCAGATGGGGAGTGAACAGGAAGAACCGCAGAAGGAACAGCCTGAGCCAAAAATAGGAGGGATCAGGGCACACTAGTGCATGGTGACACATTCCTGTACCCAGAGTTTATGACTCTGAGAGTCTGGGAGAAAATGCTGGAAGGGTAAATTGAAACTGCCTGTCAAGGAGTTCTGACTTCCAGCCATAGGCAAACAGAGTCAAAGAAGGGTTTTGTGATCAAAGAAGGGAATAACGTGATCTGAGTTATGCTTTTAAAATGTTTCTTGGCTAGCCATGGGGAAGGCTGGGCCGCAGGAGAGAGCCTGGATGCGCAGAGACAGGCAAGGGGCTGGCACAGCAGCTCCCACTGGGGGAAGGAGGAAACAGAGTAAGGGACAGGAGCCCTCACTGGGGGTTACTCAGTAGAGGTGGGGGAATGGGGAGCCACAGGGCACAGAATAGGAGTTGAAGAGGATACAAAATTTGGGGCCTGAATGACCAGGAGTGTGGATGGTTCCTCTGGAGCACAGGGAAGGCAGAGGGAAGCTGGGGGAAGAGAGTGCAGGTTGGTCTGCGGGTGCGGAAGTCCAGTCACCGTGTCGAGGACAGAGCTGTTGCCAGGAGAGAAGGTGAGGTGCCCAGGGAGAGAAGACAGAGGAAGAAGACAGGGAAGCTGGGCAGAGGCTGCTGGTTGTTGCCAGGATCCAGTCTTCCCAGTTTGAGCTGGGCACACGGATGCCCAGCTTGAAATGATGTTTCCCAGCTTCCCTTGCACCTTGGTGTGGACATACGACGAAGTTCTGCCCAAGGGGACATGAGTGGAAGTGATGCAACTCCTATGTCAGGTCCTTTAAAAAGGAAGCTGCTTCCTTTCTCCCATTTCTTTCCCCTCTTCAACAGGCTGGGACACTGATGTGCTGGTGAACCAGCTTCGAACATGAAAATGAGGAGACCCCTCCTAGGAATGGTGGAAGAGCAGGACAGAAAGAGCCCGGGCTCCTGGCTGACGGGTGGACCGCAGACGCCTGCCTCCCCTGGGCTGCCTTTGTAGCTCCAAGCTAGCCAGTGAAGGAGCTTGTCTGAGCTGCTGCTGTTGGTGAATTTGAGGGGAGGGTGTCTTTTGTTACAGCAGCTAAGCCTGGATCCTAAGTACCACTATACTAATACTTCTGGTGAGAATCAAACCTGGGACAAGGCCAACACTTAGGGGATACAAGTGGGAAAAGTGGAGACAAAAACAAAAGAAGTGAACTCCCATAGAATCCAAGGAAGAGAATAAAGAAACAAGAGGGCAAACAGCATTAAATGTGCAGAAAGTCCACAAAAACAAGGATCATCGAGAGACTCTGATTTCGCCAGTATTTCAACAGATTGATAGGGCCCTAAATTAGGCACGGGACCTTACACCAGGATGGAGGTAGGAATACCATTGGTGCCATTTCTGTGCAGACTTTTTGTAAATGTGAGACTGACTTGGACATTTACAGAAGCGTTGGCCTTTTGATTAAAAAAACAGGGCGTGCATGCTTGTGCTCATAAAGTTATACGAGTGTGCACAGTGGTGCTTATCTGTATGAATCATGATTTTTCTGGTATAATATGCTACCAAAATGAAACTTTGAAGTATTTAAGTGTTCATAGTCATTAAAGTATGCTCACTTTTCTCGTCAATTGACTTGATAATAGTAAAAGATATATTTAGACTGAATGATGAGGTTGATGAACTGAACCGTACCAGTTAGGAATCTTTTGGTTGCAAAGTGAAAGATAACCCACTCCAAACTTTTTTAAGCAGAAAGATAATTCACTAGCTCACCAAACTGAAAAGGCCAGGAATAGATCCGGCTTCAGGCACTGCTTGTCAGAGGCTCCTATTTTGTCATGGGAACTCAATTTCTCTCTTTCTTTCCCTCAGTTCTATGATGACTCCCCTCTCAAAGAAGCTTTCTCCCTGTGGTCACCAGCTGGCTGCACTGCACCTCACATCCACCTGACTGCAAGTGCAGGGGAGAAGAACAAAAGTCTCTTTCTGAGAAGTCCTGACAATTGCATCTTGTTGGTTCTTATTTGGTTGCATGTCCACCCCTGAACCAATCGTACTAGTCAGAAGAAAGCAAAGCTGATTGGTTGTGTGCCTTGGGCAAGTCACTTAACCTCTCTGTGTCTCAGTTTTCTCATTTATAAAATGAGAATAATAGTAGTACTTACCTGATAGGGTTGTTAATTAAAGCTTAATTAATTATTAAGGCCTAAATAAATTAACATTTATGAAATACTTAGAACAGTGCCTGGCTCAAAGTAAGCACCATCCGACTATTTATTGAACAGATATTGGGCAGGCCTGAGTCACACGTCTCCCATTGTCATCCCCTTAGACCACAGTGGCCATGTGTGGGAGGAACAGCAGGTGAGGACAAAGGGGAAACGGATCCCAGGTAGGCAAGAGACCCATGTTCTCTGGAGGGCTGGAAAGGCAGGAGTGAAGGACTCATGGTCGAATGTGGTGGAAGGATAGACGGGGAGGAGGAGAGGAGCTTGTGATCAGAAGGGGACACAGGATTGGAGGCCTTAGCAATGGTCAGTTCCATGCTGCAGAGGATCCGAGAGTGGGTATGTTTTGGGTTACCGAAGTAGAATTGGGAGGTAAAGACAAACTATAAGGCCAGGTTATCAAAGATTTCTCTGTGACAATCTCAGGAGACCAATAGCAATTCACTTGGGCTGAATTTTGTTCTAAAAATGATATTTTCAAAGAATGTTGGTTTTTAATATTCTAGGTTCTAAATATAAATATTTTAGGTTAGGTTTTAAATAGCCCAAAGCCGAAAGCATCTTTCTTTTTTCTAAGTGACCTGTCCTTATTTCTTTTTCTAGTCTATTTTTTTCTTTGAATCAATTTCATAGGATTTTAGGGCCCAAAGAGGATGAAGAGGCCAGCCCAGCTTCAGGCCTTGAGGGTAAAGGCATTTGATCTCAGATCATGTGGTGGAGGGGAGGGTTTACTTGGGAGTGTGGGGGGAGTGGGGAAAGATTGTGGGGGTGGGGGGCCAGGGCCTAATTCCCTACTGCCCCCTTTCTCCCCCTCCTCCTCTCCCACTTCTGGGTTTTTCAAATAGACAGGAGGACCCACAGTGGCAAAGTGAAGCATGAGTTTCATTATTAGTGAAGTCAGATCAGAGAACTCAGGGGACATTTGGGGGGAAACGGGGCTTCCTCCCCCTCTCCTCTCAGGGTGGGTGCCATCCTGACCTCGGCCAGCGGAGAGCCCCCGGCACAGGGCTGCAGGTTGGTGTGTGGCTCTAGGACCCAGGCAGGCAAGCCCGTCTAGATTCTGAGGCGAGGCTGGACCTGGAACAAAGTGGCAGCAGGACTGGGGAGCAGTCAGGGCAGTGCCTCCTCTCCAGGGGGAGGTGAGGGGAAGGGAGAGAGGGGCCTGAGTCTGCCGACTAAGCATCCCACTCTGCTGCATTCACGGTTCTCATCTCCTGAAGCCGCATATCCACAGAGTCCACTGAGAACCCAGACTCTTCTTTTGACAAAGCACTGCACTTTCCTGCATTTCAGTCTAGAATTCAATTTGGAGGGACTCTATTTTTATTTATTTAATTTAATTTATTTATTTTATTTTATTATTTCTGCTCTATTTTCTCTTTTCTCTCAGTGTTAAAACTTGCCTAATGGGGCAGCATTAGGGGTGGGAAGTTAAAAGCTGGGGCTTTGTCAGCACACAGCCCCGGACTGAATCCCAGCCACTCTCCAGCCACGTGACTTCTGGGTGAGACAGCAGACCTCTCTGGACGTCGGCTTCTCTGTCTGTAAAATGGGGCAGTTATTTCATAGGGCCTTGCAGGCATGGGAGGGGGTTAAATGACATAATGTTTGCAAAGCGCCCAGCACAGCCCCTGGTACACAGTGATGAGTCAATAAATGGGAGCAATTGCTGGAAATCTGCGAGAGATTTGCACGGAGGGCTCCCCTCGTTATGATCTTGCCGATTGCCCTCCTGGGGAACGCTCCCTGAAACCTGAGTCTTTGTTTGGAAGACATCCTCAGCGGTTTAGTCCCCATGTGAGCTCAAAATTGCTTGTAGCCTCAAACTCTTTTCCATAGCAATCTTGTTTGCCCATCATTAATCCTGTTTTTAAGCAGTTTTCTCCAGTGATTAAAAAAGAAAAATGATGCAAGGCAAATTGGAAAATACATGCCATACTGAAAGCTGTTTTGAGGTATAATGTTTCCTTTTTAAAACTATTCTTAGTGTTCATTCCATCATAAGCAAAGATTTGATAGTTGGACCATATTAATATAATAGAAATATGTTTGTAAGTTTGTGAAACAAAAGTATAATCACCATAATCTACTATCTGTATAACTTCCACAACACAAATACATTCACAACCTAAAAACAGAACACTGAGGGGGCAATTTGATTACTCACTTTCATTTTTAATGTCAAACTTGAATTCTGTTTTAGCTTTTACCTTGTTTAAAATATACTTTACGATGCTACAGATATTTAAAATTCATATTTTGAGGCTTCAGATGGAAATCTCTGCTGTGAGCAGATTATTAGGGAAATAGCTTTATTTTGCCGTGGCATTTTCTATGGCTATGAACTTAAATCCAGGAGCTGGCTTCCATGTTCTAAGAACCAGAATATTCTTTCTTGTTTCTTTGTCTTTGAACTCAAACTATTTAACTTTTATACAAACGGAAAAAACAGTTCAAAAAGCAACACCTCTTCTATAGCATTACATGATGGCAGTTAACATCTAGTTTACAGCTCTGGGTACAAAGGGGAATCAACTTCTCCTTCAGATATTAAGAGCCAGGTCTCTTCGGTTGCAGGCTAGACCTAACACCATTTCACGATATTGTATTTTGTGCTGTTTGTTAAAAAACAACTTTTCCTTTTTCTGATTGAAATGTAATCAATGCTTTTAAGACAACTTGAAAAACAGATCTCTCGAGCTGATCCTAAATTTTGAAATATTTCGTCTTTTAAAAATCTTTTCCTCAAAGTTGAGGACGTAAACAATACGTGACTCCCAAAGCAGTAATCAGAAATACCGGCAGAGATGTCATACAAAGATATTGTTTTATCACAGTGAGATGATGAAATAAGCACATTTTTCATTTATTACAATGAAAAATTGCAAACCGCCTTGATGTTAGATAAAATATGGTATATCCATATAGACTAAATCGTAGCTATTACAAATAATAGATTATGTAGCATTTTTCCTTTTTATTTTCATTATTAGCTCCTTTTAATTAATTAATTAATTTATTTATTTATTTGAGGAAGATTAGCTCTGAGCTAACTACTGCCAATCCTCCTCTTTTTCCTGAGGAAGACTGGCCCTGAGCTAACATCCATGCCCATCTTCCTCCACTTTATACGTGGGACGCCTACCATAGTATGGCTTTTGCCACTTGGTGCCATGTCCACACCCGGGATCCAAACCACCGAACCCTGTGCCGCCGAGAATCGGAATGTACAAACTTAACCGCTGCGCCACCGGGCCGGCCCCAAGCTCCTTTTTATTTATAAATTAATGCAGAACAAAGTGTGTTGATTGAAAAGCTTCATGGCACAAAGGCTGCAGAGAAAACACCCCATTTTTAAGAACTTAGAGAAATGCTCACAATCCAACAATAATCCAAAAAGGAAAAAACATAAAATTCAACATACAGGTTGATCTCAGTCACATGCATTCATTTGTTGGCGATAAACCATAATAATACAGGCTGTCTCTGGCTGATGAAATTCAAATAGTTTTCAATTTTCTCTTTCTTTTACTTTTCAGCATATTCCAGAATCTCTATAATAAGATTTTTATACTTTTATAATCAAAATTAATAAAAGGTAAATTTTAAGAAAGAAGAATATGTAGTAGAAATGAAAAAAGACAGAAAATTCAGAGGCCAGAGAGTTTTTACATTTTGGGGGCCAAAGACCACCCCGGCTGATGAGCATGTTTGGGGCCATTTTATGGGACAAACCTCAGCCCAGGGAAGGTTTCTGCCATCACTGACGAGCTTTGCTCCACCAGTAAAGGTGCTCATGTCTCGGTCCGGCTGCTGACACCTGGCTCTGCTCTGGACAAGCCATTTCACCTTCAGGGCCTCAGTTTCCTCTTCTGAAGGGTCAGGTCCATACAGTGTCAAAGTCCAAAGATCCAATTTCATATAATTTGATGCTTACTTTTCTAACACCACCTGTAGAAAAATATTCCACTTTGGCTAAGAAGGTTGAGTTCAGCTGGACACATTTGCTTTCTGGGAGGCACTGGGATGAGCTGGACATGCAGAGTCGGGTAGAGAACCATCCCTGTCTCAAGGCGTTTACCATCTGCTGAGAGGGCCAGAGGGGAAGGGAGGGTGAGGCTATGTTAAAAGTATGTTCAGAGAGTTGAAAGCACAGAGATGGGAGATTCAACCAGTCCTGGCTTGGAGAGTGAGGGGAATCTGAGATGTTCTCCTGGAAAAGATGACACCCCAGCTGAGTTGTAGAGAAAAAATAAGGTAGCAGAACCGGGAAGGCACAAATGGACTTCTATCCTTGCAGCATACTGGCAGTGCTTAGGGAGTGAGAGGAATCAGTTTTAAAATTTAAGGAATTCGAGGCCAAAAGACATTCAAGTGGTTGCTCAAGAAGAAGGCCAGGGAGTAGTTAGCACCAAGTAGCTCATGTCACCCACTCTGACGCCCCTTAACATCTGGAAGGACAGGAGACACTGTTATTAACAGAAAGGAAACAGTCTGACTGATTTCAACCGTAGGTCTTTACTTTTCCCATGGAGGCATTTTTAAATTCCTACTGAGACTGCCCCCTAACGCCTCTGGAATCTTCGCCTTGCTGCTATAGCTCCCATTACCCTTCTCCCATCACCACCACCACCACCATCATTTACAGACAGCCTAACCTTTCTCTTTGACCTCTCAGAGCATAACTTACATGAATTGGGCCAAAGAGAGCTGCTTTGAGGCTGGCTCATATCTTTGGACACATGCCTAAAGCCCGGGCCCTTTCCCCGACTGATAAGATGCAGAAAGAACAGGAACGAAAGCTGATGTCATGACCAGGCCAGGCAGACTCCCCGCTGGGCCCGTGTCCTGCTTGGAGCGGCTGGTGGGAAATTAGTCACGTAGCACCCGCAGCAGCCCAGGCAAGGAGAGCGCAGCAGGCAGACGGGTTTCCCTCGGAGCGCTGCTGTGTGTTGCCTGTGAATTTCCCTCCCCCCTCTGCCCTCTCTCTGCTCCTCTAGCCCACTCCAAAGTGGAAACAAAGATTGTTAACAACCTCTGACCTGAATGTGCGATGGAATATATTCACATGCCTGCTCGCCAAGTGAGCTTCTCAGCTCTCCAAGGATGGTTAAGACTAGGGCTGTGGGAAAGGGGAGGCAGAGGGGAAGAGGAGGGAGGGACGGAGGGGCGCATGGGTGAGAAGGACCCACTGCCTCCAGGACCGGTGGACAGACCGAAGGAAATGCTCTCAGAGATGAACTCCCTTCATGCGGTCTCTCGGGAATCCATCCCCACTGAACAATTGTAATACTTAGGTTCATGCCAGCTGCTGTTACAAACCAACCACAAAAGTTCAGTGAACACAACAGAAGTTTATTCCTTGCTTGTGTAACAGTTCCTCACCGGTGCTCCTGACGAGTGGGCAGCTTTGCTGGGACAGGCACCTCCGTCTGCCGGCCATGGGAAGCTCTGGCCACACAGTGTAGGAGGCCTTTGGAGGGAAGGAATGGAGAGGATAAGACTGAGAAGCTGTCCTTCAATACTTCAGTAAAAGCCTGTATAGATGTTTCCCTTTCTGAATCGTAATTCTAGCAAGTGGAATGAGCACAGACGTTGTAGTCAGACAGACCTGTATTCAAATCCCAGCTCTGCCACTTCCTGGCTGTGTGACTCTGGGCAATTTACTCAGTCTCTCTGAAGGTTCTCATTTGAGAAACAAGGATATCAATGCCTCACATTGTTCTTGTGAGGATCAAATAAAACGACATTCAGAACACATCAAGCATTTAGATCAATACATGTTCTTCCTCTAAGCAGAGCCCTTGAGTGGTTCTTGAATGGCTCTTTCTGCTTAAAAGAATCCTGGGAAATGGTGTTGGGGTGACTGCCATCTGGAAAAAAGAAAAGCAGAATTCCCTGCCTCTTTCCTCACCCCTAAATAGATCAAAGATTTCTTTTATTATCTTGGAGTAGGAAAGGCCTTTATGAACATGATTCAAAACTCAGAAACTATGAAGGAAAAGAATGGGCAATCTGATTACATAAAGAAAAAATATCGGGCTGGCCGGTGGCACAGCAAAGTTCACACGTTCTGCTTCGTGGCCCAGGGTTCACCAGTTTGGGTCCAGGTACAGCCATGGCACTGCTTGGCAAGCCATGCTGTGGTAGGCGTCCCACATACAAAGTAGAGGAAGATGGGCATGGATGTTAGCTCAGGGCCAGTCTTCATCAGCAAAAAGAGGAGGATTGGCAGCAGATGTTAGCTCAGGGCTGATCTTCCTCAAAAAAAAAAGAAAAAGAAAAAATATCTGCATGGGAAAAAAAATAGACATAGTGAAAGAGAAATGACAAACCATGAACGACATTTGCAACTATATCCCAAAGAGCTAATTTCCTTAATAAATAAAGAACTCTTATAAATCAATAAGAAAAAGACTAACAACCAAATTGAAGTGACCCCAGGCTAAAAAATAGACAGTTCCCAGAGAAGAAAATACAAATGGCTTTTAAGCATTGAAAAGATGCCCAACCTTACTCATAATAAAATAAATGTAAATTAAAACTACAAATAGATAACAATTTAAAAGCTTTCATATTGGCAAAAACCCAAAAAGTTTGGTAACACTGTATTTTGAAGACATAGGGAAACAGACTTTTATACGTATTGCTGATGAGAGTGGAAACTGATGCACTGTTTATGGAGAGCAATTTGGTAATTCTGTCAATATTTAGATTTCATGTAACCTTTGATTTAGCAATGCCAATTTATGGATTTAACCTGAATAGCCACAAAGAGAAGAGTGGTTAATGTAATTAAGATAATGGCATATAAGTGAATATAGGGTCAACCCTGTATGTGCTGAGATGGAAAATTTTCCAAAGTGGAAAAAGATTAGAACAGCGTATATTTACAGTGTGCTCTCACTTGTGTTTTTAAAGAGTAAGTAGAATCACCCCCATTTTACGGATGAAAGAAGTGAGGCTCAGCAGAGTTGGCAGCCCTCAGTCATCACAGAGTAGTTAGATACCAGAGGCCTGCTTGCCAGGTGAGCTTCTCAGTTCTCCAAGAACCATCAAGACTAGGGCTGTGGGAAAGGGGAGGAAGGGAGGGATGGAGGGGCCCCTCTGGGTCAGGCCCAGGGCTGTCTGGTCTCTCTGGTAATGAAACCCAGGTTCTTAACACCTGGCTTTGGAGCCTGCCCTAACCTAGTAACCACAGGGCTTCCCTACCCTCTCTTCTACCTCTTCCCTTCATGCACCTTTCCACGAATAAAACTGAACTTGTCTGCTTCCCTCCGCACACATTCCCGTTTTCCAGCATGACTCCATGTCTCTGTTTGTACTGCTTAGAGCTCTGGAGGAGCCAGATCAAATGCTACCTCCTCCAGGAAGCCTTCACTGGCTCTCCCAGACACAATTAATTTTTGCCTCTTCTAAACCCTCAAGCACTTCATCTTCTTCATGGAAATCTTTGGAGGGCAGGTCCTAGAGAGAATAAAAGAGAAGAAGGGAGGAAAGAAACTAATATTTATGTGGGCCTACTTGTGTCAGGCACAGTGCCAGTGCTTTCACACGAGCGTTTATTACTGGACCATAGGTTGGTGGAGGCAGGGTCCATGTCTGCTTGATCCTGGCATCTCCCCGAAGGCCCAGCACAGCTCCACTCCTTCAATACAAATAACTTTTGAGATTCTCCTACATGGTGGGTACTATATTTGGTACCGAGGATACCAAAATGAACAGGGTGAATAGGACAGAGTCTCAGCTTCCAGTCCCTGTCTAGTGGGGGAGCCAACCGTAGGATGCACTACACATATTTGAACACTGTTAGCAGGTGGGTGGAACAGGGTCGTTGGGTGGATGGATGAATGGATGTGTGCATCTGACCAGATCCCATCCCATTCCTACCTTCACTTCAAACCTTGCACAGTTCATTCTGAATCCACTCCTGAGATGGCCCTTTTCATGCACAGCGCCCGGGTTACAAAGTTCTCCCTCTCACGCGGTCTCTCTAGAACTGCGTTGTTTGATACTGTAGCCAATAGCCACATGCGGCTATTAAAGTTTAGATTCATTACAACCTCAAAGAGTCAGGAAAGTGTGAAAGAGCTGGGGGACAGCATTGCCCTGCTCTGCATCCCAATATACTGAACAGTCACAGATAACTGTGGCCCCTCCCCTGAGGAGGGGGCCGGGTGGAGGCGGTCTGTGCAGGATTCAGGGTCCCCAGGGAAGCTCACAACAGGAAACCACTCCCTCTGCTTGGAGGCTCCCTAATCCTTCCTACTCCCACCACGACCGGCACAGATGCAGACTCCTAAATGGAGGGCTTGCCAGCCACCCAGCCAGTGACATAGTGAACTTGGGATGTGGGACCACAGAGGACTTTCACCTCTCATAGCATGCCCACGGGGGCGCAGCAAGGTGAGGGGGTGCCCTGAGGCCACAGCGCCCCCCTTCCTTCCACTCGCAGTGCAGAGCCACGAGGCAGGAGTGGCCTCCACACTGGCTCCCCCTCCCTGTGCCAGCCCTCGTGGCCTCTCCAGGGGCCAGGGCCTCCTGGGCACTGCCCGGAGGGAGGGGGAGCTGCTGCAGCTGCCGGTACCTGGGCCTGTTTCCCTGCCCAAGAGTGGGGAGGGGAGCAGAAGAGGCTGGCCTCCCTGCGGGAGTAATTTTCCTCTCTGCCTCTCCTGCCCCGCCTGGAGACCTCCTCAGGCTCTCCTCCCGTGGACACCAGCTCTGCGCTGCTGTTGGCCTGGCTCCTCCGCGGTCTCTACCTGGCAGAGAGACCGGAGCCAGCCACTAGAGGGTAGCGAATATCCTCTTTTTAATCCTGAGTAAAGTGGGTGAGAAGGACAGCTCCCAGGGCGCTGTTGGTCCCCAGCCCCACAGAAGGGAAAATAAAACAGAAACCATTTAAGAGAGAAATTAATGCAAACCATGTTTTCATGTTTTACATGAATTTCCAGGTAAATGTGAATCAAAAGAAATCCCTCAAGAAATCAAGTAAGAAAACTCCCACAGCACGATGTTCCATGCTCACTTCTTATTGTGGAATCTGTATTAATTAACTCCTGTAATAATGTGCTCTCCAAGCCCCGAGAATCTAACAGCACAGCAACATAATACTGTTTGTTCTCCAGGAGGTATTTTACAAGGGGAAGACCAACATGCATGTTTCTCTCACTCCCTTAGCATTTGGCAGTCTCTTTTATTATATTCGTCACATGGTTTAAGAACTAAGTTGAGAAGTGAAATGAAAATTCAGTACCTGCCCCAGCTGAGCTCTGGGCAACCAGCTGTGTTCTGTCTCTTCAGCCTCCCACCGGGCGAGTGGAATCACTGGCAGTCATGATGTTTCTACAAACCGACGCCCCCTAGTGGCCACACCAAAGCCTGGACATTGACATAACCTTTCACCAGCAAAGCTGGGGTGTACTTATCAACAGAACTGAAAAATTCCTCAAACTGCTTTTCTGTCTTTCAGATTATACTGCGCATTCCTATGTATTATTTATCATCTCCAACATGCTTGCTTATCTTTAGAAAGAAGTTCCCTTCCTTAGGAGGCTGTTCCATTTTTTCTCGACAGGCGAAACAAAACAGAAAAATTCCTGTCGTGTCAATCCTGAGAGCTAGATTGCACTATGCAATTTTTAAAACAGCCCCGCAACGAGATTTTTACTCTCCCTATTCTGTAGATGAAGAAATGGGTGTCCTGGAAGTGTCTCGGCCAAGGCCACACAGCTGTTCCCGAATGAAGTCTGTCCGGATTTGGAAATTGATTGCTTTGCTGTCCCCTCAGATGACCTCCTGGAGGACAGGAAGCAAACTGGGTTGTAAGTCTCTGAAAGCACACAGCACCTGGCTTCACAGTTGGCACATCTTATGCCCTCAGCACACGAGGCATAAGAAGACAGTGTGACCAATGTGGAATAAGGGACAGAGATCCAGAGATCACCTCAGCCCCGGGACCTGAGGGATGCACTGTGCCTTAGGGAGTGCACTGGGGGCTGGTGGGTAGATTGCGTGGTCTTCTGGAGCCTCATTACTGCCCTTTGCATTGCCGATTTCATTTTGCAATTCTCAGCTCTGGCTCAGGCCACAGAGAATGAAGGATATGAGCTGGTGGGACTGGTCGGGGCAGGGAGGGAGGCGAAGGAAATCCAGGACACAGACCAGCCGATGCCCACAGGGGTTTCTTATCTCCGCCAGAACCAACATTTATTGAGGATCTATTTAGTGTCTCCAGTGGTTGGCAGAGTTATTTAGTGTTCTCATAACACAGCAAGGCGGTGTCCTTACTGACAGTAAGAAAAGGAAGCCTCGGAGAAGTTCGTTACTCGTCGGAGGAGCAAGAAAATTTTGCTTTACCCTTTTTTGTATACGTATTTCCCAAATTAAATGTGTAAAAAAAAAAGTGAATGAGAGGCAAGGAGGTGGAGAAAATGTGGCCATTCTGTGGAGAACTTTTCCTGGGAACAGTGGCTGAGTGAGGCAAGGGCTGGGGCAAGGATTTGGTTTGTTAAAGAGGAGAGAGCCTCACGTTAGTGCGTGGCTGGAAGAGGAGCTGATGATCCAGGAGAAGTGGGCAGGTTTGGGCTGTGGCCCCTGGAGCAGGAGGCAGGGCCCAGAGCCGAGGTACCTGGGGGGCTGACACAGCAGGGGCCCTTTCTTCTTGGGGCTCCCAGCTTAGGGAACCAGCTGAACTCAGTAGGGTGCAGGCAGGAAGCCACTTGTTCTTTCTCCCAACTGCCTTTTTCACCCCCTTTGTGGGCGGTTCCTTCCAGCCCCTGAGTGAGGTCTCAGGCAGATCCCACAGCTCCTCAGTTTATTTTGGGTAAAAAAAAAATGTTTTCAGCTTATCAAATCAGTCCCATCTGATATGGAAACTCTGTATCTCCATCCAATTGAAAGGCTGCCCCCTCCTCAGCTTGGGCCTGCTTTGTACACAGGGGAAAAGGTGAAAAGAGAAACATGCTGGTTACTCCTCTCTTTCCCCTTTCCCAGCTGCTGCTTTGGGGCTGTGAGGGAGGAGGGAGATGAGTAATAGGCAGGCAAAGTCTTTCATGAGTGCTGCAGTCCTCAAGGGACCATGACCATGACCGTGACCGTGACTGTGACCGTGACTGTGACCGTGACTAAGCCAAATACGTAATCACTGATTCTTCCTCAGGGGAGGACCTTAGGTGAGAGCCCACCATCACTGAGGGTGTTTTACCCACTTAAGGGTGCCTCCTCCAGCTTTCTGCCTACCATCTTGCTAGTCATCGTGGGCCAGGGGCCAGCATCTTAGGCATCCCCTGGCAGAAATGGAGAGCTTAGGCTCACCCACACCAGTTGAATCCTAATCTGCATGTTAACAGGGACCCTAGGTGATGTGACACATGGTCGAGTTTGAGGAGGTCTGGCTTACAAGCCCCCAATCCCCAGAATTCCAGCAGTAACCCTCTTTGCTAGGTCACCTTGCCCCTCCAGTCAACCCCTTCACCAAAGTCCCTTTATAGGCCCCCCAAATCCAGCCCGCTTCCACCCACCTACATCTGGCCCCTGGGAAATTTGTGTAGGGTAGGAAAAAAATCTTTTCTTCTGCACATCATAGATTCTCCCCCTGGACCCTGCAAATTAGACTGTCAAAAGACACATTAACAAAAGAAAACAAACAGAAGTTTATTAACATGTGCAGGTGTATGTGCTTGGGAGCACTCAGCCTTGAGAACTCAAAGGAGTGGTTAGAACTCAGGCTTATATAGCATCTTAACAAAAGAAGAATACATTTTTAGAGAGGTGACAAGACAAAAGGAAAGAACTTTGAGCTTCTAGAGGTGGCACATTGTAAGAAGGCAAATATATGAAGGAATTAATGGTAGAGAAGAGCTAGTTTTAGCAAGGTTTGTTGTGTAGAGTCTTCTGGTGCTGATAAGTTCTAGAATTATCTATCCTTCCTGATAGAGAAGGGAGGAGACACCTTTATAACTGTACGTCCTGCTTTTAGGCAAATAGGGGGAGGGCAGGGAGCTTTTCTTGTATCTGCTTCTTCTCAGTTGCCTTCAGTTCAAAATAATCCTCAGGTGAAAGTGGCCTATGTGGGGTGGCAGGTCCTGCTGCTCTTCACAGGCTTGCCCCTGGCCCACTCCCTCAGCTCTGCAGCCTGCTGGGGTCACCCTCAAGCACAGCCTCTCCCTTTTAAGTTCCCCAGGCAGAGTCAAGTCCCAGCCACTGTTCCTCCAAACTCCAGGGGACACACTTCAGACTCTCCAAGTATTCTCTTGAAGCTTCTGTAGGGAAGGAAAAAGTTTTCCTCAACCCTCGTAGAGTCCCTGGCTGGGGCTGAAAATTAAACTGATACAGATCAACAGGAGAAAAGCACACAAATTTACTTAAGTTTTATGTGACACAGGAACATTGGAAAGGAAATGAAGAACTGTGTATTTTTATGCTGGGTTTGATGAAGAGTGGGCAGTCGTGTAAAAATGTGATAAGCTAAGGAGTATGAGGTAAGTGTCGTAAATTGGGGGAAACTTAGCAAGGTCTGCTATTAGGATTCTTCTTGGCATCCCTTTGTCTTCAGAAAGTAGGGTGCTCCTCTCCCCTGGGTATAGGGAGGGCACCTCTCACATGAGGGTTTTATGACCTGTTTCGGGGAGAAGGGCAGGAAAGGAAGGTCAGAGTGAACTTTCTGCTTCTGCTGTTCCTCAGACCCCTTCAGCTTAAAATATTCAGTATGCCAAGGTGCCACATTTGGGGGTAGCGTGTCCTGAACCCTAACATTTCCCACACTGACTAAGGTGAGGTGGATGACCTCCTTCTCCCCCAGTGGTGTGGGTAGGTGGGGTGGAGGTGGCACAGCTCAGCACCCTGACATTTCTCTCCAAAGCAATCCTCACTACCAGCCACTTCCTGCCCAGGGAAACCCCAGCCTTCTCGGAGATGCCTGGAGGACGTTATGGGCAGAAGTGGTTTCAAGGCCTCTTAGAAAGTCTCGTCTAGATGCTTGAATTCATTCTCTACAGCTGTGTACCAAATTACCCCAAATCTTAGCACCTAACAAACACTATTATCTCAAGTTTCTGTGTGTTATGGGTTGAACTGTGTCCCTCCACAATTCATGTGTTGAATAGTACTTTAGAATGCGACAGTACTTGGAAATAGTGCCTCTAAAGAGGTAATTAAAGTTAAATGAGGTCATAAGGGTGGGCACTGATCCAATGTGACCGGTGTCATTATAAGATGGGGGAGAGGCCATGTGAGGACACAGTGAGAAGGTGGCCATCTAAAAGCCAAGGAGAGAGGTTTCAGGAGAAACCAAACCTGCCAACACGTTGATCCTGGACTTCCAGCCTCTAGAACCATGAGAAAACAAATGTCTATCGTTTAAGACACCCATTCTGTGGTACTTTGTTATAAGAGACCTAGCAAACAATACACTGTGGGCCTGCAAAGCAATTCAGGCACAGCTTAGCTGGGTGCCTCGAGCTCAGGCTCTCTCCCAAGTCTGCAATCAAGATGTCTTCCAGGGCTGCAGTCTTCCCGAGCTTGACTGAGGAGGATCAGCTTCCAAGCTTGCTCTCATGGCTGTTGGTGGGGCTCGGGTCCTCACTGACTATTGGCCAGAGACATCAGTTCTTTGCCATGTGGGCCTCTCCATAGGACAGTTCAAACATGGCAGCTGGATTCCTTCAGGGTGAGAGAGGGAGCCCAACAGAAGCCACATCTTTTTATGACCTAATCTCATTGTGGCATCCATCACTTCTGCAGTGTTCTATTTATTAGGAGTGAAACATGATGCCCAGTCCACACTCAAGGGGAGAAAATTACACAGATGCATGAATACCAGGAGATGAAGACCACTGGGAGCTATCTTAGGGGCTGCCTCCCACTGTGGTCTAGCACTCCACTTTAGGATTTAGGACTACTGAGCACCTCTGGCATTGTTTTTCAAATGGAGTGTTTTTCAAAATGGAAACAATAAGGAAAGGACCATGTAACATCCTGTTACACCAGTGACAAGAGAGAAGGCAGAGAGTGTGGGTACGTCTTCTGGTGGACTCGGTACTAGGAAGATAAGGAAAGGTCTGGATGGTTCCATTTTCCACTGAAGTATGAAGTGTAGTCATTAGCTAGAACTGGGACTATGGAGTGTGTGACAAGGACGGCCACTTGTATAGCAAAGACTCATGCTCCTTCACGTTCCCCTTCCCTCATAGAGCTGCCCAGTCAGGAACTACATTTCCCAGACTCCTCTACGTCTAGGTGAGACCATGTGACTAGTGCCAATTGACTGTGAGTAGAAGCAATTTGTGGCACTTCCTGGCTAAGGAGGTTAAGAAGCAGGTAGACCTTTCCCCATTTTCTCTGTCTTACACACAAGCTGTTGGATGGGTACAGAGAACTTCAAGGCTCTAGGAGGGATGAAAGGTGCCTGGGTTCCTGAAGGCCATCTGCCAGCCAAGAATACCTGCTTTTCATGTGAGCAAGAAATAAACTTTTATCTTTTAAGCCACTGAAACTTTGGGGTTTGATTGTTGCAACAGGTGGCATTACCCTAACTAATCTGGATGTAGTACATTTGAGAAATGAGAAGCAGTATGAGATACGTGTCTTGTGAGGAAGCATAAAGGGAGCAGAGGCTGCCAGGTGGGCAGCCCACCACCTGAACAGCCTCACTGGCCTGGGAAGGACACTGGACAAGGGTGTCCCACTCAGATGCAACTCCACAACCAGAGACGGGCGGAGAAGGGGGCAGAGTTGCATAATGTGGCTGCAGGCCCAAAGATGTCTTCCTCCTGTGTGCCCCAGGATCCTTGTACAACCCTAAGAGGAGGGTGCCCTAAAAAATGACTAAAGTTGGACTTCCCGCTATACGTACACAAAACAAGTATGAAATGGCTGTGATTCGTACTCCATAGATATGGGCGTGCCAGAAACATCACACTTTTTACTTTCTTTAAGTCAAATTTAGTCTCCAAGTCTCCACTCTGCCAAGCTGGTGGTAGGTCAGTTGGTGCTCTGTCCTTCTCCCTAATATGGCATAGCATCCAGGAGGCCAACGTGGTGCCCCCAACCAAGGCCTATCATCATCGATTCAGGACGAACAGTGCTGATATCCTTACAGGGGGCACGCGGGGCCCTCTGCAGTCCTGCTATGTTCTCTGGGCAGTTCTTATACAGCCAGGTCCGCTCACCACTGAGGAGCCTCCTCAGGAATCTCCCCCACATGCTGCCCAGCATGCAGTCTTCCTCCCCTGACATCTTTCTCCCTGAGCAACTCATGGTTCCAAAAACAAAAGCCAGAACGGCGGGTTAGATATGAACGGCTTCTGCTTTCTAATCTAGCAGCATAAACCTCCCTGGAGGCAGAGTCTGAGGGGTCTGAAGTTCAGGGAGAAGCAAACACAAAAGAACATTTTGGTTCCAGCATCAATCTCTTGGGGCTATTGGTAGGATGAGAAAGAGAAGGCAAGTAAAGCAGTCAGCACAGGGCCTGGCACCAAGCAAGTTCTCTGTCATTATCACGTGTCTTTCTCCTCCACCTTCCATGTTCCTTAATCTTGTCATCACAAAAACAAGTTGAGTGAAAGTTTCAGGCAAGTCCTAGAAAAACTTTTAAATTCTTGCCAGTTAGTGACTGTCCTCACAAATAAGAGGTGCCACCACTCAATGAATGATATGTCATTATCGTAGTCCACGCATAGACATTAGGCTTACTTCACAAACATTTACTAACAAAACTGAGGATCTCTGTGCTGGCCAGGAAAACGCATCTCTCATCTCCAACTGCAGGGAGCATAATCACCCACAGCAGCCCAGCCCTGAAACTCATCCCTCTTCATACCGAGACCACGCCTCCCAAGGCTGTTTCCAGCCAATGAGGGAGTGTGGCAAGGATATGGAGGCGGGCCTATTGATGGAGGGCGTGGCCTCCTCTGACTGGTAACTTAAGCTTGGAAACTCCCTGACAGCCAGGCCCATCCTTCTTTCCACTGCAGGGCAATCTTAGGTCGTTCCACCCACTTTTCCTTCCCTTCCTGTTTCACTCAGCGTCAGATCTGCATTGTGCTGTGAAGCCAGGCTCTCTCAGCCTCTTCAGGCTCTCTCCTAGTTTTCTCTCGCAAATGTTTCCTCTAATAAATTTCTTGCACTTTTCATCTTGTCTTGCTCCTACTTCCCAGAAGACCCAGCCGACATGTTCTCCCCATTCTTCATGCTCACTTTCTTTTCATAAGCATAGCATTTATTTAGACAGAAAAGATTAAATGCACTTCCTGTATTTAGATGGTGAAATGCAACACATGAGGACAAATGTTTTAAGCGTAACTGTTGAAACTTCTTCCTATCTTACAGTGTTAACTCTTGTTTCAACTGCAGTTTAGCATTTATTTTTGCTGAATTTGGCCCCTGCTACTATTCAGTGTGAGCTTTAAAATCTCAAGTGGCTTTTGAGTTCCTCATGGCTCTTGGCTCTCCCTAGAAACTCAGAACTACTTAAAAACAAAAGGGCAAAAATATATAAGCAGTACAATGGCATTCAAAGTAATTTAGAAGATACAGGAAGAGAATTACCCATAAAGCCATCATCCTACTACAGTAGCTGATGTTCTAGGGGCCCGTTGTCTCCACCACCGCCTCGTCCTCTCTCCAAAGCCACCTCTTCTCTGGAGGGTTATTTACAGACCCGCCTGTGTTCAGCGTGGGCCCCAGGTGCTCAACCCTGAAGGAAACCAGAATAATCTCTGGAGCTTTTAAAAATGACCCAGACCTAGGCCTCAGCTGGATCTCCTTAACCTGAATCGTTTCTTCTTCCTTTTTGAAGCCCCGGCACAGAATTGATCAGACTCCCCCACGTATACCACTTTACCATCGCTAGTGCCTTCATAGAACCTCTTTTTAAATTTTCTTTATCATACTTGACCTCTTCATCCCTGATCTCCCCTCTCGTCCCCTTCTGCTGAGGGTACTGAGTGTGTTTTATGTATGTTCTCCAATGTACATGTATCCTTATAAACATTAGGGTTGTTTGGGTGTATGTGTTTTTCATGTACATTCATAAATTTCATTTTTTGTTTCCTTTTCTCCCTCAATGCTATGTTTTAAGGTTCTGTCCTATTGATGTATGAATATCTAGTTCCTGGCTTCTCATTTCTGCGCAGCATCCTTCACACCTGACTTTCCATTCTCCTAGTGATGGACACCCACGTTGCCTTCAGCTGTCCTCCAGCCCCAGCAGTTCTCAGTGAGCACCCTCGTGCTTGTCCCCTGTGGGCCTGTGTGAGACTCCCTTGGGGAGGCGTGTACTAGCATCCTTGGCTGATTCTGATGCACAGCCGGGGCTGAGGACCACTGCCAGCCCTCAAAAATTTTATGAACTTTCAGGATTTTCTTCACAGTTCTCTTCCATGGTACTGACTCTCTCCAGCTGAAATCTGAAATATTCAGGCTATTTCTTTTACCCCATAAAAATCTCCCTTCAGGAACTCAGAAATACTAAAGGAGAAATGATGGACCACCTCTTAAACGTGACTCCTGATTCGTTTCCTATTGTCACTGTAACAAAGTACCACAACCTCAGTGACTTAAAACAACACAGATTTATTTCCTTACAATTCTGGGGGTCAGAAGCCCTGAAATTAAGGTGTCAGCAGGACTTGGTTCCTTTGCAGACTCTAGGGGAGAATCCATTTCCTTGCCTTTTCCAGCTCCTAGAGGACACTGCATTCCTTGGCTTGTGGCCCCTTGGCTTGCATCACTCCAACCTCTGCATCTGGCATTAAATGTCCTCCTCTGGAGGGAACCGTCCTACCTCTCTCTTCTAAGGACCATTGTGATTATATTGGGCTCACCTGGATAATCTCCCCATTTAAAAATCCCTTAGCTACACTTGCAGCTGTGACTGAGTGCCTGCTGCCATGCAGAGTGACATATCCACAGGTTCCAGGATTAGGACGTGGGCATCTTGAGTGGGTGGAGAAGTTATCCTGCTTATCACGTGACCATTGAATTTTTTCATTTAAACTTTATTTAGTTTCTTAAAAAGTAACACACACTTGTTTTGTGTTACAAACAATACGGGGATGTATAAGGAATAGGTGATGGCTCAGCCCACCCTCCCCTGATAACTCCCGTCCATAAAGAGTATTACAAATTTGACTCAGTCCTTGCAGTCCATGCCTATCCTCGCACATACTAATCAGTGTCATTGTGTTGTTTGATTGTTGTTTCACAGAACCGGGATCATACATGTTAATCTGCAACTTTTTCCTCTTCTTCTATCATAGATTCCCTGCAGATCAATCCACAGGGACCTCACCTCATGTTTATTAACTAGCCAAACATTCCACAGGATGGGCAAATGTAATTGATTCAACTCTTCCTTTACTGAGAGAGATTCAGACAGTTTTCCAATTTCCAGCTCTTCAAACCCAGCTTCAAAATGTGTTCTTTTGTTTGTACGCACCAGTGCTCTTATTTCTGAAAGGTTCCTTGACATGGATTACGGCCTCCAAAGAGAGGTGCATTTTTAGTAGATGACGCCAGATTATTGTCCAAAAGTTTTAGTTGTTTACACTTTTACTAGCACTAAATGAGCATGCCCTCTTCACTGCAAAACCACTTCCCAGCCAAAGTGTAATCGTGTTGCTCTTTATGGTTCATGCTAATTTGATGTGTGAAAAAGAGCCTGCAGTTAATATTTTAGTTCACATTTCCATGAAGACCACAGGAGTTGAGGGGTTTTTTTCATGTTTATTGACCACTTGCATTTCTTCTTCTACAAATTGCCTTCTTGTATTCTTGCCTATCATTTTTTTCATTTTCTTTTATTTCATTTTATTATTTTAAAATAAACTCTATTTTTAAGAACAATTTTAAATTTACAGAAAAATTGTGAAGATAGTAGAGAGAATTCTCATATAGCCCACACCCAGTTTCCCCTATTAGTAACATCTTACATTAATATAGTACATCTGTTACAGTTAATGAACTAATATTGATACATTATTATTATTATTAACTAGAATCCACGTTTTATTCAGATTTCTTTAGTTTTTCCCTAATGTACTTTTGCTGTTCCAGGATCCCATCCAGAATTCCATGTTGCATCTAGTTGTTACGTCTCCTTAGGGCCCTCTTGGCTTTGACAGCTTCTCAGACTTTCCTTGTTTGTGATGACCTTGACCGTTTTGAAGATTTCTGGTGAGGCATTTTGTAGAATGTCCCTGTAGTGGCACTTGTCTGATCTTATTCTCTTGATCGCTAGAGTACAGACCATCAACCTGACTTGACTCTGTTGATGTTGACCTCCATCACCAGCCGAGGTCACGTGTGTCGGAGTTCTCCACTGTCAAGTTACTCCCTTCCTCCCTTTTCCCTCCTGTCCTCTTTGGAAGGAGGTCCCTGTGGGCAGCCCACACTAAGGTGTGGGGAGCTTTCCTCCACCTCCTTGAGGGCACAGTGTCTTCGTAAATTATTTGGAATTCTTCCACACAAAAGGTTTGTCTCTTCTCCCTCATTTAATTGTTCATTCAATCGTTCGTTTATACCCATTAGATGCATGAATGTTTACTTTATACTTTGGCTTATAATCCAATACTACTTTATTTATTTTGTTTCTCAAACTATTCCAGCTTTGGCCTTTGGGATTTCTTTCGATTGGTTCCCATGTCCCTTTGACATACCCCCATCAGCGTAGTTCTTGTTTTTTTGAGCACTTCCTTACTTTCTGGCACTACAAGATGCTCCAAGTTCCTCTTGTATGTTTCCAACCCTATTCTAGAATCAGCTATTTCTCCAAGAGTTCTGGATTCCTTTATTAGAGAATGGTAATGTATCTGAACATGAGTTCATTCCCATGTCTGCAACTGTAGTCCATTACCACAGGGATCATTCCAGCCTCTTCCCCTGGCTTATTTGTAAATGCCCATTCCAGTGGGGAGAAGCTTGGCTCCCACCAACAGCCAACATTTACTTAACTGTTTATTTCCAGGGCACATGTCTGGCAGTATCAGAACTGTTAACCTGTACCCTCATGGGAAACAACTTCATCAGCCAGAGAACAGTTTTATGTGCAGTTATTCTTGCCTTTAGTCTTATGCCTTCAATTATTTCCAGAGTTACTTAGGTCAGCACCTTTCCCCCTCATTCCCTTTAAAGAGATGTTTTAATACATTTGTAATACAGATTGTTTTGTCGCAGTCTGCATTCTATCCTGGGATCCCTCGACCTCCTAAATGATTTTTTTTTAATGTGTATACGTTGGCTCACTCTTTGTGCTGTAAAGTTTTATGAGTTTTGACAAGCATAGTGTCCTGTATCTCCACAGTGTCATACAGAATAGCTTCACTACCCTAAAAACAGTCCCATGCTTCATCTATTCAATCCTCCAACCCACTCCTACCAAACCTCCGCCAATCACTGATCTTTCTACTGTCTCTATAGTTTTTCCTTTTCCAGAATCTCTTATCATTGGAATCGTATAGTATGCAGCCTTTTTAGATTGCCTTCTTTCATTTGGCAATATGTAATTAAGGTTCATCCATGTCTTTTTGTGAATTGATAGCTTTTATTTAAGTTACAGAATAATATCCCATTGTATGGATGTACCACAATTTGTTTATCCATTCAATGCCTTATTGAGAGACATCCTGAATGCTTCCAATTTTCAGAGATTATGAAAAAGCTGCTATAAACATTCTTCCTGCCCATTTCTAAATTGTCCTTTGCCTTTCGAATTGTCTGTTAAGGATATAAACTTTGTCATGTTTCAACTACTTTTTTCCTAGTCTATTATTTCTCCATTGACCTTGTGATTTTTGCCTCACAATATTTAAATATATGATTGAATATATCTGTATTTTCTGTATGACTTCTGGGTACCCTGTCTTTCTCAGATTGTTTTCCTCCATCCCAAGGTTAAAAGTTATTCTTATGACTTTCTCTTCTGTCATATATTAAGGAAGAGTGCACAGGTTTAAGCAAAAGGGATAGAAATACTGAAGAATAACAGGGCATGGGGGGATAGTGACTTGGGGCTGTGAAACATTTTCCCTTTGAACTCTGAGTCCATCACCTGGGGTTTCTAGGGTCGGCTCTGAGTAAGAGTTTTCATGGGGTATCTTTAGACACTGTAGTTCTAGGAGTAAGGAGCTGTGTGGCCTGACTTTGGAGAAGAAAAACCAAACCCCAGGGTTGGCTCCCTGAGCTCACTCATCCCAAGAATGTCTCCCTTTATTCGCATGCTCCATATTTGTTTCCATCCTAGACTGTAAGCTCCATAAAGTTGAGGACCAGGTCTGGCTTGTTGATTCCTGATTCCTCAATGGCTGGTGTGACGCCCTGTAGGCAAGCAGGAAATCAGGGAAGGAGGGAGAGAGGAAGGAAAGAAGGAAGGAAGGAAGGTAGGAATGATGGAAGGAGGGAAGGAAAGGAGTGAGTGATTATTTTCCATTAACTCTGAGGTTCCATATTAAGTTCTTTTCTGTTCTGCTGTAGGCCCTAGGTAGCTAACCTCATTGAACCACATTACTGGAGCTCCCTTGTCTTCTGGTCTCCACTGGGGTTGGCCAGTGGGATGCACTGTCAGGGAATTGGAGGTTGGGAGGAAAGAGAGGTGGAAGTATTTATCACTCCCACTCCCCACCTGCTGGGCAGTCCTTCTGGCAGCTGTCCCATCCTTCTACAGCCACAGCTCCTCTCAAGCAGCCCCTCGTCCAGGGCTCCA
The DNA here is from genome assembly GCF_041296265.1 of Equus caballus. Classification (NCBI taxonomy): domain Eukaryota; kingdom Metazoa; phylum Chordata; class Mammalia; order Perissodactyla; family Equidae; genus Equus; species Equus caballus. Next base: position 63,262,194 of record NC_091692.1, on the reverse strand, counting down.
GCTTTCACCTGGGCACCAGTCATAGCATTTCTTCCTCTGCCTCTGCAGGTCAAGTGTGAGAGCAGCTTCCCTTGCTGGTAGTTGCTGTGGGCACCAACATCCCTTATTACTTATGGGAAGCTACCCACACCTCTGTAAATAGCCACTTCGTTAAAAAGTCTTTCAAAAATCCCAGCTGAATGTACTCTCTGTTTCTCACCTAGCCTCTGACAGGTCCTAAAGGGCAGAAAATAGGGAAAGAAGTAGAAGGAGGCTTCTCAGAAGAGCTTACACAAACCCAGAAGGAGACAGTCTTATTCATCCACTGAGGGAGCAGAGGACCTAGAAAAGATTCGTGTGAGACCCACCACACAAGGTCCTGCCTGAGTCACCTCCAGCTCCCCTGGATGGTGGCTGTCTCCTCTGTGTGCCCCTCCATACTTGGTTCTCTCTCAATAGGAATCCTTTATAAGATGGAGTTCTAACTTACTACTTTATATGTCTATCTCCCACACTGGATTGAAAATTCTTCAAAGGCAAAGATTTTGGTTTTGGCCATTTCTACATCCTGCCCCACTTCTTGGAGGCTGCTGGGCACAGAGTAGGTCTTCTTGTGGGTTCATGTGAAGAAGGAATGAAGACTTTTCCACAAATAAACCCCATAGGCCCACTCTTCTAGAATCTACCCCCTTCCTAGGAAGTAGAACCACCTCAGAAGACCCTGGCCAGGCCCTGAGGGCTAAAAATATTTGCCACTGATACCAGAAGGTGACTAAGCTGCTGACTCAAGAAAACCAACTTCCTCTTCCAAGATGGTTCCAAATCTATTAAGTTGTTTTGCCCAGACAAATCCTGGCCTCACGCTGTCCTGCCACCTTTGCACACTTCTTCAAGGTTTGCCAGTTTGTCTCAAACATTATTTTTGTTCTTGTGTACTTTTGTTCTGTTGCTGTCTCAGGTGGTATCTGAATGAGCTGTACCAGTCCCTGAACACCTTGACCAGCAGACCCTGACCACGGGCAACATCTGTGGACCACATTCTCCCATCCTCAGACCAGGATACAGTCATTTGAAATCTGGGCTGTCCCAGAAAATCTGGGATATATACTCATTATGTTTATAAGAGCCAACACTCAGCCTTGATCCATTTTCAGTTTAAGTGGTTTTAATAACCACAAACGTATGGGAAACAAAAACAATGAGCAAAGCTTAAGTGTGTCTGACTGTAGTTGTTTTCACAAGCATGGTGACCATATTCCTGTAATTTTCTAACGCAGTATTAATTTCAAATGTTCCGTTAGTGGAAACATTTCTAATGCTTAATATTGTGAACATCTTGTTGTATTGTTGTCAATAAGAGCAGTTCTTTGTGTTTATAATGCAGTGTGACATTTTCTACACTACTGTAAGACTTTTCATCTACAATCACAGGCCCAATGCCTGTGTCAGCTAAGCCCAGCCCTGGAGTCATCCCAGCCCAGGTGCCAGGTAGTGAGGAAAGAAGCCTCCAGAAAATTCCAGCCATTTGGATCTTCCCAAATGGAGCAAAGACAAAGCATCCCCACCATTCCCTGAACTTCTGACCTCCAGATTCATGAGTGTAAAAAAAAATGATTGTTTTATACCAACAAAAAAAAATCACAAACCAGAGTAAAACTCATCTAATGTCATTTTCCTTAATGTCTGAAAGTACAGTTATCACTGAAGTTTTATTTGAAGAGAAGGGTTATCTTCCCCCAGAATCTTCTAGATTGGAAATTCTTGTTTTTCTAATGCTTGGCGGTCCCCATTCCACTAAGAGCAGAAGTTATTCAACCACACAGGGTTAGGCCCATGCCGGTGGGGAGCTCTCTGTGGCGCAAAGAGAAAGATGACCTTCTGAAGACATTCTAAGTGATGGGCCAGTTGCCTCAGGAACAGTGAATGCTGGATTTCAAACACTCTTTCTGGCATCCCAGCTCTAGATCTCTTCTTGGTGCCGATACATTCTCTGAAGCACACCCAGGAATCATGGGCTTCATTATCTGTCAAAGGCCAGGTTTATGAGCCTTCAAGGTGGTGCTACATCTGCCAGGTTTGCTGAGCTTTGTGTGACTAATCCTGGTCCTAGAGCTTAGTGTTTGTTAGGGAGAAGAGTACCTAAGTCTGATTGTCAAATTTTAGGCATTCATCAGGATGCAGAGGCCTACGTAAAGGATGTATTTTGGTTTTGGTTATAACTTTAGAGAAAGGAACCAATACTTACTGTCCATCTCCAGACCGGAAAGAAGTGCTTCTGGGTCAGCATCAAAAACAGTAGCTCCCTGAGGGTAACTTCTGAGTCCATCTTCCACCCACGATCACAAATCGTGTTAAAGACTCTGCTATGATAAATGCCAAAAAATCTACAAACTTCGTTTTAGTTCATCTGGGTCACCCAGCAAAGCCCTCCCCCGTTATTTTTCTTACAAACCCACAGTCTTCTGGTTTCAGTATCAATTTTATCTTAACTTTCAGTATAATGTCCTCAGCCAAAAGGCTAAATCAGTGTGTCCCAACCTTCTCCAGTCTGTGACACTCATAGGGTTTTGATGGGAGAGAGGGAGACAGAAAGAGAGAGAGGAAGACAGACAGACAAGGGGAGAGACAGAGACAGAAATAGAAGAAGGAATTTCTGTGTAGAAAAGTGGAGATCATTTAAAACTTTTATTTATTCCGGTAGTTCTGGGGACATGAACTAAATAAAATAAAATTATTTTACAATGACTGAAGAACAGTCAGCTGAGGATCTTTAATTTCATTTTACAGAATAATTCATGGCATGAGTTTCAAAATAAATAAATAATATATGCTAGCCATTGGGTATGGATTCCCCTCAATCCTGTACCTGAGAAACTTTTTATTTATGGTACTAGTAAACGGCTCTTTGGCTCTAGAATGTATTCTGTGTTCACTGAGAAGTGTAATTAACTTCATCCCCAACCTTAATTCTACAATATTTACCAAGCACATTTATTAGAAGGTGGTATGTTAATTTATAGGTTCATTCATGATAAGACACTGGACAGGGATGTAGCTCAGAGCCTCACTTATCCTTCAGTTGGGCCAATTTCTTGCCTCTGCCTATTCGAGAATCATCCCCCTTTCCTGTCCTCCCCTCTGGTAGCTGGAGTAGGATGTTTTAGTTGAACTCTGATCTGCAAGTGCATTAAAGGCCACAACAGAGCTGTCCCAGCCCAGGGGTCCATCTGACCAGTGAAAGACAATTTTGGAAACAGCAAATGTTTCTTCTTTCTCCTCCCTCCTATCCACTTTCTCCTCATTCTCGGGAACCCAGTTAGTTCGTGGAATAAGCCCTGTCTTGTGCTTTTCCTCGAGGACTCAGACAAGGCCCACACCCAAGCTGTGCCTCCTCCTCTGGCTTGCTTCACCTCCCACACCCATTCTCTGATGTTGGAGGGCACTTAACATCCACACCATACAATTTAGTTCTTGATTACATACTGTCAAGTGTCTTGACAATTATATCACAGGTGTTAGTCTTGCCTTCTCTATGAGAAGCTCCTGGAAAGGTGCTTCTCTTTGACAATAGCTCCTGGCACTGTGCTCTGCTCATAGCAGGTACTCAGCAGATAAACATCTGCCTTTATACCGAGTCCTTCCCCGGGAGGGTGGTGAGCAGACTCAGGCAGGCCAGGCTCTGAGCTGAGTGGAGGCCCCTGGCTTCCCTGAGGTGTCCAGTGATGTCAACAATGCATTCCATGGAAATGCCCAAGACTGGTCTGGAAGGCCCCTCTGGCCTCTCTTAGCCCTTGTAAATTCAGTTTCTTTAGAAATCCCTCCTCCTCCAATCCCCCCCACAGAAGCCTTCTTTGAATTTAATTTGAAGCTTTTGTAAAAAGGGTATTTTTTCTCTCCGTCCCTGCTACGGAGCATACTACCTGGTGTCTAAAATGATAAAGTCTGTCCTTCAGGTTGAAAGAATGAATGAATGAATTGCTGAATTAACAGACAGGAGTGTGAGTAGGTGGTGGGTGAATGAGTGAGTGAGCTCTTTGCCAGGAGCGCCCCGGAACGCCCAGAGGACAGAGATTCCTACTGTTCAGGACCCCAGTGGGATCCACTGACTCTAGAGGGTGGAAGCTTTTTAAAAATCATTTTCAAAAATTTGTAACTAAGAAACTAGAATATTTATGAACCTCTAATCAAAGCACGGCAAGACACTCAGAAGGATAACTACAATTTGGTACACATAAACATACTCATTTATACCCAGTTGCTAGGTAATAAATTTCTGAAATGTTCAATGTTTTTTATTCACCACCTGTATTAGAAGACCACCTGAATTACTTCCCTCAACTGAAAGCAAAATATGTTTGCTATCATCATCAATCTTCTTTAACCTTGAACTTGAAGGAAACTTTTTTTTATTTTTATTTATTTTATTTTATTTTTTTTAAAGATTGGCACCTGGGCTAACAACTGTTGCCAATCTTTTCTTTTTTTTCTGCTTTATTTCCCCAACCCCCCCTGTACACAGTTGTATATCTTAGTTGCAGGTCCTTCTAGTTGTGGGATGTGGGACGCCGCCTCAACGTGGCCTGACGAGCGGTGCCATGTCCGCACCCAGGATCCGAACCCTGGGCCGCCACAGCCGAGCGCACGAACTTAACCACTCGGCCACGGAGCCGGTCCCTGAAGGAAACTTTTTAAGGAACAGGGCTGGGAGAGCTCAAGATCTCATCCAGAGTTTCTTAACCTTAGCTGTATGTTTGAATTACCTGGGGAGGCTTTTGAAAGTCTTAACGCCCAGGCTGTACCTCAAATCTATTACATTAGAATCTCTGGAGACGGGACCCAGGCATTGGTAATGTTTTTTCTTTTTTAAAACATTTTTTTAAGTTTTTTTTTTTCTTTATGGTTTGGCATCCATGTTTTCAAAGCTCCCCAAGTGGTTCCCATGTGCAGCCAAGGCTGACAACCACTGCTTTAACCCAGATGCAGTTGAGACTGATGAAAGACGTAGTGTGCAAATGTGAGGGTTTTATGTTCCTGGCAAGAGTCAGGTCTGAAACCAGCCAGTCTCCTCGTTCTGATCCCTGCCCATCACCTCCTTCTTCGTTTAAACCTATTTCTGTTTGGCAGTCATGAACGGCTCTTGGGTATGTCCATGAGGATTCACGTTCAGGTGAACTATGCTATCATTTTGTGAAAGCTGTGCTTTTCCACTTATGAACTTTGAAATGAACTTCTGTGCCTAAAGGAGTTTCAGAAATTGAGAAAAAAGCAGACGGTTGAAATAAATCCTGAGGAGGTTGCGAACTACCTGGAACCAGTGCTGGCCATTCCTCCAAATCAGAGGAATGTAGAGAAACACAAGCTGTACGGCCACCCCACCCTGGGTCAATGACCATGCCCCCTCCTCCTTTTGTACTCTGACCATTGCCCCAGTAAAAATCCCAACCACATTGTGCTCGAGGAGTCACTCTGTCCAGCGCTCCCCACTGCAGTAGCTTTGCATTGCCTTCAACCCTGACTAGTGTGTTTCTGCTTTGGCAGTTTGGTTTCTGGGCTGGATCGTTTAGAAAAACAGTGTCTGGGAATGCCCACCAAAAAAAAGTATCTTTCCCTGGAATTAGGCAATAGTTGAGTATGGAGGGGGCCACAAGGACAGCAGATCTCAGCATCTCATCTTCTGTTCCCATCCATTAATTCTTCCGATGCCCACTGACTGGGCAGGGCTCCTGCAGTGGGTTCAACTCAGAGACTTCACACAACACCAGTGGATTGCAGTTATGTATTCGGTTGCTTATGTACCTGAATAACACAGGTCACGGGAAGGGGAAGAGAAACACTGGAAGAGCTGCCTGGCTGGAGTACGGACTTCTGCTAAGTTATGAGTTCCTACACTCTACAAAATCATCTTCCTACAGGAAAATCGGCTCCCACAGGGATAGCAAGGGTTGCAGGGGTTGCAAGGGTCACATGGGCTGCAGGGGCTACAGGGGCTGCAGGGGTTGCAGGGGTTGCACGGGTTGCAGGGGCTGCAGGGAGAGATGCAAGGGTAGCATGGAGACTCGATCTTGACGCAACTGCCGAGCCCGTAGGAGTACGTTACGTCCTTCTCGTCCACGCACGGGGGCAAGCTGAACTCCTTGCAGATGTTCATGTAGCTGTACTTCTTCGAGCCAAGGCAGTCGTACCTGTTCTCCCGCTCGGCTGACACACATACCTTTCCATCCTTCACCCGAACTTTGACTTGATCAGGTTCAAAGCCGCAGACGTTCACCGATCCTAAAATGTTACTGCTACAGCAAGAGGAGGCCAGAATTCTATTCGTTGTTCTTCTCAGTCTGGGATTTAGAAAAAGGAAAGATGGGAAGAAGAAGCTCAGACCTCGGAACTCAGACACAGCTTAAGAAGCAATATTCTGAACTCTATTTCTTAACTAGCAAGAGTAAACTCTCGTCCTTGTGAAAAGTCAAACTTCACAGAAGTGTATCAAGTAAAAACTGAGAATCCTCCTGTGTACATCACACTCTCCCACAGGAAAACCTCTGTTAACAACAGATGGGTGCTTGGCCTTCCAGATCTCTCTCTCGTATTTAAGTCCCAGATCTTCCTTTTAGTAGTTGTGGAGCTTGGGGCGGTTTCCTTAACCTCTCTGTGCCTCAGTTTCCTTATCTGTAAAATGGAGATAATAACAGCACCCACATCATAGGGCTGTGGGAGGATTAGATGAGATTATGGATTTGGCTCAACACTGTGCTGGGCACATTACAAATCCTGCTTAATTATTATCATGATCGTTATTATTACTACTAGCATATGTAGACTCTCAGGTTTGTTTCTTTTTTAAAGGTGATCCAGCTAATAAGATACCATTTAAAATCCGTGTTTGAAAGACGTCTGTCAGCATCAGAACCCAGCCCCGCTGGTCCAAGGGACTGGTGCCACTACTGGACCATCACACAGACTCAGCCTGAAAGCTCTGTCAACAAACACAAGGCAGAAGTGCCCCAGCCCGGCTCTGCCCACCAGGGCCTGAGACATCGTCCTGCTGCCGGGAGGCTGCTCTGGACTCTGCATGGCTGGCACCAGCGGGAAGAGTCAGCTTGGAGGGGCTGTGTGCTGGATCCGGGTCCTACCAGCTCGTAAGGACTGGTTGTGCACATCTCTCCCCACCCCCTCACCCTGCGACCTCATGTCGGTAGCTTGAGATCGTCAAGGTGGGGATGTTTACACCATGGCAACTGGTAAATACTGCAAACCGGGGCTGTCCTCTTCCCACCCCTCCACCCCCGACAGGTGCCTGTGGCCCCTGGAGCAGCAAACACAGACCTCCACAGTGCCCACAGAGCTGCCTTGTTGCTGCTTAGCAGTCCTGCTGTGTGAATCCTTAATAATAAAACAATAATAACAGCAGCTCACACTAACTGATCGCTTATGATACATCAGAGGTAGTAAAGCAAAGTGCCTGAGAGCACAGACTCTGAAGCCAGAGTGTTTAGGTTCAAATCTTGGCTCTGCCATGTGGACAAGTTACTTAACCTCTCTGTGCCTCATTTCCTCATCTGTAAAATTGGGACAATAGTGACCTACTTTTAGGGTTGTTGTGAGGCTTACGTTAGTTAATGAATGAAAAATATATATGATAGTGCTTGGCACGTGCTTAGGAGTTAGGGTTCTCTCTTTTTTTTTTACAGTTGCCATGGAAAGTGCTAAGCTGTTAAAGGCATTGTTTCATTTAATCTTTACAATAACCCTGTAATGCAGATGTAATTATCTCCTTCTTACAGATGGGGACACAGTAAATGTCATGAATGGCAGAGCCTAGATTCAGATTCAGGCCTGTTTAAGGCCAAGGCTATGATTTTAACCATCAGTTTGACAGAGCCCGTGTGATGAAAACCCCCGACTCGTGGTCACGGCCTCCCGGCGCTGGCCCTACTGCTCTGGCCCTGCTCAGGGTCCCTTTTCCTTCTAATCACCTGGTCCTTCCAAAAGCGACCTAATGCTCTGACATGGTCGTCTTTTTATCCCTTAGTATTAGGGAAAAAAACCAAAAGTCCTCTTTTATGTTCTAAGAGACCCTCCTGGCAAATCTTCTTGCATCTCTTGGCCTCCAAAGGGAGTTCTTGGAATGTGTGATTTCTGGAACCTCTTTCAGTTTGAGGAGTCTGGACTCTATGATTGATTGACTGGTTTGAGATACATTTTTAATTTTTACTTTTTATGCTGAATTTTGTTTATACATTAACTTCTTTTTGTTACATAAGTTCATTGTAGAAAACTTAGAAAATACAGATAAGCAAAAAGATGGAAAACTTTTAAAATATCCATAATCTTATTTAACGTTTCGGCGTTCGACTTTCTTCCATGTGTATTTCTATATCCATATAGAGAGTTTTGAGCATGTTCTTATGAAATCATGCTATACCTACTGCTTTGACTTCATTTTCACTTGATAAGTCCTAACACAATTGGTTTAACAACAGCATGAGCCCTTGTACTGCAGCTTACAATCCAAGACTTAGCGGCTAATTTCAAAACGATCAAATAAATGTGGTCCTAGGAGATGCTGAGGCCAACAGAAAATATATGCAAGGCACCCAGAGGACTGTGACTATCCCTCAGCTCCATTTCCACCCCTGGCCCCAAGGAACGTGGGGGTGGCGTGAGACACAGGCGTCTTTCATGCCCTGGGAGTGCCAAGGTACCCGTAGGCCATACTAAGGAGAAAGGAAGAGAACTGGACCTTCTTTAAAACCTTCATCTCTGTGAGAAACACAGAAGAAAAAGCACTCTATCTCCCTGGATGGTCAGAGAATAGCTCACAAAGATGCCCCATGCCCTCTCTGGATGGACCACTGGCTCAAAGTCCCAACAGCCAAGGCTAAGAGTGAAGCGCAGAGCAGAACAGGTGCCCCCTGGGTCTCGTAAGAACCTCCCATGGTGCGTGCTGAGAGTCAGAGTCCTGTTCAGCTCCGACCTTCCAGTAGAAGATGAGACTATCAAATCCTGCCGTGAGGACAGGACTGAGCCTCACAAAGAAGGGCCCTCCGGCTACCGCCACGCTGAGTCCAGCAAAGCCCTCCTGCCCTCCACCGGAGATGGGTCTGGGAGCCAGATCTATAAGCCAAAGCTGGCTCCCAGGTCCATCTCCTCTTAGCAACCTGAGTCTCGGGAGACAATTTCATGTATTTTGCTGCTTAGATCCCCCCTTCCTCTATTCCTGTCGCTCTGGCCCCTCTGCCCCTGCAGCAGCTGCACAGGGCTCTCACCAATGTGGATCTTCAGGAAATTGCCTAAAAACTCTTGGCCAGGTCAGCTTTCTTCTTCCTTTTGCCCCTAGGTCAGGGTTTATCAGTGGGGATGTGTGGGTTTAGGAGAAATTACAGAAGCCGCATTTTACTCATCAGACTCAACTCTGAACTTGCAACTTGACTCCTGCCTGACAATGTACCCATCACCCCACATGGGGTTTTCCACGGTTCTGTGGGGTTCTGGGCAAAGGGAGATTGCCTCCTATACTTGTTATCTTGAGAGTGGAGCTTTGCCACAGTAAATGCAGGGAAATCAGCCCCTTTGGTCTGTGGCAGAAGCCTCTTAGGAAAGCTGGGGAAAAGCGAGTGGGCAGCTGGTGTCTGTGTCGGCCACTCTCAGCTGCCGCCTCTTCCTGCTGAAGCCAAATTTCACCTGTTTGTACAACCAAGCTCCTGAAGGTGAAACCCACTGCCCACAGCAGTGATGAGCAATCCAGTCAGCATCTTCACAAGACGTAAATCACATTCAGCCTGCTGATGAATAAAGTAATGAAGACGTCAAAAAGGCCTATCTCTATCCAGGAGCAAAGGGGGGCAGGTCCTCCTCTAGCCGTGTTCCAAGGACTTTGCTTTTTCTCTCGATTTAGACCCCTTCTGAAGACCCACTGAACGCGATTCCGCCTTTCCAACACATCTTTCCCTTTCTCTTCTTCCTTCTCCCTTTCCTTCTTTTTCTGCCTTGTGTCTCCTCTCCAGAATTTTGGGTGATACTGAAGAGCAGTGTGACTCAACAGGAGCACAATACAGGTACATCTGGGTCACCTGCAGGGGTTGTTAAAACACAGGTGGCTCAGCTGGCTTCAGCCCCAGAGTGTCTGACTCAGCAGGTCCGGGGAGGAGCCAAGAATCTGCGTGTCTAGGGGCTGGCCCCATGGCACAGTGGTTAAGTTCTCACGCTCCACTTCGGCAGCCCGGGATTCGTGGATTCGGATCCCTGGCACAGACCTACATACTGCTGGTCAAGCCAGGCTATGGTGGTGTCTCACAAACCAAATAGAGAAAGATTGGTACGGATGTTAGCTCAGGGCTAATCTTCCTCACCACCACCCCCCAAAAGAAGGAATCTGCATTTCTAACAAGTTCCAAGTGATGCTGCTGCTGCTGGTGGTCCAGAGACCACCCTTTAAGAACCACAGTCCAGACAGCTAAGTGCATGGATTGCAGACTCAGGGAAACTTGGCTTCAAGCCCCTGCTCTCCCACCTCCTAGTGATCAAGAACGTTGCCGCTGAATCTGTGTCATCATCTCTAAGACGGACAAGACGTTACAAAGATTAAATGAAGATGAAGTGCTAGGCACAGAATTTTCACTCAATAGAGCGTAAGTCTGTTTATCACTGTACCAGGCTCCTCCTTACACAGACTTCCCCGAAACTTGAGGCTTTCAGTCACCAAGCCAGAAGTCCTGTATCATTAAACAACAAGGTCAACCCAAATAGTAGACATGCATTTGGCTTAGATGGGCAGCAACCTCTCCCCCTGCAGCTGTGGGGTGACTGGGCTCAAAGACCTATGGTACGAAGAGATCATGATGAGAGAGGACCAGGCAGGCCCAGCTGGCTTCCACCTCTGCAGGGACACAGAGGGAAAGAGGGGGGCTCTCCTCTCAGTGGGAAAGCCCACCTTTCCCCAGCCATAAAGCCCCAGGGTTCCTCTCTGCGGGCTTCCCACACTTAGTATGCCCTGACCCGTGGGTCAGCGAATGGCCGGGAGGAAAGATTTCCCTGAGGGCTCAGACCTCGAGGGGCACTGCTAACTGGCAAAGAACACACCCTGAGGGCTGACAGTCATCCACCTCGCCTCACGGAGTGAGTGATTCAGTGGAAACCTCTCACTCAGAGTGTGAAAGGGTAAACAAGAAAACAAATGAGAAGGCAAATTTTCGAAGTTTTCAGAAGATGGTGCCCCTCATGTGGGGGTTTTCAAGGGAATTTCTCATTGAGCTTCTGGCAAACCACAGACACTGGGGTGAGTGGAGGTTAGCGCGGTCTCAGGATTAGTTTCCAGGTACCCGTAAAGGGCGCAGGGTTGAGGCCAATGCACCCCTACCATGCGGCTGCAAACCGAGGTTCCTTTGCCCACAAGGCCTAGTGCCAGATGCCAGAGCTGCAACAGGGCATCCATTAACTAGGTAACAAACTCCAAAAGGCCGGATGGAGGAGAGGCTGGCTTTTGTTTGTTGCCGCCACTTTAGGACAGAGGTCAGGAAGCCCGAGAAGAGTTCTGGTGAATCAGGCGCACACTTACGGCAGGCTGCTGCGTGGCTGCTTAGGAAGGAAACCAAATTCCTTTACCTCACTCCCTCTCAATCCAGAAGAGGAAGGAAGAGGCAGGGAAACTGCTAGTGTTTGGGGTGTAAAAGGTAATTTGAGGAGGAAAAGAAAATATGAAAGAAGCTAAAGAATCAAAAGTACTTACTTGAGTCCTAAGGAAGATACTGCCAAGGTGTCTTTTGAAGCATCTGCTCAGTAAACAATAGAAGTGGATTGGACCTTCTATACCCAGTCTAAAAAAATACGACACACTCACACATGCGCACCCACATACACATCAATCAAATAACATGTACTCGGGAATGCTCGAGAAACTTATGGGGGCAAGTGAATTGTCAGAGCAGATTGACTCTCACACAGAAAACAATTCCACTGAGGCCATGGCAACCACAGACCAGGGAATCTTACTTTCCTGTTGGGCAAAGAACCTTCTGGATGACACGGCCTGGCATCTGAAAGGATATGTTGTACCTAACTGCTAGCCTCCTTTAAGGGGGTAAAATGTCATGTGAATATGATTTCTAAACTCAAAAAGCCTCAGGCAAGTTTTCACACCAAAGATTGTTTAAAAAATTGAATCAACATGGCATTTCTGGATCTATTTGGTCATGGATTGGGAGCTAGCTGAGAGCTAAGAAAAGAGAGGCATTTCACTGGAAGAAAAAATATTAACAGTGGGAGTCCTCTGGGGTCGGGGCTGGATCAGAGTTTAACATTTTCATCCATATTCAGGAAAATTGAACATTTAGGTTTGCAGGAGACACTAAGCCCTTCTGGATAGTGAAATGTCAAGCTGTCAGAAATAAACCTAGGGGGGTTTCACAAGGTGGTATGAATGGGAAGAAAAGTGCCCGGGAGGAGATGCAAGAGGGCAAGCCTGAGGCCATTTCCAAAATGGACTCGGAGTTATCAGTTCAGAGATCTGGGGATTAACATAGAGATGTTGCCAGCTTCATATACTGCTGCAGGCACAGAAAAAAAAATTAGCAAAAATCCAGACACTGTCAGGTAGAAAACGTTACCTCGAGTATAAACAACACTGTTGAGAACTAAGCTTGAAGTTGTGTCTCCTGCATACTAGGAAATCAGGGATCCTTGAAGAGGCGGAGGGCCCCCAGATGGTAAAGAACAGAGACATATTCTCACCTGGAGAGTCTGAGAGTAGGGACAGCCAGGGGACACAGGCTGAAAGGACTTGGATCAAGGGTAGTCAAGTAGTCAAAGGCCATGGAGCATGGACACAGACCTGCTCCCCAGGACCCCTTCATTTAGACCAAAGATTAAAAAAGAATCCCTGACTCACAGGGCGCACGATTGATGTAAGTTGGTACTCTGAGTAAAAATGAAATTTGGTTCGAATTGAGTATAGATGAGTTTATAAGCAATAGCCCCATCCCATACCATTGAGGGAGGTCCATTCCTGTGAGCTTTGGTGACTGATGACCTGGACAATAATTGCTTTATTGCCCTTTCCAGGGAAGATCACTGCCACTGTTGTCCATGGTCCCTTTCTCCCTCTCCACCCATCCTCTATCTGTCTGCCTGTCTGTCTCTCTCTAATCAATCTATCATCAGGACAGGACAGACATTATTTAAGCGCACAAACTTACACCAAGTAGTAAGTGAGTCCTAGAGAGCTAGTGCACAGTATAGTGAATATAGACAACAATATTGTGTTATAATCATCAGACTTGCTCAGAGACTAGAACTTAATTATTCCAACCACTAAAAAGGACTGATAATTACTTAACATGATGGAGGCGCTAATTATCCTAAAATGGCAATCATATTACGATATATCATTGTATCAAATTAACATGTACACCTTAAATTTACACAATATGTCAAATATATTTTAATTAAAAAAAATCTGTTTGTGCCTATCTTTTAAAAAATAGCACATAAATAGTTTTTCTGCACCTTGCTTTTTTCGCTTAGTATGTCAATACATAAGGTGCTTCATCAATCCTTTTTACGTCTGCATATCACTCCATTGTATGAATGTCCCAGAATTTGTTTAACCAGGGTCAGTGCTTTCAATCATGTTTTTCATCAGTATTAACAGATTAAATGGCATGTGTACAAAGTTAGAAAAGAAAAGCCTTCCCTAGACCAAAAAGTAAAATGTAAGCAAATCAAGACTTTTAAAACCGGCTTTTAAAATTACCCAATTCTATTAAAACCTTTTCAACATTATTCTGAAGGCTGCAACTCTCAGTTCCATAATTTATTTGCACAACATTTACAGGCGTGGGAGCGGGAGGCCGACATAATAGACCCAACTCCAGATGAATTTTCAGTCTTTGTCTGGAGTTGGGGAATGGGAGATAGGTTTTCCTACAGAGGCGAGGAAATGCCTCTATTGTTCAATTTGCTCCCCTGCTCTTGAAGCCTCTGGCAAACATTAAGGATTTGATCAATTATTATTACTTCTCCTGTAGTCATTTCTGTAAGTCCAAATATACTCAAATCGCTTTACTCATAACTAGAAAAAATGTTTAGTTGGCTGCTTCCAATAGCTTTTTAATGATACCCCCTGTTTCTTACCCTCATTAAAGCCACATTATTTATCATGTTGGCACTCCTGCTATAAACCAACAACAACCCTGCCAATCGACGTCGTTACATTGTCTTTTGAGGATCTTACAATTCCCATCATGGACCCATTTACTCTTCTTTTCTTAAATCTTTGCTAAGTCACCAGAGTCATTATCCTGAACCCTTTTTATCTTTGTTCAAGTATTGATTGTCACATTTTCCCCCTTATTCCCACTGATAAGGCTAATAGACCAACTATAAAAATCTAAAAAAGTTTTTTACTTGGCAAGCTCTCTCTTTTCGTCCTCTATGGCTCTAATGGCTTTCCTCTCCAAACTTCTGAGAGATGGTCGAAGACAGTACAGCTTGACATCGCACAGGCAACACGGATACAGGTCACACAGGCCGCAGCTGCGTGATCGCTTTGAATAGCACAGGCAGTACGGATAGGGGTGCAGGTCACAGCAGCAGTACGGGTGCATGTACAAGTCGCACAGGCATCGTGTGCTCAGCTCGTCGATGCATCTCAATTGCCTTAGTTCTCTGTCCACCTTCTTTATGTCCCTTCTAACACTATCCAAAAGACAACTCAGTGCAGCCATTACAGTCACACGTTATTGTTTTGTGAGTACCTTTGGGAAATGGCACTCGGGGGGAAAAAATTGTCCTAAGCTCTTCTCAGAAGTTTCCTTTAAAAATAAATGAGGCACACATGATTCACTTACTTTAAAGCTTGTGTTCTATGACCTCACCACCCTCTAAGTATGTCATAGTCTTCTGGTTACCATGTGAACTGTACACAGTCATGGTCTCCAGAGACCCTCCTTAAAGTTACAAAGTGACTCTCAGAACCACATCAATGTGGAGATTTCATTCAGCTTGGAGTTGGATAGGTTCACGGAGCAATCATAGCTCTTTGGGGTCCATGGGGCTAACCTTTAGTGCCCTTGACTTGTACTTGCCCTGAGGGCTAGCTGTGGCTGTGAAGATCGTGGTGTGGGCCGTGGAAGGAGCTGCCTGCTCCCTTCTCCCTGCCCTTCCAGCTCTAGCCTTGACTTGATGCTTGCTTAGCCTTACCCTTACACTCCAGGATTTGTTCTGGCTCCTGGGCTCTTTCTATGTAGAATAGAAAGAGCTTTCCCATGGTTCTCCTTACCAACTTATTGTCAAGTCAGCCTTTGACCTTGAGCTTCTGAGCCCCGAGTCTATGAGTCCTGCCCATTTTTTACTAGCTGGTGTCCCAGCTATTCTGGAACCTCATTTCTCTGGTGGCTAGGGTCCTGCTTTTAAGCTCTCATCTCTCAGTGCTCAGGATCCTGTCCTCAGTCACCTCTGAACAACTACACATCCGGTCTTGCATCCACACCTCCAGATGCCCTGTCCTCGAGTGCTTCCCAAATGTTGGTCTTTGATTCTCCTACAGCCAACTACCTGAAAACCCCACTGGGGCCAGTTTCCTGTGATCTCAGCTGGATCAACACCCTGGACCTCGGGCTCAGCCTCAGCTTTGGCTCTCATACTTCTACTTCTCTGGGCCTTCCCCTCAAACTGCTATCCAGCTCACGAATCCCCTTTTTAAGGGCTAAGGCATAGGATACTTGAGGACAAGTGGTTGGATGTAACACTGAGGGAGACAAGGGCCCGGTTTGAAGGAACTTGTGGGCTAGCTAAGGAGTTCGGACTTTATTTTGAGCATAATGAAGAATCACTGATTTTCTTTTCTGTGAGAGAAGTTGAGAGGTAAGTCCGACAGCCACACTGAAGGTTCATTGTAAGAGGACAACAGCAGAGGTGTCTTCTGCTGGAAGACAAGAGATAGCCTGAGTCTGGCCTGGGGATCATGGCTATTGGGATGGCAGGAAGGAAGCCAATGGGATCACCTTCCCCCTATATCCACTCAGGTCCCATCCAGTCCATTCTCCACATTGCAGCCAGGCTGGTTTTCATATATAAATCTATCATCCCTCAACCCCACCACCCTAAAGGCTTCAAAGTCTTCTCTGTCCTCCTAGAAGAAGGGCCAAAATCCTTACAAAGTGCTAAACAATGGTGCCTCTGCCTACCTCTCCAGTCTCCTCTGCCATCACTATTCTTCTAATTCATTACACTTCCGCCACAATGGCCTTCCTTGAAGTCTCACTCATTCCACCTCATTCAGGACTTTGTGCATGCTGTTCTGTACATAGGAAGAAAATAAGTTTGGGGGACATGTTGAACTTGAGGTGCTAGTGACAACTTTAAGGTAGAAATGTGGAGTAGCCTGTGGATAATTGCACCTGGAACTTGAAAGACAGCTAAGCTAGAGACACCGATTCAGGAGCCACAATTCCACAGACCTTTAGACCCCAGGAGTGGAAAAGATGATTGAGGAGAAGGAATAGACTGAAAAAAGAAGAGGGCTGAGGCAGACTCCTGAGGAACAATAATAAGAAATGAGGGAAGTAAGGGAGCTCATGAAAGGCTCATAGAAGGAGTAATCTGAGAGGTAAGAGCCCCCTATGCTGAAGTCCCTTGTGTATCACTAGACCAAGCCTAGCGTTCCCCAGTGTTCCCCAGCCTTGACCTAGGGAGCCCCTTTCTGATGAAGTGTTTTAGTAAAGAAAGCAAGTTTTCCCAGAGGTTAGATTGGGAGGCTGGCCCCTGAGTCACATGGGATGAGTTAAAAAGCAAAGATGAATAATATTCCTCTATGGAAAAATGCTGAAGTCTTCCTAGAGTGATTCCACCCAATTCTGAGAGTGGACTCTGTTAACAGGAATATGGCCTACTCTCCTGAGAGTCCATTGCAGGAGTTGTACAGATTATTCTAACTCCAAGTGATAGACTTCTGAACTCTTATTGCACCACGAATTCCATCCCTTAGCAAATGTCAGCAAAGGTTAAAATAAGCAAGCTCTCAGTTTTAGATTCTTAAATACACAGGTTCAGGAATTTGAGTACACACATCTGTATATACATGGCACACTATGAAGATGGTTACAGCTTTATTTTGACTAGGATTCTCCCATGATCCCATGCTCCTAGTAATTTTACTCTTCCTCATGAAGTATATTCTTGACATCATTTCAAGTGACTTAACAAAGGTAGTGTCTCCTTCAAACATCAGATGGAAATGTGATCTCAGCATGTCAGAAGGACAATGTAGAAATTCTTCAGAACCTACAGGAATGATCTACAGTCACAGTCCCCTGAAGCATAAACATAAAGAGCTTCCGTGGGCTCTAACATGGGGGTGGGGGCCCTTCCTCACACAGGACTGTGTCTGCAGAAGCTCTTGTCCACCTAGGTTGGTGTCCAGATGGAACCTCTTAGGAATGGAGGGCAGGCCTAGGCAACTTCCCAGTCTGGGCGAAGTAGATGCTTGGTCACCAGTGTTGGTGAAACTACAGGCCAAAGAGGGGTTCCTCTGCCTCTTCCACCTGGGAAGAAAGCTACAGGTCAAGTCCATTTTATGGGTCAATGTTACAGAGATATTCCTCCAGTAGTTGTTGGACTGATATGTTGTACTTACATATCCAATACAAAATCATACACGATGTGTCCTAACTGTGTCAAGAATCCGTAGAAGGAGAGAAACACTCTGAAAAATGAACTGTGGTTATCTCTGAGTAATAGGATAATAGACAACTTTTAAAATTCTCTTTTCTAGACTTTTCTGTGATTTCTAAATTTATTCAATGAGGATATCACCAATTTTATAATGAAACACTTTTTGATAGTGTGCTGTCTGTCACACTATCAGCTTCGCACTGAATTGCTAAGCCCACCTCTGGCCTCCGCCTCTAAAATCCAGGAGGTGGATGTCAGGGATGTCAAATCCCTCTGAGCAGGTTTGCCATTGGGGAAATATTCCTGTAATGGACATCTAATGTTTGGCCTGCTCATCATCCGTGGCACCTTCTTTGGTTAAAATAACTGTCTCCCCTCCTATCCCACCCTTGGCCATTAGGTACTACCAATAAAGTTGCCCAGTCAGGGGCTAGCCCTGTGGCTGAGTGGTTAAGTTCACATGCTCCACTTTGGGAAGCCCAGGGTTTCTCTGGTTCGAATCCTGGGTGTGGACGTGGCACCGCTCATGGAGCCATGCTGAGGCAGCATCCCACATGCCACAACTAGAGGGAAACACAACTAAAAATACACAATTATGTACCAGGGGGTTTTGGGGAGAAAAAGGAAAAATAAAATCTTAAAAAAAAAAAAGTTGCCCAGTCAAGGAGCAGGTATGTAACTAAAGCTGGCCATGCAACTGTCTTCTGGGAATTTCATCTTTTGCAGAGAGACTAAAGATGGTTGGAGCTGACTGATGCTGGCAGTGGATGCTGAAGAGACTACACCTTAGTTACTGCCCTATTCTGTAATTTTCAAGTTGGTTTTTCAGCTTTCCTTTGAGTCTGCGAACGACTCCATATCCTTCTAATAAATTCCCGCTTCTCTTTAGTTACCCTGTTAGTTTCAGTTACTTGTTACTAATAGTCACAGCTATCCCCATGGACCCATCCAAGGAGGACCACTCCTGGCTGAATCTGTAGGTCAACTGTTGCTCCAGGGGACATTGTCCTATGCTAGTCTAGCTACTTCCTCTTAACCCAGAACTAGCTGCTTCAGGGCAGCTGCTGTTCCTGAAGGCCCTGTGGGTATGGGACAATGGTGGTGACTCAAACTAGGGAAAATGTCTGGAAACACCCAGGAAGGCCCATCCGTGGACACTGTCCCTGCGATAAGAGAGGCTTCGCTGGGGTCAGAATCTCAGAATTTTAGTTTGGAAAACCCAAGTCATCAGACCAGTCTCCTACTCAACAGGGGATCTCAGCTCAAGCATCCTAGGCAGATAAGCATGGAAGAACTGGGGGCTTGCATATGGGATGAGATGCCCCCTTATTGGTTTAGGATGAGCTGTACTCCTATGACCAACCATATTGGTTCCTGTAATTTATCTCTCTCTTCCTCCCAGCTCCACAAGGTCTTTCGTCTTTAACAAATTTCTTCCTGCTAAATAAGGTGAGAGATAGAAAGGAAGAGGATGTTGGTAAATTACTCTTGCCACCACACCCAACAGGAGTGAATTTGGGGTCCAAGTCACTGCAGCAGGGAGGCTGCTCTTGGCTGGCAGGGTCTGAAAAAGCATCCCAGGAGGTGTTTTCCTTTGTCTTTCAGCAAATATGATCATTCAGGTGTTCTTGGGAAGGAGTCACAGGAGTTTTACATACGAAGCATATACGTGAGTAAATTTCCTCATTAAGATTTGAGGAGCGGACGGGGGTGTTAGTGCTCACCATCCTGTTTTGCCTGGGACTGAATGCTTCACTGGGATGTAGGTCTTTGGTGCCAAAACTGGGGCAGCAGGTGCAGACTGGAAGTGAAGGTGGGAATACAAAGTGCTGGTGGTGGTCCATCCACAGTTTGCCCAGTCTAAGCGGGGGAGCTGGCCTCAGTGGGGTGCAAACCTGTGTTTCACTGTCTGCCTTTAAAGAGAGTAAGGAGTCTTTTTATGTATCCTCGATTCTTCGTGACCACGACAGTCTCTAACTCCTCTTTCTCCCACTCTCTCACGTCCCCATTTGTCCCTTCCCTCTCCCGCCGCTCCCCTCCAGCCTCACGAACTCTCCAAGAAAAATTGTTAGCTGCAATCTGGATTGCTCTTGATGAGACCAAAAAACTTCCTGAACTTCACACTGGAATCATTCAAACATAAGAGCGCTTTTCCATGTCCTCCTAGAAACAGAAGGACTTGCTTCTGCTGCAGACGGTGGCTCAGTCAGCCCGAGGGGGTTGTGAATTCTTATACTCCTACCACCACCACCATCACAGCTGCCTAACTCTTTAATAGACGCTTACCTGAATAACGATGATGTTTCAGATTTCATGAGTGCTTGAGTGTGTCAGGCTGATCCTTACAACGACCCCCTGAAGTAGGAGCTATTACTATCCCCATTTTACAGATTAGGAGACTGAGACACAGAGAGTTCACACAGCAAGCGGCAGAGCTAGGGTTCCACCCAGGTAGTCAGCTTCGTCTCTTTGTCTTTGAAGAGGAAAGACCTTTGAGAAGAAAATTTCTCTTTACTCTCACTTAAAGACAACAGAAGAACTAGATTTGAGCCTTGGGACTTTCAGATTTCCTGCTTCCCTCATTGTTCACAGACCTTTTTGCTGCACACGTTGTTCAAATGGAGCGATGTGCTTTTCCGCTCTTCAGCACCCCTGCATCCCACCTGCCATCAGGCGTCGTGGGTGGGGCTGCTTCCTAAGGGATTCTTCAGTGATGCCCAGCCATTGAAACCCTCTCTCTCCTCTCCACAATGGAAGTTGCCCTCTCTCCCATAGGAACATCTCTTACCAAGACCTCTTTCCCTTGCACAGCACGGATGGCTTATTTTGTAGAGAAGCAAGAACTTTCCTTGTCAATTCATACCCAGGAAGATGCATTCAGAACAAAACAGACACCAAGTCTTTCTGCCAGGGCTCTCTGCACAGGGAACGGATTTTCTACCTCCAGCTGGGGTTGCTTTTAACCAGAGAACATGAAATACAAAACCCTCTTTTTACCCAATGTTCTTTGTGACTCAGCTTTCCAGGGAAAGCTCCCAGGAGCTGAGGTACATTAAGATCCCTGACTCTTTCTCGATTCCTCACAGAAGCCCAGCAGAGAGAGAACAAGGTGGGACCCTTGATGCCTCGAAGTTGAAGAGAGGCCAAGAGCCAGGGTCCCTTTGAGCTGTGGGACAGGTGGCCCCAGGAGGAGGAAGGGAACAGAAGAAAGGAGGGAAAGGAAAAGTGGTCCCCATCGTCTTGCTCTCATTCAACAATTCTCAAACTTCTTGGCCTCTGGACCACCTTACACTCTTAGTTACTGAGGACTCCAGAGAGCTTTTGATTGTGTGGGTTTTATCTCTGAGTACTTACCATATTAGAAATTAAAACTGAGAAAGTTACAACCTATGTAATCATTTAAAAATAACAATAGTAAACCCATTACATGTTAATGTAAGTAACATTTTTTTATCGGAACTGTGTTTTCCAAAATGGAAAAAAAATAAGAACAGTGACATTGTTTTACATTTTTACAAATCTTTCTAATGTCCGGCTTTACAGAGGACAGCTGAAATATCTCCTTCTGCCTTCGATCTGCTTTGAGGTTATTTGCTTTAAGCATAGAAGAGAATCCAGCCTTTCGCAGATGTGGAGCTGAAAAAGGGAGGACATCTCAGACCGCTGGAAGGGGCTTGGGGATGACACGTTGAGAATTGCTGCTTTAATGCATAGTTCTGGAAGTTACATAATACCTCAAAGCCGCAATAACTAAGCTTTTCTCAAAACATTTAATTCAGCCTCACATTGCAGAACTTTGTTACAGAGATTTGGGGAATCCGCCCACCCACCCATCTCCTTCTCTAAGAGCCGAACCCCACCCACACCCACTGTGGGGAGTGTTGGGAGGACGCTGGCAGAAATCCTTCTAAGATATGACCTGCCTTCCACCCTGGGTGTAAGTTTCTGCACCCAGAGAGGCTCCCAACAATGGGGATCAGCCAGCTTCTCTCTTCAGGGACTTTGGCACTGGGGAATGTGGACTAAAGGAGTTTGAACTTAGAGATCGAGGATGCTGACGTGGGGCAACCTCCTTAGCTGTGGAACCCTTGACTCTTCATGGCTTCTATGTCCTGCTTCGAATCTCTCAAGTGAGGAGCCTTCTGTTTTAACACATTGCTAATTTATTATCCCATTTGTTTGTTCTTCTAGCAAGCATCCAAAGGTCAAGAGCAACTGTGGTCCTCAAAAGAGTAGGAAGAGCTAAAAGTTCAAAGTCCAGTTGTGATTAATGAATGTGTGCACGCACGTGAGTGTGTAAAAGAAAGAAGGAGGAGAGTTTACTAGCTATAAGTGAAATTTTAAAAATGTATCAGGGCTGGCCTGGTGGTGTAGTGGCTAAGTTTGCATGCTCTGCTTTGGCGGCCCGGGGTTCGTGAGTTCGGATCCCAGGTGTGGACCTACACACTGCTCATCAAGCCATGCTGTGGCAGCATCCCACATACAAAATAGAGGAAGAGTGGCACAAATGTTACCTGACAGACAATCTTCCTCAAGCAAAAAGAGGAAGATTGGCAACAGATGTTAGCTCAGGGCCAATCTTCTTCACACACACACAAAAAGTATATACAGCAGGGTCCTGGCTTCAGCCAAGTTGTGATCCCCTTTAGGGATTTAATTGGGTCTGGCCCATTGTGTAGACTGGAGTGGTGGGTCCAGCTAGGGTCCATGTGCTTCTTGAAAAAGGAGGAGGGAGTATAAATCTCAGACTATAGAGAAGCCTAGTGTCTATGTCCTGATTCTCAGCGCTCTACCACACTCCTCCCCTCCCCTGCCTAGATTCGTATTAGAGTCTTAAGTACAGGAAGATGGCAGGGCATATGACAGCAAAAACCAAAACAGAAGTGGAGCTCTTTTGTTAGATATTCTGTATGATGAGGGGTTCAAAGCAGTAATGATGCCTACATATCCCGGGCAATATTCTAGGTGCTGGTCACGTGTTCACGCATTTGATCCTCAATGCCAACCCTTTGTGGTAGATGCTAACACTGTCGCTATTTCACAGGAGAGGAATCTGCAGCACAGAGCAGCAACGTCAATTTTCCACGGCTTCCCAGCTGGCAAGTCCCAGAGGCAGAAGGTGTGCTGGTGACGTCCCTACGGCTCCAGGTGTACCTGCCACATGGTGCTGCCAGGGCTTCCTGCTCCTCCCTAAGCCGTCCTATCATTTCCAGTGGGGGAAATTGCATTCTTAGAAGCTGGCACAAGAATTTCTCTTAGGGAGAGAACTCTCTTTATTCAAGAAGAGGAGGTGGAGAGAGAGGCCTGGGAAAGGGAACCCTGAGGGGACAGGAGCCAGGGCAGCCAGGCAGCTTGCTTCCTGTGCCTTAGAAACCAATAAAAGGGGCCCGTGGGGCTCCAGGAAGTGAGTGGGAAGGGGGTGGAGAAGGAGGAAGGTGAGAAGCAGCTTGACATGGCCAGTGGAAAATTCCCCAGTGGCAGGGATGCTTTCTTTTACTTAATATAAACTTTATTGAAGAGTAACATACATGTAGAAAAGTGACAGATCGGAAGCGTTTAGCCTAGTGATTTTCACAAAGTTAATATACCCATGGAGCCGGCACCTGCATCAAGAAACAGAACATTCTGAGCGTGCCAGAGCCCCCACTCATGTCTCCTTCCTGGTGTTAGCCTCCCTTCCTGGTTTCTAGTGCCAAAAATACATTTTGCCTGGTTTTATGTAAATGGAAATATGCAAAAATCTACTCTTTCAGGTCTCAATTCTCTGACTCAACATGATAGTTGTAAGTCCAGTCTGCGTTCTTGCCTGTAGTTGTATGTGACTCCTTTTCATTGCTGTATGGTATTCCATTATATAAATATACCACAATCTATTTATGCTTTCTATGTGGATGGACTTCTGTAGATGGACATTTGGGCATTTTCCATTTGGGGCTATAGTTGGTTCTAGGGCCGTATGCTCATCCTTTTACACGTCTTGGTGAACATTCATAGTGTTTTTGTGGAATGGAAGTGCTGGGTTATAGGATATGCATGCGTTCAACTCTACTAGGCCCTCCTAAACAGTTTTCCAAAGTGTGAGTACCTATATACAATCTATAGTAGGTTATTTTTAAGACTAAGGAATGTTTAATCTCTGTTTGAATGTGTGTTGCTGTGATATAAACTTCCATCCCCTCCTAAACTGTTCAGTAATATCTAGCACATCTCAGAGATCACTTATATGAGTAGAGGGTTTTTTTTTGACAAAAACCAAAGAATGAGCTGAGGTTGATGGCAGGATAAGCTGGTGTGAAACAGAAAATAGCATGTGGCAGATGGTGAAGGGCCCACGAGCTGAACTAACTATGAGCAGGAGCCCAGGGCCCCAGGTGACTGAGAATGACAGCCTCCCCTAGGAATCTCAGAGATCACCTTGGGCACGCACGGAGGGGTCCAACCTGTGAGTCACCAGGGCCAGAGGGACTCCAGCTGACTCTTGGATCACACAGAAAAAGGGGGGAAATAGTCTCCCCACTTTGACATGAAGAAAGGATGGCTTTGGTGCATCAATGGCTCCCGAGAACAGAGCAACGCTCTGCCACCTTCCACCCTTCAGCACGCTAGCAGCAGCCCCAGATGTGCTCAGAGCTGACTTGGAGGAGGTCCCAGAGGTACTAACAGAGGCATCCAGGAGCAATGCCACTCCAAGGAAGCTGCTAGAGGCAGCATCAGTGCTGGAAGCCCCAGGAGATGGCACCCTGGCAAGGATGTCAGAGTCCTCAAGATAGACCCACCCCAGGGAAAGTGATGAGAAACCCACAGGTGACTCCTAGGCTAGAGGACCAGGACTCTCCTTTGAGTGAGCTGGAGCAGAGAATGGGCAGAGTGATAGATCTGAGCAGGGCCGGAGAGGGCTGCTGTGAGCTTCTAGAGAGACTCCCACAGAGCTCCCAGAAGGCTGGGGGTGCTCCACCACGGGGGGACACCATCCAAACAAATGTGGTTTATTACTGTTTAATTTACTCCTCTGGGGGTGCCTCTGGGTGGCCAGGAAACCAGGGGACAGTCAGAATACTACTAATGCCTGAGTTTGTGTTTCCCTTTTTAAATTTCATTTACTTCTAGCTTTGTAAACAAATGCTTCTCTCTTGCATAAATAAAACCAGATTGTTGTTTTCCTGATGTTTCTCAAAGTTCTGTCCCCAAACCCTGGCCTTTACCACGGGCCTTGTTACACGACCCCCACAGCAATACTGTTCCCCCTTGGAGCAGGGAAGTGGGGAAGGAGGGAGAGCCGGAGGCTGTAAAAGCTTCCATACTCTCAAGTGCTGACGCAGTGAGCGGAGGGCCTGTGGTCTTGGACGTGATCTTTTCATCCAGCGCGTCTCCTCACTCCTCAGCCAGGTCACTCTCTGTCTCTCCCCACTAACTCCTGCCACTCCCAGGCTGGCATCTCTCTAGGTTCGTGGTCTCTTGAATTGCTTGCCTTCAATGACCTTCACCTCAGCACCCACCCCCAGGTGCCTCCAGCGTCTATCTTCTGCTGGAACTGCTTCACGTCTCACGTCTTAATTGTGGAAGTTCTACTCTCTGATCACAGTCTCTTACTCTCCAGCTCTCTCATTCTCTCAACAACACACTGAAGATTTTTAAAAATTTATGGAGGACTTTAGTCTCTTAATAATCCCACCCAGAGCTCTTCACCTTCTCTGGTCTAGGAGCAGTTCCTCAGCTCTCCCCACCTCCCTGCCAAGCCAGGACTCTGTGGCTCCTCTGAGCTGAGTGGGGGTGTGGGTGCTGGGAGAAGGTCCCAGGGAGAAGGGGAGCACTGACTGCAGCCTGCAGAGCACCTCTCGCTCTTTCCACCTCAGTGCCTTTGCAAAGCAAAGTTTGCTCTGCCTTCCCCATGCTTAACCCCCTCTCGACCTAGCTGACCAAATACTACTTCCCTGGGGTCAACCTACTCTGTCCTCCCAAGACACACTCTGTCTCAAGCACGCATCACGGTTGTAATGGTTTGTTCACAGGTCCAGGGACCAGGCCTGCCACGTGCACTTCCTCATCCGTCGCAGCTGGCACAGTGCCTGTCACCCAGTAGACATGGTGAGGGCTGACTGGATGAAGGGATGGATGGAGAACAGGCAAGAGGCTGTGGCTGAGGGTGGAGAAACTGAGGGTGGCGAGGTGGAGCTGAGGCAGGCAGACTCATGCTCCCGGGCCCTCAGGCCAGATGCACCTCAGGAAACCGCCTCAGGTACAGAGGCCCCTCAGCCTCCTCCTGGCCATCTCCTCCCCTCTTGCTGTTGACTGCTGTGTCTGACCTGGAGCTGCCACACAATGAGACCAGCTTCTCCTGAGCCCCTCCTGACCCTGAGTGAGGACACATCCCTTTGGAGGTTCCTAAGGGTTCCCACACCATTAGTACCTTCAAGGAGACAGCTGAGAGGACATCCCCCAGATCTACTGCCACAGCCCCCTCCTGGGCAGGACTTCCCTGCTCCTTGAACCGATTCCCACTTCTCTATTCATGTGGACGCGTGAACTGTTAGTCAGTCCAGACAGGGACAGCAAGTTCTTTGAATAGGTGTATGCTAACGTCCCTGAAGCACACAGGTTGTATGAACCACCCCCACCCCTCACACACAGAACACTCTTGTACTATCACCCCAAGAGGATTATCTTTAGTGTAACAGAAAACCCAGTGAAAACTGGACTAGACAATAAAAGAAATTTATTAACTTACATAATTAACACACATAATCTGCATGTGTGTACACCAGGGCTGTAGGCATGGTTTGATCAAGACCCTAGCTCCATTTCTCTGAGCTTCTTCCCTCTCTGCCCTCCTCAGTGTTGGCTTCATGCTCAGGCTTGCTTCCCTCATGCTCACAAGATGGTTAATAGCAATAACCAAGGTTACCTGTTTCCTAAGTTGCACCTGGATGAGAGACAGTATCTATTCTGCACCCACCAACAAGAGTCCTGGGCTTCATTCTGATCGCATCAACTGACATCACATGCTCGCTCCTTATTGCTGTGAAAGCGCATTACTGCTATAGTGCTCAGCAAGTCCTGTGTAAATATTTGAATTGAAATTTTCGAAGTCTGCGTTTTCCTATGTTTCCATCTTTGAGAACAAGGCTGATAGCCACGGCCCTCCCTCCTCTATTCTGTTTCACTAAGTTGTCAATGATGCAGGATCTGGCACCAGGCCTTCCCAGGGCTCCCTGGGAGAAGACGACTGTTTCCCAACAGCTATATTGCTAACAGCACCACTGCCAGATTGAAGACTCCTTTACTCCACAGAATGATGACCTCTTCCCATGCTCCCCCATGCTAGGGGGCTTGAAATTCCTATACCTACACTGCCCTGAAAATAAAATGCATCCTCCTCAGGTACCTGTCACGTGGGGTTGTCCCCTGACCCAAATTCATATGTTGAAGCCTTAATCTTTAATGAGTCTGTATTTGGACATTGGACCTTTAAAGAGGTAATTC
Organism: Equus caballus; assembly: GCF_041296265.1. Taxonomy (NCBI): domain Eukaryota; kingdom Metazoa; phylum Chordata; class Mammalia; order Perissodactyla; family Equidae; genus Equus; species Equus caballus. The sequence goes on along the minus strand of NC_091692.1, from coordinate 63,235,071 downwards.
ACGTCAAATGAGGTCATATGAGTGGGCCCCAATTCAACATGACTGGTGTCCCTATAAGAAGAGGAAGACCCCAGCGACGTGCACACACAGAAAAGGCCGTGTGAGGACACGGTGCGAAAGCAGCCATGGGCAAGCCAAGGAGAGGGGCCTCAGGAGAAACCAACCCTGCTGACACCTTGATCTTGGATTCTAGTCTCCAGAACTGTGAAAAAAATTAATTTCTGTTGTTTCAGCCACCCAGTCTGTGGGATTTCGTTATGGCGGCCTGAGCAGACTGACACATATGGTTAGGATCCAACCTGTCAACAGGGAAATTTGCTGGCAGCAGTGTGGTGGTAGATCTGTAACAACCGGCTCTCCAGCGACAAACTACCTGATCTATAGGATTTGCCAATTACCCTGGTGTAAATACTCCTACTCTGGCCGGTTTCAAGCTATCAGTGTGACATCATTGCCTATCGTCAGGAAGAAATGTGCTCCATTGGCTGCCACCAGCCAGTGCAACTGGCTGCAGCACACTACTGTTTGTCCGCCAATCCCGGAAGCAAATATTTATAGTAATTCATTGTATGGCAGGATCTCACCTGCTTGTTTTTTAGTAAAATGGTATTTTACTAGCTTTCCCTTACTGCCACCCCAAACACACACACACACACACACACACACGGGCTCTAGGCTTTCATTCTCAGACCAGGAAGTGACTTGAAAGTAAAGGGATCCTTGTATTCTGCTGTCTCTCTGCTCCTTATCTGTCACTCGGAACCTGTTCGACACATGAATGGCACATAGGAACAGAGCTGAGTTGTACCCAGTTGGCTGGCTTTTTTTCCAGAACCAACCAGCTCTCCCTGAGGGCCGAGCGTGGGCAAGATATTTCCCCTCAAACCGAGGCTCTGCATTTTCATTTCTTCACGGCTTCTTCACTTATGCAAATGAGGTAATTCCCAGAAACCTCTGCTTTCTTTCCCATTATTTACCCAACCCATTTTAACCTACTCGGGAAAATATGTGCTAATTTTATATCCATCACGGGTTTTACATCTCTCCCCAGAGCAGCTCTTTAAAGTACTTGAAATTCATAACTGAACATCATGGTTCCTTAGACACAAATTTGAATGATTAATTGGATATTTTCGATTCCACTCCACTTCAGGCTGTGCAGAAAGTGTTCTAGTACCAAGCTCTCCCCTGGCTGCCTTTGGCTGCCGATAATGGCGGAGCATCCGCTTGTCCCTATACTAGGGTTGCAGGCGACATCAGTTCCTTCACTGTGAACTCTTGGTCCTCGGTGATGACCAGTAGTGTTTCCCACCTGGAATTCTGAGTTCCCGTTTCTTCTGCATGTCCCCACTTCCTTAGGAGCCCGGACTCTGCCTCAGGCAGGCTGCCGGCTTTTTGAGCAGGGCGTGTGTGGGCCTCAAGCACCAGCTCCTGGTACGGCTCCTGCTGATCTCTGCGAGCGTGGCCGCAAGCCTGCTGTCAACCGCACAGGCCCTTATCTGCCGAGCCCCGGCCCGTGGGGATTCCAGGACGGCCACGTTCTGGTGATGTTGCTGCAGATGCTGCTGGATTTTTTCAGGAAGATCTCCTTTGAATTCGGGAAATATTCTGAGGTGTGCTGGAGCAGGCTCGTGCCAGCAGAAAGAGCGGATTTGTGTGCATCACTTGCCAAGGCCAGGCTCAGTGACATGACGTGGTAGTTTGAAATCCACCGTGGAGGGAGTATTTACCCCGGGGAAATCAGCAAACTTTACAAATCAGGGCTTATATATGTTTGTTTTTTCCCAGAGCACCCACTTACAGCACACCACTGGAAATAGCCATTAAAAAAAAATCCCTCATGGGCCCACAGCCTGTGCAATTAGAATCTTCTCCATCCCACTCTCCCCATCTTTCTGGAAGCGCTTGTTGCTAAACGGGAGCAAAACAAATGTGAATTATACACCATCTTTTGAAGGGACGTCCTTCTTTTCAATCCTCATGGATTGCCTTCCCTTTATGAGGACTTCCGGTTGATTCCGCGGGCTGCAGGATCACTCAGTTCTCCTACCATCTGATGTCTCCTTCCTTTTCTTTATATCGACTTCTCTGTGGGTTTATTTCTAACAACCTCATGATCCAACAAGCAGTGCTGTCTCTTCACAGTGGTCCTCGAACCCCCAGGAGGATTGCTATGAACACAGATTTCAGGGCCCAGCCTCCAAAACACTCCGTCAGCGGCTCTGGGTTGGGGCCCAGGAATCTGTATGTTTAATCGGCTCCCCAGGTGGCTCTGACATAGTCAGCCCAGGTCCAGACTGTGGGGTGGCTGACATTTGGAAACCACTACAAAAACACCTGGGGATATACGTTGGGCTCCTCCTCAGCAGCTTCTGAGAGTTAGAACCCAGCCAGGCTGAGGTTGCAGGACTCACTCAGCCTGTTCTGTTTTCCAGGTTGACGGGCGACATCTGAGGGCTTCTGCTCTGTCATCCTTCAGCCCACACATATGGGGAGTCTCGATGAATTTCCTGATTACCCAAGGACACAAAGGCTGGCTCTGAGTTACAAGGGGGGGATGAACTGATTAACTGCCTTGTGAAAAGCTTAATTGCACATCATTTTCTAATTTGTCATTTCCAAATGAAGCACAGAGGCTGCCGGGTGAGTTCAGCTGCACCCAATCAAAGGTCAGGTACTCATTCCCTGAGTGACTCATGGCTACACCCCAACCCTGCACTGCTGCTGAGTGGGTGTCCCTCCTCCACCCCACCCCCAATGGCTCCCAAACTTTAGGATGCAAATGAATCACCAGGGAGCTTGTTAAAAAGGCCGATCCTGGGCCTCTGCCCAGGTCCCTGTTTTAGCAGGTCCAGGGTGGATCTGGGAATCCCCTTGTTTAACAAGCTCCCTACGTAAATTTATTCGATGTAGCTAGTTTTTCTTAAACCGAAAAATTTTTCATGAAATGTCTGGTCTTAAGGCTATTATCTTCCCTTAAGAAATTCCTCTGGAGTAACAATGAATCAGCTTTTTCCTTAGCTCTTTCAAAAAATAAATACTAAGTTTCAGAAACCAAACCATGCATTTCAGCAGAGGAAAGTGAGTAACACTGGGGGCCATCCGGCCAGCCACGCTTCCACTCAGAAAACCAGTATAGGGTGAGCGTCAGGTGGACATCCCCAAGCAGGTGGGCTGTTCCTGCAGAGGAAGGGGGAGGTGGAGGCAGAAAGCCTTGGCTATAACAGCTGGATGGAATGTTCCCCCACCAGGGTTAATTCCAGTGGTTTCTTTTTGTGAGGGTAATCACCAGATTAAATGTTTTAATTACCGAAATTATATATGCGTTTCTTCTGAGAAAAGAGCATCATCTGAACATGGTATTCGCTCCCCAGAGAGTAAAGCTGCTTTGCTTGCAGGGAAGGGGGGTCTGGAGGAGTCCATTTTAATTTCATTATAAAACCGACTTGAGAAATAAAGGCATAGATTGACACGTATTCCCAGCCAGCTGTGACTTAATGAGCACAATTCAAAGCTTGGACCCTGCTAAGCACATCCATATTAATACGTCTGTGGAAGAACAACAACAGAGAAAGCGACAAACTGCTATTCCTAGTATTTGAAATGAATTTTAAATTACTGTTAAAATGGCTAACGCGGGTGAGCATCACTCCAGCTGTCGGCCTCCCTGCCCGTCAATAATGCTCCTTGCGGCAGAGGCAGATAGGGCCCTGGAAGGAAGGGACTGCTTTCACACAGATCAGCAAGCCCTGAGGCCTCGAGACAGGTCATGGGGTTTAGCAGCAGAGGTGTGGCTGCCCTCGTCTGGGTTCTGAGTCCAACCCATCCCCCCAACCCTGGCACCAGTCAGGCCCTCCCCACCCCCAAGGCCTTTATCTTAAATTGTTTGTCGCATACCCATCCAAGTCATATGATGAGAAGAGTCTTTGTGATTCTGATTTTCCCAGTCATAAGCACAAGAAAATAATAAAAAATGTCTGTTCCAACATTTTGAGATCCTAAAAAAAAAAAAGGTGCTGGGTAAACCTGTGGTGTTAATAAGTACAAGGCGAGAGGGTGGGTGGGGGTGGAGGAGACAAAGGAAATGCAGCATGAAGAGAAACCTCAGTCTGCGCATTTTGACGTTCAATGCGAAATAGCCACCTGGCCTGGGGGGGAGGGGGACCCCTGGGCTGATGAGCCATTCCTGTAGTACCATGTGGGTGGGGGTAAGGCCCCTTCCCGGTTCTGGGGAGCAGGGCGTGAACACTCTCAAGGTGAAGGTCCTTGCATTCTCCTAAGCTTGAACTCTGCTGAGTGTTTGCTGGGGTGTGTGTGTGTGTGTGTGTGTGTGTGTGTGTGGTGTGTCACTGGGGGGCAGTCATGATTCAGAGCATGGGATTTCAAATCAGACAAATCCCGCCTCTACCACTTAGAAGAAATTCAATTAGACACGGACCTCCATTTTTTCATCTATAATTGGGGCTAAAATAGCAATCTCATTGAGCATTTTTTGATAATTAAATGAGAAAATATATATACATGCTTAGACTTGGGGCCTGGCACAGGATGGTTCTTGGTACCATCTCTGACACATGTCTCGGTGACATGCAGTTTCACATTGTTCTTCAATTAAAAACGTCTTTCAGGGTCTGGCCCAGTTGTGTAGTGGTTAAGTTCGCTCGCTTTGCTTCAGCAGCCCAAGGTTCGCCAGTTCGGATCCTGGACACAGACCTACACACTACTCATCAAGCCATGCTGTGGCAGCATCCCACATAGAGGAACTAGAAGCACTTACAACTAGGACATACAACTATGTACTGAGACTTTGGGGAGAAAGAAAAAAAACCCGAGGAAGATTGATGACAGATGTTAGCTCAGGGCCAAGCTTCCTCACCAAAAAAAAAAAAAAGAATCTTTCAGCCTATTCTGGGTACTCAGAAATCAGCATTTCAATTCAGTGCCTAGTCATAAAACTGCAACAGTTGTGGCACCTTTGGGAAAAAGGGCAAAATATTTCACTTCTACTTTCATATGATACTCATGGTTAAATCCGGATAAAGGACATGACACAGGAAGTCACATCTAAAACTAGGGGAGGGGACTGACTCACTATAATCATCGACTAGATTCCAAATCTACCAACAGTCGGGGAATAAAGTGGGAATGGAAGTGACGTAGTCACCAGCACAAACAGCAAACCCCACTTTCTCTAGTAGACCACATCTAGACTCCCAAATTGGTCAAGCCCTAGTCTGCTGACCATATAGTGTCAGAACCAGGCCTTGGTTTCCTCATCTGTAAAATGGACGCAATAACACCTGTCTCACAAGGGGCTAGTGTGGATTTGACGGCGTGTTGGCCACATGTGTGATACAGCACCACACACCTGACAGAACTCAAACCTGCTAGTTCCCTGCTCCAAGCAGGTGCGGGGACTCACTCAACATTTCCAAAGCCCTGAGGCCTGTCCAGTCCCGCTGGGACACCTAAGCTGCTTGCCTGTCCTTCAAACCCCTAGCAGCTTGGACATTCTTCATTGCCGTCTGTTACGGGTTGAATTGTGTCTCCCCAAAAAGCTATGTTGAAGTCCTGCCCCCAGTACTTCAGAATGTTACCTTACTTGGTGATAGGTTCTTTACAAAGGCAGTCAAGTTAAATGAGGTCATTAGGGTGGCCTTAATCCACTCTGACTGGTGTCCTCATGAAAATGGGAAATCTGGACGCAGAGACAACGTGAAGATGCGAGTGTGAACACAGAGGATTGGAGTGAGGGGTCTACAAACCAAGGAATGACAGAGATTGCTGGCAACCACCAGAAGCAGTAAGAGGCAAGGAAGGGCTCCCCCACAGGTTTCAGAGGGAGCGTGGCCCTGCCGACACCTTGGTTTCAGACTTCGCTCTTCCAGAACGGTGAGAGAACAAATTTCTCTTGTTTAAGCCATCCAGTTTGTGCTAATTTGTTCAGGCAGCCCCAGGAAACTGTTAAACCATCCTTCTTTCAGAGGAACCTTGGTCACACACATGATAGGAATGAAGATTTTGGAATCAGGTCAAAGAAGGAGTGTGGGGACGCACCAGAGAGTTCCTCTGGGGTAAAGTGAGCAGTGAAACAAAAGGAGGAGCTCATTATGCTCTGAGATGCACAAACACACACTCATTTTCTCCCAAATCACTGTTTTTCAAACTATATTCAATTTATATTTCTTTAGTATATTTAATATAAATATTGACGTATTATATTGCAAATGTAAATATTTAATTATTTAAGTATATTTTAATTATTTTACTGGCTTTAAATAGCAAAACTTTATCAAGTTCTTTACGTGAATAGTTCATTTAATCCTCACAACTACTCTGTGAAGTGGGTGCTACTATTATTCTCATTTTACAGATGAGAAAACTAAGGGACAGAAATGTTAAGCAGTTTTCTCAAGGCCACGTAGCTAGTAAATGGTAGAGCTGGGATTTGAACGCATGGAATCCGAATGCAGAGTCTTCGTTCATAACTACTTCACTACGTAGTCTCTAAAAACGGGAACAAACACACACAAACACAAACACGTTTACTTGGATATTCCATATCAGATTTCAGCATGGTGGAGCCATGCAAACTTGTGGTGCCAGACTAACCCTCTTGTAGAGAAAACCTCCCTCATTCATTCATTCAATTAGCAAGTGTTTATTGAGTATGTACTATATGCTTCTCATGTAACTATACTGATTACGAAGATCATAGCTCTACCCTCATTTCTTAAAAATATTCAGATCTGTGCATATCCATTCACTTAAAACCAAACTCAACATAATAGTGAGTTGTGCAATAATTGGTACTTCAGGTGGTAAACATACCATACTAATCATTTTAATGTTTATTAGTTTTAGATGCTACTTGATTGACTTTTACGCTTATGATAAGAAATATTAGCAGTTAGGAGAGAATGCTAGGGATACAATTTTTGAGACAAAAATTTTCTCCTACTCTTCTTTCAAGTTTTTAGATCAGTTTAACTGAAGGGTATCCCAAGGTCACAAAGCAAAGAGTCAGAAGCTGTTCCCATTGGCAGTCACACACATGTGGGAATCAGGGTTTTATGGATTCCATGCAACAGAAATATAATGCAGGAGGACAAAACTTAATGCTGAGGCCAAGCTGAAGCTAATTTTAATTTTTAATTTTTATCTGGACAGCCTCATTTCCCTTGTTTGATTATTATAAGCGGTAAATATTGCCATTTGAAATTATAAAATAAATTTATACAGATAAAAAGTGGGCTTTAATATATTGAAATTCAGTGTAAAGTTTCTTTTGAAAATAGATAAAAGATTTGAAAAGCGCCCTACCAGACCACCTTTGGCACAGACTGTTACTGGGCAAAATGGCCGGAGCTCATTTGTCACCCCCATCGCCTCTAACCTGTGGTCCTGGATCATTCTTGGGAGAGTTACTTCCAATCAAATGTGCAGGCCGCTATGGAGCATTCTCAAGTGGCAGGATGTCAGACGCTGTGACTGGAGGTCACCCCACGGGCCACCCATTCTGCCTGCTCCTCATAAGGCAGAGCTGGGCTTCTGAAAAGTCTGATTCAACCTTATGGCAGATGAAAGCGTCCTCCTGGAAATTCTCTGCTCTGATGTGGTTCTGAGCAAAACACAAGGGCTACTCTTACAGGAGGTCCTCAATTTCAATGCAATTTTCCACTCCTGATGAGAAAGACAATAATTCCGTAGAAGTGAGGCTGCTTACCTGGTAAGAATGGAACAGAATATTTTTCCTAGTGACTCATTTATTAACTTGATTGGAGAAATAGTTTCTCTTTATAGAACTGATTTGGTAAATAGCTTATTTTCTCTGTTACATAGTTAATACATGTTCATTGCTGATAAATGAGAAAACACAAATCACAAGAATAAAAAGTAAATCAAAATATTCATAATCTAGGGGCCGGCCCTGTGGCTGAGTGGTTGAGTTTTCGAGTTCCATTTCAGAGGCCCAGGGTTTCACTGGTTCAGATCCTGGGCATGGACATAGCACCACTCATCAGGCCATGCTGAGGTGGCGTCCCACACAGCGCAGCCAGAGGCACTCACAACTAGAATATACAACTATGTACTGGGCGCTTTGGGGAGAAGGAGAAGAAAAGATTGGGAACAGATGTTAACTCAGGTGCCGATCTTTAAAAAAAAGAATCATAATCTGGTTACATCAGCAGACTTTTTCTGTTAAGTACTAGATTGTAAATATTGTAGGCTTTGTAGGCCAAGAGGTAAAGTTGAGGATGTTATGTAGGTGTTTATATAACAAGAGAGACTATGAATTGCCATAAAATTCTTACTGACAAAATTTAAAATATAATAATAGCAACATAAACAATCATAACTGAGTACAATTTTTTGTAATATAGGTCTACTAATGGTAAGAATGGAACTCTTTCTTGGGAGATGATAAGCTTTTGCTTAATTGGGGTTCAAAGTTAGTGTTCCCACTAGTGTTCATCAGAATCCATTGGAAATGTTCATTTGTTAATACTGATCTGTAGGGCGGCCTGGTGGCACAGCGGTTAAGTGCGCACATTCCGCTTCCGCAGCCTGGGGTTCGCAGGTTCGGACCCCGGGTGCGGACTTGGCACCGCTTGGCACGCCATGCTGTGGCAGGCGTCCCACATATAAAGTAGAGGAAGATGGGCATGGTTGTTAGCTCAGGGCCAGTCTTCCTCAGCAAAAAGAGGAGGATTGGCAGCAGTTAGCTCAGGGATAATCTTCCTCAAAAAAAAATAATACTGATCCATCATGAAATTTTATGCATTTCATCTCTGCAAATGTCTTTTCACACATTTAAGTACCACCACATACTGATATCAATTTACAAGTGTGGGGGATTGGAATTGGCCACCCCAAGATATGTCTCTTTGGCATGAGGATTATTTTGGGCTGGTTACTTTTAAAAACTGCAGACATGAGAAAAACCCTGAAAAGTAGAAGTTACCCTTTGTTAAGAGACATTTACATTTGTAAAGGAAATCTCCATCTGTAAAGGTGTCTCCCTCTCTACACCAGGAAGAGGGGGGATGACCTTATCTCTAGAAACTCTCATCAATGCAGAAGGCAAGGAATTAAATCTGCATTATAACCTTACTGTTATTTACTGTGAGTTTCTGGTAACCTCCCAGAACTGACTCTTCCCACCCCCCAACATCTTTGTCTTTAGCTGAGGGTGGTATTTAAGGTGAGAGCTTCTGCCATTTTGGTAAGTTGCTCAGTTTTCCCAGGTCTCTCCCATGTATACATGTTATAAAGCTTTGTTTCATTTTCTCCTGTTATTCTGTCTCATGTGAATTTATTTCATTGTCCAGCCAGAAAGAACTAGAGTGCGTAGAGGAAAGGTCTTCCTCCCCTACACAAGCATACAATTTTAATTGAGCATATTCATTGTTTGCAAGGAATTTTTAGAATTCTAGTATATCCTCTTCCTGTTTGCCTTTTAGCATATCATTACAATGCAGGTTAATCACTTCCAATTGAAGATTATATGGAAGCTTCTTAGTTGGAGTTAAATGGGTTTCTAAAATATGGAAATTCCCTTTATACCTGTATGGAGGTTCAAAAATGCTGCTGAAACTATAGTTTGAACTCTGAAAATATATTCACCGAAAATTTGTGTGGGAGTAGAGATCTCACTTCTCATTGTAACTTTTGAAAGCTCAGAAAGCATATAAAGCAGCTTGACATTACTTGTGATCCAAGCAACGTTAATTATGATCAAAATGACTTTATTGCACTGTTTTGCATATAAACACTGTTTTGTCTTTGAATTTCAGACTGAATTCATTAAGAAGCATTATCAAGTCTGCAGCAAAATTTAATTGTCAAAGCTATTCACGGTTCAATAATAATGATTGCTTAATAAATAAATAAAAATAATAAAGGAAATTCTTCTCATTCTGAAAAATTTCAATCTCAGGCCAAAGTTCAAAAATTACAATAGAACTTTACCACCATTGAGTCATGGAACTGTGGTGTAGTAGTGAAAGTCATGATATTTAGCTTCTATTTGTGACAAAAATTCACAAAAAATTCAATGATTAGTTGACAACCACAAATGACACTACTGGTTCAACAATACAAGATAGATTCAAGTATTTCCTGCAAAGTACTTGCTGATGAACGATACAATGAATAATCATAGGTTTTTAATACCCTACATTTTCACAAGCTTTGTAAATTTTTCCAATGAATACTTTCTTTTTCTGCTTCACATATCTTTTTTTATCACCATCAGTTGCAACACATCTTAGCAGATTCCACTTCAGGTTGTACTGAACTAATTTTCTCAACTTTTTTGAAAATATTCTCACCTCCAGTTGCATGTAGTATATTTTGAAATCAGAGAGAGTGATACCTCAAGCTTTGTTCTTTTTCCTTAGGATTCCTTTGGCTATTCAGGGTCTTTTGTTGTTGCATATAAATTTGAGAATTCTTGGTTCTATTTCTGTGGAAAATGTTGTTGGAACTTTGCCAGGGATTTCATTGAATCTATAAGTTTGCTTTAGGAAGTATGGACATTTTAACTATGTTTATTCTTCCAATCCAAGAACATGGAATATCTTTCCATTTCTTTGTGTTTTCTTCAAGTTCTTTCCACAATGTTTTATAGTTTTCAGTGTACAGGTCTTTCACCTCTTTGGTTAAATTTATTCCTAGGTATTTTATTCTTTTTGTTGCAATTGTAAATGGGATTATATTCTTAATTTCTCTTTCTGCTACTTCGTTACTAGTATATAGAAATGCAACTGATTTTTGTATGTTGATTTTGTATCCTGCGACTTTACTGTATTCTTTTATTATTTCTGAAAGTTTTTTGGTGGATTCTTTAGGGTTTTCTGTATATAAAATCATGTCATCTCAAATAGTGACAGTTTTACTTCTTTCTTGCCAATTTGGATCCTTTTTATTTCTTTTTCTTGCCTGATTGCTCTGGCTAGAACTTTCAAAACTATGTTAAATAAGAGTGGTAAACGTGGGCATCCTTGTCTGGTTCTTGTTCTTAGAGGGATAGCTTTCAGTTTTTCTGCACTGAGTTTGATATTAGCTGTGGGTTTGTCATATATGGCCTTTATTGTGTTGAAGTACTTACCTTCTATTCAGAAAGGAATACTTTCCTATTTTATTCATAAATGGATGCTGTATCTTGTCAAATGCTTTCTCTGCATCTGTTGAGATGATCATGTGGTTTTTATTCTTCATTTTGTTAATGTAGTGTATCATGTTGATTGATTTGTGGATATTGAACTATCCCTGTATCCCTGGAATAAAATCCCATTTGATCATCTTTTTAATGTATTGTATTCAGTTTGCTAGTATTTTGTTGAGGGTTTTTGCATTGACGTTCAACAGTGATATTGGCCTGTAATTTTCTTTTTTTTGGTTGTCCTTGTCTGGTTTTGGTATCAAGATAATGTTGGCTTCGTAGAATGAGTTAGGAAGCCTCCCCCTCCTCTTCAATTTTTTGGAAGAGTTTGAGAAGGATAGGTATTAGGTAGAATTCGCCAGGGAAGCCATCTGGTCCTGGACTTTCACTTTTGGGGAGGTTTTTGATTGCTGTTTTGATCTCCCTACTGCTGATTGGTCTGTTCAAATTCTCTACTTCTTAATTCAGTTTTGGAAGGTTGTATGATTCTAAGAATTTATTCATTTCTTCCAGATTGTCCAGTTTGGTGGTGTGTAGCTTTTCATAGTAGTCTCTTACAATCTTTTGTATTTCTGAGGTGTCCTTTGTAATTTCTCCTCTTTCATTTCTGTGTTTGAGCCTTCTCTCTTTTTTTCTTGATGAGTCTAGCTAAAGGTTGTCAATTTTGTTTATCTTTTCAAGAACCAGCTCTCCATTTCATTGATTTTTTCCATTGCTCTTTTAGTCTCTATCTCATTTATTTCCGCTTTGCTTTGTGTTATTTCCTTCCTTCTACTGATTTTGGGCTTTGTTCTTCTTTTTCCAGCTCCTTTAGGTGCATTATTTGATTGTTTATTTGAGATTTTTATTGTTTGTTGAGGTAGGCCTGTATTGCTATAAACTTCCCTTTTAGAACCATTTTTGCTGTATCCCATAAATTTTGGCATGTTGTCTCATTTTCATTTGTCTCCAGGTCTTTTTTGATTTCTCCTTTGATTTCTTCATTCGTCCAATCATTGTTCAGTAGGGTTACAGGCTCATTTTCATTTTTGTTAAGAAGTTTTTTTTTTTTAAGATTGTTTTTTTTTTTTTCCTTTTTCTCCCCAAAGCCTCCCGGTAGATAGTTGTATATTCTTCGTTGTGAGTCCTTCTAGTTGTGACGTGTGGGATGCTGCCTCAGCGTGACCTGATGAGCAGTGCCATGTCCGCGCCCAGGATTCGAACCAACGAAACACTGGGCCTCCTGCAGCAGAGAGCGCGAACTTAACCACTCGGCCACGGGGCCAGCCCCCTCATTTTCATTTTTGTGAAGAAATTCTACTGTCAGGAGATACACCATTTAAAATTTTGTAATTTTTCTGATTGTTGCTTTCCTGTGAATTGGGAATACTATGATGAGTGCTTAATCTAGTAACGCTGATGTATTCTTTTAGCTATTAGTGTCATTGCATGCTTTGCCATCAGATTCAATAACAAAATAATCTGCTCCGCCTTAAAAATGTGATATTCAAAGTCTACTTTTGTCTTCATTTTTGTTTTGATGTGATGGGTATACACATATTATATACATATAAAATAATAAAACACATTTAATGCACCACATGGTGATGTGATTGACATTCAAAATACTGTTGAGTTATAACTGTGCTACTGCAATTTGCAGTGCATGGCTGCAGTGCGATTCTGATGGTGACCACCCAGAGCTAGGTCAAATTCCACAGCTTAAGGGCTCAGTTCTCCACAGGACTCCTCTCGCTTCAGAGACCAGTCTCAAGCTCTGAGCTTTCCAGGCCATCCACACTCCTGACCAACTGGCTACAAATTTGAGGGTTCTCACTACCCCCTCAAGGTTAATAATACACTGGAATGACTCACAGAACTCAGGAAAGTGCTATACTTATCATTACAGTTTTATTATTGTTAAAACAAGACAACAAGCCCAAAACAGAGTCACTTATGCTAAGCCCCATGTCACCAAGCCAAGACTTAATTACAGTTTTAGCTCTCCCAGGAAAGGAATCTTAAAACAGTCAATCAGGAATCACCTAATCAGCACTAGTTAGGTAATCTGCCTGATAGACCCCTGCCATCCCCTGAAGGAAAGTGACCTTGCAATAACCAACCCACTTTTTTGTCTAGTATAACTTCTTTGTTCCCCTCCCTTCTGCATATAGAAGTCTTTCATTTCATACAGCTCCTTGGAGTTCCTTTCTATCTGCTGGATTGGATGCTGCCTGATTCATGAATTGTTGAATAAAGCCAAAGCCAATAAGGTCTTTAAAATTCGCTTAGTTTAATTTTATTGCAAAGGGTACAAATCAGGACTAGCCAAATGAAGAGATGTATAGGGCAAAGTATGGAGGGTCTCACAGGTAAAGCTTTCTATGTCCTCAGGTGTGTCACTCTCCCAGCATATTGATGTGTATCACCAGCCAGGGGAGCTCACTCAAGCTTCATGGTCTAGAATTTTTACTAGAGTTTCATTACATAGCCAAGATTGATTGAATCAATAGCCAAGGGAATGAACTCAATCACCAGCACTCCCCTCCCCCCATATCCCATGGTTCAATTGGTTCTCATCACATGGTTAGTCTTTCTTTTTCCCTTTTTTTTTTTTTTTTTTTTTGCTAAGGAAGATTAGCCCTGGGTTAACATCTGTGCTGATCTTCCTCCACTTTATATGTGGGTCAGCGCCACAGCATAGCTGATGAGTGGTGTAGATTGGTGCTTGGGATCCAGACCTGTGAACCCAGGCCACCAAAGCAGAGCATGCCAAACTTCATCACTACGCCACAGGGCCAGCCCCCTGGTCTTTCTGGTGTGGTCTTTCTGTTCCCATTCTTTGTCATCTCATCAGCATAAACTATCCAGGGATCCTCTACAGTCACTTCATTAGCATAAACTATCTGGACCCACCAAGAATAACAAAGACACTCCTATCACTTGGGAAATTCCAAGAATTTTGAGGGTACCTCCCAGGAGCCAGGAACAAAGGCCAGCCGAATTCTTTGTCATACAACAGCCACTGAGCAGCAGAGCAGACCAATGAGAGTGTCACATACAATGTCTGTTGCAATTATTTAACTCTGCCTTTGTAACATGAGAGCAGCCACAGCTGATATATGGACAAATGAGTGTGTTCAAATAAAACTATTTATGGACACTGAAATTTGAATTTCATTTAATTTTCATGCATCATAAAATCTTCTCTTTATTTTTCAACCATTTTTTCTTTTTTAAAGATTGGCACCTGAGCTAACATCTGTTACCAATCTTCTTTTTTAAATTATTCTTCTTCTCGCTAAAGTCCCCCAGTACATAGTAGTATATTCTGGTTGTAGGTCCTTCTGGCTCTGCTATGTGGGACACCACCTCAGCATGGCTTGATGGTGCTAGGTCTGTGCCCAGGATCTGAACTGGTGGAAACCCTGGGCCACCAGAGAGGAGTGTGCGAACTTAACTGCTTGACCACGGGGCTGGCCCCCTGTTTTTCAACCATTTTTTAAAAATGTGAAAATCATCCTAGTTTACAAGCTACAAAAACAGGAAGCAGGCCATATTTGGTCCATGGGCCATAGTTTGCTAACTCCTCTCTCATCTAGATCAAGGATTGGGATTGGCAAAGCATAGCCCATAGACCAAACCCTGCACCCTGCCTGTTTTTCTGAGGAAAGTTTTCTTGGAACGCAGCCGTGCTTATGCAGTTATGTGTTGTGACGGGATTCAGAATAGACCTCCCTAAGATGTGCCATTTTGGCATGTGGATCATTTTGAGGTGTGGATTGTTTTGAGCAATCGAGACCCTGTGGGCTCAAGAGAAACTTTTACCTCTCCCTCAAAGAATTTAAATTGGGGGTCTTGCCCATAATAAGAATTATTACCAGAAATAAAATTTTATGACCTATGTCTGAAGCCTCGGGCCCCATCCCATTCCTTAGCTCAAGATAGCAAATACACCTCATTTTCCCTTTCTGTCTCTGAACCGCTCATAAATGTGGGGTCTTTGACTGTCTCACATATATAGGATTCCTGTATGTACAAAATTAAATTTGATTTTCTGCTGTTAATCCATCTCACGTCGATTTAATTCTTAGATCAACCAGAAGGACCTAGCAAGGGAGAGGAAAATGTCTTCCTTCCCAACAATTGTCTAAGGATGCTTTGGTGCTGCAACAACAGAGCTGAGTAGTCGCAACAGAGATCAGATGGCCCTGCAAAGCCTTAAAAATCTACAATTTGGCCCTTTCTAGAAAAGTTTGCTGACCCCTGCTAGATCAATGAAGAGGGGGAGTCCAGGCACTGTGTTTAGCACATTGGCTTTGTTATTTCATCTAATCCTGTTACCAACACAATTAGATAGAAGATATTATTATCATTTTACATATGGGTACCTAAAGCTTAGAGAGGTTAAGGAAATTGTCCAAGGTCGCACAGCTTATAAGTGGTGAAGTTGGGTTCAAATGCAGACTTATGGGCTCCAAGTCTGTGTTCATATATTATTTTATATGTTTGTATCATATTCTACAAACTGGTTTTATTTCTAAAAACCTGCTTTTCCCCCACTTAATCCATCTTGAACATTTTAAAGATGATTCTTTTTTTAGCTTTATTGAGAAATAATTGCCAAATATAATTGCATATATTTAAAGTGTACAGTGTGATGATTTGATATACATGTACTTTGTAGAATGATTACCAAGACCAAGATAATTAACACATCTGTCGCCTCACATAGTTAACACAGGTAACTCTTTTTTGTGTGTGTGGTAAGAATGCTTAAGATCTCCTCTCAGCAACTTTCGAGTATACAGTACCATGTTATTAACTATACTCACCTCAAAGATGATTCTTGAAAAAATTTTCTAGCTCTCCTTAGATGTTTTAAGTCAGGGATTATCTGCTAAGGCTCAGGCAAGTGGTCTCTTTAGGAAACAGAGTGTATTATACGTGCAACACCTAGAAGATGAATTTGCTTAAAAAAAGAAAAAGTACATTTACTCCTCCTTGCTTTGAAACTATAATGGAAGACCACAAAGTCAGTCAATACAATGACTCATGATGATACTGGTGTTTGGAAAGATTTAAACTATTTTTTAGGGAGAGAGGAATCATATTCAGTTCTGTGAAGTTTAGCTTAAATGGTTAATTGATGATGAAAGTTACAGCTATACCCCTGGTTAAGAAGATAAGAACTAGAGGTTAAAAAAAGAAACTATAAAATATATTATAAATTCTCTTTATGTAATTTTACTGAAATTGGCATCATTCTAAAACATATAGACAAAGATTAAAAGACTTGCCCACAGAAAAATGTTGATCTCCTGTGTATCAAAACACCAAAAGCCACCTATAAAAAATAACAAACCCACTGAAATGTTTGGGGAAACAAACCAACAGCTGATATGCTCATGATATAAAACACTCCACAGACCAACCAGAAAGGACTAATCCCCTGATGGGCAAAGGCAATTCAGAAAAGAAAGCTAACAGTACAAAAAAGTGTTTGACTTCACCAGTAACAAGAAAACAGAAAATGAAGCAGTAATGAAATAATCTCCCCCCTCCAACCCCGTGACTAATACAGACTGAAGAGTGGCGTGTTGTTTTCCCATGACTGCTGCAACAAGTTTTCACCAACTTGGTTGGTTAAAACCACGTGAGCTCATTCTCGAGGCTGAAATCAAGGTGCCGGTAGTCCACACTCCCTCTGGAGGCTCTAGGAGAGTCCACACCTTGCCTCTTCCAGCTTCTGGAGGCTGTTGGCGTTCCTTGGCTTGTGGCCACATGACTCCTGTCTCTGCTCTTGGTCACACTGCCTTCTCCTCTTCTGTGTCATCTCCCTCTGCCTCTCTCCTATGAGGACACTTGTGGTTACAAGTAGGACCCATTTGGATAATCCAAGGTAATCTCCCCATCTCAAGGTCCTTACATAATCACATCTGCAAAGGCCTTTCTTCAATATAAGGTAACACTTAGAGCTTCCAGGGATTTGGACCCGAAGTTGAGAGGCATTTTTCAGCTTCCTACAAGTGGTAATGCCCAGTATCTACATGGACATAAAGGAATATGTTAATGATGTTGCACCCAATAGCAGTGGAAAAGAACGCCTATTTCCCTACAGTGGGTTCACCTCAGTTAGCCCCTCCAGATCCACTGTCTTCTCTTTCACTGGGGGCTGATCTGTGTGGACTGGCCTCTGGGTGGGCCCGCCTAATGAGAGTCATGGGAAGAAGCCAAGAAGATGGGAAGAGATGAGGCTACTGTTTCTTGGCTTCCTTTGCTGCCTGAGTTCGCTGCATCCCTGCACCAAAGGCCACAGCTCCTATCACACGACCCTCCCATACAGCACCCTCTGCGGATTCTGGCAACTACTCCCTCCCCGCCAGCTCCAGGCTAGGGCTGGTCGTATCCTCAGGCACTGCACCGTCCCTGGTGGTTTCACACCTTTGTACATGTCCCTTTATTAGCCATCCCTCAATTACCCAGCTTTAGAGTGCCACCTGTTTCCTGTCAGGCCCTGCCTGGTGCCAGCTCTATGTGTCAAATCAGAGACCTATTTATAAGAAAGTTCATTAGCAGCACTATTTATAATAACAAAAACTCAGAACAGCCCAAGTAACCAAACTAGGAGACTGGTTAAGCAAATTATAATGCCTCCATATAGAATATAAAAATACGTTAACAACCATATTGTAAAAGAATATTACTAAAATGACAAAACCGCCACGGTGCATTCCTAAGTAAAAACCCCACAAAACTGTATATATAATAATGTTCCTTTTTTGTCAAGATATTTAATGGGAAAGATTAAAATCATACGTTAAATTACATTTTAATAAAAATTATAGCAATATGTGCTTGCATATCATATATAAAATGTGTATTTTGTTGTGTATAGGTTATAGAATATACATTATGTCAAATAATATAGTCATATCATATGTCACATTTATAGAATATATAGTATACTATGTAGATTTATTATATTATATATGTTAACATCACTTTTTGTAAAGAATTTTTTACATGTCTACCCATACATGTTTTTTAAAGATTTTTTTTTTTTCCTTTTTCTCCCAAAGCCCCTGGTACATAGTTGTATATTTTTAGTTGTGGGTCCTTCTAGTTGTGACAGATGGGACACCGCCTCAGTATGGCTTGACGAGCAGTGCAGTGTCCACGCCCAGGATCCGAACCAGCGAAATCCTGGGCTGCCGAAGCCGAGCGTGAGAACTTAACCACTCGGCCACGGGGCCGGCCCCTCCATACATGTTTTATGTCATGTATATTATATGTAACACGTAACATAATATACGTGTTAAGAGAATGTATATGTGTATGCATGTATGAATGTATATCTCTCTTCTTGATGTCGCTGACGTCATTCAGTCCTTTGGGATTGAAATAAAATTGGTTGTATCCTCTAGTCCATGTTTATGGGAAGTACAATGTACAATATCCTGCTGCAGATTTATCCAGATTCCCAGGGGCTCACTGCTGCCTGCGAACTCTCCCTCTCGGCCCACCCAAGCTTCTTTTCTCCCTTCACTGCTCCAGCTCAGATGTGGGATTCAGGTCCTTGCCTGAATTTCTTCGAAATCACCTGCACGATGCAAATGCGTGTGTGGCAGACTTTTCCTTAAATTCAGAGCACTGAGTGCCTACCTTTCCTGCTGTGAGCATCTCAAGGGCCCTCTCTCTTGGCTTTCCTTACTTCAGTTTCCCCCTCCCCATCTTTATGTCGTGCTCTCCACCCCAAGATTACAAACCAAGACTCCTCGATGACTCTGACAGACGTCAGTCTGAGATGGAAGAGACCAACAAGGGGAAACTGAACCGTGAGTCCCTCCGGCCTCTGCCAGGCTCTAGGAAGGAGTAGTGAAAGATGCTGACACAGCCCAGCACTTGCTCCCCGAGTGGTCTGGAGCAAATCCGGACTCCGCCACTTACCAGCTGTGTAATTTGGGGCACGGCTCTTCATGTGCCTCAGTTTCCTTTATCTACAAAATGGGGATGGCACTAACGTTTAATAGGGTTTCTGAGAATTAAATGAGTTCAGTACCGAAGAATATCTTTGGTCTTGGTGGAAGGCAAAAGTTTCTTCGCGTTAATATGTATGAGGTGCTTACAATAACATCTGACACAAAGCAAATACTATTAAATGTTAGCTATTTTATTTTTTTCCCACAAATATGAATTATGCCCTGGCCCCACCCCTCCCATGGACACACAGGAGCAGCTACAGTCAGTTTGGTTTTGAATTATGTATTTACATCTATAGCTATATCTCAAATACCAGAAGAAACTATTTCAATATGTTGGAGGTGGGATTATAAGTTTATTTTTTCCCTTTATTTTCTTCGTGTCTTTTCAAATTTTCCAAGTTTTGTACATTGAACATTTGTTATTTTGGCAACTATGGAAAACGCAAATTTTTTTTAAAAGAATGGCAAGAGAAGCCTCATGGGGTGATGATGGCATAGGCCAGAAGCCTTTCCCCCGTGTGGCAGTGGATTAAACCCTCGAGACCAGGCACGGCTCCTTGGCTCCTGGGGAAATGGGTAGACCTTAGAAATTAATGGTTCCCTGCCGTTTGCATTTCAGAAGAAATCTGATTATTTATTGCTCTTCAGACTTGCCATTTCAGCATCTTGAAAAGAAACCAAACAAAGAGAAATGAAAGTGCAAGACTCAGTTCCTTCCTACAAACCAAATCGTTCTGAAAGTTCCCTTTGACTCCTAGATTTGAAGAGACTTAGCCTGCTTCCTGCCTCCAATTGCTCTGCTAATTTAATCTGCTCAGTCTCTGAAGAGTCTAAATCATTGGCCTTTGGGGTGAGTTCTGGCTGGTTCTGGCTGGTTCTGGCTGGTCTGGTCTCTTCCAGAGTTGGGCTAAGCTGTTTTACATGTTACCCTGAGTTCTATTTTGCTAACTTTTTCCTTCCAAGAGGGTGTCTCCTGACCTAGTTAAATGAGCTTGGTATTTGTGCGAAGTTGCACATTAAGTGAAGTGATGTGGACTCATTTTCCTTTTCTCCGCTGGAGACCTGGAGCTACACATTTGTCCTAATTTTCCTGTTTTGGTTCCTGATCATTTCTCTTATGGGCACCCAGTAGCTTTATGTTTATCTGGCAGAAATCGGTTGTTTGTATGAAAACAGACCCCAAGCAAGTTAATTCACTTACGTTTCCTTATCTGGAAAGTGGGGATAAAAACACATGTATTCGTTTTCTAGGCCTTCTCTAACAAATGACCACTGACTTGGTAGCCTAGAACAATAGAAATTTATTCTCCTCATAATTCTAGAGGCTAGAAGTACAGAACTGAGGTGTCAGCAAGGCCGTGCTCCCTCCAAAGGCTCTAGGGGAGAATTCCTCCAGTTCTGGTCTTCGTTGATTTGTGGCAACAGAACTCCACTCTCTGCTTCCATCTTCACATGGCCTTCTCCCCCGTCTCTCCCCTCTACGTCTCAAGTCTTCTTCTCCTTTCTTTTCTAAGGACACCAGTCATTGAACATACGACCTACTCTAAGTCCAGGATCTCTCATCCCGACATCCTTAACTTAATTACATCTGCAAAGACCTTATTTCCAAATAAGGTCACATTCACAGATACTTGGAATTGTGATTTGAATGTATCTTTTAGGGAGACGCTATGTAACCACTACAACTTATCAACCGTATTGAGTTGCTGTGTGATTATTAAAATGATGTGATAATGTATGTGATACAGCTATCACAGAGCCTGACACATAGTAGGTACTCAGCCAATACTCATCATCATTACTGCCACCAAGTAAGTACTTCCATGGGGCCAGGCCTAGCACCAAGCCTATCTGTGCCTCAACCCACTTCTCTCAGAAGGAGATAAAGCCCCATTTTACAGCTGAGCAAACTGAAGCTTCAGAAGCTTAGAGGAGCTGGTGGCAAGAAGTGGAGCTGGACTCAAACTCAGGTTTTCGTGACTCCAGAGCCTGTGCCCCTCTTCACTGCACTTGATTGCCTCCGTGTTGCTGGTCTGTCTCCTCTGCTGTGACCCAGCACATCCCCTCCCCCAGGCACACTTTACACTCTGACCCAGAGCTGTGTAGGTGGGAAGTGTTGGCAATGGAGACAGAGAAGAGAGAAGTTTCTCTGGGTTTCCACACCTGCTTGAGCATCCTTGTGACATGGCAACTGGCTTTCCCCAGGAGAGTAATCTGAGCGAGAGGAGGAAGTCATAGCGCCTTTTATGTGCTCCCCTGGGAAGTCACATGTCACTTCTGCCATACTTTATTTGTTGGAGGTGAGTCATCAAGTTCAGCCCGCACTGCATTTGAAAGCAGACGTATCAGGGAATCTGTGGACATGTTTCAAAACTACCACACTGCTCCGTGGGAGGAACATGGCCTTTGTCTACAAACGTAATCCGGCTACATAAACCACGTCTTTAGCTCTGTGAAGGGAGGCCTAGAGCTGAACGTAGGGGCAGGGGCTGAGGAGAGCTAGATCGTTCCACATAAGCAAATGGGAAGATCTGAACCATAGGTCAGAAGGACAGAGGAAGGAAAGAAGGGAAGTGAGAAGAGAAGAGAGGGAACATGAGCCTGGCAACATGCAGGGTGCTGAGAGACTTGTAAGAATAGGTCTCACTAATGTTATATTTGATGTTGTGTGCTGAAGTATAAGACCCCTCTATTTTATCAAACTACCACACACACACACACACACACACACACACACAATAACTTGTGTGAGAGGCTTTTAATGTCAACTATGGAAAGGGGCAGAGATTCAGGTCTGGGTTGATCAAGTCTAAGCAGGAAACACACTTGAGGGCAGCAAGCCAATCCCTGAGTTTACCCTGTGTTACAGACACAGATGTGTTACAGAAGCAGATGCTCGAGGCCATGAGGCCCTTGGGAATTTTCAGAAATCTTGAGAAAGGCAATGACACTTGCATGAGCCTGGAAAGAGAGACAATTTTTTTTTTTTAATGTTCGTACACTTTACTGTATGCATGTTACAACCATAAAAACTTTTAAAATAAAAAATCAAGTCACAAATACATGAAATAGAATATCATTTAATGTCCTCGAACACATAAAGGATCCCCAAGTTTGTAGAAATTATCAACAACATACTAGAAAAAAAGATTTTGCTTTTAAGTGTAAGTGTTATTGTTCTAGGATCTTAAGAAGCTGAGCGGCCCAGTGGGAGGTCCCTGCATGGAGTTGTTCCCAAGCACAATGCACAGCAGAGTGCTTCACCTGGGAGGGCTGGAGCCCGCCCTCATTTCCAAAAGCAGCCTTCAGGAGCAGGGACCCCATCAGCCACTCTGCCACAGTCGACGGATGGCCATTAGCTCTTTGGGGTAATTTTGCTATTGAGTGTCTTCGGAGGATTCAGTGTTTCTGACAAAATCCTAAGATGCCGTTTTGCAGTTCTTCTTCATTATTTCAAGTCATTTGCATTCCTCTTCTGTAGTAAATGGTGGTTTAGGAATGGCGGTATTCATCGGCTTCAGGCTTAATTAAGCCTGAAAAATAAATTTAATGTCACTCAACTTCAGGCATGCTGTCAGCATTGTAGAGCCCATCATTCTGTCCCACCTAGTTACTGGATTTGTACATCTCTTTTCTTTTGAGAAACATAAAGCTCTGTTGAAAAATCCTTTAAAAGAAAGAACATCCTGATATTTTAATATTTAACAAAAATCTTTTTGGCGAGGAAAGACACGAAAGGAAAGAGGGTTAAGTGGAGGAAAGCGCATTATGAAGCTCAAATGTTGAATGTTTCTCCAAGACTATTTGGCCAAGTCGCTACATACTTACAAGGCTGCCTGGGTTCTTGTAAGTCACTGCCCGTCAAGGGCGGGTCTGGCTCTTGGCTCCCCCTGCAACCCCAGTGCCTGACAGTGTCTATGCGCTATAAACATTTGTTGACTTGAGCATTCATAAGAGACCATTAACACTGAAAGATTGGTTAAGATCTAGTTCTAGAAAATTCCCAAAGGTAGATATTTTGGAATAATGAAGTTCCTGTTCCAAAGGTCCTGAATTTCCTTATTCCTTACTAATTTTGATCAAGCTTCAGGAAGGCAGAGGGAGCAGCTCCTAGGGTGGGATTTAGGGGGAACGTGGGAGAAGATGGTCGGTGACTGTGCATTTGTCCATGCTGTAGACACACATTAAGGCTAGTGGTTTTAAATATCCTTTTGCCTATTTTCAGAAGCTCCACTACCAAAGGTCATTCAAAATAACTAAATGGTGAATAGACTTTGAAAGGGATCCGCCATCCACTGAATTGGATACTGTCTTGTGTTACTCACCCCTGCTTTTATCTGTACGTTTTGAGTCCCTAAACAGACATTGAGTTCCACAATAACAGGGCTGTAACTTATCCATCTCAACCCCCTATAGCAGTCTGCTCCGGCCCTACCCTCCAGCCACAGCTCCTACTGGCCCTTCCCCAAATTTAGCTCACACCTCCTGCCTCCGGGCTCAGGACACTTGCGCAGTTCTTAAGTAATGGAAGTGTCAACTGGAGCCTCTTGCCCCTTATAATCCAGAGAAGATTGTCTCAAATACCCCATTCCAAAGCCCCCTGCCTTCTCTAAGGCTTCTGCCAGCTCCTGGGAGACCTAAGTTCTGGGCTGTCTCTTGTTCTGACCTTCTGCTTCTGTGAATGAGTTCAGCTTAGGGCTCATCTTGCTGTTTTGTATAACCTAAACATGAGACTCAGGCATTCCCTTATTTTTTGTAAGTTCACACTGACACATCTTTGTGTGCACAGCAGACTTTATTTTTACTAAAAATTCAGGAAGATGGAGGAATTTGTATCACAGAAAATCAGACAAGTTAAAAATAAACCCTAGCCTCCTCGGTCACGTTCTCAAAGCATCCCTCAGACGTGTCTGCCGCCAGGCCAGGTTACATAACCTCCTCTCCATCTTCTGTCCTTCTAGCTTCTTGCTTCTTTTCTATCGCTCAGGAGAAAAAAAAAAGAACACAAAAACCAACCACCCCAACACACACACAAATTCCTCCCATTTTCCAGGCCTCCCCTGCAGATTCAAGGACCCCACCAAAGATTTAAAATTACTACTCCTGAGGAAAGGCTTTTCCTGAATTCTAAGACGAATCAACTTCCATCCCTAGTTTTTGTCTGGATACTAATTAGTAGAGAAACGTGGTGAAGGTTTAGTTTCCTAGTTACTCTGGGTCTCAGTTTCCCATCTATGAAATGAGGATGTGATAGCACTTGCTTTGTGGAAGTGCCGCGAGAATGCATAAGTTAACGCGGAAAGTCCTCAGCACAGTGCCTCGCATGTGATCCACAGAAAAATGTGTCCTATGCTTCCGCGTTCCCTCTCTTCCTGCCCACTGAGGCTCGGACATTTAGGCCTGAGCCAGGCGCCAGCACCCCGTGGAGGCTTGTGTGAGCTCTCCAGCCAGAGCTGACCACTCCTTCCAGCCACGCCCTCCTCGCATTCCTGTGGCCCTGGGCAAAGAGGAATGCAAAGATGCTTCAGACAAGCCCCTAAATGAGTTTGCAGTCTGGAGGGAAAGATAGACACAGACGTTTAGAAAGGGAACAGTCCCAGGAAGCTAGGAATGGGGTGGACAGGGAAAGAGGTACATTAGTCAGCTTCAAGGTCTTAAATTCAAAATCAACTTGTGATCATGTTGCCAGTGTCATGAGCCCAGAATACCACTGCGCACTTCTTCAGTCGACTTTCCATCTGTTGCAAATTTTACCATGGTGCAGTTTTAGGTCTTGCCGCTATTCCACTGTGTTGATTATTTCAGCATGTGTGTATCGGTTGGGGCTCAACCGCTATGAGTTATGGGATAAGGAATTTATTATAGGAAATGGACCTTACACAATTTTGGGAGAAGCTCAGGAAGTAAAGGTCTAGAAAGGGGAGCTGAAGAATCAGAGAAAAGTTACTAAGCAGCCCTGGCTTTCAGGGAAATCTGGAACCCAGGCTGGTCCAGCTTCTGGAGTGTGATTGGGAGGGGGGCTGGGGGAGAAGTCTCTGAGGATTGTTGGCTCTTCACATAGGGACTGCCTCTGTGCATTCACAGCACAGCAGCTGCTGGCAGGCCCAGGGTTGCTGTTGTTGGCAGAGCAGGGAGACAGGAAGGAGAACTGGACGCAGAGTGGGAAAGAACGAGGGCAAGCTAAACATGCTGACACTTCTGTGTCTATCTCTTGCCACCTCTTACCAATGACGACCTTTAGAATGTAATGGTGCCTGCTTCATTTCTGCTTCTGAAGTCTTACACAACTTCACTTTTGGCCAACTCAACCCAGAATCATACAGAGAAAGGAATTCTAGGAAACATGGTTCCCAGTGGAATGATCCAGCTCAGCGTTCGTTATGAATCTCAGTATTGATTGCAAATTGGATAGATGACTGATCACTAATATCTACTTCTTGGAACAGAGAATATAAAATGTTAAGAGGGAAAAGTTAGGATCTGGGTGAATGGCAGGGTCAAAATTTTAGGACAGTCCACAATCTGGCTCACAGAGATGGTTCCACAGAACAATGGAGAAAGGACAGTCTTTTCAAATAAAAGGTGCTGGGTCAATTGGATGTCCAAATGGAATAAACACTAATCCTGACACCATACCTCACGACATATATAAACATCAACTCCAAGTACATTATAGATCTAAATGTGAAAGATAAAACAATAAATCTGCTAAAAGACAAAATAGGAGACTATCTTCTTGACTTTGAAGTTGCATAAGATTTCTCAAATAGAACACAAAGAGCTCTAATTTTCTGGAGAAATTCAGAACACTTGTAAAGTACAATTGTTGGATAGAGTATAAATTAATTCAACCACTTTGGAAAACTGTTCGATGATGTTTCCTAAAGTTGATTCTATTCATACCCTCTATTCCAGCTATTTCACGTGTAGATATGCACTCAGTATAAACGTGTATGTAAGTATACCAAAAGATTTATGGAAGAATGTTGATAGCTGTTTTATTAATAGTCAAAATCAGGCAGCAAGTTAAACGTCCATCAACAGTAGAGCAGATAAATAAATTTTAGTACACCGGTACTACAGAATACTATACAGCAATGAAAATGAACAAACTGCTGCTACATACAACATGAATGAATTTCACAAACATAATTTTGAGAAAAAGAACACAGACACAACCGAATATACAGTGTATGACTGTATATAAAGCTCAAAATGGGCAAAACTAATCTATGATGCTTGAAGTCAGGATAGTGGCTTTGGATACACTGCGAAGATTCTGGGTTTTGATCTGGAAGGTGGTCACAATCTGTGATAATTCGTTTAGCTTTACATTTATGATATATGCTTTCAGTACATTTTACTTCAGTTTTTTTTAGAAGCTTATTTTTAGAAAAGCTTTTAAAATGTTTTATCCATCACCTGTTGTCACATCTGGTAGTCTTTTTCTTACTTCTAAACCTCTTTTATCCCTCTTACATTATTTCCTACCCTCTTGCTCTAAAAATGTTTTTCTTTCCTAACTCTTCTTGCACCTTAGACCCTTTGCTTTGTTACTCAGCAAATCCTTCTTGAGTTTCCACAATATGCCAAGCACTGAACCAGGCCTAGAGTTTACGATGATGAATAAGCCAGCAAGGACACTGACCACATGGAGCTCCATCTTCCAGTGGAAAGAAGCTTCTAAACAGGTAATTGCATCATAACTGACTCTTTTATTCACCTCCCAAAATTTAGGTCTTCACCAGACTTCCAGATTAAAGTCACCTTCTCAAAATCCACTATTTGTGCTCATTAAGGACCCATCACTCCCCACATCGTTGCTGTGTAAGCCCTCAGCATCAACTTTGACAATTTCCTCCACCCCACATCCCAAGATCTACCTCATCCTGCGCATTTCTACCTCTGAAATGTGCATACCCACTCCCCCTTCTTTCCAGCCATGTTGCCTCCACCCAAGTTGAAATCCTTACTCCTTCTATTGCCACTTCATTTAGGGTTCATTTGCAGAAACAGAAGCCACTCAAGCTAGTTTGAGCACAACTCAGGTTTAGGTGGCTAACAAATTGTTGAAAAGGCTGGAAAAGACATTTGAAACAGAGCTTCCAGGAACAACATCCAACTCTTGGAATCCTATTACCTCTGTCAAAAATTGGAAAGCAATTCCTGTCGCTACAGAAGTCCTCGAATCAGGAAGCAAGTGACCCTGGCACGTGTTGCCTCTGTATCATCCATGTCAGCAAAATGGATCCTTGTCCAGAAGTCCAGCTACAAAGAAGTGTGTGAATTATAGGTCCCAGCTTTCCAGTCTTAGTGGTACAGGTTAGAATGTATGTTGAGATGCTAGTCCTCGATGTCTCCTTCACCTCCTAGCTGGGCTCCCAGCTTCCCTGCTCTTCCCCACAGTTCCATTCTCTTTATTGCTTCCAGCTCCACAGCTCAAAAGCTTCTGATGACTCATTCTCTCCGCTGAATTAGGTTAAAAAGCCCTTGCCTGTCATTCCAGGCCCTCTGTGATCAGGTCCCAACTTGTTTTCCTGGTTTATGTCCCATTCTACTCCTACAATTTCTTCTACATATTCTGCTCTTTCCCATCTCGTGCTTTTGTGCATCCTCTACCTTTCCCACCATCACTTCCCATTAAAATACACAACAGCCTTCTAGGCCCAGACCAAATGTCACTTCCTTTCTATATTCTCCTCTGATCCTCTTAACCAAAGTGACCTCTCACTACAGCTCCAGAGAGCTCCTCCTACCACTTTATTTAGACATTGCATCTGGAGACAGAGATGTGGGTTGGAACCCTAGCTTCGCCTGGGCAAGTGAGGTCATCCTGGACTCAATGCCTCAGTTTCCTGCCCTATAAAATGGGTTAATAATACTTCATAGGTTTGTTGGAAGGACCAGTTGAGATAAGGACCTAAGCTGCTAGTGTACACGCTGGACAGATGGCAACTACTGTAGAGTGTTGTCTTGTTTATCTCTGTACCGCTCCCCCAGGTGCTCAATAATACTTGTGTAATGAATGGACAGGCCAAACCAAGCAGCAGTATTGACCTTAGGCAACCTAAGGTCAAACCAAGGTGATACTTGGTCCCTCCCTGGTTGATATCAGGGCTCTGGGTGGGGTCGGTTTAGGACACAGGTATGAGCAGACGAAGAGTTTCCATTTGTTTTATCAAGTCAGGAGAAGTAAAGCTAAGAGTTTTGACAGTTGGGCTAGGGCACAGCCCCCCGGTGTAGGTCACAGCGATTACCAGTGCCTCATGAGTCAACAACAGTTTGGGAAAGATCCCTCCAAAAGCGTTTGTTTGGAGGGCTCTTATCTCTGTGCCTAGAGAAGGAGCCGTCTAAACTCAGAAACGTAGAGGGAGGCAGGAAGTCTCAGATCAGGTACATTCCCATCTGAACCCCAGTGGGAAATAGTCCTGCAATCTCAGATGCTGCTGGAGGAGTGAAAATTGAAACAGTCCACTTTGCAAACCCATTTGGCAGTGTTTGTTACATATGAAGCTGCACATACCCTATGGCCCAGCAGTTCCACTTCTAGGTCCCCACCCTAGGAAGACACCCTCAGGAGACTCGCTCAAGGAGATGCATTGCTGCACCGTTTGTCAGATCAGGAAATCAAAAACAACCTGAGCATCCATCAATGAGGAATAAATAAAATGTGGTGCATTTAACTGTTAAAATACAAAATGGTAAATGTAAAAGCATGAACTAGATTTTTGTATATCAGTGTGGTTTTAAAAATATAATTGTGAGTGAAGAAAACAAGTTGCAGAATGATGCATTCAGAATGATACCATTTAAAGATATACCACCAATAATGTATATTGTTCTGGGCTACATTTATGTACAAGCTTTAAACAATGGGCTCAGGGGACACGTGTTAAATTAGTCATTGTAGTTACTTCTGGAAAGAAGAATTAGACCAGGAGCCAAGAGGACTTAAAATTTTATCTGTAAAGTTTTTTCTCTTTTAACTAAAACAAAAACAAAATTTAAAGCCTGAAAGGACAAATATTAACAACTGAATTTAGGATGATGGTTGGGACATAAGAACACTATTCTATATTGAAAAGATTCTTTTTTCTCAGAAAACAAAAATATGGCCATGAGTCTGGTTTGGTACCTGTACATGTACGTGTGTTGTGTTGTGTTGTGTTGGGTGGGGAGGCTTTGGTGAACAGCCGTGACCACGGTTGTCCAGGAATATTTACTTGCAGGCAACAGAAATTAATCACTGCCCTGGCATTTAAATTTGAACAACTTGTTGAGGTTCTTAAACACCTACAGGCCCCTTTGACCCTCTGATGAAAGCTAAGTCCTCTTGAGTCCCAGGAGAAGAAATGCTCATACACACGATTTGGCATGTCATTTCAGGGGCTTCGTAGCCCTCAGGTTAAGAGTCGGTACTACTGGAGGCTGTCCAGAGGTCGGCTTTTTTTGACCTCCAGAACAGCTGTTAGAAATGCACAGTGAAGAGACCAGGAAGACTTGTTAAAATAATATATAAACACAACGCTCTCTTTGCACAAAGACAATCTGGAGTGAGTGTGTGTATATGTGTGTGTGTGTGTGTGTGTGTGTAAAAGCTGCTGAAACCCTAAAAAAGTAAACACAGCTTTTTGGAGCTCTCAGTTTGCATCCTGAAGTGTAATGTCAATAAGTCGGATCACTCTGGGAAACTTGACACTTAAGAAGCCCAGCTTCTGCCAGTGTAAACGCCAGGGTCCCAGTCCTCAGATTCAGCTTCCCTCAGCCTGGAGCAGGGAATTGAGAGAAACTTGTCTGGTCTTGCAGAAGGACTGTGGAGTCTGTTCTTGGAAGCACTGCACGGGGTCTGGCTTGCTGCACAGCCAGCCTCTGTCTCCCCTTGCTAGAAGGCCTCAGGGTTTCGCCAACATCCCTGATGGGACAGAGCCTTCTTTGGAGGGGCCCATGCAGCCCCTTTTTGTCCCCTGACCTCAGGCTGGGACTCAGATGGCTTTTTAAACTAAACACTTTTTTTAAAGACTGGCACCTGAGCTAACATCTGTTGCCAACCTCTTGTTTTCTTTTTTCCTTCTTCTCCCCAAGGTCCCCCAGCACATAGATGTATATTCTAGTTGTAGATCCTTCTAGTTGTGGCATGTGGGCCGCCACCTCAGCATGGCCTGATGAGCGGTGCCCTGTCTGCGCCCAGGATCTGAACTGGTGAAACCCTGGGCTGCCAAAGCGGAGCACACGAACCTAACCACTCGGCCACGGGGCCAGCCCTTAAACTAAACATTTTTTTAAACAATCTATTTGGTATTTGGAGTTTTTGAATTTGACTTCTAGCAAAGGAAGAAAAACAGAGGAATGTCATTAAAAAATAATTCTGAAAATTTTTAGGTCTGCTGCGTTTTTTCCAGGTGACACAAAGTTCTGTTGGGTGGGGCTGACGAGCTGCCAGCATCCTGCATGCAGAGCTGCCCGTCAGTAGCTTTCCCATTGGCAGCGCTGTGGCCAAAACCCTAGAGGGTGCATTAGACATTTAGAGGAAACAGTCTCTTCCAAAGACCCAAAGTCAGATGTAGCCTTAAATATTTTACAGGAAAATATTTGCAGAAAAATGTGAATTGGCGATAGCTCATAAGATGGTCCTCACTAAGGTTGCCGACAGAGAGAGCTGAAGTAATGATCCAGGCCCAGAATTATTTTGGAGCCCTGAAAAATCTATCAAGCTATTGATATAGATATAGATATAGATATAGATATATAGATATAGATATAGATATATAGATATATAGATATAGATATAGAGATAGAGATAGAGATAGAGATATAGATATATAGATATAGATATAGATTATAGATATAGATATATAGATACAGATATAGATATAGATATATAGATATAGATATAGATATATAGATATAGATATAGATATATAGATATAGATATAGATATATAGATATAGATATAGATATAGATATATAGATATAGATATAGATATATAGATATATAGATATAGATATAGATATAGATATATAGATATAGATATATAGATATAGATATAGATATATAGATATAGATATATAGATATAGATATAGATATATAGATATATAGATATATAGATATAGATATAGATATATAGATATAGATATATAGATATATAGATATATAGATATAGATATAGATATATAGATATAGATATAGATATAGAGATAGAGATAGAGATAGAGATAGAGATATAGATATTGATATAGATATAGATATATAGATAGAGATAGAGATAGAGATAGAGATATATAGATATAGATATGGATATGGATATAGATATAGAGATAGAGATAGAGATAGAGATATATAGATATAGATATAGGTATTCTCGTTCTTCAGCTTTGGCAAGGCGAACTGGTTTTGGATTGGGTAAATAACTCCCAGTTAGCTCAGCTCTGAACCGGAGAAGCAAAGTGGCATGGGGAAGCTCCCGCAGACCTTGCTCTGCCTCTGCTGAAACAAGAAGGACCAGCCTCCCCAGCCCTCCTGCAACGCTGCTCTCCTTACAAATCCCACCTCTGCGAGGGGGGCAGGTCTTTCAGAATTCCTTGCCTGTAGACAAGCCCGGTTCCCCAGGGTCTCCCCTGGAAACTCCTGTAGGAGGTTCTTGTTCAGAAACCCATCTGGGAAGCACACAGAGCACTCTGGTGCCAGCTCTCTGGGGAAAACATTTATTCCCAGCGAAGACTTACCCAGAAGTTTCAGGGTTCAGATGGCAGCTGCACACCGTGTGCCTGTACCCCGGAGAATATCCTGAGTGTCCTACTGCCCCTGGTGCCTTCTTTTTGCTTAGAGGCTCCATTCTGCTAACTTGGATGCCAAGGCGGATGTCAGTGGCTCCTGTCAATAGTGGCGGTTCTCAGACTCGCGCTTTAGAATCACCTGCAGGGTTTATTAAAACAGAGCCTGTTAGCCCCATCCCCAGAGTTTCTGATTCAGGTCTGGGGTGGGGCGCCCAGAATTTGCATTTCTAACAGGTTCCCAAGTGATGCTGATGGTGCTGGTCCTAGGACCACACTTTGAGAACCACTGGTCTGTGCTTTTCATCTAAGGCACCCCTAATTCCTCAGCTTGGGTCCAATCCCGGAATGCAGCCCTCAACACACAGCCTCCCTCTACGAAAATATCTTGGAAGGAGGGGGCAGTACAGATGTAGTTAGCCAGACATGGTTCAAAGTTATGTATAAAACAGCCCTTTCATTTCTTGTTCAGCAGAACATCCCAATCCGTTCTAGAGACCACAAAGGGGCTGGGAGTTTGGAGTGGCTCTTCTGCCCCCTCCCACCAGCTTGCCCATCTTGGGGTTCTCTCATTAAAGAGGGGCCTCATTATGACCCTCAGGCACCCAGGTGGCTGCTCCCTCCTTTTGGAGGAAGAGCCTTTTCTCCTGGATAGCCTGTCTTGACCGCCTTCCCCACAGGGGTCCTCTTTAGGTTCCTTTCTTCTGCTGGGCTGTGTGTTGTTCATTTCCACCTTGGTATTATATTACTAAGCTTCAGGACCTGAGGAGTGGGAGATAGAAAAAGGGAGAAGCAGGACTTCCACTTTGTCTGCCCTCAAGATGTGCCACATACAAGATAATCAGAACTTTCATCTTGCCTGATTAACAATGCCATGGTTATGTCCTCTGGTATTATGCTAAAAAAGTCTCCCCCTCTTATCCTAGTCTGAACTGTGTCCAGTCCCAGGGACATGCAGGGGAGGGGTGGTCTTGCTGTTGCACAATAATGCGTCAGTATGCTACTGATCTCCCTGGTAACCTCTGCTTTACCTCTCAAAGCGTAGGTTTAATGTTGGGACTCTCCACTCCCAGTAACTGAGACAATTTCAGACAGATATTTTTGTTACCCTGAGACGATACGTGTTAGGCAGCGGTTGCATTTACTTATGACTGGAGGTTTCCCACACATAGAACATATTAACCCTGATTAATATACAGTACCTATAATGGTTCCCAACCTGGCTTTCATCAGAATCACCGGGAAACTTTAAAAAAATGTATGTATTCTGAGAAAATATGTACAACACAGAAAGTAAGGATGTATTTGTTCCCTTAATGTATAAAGAGCTCTTACAAATCAATAAGAAAAATACTGATAACCTAATAGAAAAAAAAAGACAAAAAGTATGCATAGGGAGTTTATACACATACAAAAATTCTGGATACTTATTAACATATGACAATACAATTCATACCACTCATAATTAAAGTCATGAACATTTGAACATTGAGGTATCATTTTTCACCTATCAGACTGGCAAGAATGAAAAAGCTTAACAATACACTTCATTGTCAATAATGTGGAGAAAAGACATTCTTATTCATTGTTGGTGGGAATATATGTTGCCATAACCTTTTTGGATGGCAGTTTGTCAATATCTATGAAAATATTATAGGCATATGTCTTTTGGTCCAGTGATTTCACTGGTATTAGTTCAGCATAGTGATGTCTTAACACATCTATGAAAATGTGTATACAGGAAGTTCATAGCAGCATTGCTTATAATGGCAAAACCCAGAGATAATCTAAATATTTGTCAATAAATAGTGGGTTAAATAAGCATGCCATGACCATCCGCTGAAGCTCTCTGCCACAATAGAAAAAGATGATGTCAATCTGTGATCATGTAACAATCGCCAAGATGTGGTAAGTGAAAACAGCAAGATGCAATAGAGTGTTGTAGTGTACTGTCATTTCTGTAAATATGGGTGATATACACATATGCACATATATACGTAGTCATAAATGTGTGTAGATTATTTCTGAAAGGGTTTATAAGAAACCGGCAATAGGCTGCCTTTGGGCGGGAAGACTGAAACTCCCACTTTTACTATATATATCCCCTTTGCATTGTTTGAATTTATTTTTACAATGAGCATATTCTATTTCATTTAATTAAAAAAAAACAAAAGATATTCTTGGACTCCCTCCCTAAACCAACTGGATTTGAGTCTCTGAGGTTTGGGAGGCAGGAATTTATGTTTTAAAAAAGAAGTCTACTGGGAGAAATGGCTGATTCCAGGGCTGAGATAAGGAATATACAAGATGAGCTTGGAGCATCTTCTAGTGCCAAAAGTAATGAAGTGCTCAAAAAAACAAAAGGATGGGGGCATGTCAAAGGGACACAGGAGCCAATCTGAAAAAAGCTCCAAAGGCCAAAGCTGGAAACTTGAGCACTAAAATAAATAACAGTATTGGGTTATAACCCAGAGTCTAAAATAAATAGCCATGAGTTCATATTGGTATACATAAATGTTTAAATAAATGAATAGGGAAGAAGAGACATCTCCCTACAAAAGAATTGTAAGAATTCCAAACAATTTATGTAGATACTCCACACTCTAGGAAGTGAAACTTAATACCTTTCCTTGACTATGGGTTGTGCTTTGTGACTCCAAACACCACAGTGCTGGGGTGAGGGAGTGACTTACAGGGAGAAACCTGGCAAACACTACCTTAGCCCGGGGGATCAGGTAGCATCAACACTGATACGTCTTGTTGAGAGGATGTATTTTTGATACGGTGTGATGAGAACGATACTTCACCTCTGTGGTATTCTTCCCCCACAACCCGTAACCCCAGTATACCATGACAAAAACAGCAGGCAAACCCAAATTGAGGGACATTCTACAAGATACCTGGCCAAGACTCTTCAAAGTTTTCAAGGTCATGAAAAAGCAAGGAAACTTTAAGAAACTGTCACAGACCAGAGGAGACTCAAACACGTTGACTAAATGTAACGTGGCATCTTGGACAGGATCCTGGGACAGGAAAATTATCTTGGTGGAAAAACTGGTGAAATCCAAATAGAGTATAAAGTTAATAATTAAAAACAAAAACAAAACTCTAGGCAGTTCTTATGTAGCCAGCTCAGCTCCAGGGTGCCATTAAGACTTTAGAACGACTGCCAGAGAGTGCAAGTTCTCAAACTTTGGTGGGCCGTAGAATCTCCCAGGGAGTTTGTCAGCCCTGCAGATCCCACCACAAAAATTCTGATTGAGTAGGTTCATGGTGGGCTTACGGATATGCATTTTTTTTTTTAACAAGAGCTAAGTTTTTATTTCTTCATTCTTTGCATTTGAAGTATTCTTTGATGACATCCTTGAGATTCTTTGTTACCTTTGTTCTCTACTACCACACAACTGCCACCAACCACCACTCTACATGGTTTCCTCTCTCTGTCAATTTTACAAAGTCCTGCCCATCCCCCTAGTTTCCTATTGTCTTGAACCTTAATTAGGTTGATTTGTTGTTCAGCCCAAAGGGCCTCCACCAACTTGACGTGCACAGACTCATCATGGTTGGTGCAAGCTCACAAAGATGGGCTTGGTGCCAAGGCATTGGCAGCTTTGCAAATTCCATGTGCTTCAGCACCTCCAGTGAAGCAGTATTAGCACCCATTACATCTCCAGCAGCAACGCCATTGTGGTGGGTTACAAGTGGAGCCAAATTTTGAATGCGCCTGAGCCTCTTCCTCCACCCAGCTCGTTGGTGGCAGAGAAAGAGGGAATAGGGATTTTTAATAAGCACCATAAGGGCTTCTGAAATGCCATGTTTTGGACACACCGCACTGGAAACCAAAATCTGATACTCATAATTACTATGTCCATTAACAAGATGTGAGTTCAATTGGAACAAAAATCTTCTGAAGACAAAAAGATCATGAACTTCCATTCATTATGTAATATCTCCAGTCTATTTGGGGCACTTGATGAGTTTCCTAATAGAATTCTTACCACCGTTTGACATGTGATGTGTGAAATGAACAAATACTGAAAGTAAAGAATTAATAGGAAATCTACTGACACATCATCCCTTCTGATCATCTTGACCTGGTATAACCACAAGAGTTTATTTTCTATGACACTTAATCCACATTTAGGTCATATTATTTTATTTTTCAATACAGGCGCAGTGTCAACCATGAACTTGTTTGCTGAATTACAGGTTGATGGGTATGTTGTGCTTCTTCCAAAGGCATCCATCTTGAGCCCTCTCTCTTCAGGTTCCCCATGTCTATAGTTCCGTATCCCTGGCACCGTCTTTCCAAACCAATGCACAGCACCCCCGTTCCCCCTAAACACACATTCCTAGTTAATTCCTGCTCAAGTCTTAGCTTAAAGATCATATCCCTGTCCAGCCTCCCACCCTGGTAAGGACCCCTCCAACGTGCTCCCATAGTCATTCCAGCAGTACTACCAAGTACTTAAAAAGAAAACAAACCCAGAATTCCTTTTTTGGTGTTCTGTTATTTTTTTCATCCATTGCTTTTGTTTTCATGAGTAGGTGCCAAAGCTGTCCAATAGAACTTTCTGCGATAGTAGAAATGTTCTTCATATGTGCTCAGATTTCAATCCAAGAAATCTGCTGCCTGAGTCTGTGCTCTAAACCACCATGGAAAACTGCCTCCTGCCACCGAATAATTCATTGCTTCCTTTGTAACTTACCTTTTCTAAGTTGTGTGTTTCTTC
Organism: Equus caballus; assembly: GCF_041296265.1. NCBI lineage: Eukaryota > Metazoa > Chordata > Mammalia > Perissodactyla > Equidae > Equus > Equus caballus. The sequence goes on along the minus strand of NC_091692.1, from coordinate 63,198,435 downwards.
CTGTATTCGTATGTTGGCTGAGCGGGCGGTAAAGGTCAGAGGAAACTCTCACGCAAGAGGTGATATTGGAGACGATGGAGAGCAGCAGAGAAGAGTTTATCTGTAAAACAACAGAGAAAGTTCCTGCAGGTGGTGGACACTGCAGACAAGGGTTGAGAAGCAGGAAACAGCAGGACAGCGTCCAGGAGTCTCACACGCAGACAGCTGATGTCTGAGGAAGACATAAAGGGAACCCAACACAAAAATTTCATGTAAGATATGGGAAAAATGGCTTACAATTTGATCTTGGAAAGTGAAAAGAAAAAATATAAAAATCATCTATATCATTATATATGTTTAACAAAATTTAGGTAATAATCGTAAGTCTGCCCTAATTTTTCAAATAGAGAACAAAGTGTTGATTTAGGGTCTGGGAGCCTACTTTTTAAAAAAAACTTGTCTAGTAGCACATTTGACAAATATGTTGGAGTCCTTCATTTTTCTCGGCTGCCTCCCTTAACCTGTGATTTTCAAATGTTTCTCTTTTGCAGATCCTATGATGTCCATTTTCCCCTCTTTAATGAACTGGCTTTAACCCTGCAAGACTCTTCCTTATCAGCGTCTACCTGTGATTCTAGCGTTTCCCCAACATCACTTCCATCAATTTTATGAAACACTGCATCAGGGTTATTCAGATCATGATGATTTTTGTGGCCCAAACTAACCAGAGACACTTGGGTAAGGACTACCAGCTTAAGAACTGCCTACAGTTCAGCATGGCTGGAGTGCTGGGTAGGAGGCAGGAAGCAGTGGGGAAACCCTGGCACTCACCAGTTGGAGACCTTCAGCAAGTACCTCTGACTTTCTGACATTCCGATTTCTCATCCACCTTGAGGAAGCTGTCTCAAGAGGTCAACAAAACTGCACAAATGAAGACGCTCAACATTGTGCCGGGAACCTGACCAGCCCTCAGCAAACACTCATGTTCTCCCTCTGCATTGCCTTGTATATCCTATATTACATTTGATTGACTGACTGATATGTGCACTGGTGAGATTTTGTCATCACTCTACCACATAAGCACAAAACCTGAGAGAAGAACTTATGTGCTGCAGAGGGACAAAGCAAGGAGACATTTGTCGATTTTAAAGACAAGAGTTCCCAAGAAGCTAGTTTCCCATTGAATAGAGAGATAAAAACAGAACAGGAATGCGAGATATTACATATGCCGAGGATGGTATCTCTGAGACTGAACAGAGCTGGCATCTGCAAGACATGCAAAGATTTTTTATCCCAGGGCCAAGGGATTCTGGAAGCCAGCCCTTCCTACATGTCATTCATTCTAGAGAAATAAATAAATTAGACAGTGAAACAGGAGAATCAGTATGCCTAATTGCAGTCTTAAAATTGAATTTATAAATAAAAATAAGAAAATGGAGCACATCCTGGGCTCTTCTGAGGAATTATTGACAAATGTGGGTCTCTACTGCCAGCTCATCTGAAATGCAATTTTTCTGTCTCTTGTTCTCTAAAATCGTTTTCAAATTCATATTTTAAAGTATTTGTTTTTGGAATGTTTTATCTCCCTCAAGAACAAAGGGATTCTTCAAAAAGAATTATACGCGAAAATTAGCTGAGTGGTTTGCAACCATTTACAGTGGGAATTTGTATGCAGTGGCAGTGGTCTAAAGCGCAACATTCACCTTATCCTACGGCTCCCATTACTTCAGAGACACCTCAGAGATGAAATCTTGTAAGCAAGTTAAGGAGGAAGGTCTTGACTTTCTAATGAGAAACTGAAAAGAATAATGAGATTTGTTATCAGATTCGAATCATAAACCATGAGCAGAGGAAGGAACAAATTTGAAATTTTAATCTTTGTGTTCCATGTTCTAATCACATAGTCATAGTATCTCGAGAGAAATTTCTCATAATTTCTGCGAGGTGATATTTGCAGCTATTTTCCTGATGTGAGTTGATTTCATGGAAACAAATCCCAAAGATGAATGATCATGTCTAAAGGAGAAAAATACTGCTAGACTGTCTTAGTCATACATGTCTTCCTTGGGAACATTTTAACCCAGAATTGAGTATGTAAGCATTAAGGAATATTTAAGAAACTATTGATTTGAGAAAATTTGTTTGGGAAGAGCAAGACTAGACATTAACAACAGGGCACAGTGAAAGTCTAAGCTTCCCAACACAAATGTCAGGAAAGATCCACTTATCCTCTGTTACTTGCCATTTCCAATTTCCCCATAGGAGAGCATTCATTTAGGTTAATTTCCTTAATATATGAAGAAAATTTTCTGAATTAATAGGAGAAATCTCAACAACCCAACAGAGGACATGAACACGCAATTCACAGAGAGAGAAACACAGATGACTTTTAAATACGGAAAATGCTTTAACTAGAGAATTATTAACTCAAAAAAAAATAGAAAGTTGTATAAGAAATACAATCTTAATTCACAACTTGACTTCGCAACAAATACTGTTTATATAGAAATAATCACCTAAATGCTGAACTTAGTATATCAGCAAGTAGCTGATTAAATAAGATGTACTTGGAAGGTTTCTCACTGTCATCTAATTTTTTTCAGCCCCATGGATGAAATATCAGACAATTTCTCTAACTTTTCTAAGTACTTTTTGGTTATTAATGAATAGTCTCAATTTTTTTCAGGTTATCCAAAATCCAGTGTAGTCCATTATCAGAACACCAAGCTCTTCTCTGATTTATACTTCTCATCTCCCACAGCTTGAGCCTGGCAAAGGCTTGAAATTTGCAGTGGGCAAGTGTGGGTAGGGTTACCAAATAAAATTCAGGATGCCCGGCTAAATACGAATTCTGGAAAGCAACAATTACTTTTGTCCCAAATATTGCATAGGATGTACTCATACTAAAAAAAACATTCATTGTTTATCTAAAATTCAAATTTAGCTGGGCATCCTGTACTTCTACTTGCTAAATCTGGCAGCCCTAGGTAGAGGGTCGATGTCATTTTATTCCATCTTGCTCACTGTGCTGCCTTTGGCTCCTCTAAGGTTAGATGCAGAGATGGAAAGGGTAGAAATAAGGAGAAGAAAAGCTCTTGGCCCGCAGAGTTGTCATCTGCCACAGGTACCCTCTTTGTATGTCATATGTCCAAGCCTGACTCATGGGAGACCCTCTATCGCAGGAGATGTTTAGCTATACTTTCCTAGACCTAGAAGATGCCTCATTTGGCTGACCACAGACAATTGTCCACTAAGCACTTGGCTTCTGGTTGTCCAACCTTTGTTGGAGTCATTTTCATCTTTCCAGATGATACTGTTGAGTGGGGAACTTTTGAAAGCCTATTGGCAGCTCTCTTCCACAGAATCCAATCTGGCCCACAGAAAACCACATCCTTGCCCCACCAATCCCTGGAAATGCTGGCTGACCTTGACTCTTTGTCCTGCTACCAGGCAGGCTACTGCAGCCAGCCTCTGGCCTTCAGACTATTTTTTTTTTCAGAGGTCAGTCAGTCACTAAGTATGTGACTATCCCCCTAAACTTCAGGGAACGCCTATCATTCTCTCTGAGGATCCTTTTGAAATCCCCCTCACTCAGTTTAGCAGGAGTGGGAGGAGTCCTTCTCCCCGTCTTGCGCTGGGGATGGCATGGGAAACACACACTGCTAACTCTCTCCAAAACAATTCCCGGCACAGGCCCTTCAGCCCCCTAGTTAATTCTTGAGATTGCACGTAGTTAGTGGCTGAGGCTGGAAGAATCACTTCGGGGCCACCTGATTTGCAAGCCCTGCATAGCTTGTCTGGAATCTCTATTTAGAACGTGGGGGCTCTTTGTACCTATTGTTCTCAGCTTTGGCATCTCAGTTCAATCTCAGAGACTTAAAAAATCTATTTTAACAATCCCTTACATAACTAAAAATGGTTATATAATCATATCATGAATTTGAGAGAGGAAGTGTGTGTGTGTGTTGGGGGTAGAGATTGTCATAAATGAAAATCCTTATTTATTAAAACAGGAAGGCAGAAGAGAGGGTCTAAAACTGATAAATCAAGAAGTAACAGTATAAGCACTTTCCTTAGAAAGATAAATACCAGAAGGGAGATCCAAGTATTTGAAAAGGCTCGCCTTTGGGGAGTGAATAGAGAAATTTGATTCAAAGATGAGTAGAGAAAAATACTATTTTCATTATAAGCCTTTTAGTACTAATTTTTTAAACAATACATTGCTTTGATAATAAGAAATTTTTAAATGATAAATTTTGCCAGAACCACAAAAAAATATGCAGTCATTAAAAAATTGAGGCAGGTCTATATAATAATGGCAGCTAACACTTATATAGTAATTGATGAGTAGCAGGCATAGCCTAAATTCTGGGCATATATTAATTCATCTAATCCGTGTCTATTAGTTTCCTGGGGCTGCCATAACAAAGTACAAAAAACAAGGTGGCTGAGAACAACAGAAATTTATTTTGTCCCAGTTCTGCAAGCTAGAAGTCAGAAACCAAGGCATCGGCAGAGCCATGCTCCCTCTGGAACCCGTAAGGAAGGCTCCCTCTTCGACTCTTCCAGCTTCTGGTAGCCCCAGAAGTTCCCTGGCTTGTGGCAGCCTCTTCACATGGCATCTTGTGCCATCTTCACGTGGCATTCTCCCTATGTGCATGTCTGTGTCCAAATTCCCCCTTTTTATAAGAACATCGGTCCTTTTAGACTAAGGGTCAGCACTAATGACCTCATTTTAACTTGATTAGCTATTCTATAAAGATCCTATTTCCAAATAAGTCACATTCTGAGGTTCTAGGAGTTAGAATTTCAACTCCTAGCTTCCTAGGAGTTTCCTAGGGGAACATAATTCAACCCATAAATACATGCGAGGACCCAATGAGGTAGGTGCTGCTGTGAGCACCATTTTGCAAATGAGGAAACTGGAGCACAGAGAGATTAGATAATTTGGTCAAAAATACATGGCTGATTAATGATGGTACTGGAATTTAAACCCTAGAAGTCTGGCTCCCAAATCCTGCATTCTTAACCACTAAACCACACCCTATATATGAAGGGCACAAAGCAAGGCAAGAGCACTGTGTAGAGTGTGCTGTCATTTGTGTGAACAAAACTGGGGACAACTCTTACCTACATGCTTACATATGCACAGTATGTCCTTGGAAGAGTGCTCAAGAAACTGACAGCAGTGTCATCTCTGGGGAGGAGAATTTGGAGACAGGGAAGTGAGCTTTTTTTAAAAATGTGGTTTTTTTTTTGGTGAGGAAGATTGGCCATGAGCTAACATCTGCTGCCAATCTTCCTTTTTTTTTCCTACCCAAAGCATAGTTTCCTAGTACGTAGTTATATATCCTAGTTGTAGGTCATTCTAGTTCTTCTATGTGGGATGCTGCCACAGCATGGCTTGATGAGTGGTGCGTAAGTCCATGGCCAGGATCTAAACTGGTGAACTCCGGGCCACTGATGCTGAGCACGCAAACTTAACCACTTGGCCACGGGGCCAGCCCTCAAGCTTTTTCTTCAATATAAATTCTTTTAATACTTTGAAGTTTGCTGGGTGTTGTTTGTTTGTTTGTTTACTATGTGTAGGAATTAATTTAAAATATTTAAAGTAAAAATGAAAGCAAGAATCTAGCCCCATGGTGGAGTGGTTAAGTTCGCACACTCCACTTCAGTGGCCCAAGGTTCACTGGTTCCGATCCTGGGCACAGACATACCCACTGCTCATAAAGCCGCTCCGTGATGGCATCCTACGTAGAAGAACTAGAATGCCTTACAAGTAGGATATACAACTGTGTACTGAGGCTTTGGGGAGAAAGAAAAGAAATGAAAGCAGGAGCAACATCCTTTCACTAAGGCCATCCCGGCAGACAGCAGGGGCTACTTGGATAATGTTTTATGGAAATACATAAGGGATCTGTTTAGGGTGAAATGATCTATGAGCATGGGTTCCCAGACAACTTCTTTAAGAAAGACGATTGCTTTAAAGGACTGTTTTGGTGGCTAGAACTTCGGATAGAACTTTGGGTAGCAGAATATTATGCAGCCACTACAGTTTATATTTATGTAGAATTTTTTAATGAAAATGGGAAATATAAAATATTAAGTGAATTTGGATAGATATTTGACTCTCTTTAAAACAATGCTGAACAGAAAAAGCTAGAAGGAAAAAGACCTAAGTATTAACCATGGCTATTTTGGGTGAGGTTGAAAGAATTATAGACGATGTTTATTTTCTTTTCTTGATTTCATTTAAGTCCAAAGATAGAATTTAAAATGTTCCTTAAAATGTGCTACAAGGGTTTCTGGTGAGCTGGAGCCACTCCCACATTGCCCAATACCAAGTGTCCCAGAGAGATTATGTGACAAGATGAGTGTGTGTGCTCAGAGGTTTCTCTCCTGCAACAGCCAGCCTAGGAATCCACTTTCCCACCTGGGCACCTCTACTCTTAAGCTACCACTTTTCTACCTTGATTCCTCAACAAGACTTTTTAAAAGGAGAACCAGGGCTATGGGTGTTCTGCAAGGTGTCAGCTACTATACTTGGAGCTCTATCAGAATTACTCTCTTTCGACTGGCCACAGGGTATAACTTTGTCCTGAAGGCCCAGCCTCAGCTGACCAACAGTGGGGCTGTCACTTAAGGCTACTCATGCTGTGCACTCAAGGGTATCATTCACGTAGATGGATGTGAACAGTGTCTCCTAGTGAGGTGCATGGGAGCAGCCCTGTCTGGTTTCCTGGAGAAGTTGGGACTTCCGTCACAAGCCCATCACATGTCACTGTGCTGCTGAAATAGCTAACATAACCCAGTGGCAGCTCTCAGCTTAGCTTCCCCAGCAAGGGTATGTGTCTGCCTGCTGGGCTTCCCTGGTGCCAGCTGGCACAGGATTCAGACATCACCATAGCCAGAGCCTGGCTAATTCTCTGGAGAGCTGGAGGTCAGGCCCTCAGGTCTGAGTCACTGGCCAGCAGTGCTTCTTGGCTTGCATTCTAGAAAGAATTTTTATGGCATTCTCAAGGATGCCTACATTGAACATCAGACTAAAATAAAACCTGTTACAAAGCAAGGCATGAGTCCTTCAGGGACTGGAAACAGTCTGATCTTGAGTGTTCTCTTCTGACAGGGCTGGGAGGCTCCCCTCGGCCCTAATCATTCTAATAACCAGAGAGATTTATGTAACATTGTGAAGTCTGCAAAGGACTGCTGACTCCCAGGTCATATAATGGAGTGGAAAAAGTAAATTACAGAGAAGTATTGTGTGTTTGGATCCCATTTATGTTATGATAATCATGAATCAATATGATCCTAAATATGTAAAGAGATGTTTGGAGGAAATTCACTTAACTATTATCAATGGTCGACTCTGGCTGGTAGAATGTGGTGCAATTTTGTTTCAAACTTTTTAAATTGTAATTCTCAGTCTCATAAGAACTTTTTAAAAAACCATAAGCATGCATCATTTTTATTGACTAAAAACAGAAAAATTATTTTTCTAAAGAGTAATTGCACACATCTCTTTTGATATGGGTATAACCTTAGGCAAGTTAGCTAACCTTTCTCTTCCTCAGTTTCCTCCATTATAAAATGAAGATAATAACAATTTTCACTTCATGAGACTATGAGGATGAAACGTGTTAATATATGTGAAGTTCTTAGAACAGTACTCAAAACATTGAAATGCTCAATGCTACTATTATTTTGGTGGTGGTGGTTCTTGGTGTTAGTTTTGTTATTACAGCCCCACATTATGCAATGACATTGGTAGGACAGGAATTACCCAGAACAAATGATTTTTCCAAGGCCATGAGATGGATTAGTGATAGTTGGGAAAAAAAGACATAACTGTGTTGATACATTTCCACTGAGAGCCAAGTGGTCTAATGTATTAGCACAACTGACAACTAGTTTGCTAGTAAAACTAAACATCAGGGTAAAAAATGCTTCAGTAAGGTAACTTTCTAGGAGATAACTTTCCAGGAAAAATGTAGTGATTTTTAGATTGATGAATTTCAAAGAAATGCATGAAGGTCGTAAGGAGACAAAGAAGTTCTGTATGAAATGCCTTTACAACACAGGCCACCTGCAGTGACTCAGTCTGTGTCATCAACACAGACCGTTAAATAAGAACCGGGAGGGAGAGTGGGGCCGTGTTGTGTGTATTAACGTTTTGAGTTTTTATTTGCAGGGGGGGGTCTCTGCCTGGCATATGTATGCTGTGAACGGCCTGGGAAGTTAATGGTTTCTAAACGCTCAACCACCTGGTTGAGCCCCTGGAGCCTAACCCTGGAATGCTTGTTCCGAAGCTCTCTCTAATTCAGTTCCTGGCTCGCATGCCTCTGGCTCCTGCCTTCTGGTGACGAGGGCACCTAGACTCGAGTCCCTGGTCCAGGTTCTTTCATCTGATGACGACTGATAGAGGATGTGGCAGCAAAGGTATGTCATCATTCAAGCTGCTGTGAACCAGGGACCCAGGTGAAGAAACTAGTGTGTGTCCTTATCATTGCCAATGATCAACCCCTGCACAAAGCTGCCTGCCCATTACGGGTGCACTACAACAAAGATCCATTATCACTCCACTTAGAGGAATTCTGTGCTTAAAATTCCACAGTAAATGTAAGCACTTTTCACTAGCAATGGCAAGATTGAAAAGAGGAATTATTGTCAGCAGCATAAAAAGATAATGTTTATGAACCCAGCCACAAGAAGGGTGTTTGTACTTCTTTCTGGCAGATGAATTGCTTTGTCATCCAATGTCACCCCATGACAAAAGTAAGACATCAGAACCACTGGTAGAAAACAGACAAATATAGACTCTTCAAAAGGGGGAATAGAACACTATTTTTGTACACATATATCAGTTCTTATGAAATAAAGACTAAATACAATTACTTTGAAGTAACATTTAGCTCAGTACACAGCACAGTCTCAGTGCTGTGTTATTTTGTTTATTTTCCCCATACTGAGGGGAGAAGTGATCATGTAGAAAATGATTTGGAGCATGCTCTAAAATGGACCATGGAAAAATCCCCAAGTCTCCACCCCCTTAGTAACACAGAAATTACTTTGACCTTGAAGGGTTTTAGAACAGTTATACCAAAGACCACCTGGGTCAATAAAAGAAAAATCTTTATTGATTTGAACCACATAGTTTCTTGGGGTGGTTTCCAAGATAAACAAGTCGCAAAAATCTTTGCTTGTCAGTATTTGTAGGCTACCAAGTTGAATCTCAAGAGTTTGGAATAAGATGTTCCTCTGAGAGCTGAACTGTAAAATCAAAACATAATGGGTTGAACTGGAAATATTTAAAATCACCTTAAAGAAAGAGAATGCTACCCAGGCAGGACCTGGCTATCCTAGAAAAAGCGTGGAGGGAAATACAGGCAGTGGACCAGCAAGGGGCGCTGTCCAGGGGAACAGAAATCTTAGCCAACAGTTTTTGAATCTTCATTATTTTTTTGGCCGGAAAGGCTATTCCCCATGTGGGGATTAAAGCAGGAGATTGTAACCAAGTGACCATAAATGTTCAGATTCCCAGACAAGAACCTCCCTAATATGAGCTGGATGGATGTCTGAGACCATTAAACACTCAATTATTCCCACTCCTCTTGCTCTCCTTCCATGTTTATAAGCAATCTCTTGATTACTCTGGCTTCCCATGTCAGGATCCCTACAGGGAAATTTTGTGTGGAAAATATGGACGTCATGTATTCCCATCATAACAATCATCTTTGATGTTGTAAATGAATTTGATCGTTACTCGGTTTATGATTTGGCTTCCCATACAACTTGACTAAAGGGAAAAAATGGGCTGCCTGTGCCCACTTAGGTATTCCAGTCCACAGTCCCCATTATGTTTTGATTTTATAGCTTAAGTCTCAGTGGACACCTTCATGTCCTGGTTCTTAGAGAAAACCTTCTTCATAGCCTCAAAGCATTGATGAAAGCATGTATGGAACACACTTTTCAGTGAATCAGTGCATTGGTGTTTTGGTTTTATGTCTAATCTCATATGCCTGGTTAAGATGAATGTAATTGACAAAACTAGGTTTCTAAGGCCATAAGACCAAGGACCACCCAACAGACCATGGGAAATTGCCAAAGATAATAGGTACCACCTAAGGCCTGAGAAACAGTCTGATTGCCTTCCCTGGAGAAGCACAGCCCCTCATCTCTAGGTGGGCAGATCATGCCCCTCTTCCTTTTCTACATAAATCTTGAACCATAAATGAGTTTACTGGTCTTATGGGATTATTTGAGACAAACTAGTAAAAAGCTGAGGGATATCTTCAAAACAGTGAATTTGGCTTTTGCATAACTGACCTGAAGCTGTTCTTTTTTGCAACAATTAGCCAGTAGGACCAAATACCTGTTATGTTCATTCTTAGATCATGATAAGTCTATATGTGTAGTCTGCATATAAGAGAATGTCTTTCTGTTCTCTATAACAGGAAGTTATGCATATAAGTGACCCAAAAGTAACAACAATATTATTATGATCTAAGTCTAAGTCAAAAGGAGGAGAAGACAAAACAAATTCCAGGTTTATCCCATTAGAGGTTGTTAACTGATCTGTCAAGAGTCACTTCCTGCTCTGACTCTCGAGGTGGTTCATGTGTAGGTTTTAACGAGCATCACTGGTCAGGAGTGATGCAACTAAGCCTAGACCCACTCGAGGTTCATAAAGTCACCGGCCAAGGAAAAGCCTGTAAGAACCACCATTTATGTTGTTACAGACAGATTTCTCTTCAAGGTAGCAAAGAATCTAATAGTGGCTTATGGTGGAATAGTTACACATAAAACCCTAGGCTCCTCATGTTAAGTACTGGCCTGAAAAACCCAGACTTACATTTTGTAGTAAAAACTGACCACCTTTTGCGTGGAACATCTAATAAGTTAATAGATCTGTAATCAGGCAAGGAAAAGACTTCCAATTTTTAAGTTGAATTTTTTGTTTTGAGATAGCTGTAGATTCATATGCAGTTGTAAGAAATAATATCGGGAGGTCCTGTGTGCCTTTACCCAGTTTCCCCCAATGGTAACATGTTGTAAAACTATAGTACAATATCACAACCCAGATATTGACATTGATACAGTCAAGATACTAAACATTGCCATCACTATGAGGATTATCATGAAATCTTTTCAATAGCCACACCCATTTCCCTCCCACTCCCATCGTTCCTTAACTCCTGGCAACCACTAATCTCTTCTCCATTTCTAGAGTTTTATCATTTCAAGAATGTTATGTACAAACACACGTGCGTGGAATCATACAGTAGGTAACCTTTGGAGACTTGGTTTCTCACTCAGCATAATCCTCTGAAGATTCATCTAAGTTCTTCCATCTGTCAATAGTTGGTTCCTTTTTATTGCTGAGTAATATTCCAAGGTATGGATGTACCACATTTTGTTTAACTATTCACCTGTTGAAGGACAGATGGGTTGTTTCCAATTTTTGACTGCTATGAATAAAGCTGCTATAAATATATGTGTACAGGTTTTTGCATGAACATCAATTTTCATTTCTCTGGGGTAAATGCCCAGGAGTGCAATTGCTCAGTCATATGGTAGTTGCATGATTGGTTTTCAATAAACTACTAAACTCTTTTCTAGAGTGTCTGTGCCATTTTGCATTCCCACCAGCAATATATGAGTGACCCTGTTTCTCCGCATTTGGTATGGTCACTATTTCTGCTAGACATTTCGATAGGTATCAGTGATGTCTCATTGTGGTTTTAATTTGCATATCTCTAATGGACAATGGTGTTGAAATCTTTTCAGGTAACGATTTGCTATTTAGTGAAATGTCTCTTCATATCTTGAGCCTATTTTCTAATTGGATTGTTTGGTTTTCCTTATTATTGAGTTTTGAGAGTTCCTTATATATTCTGGATACTAGCCCTTTGTCAAATCTGTGGTTTGCAAATATTTTCTCCCAGTCTGTACCTTGTCTTCTCATCCTCTTCACAGGCTCTTTCAAAAAGCAAAATGTTTCATTTTTATGAAGTCAAATTTATTAATTTTTTCTTTTATGGATCTCAGTTTTGTTGTCAAGACTAAGTACTCTTACCTAGTTTTAGATTCTGAAGATTTTTATTCTAAAATTTTTTGTTTTATTTTATTTTAAAAGTTTTATAGTTTTACATTTTACATTCAAGTCTTTGATTCATTTTGAGTAATTTTTTGCGTAAGGTGAGATACTTAGGTCGAGGACTATTTTTTTGCCTATAATGCCCAATCACTCCAGCACCACTTGTGAAAAATTTCTTTCTCCCATTGAATTTCTTTTCCATCTTTGTCAAAATCAGCCGGGCGTATTCGTGTGGTTCGACTTGTTGGTTCTCTAGTCTGTTCCGTTGGTCTTAGTCTCCTCTGCAATGCCACACGGTTTTGATTGCTGTCGTTATATAGTAAGTCTTAAAGTTGGGTAGACTGATTTTTCCCACTTCTTCCTCTTTATCAAAATTGCTTGAGCTATTTCAGTTCCTCTGTTTTTCCATATAAACTTTAGAATAATCTAGTAATAGCTACAAAATCTTTCTGGGGTTTTGATACGAAATGCTTTAAGCCTGTATATCAATTTGCTGAGAATTGACATCTTTAATAACTTGAATCTTCCAATCCATGAACACAGTATGTCTCCATTTATCAGATCTTCTTTGATCTGTTTCATTAGCATTTTGTAGTTTCCAGCATTCCAGTCCTGTATTTGTTTTGTTAGATTTATACCTAAGAGAACCATTTTTTTAAATGATATTATATTTTAGATTTTGGTGTTTGCAAGTGCGTTGCTGGTATACAGAAATACCATAGATTTGTATATATTTATGTTGCATATAGCAACCTTGATGAACTCACTTATTATTTCTAGGAGAGTTTTTGGAGGGGATGAGGATAAATACCTCAGGATTTTCTTTATAGATGATCATGTTATCTACAAATGGGGACAATTTTAGTTCTTCCTTTTCAATCTGTATGCCTTTTATCTCCTTTGCTTACCTTATCACACTGGGTAGAACTTCTAGCATTATGTTGAATAAGAGTGGTGAAAGCAGACTTCCTTGCCTTGTTCCCCATCTCAGGGGGAAAGCATTCAGTCTTTCACCATTAAGTACAATGTTAGCTGTAGGTGTTTCTTTTTTTTTCTGAGAGCTTTTACCATGAACAGGTGTTTAACTTTGTCAAATGCTTTTTTTGCATGAATTGATATGATCCTGTGACTTTTCTTCTTTAGCCATTAATATGGTGGATTACATTGATTGGTTTTTTAATATTGAACCAGCCCTGCATTCCTGGTATAACCCCATTTGATCATTGTGGATAATTCTTTTTATATATATCTAGATTCTCTTTGCTAATATTTCATTAAGGACTTTTGTGTCTATATTCATTAAGAATATTAATTAGAGGAAGATGGGCATAGATGTTAGCTCAGGGCCACTCTTCCTCAAGCAAAAAGAGGAAGATTGGCAACAGGTGTTATCTCAGGCCCAATCTTCCTCACCAAAAATAAAGAGAAAAAGCAAGAATATTAAACTGTAGTGTTCTCCTTTTTTTGTACTGTCTTTGTCTAGTTTTGTACTGTTATATAAATGAGTCCAAGATAGCCTCTGTGTATTGTCCCCTAGGTTCACTGCAGGCTGAGACCCATTAGCTCAAAAGCCCACTGGCACCAAACTCAAATTTTTACACATCCAACATCCAATTAGTCAAAAAATAGTCCCAAAAGGCAAATGTTTGGCCATTTAGGGTCTGCCTGATTTGCATATCCCACAAAACCTCAACCACATTTGTTTGCCATTGGTAAGATAGAGCCTCGTGGTATAAGACCCCAAGCTGCCTCAGAGTTCTCTGACCCAGAGACTCCACACCATGCTGCTGAGTGACATCACCTAGACACTTAAACTCCCTCTCTGATCCCCCTCTCCTTTGGGAGTTCCCTTGCCCTCCTCCCCTTCTGAATGGTGGCCCTCTTGCCGTAAGCCTCTGGACCGTCTCATACTGTGAGGAACTTCCCCTCACATGCAACCCTATCCAAGCACAGCCCAATAAATCTTGCATGCTACTTCCTTTGTGGTTGTATCTTTTTCCTCAATCATCCCTCAAGTCCGTCAAATACCCTACAGGCATCAGCATAACACTAGCTTCATAAAATGAATTGGGAAGAGTTCTATTTTCTGAAAGAGATTATGTAAAATTGATGTTAGTTTTTCCTGAAGTGTTCGGTAGACTTTTCCAGTGAAACTGTATCTGGGTCTGGAGATTTCTTTTTGGGATCTTTTAATTAAAAATTAAATTTCCTTAATAGTTATAAGGCTATTCAAATGATCTATTTCATACTGGGTGTGGTGAGGTTGTTTTTATTTTTCAAAAAAATCCAATTCTTTTTCAGTGAGTGTGTCCTCCTTCTCCTCTCCCTCCAGGAATTCAATGACACAAATGTTAGGTCATCTGTTATAGTCCCATAGGTCACCGAGGCTCTGTTCATTATTTTCCAGTCTATTTTCTCTCTTTTGTTCAGATTGGGTAATTTCTATCGTTCTATCTTCAAGCTTACTGATTTGTTCCCCTCTCTCCTCCATTCTGCTGTTGAGCCCATCCACTCAGTTTTTAATTTCTGTTATAGTTTTTTCTCAATTCTAAAGTTTCCGTTTGAGTCTTCTTTATATCTTCTATTGCTTTGCTGAGACTTTCCATTTCTTTGCTGAGTTTATTTTGTTTTGTTTTATTTCAAGCCTCTTCTTAATTGGTCATTGAAGCACTTTTATCATGGTTGTTTTAAATCTTTGTCAGATGATTCTAACATCTATCATCTTGATGTTGGCGTCTATTGATTGTCTTTTTCCATTTAGTTTGTAATCTTTATGGGTTTGGGTATGACAACTGATTTTTTATTTAAACCTGGAATTTTGGTATGTTATGAGACTTTGGGTTCTTTTAAACCTTCTGTTTTAACTGGCTTTCCCTGAAATTGTTCTGGCAGGGGAAGGGAGAGTGCTACCTCGTTACTGCCAAGTGGTGGTAGAAATTCATATTTCCTACTCAGGTCTGTTGATACCTGATGGGGAGGTGCTCCTCATTACTGCTGGGAGTGGGTGGGAGTTCCAGGTTTCCACTAGGCCTGTACTCGCACCTCTCTGGCTGGGAGAGGTAGGGGTGCCTCGTTACTGCTCCCCACGTGGCCTCGAATGACACCACATGATGGGGAGTGGCCTTGTCATAGCTGGGCAGTGGTGAAACTCCTGACTCTCCACTAGGC
The DNA here is from genome assembly GCF_041296265.1 of Equus caballus. Lineage (NCBI taxonomy): Eukaryota > Metazoa > Chordata > Mammalia > Perissodactyla > Equidae > Equus > Equus caballus. Next base: position 63,183,194 of record NC_091692.1, on the reverse strand, counting down.
TTCCAGTGGGAAGGAAAGGGGTACATTACTGTGGGTAGGGGGGTATGAGTCCAGGGTCCCCAGTGGTCTCCACTGATTCCATGAAGGGGGGTCTCGTTACCTCCTATTGTGGATAAAATTCTAGGCCCCTTATTCTGCCCTCGCTCACACCACCATGGCAGTAGTTTTACATTTTACATTCACAATTTATATTACAGCCTCATAAGGGTGGACATCTAGGCTCCCCGCTCAACCTGTGCTAACATTGTTTTTTTCTATGGTGTTTGGCCACAGTAGAGCAGTTTTCAACTAAAAGTCTTCTGTTCTTGCCAGGATATCCCTTTTCTGGTCCTTTGACCGGAGAGAGCAGGCTTTTGTTAGACTTTTTTTTCTTAGCTTGTTGGCATTTCTAGGTTGCTGGCTTCTTTAACTCCAAGTCTGAGATACACGAGGCAAACAGAAAACTTAGGGAACTCAAACTGTGCTGTTCGTCGGGTCTTGATGTCCCTAGCTGGTCTCCTGTCTTCTCTCCACTTCTCAGAGTCTTCTTAATGTTTGTTTTATATATAATGTTCAGGGTTTTTCATTGTACTTAGTGGGTAGAACAGGGAAAAGTATGTCTATTTCATCTTCCCAGCAGCAGAAGTCCCTAGTTGGTCACTTTGAAAAATGCACAAAACCCACACTCTGGGTCAAACCAGAGAGCAACATATTCTTGGGAGTCACGAAAGTGGCCAGGTTGAGATCATCTGAGCTGACTGCTCTAGGTGGTCCTCCAAGTAATTTGGGGGCCTGGAATCTCCTCCAAACATTTATTCAGCTTGAAGGGGTTTTTTTGCTGGGAAAGATTCGCCCTGAGCTAACATCTGTTGCCAATCTCTCTCTCTCTTTTTTTCCTCTCCAAAGCCCCAGTGCATGGTTGTATATTTTAGTTGTGAGTCCTTCTAGTTCTTCTATGTGAGCCACCACCACAGCATGGCTACTGATGGATGAGTGGTATGGTTCCATGCCCAGGAACTGAACCTGGGCCACTGAAGTGGAGCTCGCCTAAATTTAACCATTAGGCCATCAGGGCTGGCTTCAGCTTGAAGTTTTTGATCAACTATTTAAAATGAGGCATAATTATCAGGTTCCAGCCAGAGAAAGATCTGAGCAGTTGACCTTGTTTTGTAAAGCAGTGGGAATCACTAACATCTCAAGCAAGAGCTTTGCCTCCGTGACCTCAGTCACCAAGTTTATGTCTTTGCTAACTGTCCCCATAATCTACCCTCATCACTGTCTCTGATGGCCAGACTCATAGCCTCCCACTGGGATGCATAATTCCTACTTTTTTTTTAGGTGATGAGAAATTTATAATGTTTCAGATATGATGGTGTCTTGATCACATGTGTTTCCTCAATCTTTGTCAATGTAAATATTTGGAGACTATCTACCATGTTTACCAGGACACTCTGCAGGTTGAACTCATTTTTGGTTATCGATGATTCATTGGTAAGTGGTAAGAGAAGAAATTTCACCTTCAAAGACAGAGTTTTACATAGACCTCAGCTAGTAAAAGGTCACCAATTGCATTGAAGGCCTTGGGTCTAATCTCCTCATTCCAATCGCTTGTGCAGTCAGACTCTGCATTAGAAAGAGAGAGAAAAGATCACTTTCGGCCTGGTCCAGAATATCCATTCTAAAGGTGGGGACTTTATCTGGATTAGACTTAGTTCCAAGTTACAGAAAACTCACAGTGACAATGGCTTAAACAAGGTAGTAATTGATTTCTCTCTTACATAAAAGTCTAGAAGGGCAGTCTAGAACTGGTATCGTGGCTTTGCACTGAGTGGGGACCCACGCTCATTTTATCTTGCTTTTTCATTCTCAACATATGGCTTTCACATTGTGGTTCAGAGAGAAGTAGGACACACGTTTTCCCTAGAGTGAGACTTCCTGGAAATCATGACTCCCCTTTCCCCACATACCCATTTGCTCTAATGCTAAGAAAGAAAGGGAAAATGAATATTGGGAGCAAATAACAATGTATGTCACTGGGACTAACAATGATAAAAATTTCTAAGGCTAACTGTGGGTGACCATCCCAACTCCTGATTTACCTTCACATGCTGGAATTTCTAAGTATTTGAGGATTTTTCCATTTGATGATTACATCTGTCTTTAACAGTAAGGTCCATAAGGAAATAGCCTTCTTCTTCTCCAGCAGCTCCAAATGAGTGTGACCTCACTCATCAGCAGGCTTAGTGTTCAGGTTCCAAGAATGATTGATTCTGTCATGGAGTCCATGGAATAACACAGTATAAATATCATGACTAAAAGATCATAAGTCCAAGCAAATAGCATGCCCTTGGCAGGGGAAATATAAATGTTAAAAACAAATCACATCCCGTTTGCCAGAGAGCCAGATCAAAACTGTAGGAAGCTCCAGTCTCTTTGAAGCTAGCAGGGAAGGACATGGAAGAAACTTAAATGCATATTACTAAGGGAAAGAAGCCAATCTGAAAAGGCTACATACTGTACGATTCTAACTATATGACATTCTGGAAAAGGCAAAACTATGGAGACAATATAAAGATCAATGGTTGCCAGGAACTTGATGAGAAGGATGAATAGACAGAGCACAGAGGATTTTTAGGGCAATGAAAATACTCTGTAAGATATTATAGTGATGGATATCTGTCATTATACATTTGTCTAAACCCGTAGACCATACAGCACCAAGAGAGAACCCTCAGGTAAACTATGGACTTTGGGTGATTATGCTGTGTCAGTGTAGATCCTTGGTAACAAATGTACCACTCTACTGAGTGATGTTAATAATAGGCTAGGCTATGCATGTGTGTGGGAAGAGGGCATATGGGAAATCTCTGTACCTTCCTCTCAATTTTGTTTGAACCATAAACTGCTCTAAAAAAAACTGAAGTCTTTAAAAAAATTTACATTGTTGGAAGCGATACGTTTGTGAAAGGGAAAGTAAAAAGTGGTGTCTTGGATGGGCTGCTGGGGATAGATAGTTAAGGCAATTGGAGAATGAAGAAAAAAAATCTTATCATTGTCACAAATATAGTTTGAATTTGTTCTCCCAGTTGGACAGGGCTGTGCTAATGACGCTATGGTCATGGAAGAAATCTTCACGTGGGCCAGTTGATTTCCTGTTCCAAGCCATAGACAAAGCCTGCCTGTGCAGATCACGGACGGATAGCTATTGATAGATCAGCGCTGAATGGTCTCTCCTACTATTAATATAATACTTCAAAGAACATGCACTGTTCATGTTATGTGAGTAGTGGTGCCTTTGTGTATGAAAGACTGTTTTGCATAATTAAGTTTTTTTCGGTGAACAGTAGATAAATCAAAGAAGTAATTTTTCATTGAATTTGCTTCAATTATATCTAAGTGGGAAGTGTTTGGTCATTGTCCATATAATAAATAAGGCTTACAAATTCTTTTTTGTCTCTATCTCTGTCCATCACACCTCATTAAAAATACATCAGAAAGTAAAAAGAGCTGGACATCTTATAGGTCCTTTCCTTTCGTTTAAAAGTTATCCTTAATGCTACTCATCCCTTTAAATAGAAAAGATGAACAAAATCTAAGATCATCTAAGCAAAATTGGCTTAAGTCCCCCAACCACTGATAAAAACTAAAACCAAATATGTTAAAATCCAGTTGCTAGGAGAGGAAATGGAGTGAGGTTGGAAGTTGAGGAAAGTAAATATGTATGGGTGCTTAAGTGTTTCCACTTAAAGAATTCCAAAAAATCAATCTCCATTCTTACCTAGATTTTGAGAACTGGGATGTGATTTCTAGTTATGTCCATGGTTTGAAACAGTTTTTGAATCATGGATCACTCTGAGAATCTACTGAGAGCTGTGGACTTTACTCCCAGAAAGACACACATAAACACATACATAAAGTTTTGCATATAACTAATTTTATTGCCTTGGAAATGTTTTTCCTTCTCTTGGAGAATTACAAAAAAAGTTATACTTTGCAAATTTGGTTTTTCAAGCAAAAACTAATGACCACTCCTTGAAGAAAATTACAAGAAGTAAAAGTTGTTCACATAGAACAAAAAATATGTTAATTCTTTTCTAAAGTAATTTTAATAAAAAAGATGCTGCTCCTTTGCTTTATTTTGTTTGTCCATTTTGTTCATTGGTTTTTTTTTGGGGGAAAAAAAAAAGAAACCAGCACTCATTTATTATTTCAAGGTTTCTGTGGTCACAAGTCTGAGCACAGTGAAGCTGAGGGCGCTCAGTTGTCACCTAAGGCTTGGGGTACCCTTCAAGGCCCATGCAGATTGTTGGCAGAATTTTGATTACAGGTCTGAGATCCCCATTTTCTTGCTAGCTGTTGGCTGGGGACTACTCTCAGTCCTGGATACTGCCCTAAGTTCCTTGCCATGTGGCCTCCATTGGCGGTTCCTGGCATGGAGGTTTGCTTGCTTCCAGGCCAATAGTAGCATATGTCTCTGACTTCCTAAGGGACTCAGCCCGTTTTAAGGACTCACCTCATTAGATCTTGGTCAGCTGGACCATGTCCCTTTGGATTAACTCAAAGACAACTGATTAGAAACCTAATCACAAGAGTGATAACCTATCATATTCATAGGTTCTGCCTGCACAAGGGGAGGAGATTATACAAGCTGTGTATCCCAGGGTTGGGATACTTGGGGACCATCTTTGAATTCTGCCTACCACAGCTACTTTCCTGTAACTGCCTCCAGGGAGGCTCCTTTGGTTTAATATGAAGTTATGTGGTTTTTGAAAAGATAAGACAAACATCATCATACAATTGATTTTAACTTTTCCTTTGATAGAAATAAGGGTTGGAAATGTCAAAGCAAAATAATGAACAACCATTCCATAGGTAAGAGATATACGTGATTTTTACTTGAGCCAGAGTGGGGATTATAACTTGGGAAGGCTTTTTCCAGAAAGGAAAGAAGTATTCCAGAGAAGCCTGGTTTTTGGTACAGTCTTATATCTCTTTAGAACAAAGAACATACGTTAAACATGCCCAGGAGCCAGCCCTGAAGGCCTAGTGGTTAAAGTTTGGCACAATCCACTTTGGTGGCCTGCATTCAGTTCCCAGGCATGGAACCACACCGCTTGTCTGTCAGGAGCCATGCTGTGGTGAGGGCTCACATAGAAGAACGAATAGGACCTACAAGTAGAATATACAACTATGTACTGGGGCTTTGGGGAGGGAAAAGAAAAAATGAGGAAGATTGGCAACAGATGTTAGCTGAGGGCAAATCTTTCCCAGCAAAAAAAACACATGCCCAGGATACATATTCATCAAAATTTCAAAGAGGTATTCAGTGGCAAATTAGCAGGTCAACATGATCCTGATGTTGGGAAGGGGACTAATATGGGGGTTACCAAAAGGGGTAGAAGGGGAAGTATGCATTCTTATCTTAAGAGAGCACGTTCTTTACTTCAATGGTTAAAGTAGATGGCTAATGTATGTTTGACAGGCCATAAGTAAGGCTTCTTTAGCTCAAGCCAAATCAGTTTTGAACCTGAATAGTTACCCCATATACCTCAAAATGTGAAAATCTCTTGTCAAAACCCTGACCCAGTAAAGTCTGTGGTAACAAATAGAATCAGTGGCCAGCTAAGAATGGGTTTGGATCAAGGACACCTACAAGTCTTCTAGCTGTAGGATTCTCTACAACTCTTCAAGTTGAATTCTTGTTACTTCATTTCCTTTGTCCTCAAGTCCATGAAGTCATATTTGGCAAGGTCTGCTTCATCACTGCCATCTGTGTCAACAAGGAAAGGATTACAGATTCACTTTCCACTTGAAGATTATTTGAGCAGAAGTAATGCTCAAAAGTGTTCTGAGGGCTTTCAGGTTGCTACAGTTTTCTGACTGCAAAGAAATCAAGAAAGCTTCTTCTTTGTCACTCTCAATTCCAGCCTGTAGAAGCATTTCCTTCAGTGATGGAAAGTTTGAGGTTTTGTCTCTCTAAGTTATTCTTCCAAGTGTGTATGCTTGGCCAAAAGAGCTTGTACTTTTTTGTTTTGTTTTTCAGAAGATTGAGGTTGATGACTCCAGGACCTTGAACTGAAAGATTTACCTCATTCAGAATGACCAGAACTATGTGCCTAATAAACCAAACTGTGAGCGAGCTCCTCCGAGTAGAATTGCTTGGAGAATTGGCTTTCCTTTTCTTTGTCTCTTAAGGACCCACGCAAAGTTCTGCTTCAAGTTCAATAAGCACTTCATGACCTGTCTTATTCCGTGCGGTTGATAATATTCTGCTCCTGTTATCTGACAAAGCCTCTTGAAAAGATGGTGATTCAAGGCCCTAGTTTGGAGGAAGATAAAGATATTCACACTTAGACAAGGCTGTTCGCAGGGTCTCTGGCACGATGCCCGCGGCTGACACACAGAGCTGCTTCCTTCCACAAGGCAGTGTGAGCAGATGGGTTACTGAGGTTCCAGAGGTGCCTCCTAGAACCCGAGATGAGTTCTCGTTCCGTCAAAGCTTGCTGGGCAAAGACTTTCCACAGTTTTAAAGAAGTTAGTGGTATCTATATTTTCAAAAATGGGCTCAGAAAACAGGGTTTTTTCTCTGATGTCATTGGTCAGTATGCAAATAAAAGACAAAACCCAGAAAGTCACAGAGAAATGTTTATAGTTTCATTCTTTTCCATGCCAAAGAGAAATGTTATCACTTTCAATTATTCGAAGGTTTGCTTCAAAATATGAGAAAGGGACATTATACATTTTGGAGTGGGTGACATCAACTGAAATATTCCATCTCAGCTTCAAGGCCCCAAATAGTTGAATTTCAGGGCATGTGCTTTTGCCAAGGTCTCTCCAATCATATGGGGATTCCTTGGCTTGGCAATAGGATGAACAGTCTTTCAAGACGCTTCAAAATAAGTCTCTTCATTTGAGATGAATCCGTTTGATGAGATTTTAGTATTTCTGAAACAGCATTCTTCTCATTCATCCACACTGTCTGAGATCTATTTGGGGATGTAGAAATGTCAGGTGCTCCTTGAGCTTTGTTGCCCCCCGGTTTACATTGGCAGAACCCCGCCTCCTCAAAGCACCAGGACTTAGTGTCTGATTGCATTCAGCAGTGAAAGTAGACCAAAAAGCACAAGCATTTGATCATACTGTACTTTCTTTCCTTCGACGTTTCCAATTTAAGCTAGACCTAACAAAAGCAAAGGCAGATATTTGTATTCAAAATGATAGAGTATATTTTATTTAATTCTTGTCAATGGTAAGCTATTTTAGAAATTCTAAAATGACTACAGTGACAATTGTATATTACCCAAGCACATACTTACTTAGCATGTGATAAAGACAGTTTAAGCAAACAGGAAGTCACGTTTGGAAATTTATACTAGCAAACTGTTCCATTCACTAGTTACTGGTGTAACTAAAGAGCCAATTGCAAATGCTTTTGGATTCTTCCAAAAGTCTCTGGAAGTTCTTCACTGCTGATAATGAGCTATGATGTCCAGATCTATAGGTTTCAAAAGAATCACATCGCTTCCAGTGCTTTACACTTTCAACTGCGTTTATAAATGTTTTTATATTGCCAATATTTTCACAGATACATGAGTGGTAGAAAACAAAGAATTGACAGTATTGAGAGAACTTTGATGTTTTTTGATTTCCCTCCATACCTCGTATGACTAATCTAGAGGACGAGCATGACATGGCACGAGAAGGAACAGTCTTGGCTTTTCTTACTTACGCTTCACTGCAACTGTCTGTTAACTTTCCATTCATGTTGGCAGCAGTATCATAGGCAAAATCTTGCATTTAATTCTTATTGACTCTGGTTTATTGCAAAAATTTTATAACCAAGAAGAGCACATCTTGGCCATCTCTTTATTATCAATGAAACTCTGGTTAAGTATAGACTTTGTTTTCTGTGGTCATCTTGCATTAATCAATAGTTGTTTTTGATTTGCACTATCAGTCTTCTTGTAAAATAGTATTGAGTAAGCAAGGAAAATGATCTTTTTATCGCATCCTGCAATTATCCTCTCTTTATCATTCCAGTGACTGTACATTTGTACATTTATAGAAATCAACTCATGAATGCTAAAAAATTGCTTTTATATACAGATGAATTAAACTCCTAAGAATAAATGATATTTTCCAAGAAAAATAAAATATTTTCACCTACGATTTTCAGGTATATTATACTCTTTTCAACTTGTCTTGAATGAGTGAAGATAATCTTTTATCAATGATTTTACCACAAAAATCAATATTCTCTCTTGAGTCGCAGTATTTTCAAGTGTATTTCAACTCTTTCATGCTTTCTGAAAATTGTCAATGCTTCCTAAAAATTTTCAAGACTAATTTTCATCAGAAATTCTTCATGATTGATTTTTTTAAGTGGGAGAGACCAGTAAGTATAAGTAACAGAATATTGCTTTCTTTGTAATACCACATTCCAACCATTGAAACAATTTTCTTAAAGCTTTGCAATTTACCTGACATGCTTCATAATCTTCAGCTAACTTTGTGTTGATCCGCCTATCATATCATTTCATGAACTTCAATCTATATGCAGGATCGCAAGTGGAAGCTGAATCATTCTCTGGCTCATAGATGAACTCTGATTAATTTTGTTGCTGATGAGAAGGCCCTCCATTACATGTCACCATCATCGGCATCATTCTTCAATTTACAATGGAATATTAGCCCATTTTGTTAAAGATAATGACAGACTTATTTTGACAGTGTTCTAAAATAACCATAGTTCCAAAACAAACAAAACTCCCACAGGCACACACAACTACCACGATTGAAATATCACACTGCTAAAGAAGAAGAAGAACAACAAAATGTTTGGACCAAGACTTGCAAAAGCGTTCAGTTGTTGACAGGAATAAACAAGTCCACATGGGGACACAGGCAAAACATTTCAACCACAGAACAAGGCCAGGACTCACCATCATCTCAGGAGAGATGCTCAATAGTGTCCTGTCTTAGTCCATTCAAGCTGCGGTAACAAAAATACCGTAGACTGAGTGGCTTATAAACAACAGAAATGTATTTCTCACAGTTCTGAAGGCTGGAAGTTCAAGATCAAGGTGCCGTTAGATTGAGTGTCTGGTGAAAACACACTTCCTGGTTCTTAAACAGCTGACTTCTCCTTGTGTCCTCACAGGGCGGAGAGCTAAGAGGGGAAACACACTCTCTCTGACTCTTAAAGGGGCATTAACCCCATTCATGAGGTCTCCGCTCTCAGGACCCCATTTTAATTACCTCCCAAGTAATCTTAATTACCTCCCAAAGGCCCCACCTCCTAATATCATCACAGTGAGAGGTAGAGATGCCACACACGAATTTTGGGTGGGCACAAACATTCAGTCCACAATGTGTCCCTAGTTTTTCTTTATTTTTTGTCTATATGAAAAATTGGATATTTTTACGTTTTCACAAGATAAATAGAGCAATGACTTACATCTTATAATTTACTTAGCTGCTTTGAGATAAACTATTGTTTCCTCTGGAAGGTTAGGTAGGCCCATGCCCACCACACCACTCCCTTCTCCACCACTACCCTATCCTTGTTCTACCTTGACATTATACTTATGCAGTTCTTTGAGGAAACAAATAATACCCACTTAAGTATAAGCCTGATTTTTAGTATATGATATTTTTTATAGAAACCTAAGTACTTTATTATTCCGTAGTTGAGAAAGGGAGGCTGTGGTGTTCTCCTTTGAGGTCATTAATCAGTAATATTTTAAAGTATGCTTTCAAGTGCATTTGGCAATGATTTCAGAGAGGAAATGACAGGATTACAAAAGGAGCTAGAAAGAAAGGAAGCAAAGCTTAGCAGCAAAATATCAAGTGTTCTTATTTGCCACAGGTCTGCAAATAGGCGGCTATCACAGGGTCCAGAGAACGGTTTCACAAGCAACTGAAGCCCTTCTTGCAGAGTTAAGAACTTTCAAAGATGAGCTTGAGACAGCCCGAACCATTTCACTTGCAAATCAAGAGTTCAAAGTCAATGAAATTGATAGTGCATTATCACTCCTAGAAAAACTGAGGAGAAATGACAATATGACCAGCTTAAATGGCCACTGTTGTCTGCTAATGACATCTCTTTGTAAAATATCATCCATGTGGGTGAGGACTGGGAACACAACAACGTCCAGTAGCCCTTATGTTCCCAGCTTCTGAGGAAGAGCTCCACGCCAAGGTATTCCCCGCTTCATCAAGTCTCAATGGCTCTTCGGGCCTGGGCATCCATTTCTTGCACAAACGTTGTGCTATGAGTCTAACCGATAGTCTAACCAAAATGAAAAGCAGAGATCTCGAATACAGACCAGGAGTTCATGTCGGAAAATGAAGATGAATGAAACAAACTTTTAAAAAAGTTGCAAAATAGAAAAAGAAACAAGGTATTCTGTGAAATATAATTAAAAGCAAATAAAAACATAGCTAAAATACAATTTTAAATATTCGTTGATTGCTACAGTTGTTTTTGTTCGTTGCTATGGCATTTAGAAACATTACAAACATTCAAGTCACGTTTCGAACTTTCCCAAATAACATTCTTCACCCCAAAAGTGCACCCCGTGAAGTCAGAATAGCGGGTATCTTTCAGGGTGGCAGTGCCTGGCAAGTGCAGGAGGGCCTTCTGGGGTGTCGGTGAGAGTCTGCTGCACCCGGCACTGGTGGCATGGGTGAGTTCTAGTGGTGTGGCTGGAGTCCGTGCAAACGAGCTCTGACACCCAATTGTTTTCATTTTTAGGAATTTGTGAGTCGGTTGTTAAACACAGCCATCATTAAAAATTAAATTATATAAATTTATGATTAAATAAATTATACTGAAAAGAGTACTCAAAACTTCCTAATTATTTTACTATGCCTTACTATTATCCATGCTCTTAAGGTCATTTATGTGCATTGTATCTGTATGGTGGAAATATATAACATGTGTAGATATATGTTACTGGACATCTCTTCCCAGCTCTGCATTCAGTGATGTCATGTTGGTAGTTTGAAATGGGCCATGGTAGCTGATTTCATTTGCACCACAGAAATCGACAAATGCTATAAGTCTGGGCTCGAGTTTTGTTGATTTCTAGATTTGGGAAAGTAGTGGAGAAAATGTTAAAAATGCAGATTAAATTTAAAAGCACGTCATATCTGTAGCCATTACATGGTAAATAGCACAGAAAAATGAGGAAACATTCTTCCAATATTTGAAAACTATTATCTAATTCAGCAAAGGTGCTCACATCATTGACAACCGAGTGAAGTTCAAACATACTCCATTATTTCAGTTTCGTCTAACTCATTAATGTAGAGAAAAATATTAACCAACATTCATGTTAGAATTACATTCATTAGTCAGTTGCAACTTTAGATTGTCTACAGGTACAAGAATTCATTAAAAATCAATTTTTTCCCCATGATTTCATTTCCACCCCTTTGTTTCTATTCTCTTTTTCTGTAATTCTAATTTATGCTATCTAGACCTCATTACTCTCATATTTTCCACCTCTCTGTTTATTTTTTCTACTTTCTGAGAGATTTCTTCAACTTTATCTTCTAAGCCTTCTATTGAATTTTTAAAATTTAGCAACCAGTTTAAATTTCCAAGATTTCTTTCTTGTTCTCTAGTGCTACCAATTTTACAGCATCCTTTTCTTGTTTTAAAGGTGTAATTCTTATTTTTCAATTATTTCTGGATAGACAAAAGGGTATTTTTTTTAAAGTTATCCGCTGTTTTCTGAATTACTTGTCTCTTGTTGGATCAATTTCTCTGTTTAATTTTGTCCTTCTTTTTCTTGTTGCAGCCTTTTCTCCAATGTCTAGTGATCTTTGGTTGCTCATTCATATTTAAAAACGAGGCAACAGAAAAGCTCATTCATTGGGAGGTTGGCTGTGTGGATGGGCTTGTTGAATGGCAGGCTTTGTTTTTAGCTGAGCAGTTAGGGATCAGCCAATTTGCTTGGGGGACTCCAAAACACCAAAATGCAGAGGTCCTGCACTGTTATCTAGTTGTCTCCAAGCAGATTAGTCCATTTCCTTGGAGAAGTACCTTCCTATTTAGTTTAATCTTGGGGGTACACTCAGGGCGGCCTCATATCCCCTGACCAGGGCCAGGAAAAGTGACTGCTCCATATGCAGACTCCTGTTTTTTGCCACACTTCACTTTTGCCCTCTGTTGCAGCTGCCACTTTTAAGTCTTTGAACCTCTCTGAGTTTCTACAGGAAAGTCCGCCCCCTTCTCGGTTGCAGGTCACTCTTACGCATTCCAAGAAGCAGTTTCCTGTACCATGTTTCAGCAGTTACCACTTCATTTTCTGCTTTCTGTCTCCAGAAATGTGTGCAAATTCTCGTCAGTTGATGGCTTCCCTCATCAGTTCACCGTCCTGAAACAGAGGGCTCAATTCATTTTCAACACTGTTTGAGACTTAACCTTTATAAATAGGAGTATTTCCTTTGTGAGGGGTAAGAAGGGTGTCAATGTAAATAATCCATAATCAATCTATAAATCAAAATTGGGTTGAGTTTATTATGAGCCAACCCTAAGGACCATAAAACCTGGGAGAGTACCTTCATGAAGGAGGGAAGCACTCCAAAGAAGTGGGTTGTACAGAGTGGTTATATACAGTGTTGGAACAAAAAGCGTACATCACATATGATAGGAACTCAGCGGGCTGGTGGTCAGCAAGTCAATGGTCACCAGATGAACACAGCAGCTTGGTGATTAATCCTTAGTCTCTAGGAAGGGATGCTTATCCTTAAGGCAGTGCTGATATGGGGGAAGCTACATCCCTATTTTTGAGGGTATCATTCTTGTCTTTGGGACGTTGTAAATGTTTAAGGCAGATGTACAATGCATGTTCAATAGGCCACATTAGGCCTTTTTGGAAAAACAAGGTCAGGCTGAATTAGTTTTAAACCAAATGGCTTCCTCATATACTCCAATATATCCTATGCTTATTATTTATTCATCAAGAGTTATAGGTATGGGAATTTTGTTGTCATTGTTTTATAAGATCTGATTTAATATTTCCATAATTATTGGTTCATGCGAGGCCTCTCTCTTTATTTTTTAAATGTATTTTTCCCCATTCCTTATCCCCCTCCCTCTCCTTCCACTAGGCAACCATTTTACCATGAGTGACACATATCCTTCTACTTGTATGTATACCAGTAAAATACGCATCATTATTCTTTGTGAACTTTTTTTTATTAATGTTATAAAAGTTAACATCCTTGTGAAATTACAGTTGTACATTATTATTAGTCATGTTGTAGGTACACCACTTCACCCCTAGTGCCCTCCCCCGACCCCCCTTTCCCCTGGCAACCACCGATCAGTTCTCTTTGTCCATGTGTTAACTACCACCCATGAGTGGAGTCACACAGAGTTTGTCTTTCTCTGTCTGGCTTATTTCACTCAACATAATACTCTCAAGGTCTATCCATGTTGTGGTGAATGGGACAACTTTGTCCTTTTTTATGGCTGAGTAGTATTCCATTGTATATATATATACCTCAACATCTTTATCCAATCATCAGTTGCTGGGCACTTAGGTTGGTTCCATGACTTGGCTATTGTGAATAATGCTGCAATGAAGATAGGGGTGCATGGAGCTTCTGAAATTGCTGATTTCAGGTTCTTAGGATATATACCCAGTAGTGGGATGGCTGGGTCATAAGGTATTTCTATTCTTAACTTTTTGAGGAATCTCCATACTGTTTTCCATAGTGGCTGCACCAGTTTGCATTCCCACCAACAGTGTATGAGGGTTCCCTTTTCTCCACAGCCTCTCCAACATTTGTCACTCTTGGTTTTGGATATTTTTGCCATTCTAACAGGTGAAAGGTGATATCTTAGTGTAGTTTTGATTTGCATTTCCCTGATGATTAGTGATGATATTCTTTGTGAACTTTTAAAAAATTTACACAAATGACATTGTGCTGAGGATCTCCTTCTCCTTTTTACTTTTCTCAGTCAGCTCAAGCTTATTAATTACATTTTTCAGAAATACCTTCATCTCTATTATTTTTTATCTGCTTGATCTATCAGTTAAAATCTCCAACTGTAATTGTTGACTTCTCTGTTTCCGTCAGTTGTTGTTTACTATATATTTGAGACTGCTTTATCAAGTGTGTATGCATGCATGATGGCTACATCATCTGGCATTTATTACTAGCCTTACTAACGTTTATGCTTTTTTTACCTGAACTTTATTTTGTCAAATATTAAGATTGCTACCTCAACTTTCTTTTAATTTCTTATTTTTGTCTAGAATATCTTTTCTTATCCTTCTGTTTCTAAATTTTATGTGTCTTTCCGCTTTAAGTGTGTTTTTTCTATATAATATCTTTCTTTCAATCCGACATGGACATCTCTTTCTTTTAGTTAGTAATTGTGATGGGTAATTTTATGCGTCAACTTGACTAGGCCACAGGGTGCCCAGATATTTGGTCAGACGTTGTTCTGGGCGTGTCTATGAGGGTGCTCTTACGTGAGAAAAGTATTTGGCTCAGTAGACCGAGTAGACCAGATTACTCTCCCCAATGTTACTGGGTCTCGTCCAATAAGATGAAGGCCCAAATGGAACAAAAAGCCTGACCCTCCAGCAAGAGAGAGGGAATTTTCCCCTGCCTGACTGTCTTGAGCAGGGATATTGTTTTTTCCTGCCTTTGTGTCTGAACTGAAACATCGACTCCTCCGGAGTCTCAAGTCTGCTGGTATTTGGACTAGAAATACCCCATGGGCTGTCCTGGGTCTCCAGCTTGCTGACTGCAGATCTGGGGACTTGTCAGCCTCCGTAATCACATGAGCCAGTTCCTTACTATATATATACATCCTACCGGTTCTGTTTCTCTAGAGAGCACTAATACAGTAACGTTACCGTTTACCTTTACTTTAATTAATATTGTGTTAGGATTTATTTCTTATTTGACATTTCATATTTCTACTTTTATTTTTTCTTCTTTCTTTCCTTTGGGTAGAGCAAATTTTCTTCTCGCAAAGAAGCTTTATCCTACAGAATACCTTTCTATTCAATGTTTTATCAATAAAATGCTTCTTAGTTTTTAATATATGCATATATCACAGTACAAGATTTTTTGGCTGGTGTTTACTTGGAAAAAATTTATATTTACATTCCCCAAATTCAGTGCAATATTTTTAACAATCTGATGGGAAGGAAGTCTCAAGTTACATTCCCAATAAAATTGGTAAAATGTCCAAATCATGTGTAAACATTTTGAAAAGTGTACTAAGTGCCAAGTAAGGAGACATGTGCTTCAGATGTTGTAGAAACAGAGACAAGAGGAAACAAAAATTTTAAAGCTGTAGGTAAGCTGAGAGGTAAGATTTAGCAGAGAAGAGAGAGCTGAAACCTAGGTAATTTCAGGCAGGAAACACAACATGAACCAGCAGAACTCAAGAAATTGGCAGTATCAGGTCATTCTGAACACAGGGAGGAAGTAGACAGGCTGAAAACAATGACAGAAAAAGTTAAATGTCTACATTCTGGCCCCATTCCCAAGCTTGGCTCCCCTAACACTAGAGGCTGGGCTTATTCCTACCACCAGCTCCACCCCAGACTGAGCTCTAGAGGATTACCCTCCAGAGAAAGCGGTCAGCTCAAAGAAGAAACTTCAATTTCCCAACTTTAATCTGGGAGAGTTGCCAAAAATAGGCTGGGACCCCATTCAATTACCCTTGAGAAAATGCCATCAGAACACCCCCAATCACTCAGAGCTTCCAATCGGCATCTATCAAAATGATCTCATGCTTTTCTCCTCTCATCTGTTACAGCAGAACTCTCTCAATCAGCTTACATTTTACTGACCAGTGCTCATCATCTCTTGTCTCCCCCATCTGCAGGAGATATGTTCCAAGATCCCCAGTGGATGCCTAAAACTAGGGATAGTACCAAACCCCATATATACTATGCTTTTTCCTATACTTATGTACCTACATAAAGTTTAATTTGTAAATTAGGCACAGTAAGAGATTAACAATGATAATTAACAATAAAATAGAACACTTGTAACTGGAACAATTATATACTGTAGTAGCAGTTATGTGAATGTGGTCTCTCTCAGAATATCTTTTCGTACTATACTCACCCTTCTTCTCATGATGATGTGAATTGATACAATGTCTGCATGATGAGATGAAGTGAAGTGAGTGACGTACGCATTGTGACGTAATGAATTTTCCATTTAATATTTCCAGAGCTCAGTTGACCGTGGGTAACTGACACTGAGGGAAGTGAAACTGAGGGAGGGACTACTGTATAGTGCATGCTCACAGCTGTAGGCTACTCTCTAGTACCATCACATACTTCTGTCCCTACAAATTGATTTGTTCAGTTGTTGTTTGTCCTCAAATTGCTTTTTGCCACTCGTTATTTTAAAAATACTTAATTTAATCAAATATTTTGTAATTTGGCAAAATAATAGTAATAGTAGGAAGTGAAAGAGCTATTCATTCTATTTGGAGTAGGCAGAATTCTAAGGATTTCCCCCACAGTTCTCATCCCTTGGTAATTCAAACAGTAATCTAGGTACTGCTTTAAAGGGACTTTGCAGATAGAATTAAGGTTATTAATCAGCTGACCTTAAAATAGAGAGATTATCCTGGAATTTCTGGATAGCTTCAAAGTAATCACATGAGCCCTTAAAAGCAGAGAAGGAAGGCAGGAGAGATGAGGAGAGATCTTCCTGATCTCCCCTTCTGCCTCATGTGTGAGAAGGACTCACCCAGTATTGGTGGCTTTGAAGACTGAGAAACGATGCCAAGAGCCAGAGAATGTGGGCAGCCTCTAGAAGGTAAGAATGGCCCCCAGCCAAGAGCCCACCAGGAAAAGGGGACCTCAGTCCTACAACCTCATGGAACTAAATCCTGCCAACAACCCAAATGATTCTAGAAGCAAGTCTCCCTCAAGAGCCTCCTGTAAGGAATGAAACTCTGCCAACACCTCAAGTTCAGCTTTGTGGGACCCTAAGCAGAGCCCACTAAACTTTTGACCTATAGACCTGTGAGACAGTCAATGAGTGTTGTTTTATGTAGCTAAGGTTGTGGTCATTTGTTACAGCAGCCATAGGAAACTAATACACTATTGAAAACTAAATTTATTACTTTGAAAAGATTTGATAAGATGAGTTGCTGAAAAAAGCTGCTTTTGAATTTGATGTGAACATGACAATTGCAAAAGATTGGAAAGAAGATTGCAAAAATTTTGCAGAAAAATACCTTCCATTTTCTTCACAAGGTTTTGTTCACTTTTGTTGCCCCCAAACTGGAAATCGAAGGCATCTCTTATGAGCATGGCCTTTGCAGGAAAGACAACCCAGAGACCCCTTGATTCCTACTAAAAGAACTCAGCTCTACATTTAAAGACTGGTGTTTATATATTTTGAGTTAACTGTATAAATTGGTCCTACATTTAAAGACTAGTGTTTGTATATTTAAGTTAAAGTAAAATGTATAAGTTATCTATGTGTCTTTTTTTAAAAGGTTTCATACTCTAAGCAAGTTTTTTTGATTAATAGACAAACTAAAAGTCCTGATTGCCTCTGGTCAGAGAGTTTCTCCTGTAAAGTAGTGGCTTAGCAATGGCTTTGTTGATAAGTGCTACACTCCTGTCATTACTGGCTACTCTAGATTTGTGCAATGCTGTTTTTCACTACGAGCTCTCTGCAGAATGGTGCCCGTTATCCTGGGAGGGCCTTGCCTTTCTGGGCTGATGACCAGTGGCTCTCCATCTGCAGCTGCACGTGTTGTAAACGTGAGAAGGTTTCACTAGGTGCCATGAATTGTTACCAGAATCGAGTAGGACCTGAAGTCTCCCCACTGCGCAGAAGCCCTTGAATTGCAGAGATGAGACATTCCTGACCTCAGCATTTCAGGTTTTTCCTGTCTCGGGGGCTACAAACTGAAACGCTTTAGGCGTGAGGCGGGTCACCTGAATGAGGAAAGCAGGAGAAAGGAAGTAACCGGGCTGGCGTAAGCAACAGGGAGTGGCAAGTCCCGTGACCAACCAGAGAGCCTGTTAGCGACCGCTAGCACTAAGTTCACGCCCATAGCCAGCTGCGTTTCAGATCTTTTTGTTGAGGAGGGGGAGAAAAGAGTAAATTTTATTTATTTATTTATTTTTATTTTATTGAGGTCATAATAGTTTATAACATTGTGCATTTTTTTTTTAAAGCTTTTATTTTTCCTTCTTCTCCCCAAAGCCCCGGGGTACATAGTTGTATATTTTCAGTTGTGTGTCCTTCCAGTTGTGGCATGTGCGATGCTGCCTCAGCGTGGCTTGATGAGTGGTGCTAGGTCCGTGACCAGGATTCGAACCTGTGAAACCCTGGGCCACCGAAGCAGAGCACACAATCTTAACCACTCAGCTGCGCAGCTGGCCCCCACTGTGCAATTTTTGCTGTACGTTCTTATTTGTCAGTCACCATATGTATGCGCCCCTTTACCCCTTATGCCCATCCCCCAACCCCCTTCCCCTCTGGTAACCACTAATGTGTTGTCTTTGTCCATGTGTTTGTTTATTTAGATCTTTCTTTATTTTCATTTTTTTAAGACGACTTCACCACCACCCCCAAAATCCAATTTCTTGAATAACTAAAAGGTATATTAATTAGAAGTAGTTTCCTAAAGTAAAGTTGAATTCTGTAATACAGCAAAACAATTCCCCCCCACATTTTAGTGAATAACTGATTCACTCTTTTGTTGTTGTATTGTAGTGTCATACAATGAGAAGGAACCAGAAGGTCTGGGAAAACCAGTATATTTCATGGAGAAAAAGTTGAGAAAAGAAAAGATGAGGAAGTTGAGGAAGGTAGAAGTAAAAGATAAGAAAGAAGAACAAAATAAGAATTTTGAAAGGCAGTTGGAAAAGGCCTTTGAAATTTTTAATCACTAACTTGGCAAATAGAATTTTCTGGATTGTAGATATACATCTTGCTCAAAACTAAGTTCAAATTATATTCAATGACTTTTAAAATGCTGTGTGACACCCTGCAGAGAGGGTCACGAAAATTCTCCATGTGCTTTTGAGGTATGCTTCCTGAGAGAGTCTTCTCTAATCATTGCTGAGAAATTAACTTTAAATGACTTCTGAATCCTTTTGAGAAAAAGTTGTGTATATTTTTTCCCACAGCTCAATTTCAGTAGAACATGAGCACAGAGATTTTTGGCAGAGCAACAAAACTAGTGTATTTTGACTATTTAAGTGTTAGAAGTTTTAGGGCGAGATTTCGTTTTATTCTACAAAGTCTGCCAAACTCTGGCTAAAACAAAGCAAATAGGCCAGCAGTATAAAATTAGACGCCAGTTACATGCCTTTTTTCATGAAACCTATTGTAAGTAGATAATTGTATAAGAAAATTGCAGGGATGTGGGGGAGCTAAGAAACTAAAAACTAACAAACTTTCTGAAATGTATCAAAACCAAATGCCCAGAAAGAGATCTGTTTCATATTTCAAGCAAAGAATAACCAAACTGTATAAAAGTTAATTCCCTGATTACATTCTATTTTGGAGATTACTGAAGTTGCTGAACATTAAGGATATTGAAACAATTATAATTTTAGACACTGTCTTGTGATGTTACGTAGTTTGAAGCAGGAAGTGATTAAGAAGTGATTTTTCACTAATAGAAAACAGAGGCAGGAATATCCAGAAAGAAAATTTAGGATATTTGCAAATCAACAACTTGTGTAATCCCTGGATTAATTTTTAATATTGAGGATAAAAATATTTGATAGTGTAACTTTGGTAACTAGATGAAAGTGACATGTTACCTATAGTAGGGGACTTTAATTTTTGACATTTTATGACTTCTGTGTACTTAAATACGACTGTTTTACCATACGTATTGAGTTATTGAGGAATTATTTCAGGCAGTAAGCCAGGATGGGAAATAAAAGATTAGAGTAGCGTCAGAGTCAAATGCCTAGCAGGGCCATGTAGAGGACACAGTCAATGAGGGTGGCCCCACATGACAAGGGGAATAGTGGAGACAGGGCCCAACTAAGAGTGTGTGTTCCGTCTGAAGAGGCAGGTGCTGAGAGACGGGGATGCGGGTGAGGGGAACTCAAAAATTTTTAAGTAATTTTGGCTATCTGGATTTTATGCGACCTCCCTTAATCTGCAATTTAGCAAATAATTTAATTAAAAAACAAACAAAACTGTGAGTCAAACTCATACGCTGTCTGGATTCAGCTTGCAAATGATCTCTAGATTAACTAGAAGGGGGATGACATTAAGTGAACACCTACTAAGTGCCAGTTAATAGACATAAAATATTTATAGCTCAAGTATCTCAGTGCAGTAGGTCCAAGCATCTCCACAGCATAAGGAGGAAGTTGAGGCTTACAGAGGTGAGGATGCTATTGATAACCACTTCCATGGGGAGCAAAATGTCTCATAAGAAAAATAAACAAATCAAGCAATAAATGGACCACAAGTGACCTAGCATAGAACTGTTGTCTAAAAATAAAACGGGGAAAAACTAAGGATGAAACTGGTATGTTTAACAAAACACACACTTTTAGAAGATTCTATGAGTAAAGTGATGTTTTATTTAGCCTTCCTTGGGCAATTTGAACATGGAAAGGGCGCTCTGCATTTATGGACTTCATTCCCATTTCAAAATACTCGGGTTTTACTGAGATGGCTCCGTGCTCTTTCTCTGAGTTATGACCCTGGTTTTTTGTGTTTCCACTCACAGTGGAAGGGAGGAGAATGGGTGTCCAGAGATAGTGTGGAGGTACGGCAGGAGTCTCCTCTCCCAGGGCATCCGAATGGTAGGTTCCAGAGGCAGGGGTTCAGGACCGATGGCTGAGCTGGTGCAACACTTGAAATAATGGTAGAGATGCTCTAACCACATAATTGCATTAAGAAGTTGAATTCTTCTTTGTACATTCTGAATTTCAAACGTATTATTTTTAAATTAGAAATAAATGCTATTTTTTGAAGTTTAATCAACAGAAAACAGTAGCGAGCAGACACACTTCCAACATTAAGTGTGTAAATGGCTCAGAGAGACAGCTTTCCTGGACAGCTTTGCCACTGACTCTCCATTCATCCCACCCGTAAGCCCTGAGCTCAGATGTCTGTCTCTAATCAGACTTCTCAGCTTTCCTGGAATTCTGCTGACCTTGGACTCTTTGAAGACCCCCTCTGGGTGCATTGTCACCTAAGATCAAGTTTCCCCTCATCTTGGGCCTGGACTTCTCTATGAGCACTGGCCGGTGTGGGTGGGAGATTCCTTCCAGATCTGCTCTGGTGGAATTGCCTTTCTCCTCTCTGAGACCACTACCTGTTTTCTTCTCTTCTGGTTTAGGAGTCATTCATTCAATTTCTATTATTTTCCTGGTTACCCTTACATTTTTTTTTTTTGTTTGCTTTTTAGTGAGGAATATTGGCCCTAACATCTGTTGTCAACCTTTCTCTCTTTTTTTTCTCCCCAAAGCCCCAGTACATAGTTATATATCCTAATTATAGGTCATTCTAGTTCTTCTACGTGGGATGCTGCCACAGCATGGCTTGACAAGCAGTGTGTATGTCTGCACCCAGGATCTGAACTGGTGAACCCCAGACCACTGAAGTGGAGCACACAGACTTAACCACTCAACCATGGGGCAGGGCCCTACCC
The DNA here is from genome assembly GCF_041296265.1 of Equus caballus. Lineage (NCBI taxonomy): Eukaryota > Metazoa > Chordata > Mammalia > Perissodactyla > Equidae > Equus > Equus caballus. Next base: position 63,161,563 of record NC_091692.1, on the reverse strand, counting down.
TTAAATTTTTAATTAAGTGTAATGTAATTTGACAAAGTCTAAGTTAATGAACCGTGCCACATCTCTACCCTTCTCTCAAACTAGACTAGGACTGTAGAGTGACTTCACTGTGATTGGTCTGCCCCTGGCTTACATATTATTCCAGGGTTTTAGTCTCCCTCTTTTATGTTCCCTAAGTAGTTGTTACTATTGTCTTGTTTTATGTCATCAATTCTCGTTTGGATTTGTCCATATGTTTACTGATTTCTTTGTCCACCTGTGCATTTTGAGTACTCCTCCCTCCTTCTGTGTTCAGTGTCCTTCTTCTAAACGTACTCTTTTTTGTCCCTTCAGTAAGGCTCTCTTGGTGGGCAGCTGTCTGTTATGCCTGCAAATATCTGTATTTCATTGTTTTCTACAGTTATGGATAAACTAGGTTGGCAGTTATTTTCTCTCAGCACTTTGAAAATATTACTCCATCGGTTTCTAGTTTCTATTGTTGCTGTTGCTGTCAGCCTAAGTGTTGTTCTTGTGGACATAAACTCTTCTCTCTCTCACTCTCTTTGGTGTTTTGAAATTTCCCACAACATGTCAAGGTGTGGATTTAATTTTATTTATTCTGCTTGGAAGTTAGTGTGAATATTGAATTTTCTGTTGTAATCGTATCTTCAGCAGGCTTTTACCAGGAGAGCTCCTGTGCAATCTGAGTTGAAGGGGTGTTTTTCAGATGTGCGTGTGTGTGTGCACACACACACGCAAGCTTGCACACTTCTGCTGGAGTCCATAGGTGTATCATTGGCCTAGAACCACATTCTGAATTAATGTCTTAGCTTGAAGATCTGCAAATCACAGAAGTAGAATACGCTGGAGCGCCAAACTCATATGAGGGTAAGCCAGGGTGAGAAATTATCAGCTGTGACCCTTTTTTATCTCCACCCAGAGCCTGGCCTGAAACAGACAGCTTTCTTCCAGTCTCCCTATGCTGGTGGGTGGATATTTCCCAGTTCTTCCCTTCCCCCAGAATATAACGCTTCGAGGGTTGTAGCTACAGGCATCGCTCGAGTTCCACTCTCTGCCTACTCTACTGTCCCCTTGTGGCCATAAAATCCCCAGTGCCCTGATCACCTCGTGGGGGCAAACACCCGATCTGAGCTGCTGCAGCAGCAACGCAGCCCTTCTCTCTCTAGTTTTTAGTTTCATCTTTCATTTGGGACTTTGGAGATTCTCTTTCTTTCTCAGGAGCTCAGCTACACATTTCAAGGGATGTTTGTGGTGTTCTATCCAGCATTTAAAGGAGTTTGTGGCAGGAAGGTTTTCTGTTATCCAACCACCCCCTTCTCCACTCGTAGTTCTGGAAATGAAGCCATGCAGTTTCTCTACTCTCCCTTCTTTTTTCTCTTTCTCTGCTGGATCTTTCAGACCAGACGGACTCCCGCGTCTGGAGTGTGGACAGGAGTTCCACACTTGGTTCGGCATCCGTCTTACACAACAAACCCCACCACAAATCTCCTGGATTAAGTATTTTATATTCAGCTGCAGTTAATTATAGAGCCCAAGAAGCCATCCCAAGAGGAGACTCCAGGGAAAAGACCCCAAGTCTTCAGTCCTTTCATTCTAACTTCTGCAGGTTCATTTAGAATGAAAAAAAATCTTTTTTTAAATTCAAATGACTCCTATTAAGGAGAAATCTCATCCATATTTTAGAGATTCCTAGGAGATGAGGAGGCATCTTAAAGCAAGTGGGAAGGCCTAGTTGACCATGCTGCCCTTTGACGCACTGTTTCGATTTGCTTACATTTATTTTGGGTGCAATTCACTTTTTTAAATTTATTTTTATTTTTCTTACAAAGCTATTTATTTATTTATATTTTACATTGGTTTATGACATTATATAAATTTCAGGTGTACATCATTATATTTCAACTTCTGTGTAGACTGCGTCGTGTTCACCACAAAAGTCTAGTTTCCATCTGTCACCATACACAAGTATCCCTTTACCCCTTTCACCCTCCCCCTACCCACTTCCCACCTATTAACCACCAATCTGGTCTCCTTATCTATGTGTTTGTTTGTTTATTTTCCACATAAGAGTGAAGTCATACAGTAATTGTCATTTTCAGTCTGACTTACTTCACTTAACGTAGTACCCTCAAAGTCCATCCATGTTGTCACAAATGGCAAAATTTCATCTTTCTTACGGCTGAGTAGTATCCTGTTGTGTATATAGATACATATGTGTGTATACATATATCTCTACCACATCTTCCTTATTGATTCATCCATTGGTGGTCACTTAGGTTGCTTCCAATTCTTGACTATTGTGAATAATGCTTGTCGACCCAAAATAAACCATAGCCATTCCACAGATGAGAGAGAGATAAGGTGACCTTTACTTGAGCCAGAGTGAGGACTATGATACAGGAAGGCAGTCTCCACAAAGGAAGAAAGTGTTCCGCAGAAGTGTGGTTTTCGGAACAAGAACATACGTCAAATATGCTCAAGATACATATTTATCAAAGTGTCAAAGAGATATTCAGTTGCAAATTATCAGGTCAACATGACCGTGATGTGTGGAAAAGGGAACTTATCTTCAGGAGTACTGATACGGGCATTACCGATACTAGTAGGAGGGTAAGTATGCATTTTTATCTTCAAAGAGTACATTCTTCTACTTTAATGGTTAAAGCAGATGTACAATGTACATTTGATAGGCCATAGGTCAGGCTTCTTTAGTTCAAGTTGAATCAGTTTTAAACCATATACCTCAATATGTGAAAATTTCTTGTCATGCTGCAATGAACATAAGGGTGCACATATCTTTTTGAATTAGTGTTTTCGTGTTCTTTGGATAAATACCCAGAAGTGAAATAGCTGGATCATATGGTATTTCTATTTTTATTTTTTTAAGAAATCTCCATACTGTTTTCCAGAGTGGCTGCACCAATTTACATTCCCACCAGCAGAGTATGAGGGTTTCTGTTTTTCCACATCTTCTCCAACACTTGGTATTTCTTGTCTTTTTAATAATAGCCATTCTGATGGGTGTGAGGTGATATCACATTATAGTTTTAATTTGCATTTCCCTAATGATTAGTGATGTTGAATATCTTCTCATGTGCCTGTTGTCCATCTGTATATTTTCTTTGGAAAAATGTCTGTTCATATCCTTTGTTCACTTTTTTATAGTGTTGATCATTTTTTTGTTGTTGAGTTGTATGAGTTCTTTATATATTTTGGAAATTAACCCCTTGTCAGACATACTACTTGCAAATATTTTCTCCCAGTTGGTGGGTTGTCTTTTCGTTTTGTTGATGCTTTCATTTGCCTTGCAGAAGCTTTTTAGTTTGATGTAGTTCCATTTGTTTATTTTTGCTTTTGGTTCCCTTGCCTCACAAGACACGATATTCAAAAAGATACTGGTAAAACTGATGTCAAAGAGCGTAGTACCTAGGTTGTCTTCTCAGAGTTTTATGGTTTAAGGTCTTACATTCAAGTCTTTAATCCATTTTGAGTAAATTTTTGTGTATGGTGCAAAAGAATAGTTTATTTTCATTCTTTTGCACATGGCTGTCCATGGAAATTCACTTTAGAAGAGAGCCTGACAATTCCGTTTCTTAGAGGAGATTTTTTTTTTTTGGTTGAGGTCAAGAAACATTGCCTTAGGATGTATTACTTTCATGTGGATTAATTGGAATGACCCAGATGAGCACTAAAGGAAGTGGCAAGGAAGAAGATTAGGAGCTTTGAATTTGTAAACTGAGGAAGGAGGAAAGGAGGCATAGGGGGTGGGATCTCAGTGAAGGGGGTGGAAAGTGGACATGGACAGGTGGAAACCTTAGGAGGAGCAAGCTTTGGGATAGTATAATGGTTAGGGGCCCGCCTGAAATCAGATGGCACTCTCAAAAGAGGTGATCAAATAACATTTAATGAAGCAACTACAGTCAACCCTCCTTATCAGCAAGGTCCATATCCGAGGGTTCTACCAACCACGGATTGAAAAGCCTACCATAGCTGTGTTTGTACCGAACATGCATAGACTTTTTTCTTGTCATTATTCCCTAAACAATACAGTATAGCATCTATTTACATAGCATTTATATTGCATTAGGTGTTATAAGTAACCTAGAGATGATTTAAAGTATACTGGAGGATGTGCAGAGGTTACATGCAAGTACTACACCATTTTATATAAGAGACTTGAGCATCCACGGATTTTGGAATCTGTGGGAGTCCTGGAACCAACACCCCATGCCAATACCAAGGGATGACTATATTTAGAAAAACCAACAAGACTTGGTGAAGCACCAGGGGGTGAACAGCTGGAAGCTATTATCATCCCCAGCCTGAAGAGGAAAGAAGAAGGAGCAGTTATTGGAACCTGGGGAGAGCCATAGCTGTAGGAGACAGGTGTGGCCTTCTGTCAGGAATGTAATCCCTATGAAACCTCATCCCAGTATGGAGAGTGCTGGGGGAATAAATGTCCAATCTCTCTCTCCTCCAACACTTTGATCTCCCACTAGTGCCACCTATTGGCCTCACGCAACTAGAGACCAGAAAGCAAAGGAGCCTCATTGATGCAGAAAACAGAGGTCAGCCTCCTAGGGCCAGAGCACTGTGATGAAGGGTGTGGAGTGGATCTGGAGAGGCAGTAGACTGTCCAGCACAGGTGGGGCCTGCACCCTTGGTTGGAGGGCGTATGGGTTAGTGTGGGCGCAGAGCAAACACATAAATTGCTAGCACTCTGACTACCTTCTTTTAATTTTTCACAGTCTTGCTTTCACACTGCTTCTGCCAATGACTCATCAAGTCAAAACAGTACCTAAATGATTGCTGAAAAGGCACCAGTTTGGGAGAATGTCTTCAGGGGGTGTAAACGTTTACCCTGTTCTCCACTTGCTCCTCCCCGCTACACTTCTCATGGAAAGCTGAGAGAAATCATGCCTGTCTCCTGGCTGATTGCTCAGCAGCTTGGTGGCAGTCAGAGTGGCACTGAACAATAGGAGCAGTGGTGAATTGCCCTCGTGTGGGTTAACATGTCAGGGCAAACCTACATCTCCACCAATCTCATCCTTTACCCAGGGTACCAGGAGAATCACGAGTGCATAAATCATGGGTTCCGACCACAGAATCCAGTCTCCCCAGGCCAGCAATGTCGCATACACCTTCTCCAATTTAGTCTCTTGTGTCTCCATTTAGTTCTTGACCTTTCCTCACTGGGTAGCTATAGAGAAAAGAGAGTAAGAAGAGGAGAAGGAAGAAGTGAAGAAATGATAGTGTGTGGCCTTTTCCTCTTCCTCTCTTAAGCATTGAGAAGATACCCTACTGATTTCCCCATGTGTGGGCCTGTGAGCACTTGAACCCCATGGAGGAAGGGCTCTGGAGCCAACCTTTAATCGTTTGTTGATTCAATAACCAAGGCCTGTAATATTATTCTCAGCATTTGATGATGACATTACTCATAATGATTGGTATCTTTGTGTGTGAACACGGCTTATAGAGCAAGGCCAGGCCAGTGTTCCTTTTTAGGCTGCACATATAAAACCTATTTTCTAGTCTGTGGAAACAGCCACTAATTGAAGCAACTGGGGCCATTTGTGAGCCTGTCCTTTTTGCCCTGTGGTAGGTCACTTCCCTCTTGTAAAACTAGTCACCCCATTTCTGATTACAAAATAGCAGGTTGGTCTATCTGCCCTTGTCATTTCCCAGCTGATCACAAATATGGTGTCCCCATCCTGGTAGCAGCATACCAGGAGAGACAGGAGTGCAGAAATCATAGGCTCTGACCACAGTAACCAGTGCAGGGTCTTACACAGAGGTGCTCAAAAACATTTGTTGAATCAATAAATGAATGTTCTTGAGAGCTGCATTTACTACTCTGAGGTGAATGCATATGATGATAATAGGGCTGAGAATTTAAAAGTAATGGTGAGATAATTAATAACAGTATCAACCTACAGGGGTTATTGAGGATTAAATGAACTAATATATGTGAAAATGCCTGGTAAAACTTTAAAGCCCTATACACATGTTAATTATTATCGTTATATATAACTTTGTGGATAACTAGTCTTTCTAGAAAGAGCATAAAATTTGGAGTCAGAAGACACTCCTCCCTTCACGGCCCCCAGATGTGTGACCTTGAAAAGTTGCTCAGAGTTGTTCTCTGAGCTTTCTTCTTCTCATCTTTAAAGTAGGGTTATTAATATTGTTATTTTCCTTCCATATATGGTGCAGAGGATTGTTACAAAATGGTTTGAAACTTGTACAGTACAATGTAAATGTTGATTTTTGTTTATTTGAGTGATTAATACACTGTGATCCAGTGGACAGAATGTCAATAGGATGCACACTCTTACCCCCAGGAGAGACAATAAATTTGAAAAATACACTTCTCAGAAAGTGTGACAATTTGGGGCCAAAGCCGTATGATTGTTGAATCTGTGGACTACTCAAGGGTGGATGCCACAGCTTTGCTGCCAGAGTGGAAACTTCCAGCCAGCCAGACTGACAAAATGAAATCTGCAGATAACTCCTAATTGTAGTATCAGGAAACCACTTTCCCATCCAGCTCTTTCTATGACTTCTAATGGATGACAAAGTGGGAAATTTGCATTCCTTGATGGGTTTAGCAGTAACAACTCTGGACAGAGAATCAGAAGCTGGGTTCAAGACCCAATTGTTGTACTTTCTGGCTGTGTGATCGCAGACGAGTCATTTATCATTGCTTAGCTGGAAAAAGAGAGTAATGAAATCTATTCCACAGCACTGTTAGGAGGCTAAAATAAGTTTGTACAGGTAATGTCATTTTGTAGACTGCAAAGCACTGAACAAATGTAAGTATTAGTATTCCTCCCAGACACTGAGGGAGATGTTACTGAGCAGTGAAATTTCCTCACACATAAAGAGCAGAAGCAGAGAGGAAAAAAAGCAAAAGTCCTAGGTAATTCACAAACTGGAATAACCAGCTCCTGGATCATATACACTTTGCTAGGCTGGGTCCAGTACAGAGCCCTGATGGCAACTTCAGCGGCCGGAAAATGGGGCCTATGAGGAAAAGCAGAAGGCATTATTTGCTCTACAGAAAAGATAGATGGGAGGGAACCTAATGATTTCCAAGCACACGCAGGGTGACTGCAGGAAACGTGGCGGGTAGCTGTGTGCCATTTCCACAGAAAATGGGACTGGCAGGTGGTGAGGATGAAGATCTCTTGAGGTCAGTCGGGTGGGAGATTTCTGTACGATAGGGCAATGGGACAGCCAAAGCCAGCGCCAGAGGGGCTGTGACCTGATTATGCACTGGGCCAGACTGCCCCTTCCCGACGTAGCCTGGGGGCAGTCACTGTCACGGAGTTTAATCGTGTTGAGCAAACATAGGCTGACCTCTAACACTGAAAGGTTTATCTTTGTGAAATGGAGCTTAAAGGTGCCCATGGGATGGGGACCTTAACTTTGGCAAGTAGTTCACTGCAGGCCTAAACTGTCCTTTAATCCCTAAATTAGTTACTTGGGACAATTTACTGCAGCCTTAGATAACCTTAAATACAACACAAATCCGGAGATAGTCATCATTCATTCAATCATTCCTTCATCCATTCATTCATTTCTTCTCTAGGAAGCACACTGAGCGAAGAGGGGAGTTAAGCGCATACACAACTGTGGTACAGCAGGTGGAGAGAGAAGTGTGAAGAGTGAACCATGGAGGTTCAGGGGAGGGAGCAATCTCACCTGACTATGGAGATGAGGGATAACATCACAGAAAAAGGGACATTTGGGTCAGAGACAGAGGACGGACAGCTTTCGGCAGTGAGTATAGCATGAATCTTTGTGTGGAAGTGAGTATTTGATTTTTTATTATTCACGGTGTTTATTGAGTGTGTCTTTAATCAAGGTGTAAATAACTTTGTTAGGAATAATGATTGTGCATTACACTTCTTATATGGCTGTGCAGCTTCTACACAGTGTTCCATACACATCTGGAACGAATGTTCTTCTTTCCAGCTTCTCTTCCACAATTTCTCCTCGGAGACTCTGCTCTAACAAAACCCTTCCTCTAGGCTTTTATCTGTCATTCTCATGTTCAAATCATATCCATCTTGTGAGACCACTTTCCCCTTTTTTCCTGGGGAGAAAGGACTCAGCCTCTAACCCCTATTTGTTAAAGCTGAACCACATGAAATTGTTGTTCCTGTAGATTAAAAATTTCAAATATTGGCGATTTTACATGGTTCAACCTAACGTATTCTCTCCTGCTGACTTGGCACTCACTTGGTCTCACTCTGTAGTACTTCTCATTATCAGAGTTGAAATTATCTGGTTTCTTTCTTTCTTGGCTTCCTCCCTGCTTCTCACTTCTGCCCCCACCTGCCCGAGAGAGCAGGAACATGCTGTCTCATCTTCGCTGTATTCCTAGCTCCTGGCAGATGGCATGGTACATGGTAGGTGCTCAATATTTGTTTAAGAATGAATAAGTGCTTTGCCTCAGGGTTTGGGCATTAAATAGATTTCATCTAGTTGTGAGATTGGGTGAATCTTTCCAGGTCTTGCTTTTCTCAACTCTACAAGCCAAGTTGTGGGATGCACTAGGTCAGTGGTTCCCAAACCTGACTGCTCACCAGAGTTGCCTTCAGAGAACGTCAAAAATACAGATCCAAAACCCACTCCAGACCAACGGAATCACAATCCGGGAGGGGCTCAAAACTCTGTAGGTATCTTTGTCTCCCAATATGACTCTTAGGTCTCCAATGAAACAGCTGTCACCCTGCACTTGGGAACTGCCAGACTCCACAAAGCCACAGGGAAAGAACTGCCTCGGTCTTGCTCACGGCCAGGTTCCGTTCCCAGCGTGTGGCAGAATACCCAGCACGTGGCAAACAATGAATAGCTGTGAAATGCATGTTGGAGGGCTTTTCCATTTCCAAGGGGCATCTTGACCTGCCAAGGCCCTTTAGGTTGGATGAAAGAGGTCTTAGATGGATTGACTTTGAAAGTTTTCTAGAGTCCCCTCGGGCTCCCAAACTTGAGATGCTTGTACATTCATGATAATGTGTAACAAACCATGTGTCACTGGGCACTTTAACCTCTCTGAGCCTCAGACTCTTCTGTGAAATGAGAGCATTAGATTAAATGACCACTGGAGTCCTATTGGACTTGATCTTGCTACTTACTAACTGTGTGACTTTATGCAAGTGACTCACCTCTTGTTAAAGTATCTGTAACCCCCATCTGTCACCCAAGCCGCTGGATTGGAAGCCCCATGAGGGCAGAGACCTTGCCTATCCTATTGCATCTATTTGTAATACGTAGTGCTTGACATACAGTAGTCGCTCAGTAAATCATTCTTTGGATGAATGACAGAGACATTTAAAAAAATGCAGTGAGAAGGTAGAAGCTAGTTTAGTTAATTAAAATTTGTATATACCAGCCTGAACTCAATTCCCTGCTAGTTGGAGTATGAAGTCATACAACCACTTTTCTTTCCTTTTGTTTGAATAACAAATTTATTAAAATACAATTCACGTACCATAAAATTAACCCTTTTAAAGTATATAATTCAGTTTTTTAAGTATATTCACAGATTTGTGCAACCATCACCGTTGTCTAATTCCAGAACATTTTCACCACCCCCCAAAAAAACCCATGCCCATTAGTAGTCACTTTTCATTCCCTCCTCCTTCCAGCCCCTGGCAACTACTAATCTACTTTCTGTCTCTATGGATGTGCCTATTCTGGATACGTCACATAAATGGGAACATACAATACTTGGCCTTTTGTGTCTGGCTTCTTTCACTTTTCAAGATTCATTTATGCTGTAGGGTGTATCAGTACTTCATTCTTTTCTATGGCAAATAATATTTCATTTTACTTATCCATTTATAAGTTGGTAGACATTTGGGTTGTTTCCCACTTTTTCCTCTATTATGAATAATGTTATGATGAGCATTCATGTACAAATTTTTGTGTGGATGTAAGTTTTCAGTTCTCTTTGGTATATACCTGGGGGTGGTCTTATGGTGACTCTATGTTTGACTTTTTGAGGAACTGTCAAAACTGTCAAACTGTTTTCTGAGTGGCTGCTCCATTCTACAATTCCATCAACAATGTATGAGGGTTTTGGTTTCTCCACACCCTCTCCAACATTTGTTATTGGCTTTTTTATTTTAGCCATCCCAGTGGATGAAAAGTAATATCTCATGGTGGGTTTGATTTGCATTTCCCTCAGGACTAATGATGTTGAGCATCTTTTCATGTGCTTATTGGCCATTTGAATATATTCTTTGGAGAAATATCATTCAAAGCCTTCGCCCATTTTTCCCCCTAAGATTTTTTAAGCTGTATTGGGCACTATAGCATATAGGTTATCTGGGTCTAGAGGCTTGACTTCATTTAAGACAACTCGATGCTCTGTGATAGCCTTTCTCATAATATGAACTTTAATTTTTCACCTTTACAATATGTATTCCTATATTTTCCAGGCTGCACCCTGTGATGCAGCAGTCAGGACTAACACACTCTGCCTTCTCTCTCTACCTGTTACATTACTACAGCTCCACAAACCAGGCCTTTAGCCTCTGTTCATCTTCCTCTGTCATAAACTTTAGCTCATTCTCAGCCTCCTCTTTCCCCTTTACTCATTTTTGAATTGGATTATTGGTCTTTTTATCGTTGATTTGTGGGAGTTCTTTATATATCCTGGACGCTAGTCCTGTATCGGATATATGATTTGCAAATATTTTCTCCCATTCCATGGGCTACCTTTCTGTTTTCTTGATGGTGTCCTTTGAACAAAGCACAAAAGTGCTAAATTTTGATGAAGTCTAGTTTGCCTATTTTTTTTTAGTTGTCTGTGCTTTTGTCTCAGAAACTATTGCCTTATCTGAGGTTACAAAGATTTACTCCTACTTTTTCTTCTAAGAGTTTTAAAGCTTTATCTCTTACATTTAGGTCTATGATCCATTTTGAGTTAATATTTCTATATGGCATGAGGTAGAGTCACTTTTCCTTTTTAAAAAACCCTTTCCTGGGCCAGCCCTGGTGGCTTAGTGGTTAAGTTCAGCATGTTCCACTTTGGCAGCCCGGGTTTGGTTCCCGGGCACAAACCTACACCTCTTGTCTGTCAGTGGCCATGCTGTGGTGGCAGCTCACATACAAAAAGAGGAAGATTGGCAGTGGATGTTAGCTCAGAGCAAATCTTTCTCAGCAAAAAAGAGAAAAAAAAAAATCCTTTCCTATAGTGAAATTTAGCACACATATAGGAAAGTACACAAAATAAATGTACAGCTAAATAGATTATGATAAAACAAACCCCCTGTAACCAACATGCAGGTCAGGAAATAGAACACTGTCAGCATTCAGAAAGTCCCATCATGCTACTTTGTGATCAGTACCCCTAACCCATGAAGCATCTGCTACCCTTTAATGTAAGCCTTGGTTTGCTTTTCTTAGTTTTACTACCTATACATGCATCCCCAACAATATAGTTTCACTTTGCCAATTTTTGACGCTCATATCAACGGAATTGTACCATCTCTGGCTTCTTTTATTCAACATTTTTTTGGAGATTCTTTCAGGTTTTGCAAGTAGCTATAGATCATTCATATTTATTTCTGAATGGTATTACTTTGCATGAACATGTCATGATATCCTATTTTTGATGGTTATTTGAGTTGTTTACAGTTTGGGGCTTTTATAAATAGTGCTGCTATGAACACTCTTTTCCTTGTTACTTGGTGCACTGGCATGGACGTATATTTGGTGCATACCTTGGAGTGGAATTGTTGGACATGTGTATGTTTCACTTTAGAAGAAAATGACAAACTGTTTTCCAAAGTGATTGTATCCGGTTAAGCTCTCACCAGCGGTAAATAAGTGCTCTTGTTCCACACCCTCACCAACACTTTTTATTGTCAGTCTGTTCGATTTTAGCCAGCCTGGAGGGTGGGCAATGGTATTTCATTGTGGTTTTAATTTCCTTTTCCCTGATGGCAAGTGAGGTGGAGCACCTTTTTTATATATTTATTGATCATTTGTATATTTCTTTGGTGGAATGCCAATTCTAGTCTTTTGCTCATTAAAAAAAAAATTGGGGGGCTGGCCTGGTGGTGCAGCAGTTAACTTCACATGTTCCGCTTTGGTGACAATGGGGTTCGCCATTTTGAATCCCAGGTGAGGACCTACACACTGCTTGTCAAGCCATGCTGTGGCAGGCATCCCACATAAAACAGAAGAAGATGGGCACGGATGTTAGCTCAGGGCCAGTTTTTCTCAGAAAAAGATTGGTGGCAGGTGTTAGCTCAGGGCTAATCTTCCTCAAAAAAACTTTTTTGGTTTTCTGCCTTTTTCTTTAATATGTAATTTCTAAGAATTTTAAAATATATTCTGGATGCAAGTCTTTCGTCAATAATACATGTTGCAAATATCTTCTTCCATTCTATGGCTTAGTTTTTCAATCTCTTAATGTCTTTTTGATGAACAAAAATTCTTATTTATAATGTAGTATAAGATAATGATCCTGTTTCTTTATGATTACAGCTTTTATGTCCAGTTTGGGAAGGTTTTTCCTATCCTAAGGTCATATAGATATCCTTCTATATTATCTTAGAGATTTTATTATCTGCCTTTTACATTTAGATCTGCAATCCACCTGGATCTTTGTGCATGATGTGGGTAGAGGTTAATTTTTTAAAATAATGATACCCAATCATCTCAGCACAACTTATTGCAAACACCTTCCTTTCCAAACTGCCCTGAAGTGCCTATTTTGTCAATCGTGTGTTCATTAACGTTTGATCTATATCTGAGCTCTTTATTTTATTTCATTGATCTCTTTGTCTCTCCTTACATGTCTATATAAGTTTGAAAAACAACTTGTGAAGCTTCACTGGGCTAGAGGAGAAGTGTTGGAATTTTGATTGAGATTGCACCAAATCTATAGATCAGTTTAGGGAGACTTGACAATTTCACAATATTAGTTGTAATAGCCCATGAACATGGTATATTCCTCCATTTTTTTAGATCATCTTTGATTTCTCTCAAAAATGTTTAAAAATTCTCTACGTAGGGGCCGGCCCTGTGACTGAGTGGTTAAGTGTGTGCGCTCTGCTTTGGCGGCCCAGGGTTGTGCCGGTTCGGATCCTGGGCGTGGACATGGCACCACTCATCAGGCCATGTTGAGGTGGTGTCCCACATGCCACAACTAGAAGGACCCACAACTAAAATATACAACTATGTACCAGGGGACTTTGGGGAGAAAAAGAAAAAATAAAATCATCAAAAAAAATTTCTCTGTGTAGAGGTTTTACACATCTTTTATTGAATTTGTTCTTAGATATTAGATAGTTCTAAATTTATTTTAAATGCTATTTAAAATTTTTCATTTTCTAATTCTTTTCAGGTTTTTCTTTTTTGGTATATAAAAACAATTGAGTTTTGTGGGACACTCACTTATTTCTAGCTATTTTGTTAAACCTGCTTGTTAATTCTAACTTTTATATATATTAAAATATGTCCTGCGAAAATAATGATATTTTTATATCTTCCTTCCCAAAACTTTTTTTTTTTGAGGGACAGTTTTCACTGGGCTCAGATGAGGGGTCTGTGAGTCTTGAGGACCTTTGTTTATGTGTTCACCTAGTACTTCCAGCCAGCCTTCCAAGTCAGGTGCCTCGGGTAGGCAAACTTATGTGCAGACTTCACACACAAAAGTGTGAGCAGAAATTATCATCTACTTTTTCTTGTCAAACACACTTTGAGGTGGTCTTAAATGGCTTGACCACACTTGGTCTTGTGGGACGGCATGCATTGCACCTGAAGACGTGCTTGAGCATCTGAAAGTGCAAGAGATCATGAGACGGGTTGGTGTCTATATCGTTTTGGAAGAAGACCAAGGCCTAGCACTTCCACTTAATTCTGTAGAAATTGCCAGAAATGTTAATGTCCTCACAGCGTGTGACCACCACTTTCCAGCCCAGCAGTATCTGCCTGGCCACTCTGGCTTCCAGGTGGTGGCCCTGGAGATGGTTGCAACCATTGAGCTCCAGGATCTGCCCTTCTGCCAACTTTGGCAGCTGCCTTGGAAATTTAATCCCTATATTTACATTTTTTTTTCTTGTCTTATTGCATTAGCTGGAACCCTAGTGCAATGGTGAGAACAGACACCCTTGTTTCCAACCTCAGGGGAAAAACTTTCCACATGTCGTGATTATAAAAGACATTTCCTGTAGTGTCTTTAGAAACACTGCATAAAATTAAACAGGCCTCCTTCTATTCATAGGTGCTAAGAAATTTTCTTCATGGATGGTTATAGAATTTTATAACATTCTTTTTCTTACTCTATTGAAATGATTTAATGATTTTTCTCCTTTATTCTGTTAACATGGTGAATTACATTGGTTGATTTTCATGTCAGATCATCCAATTTGTTTATGATCTACTATCCTTGCAATATCTTGATAAATTTGTTTTGTTAATATTTAAGAATTTGTTAAAATAGACTTTATTCTTTAGAGCAGTTTTAGGTTCACAGTAAAACTGAGAGGAAGGTACAGAGATTTCCCATATACCCCCTGCCTCCATACATGCGCAGCCTCATCTATTATCAACATCCTCCTCCAGAGTGGTGCATTTGTTACAATGGACTAACCCACATTGACACATCATTACCACCCAGAGTTCATAGTTCACAGTAGGGTTCACTCCTGGTGTTGTATATTCTACGGGTTTGGGAAAATTTATAATGACATGTATGCACCATTATAGCATTATAAAGACTATTTTCACTGCCCTAAAAATCCTCTGTGCTCTGCTTATTCATCTTTCTCTCTCTACTAACCTCTGGCAACCCCTGATCTTTTTACTGGCTCCATAGTTTTACCTTTTCCAGAATGTCATATAGTTGGAATCTAGAGTATGTTCCCATTTAGACTGGCTTCTTTCACTTAGTAACATGCATTTATGGTTCCTCCATGTTTTTTCATGGTTTGATACCTCATTTCTTTTTAGTGCTGAGTGATATTCCATTGTGTAGATGTACCACAGTTTATTTATGCCTTCACCTACTGAAGGACATCTTGGTTGCTTCCAAGTTTTGGCAATTATGACTAAAGCTGCTATAAACATCTGCGTGCAGGTTTTTGTATGGTCATAAATTTTCAAATGCTTTGGGTAAATACCAAGGAGCACGACTGCTGGGTCATATGTTAAGAGTATGTTTGGTTTTGTAAGAAACCACCAAACTTCTTCAAAAGTGGCTGCACCATCATGCATTCCCAACAACAATGGATGAGACTTCTTGTTGCTCTACATCCCTGCTAGCACTTCGTGTGGTCAGTGTTTTGGATTTTTAAGCCCCATTGTTTCATCAGTCAACATTCATATACCTACATATTTTCCCTTTTCATTCTTCTTCATCTTTTTATGCATCTCTGAACTTACACTGGGGAATTCTTTTCCTTTTGCTTAAAGAATACCCTTTAGTATGAGTTGACTGCTAAAAATTTCTCACATTTCTTTTTTGTGTGTGTGAATGTCTTTATTTCTCTTTCATTCTTGAGCTATCTTTGGCTGTATGAATGTGTTCTGTGCACAAGTGGGGAAAGCTGGAACTGTCAGAGAGTTAACAACCCAAGGGATGGGTTGATGGATAAATACCTACAGCTCCCTCCCTGCTCAGTGAAGATAACTTTGAGGTGTGTCCCACACAGCCTCTCAGATGGTCCCCAGTGGGATTGAATTCCAGTGGCCCACAGTGGTAAAACATTTATGGCCCATCTTTTATTAGATTTTCTCCCTTCCCTGTCTCATTTCTCCATCCCCACACAGTGCTTCCTGCAATCACTTCCTAAATAAACTATTTATAGCCAAATCCTTGTCTCGAGGTCTGTTTTCAGGGAAACCAAATCTAAGACATGACCTATTTCGGGGGTGCAGTCCTTCAGGGTTCAACACAAAGTGAGAGGGGTTCCTTAGCACTCCACACTGCATTGGGGGACCCTGGACTTCAATCCCTGTTGTCTTAGCTCTGAGCACTTGTCAGAAGAACCGCTCAGCCTCTTGGTTTCTCCCTCTTCCTGGAATTGGCACTTATTCCAGCAGAAAAAGTGGCTCCAAACAGAGGACTCACTTTTTTGGGTCTTATTCATCCTTTGGATCCCGGTTTGGTAATTTATCATTATTTTGTTAACTCTCCTGTGCTTTTAAGCAGATTTAAAGAAATATTTTGTCTGACTTTTCTAGTTGTTCTCAAAGGAAGAATTAGTGCAAATTATTAGAAAAGCAGCCCTTCAGCCTCCTTTTCTAGGCTTGTATTCCACTTTGACTCTTCAAAGAGCTTCTGCTTGAACACTGCTTACCACCATTCCCTACCTATATTCCCTGCTCCTCCCCCCACGTGACGGGCATGCACAACTCCATGTCTGTATTCTTGTTTTTCCTTGTTCAAAGTGTGACCCAGCAAAGTTTTGGGGCCCTGGGAGAGGAAAATTCTCTCTAATGTGCCAGCCTGGGACAACAAAAAGGTCGCAATGCCAAGATGGTTGTCAAATAAAGACCAAGTGGGCAGTCTGAATGGACTGCCTAGAGGCAGGAGACCGGCCTTCAACCAGGAGAGAAAGTCTCAGCTCTAGGAAACTAGGAGTGGGTAAATCAAGTTGGAAGCAAGGTGGAAGCACAACAAAAAGATGAAGAAAGACAGATTTGGAAGAAAGAGTAATGAAGCCAAGTATGGGTATGGTGTGGAGTTTGTTCTGGGGGTAAATCTAAAAATGACTAGGTTTAAGCTAGATACTCTGTCCAGAACATTCTTGAAAGCTCAGCTTAAATGACTTTTCTTAATTCTCTTGGCAGGAATCACTTTCTCCTTTAACTTCCACAGCACTCTTATTGCATTTATCATATCACATTTTTCCTATTGGCTTTGAATAGTCTGTTCCTTTTAAATTATTAAGTAGATGGCAGCTGTGCTATAGTGGAAAGAGCAATGGAATCAGAGTTAGGTGACTCGGGTTTAAGTCTCAGCTTCAGCACTTACCAGAGGTGTTGAGCCTCAGTGTCCTCATCTGTACAACAGGGATAATATTACTGCCCCCCCCACCCCCCGCAGTGTGATTTGAGTATTAAAAGGCATGAGTGTATAAAGTGGTACAGAGTGAGCACCTGACAAATAAAAACTTCCATTTCCTGAGCCTACTAAGTGTTATGAAGTGCTCCAGGTGCTTGACATACATTATCTTACATAGACTTCACCACAACCCTAGGTAGATCTATTACTATGCAACATTTTACAAATGAAAAACAGACACTGTGATAGGTTAAATAACTTAATCAAGGTCACATAGTAAACTAGCAGAAATAGGACACAAATCCAGGTCTGTCTGGCTCTCAAACTAGCTGTGTCCATTGATCTACCTGCTTCCCCATGGCTGGCACGGACTTCTAATAAATAGTGGACTTGAAATCACTTCTTAGTATAAACTAATCTGGGCCAAATTTGGAGCTGGTGACCTACAAAAGTGTTCCGTTATCTGTCTCAAGGGGTACCTACTCTATCCTGATTTATAAATAAATTTTCATATATTTTGCTCAAAAGAACTTCCTAAGCAGAAGTGTATTTGTATATAATGCGTTAACAGAAGAACAGTGGTATTTAACATTAAAAACGGTTCACAGGACCCCTGATTTAACGAACATCCATGCAGGCTGGAGAAGAGGCTTCATGTTTTCACTTTTTGTCTTGAAAGAAATACTCGATTTTTTGAAGGGGCCATGGAAGCCTTTGAGAAGAAAGCTATGAGCTGGTTCCCTGGAAAAAAGCAGATTGATCCATTCAGGAATTCCCCGTTAGGATCCCACTGAACATAAGTTGAAGCACGCCTTTGTAAAAGTGATATATCAGCTTTCATTTAAAAGTAGTAAAAAAAAATCATGAATCATTTACATCAGGAAATGGGTGGAAATTTCCACATTTTGTCTTTGTGCGGGTACGTGACGACGGTGGTGGTGGAGAAATTGGGAGAGACTAGGGTGATAAAGAAGTTGCTGCAAAGTCAGCCCTAAGATCCTACGATAGGACTTTCTGGAAAGGTCCTTATATAACTACCTTACTTCTCCAATAAAGGTTGTGCATTTCTTGCCCCTTAACCGATTTTACACTGCCACTTTAAATACAATTGCGGATAAAGAAAGAGAAACAACAACAAAAAACCCCTCAGGGTCCGCAAAATAATTAGGGCTGCCTCAGGGAAATCAAAGGGAGAGAGCGCTGGAGCCCCTCTTCCCTCCCACCTCCCCGGGGACACACTCTCCGCCTCCCTCCCGGCCTCCCGCCGCCGGGCGGGCTCGCCCCTCCGCCTCCGCCTTCCCTAACACGTGCTCTCCGGAACACTCGTTCGGGAGCTGGCCCACCCCCCGGGGGGCTGGGCTCGGGGCCGAGCGGGCCAATCCACACGCACCTTACAGCGTCGTGGCCCGACAACGTTGAGCCGCCCAATCGAAAGGGCCTTACCGCCCGTTTCCCGGAGCCCCGCCCCCTCGCAGCCGGGCCCCCGCCCGCCGGTCTCCTCCTCCTCCCGTTCGCCCCTCCCCCGCCGCTCGGGAGCGGAGCCTGCGAGACGGAGAAACTGGGGCAGAAGTGAAGATGGCGGCGGCGGCGCTGGCGGCGGCGGCGGCTTCTCGCCAGTGACGCGCGGTGCGGGCTCATCTCCCTCCCCACCTCCCCCTAGTCCCCGTCCGCCGCCGGGACCACACCGTCCCCGCAGCCCGCCGCCCGCCCCGCTCCGCCCTCCCCAGTCGCCCCCTCTCCCGCCGCCCGGCTGCCGCTGGCGGCTGCGCGCCCCGGGTCCCGGCCGCCGGCCTCGCACTCCTGCGCGCTGTCGCCCGGGGAGCGGGTGGCGTGTTGATCCGCCCTCCTGCCCGCCCCGCCGGACCGCGGGGCCGCGGACACACGCCCGGCAGGGAGGTGGCGGCGGCCCCTGCGCATTTGCTTCCCTCCATTTGGGGACTGGGAGGCGGCGGCGGCGGCGGCGGCTGTGGGTTTTGGGGAGGGGAAGGGGGTACGGGGGGGCGGGCGAGAGCGGGAGGGGGCCGTCCTCGGGAGGAGGACGAGAAGGAAGCACCATGACGTCCATCCATTTCGTGGTTCACCCGCTGCCGGGCACCGAGGACCAGCTCAATGACAGGTAATAGGGCCGGCGGGCGGGCGGGCGGGCGGGGGGAGGGGCGCCTCCCCGCCCTCCCCTCCCCCACGGGGCCGCGCCGGGGCAGGCGCCCGTGTTTACGCGCCGGCCGGCCGGCGAGGGGGTCCTCGTTGCCCCCGGCTAGGCCCCTTCCGGGGCAAACTTCTGGTCCCGGGGGTCCGGGGCCGTGGGGGGAGCGCGGTGTAGACGGGAAAGCGCGCTGCAGCCTCCCCCCGGTATCCCTCCGAGGAGCCGTGTTGAACTCCGCGGAGATGGGGGGGGGGATCCGGCTCCCGGGGGGGCGGGCTGTAATTACCGCCCGGCCCAGGCCCGAGGAATCCATATTAGTCAAAGTTGAATTGAGACAGACAATGCGGATGGGGGATGGTGGAGGTAAAAAGAGAGGGAAGAAGAGAAGCGGGGCGAGGGGCCCCGGGGTAGGCTGGGTTCGCCCGAGCCCCCGGGAGCAGTGTCCGGTGGGGTGGTCTGGACCAGCCAAGCCTGGAGATCCCGGGGGAGGGGGGAGGCTGATTCCCGGCAGATCGCGGTGGGGGTGGGGGCAGGGAGGAAGCGCCATGATTATTGTTATTATTATTAAATTTGAGCCCCTGCAGTGAGGTTTGCCAGCCTGGGGAGGGGTTGAATTCAGGCGGGGGTGGGGAAGTGGATTGGATTCCCTTTGCTCTCCTTCTCCCGGAACGGTGCTGGCAGCTCCTGCTCCCAGCCCCTATGGTGCGAGCTTTTTTTGTTTCCTTTTTTATTCTAATGGTAGTGTTTTCCTGAGTTGTAATTTGACAGCTGAAAACCGTGCGTAGAGTCAAAGGAAAACTCTTACGTTTGCAGTTCGCAATGCTGCCTTTCTTAACGCGCTGTAAATTTCTGGGATGGGTTTTGCTATGGGCGGAGGAGGAATTAAGATTTTTTTTGTCTTTCATAAGAAGGCTGTTTTGGCCGTGGATTTTCCCCCTTCCCTCCTCTGCCGTTCCCTGCCAGTTTAGGATATTGAATTGCAGAGCCGCATGCTCTCAGGAACTGAGATAAAGCAGGAAAAGTTCCTTCACCGTTGCAAAACAGAGACTCCGAGGTGGTTGAGGGAGGCCTCCATTAAAGCAAGTCTTAGAATCTGGGACTGAGATCTAATGGGGTAAATGTCTGTAGGGTCAGAAAGTGGGGCATTTTAAGCCTGCCTCTCCCCCAATACTTTGGCTGCTGTTTCTTTTGAGTATAGAAGGCTGGCTGGACCCAAGTTCAGAAGTTAGATAGAATTTTTGCTAAGTGACCGGGTGACAAATTGCATGACGCCCTGTTTGTCATGCGCTTCCCGGAGGGAGGAAGAGGCCTAACTTGCTGCTGAGATCCTAGCCTCTGTCTCGGAGTATCTAACCGCCTCAGGTGGGGCGGACAGCTTTTCAATCCGGGAGCTGGCGGCTGGGTTTCTGGCACTGAGTTCAGATTTGTCTAATCTTTGCTGCAGCCATATTGTGTTTAACATGTTTGTGAAACTTTTGGAATACTTTCTGAAAATATTAACCATTTGGAGTTTTGAGTCACTCATTTTAACATTTTGTTATGTGAGCCTTACTTTGATCCTATTTCGTTGAGGTCTTTTTAAGACATTGACATAAGATTTTTTGGTAAATTTTAGAACCAGGCTAGTGGTGAGAATAGCTCTCCTGTCATTCATAGAACCAAGTTGGTAGTGCTTGTGGTGTAACTTGTCTTGTAACTTAGAAAATTGCACGGGGAGGAGAAAAGTAGGGCATGTTTTCTATATTAGTCTTCACTTTATATACCGAGAGTCCTGACTAGCTTACTCAATTGACTGTGCATGCCAAAACCTCTTTTCCAGTTGCATTGGGCACTTTGATTCATTTTTGAGCCTGCCTTTTGCTTCAGTTAGTCTGAGAAATTTACAAGTAATGTATCTTTTTTTAAGCTACCTTTTCTTTTTTTTGTTCCTAGCATAAACAGGTAATCAGCTTTGTTTTTAATTTCTGTAGTGTCAGTGTACAATATTAAGAATATTTAGGTCATCTTGAATTTTCATTTCATGGAATTAAAAAAAGACAAGTGGACTTGATTCAGATCATAAAATGTGTGCCTCACAGTGGCAGATATTTGAAAAAATGGGAAAAGACTAGGTAAAATTTTAGGGACATATAGTTGTGTCTGGTAGCTGTAAAAATGGCTGCTCTGTTGACATTTATGAAGGCAGCCCCTGAGGAGGTCATCCACCCTAAGTTTTGAAGTAGCTAACTTATGGTGGAGCTTTTCTGTGTCTCCCCTTCAAAAGGAAGGATCCTCTGCATACCTAGTTGCAGAGTAGTAGGATCAACTTATTGTTGCATTGCTTGAGAAAAATCAGTTCCCAAAAGAGGTTGGTTTTCTGAAACCGTTTAACTAGCTAGAACAAGAAGCCCAGAATATTTTTGCCTTCAGATAAAAACTTTACCAAGGTTTAGTAAGTTTTGGTAATAGAAAAGAGTGTGCTACCATGGCTGGATTTTTATATGAAAAATGTATCTAAAATGTCACAAATGAATAAATGATAGTTTTGGATGAAAAAGGCTGTCAGTAGGTAGACTTTATTCTTTACCCCAAAAGCATAAGGTTGGACAGGCAGTATGGTACTGCAAATAAATTGCTCAGTTAAAACTTAGGCCCTCAAACATCAATTTTTTCTTCTGCAAATAAGTTTTTCTTTAAATAGCCACATCCTGTTAAAAGTCAAATATTTTGTTCATGAAATAGTGTGATGTCTCAAACATCTAAAATGCACTCAGCATTAAAAAGAAAGTTGTATCTGATATTTTTCTCTTACTTTGTGTTTTCAAACTTGCTAATTCTGTGATAGTCTTTGTATATTTGGTTAAAATCTTTAATTATTGGCCCTGGGAGACCAAATAATGAATGCAGTTGATGAATATAGGTGGGGATCGCTAGGGCAAATAGGGGAATTCAGAGAGCCTAGGAGTTGGTTATGGCTTCCTGAAGTGATTACAAGGTCCCTGGTGCAGAGTGGCTGGCCCTCAGCAAATATTCATTGTGTTGGATTGAAACCATTCAGTGCTCAGATATTTTTGTGACATTTTGATTTTCTTTCTGGTGAATTTCTTGAGTTACTGCTTTGTTCCTGACTGTCTCAGAGAAATAGCAAAAACAGTTTTATGAACATAGTTCTGCATGTTGAGGTTGAGAGGAGAGCTGGAAGTGCCTGCTCAGTAAGACCTGGAAAATGCCAGTCATGTAGACCAATCTTTTCACTAATGAATTGCATAACATGCCCAGAGATTTACTGAATTTATCCAGGGGTACACAGTGAGTTACTGACAAGTGAGGTCCACGTGATGGGTCTACTCACTGTTTTTTTTTTTGCAGGGGAAGATTTGCCCTAGGCTAACCTCTGTGGCTAGTCTTTCTCCTTTTTTCTTATTCCTCCCCCAAAACCCCAGTATATAGTTGTGTATAGTTGTAAGTTCTTCTGGTTCTTCTGCGTGAGCCACTGCCACAACATGGCTATTGACAGGTGAGTAGTGTGGTTCCGTGCTTGGGAACTGAATCTGGCCACCAAAGCAGAGTGCCTTGAACTTCAACCACTAGGCCATCAGGGCTGGCTCAGTCTTCTGACTTTTTAAAGTCTGGGGCTCTTTCCCTTCTTCCATGTGGCCTGTGTTCAGGGATATTTCTGCTTTCTGGGGCATCCCAGCCTTAGAGCAGACACCTGTCTTTTTGGAGTTTTGATTTCCTCTTCTCCTCAACTTCTCCCTCCAGGGCTCCAGATTGCCTTAGGCCTTTTGTCAGGGGCTGACCCTCTTAACCCTTTCCTAGTACTAGGTTAGGAGAGGCCTTTTTAAGGTGGTGTGGGTGTGGCATGACTTGTCCCTGTCCTGAATTACTCCCTGGGATGCAGATTGGTTACAGTACAAACCATTTCTCACTGTTTGTCTACGTGTGGAATTGTCCTTTGAGTTTTTTGGCGTTGTAATGTGTCGTGCAATCATAAACAGTCTTGGTTGACACTGTCATATCAAAAGAGTTTTTCTCTAAGGCGGTTCCCCTTTAGGTGCTATAAGCCTACAAGGTAAGATAGTGTAGAGGGGAGTTTGAAATTTGGAATTTCTAAACCTGGGTTAGTCTCTGCCCACCTGCTTATTAACTGTGTTATGATAGGCGAGTCATTTCACCACTTAGAACCTCACTCCCTGTCTCTCCTCCTCCCCACCCCCTACACACTGCAGTCTCTAAATCAGGCATAGTACCCACCTCAAGGTGGATGTGGAACAGTCGAGATATTGAGTGGGAAAACACAAATATTATAATATAGTTCTGTGGAAAATACTGTGAAGAGATGGTTACTTTTAACTACTCTTATGTGTTAATGGTTTCCAAATAGAAAAGCAGGAACTCAAAGAAATTGCCCTAGAATGTCGTTAGCATTGAGTGCAGAATCCAGACTCTTAGTCTTAGCTCAGTGGTTCTCAGCGGGGTGCGGTTTTGCCCCCCAGCGGATATTTGGCAGTGTTTGGAGATATTTTTGATTGTCATAGCTGGGGCATTGTTATTGGCCTGTAGTGGAGAGAGGCCAGAGATGCTGCTAAACATCCTGTAATGCACAGGACAGCCCACCACAACAAAGTATTATCCTGTCCAAGTTGTGCTGAGGTTGAGGAACTCTGTCCTAGATCTTGAATGCGTAGGTACAGATGTAAAACTAAGTGGAAATGACTTTTATGAAGAAAAATTTGAGCAATAAAAATGGTTGGTCTCAAAATGTGACTATTTACATTGAAATTTTTAATTAAAATGAAATAAAATTAAAAAGTCAGTTCCTTAGTAACACTATCCATGTTTCCAGTGCTCTGTAGCCGCATGTCGCTTGTGGCCACCATGTTGGAGAGTGCAGATGTAGAATGGTGCCATCATCACTGACAGTTCTGTTGGACAGCATTGACATAGAAAGTGATTTTTTGCATAGAGTGTGGCATTTAGTAAGTAGTCCTTATTTTTATTAGAAACTGTTGGGTTTTAAAGACTCCGGCATATGCTCACCCTCTCAGCAGGAGCCAGAAAATATAACAGGGATTATGTGGAGCTGAACAAAGGTTGTGGTGGGAAGAGGTTATAATAGCTGAAAGCTGCCTAAAATTTCAGTGTGCTACACCAAAAACACAAGTATTAGTCTGTGTGGGATAGAGCATCGCATCACCAAACCAGTGGGAAATCTCACTATTTGATTACTGAGGTTGTTACCTAGAAACAACAATGCTAGAGTGACTGTCCTGGGAAAGTACAGGTGAGCTTAACTAAAATGATGAAATGAAGTTGATTAAGGAAAGTAAGATTAAAGACAGGGTATGAAGTAGCCAAAGAAAAAATTGAAAATCAAAACAAACAAGGGCAGGTCAATTTTATAAATCAAGAAATCATTGACTAAATTGTAGGCTTAGGAGTAGGCAGACATCTGTGATGGAAATGACACATTACGCTGGAGTACAACTGGGAATAATGCGATGGACTTAAGAAGGGTCAGGATTTTCCCTTAACAATTAGGTTTTTTAAGAAATAGTGCCTAAAGGGGCCAGCCCCGTGGCCAAGTGATGAGTTCCTGCGCTCTGCTGCAGGCGGCCCAGTGTTTCCTCGGTTCAAATCCTGCGCGCGGACATGGCACCGCTCATTGCACCACGCTGAGGCGGCATGCCACAACTAGAAGGACCCACAACTAAAACATACAACTATGTACTGGGGGCTTTGGGGAGGAAAAGGAAAAAAGTCTTTAAAAAGAAAAGAAATAGTCTCTAAAGAACAGTTTAATCACTGAAAACTGTGTCAGATTACTCTTCAGTGGATCTTAGAGGGTGTATTGAAGGGAGCGATTTTGTGTTGCAGGAGGATCTACTTGTGTCTTCTTCCTCCTGTGTTTATCATGCATACTTCTGATTAAGAAAACAAATGCCCGTTATGGTGTGTGTTTCTGTCATTTTGACACCTTGGCTTTCTGAGCAAGTGAAAATAGCCTGCTCTCCTGGCTCCCTGTGATTATGAATTGTTGATTTGTTTTTATAGTTGAGTTTTAAGTTTTATTCTGACAATTATTTGTAAGCTTTTTATTGAAAATTTCAAGCATGTACAAAAGTAGAGAGGATGGTGAAACGAACACTCATGTACGACAGTCATCACCCAGTCTCAACAGTTAGCAACTCATGGCCAGTCTGGTTTCAAGCCTCTTCCCTCTTGATTCCCTTCCATCAGATAATTGATAAACTTTCAGTATGTATCTCAGATTTGAAGACTTTAAAAAACATATACACCTAAAAAAACCTTAATATTAAAATTTAATCTGTTTAGAAATCCTGCTGTCACATAAATGCTTATTTTTTTTTTTATTTTTGAGGAAGATTAGCCCTGAGCTAACTGCTGGCAATCCTCCTCTTTTTGCTGAGGAATACTGGCCCTGAGCTAACATCTGTGCCCATCTTCCTCTACTTTATATGTGGGACTCCTGCCACAGCATGGCTTGCCAAACGGTGCCATGTCCACAACCGGGATCTGAACCTGTGAACCCCGGGCTGCCGAAGCGGAACTTGCAAACTTAACTGCTGCGCCACTGGGCCGGCCCCATAAATGCTTATTTTTGATTGACAGTTTTGATAATTTTACATGATAAGACTAATTGGGTTCTAACATGTTAGAAAACTTGACATTCTTAAGAAAGAGAGAGAACTTGTTTGGATTGTAGCCTTAGACAGAGGGGCGGCATCCCACTGGACTCCTAAGGTTCTTTACAGCTCAGTGCTGTCTCTTAGCCTCCAGTGTGATAGCGCTTTATCAGCACTCGCTTTGTAATGGTTATGTAACGATGGTAAGATGGGATTCTTGAAATGAAGCGATGTTCTGTGGGGCACATTGACGAATAAGATTAAGTCTTGTGAGAAGTTTGTTACATTCTTCTACGTTAAAATCTACAGGTGAGACTATTAGTAAATTGAACGTGGCTATTAGAACTTATTGTCTAATGAGATCATACTTCATATCACTTTCTTGTTAGAGGCAGTGTAGTAGTAATAAACCCCTTCAAAATGAGAAATATGGTAAATTTTTAGATAGCTGTGCTTTGTGACATTCTCATTTTTGTTGGGATATTAAATAAAGCGTTAAAAATTAATGTTATTTTATATGTAAAAAAAGACACAATTTGTCTTACCTATACAGCAAAAGTAGTGTTGTTTGTTCAGTTTTTGATGGTGTCATTCACCTTAATAAAATGTTTTCAACTTTCTCTACTCTTATTTATTTTATAAATCAGCTTTATTGAAGTATAATTTACATACAATGAAATTCACCCATTTTAAGTGTACAGTTTGTGAGTTTTGACAAATGTATATGCTGTGTAGCCACCACCACAATCAAGATATAGAACATTTTCATCATCCCAGAAAGTTCCCTGGTGTCCCTTTGCATTGTCTGTCCCTCACCCGCTGTGTACTCCCTGCCCCTGAAAACCACTGTTGTGCTTTCTCTCACTGTGATTTTGCCTTTTTTTAGAGTAGTGTACAAATGGAACTGTGTGTCTGGTGTTTTTACTTAGCACCTGTAGTAGGTTTTCTCCTTTTGTATTAATGGTAGTATTTCATGGTTTGGATATGCCACAATTTTTAAATCTGTTTTCTTGCTGATGTAAATTTGGGTTGTTTTCAGTTTCTGCCTATTCCCTAGTCTTTGTTTATTTTTTTAAATTCCTTTTTATAAAAAAGATTCTCATAGAAGATCTGGAAAATACAGAAGATCAATTTAGAAATCTAACAATAGTGCTATCACTGTTAACGTTTTGGTGACTTTCCAGTTTTTTTTTTTCTATACATGGATTTTTTTTGGTGCATTTTTATATAATCGTGATCATCCTGGGTATAATTTTATATATTTCGAGTTTTTCTTGACTTTAATATATTTTTCATAGGAAAAAGCCAGTCATCATTTAAAAATTTACATTTTCCTTCATAGTAAATTTTTATGCTAATTAAAAATACATGTATTAGTATATATAAAGAGGTTATATTTTAGAATTTCATTAGTAATAGTGGTATTCTAGATTGCTAGTTATAAAGGTTATGATAGTTTCCAGTCTAGGAAACACTGTGAATTGCGAATGAATCAATAGATAGGTTTTTATTTCCTTTCCCATGAGGTCAGACCCCATTTTTGTAGCATAGAAGAAAAAGTTTTGAGAACCTACCATTTCAGGAAATTGGCTTTGGTTCATCCTGAATCTGCTGTTCCAGGCTTCAGGCTATGAGGTGTTCCAGGTCTCTGCGTGAACGCAGGTACCAGGTCTTCCTCACAGAAGACCTGAAACTCCAGAGACCCTTACCTAGGGGCACGGTGGAGATTCATCTAGTGTTTTTTTGTGACAGCCTGCTTGCTGTGATGTGAGAAGTGGAGGATGATGGGTTTTGTAAGCTTTAAAGAAAAAGCCAAATTTGAGAATAGGAAGTTAATTTGATGAAGAAAGTCAAAAAACCAGAGACAATGTGGTAGGGTTATTTTAATGTCTACATGATGAAGACAGGGTTTTTATATCAGAGGCTTTGAGGGGAGGCGTATTGGGTTTGTGCAGTTCATCGTCTGTTTTCTCATGTCGTAGGAGTGGCTTTGTTTCCTGTCCAAAGTAACTTGAACTAGTCCACTTACTGCTCTGTGTCATCATCTGCATGCAGAAACCCTGCTTTTTAAAGGAAGCACCAGTCAAGTGATTTTTTCTTAAATTGTGTGCAAATCTAGTTTAAACTTTCATTCTCTAAGTATGCTTATGTTTCTAGTGGGTTTAAACCTAAGTCTTCATCTAGAAATCCCTTGATGTTCTCCTTAAGTGGCTGTGTTTCCTGCCTCCCGGGTGCTCTGATTATTATACGTGGGTGGAGAACACTGCGGGAGAGGGAGTACTTGGATGCTCTGGATGGGCAGTGTGCCCTTTCGTTTCTCTGGTGCTTCTTTGGGGATCTTTAGGAACTACTTTTTTCTTCACCTCCTGCAGTTGCTAGCAGGGATGAATACAAACTGCCGCCACATGTTCCTCTTGATTCCCTGTTAGGTTTCTGTCACTGCTGAGGGGATGCAGAACCAGGAATGGGTGTCTTCTGTAGGTGAGGTTGGTCTGCAGGTCAGAGCTGACATGTGGGCTGATTGTGTTGGCAGCTGCTCATCTTTCTGCTACTTCTGAGAGCTGAGAGCTACTGAAAAAATACCTACAACACCCGCATCCAGCGACAGGAATCCGTATGCGGTTAGCCGCCACCCATAGCATCCCACGGTGTTTCTGGTTTCACAGAACTCTGTTGAGTGGCAGGGACTCTAGGGCAGTTGGTCTTTTGCTTTTCTTCTCCAGGGCCTCTTGAGTCCTTAGAAAACCCTTTGGAAATAGAAAAAATTGTTGTTGGTGCTTTTTTCTTCTACTTATGAGTAAAATCATAACAGTATTTGACTGTCTCCTTTTTCTGTCCGACTTCCCTCAAGGTCCATCCATGTTGTCGCATAAGACATTCTGGAGGGGTGATAGCATTTGCATTTGGGCATGGTGTGTTTAAACCCTTTTTTTTTTTTTTTAAGATTTTATTTTTTTCCTTTTTCTCCCCAAATCCCCCCAGTACATAGTTGTATATTCTTTGTTGTGGGTCCTCCTAGTTGTGACATGTGGGACACTGCCTCAGTGTGGCTCGATGAGCAGTGCCATGTCCGTGCCCAGGATTCAAACAACGAAGCACTGGGCCGCCTGCTGCGGACTGCGCGAACTTAACCACTCGGCCATGGGGCCAGCCCCTTCCCTTTTTTTTTTTTTAATGGAAAGATTTTCTGACAATAATGTTGAAGTTGTATGAGAGTAATATAACCTAACCGAATTGTAGTAAAATCATTTATTGTGCTGTCTCTTCCTGATTAAGAGATTCTTTAAAGTTTAAAGTAGTGTTTCTCATAGTGTCAAAATGGACCACCATCCTTAGGAGCACAGAAGCTTGAGGACCATTGTAGAAAAGGCTCTTATGCAGGTTATTTTGGTCTTAAAATTGATTGATGACAGCAAATAGTGCCAACCTTGCCAGTTCCTCACTGCCCCCAGCCATCCTTTCCCCCTTAGACTAAGGTTCTATAGCTGTCTGTTTGAAAGTAGGGTATTTTCCTGCTCCTTGAAGCTAGAGTAATTTTTTTGCTTGTCTGTTTTTACAAATGAAATTTTTAAAATTTGGGTTAAGTTACATAAATATTAGGTCCTCCCTAGAACTGTAAGACACTGAGTGTATAGTTTTTTAAAAGCGCATGTCAGTGCTGAGAGGCTTACAGTCTAGTTGGGGGCATGAAGCTGGTCCACAGGCGAGTAGCAGATTGAAAGACTGGTGAAAGAGTTAGTTGAGTTTGGCCTGGGTAAATATTTGCCATGTTGTTGCCTGAATGGAGTTTGAGAACAGTGTTAGATTAGTTTTCCTGTTCAGTCAGTGTTTGTGTGCTTCTCAAACACCGTGCTAGGCCAGGGGTGGCCGCCGTGTTTCACTTGCCGCACCAGCCCTTCCTAGAACTTTGCGTTGAGAAGTAGCTGGAACTTTTTATGGCTCACTGGGAAAATTTGAAGTGTGAAGTGATAGGTTAGCAGGCCCAGGGATTGGCATCAGGAGAAGGTGCCGTGTATTTTTCTTTAAATTTTACTTTGAAATAATTAGAGACTCACGAGAAGTTGCAAAAACAGTGCAGAGAGGTCCTGTGTCCCCATAACCCAGCTTCCTCCAATGGTAGCATCTTGATTGGGTCGGGTATTGTCGACATCCTTGTACTGGAGATGGAAAGGGGCATTTTCCCCATGTGCAGTTTCAAAAATTTATTTCTCTGTTAAGATAACATGGATTAGAAGACATAAATTTAAAGAAAGCTTGGTATTCTTGGATGATTTTGAATTGATGATATATGTACTAGGCAGCGTTTAAGTTTTTAGTCAGTCTGTCTTTGAGATGATGGTGAATAGAATATAAATTGGAGGAAGTCAGGGGTGAGGGATTTTTTTTTGGGGGGTGTGTGCGTGTGTCTCTGACACTGGCCCTGTGACCAAGAATAAATGATATGACTCTCATTTATAAAATGAAAGAATTGGGTAAGATCATTTAGGTCTTTCGCACTCCAATTTCTCTGCTCTTAGGATTGTGGTAGGGAAAAGGTTTTGTATTGTAAAATGGCTCAGAGGGAGAAAGAACTGTGAGTGTATGGTTGTCTGATTTCTTTTACCTAAATTTTGTTGATGAATGGAAGAAATGAACAAGGAAAGTGGGAAAATAAATTTTACTCTTTTACTCAATTCAGTGGGTATTTTGCCAACCTAATTATATGCATCGGGATACAAAGATGATGGCCTCTGTCCTCATGGATCTTTCAATTTAATGGGGAGGCAGACATGTAAATAAAGAAGTAAGTGCTAATAGATAATTAAGTGACAGGAAAGAAGGATCTGATGAGTAAATGTGCTTACGAAGAGCTTTGAAGACAAGGTGGCAGGGTGTTCTCTTGAGCCTAAGGAATTTTCATTTACAGGCATTGAAGATACTGTTAGCAATCGGGGGTTCATCATAGGTCCCTGCATTTGATATTGATAATGGGAGTTTTAATAATAGTCTAGAACTTTTGTGCTGTATGAGGACAGTTTACATAGAGACTGATTTTTTGTTCCTGTGCTTTTTGTTTGCCAAAGATACTGTCTAGGGATAAGAAGACAAGAAGATAATGGCCCATCAGGATGTGAAAACCGGTTGGTTGCTTCATCCTAATGCTTTGACTTAGTGCTGGAAGAGATGATGTTGGCAGTTGGCAAGCAGGGGAGGGGGGACGCTTGCAGAGCTTGTGTTGGGAGTCTGTTCTCCTTTCTGTTCACTCATTGTGCACAGGCTGGGATTGACCCTGGGGCCACCTTGAATGCTGCCAAGAGAGTGGTGCTATAGCGCAGAGACACTTAAAAATGAGACCAAGTGTCCTGACTCTTTCGTTATTGTCTTGGTTTAAAATACTTAATTTCATATGATGCATTGCCAATAAATATTTCAAGATTATTTACGGTTATAGATACTCATGTGATATAAGTGTTTTAGTGGATATAGAATTTTGTATCAGATTCAGTCTTCTAAGACGCCAAGATAAGATGAAATAGTCAAAAATACATTTCTGTGTTCAGATGGAGCTGTTTACTCCTTTGTTTTGTAATACATTTTTGTCTTCAGAAGCTTTGTTTTATGATAGTGACATTCGTTATCAAGTATTATAATTCTTATAGAATTTGGGAATGTTACTGTGTGTCTGAAAGATTTTGCGTACCATAGACAGGCCCTGATGGGGAGAGAGCTCTGAGAACTGGGAAGACATTAGACTCGGCTTTGGGAGGCTTGATCCTTCCATCTGCCAGTTGTGTCACTGTGGGCAAGTCACTTCCCTGCAGTGAGTCTTAGTTTAACTGTCATTTGTGAGGTGAAGGGATGTATTTGAGGTCTGAGGGTTCATTTCAGTTTTGAATCTCTGTGACTCTAGGCCTGTAGATACTGTTTCATGAGTTGTATTTGCTGTATGTTGGTCAGCTTTGCCATTTTAAGATTTGATGTTTATTTCCTGCCTCAGACCTGCTCCTCTGCCCTTTTGTACTCGCTCTAGTGGGTATTCAGAAGCAGTGGGCTTTCTAAACTCTTAGCACCTTGTTTGTTTAACTGGAGGGGAGCTCTTAAAAACCAGCCCAACTCTTCCTTACTGGGTTTATTTTTTTTAAATTTTAAACTGCTAGGGCTGATATATTTAATCTGACATGAATGTAATACAACTATATTATCTTTTAATTATGCTTTCCATATAAATTTAATGGGAGAAGTTTCGGTGTGGCAAAAGCCTGTTTGAAATAGTGTGATAAAGCAAAAGCACATTGACGGCACGGCACCACCTCTGGGCTGGGGAGTGGTTGCTCACCTCTGAGTTCCAGTGGGTGGAACTGACTGCTGTCTTCTGGAAGGCTGTTTAGGAGATCCCAGTGCTGCTAGGTGCTCAGTGGGAATTTATCTTCTATTTTCAGGGATACCTATTATCATTCTGTATGTTAGGCCATCATAATTGATGTTATCTTTGACTTGAGTAGACTGCAAGTCTGCTGGACTTTGACTGCTGAGTAGAAAGTTGTTTTTGAGATTTTCAAAATTTTACACCAAGGAGGATTTTAGGATTTTCATATTTTACAGCTGAGGAAATTGAGGGCTGGAGTGCCCAGATGACTAGTTAAGTGGCACAGACTAGACTCTGCAGTAACTCAGCTTTACTGCTTTTCCTTTTCTTTTTGGAACGGGCATGGAAAGTTACTTGTTTTTATGACACACACATATATATTAATGTATATAAATGCAATTAAATACTACTATGTGTACACACACAGTGTGTATGTATAATATATATGTGTGTGCCATTAAAAAAGTATCTCATTTAATTCAGCACATTTTGGGGAGCTTCTACATGTCAGTTCTAGTCTTAGGTGTATGGTGGTGGAGCTTAGTGTATGGGAAAGACAGGCCATTACAGGGCAGGGCACTGTGATGAGTACAGTGAAAGAGGAAGGGGCCTGCCCCTGGGGCCGAGTGGTTAAGTTCGTGCACTCCGCTTCATCGGCTTAGGGTTTCGCTGGTTCGAATCCTGGGTGCGGACATGGCACTGCTTATCAAGCCACGCTGAGGCGGCATCCCACATGCCACAACTAAAAGGACCCACAACTGAAAATACACAACTATGTACTGGGGGGCTTTGGGAGAAAAAGGAAAACTAAAATCTTTAAAAAAAGAAAGAGGAAGTCCAGGATTCTTTCCCAGAGGCACATAGCCCAGGCTTTTGAAGAAGGAAAGCTTACTGGAAGAAGAGATGTTTACGGTACCCCACAGCCCCCTTCTCTGCATGGAGTACTGTCCCAGAGCCCCAGTGGCTGCCTAAAACTGTGTTTAGTACTGAACTCTAGATATACTATGTTTTTCTACAGTAGTTTAATTTATAAATTAGGCACAGTACGAGATTAACAATAACTAGTAATAAAATAGAACAATTATAACAGTATACTATAGTAAGAGCACAGAACTTAGCAACCGCAGCATATGGTTTTTTTCTTTTCTTACGTGGAGAGCTTTTACCTTTTCACTTAAAGGAAGCACATTACGGCTTCTCTTTGGCATGTCCGAATTGCCAGCATTTCTGCTCTTGTGCCTTGAAGACATTATTAGGTAAAATAAGGGTTATTCGAACACAAGCACTTCGATACCACGACAGTCATCTGATAACGGAGATGGCTGCAAGGTGACTAATGGGCGGGTAGTGGATACAGCGTGGATACGCTGGACAAAGGGATGATTCACGTCCTGGGCGGGATGGCGAGGGAGGGCACGAGATTCCTTCATGCTACTCAGAATGGTGTGCAATTTAAAACTTAGGAATTCTTTATTTCTGGAATTTTCCATTTAATATTTTCAGACTGCCATTGACCACAGGTTACTGAAACTGCAGATAAGGGGGAACTACTGTAAAAGGAGGATCAGGATTCTGAATAGGAGGTAGGCTGAGGGGCTGGTAGGGGAGCTGTATGATGGAGGGCAGGCTGTTGAGGACTGGCAGAGTTTTCTAGGCAGAAGGAACAGCATGTGTGAAGACCCTAACTAAGATGAGAGAGTGCAGTGCATTCGAAGAATTAAAAGAAGCCCAGAGTGCTTGGAGTAACAAGGACATAGGGTTTCAAATCAGTTGAATATTTTTCTTGTAGAAAAGGATACCCTGTGAACTGTCTTCAGTAATGAGCTTGGTATTATCATGATAAAGTAAATTTGATGTGCTAGGTCATGTATTGGCTGCGATTGGTTAATTTAGTGCATTGGACTTAAAGTAACTGAACCAGTGCAGTAAAGGGTGTGAATTCCATCTCAGTTTAGGCCAGTTGCTTGATTTCATTGCTACAAATAGCCTCCTTCACCTCCGTCCAGCCAAGTTGTTGGTGTTTGCTATTGTTAATGGGGACGAACAAACTTGGATGGATGGTTCAGTTCAAATGCTTCACTGCTGTTGGGAAGACAGTGCAAATCCTCCCATGGGCCGGTAATATCACTGGGATGAATAGAAGATGGAGCATTTGTCTAAGGGATAAAACAGTCTATGGTCTTAGCCATATAAAGACGAAAGTTTCATAAGTGATGAAAGAAAATGATGGTGAACTTCTTCCTGGGTTATGGATAATTCATTTTGATATCTGCTACTGTGTTTCAGTATTTTATATACTTCTATACAAGTATGTTATTATTTTAATAATAGAAAAAGAATAAATCCCTAGGAAGGTGTTTTAGTTTAGTTATTCTCCTAAAACAAAAACATGAAAAGCATTGTGTAAAGAATACTGATTTAATTTGATTACAATTTTTTCTCTAGAAACCACTTACAGGAAATGCAATTTTCTTTAAGGTATGCTTTTTTCTTTCTTTCTTTCCTCCTTTTTCTTTTTTTGTGAGGAAGATTGGCCCTGAGCTAACATTTGTTGCCAGTCTTCCTACTCTTCTTTTGTTTTTTCCTCCCCAAAGCCCCCAAGTACATAGTTGTGTATCCTAGGTGTGGGTTCTTCTAGTTCTTCTTTGCAGGATACTGCCTCAGCATAGCTTGGTGAGCGGTGCTAGGTCTTTGCCCAGGATCCGAACTGGCAAACCCTGGGCCACTGAAGTGGAGCATGCGGAATTAACCACTTGGCCACAGGGCTGGCCCCGGAACTATAATTCTTTGTGTAAAACTAATTGAGGGTGATTCTATATTTTTGAAAATTTATTTTGAGTTTTGATATTGAACAAAGCCCATTAGGATCCAGATGTATGCATTGTTTCTGATTTGAGCTTACAGAATATTTGTTCACAGCCCTGCCCCAAAGAAATGGTGTGTAATGAAAGCCTTTTGGATTTTGGACAGGAATTTCCCATTTCCATTTTACAGTCAGAGTTCACTCAGGGAGAAGACAGCTTGTAAAAATAATTGTGGTAAAATTTAAGCACTTCTTTTCTTTTAGTAAGGTGACCAGAATTTTCATCATAACTTAAATATGAATGAACGTTCTCAGAAAGCCAAAATTCGACTTAAAAGTTTCATTCATTTATTTGTTGTTAGTCAACAGATATTTATTGAGGGCTTGCTTTGGGCCAGATACTTGGGCTGCATTGGGAACAGAAGAGGCAAAAATCCCTGCCCTTGTGGAGCTTACGTTCTAGTGACATGCTTTATGCTTGTTAATAATTGTGAAACATGTCTTTTGGAAAGTGTGGTTTTTAATTTCCGTTACATCTATTTAAAATGTGTTCTTATTAAAAATTGTGATGAGTTAGAAATGATGGCCAAGCCCACTGAATTAACTGGTCTTTATCATATCCTTAAATGGTTGGTTGCGCAGTATCCTTGAAGTGCTGGGCCACTCTTTAAACTGGCCCTTCCTCCGGGTGAGCCCATGAGCGCCGACAAGAGAGGGAGAGGTGGCCTCTCTGAAGACGGGCTCCTTGTGGTCTCTGCATTCCTGGGACCTGATGGATGTTAGTACATGTTTGTTATTACATTAATCTGAATTTCAAAAATGAGTAAAATAATTTATTTTAATAAGTTAGTTATTGCAACTCTATTCTCATTTTTGGAATGGGAATGAATGAAGTGTTTGGGGTTTTTTTTTTGCATGTACTATTCCAATAACATTGAAAGATACCACAGTACAACTTCATTTGACTCCCCCGCCCCATATTTTATGTAAGTGGCCCTCCTTAAATGGTGATCCTTGACTGTGTGTGTGTGTATTTTTGGTAAGGTTAGTTTTTTTTTTCTCTCCAATATTCTACTGTAAACTTTTTCAAACATGCAGAAAAATTGAAAGAATGAAAATGATTTATCTGGTTATTCACCTTCTAGATTCAATATTAGCATTTTGTAAAATTTGCAAAATATACATGTATATATAAATGACTGTTAAACCGTTCAGAAGTTGCAGTCACCATAATGCTTTATCTTTTTTTTTTTAAGATTGGCACCTGAGCTAACAACTGTTGCCAGTCTTTTTTTTTTTTTCCTGCTTTATCTCCCCAAACCCCGCCCCGTACATAGTTGTACATATTAGTTGCAGGTCCTTCTAGCTGTGGCATGTGGGACGCCGCCTCAGCGTGGCCTGACGAGCAGTGCCATGTCCACACCCAGGATCCGAACTGGCGAAACCCTGGGCTGCTGCAGTGGAGTGCACAAACTTAACCACTCGGCCATGGGTCTGGCCCCCGTAATGCTTGATCTTTAAATACATGTCCTTGCATCTCCTAAGAACTTGGACCTTCTGTACAACCACCATACCATTATTACACCTTAGAAAATTAACAAGAATTCCGTAATGCCATCTAATAGCCAGTGTATATTCACTTTTCTCCACTTATCTTCAGAGTGTCTGTAAATAATAGCAGATTTTTCAAACCAGAATTCAATCAGAGTTCACACATTGCATTTGGCTTCATTTGAATTTTGTCACGGAGTCATTTTTGTAAAAATATTTGCTGTTTTTCCAAGGGCCACACTTAGTCATTAAAATATTGAAATTTTTTTATTTGAAAGCACAATTGTGTCATTGTTTTCAATTTCTTTGAACTTTCAATTCGTCTATGTATACAATTTTCATTTGTCAGTGCTATGTGTGTGCGTGTGTTTCTGTTTTTTTTTGAGGAAGACTGGTCCTAAGCTAACATTTGTGCCCATCTTCCTCTATTTTATGTGGGACGCCTGCCACAGCGTGGCTTGACAAGCGCTGCGTAGGTCCGTACCTAGGATCTGAACTGGTGAACCATGGGCCTCTGAAGCAGAACGTGTGCTTAACTGCTGAGCTACTGGGCCGGCCCCTATGTGTGTGTTTTGATGAATTTTCCAGTACTGCTTTTCCTAGACCTTAGGAAATCTTGCCTCTTTTGTAAGATTTGCCCTTTCACTTTGTGTGTATTTTGCATTGGATTACATTGTCTTGTCAGATAACATCCTATAATCAACAGCACCTTGGCTACAAAAGGTGTGGCAGTGATTGGCCAGTGATTGTGCACTTGTTAAACTTGCAGGGATGGATGGAGACCATTTTAATAAAAGATCAGGGCTGGTGAAGGCCTTGGCCTTGTCAGCTTTTGTTTCCTTATGCAGGTTTTTGACTGCGGGGGTGAGGAGATGAGAACATTCTATCACTCTGCTTCCTGGTGTGATTGACAGGAGACTTGGCCTGTCAGTGTTGTGTTAGTCACTAGAGTATATAGAAGGATGAGGTTTTGTTGATGTTACATAAAGATTGGCTTTTATTTTGAGCAAAGATTTACTATTCAGATGAATCTAAGGTTAAATAGATTTGTAAATAAGAATTTGAAATAAATGTTTAAGGAAGTTCACAGGTATAGGTAATATAAAGTTTTGTTTTTTAAACTTGGCAAGATATCAAAGGAAGATATCAAAAATGAAGCATAACTGAGGCTTTATTCATATACCAGTGGAACTAGGACCAAAGAAAATGTTGAGGTTTTCTTTGATCATTCTGGTTTTTTGTTGTTGTGTGCACTTACTGGTGTAAAGCATCAGTCATTTATGGTTGTTATTTCTGGGGATTGACAATCCTCAGCTAGGTGGGTCTTATTCTAGGTTCTTATGCGGCTACAGTCAAGTGGTAGGTAGCCAGAGGCATCTAGAAGCCTCAGACAGCAGGGATCTGGAGCAGCTGAGCTTCCTCAGGCATTTCTCCCTCTGGGTGGTCTTTCTGGGTGGTCTCTGCAGCGAGGAGACTTTGAGGTAGCTAGACTTCTTACGAGGCAGCTCAGCGTTTTGAAGGCTTGTGTCCCAAGGAGGAGAGAGCCAGACTGCAGTGGAGTGCCTTTTTATGATAGAGCCTTAAAAATCAGGCAGAGTCAATGCTGCCTCATTCTTTTCTCAAGAAGCAAGGTATAAGGTCCATATTCAAGGGGGGATGATTAGACTCCGCCTCTTGATGGGAGGAGTGTCAAAGAACGTATAGATATTTTTCTAAATCACCGTGACCACTAGAAGAGATGATAAACTAATAGTAAAGTATAATTATTCACAAGGAGATTTGGGTACCATGAAAGTTTTAGAAAAGATTGATACCATGTGTTTGAAAATAGAAACAGTCAAGACTTGACATTTACGGCTCTGGACATAATGCATTTTGTGGAACACAAATGCATATTAACGAACACAATAATTTCACACAGAAGTGTTAACATTGACAGTTCAACAGCTTAACATCACAGAAGTCCCCCAAAAAGCATCCAGGTCAGAATAAAAGGAAAGTTAATATAAATGTTTTTCTTTGACATCACTGGTATTACCTGTACAATCAGGTGGTTGGTTGGGTGCATTTATTTAGAAAATGTGAAACATTTGGTATGTTCTGAGACTTAAAGATTGAAATGTGGGCTAGTGATTAGTTCTTTACCGTGACTGCTCAGACTTGCCAGGTGTTAGTTCCCGTGAAACAGAATTTTCTTTGGACAAGAACTACTCAGCTTCATCATCCATTTGATTCGTCAGTTTTAGGACTTAGTGTTTTCTGTTTCCAGAGATACGTCTGCCCTGAAATGTCTATATTTTC
This sequence comes from Equus caballus, assembly GCF_041296265.1. Taxonomy (NCBI): domain Eukaryota; kingdom Metazoa; phylum Chordata; class Mammalia; order Perissodactyla; family Equidae; genus Equus; species Equus caballus. The sequence continues at coordinate 63,122,761 of NC_091692.1, read as the reverse complement.
CTGTTGAGTCTATTTATTTTAATAATCATTTTCATGCTTACTATGTGCCAAGCATTGTACTAGCTACTGGCTGTGTAGTGGCATTCAGAAGAAATCTTACAGCCTATTCCAAGAGGAGACTTCCAGAAATCTTTTGGACAGGGTCATTATTGTTGCAATGTATGTGGAGCTTACCAGTATGATTAATATGAAGACGACATCTATTTGCATGTAAAGTTTGTTAGAAATAGGCCTTATTATTTTATAGCTTTGCCTAAGGTA